>NC_090440.1:1015916288-1017185038 GCF_031143425.1 Pleurodeles waltl
TTGTATTTAGACCATTTCTGCCCCCCTGGGGGCAGATTGGCCAATTTTAGGTCAATCTTCCCCCTAGGGGGCAGAAACCACTAGGCACCGGGGATTTGTTTTTTGGCGCCAATGTCACGCAGGGGGAGCGACCCCGTAGGCAAGGGTCGCTCCCGGGGGGGGGTGGAGGTTGGGGGGGCAAATTTATTTTAGGCCATTTCTGCCCCCCCGGGGGACAGATCGGCCTATTATTAGGCCGAACTGCCCCCGGGGGGGGGCAGAACACTCTAGGCGCCAGGGCAATTTTTTTTTTGTGTTTTTTTTTTTTGTTGTTTCTTTTTTTAGAGATGGGGAGCGACCCATCAGGCAAGGGTCGCTCCCCTGGGGGGGCAAATTGTATTTAGACCATTTCTGCCCCCCTGGGGGCAGATTGGCCAATTTTAAGTCAATCTGCCCCCAAGGGGGCAGAAACCACTAGGCACCGGGGATTTGTTTTTTAGCGCCAATGTCACGCAGGGGGAGAGACCCCGTAGGCAAGGGTCGCTCCCGGGGGGGGGGGGGCAAATTTATTTTAGGCCATTTCTGCCCCCCCGGGGGACAGATCGGCCTATTATTAGGCCGAACTGCCCCCGGGGGGGGGGCAGAACACTCTAGGCGCCAGGGCAATTTTTTTTTTTGTGTTTTTTTTTTATTGTTTCTTTTTTTAGAGATGGGGAGCGACCCATCAGGCAAGGGTCGCTCCCCTGGGGGGGCAAATTGTATTTAGACCATTTCTGCCCCCCTGGGGGCAGATTGGCCAATTTTAGGTCAATCTGCCCCCAAGGGGGCAGAAACCACTAGGCACCGGGGATTTGTTTTTTTGGCGCCAATGTCACGCAGGGGGAGCGACCCCGTAGGCAAGGGTCGCTCCCGGGGGGGGGGGTTGGGGGTTGGGGGGGCAAATTTATTTTAGGCCATTTCTGCCCCCCCGGGGGACAGATCAGCCTATTATTAGGCCGAACTGCCCCCGGGGGGGGGGCAGAACACTCTAGGCACCAGGGCAATTTTTTTTTTTGTGTGTTTTTTTTTTTGTTGTTTCTTTTTTTAGAGATGGGGAGCGACCCATCAGGCAAGGGTCGCTCCCCTGGGGGGGCAAATTGTATTTAGACCATTTCTGCCCCCCTGGGGGCAGATTGGCCAATTTTAGGTCAATCTGCCCCCTAGGGGGCAGAAACCACTAGGCACCGGGGATTTGTTTTTTGGCGCCAATGTCACGCAGGGGGAGCGACCCCATAGGCAAGGGTCGCTCCCGGGGGGGGGATGGGGGTTGGGGGGGCAAATTTATTTTAGGCCATTTCTGCCCCCCCGGGGGACAGATCGGCCTATTATTAGGCCGAACTGCCCCCGGGGGGGGGGGCAGAACACTCTAGGCACCAGGGCAATTTTTTTTTTTTTTTTTTTTTTTTGTTGTTTCTTTTTTTAGAGATGGGGAGCGACCCATCAGGCAAGGGTCGCTCCCCTGGGGGGGGCAAATTGTATTTAGACCATTTCTGCCCCCCTGGGGGCAGATTGGCAAATTTTAGGTCAATCTGCCCCCAAGGGGGCAGAAACCACTAGGCACCGGGGATTTGTTTTTTGGCGCCAATGTCACGCAGGGGGAGCGACCCCGTAGGCAAGGGTCGCTCCCGGGGGGGTGGTGGGGGTTGGGGGGGCAAATTTATTTTAGGCCATTTCTGCCCCCCCGGGGGACAGATCGGCCTATTATTAGGCCGGACTGCCCCCGGGGGGGGGGGGGGCAGAACACTCTAGGCACCAGGGCAATTTTTTTTTTGTGTGTTTTTTTTTTTGTTGTTTCTTTTTTTAGAGATGGGGAGCGACCCATCAGGCAAGGGTCGCTCCCCTGGGGGGACAAATTGTATTTAGACCATTTCTGCCCCCCTGGGGGCAGATTGGCCAATTTTAGGTCAATCTGCCCCCAAGGGGGCAGAAACCACTAGGCACCGGGGATTTGTTTTTTGGCGCCAATGTCACGCAGGGGGAGCGACCCCGTAGGCAAGGGTCGCTCCCGGGGGGGGGATGGGGGTTGGGGGGCAAATTTATTTTAGGCCATTTCTGCCCCCCCGGGGGACAGATCGGCCTATTATTAGGCCGAACTGCCCCTGGGGGGGGGGGGCAGAACACTCTAGGCACCAGGGCAATTTTTTTTTTTGTGTTTTTTTTTTTTTGTTGTTTCTTTTTTTAGAGATGGGGAGCGACCCATCAGGCAAGGGTCGCTCCCCTGGGGGGGCAAATTGTATTTAGACCATTTCTGCCCCCCTGGGGGCAGATTGGCAAATTTTAGGTCAATCTGCCCCCAAGGGGGCAGAAACCACTAGGCACCGGGGATTTGTTTTTTGGCGCCAATGTCACGCAGGGGGAGCGACCCCGTAGGCAAGGGTCGCTCCCGGGGGGGGGGATGGGGGTTGGGGGGGCAAATTTATTTTAGGCCATTTCTGCCCCCCCGGGGGACAGATCGGCCTATTATTAGGCCGAACTGCCCCCGGGGGGGGGGGGCAGAACACTCTAGGCGCCAGGGCAATTTTTTTTTTTGTTGTTTCTTTTTTTAGAGATGGGGAGCGACCCATCAGGCAAGGGTCGCTCCCCTGGGGGGGCAAATTGTATTTAGACCATTTCTGCCCCCCTGGGGGCAGATTGGCAAATTTTAGGTCAATCTGCCCCCAAGGGGGCAGAAACCACTAGGCACCGGGGATTTGTTTTTTGGCGCCAATGTCACGCAGGGGGAGCGACCCCGTAGGCAAGGGTCGCTCCCGGGGGGGTGGTGGGGGTTGGGGGGGCAAATTTATTTTAGGCCATTTCTGCCCCCCCGGGGGACAGATCGGCCTATTATTAGGCCGAACTGCCCCCGGGGGGGGGGGGGGCAGAAACCTCTAGGCGCCAGGGGAATTTTTCTTTTTTTTCTTTGTTTTTTTTTTTTAGAGATGGGGAGCGACCCATCAGGCAAAAGTCGCTCCCCTGGGGGACAAATTGTATTTAGGCCATTTCTGCCCCCCTTGGGGGCAGATTGGCTGAGTTTAGGTCAACCTGCCCCCAAGGGGGCAGAAACCACTAGGCACCGGGGATTTGTTTTTTGGTGCCAATGTCACGCAGGGGGAGCGACCCCGTAGGCAAGGGTCGCTCCCGGCGGGGGAGGGTGGGGGTTGGGGGGGCAAATTTATTTTAGGGCATTTCTGCCCCCCCCCCCCTGGGGCCGGCTGAGCTACAGGCCAAACACCACAGGTAGGCACCTTGCAAAAAACACCTCTGTTTTCTGTGAAAAAATATGTTGTGTCCACGTTGTGTTTTGGGCCATTTCCTTTTGTGGGCGCTAGGCCTACCCACAGAAGTGATGTACCATTTTTATCGAGAGACTTAGGGGAACGCTGGGTGGAAGGAAATTTGTGGCTCCTCTCAGATTCCAGAACTTTCTGTCACCGAAATGAGAGGAAAAAGTGTTTTTTGGGCCAAATTTGATGTTTGCAAAGGATTCTGGGTAACATAACCTGGTCAGAGCCCCGCAAGTCACCCCAGCTTGGATTCCCCTGGGTTTCTAATTTTCAAAAATGCACTGGTTTGCTAGGTTTCCTCAGGTGTCGGCTGAGCTACAGGCCAAAATCCACAGGTAGGCACTGCTTTTTATAAAAAAATGTGATGTGTCCACGTTGTGTTTTGGGCCCTTTCCTTTCGTGGGCGCTAGTCCTACCCACACAAGTGAGGTATCGTTTTTATCGGGAGACTTGGGGGAACGCTGGGTAGAAGGAAATTTGTGGCTCCTCTCAGATTCCAGAACTTTCTGCCACAGAAATGTGAGTAACATGTGTATTTTTAGCCAAATTTTGAGGTTTGCAAAGGATTCTGGGTAACAGAACCTGGTCCGAGCCCCGCAAGTCACCCCTCCTTGGATTCCCCTAGGTCTCTAGTTTTCAGAAATGCACAGGTTTGGTAGGTTTCCCTAGGTGCCGGCTGAGCTAGAGGCCAAAATCTACAGGTAGGCATTTCGCAAAAAACACCTCTGTTTTTTTCCAAAATTTAGGATGTGTCCACGTTGCGCTTTGGGGTGTTTCCTGTCGCCGGCGCTAGGCCTACCCACGCAAGTGAGGTATCATTTTTATCGGGAGACTTGGGGGAACGCTGGGTAGAAGGAAATTTGTGGCTCCTCTCAGATTCCAGAACTTTCTGCCACAGAAATGTGAGTAACATGTGTATTTTTAGCCAAATTTTGAGGTTTGCAAAGGATTCTGGGTAACAGAACCTGGTCCGAGCCCCGCAAGTCACCCCTCCTTGAATTCCCCTAGGTCTCTAGTTTTCAGAAATGGACAGGTTTGGTAGGTTTCCCTAGGTGGCGGCTGAGCTAGAGGCCAAAATCTACAGGTAGGCACTTTGCTAAAAACAGCTCTGTTTTCTGTGATATGTCCACGTTGTGTTTTGGGGCATATCCTGTCGCGGGCGCTAGGCCTACCCACACAAGTGAGGTATCATTTTTATCGGGAGACGTGGGGGAACGCTGGGTGGAAGGAAATTTGTGGCTCCTCTCAGATTCCAGAACTTTCTGCCACAGAAATGTGAGGAACATGTGTTTTTTTTAGCCAAATTTTGAGATTTGCAAAGGATTCTGGGTAACAGAACCTGGTCCGAGCCCCGCAAGTCACCCCTCCTTGGATTCCCCTAGGTCTCTAGTTTTCAGAAATGCACAGGTTTGGTAGGTTTCCCTAGGTGGCGGCTGAGCTAGAGGCCAAAATCTACAGGTAGTCACTTTGCTAAAAACAGCTCTGTTTTCTGTGATATGTCCACGTTGTGTTTTGGGGCATATCCTGTCGCAGGCGCTAGGCCTACCCACACAAGTGAGGTATCATTTTTATCGGGAGACGTGGGGGAACGCTGGGTGGAAGGAAATTTGTGGCTCCTCTCAGATTCCAGAACTTTCTGCCACAGAAATGTGAGGAACATGTGTTTTTTTAGCCAAATTTTGAGGTTTGCAAAGGATTCTGGGTAACAGAACCTGGTCCGAGCCCCGCAAGTCACCCCTCCTTGGATTCCCCTAGGTCTCTAGTTTTCAGAAATGCACAGGTTTGGTAGGTTTCCCTAGGTGGCGGCTGAGCTAGAGGCCAAAATCTACAGGTAGTCACTTTGCTAAAAACAGCTCTGTTTTCTGTGATATGTCCACGTTGTGTTTTGGGGCATATCCTGTCGCGGGGCGCTAGGCCTACCCACACAAGTGAGGTATCATTTTTATCGGGAGACGTGGGGGAACGCTGGGAGGAAGGAAATTTGTGGCTCCTCTCAGATTCCAGAACTTTCTGCCACAGAAATGTGAGGAACATGTGTTTTTTTAGCCAAATTTTGAGATTTGCAAAGGATTCTGGGTAACAGAACCTGGTCCGAGCCCCGCAAGTCACCCCTCCTTGGATTCCCCTAGGTCTCTAGTTTTCAGAAATGCACAGGTTTGGTAGGTTTCCCTAGGTGGCGGCTGAGCTAGAGGCCAAAATCTACAGGTAGTCACTTTGCTAAAAACAGCTCTGTTTTCTGTGATATGTCCACGTTGTGTTTTGGGGCATATCCTGTCGCAGGCGCTAGGCCTACCCACACAAGTGAGGTATCATTTTTATCGGGAGACGTGGGGGAACGCTGGGTGGAAGGAAATTTGTGGCTCCTCTCAGATTCCAGAACTTTCTGCCACAGAAATGTGAGGAACATGTGTTTTTTTAGCCAAATTTTGAGGTTTGCAAAGGATTCTGGGTAACAGAACCTGGTCCGAGCCCCGCAAGTCACCCCTCCTTGGATTCCCCTAGGTCTCTAGTTTTCAGAAATGGACAGGTTTGGTAGGTTTCCCTAGGTGGCGGCTGAGCTAGAGGCCAAAATCTACAGGTAGGCACTTTGCTAAAAACAGCTCTGTTTTCTGTGATATGTCCACGTTGTGTTTTGGGGCATATCCTGTCGCGGGCGCTAGGCCTACCCACACAAGTGAGGTATCATTTTTATCGGGAGACGTGGGGGAACGCTGGGTGGAAGGAAATTTGTGGCTCCTCTCAGATTCCAGAACTTTCTGCCACAGAAATGTGAGGAACATGTGTTTTTTTAGCCAAATTTTGAGATTTGCAAAGGATTCTGGGTAACAGAACCTGGTCCGAGCCCCGCAAGTCACCCCTCCTTGGATTCCCCTAGGTCTCTAGTTTTCAGAAATGCACAGGTTTGGTAGGTTTCCCTAGGTGGCGGCTGAGCTAGAGGCCAAAATCTACAGGTAGTCACTTTGCTAAAAACAGCTCTGTTTTCTGTGATATGTCCACGTTGTGTTTTGGGGCATATCCTGTCGCAGGCGCTAGGCCTACCCACACAAGTGAGGTATCATTTTTATCGGGAGACGTGGGGGAACGCTGGGTGGAAGGAAATTTGTGGCTCCTCTCAGATTCCAGAACTTTCTGCCACAGAAATGTGAGGAACATGTGTTTTTTTAGCCAAATTTTGAGGTTTGCAAAGGATTCTGGGTAACAGAACCTGGTCCGAGCCCCGCAAGTCACCCCTCCTTGGATTCCCCTAGGTCTCTAGTTTTCAGAAATGCACAGGTTTGGTAGGTTTCCCTAGGTGGCGGCTGAGCTAGAGGCCAAAATCTACAGGTAGTCACTTTGCTAAAAACAGCTCTGTTTTCTGTGATATGTCCACGTTGTGTTTTGGGGCATATCCTGTCGCGGGCGCTAGGCCTACCCACACAAGTGAGGTATCATTTTTATCGGGAGACGTCGGGGAACGCTGGGTGGAAGGAAATTTGTGGCTCCTCTCAGATTCCAGAACTTTCTGCCACAGAAATGTGAGGAACATGTGTTTTTTTAGCCACATTTTGAGGTTTGCAAAGGATTCTGGGTAACAGAACCTGGTCCGAGCCCCGCAAGTCACCCCTCCTTGGATTCCCCTAGGTCTCTAGTTTTCAGAAATGCACAGGTTTGGTAGGTTTCCCTAGGTGGCGGCTGAGCTAGAGGCCAAAATCTACAGGTAGTCACTTTGCTAAAAACAGCTCTGTTTTCTGTGATATGTCCACGTTGTGTTTTGGGGCATATCCTGTCGCGGGCGCTAGGCCTACCCACACAAGTGAGGTATCATTTTTATCGGGAGACGTGGGGGAACGCTGGGTGGAAGGAAATTTGTGGCTCCTCTCAGATTCCAGAACTTTCTGCCACAGAAATGTGAGGAACATGTGTTTTTTTAGCCAAATTTTGAGGTTTGCAAAGGATTCTGGGTAACAGAACCTGGTCCGAGACACACAAGTCACCCCTCCTTGGATTCCCTTAGGTCTCTAGTTTTCAGAAATGCACAGGTTTGGTAGGTTTCCCTAGGTGGCGGCTGAGCTAGAGGCCAAAATCTACAGGTAGTCACTTTGCTAAAAACAGCTCTGTTTTCTGTGA
The DNA here is from genome assembly GCF_031143425.1 of Pleurodeles waltl. Taxonomy (NCBI): domain Eukaryota; kingdom Metazoa; phylum Chordata; class Amphibia; order Caudata; family Salamandridae; genus Pleurodeles; species Pleurodeles waltl. The sequence goes on from NC_090440.1 coordinate 1,015,923,677, forward strand.
TATGTCCACGTTGTGTTTTGGGGCATATCCTGTCGCAGGCGCTAGGCCTACCCACACAAGTGAGGTATCATTTTTATCGGGAGACGTGGGGGAACGCTGGGTGGAAGGAAATTTGTGGCTCCTCTCAGATTCCAGAACTTTCTGCCACAGAAATGTGAGGAACATGTGTTTTTTTAGCCAAATTTTGAGGTTTGCAAAGGATTCTGGGTAACAGAACCTGGTCCGAGCCCCGCAAGTCACCCCTCCTTGGATTCCCCTAGGTCTCTAGTTTTCAGAAATGCACAGGTTTGGTAGGTTTCCCTAGGTGGCGGCTGAGCTAGAGGCCAAAATCTACAGGTAGTCACTTTGCTAAAAACAGCTCTGTTTTCTGTGATATGTCCACGTTGTGTTTTGGGGCATATCCTGTCGCGGGCGCTAGGCCTACCCACACAAGTGAGGTATCATTTTATCGGGAGACGTTGGGGAACGCTGGGTGGAAGGAAATTTGTGGCTCCTCTCAGATTCCAGAACTTTCTGCCACAGAAATGTGAGGAACATGTGTTTTTTTAGCCACATTTTGAGGTTTGCAAAGGATTCTGGGTAACAGAACCTGGTCCGAGCCCCGCAAGTCACCCCTCCTTGGATTCCCCTAGGTCTCTAGTTTTCAGAAATGCACAGGTTTGGTAGGTTTCCCTAGGTGGCGGCTGAGCTAGAGGCCAAAATCTACAGGTAGTCACTTTGCTAAAAACAGCTCTGTTTTCTGTGATATGTCCACGTTGTGTTTTGGGGCATATCCTGTCGCGGGCGCTAGGCCTACCCACACAAGTGAGGTATCATTTTTATCGGGAGACGTGGGGGAACGCTGGGTGGAAGGAAATTTGTGGCTCCTCTCAGATTCCAGAACTTTCTGCCACAGAAATGTGAGGAACATGTGTTTTTTTAGCCAAATTTTGAGATTTGCAAAGGATTCTGGGTAACAGAACCTGGTCCGAGCCCCGCAAGTCACCCCTCCTTGGATTCCCCTAGGTCTCTAGTTTTCAGAAATGCACAGTTTTGGTAGGTTTCCCTAGGTGGCGGCTGAGCTAGAGGCCAAAATCTACAGGTAGTCACTTTGCTAAAAACAGCTCTGTTTTCTGTGATATGTCCACGTTGTGTTTTGGGGCATATCCTGTCGCGGGCGCTAGGCCTACCCACACAAGTGAGGTATCATTTTTATCGGGAGACATGGGGGAACGCTGGGTGGAAGGAAATTTGTGGCTCCTCTCAGATTCCAGAACTTTCTGCCACAGAAATGTGAGGAACATGTGTTTTTTTAGCCAAATTTTGAGGTTTGCAAAGGATTCTGGGTAACAGAACCTGGTCCGAGCCCCGCAAGTCACCCCTCCTTGGATTCCCCTAGGTCTCTAGTTTTCAGAAATGCACAGGTTTGGTAGGTTTCCCTAGGTGGCGGCTGAGCTAGAGGCCAAAATCTACAGGTAGTCACTTTGCTAAAAACAGCTCTGTTTTCTGTGATATGTCCACGTTGTGTTTTGGGGCATATCCTGTCGCGGGCGCTAGGCCTACCCACACAAGTGAGGTATCATTTTTATCGGGAGACGTGGGGGAACGCTGGGTGGAAGGAAATTTGTGGCTCCTCTCAGATTCCAGAACTTTCTGCCACAGAAATGTGAGGAACATGTGTTTTTTTAGCCAAATTTTGAGATTTGCAAAGGATTCTGGGTAACAGAACCTGGTCCGAGCCCCGCAAGTCACCCCTCCTTGGATTCCCCTAGGTCTCTAGTTTTCAGAAATGCACAGGTTTGGTAGGTTTCCCTAGGTGGCGGCTGAGCTAGAGGCCAAAATCTACAGGTAGTCACTTTGCTAAAAACAGCTCTGTTTTCTGTGATATGTCCACGTTGTGTTTTGGGGCATATCCTGTCGCGGGCGCTAGGCCTACCCACACAAGTGAGGTATCATTTTTATCGGGAGACATGGGGGAACGCTGGGTGGAAGGAAATTTGTGGCTCCTCTCAGATTCCAGAACTTTCTGCCACAGAAATGTGAGGAACATGTGTTTTTTTAGCCAAATTTTGAGGTTTGCAAAGGATTCTGGGTAACAGAACCTGGTCCGAGCCCCGCAAGTCACCCCTCCTTGGATTCCCCTAGGTCTCTAGTTTTCAGAAATGCACAGGTTTGGTAGGTTTCCCTAGGTGGCGGCTGAGCTAGAGGCCAAAATCTACAGGTAGTCACTTTGCTAAAAACAGCTCTGTTTTCTGTGATATGTCCACGTTGTGTTTTGGGGCATATCCTGTCGCGGGCGCTAGGCCTACCCACACAAGTGAGGTATCAGTTTTATCGGGAGACGTGGGGGAACGCTGGGTGGAAGGAAATTTGTGGCTCCTCTCAGATTCCAGAACTTTCTGCCACAGAAATGTGAGGAACATGTGTTTTTTTAGCGAAATTTTGAGGTTTGCAAAGGATTCTGGGTAACAGAACCTGGTCCGAGCCCCACAAGTCACCCCTCCTTGGATTCCCCTACGTCTCTAGTTTTCAGAAATGCACAGGTTTGGTAGTTTTCCCTAGGTGGCGGCTGAGCTAGAGGCCAAAATCTACAGGTAGTCACTTTGCTAAAAACAGCTCTGTTTTCTGTGATATGTCCACGTTGTGTTTTGGGGCATATCCTGTCGCGGGCGCTAGGCCTACCCACACAAGTGAGGTATCATTTTTATCGGGAGACGTGGGGGAACGCTGGGTGGAAGGAAATTTGTGGCTCCTCTCAGATTCCAGAACTTTCTGCCACAGAAATGTGAGGAACATGTGTTTTTTTAGCCAAATTTTGAGGTTTGCAAAGGATTCTGGGTAACAGAACCTGGTCCGAGCCCCGCAAGTCACCCCTCCTTGGATTCCCCTAGGTCTCTAGTTTTCAGAAATGCACAGGTTTGGTAGGTTTCCCTAGGTGGCGGCTGAGCTAGAGGCCAAAATCTACAGGTAGTCACTTTGCTAAAAACAGCTCTGTTTTCTGTGATATGTCCACGTTGTGTTTTGGGGCATATCCTGTCGCGGGCGCTAGGCCTACCCACACAAGTGAGGTATCATTTTTATCGGGAGACATGGGGGAACGCTGGGTGGAAGGAAATTTGTGGCTCCTCTCAGATTCCAGAACTTTCTGCCACAGAAATGTGAGGAACATGTGTTTTTTTAGCCAAATTTTGAGATTTGCAAAGGATTCTGGGTAACAGAACCTGGTCCGAGCCCTGCAAGTCACCCCTCCTTGGATTCCCCTAGGTCTCTAGTTTTCAGAAATGCACAGGTTTGGTAGGTTTCCCTAGGTGGCGGCTGAGCTAGAGGCCAAAATCTACAGGTAGTCACTTTGCTAAAAACAGCTCTGTTTTCTGTGATATGTCCACGTTGTGTTTTGTGGCATATCCTGTCGCGGGCGCCATATCTACCCACACAAGTGAGGTATCATTTTTATCGGGAGACATGGGGGTACGCTGGGTGGAAGGAAATTTGTGGCTCCTCTCAGATTCCAGAACTTTCTGCCACAGAAATGTGAGGAACATGTGTTTTTTTAGCCAAATTTTGAGGTTTGCAAAGGATTCTGGGTTACAGAACCTGGTCCGAGCCCCGCAAGTCACCCCTCCTTGGATTCCCCTAGGTCTCTAGTTTTCAGAAATGCACAGGTTTGGTAGGTTTCCCTAGGTGGCGGCTGAGCTAGAGGCCAAAATCTACAGGTAGTCACTTTGCTAAAAACAACTCTGTTTTCTGTGATATGTCCACGTTGTGTTTTGGGGCATATCCTGTCGCGGGCGCTAGGCCTACCCACACAAGTGAGGTATCATTTTTATCGGGAGACGTGGGGGAACGCTGGGTGGAAGGAAATTTGTGGCTCCTCTCAGATTCCAGAACTTTCTGCCACAGAAATGTGAGGAACATGTGTTTTTTTAGCCAAATTTTGAGGTTTGCAAAGGATTCTGGGTAACAGAACCTGGTCCGAGACACACAAGTCACCCCTCCTTGGATTCCCTTAGGTCTCTAGTTTTCAGAAATGCACAGGTTTGGTAGGTTTCCCTAGGTGGCGGCTGAGCTAGAGGCCAAAATCTACAGGTAGTCACTTTGCTAAAAACAGCTCTGTTTTCTGTGATATGTCCACGTTGTGTTTTGGGGCATATCCTGTCGCAGGCGCTAGGCCTACCCACACAAGTGAGGTATCATTTTTATCGGGAGACGTGGGGGAACGCTGGGTGGAAGGAAATTTGTGGCTCCTCTCAGATTCCAGAACTTTCTGCCACAGAAATGTGAGGAACATGTGTTTTTTTAGCCAAATTTTGAGGTTTGCAAAGGATTCTGGGTAACAGAACCTGGTCCGAGCCCCGCAAGTCACCCCTCCTTGGATTCCCCTAGGTCTCTAGTTTTCAGAAATGCACAGGTTTGGTAGGTTTCCCTAGGTGGCGGCTGAGCTAGAGGCCAAAATCTACAGGTAGTCACTTTGCTAAAAACAGCTCTGTTTTCTGTGATATGTCCACGTTGTGTTTTGGGGCATATCCTGTCGCGGGCGCTAGGCCTACCCACACAAGTGAGGTATCATTTTTATCGGGAGACGTCGGGGAACGCTGGGTGGAAGGAAATTTGTGGCTCCTCTCAGATTCCAGAACTTTCTGCCACAGAAATGTGAGGAACATGTGTTTTTTTAGCCACATTTTGAGGTTTGCAAAGGATTCTGGGTAACAGAACCTGGTCCGAGCCCCGCAAGTCACCCCTCCTTGGATTCCCCTAGGTCTCTAGTTTTCAGAAATGCACAGGTTTGGTAGGTTTCCCTAGGTGGCGGCTGAGCTAGAGGCCAAAATCTACAGGTAGTCACTTTGCTAAAAACAGCTCTGTTTTCTGTGATATGTCCACGTTGTGTTTTGGGGCATATCCTGTCGCGGGCGCTAGGCCTACCCACACAAGTGAGGTATCATTTTTATCGGGAGACGTGGGGGAACGCTGGGTGGAAGGAAATTTGTGGCTCCTCTCAGATTCCAGAACTTTCTGCCACAGAAATGTGAGGAACATGTGTTTTTTTAGCCAAATTTTGAGATTTGCAAAGGATTCTGGGTAACAGAACCTGGTCCGAGCCCCGCAAGTCACCCCTCCTTGGATTCCCCTAGGTCTCTAGTTTTCAGAAATGCACAGGTTTGGTAGGTTTCCCTAGGTGGCGGCTGAGCTAGAGGCCAAAATCTACAGGTAGTCACTTTGCTAAAAACAGCTCTGTTTTCTGTGATATGTCCACGTTGTGTTTTGGGGCATATCCTGTCGCGGGCGCTAGGCCTACCCACACAAGTGAGGTATCATTTTTATCGGGAGACATGGGGGAACGCTGGGTGGAAGGAAATTTGTGGCTCCTCTCAGATTCCAGAACTTTCTGCCACAGAAATGTGAGGAACATGTGTTTTTTTAGCCAAATTTTGAGGTTTGCAAAGGATTCTGGGTAACAGAACCTGGTCCGAGCCCCGCAAGTCACCCCTCCTTGGATTCCCCTAGGTCTCTAGTTTTCAGAAATGCACAGGTTTGGTAGGTTTCCCTAGGTGGCGGCTGAGCTAGAGGCCAAAATCTACAGGTAGTCACTTTGCTAAAAACAGCTCTGTTTTCTGTGATATGTCCACGTTGTGTTTTGGGGCATATCCTGTCGCGGGCGCTAGGCCTACCCACACAAGTGAGGTATCATTTTTATCGGGAGACGTGGGGGAACGCTGGGTGGAAGGAAATTTGTGGCTCCTCTCAGATTCCAGAACTTTCTGCCACAGAAATGTGAGGAACATGTGTTTTTTTAGCGAAATTTTGAGGTTTGCAAAGGATTCTGGGTAACAGAACCTGGTCCGAGCCCCGCAAGTCACCCCTCCTTGGATTCCCCTACGTCTCTAGTTTTCAGAAATGCACAGGTTTGGTAGTTTTCCCTAGGTGGCGGCTGAGCTAGAGGCCAAAATCTACAGGTAGTCACTTTGCTAAAAACAGCTCTGTTTTCTGTGATATGTCCACGTTGTGTTTTGGGGCATATCCTGTCGCGGGCGCTAGGCCTACCCACACAAGTGAGGTATCATTTTTATCGGGAGACGTGTGGGAACGCTGGGTGGAAGGAAATTTGTGGCTCCTCTCAGATTCCAGAACTTTCTGCCACAGAAATGTGAGGAACATGTGTTTTTTTAGCCAAATTTTGAGGTTTGCAAAGGATTCTGGGTAACAGAACCTGGTCCGAGCCCCGCAAGTCACCCCTCCTTGGATTCCCCTAGGTCTCTAGTTTTCAGAAATGCACAGGTTTGGTAGGTTTCCCTAGGTGGCGGCTGAGCTAGAGGCCAAAATCTACAGGTAGTCACTTTGCTAAAAACAGCTCTGTTTTCTGTGATATGTCCACGTTGTGTTTTGGGGCATATCCTGTCGCGGGCGCTAGGCCTACCCACACAAGTGAGGTATCATTTTTATCGGGAGACATGGGGGAACGCTGGGTGGAAGGAAATTTGTGGCTCCTCTCAGATTCCAGAACTTTCTGCCACAGAAATGTGAGGAACATGTGTTTTTTTAGCCAAATTTTGAGATTTGCAAAGGATTCTGGGTAACAGAACCTGGTCCGAGCCCTGCAAGTCACCCCTCCTTGGATTCCCCTAGGTCTCTAGTTTTCAGAAATGCACAGGTTTGGTAGGTTTCCCTAGGTGGCGGCTGAGCTAGAGGCCAAAATCTACAGGTAGTCACTTTGCTAAAAACAGCTCTGTTTTCTGTGATATGTCCACGTTGTGTTTTGTGGCATATCCTGTCGCGGGCGCCATATCTACCCACACAAGTGAGGTATCATTTTTATCGGGAGACATGGGGGTACGCTGGGTGGAAGGAAATTTGTGGCTCCTCTCAGATTCCAGAACTTTCTGCCACAGAAATGTGAGGAACATGTGTTTTTTTAGCCAAATTTTGAGGTTTGCAAAGGATTCTGGGTTACAGAACCTGGTCCGAGCCCCGCAAGTCACCCCTCCTTGGATTCCCCTAGGTCTCTAGTTTTCAGAAATGCACAGGTTTGGTAGGTTTCCCTAGGTGGCGGCTGAGCTAGAGGCCAAAATCTACAGGTAGTCACTTTGCTAAAAACAGCTCTGTTTTCTGTGATATGTCCACGTTGTGTTTTGGGGCATATCCTGTCGCGGGCGCTAGGCCTACCCACACAAGTGAGGTATCATTTTTATCGGGAGACGTGGGGGAACGCTGGGTGGAAGGAAATTTGTGGCTCCTCTCAGATTCCAGAACTTTCTGCCACAGAAATATGAGGAACATGTGTTTTTTTAGCCAAATTTTGAGGTTTGCAAAGGATTCTGGGTAACAGAACCTGGTCCGAGACACACAAGTTACCCCTCCTTGGATTCCCTTAGGTCTCTAGTTTTCAGAAATGCACAGGTTTGGTAGGTTTCCCTAGGTGGCGGCTGAGCTAGAGGCCAAAATCTACAGGTAGTCACTTTGCTAAAAACAGCTCTGTTTTCTGTGATGTGTCCACGTTGTGTTTTGGGGCATATCCTGTCGCGGGTGCTAGGCCTACCCACACAAGTGAGGTATCATTTTTATCGGGAGACGTGGGGGAACGCTGGGTGGAAGGAAATTTGTGGCTCCTCTCAGATTCCATAACTTTCTGCCACAGAAATGTGAGGAACATGTGTTTTTTTAGCCAAATTTTGAGGTTTGCAAAGGATTCTGGGTAACAGAACCTGGTCCGAGCCACACAAGTCACCCCTCCTTGGATTCCCCTAGGTCTCTAGTTTTCAGAAATGCACAGGTTTGGTAGGTTTCCCTAGGTGGCGGCTGAGCTAGAGGCCAAAATCTACAGGTAGTCACTTTGCTAAAAATAGCTCTGTTTTCTGTGATGTGTCCATGTTGTGTTTTGGGGCATATCCTGCCGCGGGTGCTAGGCCTACCCACACAAGTGAGGTACCATTTTTATCGGGAGACTTGGGGGAACATAGATTAGCAAAACAAGTACTATTGCCCCTTGTCTTTCTCTACATTTCTTCCTTCCAAATATAGGAGTGTGTGTAAAAAAGACATCTATTTGAGAAATTCCCTGTAATTCACGTGCTACTATGGTCACCCCGGAATTCAGAGATGTGCAAATAACCACTGCTCCTCAACACCTTATCTTGTGCCCTTTTTGGAAATGCAAAGGTTTTCTTGATAGCAATTTTTTACTCCTTATATTTCAGCAAATGAATTGCTGTATACCCGGTATAGAATGAAAACGCACTGCAGGGTGCAGCTCATTTATTGGCTCTGGGTTCCTCGGGTTCTTGATGAACCTACAAGCCCTATATATCCCCGCAACCAGAGGAGTCCAGCAGACGTAACGGTATATTGCTTTCGATAATCTGACATTGCAGGGAAAAGTTACAGAGTAAAACATAGAGAAAAATTGATGGTTTTTTCACCTCAATTTCAATATTTTTCTTTTTCAGCTGTTATTTTCTGTAGGAAACCCTTGTAGGATCTACACAAATGACCCCTTGCTGAATTCAGAATTTTGTCTACTTTTCAGAAATGTTTAGGTTTCTGGGATCCAGCATTGGTTTCATGACCATTCCTGTCACTGACTGGAAGGAGGCTGAAAGCACAAAAAATTGCACAAATGGGGTATGCCCCAGTAAAATGCCAAAATTGTGTTGAAAAATTGGGTTTTCTGATTCAAGTCTGCCTGTTCCTGAAAGCTGGGAAGCTGCTGAGTTTAGCACCGCAAACCCTTTGTTGATGCCATTTTCAGGGGAAAAACCACAAGCCTTCTTCTGCAGCCACTTTTTCAATTTTTTTTGAAAAAAACGAAATTTTCACTGTAGTTTGGCCAATTTCTTGGCCTCCTTCAAGGGAACCCACAAAGTCTGGGTACCTCTAGAATCCCTAGGATGTTGGAAAAAAAGGACGCAAATTTGGCTTGGTTAGCTTATGTGGACAAAAAGTTATGAGGGCCTAAGCGCGAACTGCCCCAAATAGGCAAAAAAAGGCTCGGCACAGGAGGGGGAAAAGGCCTGGCAGCGAAGGGGTTAATGATAATAATAACAATAATAATAATAATAATAATAATAATAATAATAATAATAATAACACCATAATAATAATAATAATAATATTGTATTGTTTTCCATACATGTTTTCTTGCTTTTCGATTTTGTTTTTTAACATAATTATTTTTTTTCCATTAGCCCCATATCTGCCATAGGCATACAGTTGCACTACATTTCATTAAATTACATTATTCAAGGTTTATTATTTTTTCGTTTGTCACCAACACCTCCCTGGGTGCCACATGGCAACATTATGCGGGCAAATAAAGCTAACAGTTATATTCTGTATGTTGTATTTGTTGCTCTTTCTTATCCTTCATGACTTACATGCTAATGTAAGGTAATGTTGGTGTGTTGTTTTTAAGAATAGATACACTGTATTTCATAATTATTCATATGTTTATTTAAGTAACCATTCAATGATATTGTTTGTTTCTATTACTAATGCAACTGCAACAATGCCACGTTTTACGCATCCTACTTGCATGTTTGCTTTTAGGTGCATGAAGAGAAAGAGACAGCACCCACAGGACCGCCAGACAGAAGGCTTGTGCTCGAAGTGACGCATGACCACACTCACATGACCATATGGACATCTCTTCAGCTGTTGAAGCTTAGTGCTACTGCCAACTGACAGCTTCAAGATGGCCCCAAAGAAAGCTGCTACCAAGAATGCAGCCAGTGATAAGAAGGAGCTGCCCACCACTGGTATGTCGCCCCAGACGTTTTTTGGACCAAGACATGGGAGCAAGCTGGGTGGATCACTCCTGCATCAGCAGCCCCATTCCAAAGTAGGCCCAAGCCCATGTATGGCACAGAGACAGCCTCTCTGATCACAAGAACGCTGACAAGCAGTGAAGATGAATCTCTTTCTCAAAGTAGTACCCAACCATTGCAGGAAACTCAGGCCAGTAAACAACATCCTCAGCTGCAATAGCAGTTCCTCCCATAATAGGAGCACATCAGGATGTTGAGCTTCATACAGAGAAAGCTGAAGAAGCCCCTCTTTCACAAGACCCACTAACTTTCAGATCTCCACCATCTTCTTCCTCAAGCCCTTCTGATGATCAAAACTCTACTTGGATGCCACCCTAGTCTGAAACACGCCAAAAGAGGCAAGCAGTTAAAAGAAAGGTTCCTGAAAGCCTTTGAGTTATGGATGAAGAAGAGGAGGATGACGAGTCTGACGATGAGCCAGTTATCCTGGATGTTAGCCCAGCTCCAGTGAGTCAAACATTACCCCATCTTCTCAACCTGCTCCGAGAGATGTGGCAGCGATACCACCACCTTCCCCAGCTTCCGTATTTACAAGGCCACGGGTGTGACCTATATCCACACCCAACTCAGTAGAAGAAGGCACTGCAGATGCAGAGAGGCAAACATCATAAAAACAACATCCACCTACCACTACTTCTTCAGACATTGTCAGTCACACCAGTGTTAGAAAGGTGACCTTCCCAGTCTGGACATTTTTACGGTTAGTGAAAGTGAATCAAACCTTGCCATATGCTCCATTTGCAGAGCAACTGTTAGTTGGGGTAAGCTTGGTACAAACTATGGAACTGGAGGCCAAACAACCCATTTTAGAAAACACCACACAATCCACTGGGAGGCGTACCTTAGCGGCCAAAAGGAAAAGCCTGCCCGTGGTGTTTCTGGCTGTTCGAGCAGTAGCAGCCCACCAACCTCCCCTCAGCGCTTTGAGACCCTCAAGGGTGAGTAGTGCACTTTACAAATACTGTGATTGTTTGATTGATTGATTTTTAGTGAAGGTGTTGAAAGCATGGAATCTGACCTAATCATGGTGAAAGGTGAAGAAGAAGGTGACCTTTTTGGGACAGAAATCAGCCCTGTCCTCAGCAGTGCAGTGGTATTTTCGCCCACATCAGCAACATCCCAATGGTACAGGAAGAATCAGAGTCAGGTCACCAATGCAAGAACCTGCAGTAGCTACCCCCCTAAGACCCACATTGATCCTACCACTACCTTCTAAGTCACCTGCATCAGTGGCACCAGGAAAAAAAAAATCCAGGCTACTATTACTGCCATATTTGGGCAGGAGGGGCAGTGTGAACACAACCACAGAACGGCGTGTTTGTACAACATGAAGCTGCTAAAATGTTAGCGTTTGACCTCCTCCCTTTTTCTTTTGTAGAAGGAGTGGGTTTTTTAGAATTTGTGGTTGCCATTTGCCCTAAATTGAAGTTCCCAGTCGGATCTATTTCGCCAGAGTTGCTGTTCCAGAGCTACATCACGATGTTCTGGAATTGGTTGGACAAACTTTGGAGCAGAGTGCTGCCCAGACAATCCACCTGATGACAAACATGTGGACCAGTTGCCATGCCACTGATTACATGTGCATCACTGCACGCTGGATCTCTTTTGGGTGGGTTAGAGACATTGGGCCAGATGTATCAAACTTTTTTGCATTTTCAAATGGTGCAAATCGCAAAATTTGTCCGTTTGTGAATGCAAAAATGTCTTTCACAATGTAAGAAAGGCATTCGCAGTGCAATTTTAAGGACTCGCAAAAATAGCAATTCCTTAAAATTGCGACCCAATTTAGAGAATCACAAATTGTGATTCTCTAAATAGGAAATCGCAAATAAGGAATTCCTTTTTGCGATTTTCAAAGCACATGTATAAAGCATTTCCTACATGCGAATTGGGCATTTAGGAAATGCAAATACCACAAACTCAAGTTTGGTGGTAAGCATGTGCAATTTTAAAAAATGCATTATAAATGCATTTTTAAAAATTACATGTAGCACCAACATGCCCCTAGGGGTGCATCAGAGGGGGCCTTAGGCCCCCAGCACCCTGGGGTTTGCACTAGCTAATTTGTGAATTCCTAACTGGAATTTGCAAATTGGGAAATGTAAAACCATTTGCACCTATGGGCCTGCAGGCCCATAGGGATTAATGGAGTTGCATTTTCGATTTGCGATTCGGTAATAGCGTTTGCAAATTTTAAGAAATCGCTATTACTGAATCACAAATTTCATACATCCCATTTTGCATTTCTTAAATAGCGATTGCTTAAAATTTGCTATTTAAGAAATGCAAAACGGATCTTTGACACATCTGGCCCATTGTATCTGCAGGTCTTGACACAGCTGAAATTTTTAATGGTGCTTGGAAGCATGCAACAGTAGCTATGTTTGCCATGGAGAAATCACTTGCAGCTGCAAACATCTTGCATGACTTTAACCTCAAGGTCTTTGAATGGCTGCACCCCAGAGAGCTTAACATTGGATTTGTTGCCACTGACAATGGCAGTAATGTAGTTCAGGCCATGTCAGATGATGGCTATTTCAGGGTCATGTGTTTGACGCACTGCATACACATCATTCTACAGGACTTCCTCAAAGAAGAACCTCAAGTCAGTAACTTACAGTCCACATGCAGAAGACTCTGCACTCATTTTAGCCATTCTTTTAAACCCCACAAGCTTTTGAAGATTATTCACCGTGATAACAGAATGCCAGTTAAAGCCCTCATACAGGAGGTGCCAACACGATGAAATTCTACTTTTTACATGTTACACCGTCTGTTTGAGCATTACAGACCGATCAATTAATATGTCCAACAAAGAGGGGATTCAGCTATGAAAGGCAAGATCATTGAGATGGACCAATAGGGCCTGGTCAAATGCCTAACAGAGATGCTGTTTCCCTTTGTAATTCTTACACAGGAAGTAAGCAAGAAGGACTATGCCATGGGTCAAGCTATCCCACTGGTGCATATGCTGCAGAAACAGCTAAAGGAGGTATCTGAAATGTATGCAGGAGTGGATGAAAAAACAGATATGCTGGAGTTGGTGGAGAGGTTAATCCTTTGGTTATCTGTTAAAACAAGGCTTCAAAGAGACATTGGCCCTGATTATGACTGCCAGGGTCACGGTGGCGGCTTCACTATCTATGGGCCAGCGGCGAAGACCACCACATTAGGAGTGTGGCGGCTTGGCCTCTGCCAACCAGCCACATCCCCACTTGTACTGCCAGGGCAGTTGGACCCAATGGGCCAGAGATTAGCATCACCAACCCGGCGGTCCAATAAAGACTGACGGCGGTATTAGAAACCCGCTTTCCACCAGGGTTTCCGCGGCGGTAGCACTGCTACGAAAACACTTGCAGAAAGGCTACCTGTGACAGGTAATTACTTTCCTGTCACCAGCAGATTACTCCCCCACCCCTGTACAAGCCCAACCCCCCTCTATGCCAGAACCCCCACCCCTCCTACCAGAAAAGGGCCCACTCTAGTACAGTGCCTCCCTCCCCCTCCCCTACTCCTCCAGTACAGTACCCCACATGTATGCACACAGCCACCCAAATGCACCCTACATACACTCATTCACGCACCCCACATACACTCATTCATGCACCCCACATACACTCATACACCAACACTGACATCCACACATCCACTCACAAGCATCCATACACGCACTCACTTCAACATCCATACAAGCACTCACTTCAACATCCATACATGCATTCACCCATGCATACACACATACAATCAACCACACATTCACACACCCATACACACATGCATACACACACACAGACAACACCCACTCACACACGCACACACAAAACCCCCCACCCTATCACCCCACTCCCCAGTCGAATGCCCGACTTACCTTGTCCAGCGAGGAGGTAATCCAGCACAGAACAGGAATGGGCACTTCCACTGCGGGCAGTGCCCCACCATCAGGACACTGTTGGGCGGTATTACTGCTTGTAATACAGCTAGCAGAGTCCTTTTGGCGGTGGTGGGGCAGTGGTGGAACCGCCCATGCACCTCTTATGGCCAGCATGACTACTGCAGGATTTCCGCCCAAAAATGTGGTGGAAATCCTGCAGTACTCGTAATATGCTGGGTGGAAGACCGCCAGCACTGGCGGTCTCCTGGCACCGGTGGCTTTGTCAGTATTTGCAAAAGACCACCAAATTGGTAATGAGTCCCATTGTGTCATCCAAACATTATATCTGTGCCACAATTCTTGACCCGTGGTACAAACAATTACTGGCCATTTTCATTCCTTTTTCTGATGGGGATATTTCAACCTACAAAGCATGGATCACTGAGGAAACCTGAGAGATAGAAAAAAGAATGGCTTGAAATTAGAGGCCCACTCATGGGCAGCAGTTCTGGGCTGCAGCCAACAACTTCCATAGTGCCTGAGGGGAGTGCTGTTGGCTCACAGCTGCCAAAATCGACACCAGCAAAAATAACAGGAGCAGCAGTCCTAAAATCAGAATTTGACTTGCGTCCGAAGGCAGGGCTTAAGTCCACTACAGTGGCAAATGCAACAGAGCTCGAGCACCAATGACTATTGAGCAGATGGCCCAGGCCTACCTGGATGACCCAACGGTGCCTATTTGGATCAAAACCCATTGGTGTATTGGTATTCGAAGAGGCGCCAATGGACAGTGCTTAGCAGGCTGACAATAAAGTTTCTGCCTTGCCCTGTAGCCATGTGCCTGCTAAGCATATGCTTAGTGCAGCTGGTGTAGTTGTGAAAGTGAGAATGACCAGTCTCTTGTCCCAAATTGTTGAGAGATTGACTATGATCAAAATGAATCAGCAGTTCATTCCACCAAATTATAGCATACCTGAAGTACAACAGGAGGTGGATGAGGGTGATGATTGGTCGGATTCAGGTCATGGTAGTGAGTTAGCTGACCAACTTCTGGGTGAAACACCTGAGTTTAAGGATGAACTTCCCTGACTAGACCTAGGGCACCATTGAGCTTACTACTTTTTAATATGAACAGCTTTAAGAAAAAAAATAGCTAGCTGTGGGAACCTTATTAGTGTATATTGTTTGTTTCTGTCTCAATGACCAATGAACCTCAACTTTTTTAGGCATGACCGAATTGTAGTTGGACCAGTATGCATTGAAAAAGCCCCCAAACCCACCAAAATCACTTCAAGGAGATTTAAGAGACAATACCTACCTCCATTCTGTGCCTATCCTTTCTTTTTCCCCCTAGTGGGACTGCCCCAGATATTTGATTTACATCTGACTGTCCAATATGTGTTTTGTTACCTGAATCGGAGAGGATCAGCAATGTGCCACAATGCTTGATTGGAAGAGGTAAGTGATGCTATATTATACATGCAAAGATTGATATGAGGGATAATTGTTTCATTTCAATATTGAGAATGTAGATGGTTGGTGTGACTCATCATGTCTAGTGGTGGCAGACAGTGGGAGTGGGTGTTTTGTTTAAATATATTACGCTGGCTTGTGTTTGTGTTGTGATCGATTTACAATGTTGGTAGCATAAGTGGTACTACTTTTTTTCCTGAAGGTGATTTTTTTTCCCCTTCCCCTTTTCACACTTACTAAAATGTGTTTGCCGGCGTTTTCACACTGCTTTGTTTTCAGGTGCTCGGCTTTCGGGTTCAGATTTGTTAAAGACCCGACCAGTAAATTTAGCTAACAAACAAAATTCTAGTCCAGACAATAAAAAATACTCAATGTTTCTCCTGTTAAACAGTTAAAGGTCACTCAATCTCAATTGGGTCCTGACTGAAACTGTGACTCTCAATAGCAGCAGTTGGTACAGACTGGAGTTGGGCATAAAATAATCTTTAAGCAGAGTCTGGACTTGAGCTTGATGGAAGGAATCAGAGCGTGATTTGACAACTTAAACAACGGACAGAAGAAGGAAGTCATCAACTTCATGAAAATCAACAGAAGTGATGTGAGGAGGAGTCTAAGAGGCCTACTCAAATCTGTGGATGGTGGTGAGAGGTGCACCAATTACTTGATTTGTGAAATGCAATGCTGCGGGGTGTGTCTGCTGGCTCGCTCAGTCTTGAAACTATGTAGTTGGATGGGGGCCTGTTGTAGGAAACTGGAGGAGACATACATGTGATGGGCGATAATAATGTCACATCATGCAGTCCTGTAGGCTAAATGTTATGATGAGCATTACAGTTGCGAGATCGGTCATACCGATACATGCTGCTGACACCTTTCTGTGATTGTTGCTTGATGATTGCAAAGGGCTTTTCTTTTGCTTTGCCTCCTCTAAGTATTCTTGTAACACAACTCCTCATGAAGCTTACCTTCCATTCCATACTTCTTTATTCTACAATATCATCATGATAAACATTTCTGTTTTACAATCCACAGGCCTTCTGTTCTCCTGCACCATAACACTCATGCTTACCTTATTGGACTGCTTGAGGCAGGTATCCAAGAAGAGTGTCGGGGCAATCCCAGAAGATTTCAGATGCACCATCCAATCTGGCAAGACAGACTAGTGTCATCTTCTTTCAATATTCTTTTTTTAGAAGTGTGTGTGTGTTTCCTTCACCCTGAAGATTAATATTTATCTACTATTTTGCATACATAGCTAGCTGAACATTTTTAGATATATACAACTTGGGTCTCACTGGGGCTGGCAGAATGTTGAGTTATCTGTGTCATACATATTTACATTTTTCCTTTTCTATTCCTCCCACAACAGGCTGATAATCATTTCCTAGGTGAGTATTGTGTTTGTGTCTTTTTGTCATACCTTTCCCAAAATCCTTCCCCATCCATTAATCAAATCCCTAACCCTCTTTCCCCGGGCTGTATGATTGATTGAGGTGTTACTTCATAATTTATACCATTGATTAATCTCATAATTGGTGGGGCGGATGTGATAGAAGCAACCTCATGTCAGTGTGTTTTCACAGTGCATTAGCATGCTACTGCTACACCACAATGGGCCATCAATTCATCCATTCAGGTAAGATAACTATGGAACATTGTTGTACCTTCCGTTTAGGCAATATAATTAATAATGGAAAATCTCTCCACCCCACTCCTATGGGTCAAATTTTGAAGAATGCACTCCAGAAACTAGAAGAGTATTGAGAAAAGTTTACCTCACTGCATAAATAAATCTTATGCACTGTAAAACATGCTGCGCTAAAAGGAATGCACTATCAGTAGATTTAGAAAACACGCTAAATAAAGGCAGCAATGCAAAGTAAAACACCCCAAAATAAACATTTTAGGCAAAAAGAACTGTAAATAAATATTTATTTTAACCCCCATCCCTAACAAAAATAATAATAAGTAGATACCCACCCCTTCCACCCACAACTTGCCCACCCCATCCTCAAAAATTTTTCCCTTTCCCCAAATAATGTCCAAAACAGAAATAATATCCATGACAAAAAAAGTCCCACAAAAACCCATTCCCACCCACTCAACCCATAACTAGGGCCAGATGTAGGTAGCAGTTGCACGGTGCAAACTGCAAAAATTGCAGTTTGCGCCATGCAAACGGCCTAACGCGATGCACATTCACAAATTGCGAGTCGGTACCGACTCACAATTTGTGAATGCGACTCGCAAATAGGAAGGGGTGTTCCCTTCCTATTTGCGACTCGCATCGCACTTCAGAATTGCTTTGTGACCGCGAATGCGGTCGCAAAATAACTCGCAGTTACCACCAGTGTCACACTGGTGGTAACTCATTCGCAAAAGGGAAGGGGTCCCCTTCCCCTTTGTGAATGTCATCAAAAATATTTTTTCAGAGCAGGCAGTGGTCCTATGGACCACTGCCTGCTCTGAAAAAACGAAACCAAATGGTTTCGGAAGTTGTTTCATTTTGCAACTCGTTTTCCTTTAAGGAAAACGGGCTGCAAAATGAAAAAAAAAACTGCTTTATTTAAAAAGCAGTCACAAACATGGAGGTCTGCTGACTTCAGCAGGCCACCATCCCTGTGAGTGCAGGGACTCGCTATGGGGTCGCAAAATGCGACCCACCTCATGAATATTGCTCATAGCGAAATTGCGAGTCGGACAGACTCGCAATTTCCGAGTCGCAATCTCAGAGTTTCCTACATGTGGCCCCAAGTCACAGCCACCAAAATAAAAGATAAAAAAAGAGGCAGAGGAGAGCACTACCAGCAGACCAGGAGTCTCCTGAGGAGCCCCTCCATTCCTGTCTGACGGGCCTCCAGCTGCATTAGCCTTCACAGGACATGGCATTGGAAGACAGTCTCTGCGGGGCGGCAGGTTTTATGTGACGCGGGCGGCTACCCTGGCACTGTGGCATAGGTGCTGCTAGGCTGGCGGCACTGGGGCCTGGCTGGGGCCTTAAGTAATGGCAGCAGTGAATGCTGCTGCCTCCTCCTCCCCTTCCTCGAGGACCACCAGCCGCTGGTGCTCAGCCCGTGTGGCCTCCAGCTTCATCCACCGCAGACAGGCTGCTATTTCCTGCCATGATTGTGGACCAGCAGGAATAGAATATCAAGAAAGAAACAAGAGAAATTATAAACAATGCTCTAAGCAAAGCACTTGTTTAAAATCGTGTAATGCAGTGGCGCAGAAGCACTACATTTGGTGGTCACCTCAGGCTATTCAATTTTAAGGTGATAGCTGTCACAGCCATAATATGCACTATGGATTACAAGTATTCTTCTCTCTACTGTTGTGCTAAATTAAAGGCGGCATTGACAGTGGGAACTGGGAGGAAACTGGAAAACATACCTTTTTATAGCATTGTCATGCACTGAAAAGTGTTTGACACATTAACTTAAGCTGACAGATGCAAATTGCACAGTCAACATTGCAGTGCCGATTCTGCTGAATTGAACCATGCAGCTGTGAGGTCATCATTGGTGGCACTGGTGAAAAGTCATAGCGAGGGAGGGAGGTGGTGGTTAATGGATGCTGGAATACATATTATTACCTGCCTCGCTTAACAAATACTGTGAATCATGGAAATATTCAGAAATACCATCAAAACCTTTGCATAAAAAACATTCAAAGCAATTAAAGTGGGTGAGCAGAATGCCCTTATCTAGAAGAGCTCCCTTGTTTCTTAATTCCAAGCATTTATCTATTCATCATCATTGCAAATGTCTTCTTTTAGTACTCTTATTGTTCTTCACCATTGGCTTTGATATATACCATTTCAGCTAAGCTTTACAGTCTCTCATCCAGTTCTTCGCCATTTTCCAAATTCCAAATATGGCTCTATACTAACCTTTCGCCAACATACATTTAACCAATAACCACCCATTCATCTTTTCACCCATTCACTCATCCAAGAGATCTAACCCACACGAGGAGTCCGTTCACCCATTTAGGCATGGAATACTTTTACTCATACCCTTTCACCCACCTGGCCTGGAATTATTCACCTCTATACCCTTTGATCCATCCTTCACCTGCACGTGCATCCTATCAACCTCATCATCACCCACCTATATGATATTATTATGCACCCTTTCATCCACATCCACGCACACATCCTTTCACTTATATTATATTTTACCCATCGGTTCTACTTCCATCATTTTTTCAATTTTCCAAAACACAGAGTTCAAGTTCACTTTATAAACCTTAGTCTGCTGAGTTGCAGATAGAAGAGCCCAATATTTACTTAACTCCCGCTGTAACTACAAAAGCAGGGTGTTGACAAGTGAGTCAACAACACTAGTACACCCTTGTAGTGACTATATTTTACTAATTGTCAATAAGTAATCACTAGGACTCACTACCACAAACCACTGCCACCACAGAGACTCCCCCCATATCTGCTTCTACAGCCGCATCAGCGCTGGTGGTTGGTGCGGCTAGAAAAAGAAATTATACAATTTAGACATCATAAAGGCCTCCTCCTATCGTTTTTTTCTAATAGTAAAATATACATCACTATATTTCGTGTAAGGATTCTCTTCAATCAAAATAGCGGATGGGCATTTTGTTGTTTGGAAATTTGTTGAAAGTATGGGTGTGAGGGGAGCTCTGGTCCTTTGGTGGAGCTAATAGAGTTTTTGGAACACCGTGCTCCGCTTGGACTGCAGAGTTGTCCAAAAAACTCCACTAGCCCTGCCAGCAGAGCGGCGTTCATCCGGGGTGCAGACAGTCTGTCCTTGCACTATGAAGCCCATAACTGGGCTGCAGCGCACACTGGAGCAAAGAAGAAAGGAAGCCGTGCTGAGAGGAGGAACCCCAGGGAAGTCCCAGGTAGTCGTCTTCTCTTTTTTTTTTTGTTTGTGCACATTGTTGCACAAACAGGGACTGAAACAGCAGTTTTCGCTGCCTACGTCCCTGGCCTGATTTCAGGCCTCTAGTGCACACGGGGCAGGCCAGTGCACAACAGGCCTGGCAGCTTTTGCTGCCTACGGCCATGGCCTGAATTCAGGCCAGGGCCGTAGGCAGCAAAAGAAGGTGCTGTTTCAGGCCTCTTGTGCACTGGCCAGGGCTGTTTGCACTGCACATGGGATAGGCTGGTGCACAAGAGCCCTGAAATGGCAGCTTTCACTGCCTACGGCCATCCTGAATGCACCCATCTTGAAAGCTCTAAGCAGGGTTGGGCCTGAGTGACCAGGCCTTACCCCGCTTAGCGCTTCTGAGATGGACGCATTTAAGAGAACGTTGCGGGGCATGTAACTCCAGCTTCGCTGAATCACAAAGAGTTTATTTTTTTTCAACTCTGTGGAATTCCACTAAGCCAGACTCCGTTCACCACACCCAAGCATATGTTCTCAAGAAACATATGTAGAATACCTCACATGGGCATTCAATCTTCAGTACATGTGTTCTCTCAGCCTTACCACCACTCCACAAGAGAAGATACATGAGGGGGGAGGGAAGCAGAAGAAGGAAGTTACCGGCAGACTGTCATAGCCAGACAATTCAAAGTAAAGAAACTTGAAGTATAGAAAATAAGTAAATAGGATAATGAAGAGATAAGAGGATTTACAAAATAGATATTTCAAAGTGGAGTTGGAATAAATAGGAGACAGCTACATTAAAAGGTAGAAAATAATTCTAAGTGTTGAGTGGAAAAGTTAGGGAAATAAATATTAGTATTAACAACAACAGGAGGACTTACTGGGGTCAGCAGACCCGTCTGCCCCGGCACGTGTGGAGGGGCCATCAGCTGCCTTGCCCGCCGCAACAGCCCCCTCCTGCCCCTGGATGATGGATGATGTAAGAAACAAAATTAGAAAAGATTAGTAGTTCTGTTAATAAATCATCTAGTATTCCTTTTTTTTAAAGGAAAAGGCAAATACAGTAACATTTCCACATCAGAGGTTCAGGAGCCTGGATAATATAACAACATTAGTATCAAGGACCATCCTCCTATTTCAAATTTCCTAGCCCTATTCATAATTTCCTAAACTACATTTTGGAATTACCAATAACTTACAATGAATTATTTCTACAGTTCTCATCTCATTATCAATCTCAATGCATTAGATTGGATGCATGCAAAACTACTACACATCACTGGTAAATTGCTTGCAATTGGCACTGTACAAGTGACAAAAAAGAAAGGCACAGTGGAGTGAGGGAACGTGCAGAATCTCTAGTACTAATATATTAACAAAGACTATATTTAACAGGATTGAGGCTATACCCATAAATGGGCCTGCCATCAGCTGCCAAAGTGGGGAGGTGGTGCTGGACATGGAAGACTAAGGCAGCCACCTCCACCTCCAGAATTATGGCCGGGGCCGCACCCCTTGCCATCGCTGCCCTCTGCAAGGAAGGCGGCTGGCAGATAGAGACCTGGCACTCCCCTGCTGTGCCCTGGTTCTGGTGACTGGCGGGGGAGATAAGGAAAGAGGGTTAGGGAAAAAGGAAGGGAAAAAAGTAAAGGAAAAAAGAAAAAGCTGAAAAGTAGCAAAAGAAAAGAGAAAGGTAATACAATAAAGAGAAATTAGGTGAAAAAAAAGTTTTATAAGTGGGGGCTGGGAGAGCTATAGAAAAGGTTCATAAAAGTAGGCACCATAAACAAGCAAAAAAACAAGATGGCCATGCCCATGTGAACAGTGTGGTGCTATTTGTGCAAGAATTCTAACGTGCGATACAACTTCGCGTTGCCAGTGATGTTAAATGCCACACGAATGGGAGTGGCAAGAAACTCCGGCCACTAGCGGAACTCTGCATAGCTCAACAGAGTTTTTTTTTTACTCTGCGTAGCTATGCTTAGCGCTGGTACGTGAACATCTTCCAGACCTAGTCATATGTAATACTGCTAGCTCTTTAGTTGTTCTTTAAAACACTCTGTGAGGCAGTAGAACACAGGGGCATCAAATGACAGGATACTCCTTTTGGAAGTACCTGTTTTACTGAGAATGTCAGACTTCATCCTCATAAGGCTAAGAAAGATATTGTCAATTTCCAGAAAAGATGTATTACTTTAGCTTCTGGAGTACCTTCTATAACCTCTATTAGAAATTAGCAAAGAAACAGTAGGGGTATATTTGCTCATGCACACAAGTGCACTCACATGCATACTGGTTGAGGACTTGCCTGCAGTCAGTCTGCTGTTGTCCTATGGGGATGTCTGACAAGACCACTTCAGTAAGAGAACCACCTTTTAGGTTGCTGGGGAGGAGATCAGGGAGAGGTTCACTCTCTTCTTCCTGTACCTCAGCTGTGTTCGTGAGCATGGGCACATCAGCTTTGTCAAAATAGGGCTTCAGGCGGTTGAATGTATTATCCTTTTGGGATTCTTGCAATTGCCAAAGTCAGCTAAGTATGTGACCATATCCTTTTCTTTCAAGTATTGGGTAGGACACAGCACACTTGTCTTAGAGAGAGCCCTAGGAGCCACAAGCTCCAACACTCAAACTTTCTACCCTGGTTGGAAATCCACCATAGCAGCTTTTCAGTCATACCAGTGCTTTTGGAGCTCCTGGCTGACCTGAAGGTTTTTGCTTGCTTTTTCCATACACTCAGTCATCTTGGGATGAAGGCCAAGTACATAGTCTCCAATGTCCTGTTTGGGCTCATTGAAAGGCCTCTCTCAGCCTTACCTCACAATACTCAATGGACCCCTAACAGGATGCCCAAATAAAAGTTCAAAGAGGGAAAACCCTAATTCCTTTTGTGCCACTTCCCTGAAGGCAAAAAGCAGACATGGAAGTAAGACATCCCATATCCTTCTGAGTTTTTCAGGGAGTGCTCCTATCATGCTTTTCAAAGCCTGGTTAAATCTTTCAACCAGTCCATTAGTTTGTGGATGGTATAGCGTAGTGAACTTATAAGTCACACCACATTCCTGCCACATGTGTTTTATTTATGCAGACATGAAGTTTGAAACCCTTTCTGATACTAGCTCTTTAGGAAAGCCAATCCAACTAAAAATACCAAGGAGAGCCTTGGCCACTGCAGGTGCAGAGATGGTCCTAAGAGGAATAGCTTCAGTATGGCATGATCCCATATGACTAGGATATATCTATTTTCTGAGCTTGTTTGAGGGTCAAGGGGGCAAACAATATCAACACCTACCATTTCAAAGGGTACCCCAACCACAGGAGGTGGAATTAAAGGGGCATTCATGTGGCTTCCTGCCTTACCACTGACTTAACAGGAGACAAAGGACTGGCAAAAGTCATTCACCTCACATTTTGAGACAACACAGGCCAGTGAAATTGATTCACTAACCTACTCCAGGTTTTCTTTTGGCCCAGGTGCCCAGCCAGGGGAATGTCATGGGCTAGAGAGAGAAGGAACTCTCTGTACCGCTGGGTCACTACCACCCTCCTAGTTGCACAAGGCTTGAAGTCTCTGGCCTCAATGTACCACTGACATTACCCTGTTCTTCCTGTGCAGGCTTTCAAGAGTGGGACAAGTTTTTTTGTCCCTGTACAGATCCTCCCTACAGGGTCCCCCTGGACTCAAGGCCCAAGCTCTTCTGGCTCAGTTCCCTCTGGGGTTAACAAGTCCTCTTCCTGGAAAGAGGGGTTATACTTGTGGTCTGTTTAGAAGCTGGTCTCCCAGTCTTCTTGCTATTTCTCTTGGAGTGTTCAACCATTCTTCCAGGTTCAAACACCTCGTGTTCACTCTGGAGTTTGCTCTGTGTCCTTGTTTTGCCACAACCCCATTCTGGGATCCCAAGCATGGCTGCATGGGTCCTTAGTTCTACTTCAGCCCAGGGAGAAATCTCCAGGCCATTTCTAAGCAGACATTCCACAAATATGGATGGGGACACCCTTAGACTATGAGGAGTCTCAGGGCCAACCCCCCTGATCAGGTTTTTTGCAGCCTGATAAAGACTCTTTGTTTTTGTTCCTATCTTTCCCTTGGGTAGGGTCTTTTTGGCCTCTTTCTTTCGGTCTCCCCCACCAGTGGTAGTCTTGGTCACCCTTGTTTTGACCCAGTGGTCTGCCTTCTTCCTCAACTGTAGAGAAGAATGTGGACCTAGGTCTACAGGAACCGATGTAGATTTTCATTGTAACATTTACTCAAAAGATGGTCTTTCACAACTAAATTGTAAATCCCAGCACAATCTTGCACCTTGTTACCTTCTAACTAGCTACTCATCATTTTCACTGAAAAATCCACAAGTTCTGCCCAGGACTGAATCTGGGTTTTTCGAGTCTCCTTGAATTTTATTTTGTATTTTTCAGTGCTAAGTCAAAAGCCCTAACTCAGGGTACCCTTCATGAGGTCATAGGACTTAGCATCTACCTCATTCAATGTCAGGAGTCTATCCCTGCTTTTACCTGACAACAGTCCCCACTATAGAAAGCCCCAATGTTTCCTATTTACTTCCCGGGCTATACAGGCTCTCTCATGGGCAGAAAACCTAATACATCCGCATTCACAAAGGTACACTATGATGCAGCTAATAAGACAGTCGGTAACATATAAATGCAAGTAGTGACAGACAGAACCAAATACTGATATACACATTGACAAACCCAAGCACACACTCATACAGCTATTGAGACAACAAAGGGCCTTATGTACAAACACATTTTCCCATAGACACAGAATGGGTAGAACCCTTTGATATATCTGGCCCAAAGTGCACAAGAAGACACACACTGACACACCCAGCAAACACTATTGCAGTCAGTGATATGCTCATGAATAAAAAATTAACAAACTGAAACAGCTAATTCTTTATAGTATGCAATTCAATACTATTTTTTGTAGAAGTAAATGCATTCTTTATTTTATTTGCAGATATGCACTTATATTCAAGAACAGAAATTGCAATGCCTGATAAGAGACAAAGAAGAGAGAAACAGAGGTGTCGTAGATTGGACTCTTGCCCTGGATAAGACTGCTGGTTTGGGGATGACAGTACTTATGTTTGCAGGTAACTATGGCGGTCATTACAACATTGGCAGTAAAAGCCGCTTACCGCCGTGCAGAAGACCGGCAACACACCGCCGTGGCCGCGGAATTCCGCCACAGCTTTTATGACCCACATCTCGGAATCCGACAAAATTCAGACACCCACACAAGTCCGCCACACCAAAGGTCAGTGATAAACTGTCAGAAAAAAAAACTCCACCGTCACGCCAACAGAAAAACGCCCACACTATCACGACACACAAATCCACGCAGCGGTATTTCAACCGCGGTATTCCATTGGCGGTACACACTGCCGCGCTCAAAATACACACACATCTCCAAAACACCACCACATTGGACAATTCGAAATACACACACCTGATACACATACACACACCACTCCCACACACCCAATACAATATAAAACACACACCCACATCACCCACAAACCCCTATGACCACAATTACAGAGAGAAGGCCAGAGAGAGACACCACCATCAACAAACAAGCATCCACAGGCACACAACACCATCACCCACACAACTTCCACACACAAAACACCATACACCACTACATATCACCACACTTATCACCACACACACCACCCCACACATCACCTACACCACCCCATGGCACGGCAAAGACACCCCAGGTTCTCGGAGGAGGAGCTCAGGGTCATGGTGGAGGAAATCGTCCGGGTAGAGCCACAGCTATTTGGTTCACAGGTGCAGCACACCTCAATTGCAAGGAAGATGGAGCTATGGCGAAGAATACTCGACAGGTTCAACGCAGTGGGACAACACTCAAGAAATCAGGAGGACATCAGGAAGAGGTTGAACGACCTACGGGGGAAGGTGCATTCAGTGGTCTCAAGACACCACCAGGCGGTTCAGCGGACTGGCGGCGGACCCCCACCTCCCCACCCACAACTAACAACATGGGAGGAGCAGGTCTTGGCGATTCTTCATCCTGAGTGCCTCGCAGGAGTCAGTGGAGGAATGGACTCTGGTAAGTCCAATCTTAACTATTACATCCCCCACTCTACCAGCATGCTATCACATACCCCCACCATCACCCCCACCCTTATCACTCCAACTCCACACAAATGTACCAATATCACAAACCACACATCCCAACACCAAGCTCTGCATGCAACAACAACGCATGGACACCCATCACTAAAGCATGCCCACTGCACATACCCATACACCCCCCTAAACCATCATCACACAAGCTCACACACAGGAATGCCAGCACTGGGGTACACGGTCACCCACTCATTGCACACCATGACACACACAGGTGCAATAATCGTGCCTTTCCACCCCTGCAGGACCACTACTCAACGTCACCAGACAGGAGGGTCCAGACATGTCCACTCCACCCACAGAAGAGGCCCACAGTGATGACAGCAGCTTTGTCCACCTGGATCTAGATGACCAGCCCGGACCATAGGAGGCCTCGGGACAGTCGGTTCCCCTCACACAGGCACAGGCCACCACAGACCTTCCCCCCTCAGGAAACACCAGCACAGCACCCACCCAGCAGGCCAATACCTCCGTCCCCAGGACACGTCAATCAGCTGTGTGTCCACCACTACAGGGAACCCAGGATAACCCACCACCCCAACAACAACAGGGACCTGGGGGCAGTGGCATTGGGCACACGGTCCAGGGGACGGAGTCCCAGGAACACAGGGGAACTGGGAGGACTGCTGTGCGACAGGGGGCGGACAGGCCAAGGGAACCCACTCTCCACAAGGCCCTCTCCTCCATCATGGGAGCCTACCACCACTCCCAGGAGACGATGGCAACAGTACTGGCCAAGTTTCAGGAGACCCAGCGCCTGCAAGGGGAACAGTATTTGGGGTTCAGGGAGGAACTCAGAACCATCAGCTCCGCCCTGAGCACCATCGTAGGGGTGCTGAAGGAAGTACTCAACATCAGGAGGGACACTGGCACTACAAGGGGCCCCTGACACTGGCATGGACGATGAACTGCCCACCACCTGCGCCGGCGCTAGTGGACAGGATGCACCGCCACAGGACCACCACACCAGCACTCCACCGCCTGCTGACGGAGAACCACCCCGCAAACGGTCCCTGAGATCCAGGAACAAGATAGAGCATGATGCCAAGACCTCCACCAAGAAATGAGACCACCCTGATTGTCATCCCACTATCCCACTTTGTCACCCTGTCCATATTGAAACTGCCCCACTTCCTATGCCCATATGGGCAATGCACCTGTGAGACTAATAGACGGGACTCTGCCATGGACACTCCTCCACCATCACCCCTCACCATTTAACTTCCCCCTCCAATATTTTGTATTGAAATAAACACACCAAAAGCACCAAAAGATCCGGAGTCTGTCTGTGATTTCGAAATAGTGTATTTGCAATTACAGTGACAAAAAGTTCTTGAAATAGTAATGTCAACATACCTATGTCACACAGCTCTAGTACATGAGGAATCTAAGCAGATGACACACATTGGGACCCACACCTGTGAAACCGTAAGGGAAAGTGACAACTCAGTGACCATACACTGGGTGAAAACGACAGACAGGATAGAGGTAGAAGTGTAAAAGTACATGTAGTAGGCAGGAATGTATTCTCACCTGTGTTTCACTGGAAATATTGCTGGATCACTGAGTTCCTGTTCTGCATGTCTTCTTCCTCTGCTTCCTCCTCATCACTGTCCACAGGCTCCACAGCTGCCACAACACCGCCATCTGGACCATCCTCCTGCAGAAAAGGCACCTGTCATCGCAAAGCCAAGTTGTGAAGCATACAGCAGGCCACGATGATCTGGCACACCTTCTTTGGTGAGTAGAATAGGGATCCACCTGTCATATGCAGACACCTGAACCTGGCCTTCAGGAGGCTGAAGGTCCGCTCAATCACCCTCCTAGTTCGCCCATGGGCCTCATTGTAGCGTTCCTCTGCCCTTGTCCTGGGATTCCTCACTGGGGTCAGTAGCCATGACAGGTTTGGGTAACCAAAGTCACCTAATAGCCACACACGGTGCCTCTGGAGTTGACCCATCACATAAGGGATGCTGCTATTCCGCAGGATGTAGGCGTCATGCACTGAGCCAGGGAACATGGCATTCACATGGGAGATGTACTGGTCTGCCAAACATACCATCTGTACATTCATGGAATGATAACTCTTCCGGTTCCTGTACACCTGTTCACTCCTGTGGGGGGGGACCAAAGCCACATGGGTCCCATCAATGGCACCTATGATGTTGGGGATATGTCCAAGGGCATAGAAGTCACCTTTCACTGTAGGCAAATCCTCCACCTGAGGGAAAACGATGTCGTTCCGCATGTGTTTCAACAGGGCAGACAACACTCTGGACAATACGTTGGAAAACATAGGCTGGGACATCCCTGATGCCATGGCCACAGTTGTTTGAAATGACCCACTTGCAAGGAAATGGAGCACTGATAGCTCCTGCACTTGAGGGCGGATTCCTGTGGGATGGCGGATTGCTGATATCAGGTCAGGCTCCAACTGGGTTCACAGTTCCTGGATTGTGGCACGGTCAAACCTGTAGGTGATAATCAAATTTCTTTCCTCCATTGTCGACAGGTCCACCAACGGTCAGTACACCGGAGGATTCCACCATCTCCTCACATGTTCCAGCGGACGATGCCTATGAAGGACAACAGCGAGCACAGAGTCAAACAACTCAGAGGTATGTATCCACAGTCTACACAGAACACCAATCATACACAAAATGTGGCCTGTATGTGTGTTGAGACTAGGCCTAGGTACGTGTGACGCAGTTGGTAATTAGGCCATGTGGGCCCCTGAAATGGCGGCTGCCTGACCTGTAAAGTGGGACAATGGGATGTGAGGTAACTGCGCTGGCGCTCTACACCGTCGCGGTAGGCGGTCGAAGACCGCAGCGCAATGCTGCATTGGTTAACATTGGACCCTATCGGTCCCAGGAGCCATTGACGAGGTACGCCTGCGGTGATGGTACGCACCGCCGCGGACGTGACCGCCACGGACGTGTCCGCCATTTTCTATCTGTATAATCACTCGATACCTGATCTTCGACAGTAGAGGACCTACACTGCAAGTGCTGCTGTGACCTCGGTCTGGAAGAGACAATGGCTCGTGCGTCTGGGGAAAGGGCCCCTGCCTTCACATCGGAGAAGTTGGAGAAGCTCGTCGATGGGGTCCTCCCCCAGTACACGCTACTCTACGGTCCTCCAGACCAACAGGTAAGTGCACAGGGAGCATGTTGTATGGGCTATGCCTGTGTGGAGAGGGCTGGTTGTAAGAAGTAAGGAAGGGGGCAGAGTTCTGCGAGCATGAAAGACGGTGGGTGCATGCGCCACATGGAACGGGTAGGGATGGGGGCCACTCACTTTGACGGCGCAGTTGGTAATGACTTCTCTTCTTCCCCTGTACATTTCATGTAGGTCAACGCCCACCAGAAGAAGGATATTTGGCGTGCCATCACCAAGGACGTCTGGACCCTGGGGGTCCACCACAGACGGAGCACCCACTGCCGTAAGAGATTGGAGGACATTCGCCCCTGGAGCAAGAAGACAGCGGAGGCTCATCTGGGGATGGCCTCCCAACGTGGGAGGGGTGCCCGTCAAACTATGACCCCCCTGATGTTCCGGATCCTGGCAGTGACCCGGAGTTGGATGGGCACTTGAGGGCATCACAGCAGACACAAGGGGGTGAGTACACTCTCATTCTTCTGACTTTGCGCGCAGTGGAGGTGTCTGGGTGGGGGAGAAGGGCTGTGGGTTTCCCTAGGCCAGGACAAGTTCCGTAGTCTAGGCCCCTCTGTAAGGCATGGCCCTGTGGCCCCCCACCCCACCTCTGTAGAGTGACAAGTACAGCTATTCATGCACCTGTGTCATCTATGTGTGCAGATGTCGTCCATAGCCTTGTAGGCCATTTCCCATGAATTGCACTGTAGAGCCCAACAGCGTGACGTAGTGCAGGGGGCTTCTGTGTCTGTCTTGTCTGCCAACGGTAGCGGTAATCCATGCACTCAACATGTCTTCCTTCTGTTCCCCCCCCTTTTTTGTGGTCTCCCTGTTCTTGTGTGCATTAGCATCATCAGGCGGAGGAACAGTGGCACCGGAGCACGAGGGAGCTGCATCCCACATGGCCATGGAGGGCCACACTACGGACTCAGAATACACCAGTGGGACGGAGGGCGAGGGGAGCACCACGGCGGGACAGGAGCTGAAACCAGTGACACAGGCTCGTCCTCTGATGGGAGCTCCCTTGTGGTGGCGGCAACATCTGTGCCCCCCGCATCTACAGGTACAGCCGCCACCCCCCTACCAGCACCGCCCTCCCAGCAGCTCCTCAGCCTTCGCCCCGTGCCCGCTCACCCAGGAGGGTGGGCATCACCTTCGCCCCAGGCACCTCAGCCCCTGCCCCTGTTACCCCTGCTGCCCTCAGTGAGGAGGCCATTGACCTCCTCAGGTCCCTCACTGTTGGGCAGTCTACCATTTTGAATGCCATCCAGGCTGTAGAAAGGCAGTTGAAACAAACCAATGCATTCCTGGAGGGCATTCATTCTGGTCAGGCGGCCCTTCACAAAGCCTTTCAAACTCTGGCCTCAGCACTGATGGCAGCCATTTTCCCTGTGTCTAGCTTCCCTCCTCCAACTTCCTCCACCCAGACCCAATCCCCTGTACCTCTGCCTATCCCAAGCACACCATCAGACCAACCTGCACACACCTCACCACACAAGGGAAGCTCAGGCAAACATAAGCACCACACATCCCACAGGCACTCATGCAAGCATCACATACATACAGACACACCAACATCCACTGCCTCTACTGTGTCCCCCTCGTCGTCGTCTCCCTCCTCCCTCCCAGTATCATCTACACTTACACCTGCATGCACTACCTCTACAGCACACCCCGCTCATGTGCAGTCACCACCCCCACTACCATACACATGTCCCCTGTGTCCTCTCCCGTTGTGTTTGTAACGCCCCCTCCGAAGATACACAAACGCAGGCACACACCCACCCAACAGCCATCCACCTCACGACAGTGCATGCACCTGCACCCAAAGCCACAAAACTTACACCTCCTACAACCACCACCTCTTCCTCCACTCCCAAACCCCCTCCAGCTACCCATCCCAGTGTGTCCAAACAACTTTTCCTGTCCAGCCTTAACCTATTTACCACACCCCCCGTCCATCTCATAGGTCCCGAACTTGCACCTCAGCCACAAAATCTCCAGGACCAGTGGTGCCTGTGGTCACAGGTATGTGGAGTACACCGGCCACCAGGACAGCCAGTGTGGCACGGAGCCACAGCACAGCCAGTACCCCCCTGTGAAGCACCAGAAGTTGGCCAGTGCCCGGCGGGAGAGGGGGAAGACTACAGCCACCCAAGCCGCTCCCAGGGGTCCCGGTGGGAGTGTGGACTCAGCTGTGACTCCTCCCAAGGTGGGGAAGGGCCACAAGAAACCCGGCAAGTCTGGGAGGAGCAGCACGGTGGAGAAGACCGCCATCATCCCCGCTGCCCAGGAGGGCCCCGCCAGCCCCATCCTCGCTGCACAGGAGGCCACCGCCAGCCCCATCCTTGCTGCCCAGGAGGGCCCGCCAGCCACAGCCCAGCTGCCCAGGAGGCCAGCGCCAGCCCCATCCTCACTGCACAGGAGGCCAGCTGCCCAGGAGGGCCCCGCCAGCCACAGCCCAGCTGCCCAGGAGGGCCCCGCCAGCCAGAGCCCAGCTGCCCAATGAAGGACTGGCAGCCCCAGCCCAGCTGGGCAATGAAGGACCACCAACTCAGGCATAGCTGAACAGGGCACCGCCAACTCAGGCACCGCTGAACAGGGCACCGCCAACTCAGGCACCGCTGAACAGGGCACCACCAACTGAGGCACCGCTGAACAGGGCACCGCCAATTCAAGCACCGCTGAACAGGGCACCGCCAACTCAAGCACCGCTAGCCCATGCACCGACGCAACTGGGACCATCACGGGGTGCGTGATGCACTCTGGGCACCAGTCCCCCTCCAGAACCAGTGGAGAGATCCTTCCACTACCTTTGTCCTTCACAGGATGAAACACTCTGGGCACCAGTCCCCCTCCAGAACCAGTGGAGACATGCATCCACTACCTCTGTCCTTCACAGGATGAAGCACTCTGGGCACCAGTCCCCCTCCAGAACCAGTGGAGACATGCATCCACTACCTCTGTCCTTCGCAGGATGAAGAACTCTGGGCACCAGTCCCCCTCCAGAACCAGTGGAGACATGCATCCACTACCTCTGTCCTTAGCAGGATGAAGCACTCTGGGCACCAGTCCCCCTCCAGAACCACTGTTCTTCGCAGGATTAATCACTCTGGGCACCAGTCCCCCTCCAGAACCAGTGGAGACATGCATCCACTACCTCTGTCCTTAGCAGGATGAAGCACTCTGGGCACCAGTCCCCCTCCAGAACCAGTGGAGACATGCATCCACTACCTCTGTCCTTAGCAGGATGAAGCACTCTGGGCACCAAGCCCCCTCCAGAACCAGTGGGGACTGTTATCAACTTGAGAGACTGTGGCTTTGCACTCCCCAGGATTGAACAGTGGGCAAACCACCCACTGTAGAGACTTGAGAGACTGTGGCGTTGCACTCCCCAGGAGGAAGCAGTGGGCAAACCACCCACTGTAGAGACTTGCAAGACTGTGGCTTTGCACTCCCCAGGATTGAACAGTGGGCAAACCACCCACTGTAGAGACTTGAGAGACTGTGGCTTTGCACTCCCCAGGATACATCATTGGGCATGGAGCCCCCTTGTGGATCTGGTGTCGTGCACTCATCCGGCTGAGGTGCCCCCCCTTCCCTTCCCCCTGAGGTGCCTGTTGCATTTCTATCTGATGCCCCTGCAGTGTTCTCTCTGTTTTGATCTGGTATCGTGTGTGGGCCTCGCCCATGCATTTTGGGCCCAGTGGTCCACGGACTATAACACCTGGACTAATTTTCTCTGTGTATATTTTGTAAATCGTGTTTAAATGTATATTTTTGCATACTGCATTTTGATATATTACAATGGTTACACTCATTTCCTTTTGCTTTGCATTCTTCCGGGGGGGGGGGGGGTTAGTGGGGGTTACTATGATGTATAGATATGTATTAGTGTGTGTGTTGTAGTGGGTGATGGTGGGGGTGTTGAGTGTGTGTGTCCCTCTTTTTTGCCTCCCCCCTCCCATGTGTCGATGGTGCAGTACTCACCGTAGTTTTCACCGCTGGCGTTGGTGCTCCTGGTAGAGGAGCAGGAAGAGTATCGCGGGTAGGATTTGGAGTTCCGGGTCCATGGTGTCGTCGTTCCTCGTGGAGTGTGTAGAGGTGAGCGTTTTCCATTCTAAATTCCTGTTTCCGCCGTGTTTTTATCCGCGGTGAATCTGCCTCGGAAAAGGTGGCGGATCGGTAGGTTGTGATACTGTGGGCGGTACATTGTCTTCCGCCTGTCTGTTGGTGGTGACCGCCAAGCTGTTTGTCTGTACCGCCGTGGCAGTCGGAGTGTTAAAGTGGCTGTCTTTGTTGGCAGTTTCCGCCACGGTCGTAATTCCAAATCTTTTACCACCGGCCTGTTGGCGGTCTTACCGCCGATTTAGCAGCAGCAATAGCGGCAATGGTATCTGGTCAGAATCCCTCTGATTATCTGTCTAAAGTGTGATGTATTTATACAGATATACTTGGACCCCTGACGTAGGTTGTTCCAAATCAATAGATAAAGCTTCATGCTTGGGATGATAATTTCTAATGTGAGCCCATAGAGTTTCTTTGTCTTTGTTGTATGAGTTCACGCCTTAGCGAGGTGACACTGAAAATATAACTCTAAACAAAAGAGGCCAACTACAAACACGGCAGACATTTTAAAGGATTTAATTAAATAAATGGTCTAAGACAGAGCAAGCTAAGTAAGTTAAAAGTCACTAGGTGATGGGGGGCACGAGTCTGCAAGCGAAAGCTAAGCTAACTCCCGTTATCCCATTAAAACAAACTAGGATTCACTACAGAGGGAGCAGTACTACCTAAATCAAACTGAGAGTAAATAGACAAAGTGGATGATGTGGACAAAAAAATAGAACATCTGACAAAAGTTTGCCAAAAAGGTGCAGAATGAAAGGAATTCATCCAGTAAAAAATCAAGTTTGAAGTCAACTGAAAAAAACAAGGACATAATATCAAAACTTTGAAATGTAATGAGAAAAGAGACTTTGACTAGGGGACAGAAACAGTTAAAAGAGGTGTGGCTAACAATATTTTGAGCTAGAATAAGAGAAACATTGAAAGAGAATATGAAGAAGTGTAAGAGAGGTGCTGTACTGAAGCAAAATAAACATATTGAGACCATAGTTGGCAAAGCATTTGCTGTGAAGAGGAAACTTTTTATCTATCTATTGAACAGAATTAAGACACTAGGCAAAATGGTATTTTTTATGAGGAAAAGAACCTTAGGAAAAAGGCTTATAAATAAAAGTAGTTTTGTAAAATTTTTAAAGGTGACAGGAAACACACATCTAGTAAAGAGCCATTTTTTAATGAAGAGAACTACTTACAAGAGAACACATTAGTGAATGTAGTTGATACTACTTGTTGCTGCTATGACATGAAATATGGTAGTCCCATAGAAAAAGAAGACATAGCTCTTAGGAATTTAGAGAAAGTAATGGCTGAAGAGATACAAGGAAGCTTAGAGAGACCCCCATATACAAGTGGAACTTTAGCAGTATTTGCAGTGTTTGTCAGGAACAAAGAGATACATTAAGAAATGTCCTATTTTAATGTAGAAGTGTAAAACAGAAAATTGTCCTTATATGGATTAGATCCATGTAAAATTAGGAAATGCACTAATTTACACTGTATTCACTGCCCTGTCTATTAAAGAAAGTGTGCAGAAGCACTTTTCATCACTTTTGGATGTTAGCTGGTCATCACTCAAAAATGCAAAATTTAGTTAGGAGAATTTAGTATGTGAAAAACCTAGCTTTATGTTTAGGAGAGATTAATACAACTCTATTGCATGGGACCCTTGCAGAGGTAGAAAACATTTGCGAAGATGATGTGTATAATTTCTTTGGTTCTGAAGAGGAGTGTAGGGAAAATTAGGAGTTGGTGACTGGAGGTGTAGAGGAGCAGCACACAGATATTACTATGGAAAGGTTTGCACAAGAGATAGTAATCTTTAATACAGTTTCTTGAGAGAAACCAAACTGTGTTTGTATTTGTTATCACCACAGTCACTACAAAAGCCAAACTCGCAAAGTAGTTGTATTTTTTAAAAGTGAGCATGAAAATAGAGATAAGTGACAGGAATTTGGCTCATATGTATTTGTAGAAGAATGCTTTGATTTAGCAACAAAGGAAGCCATATGTAAGTATTTTTATGTCAAGATAGAGGATAATGAAATGCCAGATAGAGCAATACAAAACAGATTAGAATTTGAATCTATTCCAGAAGAACTTCAACAATTATATGTTTATGAATCAATTCTCATACAAAGTATACAGCTTTTTTAAGCAATAGTTTGAATAGAACCGAAGACTGGGAAACTGCCACCAACAGAGTTACAGAAAGGACTTAAAGCAAATGTTGAATACTTACCTTTAGATTTTAGACAGAATGTTGAGACTGTAGATATAGAGAGAGATTTTAATGAACCACACATGATTCTAGTAAATGGTGTGCTTGCCAAAAACAACAAAATCTGGCAAGCATTAGTGGATATAAGTAAAGTAAAAAAAGCTACATTATATTTGAAAGAAAATGTTTTCTACAAAATGTTGATGTTGTTGGAGATGAAGTTGAAATGATGATGAAACATTAGCATCAAGTTGAAAAAGTCGATAGATTGAAGTCAGAAGAAATGTGTGAACAATATAGGATAAATCTACTGCATTCCAAAGATGTTATTGGTGATGCTATTGATCTCTAACAAACAAAACAAGAAAAAGGAGCTCCAATTAGTGTGTGGGGAAAATGTTTAGAAGCTTGCTGTTTTCCACATTTATTTCCCACAAAAGTAGGTGGCCTTTATGATAACCAGCCTGCTCAAATACCAGCAGCTGAGTACAGGTCAACTACACTATATTCAAAGGACCCTAGATTTTGCCAATTAATTTCCTTTATATTCCTTATATTATTTGAGAGTGACTTGTCTAGGCTATCTTATGCTGTAAACCATATTCTAAAGACAGGAATTCATCTACAAAATCTTTCTGCAAGAGTTTTTTTTGTGAAAGTTCAAAGTAAGGACAAAAAGATGGGCTACAATTTAATTAATTTAATGAAATGTCAACGTGGTACTAATGAGTATTGGTGTCGTTGCCATGGAGAACTTAAATGTATGTTGCACAATATAGGTGGAGCTACTTGGTTTGTGACACTTAGTTGTGCAGAATACACATTGGGTGCTTTACATGAGTTTTTAGGAGAAGCAAACTCTAACATAAAGGACATCTATTTGAAAACTGCAAGAGAACTTTGCTCTTTGGATCCTGCTAATGTTTATAGCTACTTCAACCACAGGTTTCGAGCCATGCTGACTTCCATTTGCAAAAAAAGTAATCCTCCTCTTGGTAAAGTTACTGATTTCTTTTGGCATAAAGAGTATCAAGCAAGAGGTGCTCTTCATATTCACATGCTGTTGTGGATAAAAGTTGCACTGAAATTTCGAACCAACAGTGGTGACTCTGTACTGTCTTTACTAGAACAGTATGCTATATGCGCCATCCCAAAAGACAGTGATCATAAATGTCTCAAATAGCAAGTTCTATGGTTTCAAACTCATAGAGGTGGCAAGTACTGTCGTTGAAAATGCAGACGTGAAGCAAATTTTATATGAGGTGTCGTTTTGGATTTCCAAGACCTGCAATTTCCAAGGGAAAAGTGAACAGCTTTTTATCTGCAGTCAGACATACATTGACATGAGTTTTTCAATGCAGTGAAAGGCAGCATTCAGTGTTCCGTGTTTCCCAACTAAATGAAAATTTTCATTGATGAGATTAAACAGTGGGAAACAATAGCTGCTGAGGTAGCTAAGGGCAGTCCTCAAAGCAGCTAAAGTTCAGGAACCCTAAGTCAGAATCCTTTTGGATAAACTATTATTGAAAATGAAGCTGCCATAGCCATGATTGAGGTAGGCACTGCGATGCAAAAAGCAAGACAAGAAAGTATTGATTTGGAGCAGTTATTTTAACAACTGCTCAAGGAGCAGAATGAGATATATGTAGAGGTAAAAGAAAAAATAGTGAATGGATTCCTTCATGAAAAGAGTGAATGTAAATGCTCAACTTTTAAACCCATTGTATTATACGTCAGCAGTCAAGCTGGCACTGGGAAAAGCTCATAAATTGAAGTTATCATCACTTATCTACAGAACAAAGTCCAATTTATAGGGTCTAGTAACAGCTCCAACTAGATTAACTACACATAATAGTACATGAATTACTTGATATCAACTACTTATGCTACCTATAGAACATGACAACAAACTGGAGTACCAAAAGTTATCCAGTGAAGCTTGTCATGAAGTCTCCAGAGTATTGAAGAACTTGAAACTTTTAATCATTGATGAGGTGAGCATAGTCTTGAACGCAATGCTTGCCTTTGTATACTTGATAATGCAACAAAGTATCAAGACAGATTATGACACACTATTTGGAGGAAAGCATTTAATTGTATTTTGAGATCTACAAAAGCCTACCCCATTAAAGAACAGCCTGTGTTCAAGACACTTGCACGTAAAAAAACTCACAATTCTTTTGGAAGCAGTGGTTATATCAACTTTTGGTTAAATGTCTAGTACAAGGAACTACTTAGGAATATGTGCCAATCACTGACATGGAACACTGAAACATTCTGAAGTATTTTAGAGTAGGGGTTCTCACAAAAGAGGGAAAACATTGTTTAGAAAGTCATTATAAAGAGCATATTTCCTACAAAGAAGCCAGCAGCAGAGCTAGTATTTAATGTCATTGAAGAAGGAAAATCAAGTGTGTCCCTAATGCCTATCTTCAGAAGTGCTACTCTTTTAATGAACAATTACTGCAATTAGAGCAAGAAGAAATTTTGGAACTCAAAGCAAGTGATAAAATGGATCACCAAGGAGTGACAGCACTGCTAATGGAAAAACTACAATCCAAATTGGGCTCACTGGAGAACTACAGGATTAGAAAAGTGCTTCCATGTTTCCAGCAACTGTAGGATAAATGTGCAGGGTAATTTACATGTTGAGGAAGGATTATTTAATGATGCCATAGGTAAAGTATCTGATTTCATTTAGTTTCCTAACTGAAATGAGATTTACTACCTAGCAATTACATTTGATCAAGTTGAAGGCGTTAACCTGATTGCAAGGTCAGTGCACGTTTTATGCTTGTAAAAGACTTGTATGTTCAAAGGAAACAGTTCCCAGTGCCTCTAGCATATGCTGTAACTATTCATAAATCTCATGTTATAAGTGTAG
This sequence comes from Pleurodeles waltl, assembly GCF_031143425.1. NCBI lineage: Eukaryota > Metazoa > Chordata > Amphibia > Caudata > Salamandridae > Pleurodeles > Pleurodeles waltl. Next base: position 1,015,962,240 of record NC_090440.1, read on the forward strand.
CAAAGTTTTTAAGGAAGCTTGTCATATGTAGCCTTATCATGAATAGAACATTGTCCTTTTTGTATGTGGTAGACTTTGATGATACTAAAGTAAATGCTGAGTCACGATGTGTCAGAAAGAACAATTGATTGAAAAGTGACATTAATTTGATGTCAAGTGTTTATGTTCCTCATTTAGGACAGTATCCTGTTTCTGAAAAACCTATTATCTGCCCGACGGGAAAGCTTTTGAAAGATCGTTGGGATGTTCCTCAGAAGAAGGGTAAGAGCCATATAGATGTGTGCACTGGATCCGTGCACTTTGCTCAAAATACTCAAGAAGACTCACAAGATTTCTAGATGGTAATGTTAGGCATCATAGAAGAAGAGATTGTGTGTATTGACAATTTACTTGGAATTACTGGGGTCATGAGTGTGACAATTGTTCTTTTTCATCAAGAACTAAAATGTATTTACTTAACTTTCCCAGACTGCAAAACTGTGAATTTGGACAGGTTGTTCAAAGAAGCTGCACAGATTAATACCTGTGAAAATTGTCAATCAGATCTTCTATCTACATTACATATACAACAAAGTGATAAGTATGTTATCCTAATGCTACAGCGATCTACAGCAGACAGAAGTAAATTGAAACCAGGAATGACAAACTTTAAAGTTGGACACATATCTATTTCTGGAAAAACAAAGATATAAGAAATGGAATCTGTGGTCGGCAGTCAGTTTGCACTCTGTCCAAGCAGAGTCCCTCACTTTAGTCAAAGTAAGGGTGATACACAGCTGAGATAACCCCTGCTCACTACCTTGGTAGCTTGCCACAAGCAGTCAGGCTAGTCTCAGAGGCAATGTGTAAAGTGTATGTACCAACACACACAGTGACACAGTGAAAACACCTCAAAATCACTCGGCACCAATTGAGAGTAATAGCCATTGTTTATCTGAGTAAAACAAGACCAAAATGACAAAAATTCACCATACATAAGCAAAGTTGTGAATTTTTAAAGATTAAACTTGCATCTCGCACTTAGAAACACAAAAACTTCAAATTGGTGTTATCGCAGCATCGCAAAGGAGTTGCTCCCAACAATCTGACGGCTATGGTGCCAGTCACGGAGTCACACTGACTCCCAGGTACAATACTTTTTGTAATGAAGAAACAAGCGGTTGCATGGAGTAGGGAAGATGAGGCACCACTAGATCCGGTTCGGCATTGGTTCCTTACTGCACGGCAGGGGAGGTGAAATTTTATATCTTAGAAGGCAGCGTTCACATTCCATAAATGTAGGTCTCTGAAAAGCATTCTTAGTCCTAGTTTCAACAACAATTAACCCCCCAAATACCTGGTTAACTACACGTAGGGTAGGTTTTTTCAGATGTGGAAAATGCGGGCTATGCCGTTGGGCATGCCATGGTGTCAAGGAGTTCTCCGCAACAATGGACTGCATATACAAAATCAAGTCAGACATTGATTGTAATACATCCTTTGTCATCCATATGATACGGTACAAATGTACTCGTGTGTACATTGGAAGCACGATTCTTTCTCTCAAAACTAGAATTAGTGAACATGTAAGGGTGCTAAAAAATGGTGACATTAGATACCCTATAGTGGCACACATCATGGCCTGTGATTCACAGGACAAGCATTAGAATTTAGATTTTTTTGGGGTTTGAACATGTTCAGAGAGACCCCAGAGGGGGCAATAAGGAACTTACTTTGCGTAAGAAAGAAGCTGCATGGATAATGAGATTAAAAGCAGTTGAATCAGGCCTCAACACTGATAGAGAACTTGAGTATTTTTGTATGTTTGTAATACAATTGTCTAGATGTTGTTAATGATTTGATTAATTTGATGTCAACAGGGAAACTTATGTTTTGTTATTGTATCTTTATTACATTAATAGTATTTGTATTGTTTGAATTTAGTCATGGGATTCTGTTATTTTCCACAACTATTTTATTTTATGTAATTGTTTTTTTGTTACTGTGATGTTGGTTTGTACAAATAATCACTATTTGATGATGTTTCATCACAGTGCACTTAAAATAATTCATAATAGGAATTTACATGGCATTTAGATACATGAAAAAAAAAATTATTTTGGGATTATATCTGTTTTTCCTAACTTATTATTGTTACAAATTATTTGTTGCTACTTGAGATATGTCTTTAGGTGTTTTGTTTAACACATTGAGTTATTATTGATTTTTCTTTATGGTTGCGGTTACATTTTCTGTTCTTTGTTTATCACTGGAGAAATGGTAAATAGCACTCTATTTTACATATTGGGTTGATTTTGAGGTTAACAGACATGTTGAGCCTTATTTACATTTTATTCAGTGCATGTCAGGAGACTTAAGTGCCCGTCGGTTTCGGGTGAATTATTTGTTTTAGTCCATTATTTGTTTTTCTATTCAAACTCATAGGAGTACGTCATTGTCTTATCCAGGTGACTGGTTGACACCTGTTCGGTATAAGTACATAAGGACGCTCAATGAAGGACCACACGCCAATTATAAATACAATTTAGCTTTACTAGAATTGCAGGTAAAATGTAGGCATTTAGCAAATTAACAATAGTAGAATAAGAATAGCAATGAAAAGCATCTATTTATATATCAGTATACTACAAGGAGCATCTATGTACATATATATATATATATATATATATATATATATATATATATATATATATATATATAAGCAAAGAGTTCATTGACAGATATAAGTTTTGATTAACTGTATACTAAAATGCATCACACTACGATATTCAGGAAGCAGAATATAAATGAGTTGAATACTTCAGATAAGCTTTGATTTACTGCACACCAAAATGCATGTTTCAATTACTGCAGCATGCTCTCACTACGATGTTCATGAACCAAAATATAAACAAACTGAATACTTCAGATAAGCTTTGATTTACTGCACACCAAAATGCATGTTTCAGTTATTGTAACAGGTCACACTAAGAGGTTAAGAAAGCAAAATATAAACGAGCTGAATACTTCAGGTTATAAACACAGTGCAATCATAAATAATCAGTCATAATAATAGAGCAGAGAAACAAAGGCCTTTCATAACTGTGTGGAAACTTAACTTAGTCCATGACATGCTGGGAAGCCCTCTACCGTCTGCTTGGACCTCTCTCCCCTTCAAGCACCACGAGCAAACAGGGAGGCAGCGCTGGGCCATGGCAGCTTCCACAATTCCATCTGCGATCTTCCAAATCCCTCACCCACACTTCAGTGCTTAAATAACTCGAAGCTTGGATTCTATCTCATTCTGGCATTTCCTAGCTATGTTATCAGTACTTGGCTGCTCTGCCCTTCTCCAGCCTTTGTTTTCATTCCATCTTCTCCCTGTACTCTCGTTCTCAAGGTTGAGACGGAGTCTTCTACACAAACAAGCTTGAAAATAATATCATGAACTTTTCCACAATGTTTGGGAGGGGTTTTCAACAGGCATTACACTCATCTACACTGCTCAAGCTAATTAACCCTTTGCGTCACAATGTCTTCCGCATCTTTCCCTATACTGGACACTCCACCCCTTAGATGAGCGTGATGCATGTTGAAACGGATATCATTTACTTTGACATTCCGCTAGCTAGGTTGCTACTAATACTGGCCAACGTTATTCTAAGCGCTTGCATCTTTAGTATGAAGCTGCTTTGTGCATACATATAATCTACATAGTATAGTCATTAGCGTAACACAAACAATCAATAACCAAATTAGCTGTTGTAACACTATAGTTGGCGTCTTTATAGCTCCTAGTGCCCAGCCTAAGAAGATGTCATACCAATGATGCTCAGTTATTTGCTGGATGCATGAAGCAGTGTACATAAGCTGTTTAGTGTTTATGGTCATCACTATGGCTGTATCCTTGGTGTATTTAGCTGCCATATCAAATTTAGCAAAGGTGACTTGTGCGTAGTGCCTGATTGCCTCTTATCTGAGTAGCTTAACAACAAGCGAGCTGTTCCACTCTAAGTGCGCACGCATTTGCGTCTGTAATGTGGTTATGGTGAACTTAGTCAGTCGGTACAAGATGTGAGTGCTTATGTCAAAAATGCTGGTAATATTGCGCATACACATTACTTGCTCTCCGGTGGTTTGTACAAATCCGTTAATAAGTAAGGGATGATTAATGACATAACATATACTCTCTGTCCCTATCTGATATAAGTCTGTGCCATTTAATAGGATAAGGTAACCATTCACATTCTCCAGGTATTGTGTGAAGACATGGATCTAGCACCAGTCCAGTGTGGGTACATACCCACCCCTTAGACCAATCTGCACATCTAGTGGGATCTACAGTGTGATTCCTTTAATCAATCTACTTTTTGTCAGTGTGAGGTATCCACCATTCTTTTACTTATCACTACGGGGAGCAATATAAAGGGGCACCATATGTCAGGAGGAAGATCACTTCTTACTATATCAAAAAGAGCATAACGCATTTCTTCCTCACGGTGAAACTGTTTGGGCTTTACCCATATTTCTTCAGGCAAATGCAATTGTTGTCTCCAATATTCACCCTGAGGCTGTCCCCATTCTGCGTTAAAGTCTGCATACTGTAGATTAACAATGCTTTACCATAGTATGCACTAGATGCCCTTGGACACTGCTCGTGTGTTTTAAAAGCTTTTTTTTTTTTTTTCTCGAATTGTTCATAAGTGAAATTATGCCATTGCCAATCCCGATACAACCCACGCAGGACTTTCCATACTTCATGTGAGTGTGTAGGCCCCCATTGAGAAATTACTTTTATGGCCTCTCCTGTACTATATCCTGTTGAAGATAGCTTATTCCTAATGGCATCAACATCAAAAGAATTCAGGGCCCCTACCCTGATTCCGGTGGCCCCAGCTATCAAGGACCGTAGATCTCTTCTATGGCGTAACTTTGGCAAGGGCCATAACTGTGGTGTCCATGGTGCACATAATGGATCATACTTTGAGACATTCCCCTTGACAAAATTTATCTGTAACACAATACGATTAATTATGCTTGCATGCAGAACTTGCTTACATCCTTTGCTATATCGCATTATAGAAACGTTGCTTAAGTTGTTAACCATGCGTCTTTCGGTTATATAAAACATGAAGGCTGGTATTCTATTGTTCATTGTAACAACCACCATGTGTCCTGGTATCACAATATTTACATATCATGTTTAGCATGTAACTCAAAGCCTTTACTGTTGTTGGCATCCCCTTCACCTTGTTCAGTCCTTTGGCATGTCGGATTTGCTGTCCAGTTACCTTCCAGGTCACAGCTTTGGCAGCCATCCACTTGCCTCCAGGTACCTCCACGTTGCAAAGTGAAAGATTTCCCTGGTCATCAGTTATGTTAGCTGCTTGAAGTGCACAAGTGACATGATGGACTATATTCGGTCGGACTCATACACTTTTTCCGGTTATAATCATGAACCACGTCATCGATGCAGATGTCATCATTTACGACCGTGGGGTAAGTTTCACTGCAAGTACAAATACAGGTACATTTGAGTTCTTTAAAAGTATAATATACGTACTCCCCACCCCTTGAATCAATAGCTCTCGTGCCTCTGGCTTTTTCCCTGGATGGTTCACCCATACTTTTCTTCCTGTGCTTCCATATCCTCCCTCGCCTCTCTGGGTGTTATCGGTGGGCAGATCTTTCTTCGATGTGAGGGGTGTACGCTTGTTCATAAATCACTTGTGCAAGTCTATCATGTGCTGATAACTTTTTTAGCTGTTCTTTCAACATTCCGTTATATCTCTCAATCATGCCTACAGCTTGTGGATAATAACTAAGGTGCACAATCCACCGAATTCCCTGTTCCTGCACCCAGCCCTGCACTTTTTTCCCTGAAAAGTGTGTGCCCCTATCTGTTTGGATCTCATCATGTGCCCCATAATGTTTTATCAGGTAGTTTAGCCCTCGCAAAGTGGACTTTTGGTCTGCAGACTTACAGGGCATACCCAACATAAGGCCAGAGTAGGTGTCCACCATGGTCAATACGTAGCTTTTTCCTCCTTCCTTTGGCAGCAGCCCGATATAGTTCAATTGCCACACTGTAGTAGCTGCAGTTCCTCTTCTGATATGGCCGCTAGGCTTCTTTTGCAAGGGCATTTGTCTAATCTGGTTGCATGTGGGGTACTCCTTTACTGCTTTTTTCACTTGTTCTTTAGTGGCTGGAATTTGTCGTAGCTGTGCCCATGCATAAGTGCCATTCTGTCCTGGATGTCCGGATGTTGCATGGGCCCTGTTTGCTAAAGCAGCTTCAGCTTCCTCCTTGATGACCACTGTTCGCGTTTTGGCGATCTGATCTACGGTGTTGTCGAATAGAGATGCAAGTGAGGTGGTCAATGGGCAATGGGCGTCCACATGTCCAACATAGATTTGACATTTGTGCCCTTTCTCCCACATCTCTTCTCATAGCTTCTCGCCTCCCAAAATGGGGGTGCCTTTCATTTTCCATCCATCCTTGTACCAAGTCGTGGCCCAGCTTGCTAGTCCTTGGTAAGTGGCCCGACTGTCAGTGTACTCAAATGTTTTCTCTCTGATGGGGTCTTGTTCAATCACTGCTGCTACCCCCTGCAGTTCTGCAAGCTGGCTTGATTCATTATCCCCTTCTCGCAGCAACATAGTTTCTGTAGCAGGCTGGAATGCGACTGTTTGCCTTTGTCTTTTTCCTTGATAGTACCGGGCGGTACCATCTGTAAACCATGCATTTTGCCGTTCTTCTTCGGTGAGTTGTTCAAAAGGCGGGGCTGTCTTAAATGGTGAGGATTCCATTTCAGAGGGCTCTAGTGCAGGGGCCATTGCCTGCAAGTCCACTGCCCCTAGTTTATCTTCTTGTAACTTCAACACTCCTGCTGGTCCTGGTTTTGCCCTCAGCTGCAGATACCATTTCCACTTCACGATGACAAACTCCTGCGCTCTGCCTACTTTATTGCCAACCCCTCCGTCTCTTGTCCAACCTAGTAAGGGGACCCATGTTTTTAAAGTGACCGGCCAATCATCAGTTATGCGTTCTATTTCCACTAAGGCCCAATCTTGTGGCACCCTCTTTTTTTCCTGCCTCTGCCGTAGGCTCCACATCACTACATCATCTACATCATCCTGTACTATCATTTCCAGCTCAAACGGGTCTCCTTCTGTGATGGGACCTAACGTAAAAGGATTCTGTAATGCATCTTTTGCTCCAGTGTCCCACAACCTCACCAACCATTTAAACAAAGGCCTGCAGGCATCTGCCTTAACATACGGGTTCTCTGCAACAACTCACTCTGCGTATAATCTCTTACCAAACAAGAATTCTGTATTTGCCCGCCATTCGCTCCCTTTTCACCTTCAATTTCACCTACACGTCCTTCTCCACTTTCAACTCCACCTAGTTCTGTTACACGCACTTCCACCTCATCTTCCCAAGTATGTGGATCCCAATTTTCTTTGCGTACCAATGCCCTCACTTGCACAGTTAAGGGTATTTTAGGCTTCTGCCTACTCTTCTGTTTGGGTATCAGTGCCCTCACTTGCACAGTTGAGGGCACTTTAGGCTTCTGCCTACTCTTCTGTTTTGCTACTCGTACTGCTAATGCGGTGCACCTTGCCTCCATTTGATCACCCTGAGTCACTGCACTTTCTATGGTCTCTTTCATAAGTAACTGCCTTTCCTGCAAGGCTGCAACCTCATCCCACAGTTTTATTATCTCTGCATCTTGTGTTGATGTTTTCCTGTATACTGTACGGAGCGCAGACAGGAAAAGCCATCCCACTTGCCCTGCTGTTTTCAGCTCCAGCTTCGCCCCTCTTAGCTTCACACTCTCAATCGCATCTTCCACTAAGAGAGGGGTCGCTTTCTCATCGAATGCCTCCCAAACCCCTGGCGCTGCCCACCGGTTCAGGAGTCCTGCCACACCAGAGAACAGGTCAGTTGCTAACCACCCAGGAATTGATCTGGCTTCTGCCCCATGCTGCCTTACGCTCTCTGCCTCACTTTTCTTACGTCCCCAAAGAGGCATTATTGACTTATACCCCACTTCTGGTACCAAATGTCTTATCCAGGTGACTGGTTGACACCTGTTCGGTATAAGTCAATAAGGACGCTCAATGAAGGACCACACGCCAATTATAAATACAATTTAGCTTTACTATTTGCAGGTAAAATGTAGGCATTTAGCACATTAACAATAGCAGAATAAGAATAGCAATGAAAAGCATCTATTTATATATAAGTACACTACAAGGAGCATCTATGTGTGTATATATATTTATATATATATATATATATATATATATATATATATATAAGCAAAGAGTTCATTGACAGATATAAGTTTTGATTAACTGTATACTAAAATGCATCACACTACGATATTCAGGAAGCAGAATATAAATGAGTTGAATACTTCAGATAAGCTTTGATTTACTGCACACCAAAGTGCATGTTTCAATTACTGCAGCAGGCTCTCACTACGATGTTCAGAAGGCAAAATATAAACAAACTGAATACTTCAGATAAGCTTTGATTTACTACACACCAAAATGCATGTTTCAGTTATTGTAACAGTTCACACTAAGAGGTTAAGAAAGCAAAATATAAACGAGCTGAATACTTCAGGTTATAAACACAGTGCAAGCATAAATAATCAGTCATAATAATAGAGCAGAGAAACAAAGGCCTTTCATAACTGTGTGGAAACTTAACTTAGTCCATGACATGCTGGGAAGCCCTCTACCGTCTGCTTGGACCTCTCTCCCCTTCAAGCACCACGAGCAAACAGGGAGGCAGCGCTGGGCCATGGCAGCTTCCACAATTCCATCTGCGATCTTCCAAATCCCTCACCCACACTTCAGTGCTTAAATAACTCGAAGCTTGGATTCTATCTCATTCTGGCATTTCCTAGCTATGTTATCAGTACTTGGCTGCTCTGCCCTTCTCCAGCCTTTGTTTTCATTCCATCTTCTCCCTGTACTCTCGTTCTCAAGGTTGAGACGGAGTCTTCTACACAAACAAGCTTGAAAATAATATCATGAACTTTTCCACGATGTTTGGAAGGGGGTTTCAACAGGCATTACACTCATCTACACTGCTCAAGCTAATTAACCCTTCACGTCACACTGTCTTCCGCATCTTTCCCTATACTGAACTGTCATTGATGCCATTTAGTTTATTTAAGCACTTCCGTCTACACGTTGACGGCAGCGTACATCTTAATTGGCCATTACCATTTCTCTTGATGACAGCGTACTCGCGGATTGTTGAGAAAGGATAACCTTTAAGGTGCAGGTAAAGTTGTTGCCGCGTTTTTGGTTATCGGATGTTTATGTAGTTGTACGAAGACACATATTTTACTTGATTGCTAATTTAGATGGTGTTTTTTGTTTGTGCCCACATTATAGAATTCTCTTTGTATTGAGATAATTTTGACATGGTGTAATTGGAGGGCCAATTTCATTGCGCTGCTCGCCACTGGATTAAAGGTTTCCTTTCTTCCCCGTTTTTCGACAGCATGTTACGCTTGGGATTTGTAGTCGGATTAACCCAAGGATGTGCTATTAAGTTTTTGGGTATGGTGTTATAGTCTGTTGGACAAGGTAGTTTGCAATCAGCTTGGGGTATTTGTGCACGGGGTTTTATCTATTGAGACCTCAGTTGTCATAAGGCAAATATGTTTGTTTAGTTGTCACGGTGTATTACCTGTTGCACTATGATTTTCTAGAGCTTGGTGTCTAGGCCCTTTTTTGCACTTGTGGCATGTTTACTTTTTTTATTTTTACTCTGTGTGATTCTTTTTGCACTTGAATTTCTGTTTACAATTTTTTTGGGGCTCGATGTTTAGGAATCACAGTGATAAGGTTATTTCTATATACAACAAATCCTTATATTTATTTTAAGTGCTCTGTTCTGATGAAATTTCAGCCCCGAATAGGAAACACATGTTGGCTGTGCATGTATGAACCATATCAACGAAGTCCTGGTAAATGCTTAACGCTGTTCATCTGTATATATTCCACAGTGGTTATGTATCTATGAACCATACCAACAAAATACTGGGATACGCTTAACGCTGTTCATCTGTATATACTCTACAGAGGGGTTTCGTTGCTTATTGGAATCAGGAGCATTTATTTCAGGTCTGGATATCATTAAAAGACCATTTATATGACGTTTTATGGACTTACAGTTGTGTTATGTATATGGGTGACCAGTAATGAGTGCCTCGTATTTGTATTTGTTCTTGTTTGTGTTTACGTTGTAAACCTTTTTTGGGGGGTGGAGTATTCCCCTGTGAGTGCACCATTTCCACACCATACATTAGATATCATCCTTGTGCGCTGTTTCTGCCCCTGTTTCGCACCCTATACCTAACTAGACTGCGGCAGCATTAGGCCTATGATATACTGTGAGGTTGTCGCACTCCAGTGGGGACCACGGCTTCAGTTGCAGGTAGAGGCACAAGATCAGGCAGTAGCATTGGTCCGGGTGTTGTCCAGAGTCAATGTATCTGTTTTTTCTTGTTTTTCAACCAGTCTTCCCTCCCAGGGGCCCAGAGACTGGAGTAGACACCACCTGGTGAGTTAGGAACCACAGCAAGTGAACCCAGAGGCTGGTAGGTAAAGTCTGTCCCTGAGACTTCTTAACAAGAGGCAAATTCAGTCCCAGCCCTTGGAGACACTTCACAAGCCGAATTTTCAGAAAGCAAAGTCCAGTCCTTTTCCTCTTATGCAGAAGCAGCAAGCCAACACAGCAAAGCAACAGGCAGAGTGGCAGGTCCTCCACAAGCATCAAGTTCATCTTATTGGCAGTGGTTCCTTTTAACCCAGATGAAATGTAATGTCTGGGGTTTGGGTCCACCACTTATACTCCTTTCTGCCTTTGAATTAGGCAAACTTCAAAGAAAAGTTTCTGTTGTTCACAAGATCCTGTCTTGTACTGGCCTGGTCCCGGGCACATGACATGGGGTTGGGGTCTGCATTGTGTGAGGACAGGGGCAGCCCTTTCAGGTGTAAGTGTCAGGTCCTCCCCCCCACACTCTAGCCGAGGACACTCATCAGGATATGCAGTACACTCCTCAGCTCTCTTTGTGTCACTGCCTAGAGAGAATTCACAAACAGCCCAACTGACATTCTGACCCAGACATGGATTCCACAGGCAGGCAGAGGTACAGAATGGTTAAGCAAGAAAACGTCTACTTTCTAAAAGTGTCATTTTCAAACAGACAATCTGAAAATCAACTCTGCCAAAAGATATATTTTGAAATTGTGAGTTGAGAGACCCCAAACACCACACCTCTATCTGCTTCCAATGGGAAACTGCACTTAGAAGTTATTTAAAGTCAGTCCTGATGTTAACCTAGGGGAGAGATAGGCCTTGCAAGAATGAAAAACTAATTTGGCAGCATTTTACTATCAAGACATGTGAAACACACTGGTACATATCCTACCTTTTAAATACACTGCACCCTGTTCATGGGGCTACCTAGGACTTACTTAGGGGTAACATACATGTACTAAAAGGGAAGGTTTGGGCCTGGCAAGTGGTTACACTTGCCAGGTCGAATTGGCAGCTGAAAACTGCACCCACAGACACTGCAGTGGCAGGTCGGAAACATGTTTACAGGGCTACTCATGTGGGTGGCACAATCAGTGCTGCATGCCCACAAGAAGCATTTGATTTACTGTTCCCTGGCACCCATAGTGCACTTTACAAGGGACTTACCAGTAAATCAAATGTGGCAATCACGAAAAATCAATGACCAATATCCTTTAGACAGAGAGCACTTGCACTTTAGCGCTGGTTAGCAGTGGTAAAGTGCCCAGAGTATCAAAACCGGCAAAAATGTATTGCAGCACAGGGCCCAAAAACAGGGGGTCGGAAGCAAAAAGTACAGGAAAACCACGCCAAGAGCTGTCAAGTCTCACAATAGAGCACTATGGCTATTATTTTCCATGAAGGAATAATCATTACACCTGGATACTGCACTTTCTATTTGAAAACTACAACTGGATGGACAGAATGTACAGACACCACCATTATGCTCAAGAAAAAACTGCCTTTTGAACTCCCCAATTCCTATCTTCTCTTTCCTCAACGTACGTTTTAAAAAAGACTGAAATTGACAACATTAAATAACATATTTGTTGCATATCTACTACATATATTTAAGACATGATACAGCCTAAATTGGGTTTTGTCTATACAAGGAAATTAAAATGGTTATATGCAGTTAATTGTCGAATACTACACCACAAATACCAGTTAATTGGAAACAGTGATTTAAAACTAAGAACCATGATATGAAACTGTTTTGAAGACAAAGAAATACTACTAAGGATATTGTGTTTCATAATGAAGTTATAATTAGCTCTGGATACTGCATTTAAAAAGTTGTGTATTTTAAAAGGGGCTGCACAGACCCTCTGGGCCCCGGGGACTACCACCTCTCTGTGGGCTACATAATGAAAAAACCTAGGGGGGACTGCCCAGAGCCCTCCATGTCTCAGGGACCACCACCTTCCCAAAACAACATTAACCACTTTTTATGGCAGCTGCATGGACCCACCCAAGGCCCCAGGGACCACAACCTCCCCTGGGCTACATTTTAAAACCATGTGGGGGGTCACGCAGACAGGAAAAGAGATGTAAACTCTGGAGAATTTTTGAAGCTCCGGCTTGCTGAAAGTGGAATGTTTGCTTTTGCATGGCGGGAGCTAACAAACAGCTACCTCCTGAGGGTGAGCACCTCACAAGGTAGCAGGAGCCGGCAATAGGGGGTGCTGGTCCCCGGGACATATAAAGCTCCAGATGGAGGGCCACATGGACCCTTCCATCTTATTAATTTGACCCAAGAAAGGTGGTAGGCCTCCATGCCTGGGGTCAGAGGCGGACCCCCACCTTTAATAATATTGTAGCCCCAGGAAGGTAGTCTTCCCTGGGGCCCAGGGGGATCCACCGGAACCCCCTATTAATTTTTTAAAATATTGCTTCGAGGAGGTGGTGGTCTTTGGGGTGCAGATGGGGGCATATGGCCCTACTTGCATACTTTTTAATGTGAGTCTTGGGGAGGTGGTGGTCTCCAGGGCCCAAAGAGGTCTGAAATACCCCCCCCTATAATTTTTTTATTATCTTGCCCTGGGAGGTAGTTGTCCCCGGGGTGCAGGGGTCCACGCAGCACTCTGCATGCTATTAGGAGATAGCCACGGGGAGGTGACGGTTGCCGTGGGTGTCCACAGGAGCCCCTTTATTATTTTCATATTATCTTACACCGGGGAGGTAGTGGTTCCAAGGGCTCCCATACTATTAAGAGAGAGCCCAAAATGCTATCAGAACCTGGCCCACCTAGAGGCAAACATAACAGAGAAACACCGAGACCATGTTTGTTTCCGCAGATCCACTGCAAATTTCACAGTAGTTTTGAAAAATAAATACTTTTAAGCATTGGGGGGGGGGGGCAAAGGGATCCCTAAACCAAGGCTAGGGGCTGAGTGTGAACATACCCTGCCACCTTTCCTTTTTTTATGTATTTGTTTCTGAGACTCAGCCACAGCTGGGTCTCAAAATGGCTGCCAACACTTCCTGGTGGAAGTGTTGGCAGCCAATCAGATCTCTCCACTAGATCGGACGGATTTGCAAAGCCTTTGTGACTCTATATATAAAAAATTGTTTTTCTTTTACTATTTTAAAAACTACTGTCAGGATTTCCACCAATTAACCAAAAGTCTTCTTTCTGGGCCAAAAGCTACCTTTCTGCAACATTTGGTGCAATTCAGTCCAAATGTTTAGACCCTATAGGAATTAGCATGCGAAATGCACTTTATTTTATCCTCCTTTTTCTCAACCCCCCACTTGATGGAGCAAACCAAAGCTTTCCATGCACAACAAGACCTTTGGGCACACTTTATTTTGAAAATGTCATGGATATTTGTCAAACAACGCCAAAGATATAGCCACGTCAATAAATACTTTTTCTATGGAAACTACAACCTAACTATAAGTAATGTATATTAGTATGTATGACTAGATAGATAGATAGATAGATAGTTAGATTTAGTATTTGTTTTGTTTTACAGTATTTGAATATATGATTTGTTCATATTTTTGTTTCATATATATATATATATATATATATGTAAATGTACATGTATATTTATGTATATGTATATATATATATATATATACATACATATATATATATATATATATATATATATATATATATATATATATATACTGATTGGATACTGGAACAGTATCACACCAGTAATGGGACTTATTTTGCTTTATTTTATCAATATTGGGAATTGGTATGATCACCCATAAAATAGCTGTGGTTGCTCTATTATTTAAAAACATCAAGAAGGCTTCCAGTGATCAACTTACAATGTGCATATGATCGCTCCTGTAGCAATATCTGATATTCCACAAATGATTCAGTGTGACTTGGTTATGCGCAATTTTGAAATATCGCTAATTGTCATTGTCCTATGGTATACAGCACTTGGCACTTTATATTGGTGGTACTATTGAGGCACGATTTTAGCTTGTGATCGACATTATATCTACCTGTTTGATGCTCCTAATTTTATGTTAGCATCCTCTACTGTATCCGATGTACAATGAGGATGGCTGTGTACATTTTAGGAACATCAGTTTTGTTGAGATAATGCAATATAAAGCACTTGTCACTTTATTCTCAGGTAATTTAGGAGCCACAAGGATATCTGTCTAACACTTAACTCTGGTTGATAGCATGTTGCACTTTATTAAGTGGCAGGATTGAGGAGCCACTTTTATTTTAACTAGCTTCATATATGAACTAACCTTCAATAATAACCAGCTATATATATTGTAACGTACCTGTCTGATACCTGAATATTATGGCAGCATTGGACAATTGTTTTGATGGGCAATGGGGATGATTAAGTTTATTTTAGGAATACAAATATTGTCGAGATATTATACTATACAGCACGTCACTTTATTTTCAGGCATTTTAGGTCCTATAAGGAGATTTGTCTGCCTCTACGCATTTTATGGGACATCAGATGGGTAGATTCATATAGAAGTTCATGTGAAATGGGCCTGGTTTCTTGGAGTCAATGCACAATATTTGAGGATACAGGGGCACATTGGTACTCCATTTCCCTGGAATTTGCATCATTTTTTGCAAAACTAACTCCATATTTATATTTTGACGTTAGACCCTTCTAATGTCAAAACATTGGAATTTGCACAGTTTTTAGATGCTTGAACCTACCGTGCATCAATGAGATGCAAGGTAGGTGTTTCCATCTAAAACATGATGCTAACCCCATAGCCCCATATTTATCCCCTGTGCTAAAATGATGCATGAATGGGAGGTGGGGCTAAATAATGGTGCAAAGCTTGCTTTGCACCATTAAAACCTGGGTCAGACCAGGCATTAAACACCATGGAACAGGTCCACAGGTTCCCTTTTGAAGACCCAGGAACACCCCCACCCGCACCAGAGGAATACTAAAGGATGGGGGACCCCATCCCAGGTAAGTAGAGTAAGTATAGGTAAGTATTTTTTTTAATAAAAGTGAAATCGGGAGCCAAATTTGGGGCCCCCTGCATGGCACAGGGTGCAATGGTCATGCCCGGGGCACACTGGTCCCCTGTGCTGGCCATTGGGGTGGTGGGCATGACTCCTGTCTTTTCTAAGACAGGAGTCATGAGGTATGAATGAATTTGCATCAGAAAATGCTGCTAGGCTGGTTAGAGGCATTTTGTTTGCCTCTAACCAGCCTAATCTCATTTTTTGGTGCAAAATCCCCTTCTCCCAAACTGCCACCCCCACCCGGCTAACGTCATTTTTTGTTTTACGCTAGCCCACCCTTTGCACTGGCTTACGCCAGTCCATAAATATGGTGCCCGGGTAGCACTCAGGAATGGTGCAAGCTGGTGCTGAACTTTTTGATGCACAACTGCCTTAGTGCAATTTTGCATCAAAAAGTATAAATGTGCAGCACAGTTTGTAACATCTGATCTCATGCACACGAGTCCATTGTATTTTGGATTCCTTCTATGCAGTTTGCACAGCACCAGTCACTTTATTTATGTTTTGTTTAGAATGTTTGGTTTAAAATGGGGTCACCCTTGCAGAAAGTTACTCCCGGGTAACTTAATTGTCATATTGCAATCTAACTATTGTCTTGTTATACTGGAGATTTCCGTCTGATAACTTCAACATGTACTCAGTATGTGTGAGGACATGTATGTGCATTAATTATATTTTATGACCATAACGATAGAGGTTTATCTATGTATGCCACATTATATTCTGCAAAATCATGTGTTTAGCAAAAAGAGATGAGCGTTGTTTCAATCTTTAGAAAATAACAAAAAAAGCGAAAAAACTGGTTTGCTTTAAAAAATGTTTTTGTGTATCTGTGCAGTACTCTGAGTTGATGCCCAAACATTATTGAATCTCAGACGGTGCATAATGGCAATGCTCTCCCTTTTAAAATGGCGCACAAAATACCATTGAGTGGACTGGCATGAGATCGTAAGGGTGAAGGGGGTGTAAAAAACGATGGACAATCAGTGTATATTAGACGGTTGTTTGTATGGAGGAAATTAGTTTGGTGGAAGGTGTTTAGCGGAAACACGCTGATGTTTTATTTGGTGAACCACCTTTTTTGAAAGAAATGGAATGATCATGTGCTGCATTTTCATGTTAGAGATTATGACGTGGAAATCTGACACCAACAAAAAACAAAGCCGAGTGTAGTATAGCGAAGTGAAAAGAAATTCAGATGTGGATTTCTTCTTCAACGATGAAAGCTTATTTCAAGTAAACATACAGGAACAAGATCCCATGACTGAGGCCTTTGATCATCTCCTCATCTTTCGGAATAACCAACTCGATTGAACCAAGAGTCAAGTGGCACGAGGAACCCATCGGACACCTCAAGAAGCGCATCATATTCTACATTACATCATAAATAGAATACCACACCGAGGCAAGCACTTCAAGTGCAAAGGCAGGCCTGACCGAGAAGCCTCAGATTTTTTGGAATATGAAAAGGGGACAGGGAGGGACACTGACTATTATGGAAATGGTCCCTACAGAATCACTGAAGGCCCTACAGTGTCAGACCTAAGGTTCTAACACTAATCCGACTGGTTCACTCCTACTGTCCATTACTGTAGGTGTTTTAGTTAATACTATGATAGTAACAGACATAATAGTGATAACGCGTCCCACCTTTAATAATTTAATTTACACAGGGACTCGTTTTAGGCAAATGAACCTTTTGACCCTGATTGGGAACTCCTGAGGACGAGATATCTATTCAGCATTTCAATCAATAGATCAATAACCTCATCAATATTCACAATAACCAATCAATCAAATTAGTTGATGGCATTATTAAGAATCAAAATACACCATGACCTCTCAGTCATGAATAACCACACAACTTTAGTAAGATTTTAAGATATTTATTCCCTATTTGTTACACTCTACTAGCAAGTTTATTAGTGTCAATACCAGCAAACACATTAACAATGTTACATTATGACAACTTGAATAAGACTTTATCAAAGCACAGATCATGAACATTAGAACAAAGCACGACATCAACATGAATCAACTTTAGTATCATTAGCACGTTATTCAACGAAGCAAAAATCCAGTCATTTGTCTATTTGCCTCTGATTTGGTGAATTCGTTACTAACCTCTAATTAGCATCAGCATGTTGGGCTCCATACAAAGCAATTTAGCAACACCAATTTAGAAAACATCTATTATGGACTCTACCAAAAGAGCTTTTGGTACCTAGAAAGAAAGGCAAACAGACAATTTAAATTTCATTATCATGTAGTCACCCTCCGTAATGGGTCAGCATACAGAGTCAGAATTCGTCCTCAGGACATCAATCGGTTCGCCATCAGCCAGGATAGAACAGCAAAAGTCTCAGCAAAATAGGATGAGAAGGAATGCTTCCCTCATAAGGAGGAGAAACAATTGTCGGGCAAAAGGATGGGTTGAAAACTCAGAACAACAAAGTCTTAGCGCAGAATATTCAAAGTAACAGCATGAATGGTTCAGTAAAAGGTGCGTAATGGCTCAATAATGGCTGATTTCTCTTTGTGTCACACCATTATATCAAACTTGTCAAACAAGTCTCTAATTTTCAATTGGTCAATATTTGGTGCATCTTTATCTCTGTCCAATAATCCGTTGATTACCTTACTAGAATTTTCACCTAAGGCAGTTCTCCTGCAGTTTATTGGCTCCTGTGATTTACATCTTCAACGGGTAGAATGTCAGGTAAGAAAAGTTACACTTGTCGCTCCAGTCAGTGGTTCCATTGTCTTTACCAGTTTAGGCGACCTTGTACCTGTTGCGGATTACGCTGTTGCATTCGGCAAGAATGTCTCCTTGAGCAAGTCGGGTCTCATGAAAAATAATTTTACTACGGTTACACACACATCTCTAGCTTCTGGAAAAGTACAGTTTCATGTCCTTCAGGAAGACAACACATTGCACGTTAGAAAGCGCATTTAATAAGAGACCAGGCAGCTAGGCCCAGACCCTTGCTAACTAAGGCCTAGTGATTAATTTAGCAAAACCTTAACATATAACTCTCAATGCTAATACAAAATCACATTGGTACATTATTAAGTCATCATTAGTCAATTTCATTAATCATAGTATAATTGATGGCCACTCCGCGTGGGCACATTTCAAACGAGTACATTAGTAGCACATTAGTACATTTTCTAGGTGGTATCATGGTGCATTACTTTGCAAGCTTTTCATGTTAATATTGATTATAAAAGTCACACTCCAACAATAGTCAGTCTGGAAATGGGTTGCACCATGGAAACTGATTACTTAAAAAAAAAAAAGCATAGAAGCAGTATCATTGTGTTAAATGAAAGACTTCTGTATAGGAAAGTTAAGTCTAACCCGAGAGCAATATTTATCAAGTGCTAGGCACAGTACTATCGAAGGTAACCAGACTTGATCACTAGGGTGTATATTGCAGTGGCTGAGTAAGTATTCACTGGATAATGCCTTACACCATGTGAATACTAATTGGAATGTTGTGAGTTATTAGTTTGTGGAGTTACAGAAGCTGTTTTAAGGCTTAAATATTCTACAAAGAGGTAGCTGATGGGTACAGAAGAACAACAAATAAGGCCAGTGGTAGGCTAATTATTTCGCCAGGAGACTGTTCAGGATGCAAACAAAAAGACACCGAAAATCCAAAATCTCTAAAACATGGGGTGCAGACCACCTTCGGTACTGTGATGAAGATGAAGAAACAATGGAATACGTCCATTTTCCAAAGACTCGAGTAGCATTAATGGTCTTGGGAGCCTCCCCCCCAAAAAAACAGGAAGGGACAAGAGAACCTCGATATCCAGGTTGAGAATTTCAAACATTTACCTAGAGAATATGGGTTAATTAAAGGCTCATTTTGCATAGTGCTACGTAAGAATCAATTATATCCATCATACATGAAGAAATCGCTCGCGTTTTAATCCACTAGCGCATCTACACAGTGTTTCCCTGTGGAAAGTTGCATTAACTTTTATGTCTTAGAACCACAATGTGTGCTTTGCTGTTTTTACACTCATTTGCTTTCAGATAAGCAAACTGCTATTACTGTCAACTGGTGCGTCTTCGGAGACTATTTCTGGCCAGCATTTGTGGGAACGCATTATGAGATGTCAGCATGTGTGAACAGACGTGGTATGTGGTTGTCATGTGCAGATAAGCTGTATCCACGGGAAAGAGGGGGTTGTGTCTATTATCGCTGAATACAATATGATTCTGCGGTTCATCACAAAGAAAAAGTGCAATCCCAAAACATATTGTCTGATTATCCCTTTAAACACAGTGCAGGCCCGCCCGGAGCTGCCATGTTAATCTGGGCAGGGAGTGGAATCCAGCTGGCTCAACCACTGCAACAGAATATTAAAAAATAGGTTTTCTGGCAGCAGTATGCCTTGTGCACCACCTATTCCATTGCGTCCACTGGATTAGGCATTCACGTTTTAATCAATACACGAATACGGATCAATCATCCTAAAAATAATATCAGCAACCAGCGACTAACGGCAACAGCAATAATATATATATATATTTTTTTTATAAATATATAAACACAAAATGTATACATAGACAAAGCATTAAAACGCATCATAAAATCAATTCACAAGATAAAACATTTAAAAATATACACTTCTAGTTCATGGCACATAACCTAAGTACTAAGCAAATCAGGAATGGGGACAACACAGAATCTGATTAAACCACAATTACCTCTCCATCCCACTGAGATGACAGCTCAGGTTATTGCCAGGCCTCTGGTATCTTAATTACAGAACTAAGAAACGTGAAGACACAGACACAAGTATACATATCTTTGAGTATCACAAAATGGAACATAGCAAGTTTTACAGTTGTAAACATCATTTTTTCAAGAGAGGTATTGAAAAGGTTTTCTGGGTAAAAGTAAATAGGGACAAAACAGGTCAAAGGACCTAATTTTGAGTGTGGCCATCCGAGGACCACCAGACCCCTGGTGGCAGTTGGACAGCTGCACTCTTGGCGGTCCGACTGCCAGATTATGACCCGGGCAGTCAGACTGCCAGGGGACTGCCGCCAACGCCGGAATCACGGATCCCGATGGGGTGACAGCGGTCGGAGTCATGGTCTGCCACAATAGAGCTAAGTTCAGTGCAACTGTGCTGATCACAAGTCCTCTTTTCGCCATACTTTTAATGGTGAGTACCCTGCCATGAAAAGGCTGTCAGAAAGCTAGTGCTGGGGGCCACTGGGGGGCCCCTTCACTGCCTATGCTGAGGGCATGGTCAGTGCATGGCCCCCCAACCAGCACCCTTGGAATGAGCACTGTCTGTACTGCAGACAGTGCGCATTCTGAGGGTGCTGTTGTGCAACAAAATTAGGCTCCCCTCCCATAATGAAGCTGAGGCCAATGCTGTGGCACTGTTTTACCCAGGCTGATTGGCAGAAATGTCATAATGTGATGTTTCCACCGGTCAGCGTGGTGAAAGCATTGTACCTCATGTAGTCTTATTGTCCAACAGGATTCCAAGGTAACAAAAGGTATGTACCTGGCTAATTTTGTGTTCAGTACTATAACAGGTCTTATGCTTATAAGGTTTACATCCAGTAACCATATTATAAGATTTAGAGCCTGATTTACAACTGGGCTGATGGGTTACTTTGTCGCAACTGTGACAGATATCCCCTCTGCCAAAATCTATGTCCCATTACTTTCTATGGGATTTATATTTTGGCAGTATATCCATCCGACAAGTTCTAAATCAGGCCCTTAGTGTGGTTGATGGAGAGGTCTAAATGGGTCATATACTCTGAGAAGGTGTCAATTTGCATCCCTACCCCCATCCTTGACAAGAGAACGCCATCATGAGCATAGAGCACAATCCAGATCGCCCCAGATGGCCCTCTGTTCTTCCTGGGGAACATCACAGTACTTCTCAAGCAAACCCCCTTGAGACAATTAACATAAATTGTGAACAGAAAAGAGGCCAAAAACACAACCCTGCCTAACTCCATGGGTATTTGGAAAAGATTTATTACAGTGACAATCAGCACCAAATCAAACAGATCTCGACATGTCCCTGTGCAAATCCTCCAGAAAAGTAACCAATGCCGGATCATCCCCCAGGGACAACATCAGTACCCATAATTTAGTTTGATTGACACAACTGAAAGCAGAGGTGAGAACCATAAAAATAGGGAACAGGGCACCCTTTATAACTATGGTATACTTCTGAATCAACAAATATCGATTTAATGACTGGTCAATTAATAATTAGTTGTTTTTATAAAAGGCCTCTCTTGATCCTGAAAATTATTTACTGCATTAATCAGAGCATTCTCAAAAGATATGAAAAAATGTGCCTCATATGACAAAATACTATTTTAATAAATATTAGCCATGAAAGTTGAAAGATATTTCCAAAAAGTGTTCTAATCGATGTTCTACATACAAATCTTCTGTTAAAAAGAAGAGGGAATGTGTATGGTATTATTGGTCCAGGTAGTTACTCCCAATGGTCCCATGAGCAAAACGAGATGTGACTCAACTACATAAATTCAAAATGAAAGCATTTTTTACCTCACGTTTGAATGCAATTTAAGACGATTTGTTAGTGGATAATTGGTTTTCTGGAAGGTCAATCTGTAGGAATTTCATTGTCCTCTTCTTCCATGTTATGCTATGACATCAGAGGTTTCTCTGATGTCGGCAAACACCACAGGTCAGATTTATGAAGCCCTGCATTGCCATGACTTTGCACAAGGCAGCATGAGGCAATGGAAGGGCTTTAGTGAGATTTACTAAGCCACACAAAGCCACCTTGCATGGCTTTGTGTGGCTTAGTAAATCTGAAGTAACATAAGGAGCCCAAGTTGCTGCCCTGCATTTCTCTACCCTGACAAGGGGTTGCATGGATGGAGTGTGGGTGTTCAAAAGCATCCACTCACGGTTTTTGGCGCATTCACAGATTAGCTAATACTAGTAAATCTGGTGAGGTGTAACAAGGAGAAATATGTTTGCTTCTCCTTACTGTTTCCTCCTTCTACATGTGCTGCATTCTGCAGCACACATTGAAAGAGGAAAAACCTCAGAGAATTGTTTTTGTGCACAAAGATGTTCCTTCCTGCACAAAATAATCCTACTTGTATCACCAACACTCTTGCAATATAGAGCAAGTGTGACTGTGTTAGCTCTAGGCCGCAGCCAGTACACCAGCGCAGAGTGAGAGCAGGACTGTCTCATATCTTAGTAGAACTGGCACATTCATGCCCTTTCCCTGAAACACAACTCAGTGCAGCAAGTTGTCTTGCTGCGTTGCATTGACTGACTTGTTAGTGAATCTGCACCCTACAAACTACCCCTTGATTCTAAATAGGTGAAATTATACACCAATTTGCATTAACATAAAGGTCTCCACTGAATGTGCAACTGGACCACTGGAGGAGGGAATCTGGGCTGGTCATTTAGAGTTTCGCTAATGCAAGTATGTGGCAAAAATACAGATCCCCCATCTGCTAACCTTGGACTTGCTATGCCACATGTAGAAGTAGAGAAACACTGGGGTTCATTCTCTGCTGACAGAAACCTTTGAAGTGATGGACCTTTGGCCATAGCACCACCAGGTCATAGTGATGGCTTCTCATCCCATTTAGAGTCAGTGACCATTATTGATTTCCCTGCACGAGTCTTGTATAAGAGGCTTGGCAATTCCAAACACTGAAAATAAACAGTGATCTCCACATATTGGAAGAGAACTCCCTTTGTGCCAGGACCAATAGATTTTTTGGAGGCAGAACCACATTTTGGAGGTTTGTTTCTCAAAACAATGAATAAATGCTGAATAGGTAAAAAATACAGTGAATTGCTTGGTACTGGCACTAACAAAAATGCCTCACTATCCTGAAGGTCAAGTGTTAAAAATGGCTACTTGGTTCAGGGGCCAGGATATCAGTGGCAAAATACTCCAATTGTTACAGTTGGAGTCCAATACCCTCTATCAGCTCTACCATACTTCATTTCTTGTATTGTCCAATAGTGGGGTCTACAAGTTTCCATTTCCAGAGTGCACAAACAAGACTTGGTAAGTCCAGTGATTTGATGCATTACCTATGCACAAAGGCACAAATTTCAGAACAAAATACTCCAAGAGTTGTACAACCACTGAAGAGGAAAGGAAAGCCTCATTCACCCTATGTTCCTTTCATCACAGGGGTCAGTGGAGATCTCCTTAAAGGAAAATGGGATGCATTTAAAAATATATAAAAATGAAATGTTCCTTGTTATTTTTTAAGAGTAGACAAATTTGAATTGGTGGTAAAGTACAGATTAAAAAGTAATAAAGTACAGCATTTGGGTCGCAAAACATCCGTACATACCATTACAAATTGGTATTTGGAAAGGACGTCTCAAACATGCCCATTCCAAATACCAAATCATTATTAGGACACAAACCCAAATTGTGGTTATGTAATATGTTGCTGAATCGAAAATTGGGGTTTGATACATTGGAAAAATACTTTTTGTTTCACAAACAGCCCTATTCTGTGAATTGGACTGTTTGCAATTGCAAAAAGAATTAGAAAATTTGCGAATCAAAGAAAAGTGTATAATAACATGCCTTTTCTTGAAGATAGCCCATAATTCTGTGAAAACAGAAGCCACCATTCAAAGACTGTACGGTACTGTAGACTGTTGACTGGACCCAGACTATTGCAATACATAAACGGGCTGTAAGAATCACAATTGAAATCACTGAAATAAATATCTGGCTAATATCATGCTTGTGCCCAAGCATAATGTCTCTAGCAGACCACTCAATAGGACACTGCAGGTAGAAAGATAGCAACTGCTTGACAGCGGACCAAAAAGCTTGAAGTGCAGAGTATTCAACATATGAGCCATATTAGTGTCATATTGGCCGCGCTGCATCTTATAATCCAAGTGATTTCTAGTCCATTTGCTGATGCCATCTGGGGTATAGTATAACACACGCAGAGTACAGAACTGTTGCAACTTGAGACCAACTAAGCACCTAAGCGATTGATGACATCAAATGCAGCCGAAATTTCATCAGCAAGGATAACCTGACTGAGCTGAGCACCCCCACTTAGTAGCTAAGACAGAGCAATCATCAGCCCTATCCGCCATTATGATCTCAAGATTAGTGGTCTAATGCGTAGAGGTACGCCAAGATGACTTGATCCCCATTTGAAGTAACAGAGACTTGGTAGTGAGTGAAGAAATCGGAAACTTGTAAATATTTTCAAAAAAGATTGCTGGGGAAGATTATACAGTGTTTGTTAAATCAAGAAGGAGTATACCACATCCAAGTCAAAAAGCTGACCAGCGATCATGATGCCCTGTCTCACCCATTTTAGAAACACTGGGGGGCTCATTACGACTTTGGCGTATGTGGCAAAAACACAGATCCCCCATCTACTAACCTTACAGTTCCAATGCCACATGTAGAAGTAGAGAAACACTGGGGTTCGTTCTCTGCTGACAGAAACCTTTGAAGTGATAGACTGTTGGCCATAGTACCACCAGGTCATAGTGATGGCTTCTCATCCCATTTGGAGTCAGTGACCATTATTGATTTCCCTGCACGAGTCTTGTATAAGAGGCTTGGCAATTCCAAACACTGAAAATAAACAGTGATCTCCACGTACTTGAAGAGAACTCCCTTTATGCCAGGGCCAATAGATTTTTTGGAGGCAGAACCACATTTTGGAGGTTTGTTTCTCACAACAATAATTACATACTGAATAGGTAAAAGATACAGTGAATTGCTTGGCACTGGCACTAACAAAAATGCCTCACTATCCTGAAGGTCAAGTGTTAAAAATGGGTTCTTGGTTCCCAGTACAGGGACCAGGAAATCAGTGGCAAAATACTCCAATTGTTACAGTTGGAATCCAGTACCCTCTATCAGCTCTACCATACTTCATTTCTTATATTCGCTCCAATAGTGGTGCCCTGCCTCACCCATTTTAGAAACATTGGGGGGCTCATTACGACTTTGGCGGGCGGCGGTAGCCGCCGCCAAAGTCTTGTGTAGAGATGACCACCTATGCGGCCATCCAATCCGCTGACCCTATTATGAGTTTCCCGCTGGGCCAGAAGACGGAAACAGCGTTTCTGCTTGATGGCCCAGCGGGAAACACACCACAACAGTGACGCCGGCTCATAATTGAGCTGGTAGAAATGTTGCAGTGCGTCGGGTGAGACAGCACCTGTTGCGGTTTTTACTGCCCTGGCCCTGCCCTGGCCCTGCACTGCACTGCCCTGGCAGATTAAGGCCATTGGCACTGCCAGGCAGTCAAATGGCAGCAACCTCTCTGCTGACAGAAACCTTTGAAGTGATGGACTGTTGGCCATAGCACCACCAGGTCATAGTGATGGCTTCTCATCCCATTTAGAGTCAGTGACCATTATTGATTTCCCTGCACGAGTCTTGTATAAGAGGCTTGGCAATTCCAAACACTGAAAATAAACAGTGATCTCCACGTATTGGAAGAGAACTCACTTTATGCCAGGGCCAATAGATTTTTGGAGGCAGAACCACATTTTGGAGGTTTGCTTCTCACAACAATAATTACATGCTGAATAGGTAAAAGACACAGTGAATTGCTTGGCATTGATTGTGGTCAGACCATGGGTGCTCCACAACAATCATAATATGATGGTCAGACCACTGCTTTCGACTCGTAATGAGGCCCTGGGGGTCCTGAAAGATAGATGGAAAAGTAGGGTTGCCTCAAATTGGTGTAAGCGAGTGAATATCCAGGAAGGAGAACCGGGTGCTAATTTCACACCAGATCAACACAGCATCCCTGATAATCTTGAATTGTACCCTCTTAAAATAATGAGAGTCCTTACATCGACTCAAGGTCAACCTATAGTCAGGCGCTAAAGCCAGTTGATATCATAGCTATCGGGCTCATGATTCGTGAGGATATTTTTAAGGTGCGAGCAAAAGGCGGCCTAAAAATATTACATAAAATCTAGAAAAGAAAAACCACCATGATTGGGTGATAGTTTTAAAAAACTGATAGCCCGTCTAGCCTTGTGATAGCTCCAGGTAAAACTACTGATAGCCCCTTCAAGAGGTTGAACAAAATAGTCTCCGGAATAGAATAGCACAAAAGAGATAAAAATATTTAGGTAAGATATTCATCTTGATGATGTTACAGCATCCAATAATTCTGATTGGGTGGCCATTCCAAGACAGCATCTTCACTATTACTGATTATAGAAGAGGTTCAAAGTTCATAGGGAAATTATGCTCCACATGAGCACTGAGTTTGACCCCAAAATACGTAGCAAAATTAACTAATCCCGGGGTCAGAAGCCTAGGCTAAAAGTTAGCAATAACCTGCATTTTGGAAAGAATACGTTTCTATCTGGAGACTGCCCTAAATCTTTCAGCTTGCATTGCAACCTGTTCCATCACCCCAATAGGATCCGTGGAATAAATTGCAATGTCATCAGCGTATGCCCTTATTTTCAGCTTGACCCTGTTGATCAGACTAGGGAAGATCAAGCTTTAACTACGGAGATACCATAGATAAGGATCATGGTAAAGTGCAAAAAGCAGAGGAGACAATGGGCAGCCCTGCAGGGTGCCTTGAGAGATACTGAATAAAGGTGAGAAATGTCCACTGGTTACCGATCCCATATGCTGATAACACAGACCAGAGAAGCGGCCAAGACACTCTGCCAAAAGCCTTCTTGGCATCTGATAATATCATACCGAGCTGTGTCAAAGTTAGCCCCGGCTGCATTAATGTGTTGTGCCGTGTTGCATCCAGGTACAAAACCATGTTGTTATGGCAAGACTAACACATTGATTAGAGGTGCTAAATGAGCTACCAAGACCTTAGCAAAAATCCTAGTATCTGAGTTAATCAGTGAAATTGGCCGGTAAGATCACCTATCTTCTGGCGGTTTCTCTTTCTGAAGAAGCACAACTATATAGTGAGGTTCCATGAGGCAGGGACCTCAGAACTCCTCTCAATATTAGCAACTGAGCCAAGAAATAGAGGAAGTAAGATATGTAGAAATATGTTGTAGAATTCCACTGGGATTGCATCGTCCCAGGCGACCTTGCTGGTGGGTAAACTCCTGATGGCCTTTTCAGTTTCCACCGCAGTTCTTTAGCTTGAGTTATATCCAGAAAAAAGACATGCCAGCCCCCTTGATATAATAATTCACTACAGATTGCTCAGTAGTCTGTTGGGCCAGGACCCACCCACTGCTTTCCCTGTACTCATATTGGAGTTGCCTAATTGCCGGAGCATTGGTATATGGCCAGAGAGAGCTGTGCTCTCAATTGAGCTTCCTCCACCTTTTGAACCTGATTGCTCTGCCAGATAAACTGACAGCTAATACCACAAACAAAATCCTTCATTGCATCCCAAATAATTTTGAGGGGCAGAAAGGTTGATATTACTAAGGATAAATTCATTTGAGGAGTCTTGCATCCGACAGATGTAAGCATGATTAGTGATCGGGTTATGAGCGTACGTGGTTTTGGAGTGCTCCTCCATTGTAATGTATTCCAACAGTGCCAACTAATAAAGAAAAGGTCAGTCCATGAGTAGTGTCTATGTGGTGCTGTGAAAAAAGTATACCCCGGAGCCCTTGGATAGAGAGGATGCCAAAGATTAGCCAACCATGTATTTGCACCATATCTTAGATGGCAGCCCTAGTCTTGACCATTTGAGGTAACGCTGCTGAATTATTGGTATCAGTGGCATAACTCATGATGAATTAAAGTCCCCAAGGAGACCTAGCTCCTCTGACTAGACTGACAGCTCCAAACTCAGCCAGTCAAACAGTGCAGGATCATCAAGATAAGGCCGGGGGAAAAATCATCCCAACCTCAAGATGTTAGAACCCTCAGACAGCCAGTGTGACCCCCAGCCACCTACCAGGAACCCCAAGCCTCAAGCCCCCCATCCCCCAAGCCCAACTATAGTGGATCAGACCACCAAGAGTTAGCAATTAAATAAAACAAATAAAGCAGTGCCGGTAGGGACAGATATGACTAAAAGTAAAAACCATGAAGAGATCATTAACAAATATCCAAGCTTATAAAACAACAAGAGTTGGAGAGCTGTTAGTTGTTATCTCCTTTAGACCCCTTATCCTGCCAGTACTTAAGTATCTTCATGGCCTCAATTTCTGTGTGACAAAATTGAATATAGACATCCCTTAGAATTGTCAGTCGAGTAGGCTCTTGCAAAAAAAAAAAAAAAGCATCAACCTTCTTTAAAGGATCAATCAGTTGACCTAACTGCCGTCACCTCTTTATCATGGACTTGTAAAAGTCTGAATGAACATAGAAATTTACTGAATCCATGTTATCAGGGCAGCCGGTTGGGCATTTGAAATGATTGCCTTTTGAAGCAAGAAATTGCCAATATAAATCAGCAGAGGTCATGGGCGCGCTTTATCTGACTGAGTGTTGGGCCACTGTATTGGGAGACAATGGGCCCCTTTGTGCCTGACAATCCATAACCCAGTCAGATAATTTAGGTCAAGTCTTGCCAAGTAGCTCAATTATAAATTGATGAGAATTGTCCCTTTCTCTGCCCTTCGAGATCAGAAACACTCTTAAATTATTCTGTCTCTCACGATTCTCTAACTCTTCAGTCTTGACTTGTGATTGTGTGTGGTGACCGTCATGGGCTCAGATCAACTGAAAGAGGCTGATGTCACTTCTTATCTATCAGCTACCCATGATGAAGATTAAAAACCTGTGCTGTAAGGGCAGAGATTTTACCGGACATTTCTGCAGCAGACTGCTGAAGCTGAACATTGTCACTCCTCACCTGGGTGTTGTGTTCCTATGCCTCAGTATGCTGTAGCTGGAAAAGTTGAATGATTATGGCTAGAGTTGGTTCTGGAGTGGAAGAGTGAGTGGGTAAAGAGAGCCCCCCATCTGTTACTAAGAACCCAGCTGACACTCTTCTAGATGAGCCCTCAGGCTTATCATACAACAGGGTAGACAAAGATACGCTAGGTCCCCCCAGAGGGTGAGACATGTTCAGATGATGGCCGTCAGGGGATCTAGAAGATTTAAAAGATTTACTTTCCAGCTTTGCGTTAACCCATTACTGCAAAACACAAACAGGGTGGGACTGCTGCACAGGTTTATTCTTTTTAGCCCTGACCCCCTTCTCGACTCTGGAGACCCTCAGATCAGGAGATTCCGTGAACGTAGCCAAATTAGATGACTGAAGTAAGAGTGAAGGGCAACCTGGCTCATTAAGAGAACAATCAGCACTGTGGCCAATATTGTTATACTTTGGTAGACCCGACTGCCCCTTGTCCGTGCATGCCAGTTTAGCCTTAGTGGAAGCCACTAAAGGATGCCCTGCTATTACATCGGATATAGCCCCCTCTGATATTGCTAATACAGCCAATGCTGCATTCTGGTGTGGTTCCTGTACCCCCGTGGCTCCCAGACCACTCTCCTTAACAGAAGTCTGAGCTTGAGCATGAGCAAGAGTATTAACATTAGGAATATTGTCAGAAATGTCTGGAGCAGAGAAATCAGAGGGCAACAAACTATCAGCAGACAAGGAACCAACAAGGTTACCAGCAGGCAGCATACTTGTGGGAACCTCTTGCATTGTTACAATGTTACCAAACATCAAAGGTTGACTGACAGCTGGGCTGGTAGAAGTGGTGAGTGCCACAGGAGAAACAGTAGCAACAGGACAAGGACTATCCAGTGCGGGAGTCAACTCATAGAGGTCCTCGGGCCACAGATACACATCTGAGGATGATGAAGCAGGCAAAGGTTATGAAAGCAATGAGAGTGATGCATCACCCATGGCAGGCTCCTCAGTGAGCAGAGACGAAGCACCGCCTGAGTCTAACACAAAGGATCAGAGTTGTACTGCAGCTGCAACACAAGTAGCCACGAGCACAGCGTACAGTAAAATTCTACATCGGCCACCCATGACAAGAGTACTTCAACAGCTGTGATTGAACTAATGCAGAAGTATGTGGCCATGACAAAAATTATCTTGCAGTCTCTAGCAATATCTGCAAAATTAGTGCTTGTGCATGTGTTTCCGATGCTGCTATATGCTTTTGTGTCTTGCCCTATCTTGCCCTATCTTGCCATGTATCTTTGCTTATATTCCAACACCTCCAGTGCCTCAGAGAATCTGCCTCTGCTTGCCAGTCGCTGGAGGGGAGAGACAGGCAAAGAAGAACATTTTAGTAGTCAGTCAATCACTATGATAACAGCAGAAGTAGCCACAATAGCAGCCAGAGCTGCAGATTTGTTGTAACAGCAGGGGGTCTGGAGGGTCAAAGCAGGAGAGGAGCCCACACACGGCAAGTCAGCCTGCCACCATCCTCTTGCCCATCCGACCAATGCTTCTGCACAGCAAATGACATATGGGTGCATGCACACTGGGGGCTACTCACACTTTTGAGTGATTTATCTGTGTATTATTACAATTTTGAGTAACATTATTACTTTGGGCTATTCACAAAATTTGAGTGCAAAGTTACTCAAAAGTGCAGTCTTACACGTCACCACACCCTGAAAAGAGAATGCAGACAAATTTAGGAGTGCTAAGTTACTACTACCAAAAAGATACAGTAATAAATCCAGCATCACACCTGGCCAGCCACTGATCCTGCAACACCATCCCATAGAAAATAATGGAGGTAGGAACTTAAAATAAAACTTTGCAGGAAATAATGTTACTTTGAATTAAAATATCTACAATACTAAAAATTATATTCACATTTAATTTAATGTTAAAAAAACAAAAAAAATACATTTTATTATTTAATTATAAAATATTGTTTGAAATTATAAAAGACTATTTTAACATTACATCTCTATGAAATGTAGTTAAATGGATTTTAATTAGTTCTGTATATTGCACTAAATAACTATAATGCGTAAAATACTTTTTTTCAATTTGGACGGAAACATATTTTTTAGTTTCAACTTCAGCAAAATAAATGTATTTAAATTTGATATATTTGATATATTTAAATAATTTGATTTATTTCAAAATTATGTTTTTAGTGCTGCAACATATTTTGCCTTTTGGTCTACATGCAAAATATTTAAATAAAATTAATTTACAATAATACTTAACATACAATATGTCTACTAACTGTTTCTATGTTTAATTTACATTTTAGTTTTCCCTATACTTAACAATACAGAGATCTAAATTATTTTGCAGATGTTTAAATTAAGAAAATAAAATGCCAGCTAAAGTATAAAAAATGAGTTAATAATTATTAAAAGTGATGCATAGAATTAATGACAAGCAATCTAATCATATTACATTGCAATTTAATTTTACTTTATTTTTAAATTAAAACATAAAACTTTATAAATACATACTATTTTCTTAACAGAATATTTGTATTTACATTTTTTACTATTGCAGATAATTTAATTTAATTTCTTTAACATTATTTCATTTTAAGTACCCATTTCCATTCATTTCAATGGGAGAGTGTTGCAGTACCAGTGGCTGTCCATGTGTGATGTTAGACTTACACCAGTTCTGAGCTAGTGTAATTTAACACAAACTGCCACACCAGGTTCTCCCTGTACAGGAAACATTCATCCTTGGACCGGTTTCAGGGTATCACCCCTGTTCAGTCAGTCTAGTTTAAATTCAGGGGCACAGTGAGAAATGGACCCACATCTGGGCATACAATGACCACTTAGGGTGACTTTAGCTACACAAAATGATAATGGAAAGAGTGTTGAAACTTTTCAAAAACTCATCTGCAGTCACAGATTTGGGTTAAAGCCATTGTTCTTTTGCTCACCATGCCACTCCTGTTTGGACCATGTTATATGCAAATCAGTATCAACCCTGCTCCCCATGGGAACTATCTGCCCAGAACTGCCAGGCCAGGTTCTCCCTGGACCAGAAACAAGCATCTTGGGATGGGTTTTGGGGTATCACCCCTTATCATCCAGGCTAGCTTAAATCCATTGGCACAGTGAGCAAGGGTTCCACATCTGCGCATACCCTGGCCACCTAGAGCCATTCTAGCAACACAAAAAGTCGATAGACCAATTGCTGAAACTTTTCAAACACTCAGCCCTACTCACAGATCTGGGTTATATCCATTGTTCTTTTGCTTACCATACCACCCTAGTCTGGACTCAGTCATATGCAAATCAGTCTTGACCTTGCTCCCTATGGGAACTGCCTGTCTGAACTGCCAGGCCACGACCTCTCTCAACGAGAAACAAACATCCTGGGACCGGTTTCAGCATATCACCCCTCATGAGCCAGGCTCACTTGAATCATGGATAGAGTGCTGAAACTTTTCAAACACTCACCCCTGGTCATGGATCTGGGTTATATCCAACATTCATTTGTTCACAATGCCACCCCATTCATATGCAAGTCAGTCTTGACCCTGCTCACCATGGGAACATTCCAGCTTGAACTGCAAGGCCAGGTCCTTGGTGGACCAGATACAAGCATCCTGGGATGGGTTTCGGGGTATCACCCCTTTTCAGCCAGGCTAGCTTGAATTAATTGTCACAGTGAGCTAGGGATCCACATCTGGGCATACCCTGGTCATTTAGGGCAATTTCAGCAATGCTAAAACAGTCCAGCCTGAATTCCTGGAACCAGTCTGCCCTGGACCGGAAACAAGCATCCTGGGACTGGTTTCGGGGCATCTCCCCTCATCAGCCAGACTACCTTGAATCCAATCCATACCTGGCAAAGTACTTGGAGATAATGCATTTTGGACAATCAGATCATGTCTAAGATCACGCTAGAGACTGTCAGCAATACATTTGTATTTATAATACGTTGCTAGTACTCTTTTCCCCAAAAGATACACCCATAGAAAAAAAAATCAAAGTACTATATTTTTTATAGGTTATGTTAAATATGAACGGCCCATTTTAGTGCTGAATATATGTTAAAGCCTAAATGCAGATTTAAACATTCTGAAAACTAGTATGAATTACAACAGGTGAATAGTATTGAAATTTACATTGCACTGCGCAGCAATTTTTGGAGGAATCACTTACATAGTATTTTTCAACCTTATTTGGGCAAAATGTATGGTGAGGTTAAAAGCTAGTGACCTCTGTTGCAAATGTATCCAAAGCCATTTCTTTAAATGTCACACCTCAAGAATATATGACATATGAAGGGGAAATACACTATGAGAACATATTTAAACATTCTTATAAAGCAAATGCATATATATATAAATTAGCACATAGCACTTATACTATTTGATAAACATTCCCGGCCTTGGGCAAAAATGAGCCTAAAAATCGAATATATGATATGAGGGGAATGCAGAGGCAGAATAAAGCAAAATTTGTTTACTGGAATGATAGTGAAGCAATTCTTGTGAACATGTATGTGAATACTTGTGCTAAAATGTGTTTAAATATGATGCTAATGAATGTAATTTGATGCACATTAATAAATGAGCAAGCAGTGTAAGAGCCTTGACTTTAATGTAACTGCCAGCATGGTACAAAATTCAAAACTCAAAATTAGTTCTAGAAAAGACTAATAAAGCATATGTGTTTAAAGTTGACTAGGATGAGGACCAGCAGCATACACGTATTGCTTCTCTCTTTTTTTTTTTTACCGATTTGATTATTCTGAGCTTGACATACAATACAAAGGTGTGGCTTTGCAATATGAAGTGTTTAGAGAAACGAAACCAACCATAGAGATTTGAAGTAGCCAGAGATACAGGAGGAGCTGGTTGCACTGGAGTTGTCAGTGGAGGTGTTGATGATAAAACAAATGATGGAAGAGTGAAGTTTAAGATGGCCCTAGTGAATAAGGCATCAGAATCAGTATCAGATTTTGTGGTGCACAAGCTGAGGAAGCCACAATCAGAAGTGCATGAGGAGGAGAGTTAGATACATTTGAGTACAGAGTCAAAAGGAGCGCTAGCATGCAGTTGTGGCCCAAGTGACGGTATCAAAGGTGGTCTGGATGAAGCTGATTTGATAGGCAGCACCATTTTTGGAATCAGCTTCACCTTTCCACAGGAAGCAAAGCTTGTGTTCCAGCAATTCTTTAAAGATAATTGTGTAATAAAAACTTCAAATGAGAGGTCATAGTGCAGGTAGTAGAGGTTTATGAAAGGTCAATGTCTAGTATGCACACAAGTTGAAGAGCAAGTAAAAAGCAGTGGTATAGCAACAATGCTGTTAAGAAGGATGCAATATATTGGTACTCATTGCTTTAGAAGTAAAATGAGTAGACATTAAAAAAAATTAAAGGTATTGAAAATATCAGTGAACAAGTGTGAAAACTCCAAACCCATAGCTGTATGTATAGTTCCACCTACAGTCTTAAAGTAAGTTAACAATTCAGAATCAATTATCCTGAAATGTGCTAAGTCATAAGAAACACAGTACTGCAGAATGTGCCATCTAAAAGTTAATAGTTTGTACAGCAAAAGTTAAAGGACTTTCTTTTTGCAATAGGACTGATAAAACCATATTCATTTTATCAGGGTGACTGTTAGTAAGTTTACTCTTTGGGCTTACAGGAACATCAGAAGCCTTCCTTGGAAGAGAATAGAATGTAACTCCACAACATTTTAGTTTTTCAAAATATAAGAAGATAAACGTGGGCATAAAATATTCATTCTGAAATCATAGCTATTGGACTTGGCCCTTCTACAGGTTCATATGCAGCGTTTTAGCAATTATGCTCCTGATTTCTGGATCCATTTTTGCTGGCTTTTACAACTCTGTACATTTTACCATTGCTAACCAGTGCGCAAGTGATTGTACTCTCTCCTTTAAACATGGTAAAATTTGTGTGCACCCAATTGACACATGTAGTTTACTTGTATGTCCCCAATAAAGCAGTACTCCATTTGCCTAGGGCTTATAAATTAAATTCTACTAGTGTGCCTGCGGTACTGATTGTGTCACCCACCTAAGTAGGCATTTAAACATATCTCAGGCCTGCCATTTCAGTCTGTGTGCAGTTTTAAACTGCCATCTCAACCTTGTAAAATAAACCTTTTGCCTGGCCTAAACCTTCCTTATAAATACATATGTCACCACTAGGGTAGGCCCTAATCAGTCCAAAGAGCAGGATAAAGTGTATTTAAAAAGTTGGGCATGTACTTTTATCTTTTCCATGTCCTGGTATTGTAAAACTCTTAACTTAATTTCTCAATATTGCAAGGCCTATCGCTCCCACTGGATAACATTAGGTTACCTTATTATATTGATTAAGTGCGGACTTTCAATTTGGAGAAAGTGGGGATGTTGTGTTTGATGTCTAAAGAATTGCAATATAAAACCCTTTTTCATGGCAAAGTTGGATTGCAAGTCACATTTTGAAAATGACACTTTTAGAAAGTTGGAATTTTCTTGTCCCAACCATTTGGTGGATTCAGCCGGTATCCTGGATCACATGACTAGGTGAGGCCGGCAGTTTGTCTTTGTATATTGCTCCCAGACAGTGAGACAAAGGAGACTAGGTGCTGGCATGGCAGGATGGGCCTTCTCTGACCTGATACGTTGCAGAACTGTCATCTCCCACACTTACACATCACAAAGGGGCAGCCTGAGCGCACTCACAAACAGTTTGGCACCAGTTTTCTGTGATTCCAGATAGGTTGGGGCCAGGGCAGAGAGGCACAAAATTCCAAGTACCTCCAGGGGTGAAAACCCCAAAACCTTTCTCCTACTTCAAAGTAGGCATCTGGTATTAATAATGGACCCTTCAATCGAACTCTTCAGTTCACCTTGGGACCTGTGGAGGTCCCAAAATGATTGTTTTTCTGCTCTGCAAGAAGGACTGCTTTTCTGTTGCCCCTCTGCCCTTCTTACCTGCTGCCCTGCTGCTTGAGTAAAAGGAATGGACCTACATCTTGATCCCAGAAACACCGGAGTGGCTGCAAGGGCTTGTTGGCTGGCCTCATGATCAGAGTGTCAGGCACAGAAAGGGTTCTAACCACCTTGAACCTAGCACTTGGACTCATTCTGCTGTGAGCCTTGCCCCCAAGTGGTACCACCCCAGTTGTGGACCATTGGAAGTGGACCTGAAGGTGCTCTGCCACCCCAGCTGTGGACCTATGGTCCAAACTGACACAGCACAACAAATCTCCTCACAGCTTCACTTCAGAACCACCACAGCACTATGCATCCTTAAAGATGGAACTCACATTGCAGCTCTCAGTCACCTCAAAACCACTGCTGTTTGGCACATCCTTGACATAGACCTTTGCATCATAAGCCCCTAATCAACAGCACCCTTAATGATGACCCGCAGCAGCCATGCAGCTTCTTCAAGACTGCACAATGCATCTTTGATGCTGGACTTTGCATCACAAACCCATCATCAACAGCGTCCCCTCGTTGATGGCGCTGGACTTCGCATTGCAGCCTTGCAGCTCCTCATAATAGCTGCTTCATGATGTAACTTCAACACCGTATCTCATGACGGTATGCGACCAGGACTTAAGGTCCTTTGTTCAGTGGGCCTAACTTGGACCCTGTATCTGGCCAGCAATTCATCATAGTCAGCCTGAACTTTTGACTTTTTCCTGGTCTGGTGCGACCTGATATCCACAGTTGGCTCTTTGTGCTTCTAGACACTATTTTTACTTAAAAATTGCATATCACCGCATCACCTGATTGGATTTTTGTTAGTTGGGTCTCACATTGGGTACTACAGTTTACTGTATGTCTCTAATTGGTGTGCTATTATTCTTGTGTTGTGTTCTTACTTTATAACAGTTTGAAGTGCTGCATAAGTACACATTTCATCTAAGTTAAGCCTGAATTGTTTGTGCCAAGCTACCAGAGGTTTCAGCATAGGTTAATGTGGGGTTTACTTGTGTCTCACCCTGACCGAGTTTATGTTTGTGGATTAAGTAGGGTTTTACTCCCCTCAGGCAGTTACCCAATGTCCAACAATAAGGGTAGCCTGGGGGCTGCACTCACCCCATCCCTGCCTTCTGAAGATGCCAGTCATATCACTGTTAAATGCAGCTCATATATGGATCTGCCTACCATTTATTCCCTAGACAAATTGGAGCCAAACCCTGGGAAAAGAGAAATACTAACTAGAACCATTTTAGTGGTAGATAAAGAGTGTGACCCCGCAACCACAGGCTAGCACTGGGTGTAGAAGTGGCACTCTCAGAACCTCTTATCAGAATACTCCTGACTTGTGGACACTCAAAAGAAGGACTGACCTGCTACCTAAAGCCTGAAGGAACACTAGACCTGCTTGCCTTGAATCCAGGACCTCAGAAATGACTTTAAGAGGCAGAAGGCATTTCTTACTGATTGAGATAGAGGGATGCAACATACTTCCAGAGGCCTTACCTGCTTACAGCTGACCAGACTGCTTTGGACCTGTCGTGATGCCCCATGAGAATGAGTCCTGACCCCACTAAATGCTGTCCTTAAGGTCTTGGACCCTTGGTTCGAGTCTATGCTCACCTGAAGTTTTCACCGGACTCAATGCTGAGCAACGCCGAGCAGCTCCTAATCGATGGTTTCACTGACTTCTATGACAAACAACATTTTGATGCTGAGATGTGCCCGGTCATTGAATTTGCTGACTTTGACATCAAGCAGTACTCAATCAAAGGTTATATTGATTCCGATGCCAAGTGGCACCAGATCACA
Source organism: Pleurodeles waltl (assembly GCF_031143425.1). Lineage (NCBI taxonomy): Eukaryota > Metazoa > Chordata > Amphibia > Caudata > Salamandridae > Pleurodeles > Pleurodeles waltl. The sequence goes on from NC_090440.1 coordinate 1,016,000,474, forward strand.
GCTTCTCCTTCTTTAACTCAAAACCTCGCAGAACGGCCTCCAAGTGGCTCTGGTACATTCTGCAGTGGTTCTCTGTCATTGAAAGCACCTCTTAGTATTCAACTAATGGATGGGTTTTGCTGGAGACCTTCAACCTCTACCTAGACTTCCCTGAAGCCAACACAGGAACTGCATCAGATTACTGACGAGACCTTTGCAGACATAGACTCCGGACTTTGAACACACAGTGCTCTTTTCATCGATAAAAACTGCCCAGCGTTCCCTGTCAATGTGATGTTCCGATAGCTGACTAGCTTTTTGCACTGATGACTGCCTTGCAGTCCCCCACCAATGCAGGTTTCTGACTAAGAACTGGGACTTCAGCATCCCATTGTCAATAATCCCTTCTATGGATCCAGCCTACAGTCCAATCACAGATGACCTCGTCAATGAGAGCTTCTCGCTTGAAACAGGAGTAATTTAGAAAGTAAACCTTCTTCCAGGACATACCTGATACCTACATCTAACCCACTGCTCAATTGCAGTCAGCCTGAAGAGTTGACTTTTACCCAGTCTAGCATGACCCAATACCTGCACCTTTTGGTTTGACTTTTACTTAAAACTGTAAAAGTGTGTATCTCCTGTTCCACTTATTAGATTTTTCTCATCAAAATTACTTTGTTTTTCTAACATATTTGGGGATTTTTCTTGTGTTGTGTTGTAACGTTATTACTTTTTGAGTGCTGCATAAATACTTTACACATTATCTCTAGAGTAAGCCTGTCTGAATTTGAAACAAGCTATCAGAGGGTTAAGCACATGTATATTTAGTGACTTTGTTGTCCACCCTGACAAGGATAGTGCATATTAATTGAGTCGGTTGTTATCCCTTCTCAACTAATAATGGAATTTCCTATAGAAACTAATGTTATTTGTGTAGCTCATGTGCCAATGGAATTGCACGTCCCCACAATCCATGCACCCAATTATGTCCAAATAGTATAAATCCATTATTTGGTAGATGTTTCTTATTTTCAACCAATGCTAGGGATGATATAGTTAAAGCTTTCGGCTGTTGTTACACATCTCTAAATAAGGGGGTCTCTTGAGCCACATACCATTCATATTGTCTAATTTTCTAACAAATCTTGTTCTTGTGGACAACAAACCTCAAATAATGTTAGTTTAAATTTGCATCATAACAAGAGGTAACTGACACGAGTCTTTGTAAGAACTGAGAAGATTCTGAGAGAGAGACTTGAAGCCTCAGTTGCTGAAATGCAACAGATTGACCTACCATTCATTGACACTTGAGTATGCTATTGGGACCATCCAGTTAAAGTCCTAAGCTAGCCCATGAGAAATAATGCCTGGTATGCAACTCTTGACAATGAGTAGTCTGTTAATTCATGTCAAAGGGTCACAAGTAGAAGTGGGTTTTCAATGCTATCAAACTCACACAATTGGGTACCTTGACACTAGGAAAACTATACAAATTGTGCATTGAGAGGAGCTCATATTTTTAAAACGTTTTGATTTTTTAGTTGTATAGTGGCACTGCAGGACCCCGGGTAGTGCCAAGTTGGGTAAAACTGTATTAAACACTGATACTGTGGTAACAATGAGCCAAAATATATGTATATTACATTTTTACTTCTGAGGTGTCCCTTTGGCATTCCTCTACATGACCATGGGGTGAAGGGTGTGCCAACCATCAACTCTTCTTTGGCTATATAAATTTTTTCAGGACTCAGCAACCACACTCCTGATGCCTGTAATGTTTGCAACAACATATTTTCCATGTTGTAGCCAGAGAAGTAGGACCCTCCCAACCAATTTGAATGAGGTAATCAGAGATTGTGGTTAAGATACCTCTAACAACTCTTTACTAGCATTAACCCATTAATGCACACTTTGAATGAAACTATAACACATGACTTAAAGTTGCTATAATGCGCGCCCCCACCATGCACAGTGTTGTCATCATCATTCATTACTTTATTCGGTGCAAAGAGACCATAAAAGACATCAATAAATAAAACATACAAATTTCTCGATCATAAAAATTCCTAAAAACGTTATTAATACATTTTCCGAATACCATGAGCAGCATATATGAAATTTAACACAGCCTGAATTATATCCATGGTTCGCAGATTATGTAAGTGGGAATAAGCAAGCTGGCTAGTTCTAATACTGTTAGACAGAAATAACGGACGTCAAAACCTTTTTCTTGGAGCAGCATATAAAGTGCAAAAAAGCATAAAATGTAATGTACTCTGAGGTGTCTTTCCATCACAGCGACAAGGAGGGAAGTTCTTAAACCAGGTTCCATATACTGGAAATGCTACCAGGTAGTGTAAGATATTTAAACGTAGCCTCGTGAGTAAAAACCTTGGTCGCTCCTGATTGATAATGGTCAGATACAGCTTTGGTTGAAGTTGTTGTGTCTCATGCCACATCCATAATCTCATTTCACCAGGGGCTGGCTCCATGGCCTGATTTTTCTGCCAGAATATGTCTTTAACCTTCTTAATGTACTGTCTTGTTAGAGTATCTGGTTTAAGAAAAAATTCTCCTAATCCTAATGATAGGAGAGAGAGATGAACATATCTAAGCCAGGGTATATCCAGAAACCGTGACAAGAGGAGACAGTCCTGTATCACCTTTCTACACAAAGACGCTTCTGGGTTAGTCCAAATTTTTACCCACAATATTACAGGTTGAAGTTTTATATAGCTAGATATGTATCTCAAACCTACTTCTTTATGACAAAACATTACTGGTGTAGATTGGGGGACTGCTAATAACCTTCTTAAAAATGTATTTTCTATAATCTGAAGTCCTGTACATTCTGCATGCTCCCAGACCCCGGCTCCAAATGTTGCAATAAAAAGACACTTAGAGGAGAAAACAGTCATCATTTCCTTAACAGGTTTATGTCAGAGTCTTTTCGCGAACCTAAAAACTGCTTCAATGGCTTTTTGGAATTGTATTGAACGTATATTAACTAAAAATTTCCAATTAAAATCTACATCAATGGGGACCCCCAGATACGTAAAATGTGGGACCTTGAGTATCTCATACCCATCTAAAACAAATGTTTTAGTTTTTGCTAATTTGGGTCCGGTCTTCACCACAAATGACTTAGTTCTGTTACTTTTAAGACCGAGGTTCCCCATAAAAGTATTGAAAGCGTTTAGTAAAATCTAGAGGCCATTTGCTGTCCTTGAAATGAGTACAGCATCGTCCGCATACAAAAGTACAGGGATTGGAGAATTATTAATGACTGGGGAATCCTTCCCTGATTCACAAAGAAATTTGTCTAACCCATTTATATACAAAAGAAAAAGGAAAGGGGCAAGGACACAACCCTGTCTAACCCCCTTTAGTGAGGGAAATTTCTCTGTCATACATCCATCCCGGGAATAGCAAACCCGAGCCTCTGTACAGGCATGAAGTTTACTAAGTAAAATGACTATATCTTTATCCACGCCCATATCCAGCATTACCATCCACAGTTTCTCCCTATTAACTGTAGGCGCAGGACAGATCCATGAATGCTAGATGTATGCAGCCCTTTTTGACTTTGGTATATTTCTGGACTATGAGGATCAAGTTCAGAGTTTGTTCTACTGTGCCCACACCTGGCCGAAAGCCAAATTGTATTTCTGAGAGGGAGTGAGACTCAGTCGCCCATTCTTCTAGCTTGTTTAGGATCACTCGACCTAAAATTTTGACTGAACTATCCAATAGAGAAATTGGGCGATAGCACAAAGGATCTGCCCTATCTCCCTTCTTAAAAATCGGGACGATGATCGCCTCTTTCCAAGAATCTACTAAAGGGCCTGCCACTGCCGATCTCAGGACATTGGTAAGCAATGGTCCCCAAAAATCTGGAAGTGCTTTATATAAATCGGCAGGAATTCTGTCTGGGCCAGGGGCTTTCTCAGAGGGACAGTCTTGAATAGCTTGTTTAACATTGTCCACGCTTATAATTTTGCTGAAGGCCAGACTTAGCTGATCATTTCCTGCAAGCTTCAGACAGTTTAACATGTCTGATTGAACATTTGTCTCTGTGGCGAAAGTTCTTTTGAACTAATCCACCTAAGTCTTAGCTGGAATGACAGTATCCATGGGCGTCTCATGTTTATCATTCAACAATGAAGAGTTAACCACACGCAAAAAATGCAGTTGTGTCTTTAATTTTACTTGCATCCATCAATTCCTCCCACGCAGATTCACTTAGTTCGGCTTTCCTTTTGGCAAGTGCTTCTTTATAATTTTTCCTAGCAATTTTAATTGCTTGTCGATCTTGGGGAGGAGCATTGATTGTTTTCTTTAACTTGCTTAAGGATGTGGTACATGCGTGATTAAACCATCTTGAGCCGTTAACTTTGTTAGTGTGAGAGGTCTGTAATTTCTCCGCCATATACTTTGTCAAAGAGGAAAATGCACTGACAATTTCATGGGGGGCCCTATCTTCATCCAGGGATGTCATAACATCTGACCATTTATTCAGGAATAGATCCTTAAAGAAGGTATTACTATTTATCTTTCCCCATTTGATTGTGAGTCCTTTTTGGGATGAGAGCTTCATAGCAGGGTGTCTCTTCTCTCTTCTTGAATCGCTCGTCAGGTCCAAGTTAATCATAATAGATAAGGGGTTATGGTCACTAATACAGGTCGGGGTCACCCTGAATTGTCCTGCAATAGAGGATAATTCTCTAGAATAAATAATATAGTCAATAGTAGTATGGGTATCCCCCCTTACAAATGTTGGTATCCCTCTAATAACTAGTATGGGGAAAAAAAGAGAATTTGCTGTTATCAGAGAGTTAAGAGCATTCCCATATGGGGAGTGTTTAAAATGTTGAATGGGATTATCATTTTTGTCCAGGAGTCCACAGCAATCCAAGAGCTCTGGCTCGCACAGGTGGGCATTAAAATCACCAGCCCAGACTATTCTTAGGTCCTTTTTGCTAATAGTTGTTACCTTATGTATTAACGTCTCCAAACTACTAACCACACTTATATCAGAATTGTCAAAAGTATTATTATAGTAGTTGATCAGTAGTATGTAAATGGCTCTACTAATTTAAAAGATAAAGTCAGAAAAAAAGGAGATGTGCCCACAACACGTGCTTCCATCCCTTCGGCCTCTACAGATAGAAAAGTAACCAGGCCACCCCTGGCTCTACCTGCGGAGGCTTTAGCTGCAGGAACACTATATGTGGTATAACCATTAATATGCAGGGATTCTGTGAGTCAGGTCTCCTGGCAGCAGATAAAAAGATTTTCCGTCACTAATTTTATCCAGTCAGGGTTTCCAATGTTTGATTTTAAACCTGCAACGTTCCAGGAGATAATCCCTAGGGCTGTCATGCCCTGTGTGTCATGTGTATCGGGGGCTCCCTTGGATTGCAAGAAGGGCTGTGGCAATATATTTGTCTCCAAAGGGCACAGTGTTGTCATCAATCATCATTTCAAATCTTGCAGTGATTTTATCAAAGGTGTCATAGAACATATCATGATGAGGTAATATGTGGGATAATTAGCTGCGCATGGCAAGGGTGCAAGTATAGTTACGCTGGGGCAAGAGTTGTAGTTACTAGAGATAACTATATTTAGTGAATTTCAGTATTTTTTTTTTAAAAACTTTACGTTGCCATTGACAGTTTTACCTAACTTTAACGTCACTATAACCTTTATGTTTTTTAGCGAATTTCTAGTTTTTTTTAATGTACAGTCATATTCAATTACCATACGTAAAGCCAAACAGGGTTGGCCATGCAAAGCATGGGTGTTATCTGCAGGGTCTGTCTACACTCAGGCAGATCCTATGCCCCGGGTTGATTTGTCAAACAAAGGGGATTGGGACATATGGGGGCCCCATCTCCTGAGGACTTTTTTTAATTAATGGGAGGTGTAGCCTTCTTCCCTGAGCCACTATGGGCCCCAGTAATACCATTCCCACCTCCATATTTTGTTCTTAAGGTGAGTGGACATGCAGCGCCACCCCAAACTTTTGTGGGTCCTGGGACCCTATACCCAAGGTCTTCATTAATTAACGGGAGGGCAGCATGCCCCACATTCTTGATCCTTTTTTTGGCCCTGGGGACCAAGTTTTTGTGAATTGGAAGAAGGCGCACAGCCTCCATCCCCAAGCATTGTGTGGTCTGGGGGACCCAATCCCCCAGGCCCTTATGTGCTCCTGATTGGGTGCCCTGGTGCTCACCTCAGCAACAACTAAACAATACATTGGGGTCTGCGGGCTGGAAGGAGCTATTTCTGTTGTGCCCATCGGGCGAGAGAAATCTGAGTTTCCCTGCCCTCAAGAGTGAAGGCAAGGAAAATAAAAGTCTGCTTCCACTCAGCAGGAACATTTTCAAAACTCCCACTGAGTGGGCGAACACTTGCTTTCCTGCCCCGCTCTTCTGGGGAGAGGAAAATAACTGTCTACAGGGACTGGGTTCTCTAAGATACAGTTAAAGAGCTGGCCCCCTGGGGATCTATATTTGTTTTGCAGAGGTCTCAGTGAAAAACAGTGAAATATAGATGCAATCATGTGCTACTCTGCATATCTTTAACATTATCACAACTATTAGGGTTATGTAGCACTGAATGACCAAGTTATGCTGCATTCTCTGGCAGTATTAATGTGATTAATTTAAGCTAGAAGCAAGATTCTTATAAATCTGAAAATTAGGCAGGAAACTAAGGGCCAGATGTAGCAAAGGGTTTGCGCCTCGCAAACGGCGAAAATCGCCGTTTGCGAGGCGCAAAAGCCTCTTTGCTATTCAGAAATGCATATTGCGAGTCGGGACCGACTCGCAATATGCATTTCAGAATCGCAAATAGGAAGGGGTGTTCCCTTCCTATTTGCGATTCGGAGTGGAATGCAATTCCATTTGCGACCGCATATGCGGTCGCAAATGGAGTCGCAGTTACCATCCACTTGAAGTGGATGGTAACCCACTCGCAAATTGGAAGGGGTCCCCATGGGACCCCTTCCACTTTGTGAATGGACCCACAAATATTTTTTCAGGGCAGGGAGTGGTCCAGGGGACCACTCCCTGCCCTGAAAAAATACCGAAACTAAAGGTTTCGGTTTTTTTTTAAGTGCAGCTCGTTTTCCTTTAAGGAAAACGGGCTACACTTAAAAAAAAAAAAAACTGCTTTATTCAAAGCAGTCACGAACATGGAGGTCTGCTGACGACAGCAGGCCTCCATGTTTGCGAGTGCCTAGACTCGCTATGGGGCCGCAATTAGCGACCCACCTCATGAATATTAATGAGGTGGGTCATTGCGACCCCATAGCGAGTCGCAGTCGGTGTCTGAGACACCGTACTGCATACCAATTTGCGAGTTGCAAATTTGCCAGTCGCAGGGACTCGCAATTTGCAAGTCACAAATTGGCGTTTCGCTACATCTGGCCCTAAGTGGCAACTATGACTAATCAGTAAACATAGCCCAAAATCGCATAGTTCAATTTACCCTGACCATTGACAATTGGTGCATCAAAAATGTAACAATGAGAGAAGCAAAAATGTAATATTTAAATTTATTTCCGTGGTTATTGTTAGCTTCACTGTGAATGGAACAAACTCAACCTTTTCTCTAATAATGTCCCTTTTGCAAAAATAAATCTCAAAATAAACTTGTAACCTAAAATGACGTGTACTACTGTTCTATAATGCCATCTTGGTGTTAACATTCACAAACCACTGCCCATCAATCTTGGGCCTTATGAGCTCTTCAGAAACCTAAAAGGGCAATATTTAACCATATATTATGATTATTGTTAGACCTGTCAGTATTAGGGTGGTCTTCCTCTAAACCTTTTGCCTTCCTCCTGCATTTTTGCTGGTCTCATTTGTGCTGACTTTAGGTCTCTGTGCACTTTACCTCAGTTAACAAGTAGAAAGGTGCATATGCTCACTCCTTAAAACATGGTAACATTGGCTGTACCCAACTTGCTTATTTAATTTACTGATGTGTCCGTAGTAAAGTGGCACTATATGTGCCCAGGGCCTATAAATTAAACGCTACTGATAGGCCTGCAGCACTGATTGTGCCACCCACTAAAGCAGCCCAGTGGTGTAACGAAACTTGAGGGGGCTTCACCGCAAAGTCGATGGACAGTCCCCCCAAACCATAGCAAAACAAAAGGATGATGGACGGAGTGCTGAACAATGCAAACACCCACACCCAGTCACAGACCTGGGTTGAATCCATTGTTCTTTTACTCACCATGCCACCCCAGTTTGGACCCAGCCATATGCAAATCAGTCTTGACCCTGTTCCTCATGGGAACAGTCCAGCCCTAACTGCCAAGCCAGGTCCTCCCTGGACCGGAAACAAGCATCCAGTGGCACAGTGAACAAGGGACCCACGTCTGGGCATACCCTTCCCACTTAGGGCACCTTTAGCAAAACAAAAGAATGATGGTTGGAGTGCTGAACAATGCAAACACTCACCCCCAGTCACAGATCTGTCACGACTTACGTGCCCTGGAGGCCGCAGAGCGAGTGGTGTGGATCCTGTTCTTGAAGGTTCGGCCTTGGCCCAAGTAGGGGCGACTCTTTCTGGTAGCCACGGTGCTGCAGGCAATGGGTACACCAAGAGCAGGCCGTGCCCCTCAGAAGTAGTGCCAGAGGGAAAAAAAAACCTGAAAAGGGAAAAAACCTCCACAAAGAATGTTCCTCAAACAGGAACAAAAACGAAGAGATATCAACAAGAGCAAATACAGGAAAAAGTATTCTGAACTGACGAGAACCAGCACAGGAATACGAGGAAGCTGGAGCGAAGACACCATCCAAACAGAAAGTGTTGCAGCGCAAGGAGAGAAAGAATCACAGCCCTTAAATACCAACAAACAGGAAACGACCAACAGGAAGTAAAAGGACACCATCTTAGATAGGGAAAAGTACATAGAACTGAATGGACTAGGAACCATAGAGAATAGGAAACAAGGAATGCTGGGAAGAGAAAGGGAACATGGGAAGGAGTAAAAAACATAAAGGAAGGCACAACCAGATGCCCAAGAAAAGAAGAAAGGAAGAAAAAAAGAAAAGAACAGGTGAGTGGGGGGTCAGACATACCTAAAAACACGGTGCACAGCAAAAGAACGAGGCCCCATGCCCAATTTGGGGCCTCTACAAGCACACAGCAGACTGGGGGCGCGTCGCATCAGAGAAACGTGTGCTGCGGCCCGAGCCGAATGTTCGGCTCGTGCCGTGACAAGATCTGGGTTTAATCCATCATTCTTTTGCTCACCATGCGACCTCAGTTTGGACCCAGCCATATGCTAATCAGTCTTGACCCTGTTCCTCATTGGAACAGTCCAGCCCGAACTGCCAAGCCAGGTCCTCCCGGGACCGGAAACAAGCATCCTGGGTCCGGTTTCAGGGTTTCACCCTTCATCAGCCAGGCTAGCTTGAATCCAGTGGCACAGTGAGCAAGGGACGCACATCTGGGTATACCCTTCCCACTTAGGGCAACTTTAGCAAAACAAAAGGATGATGGACGGAGTGCGGAACAATGCAAACACTCACCCCCAGTCACAGATCTAGGTTTAATCCATTGTTCTTTTGCTCACCATGCCACCCCAGTTCGTCCCCCCAAACCAGTCAGGAACTCTCAGGTCACTGGCCCGCCACCTGTGCACAGTGCTGGTGAGTGCGTGGTGCGTGACTGCATGCACAAGCGTATCAAACTAACTGATCCCATACCCAGTCAGTGTACTCTTCCGAAGTGGTTCCATGGAGCTTGGGAGCCACCATCAACACAGGAGCTGTGGGGGCTAATATAACTCAACTGATATCTGTATATCATCATCATCAGCAACAAAGTTTATTTCGGGTCTAAAAATCAAAAAAACTTAAACAATAGAAAACATCATTAAAAACATCACATTACATTCCACAAATTTCCATCAAATTGACAATGTTTCTAAAATTGTAAAATGACTAAAGCTTAGCAAAATTCCTATCAAGGTACATTTTTAATACTATATTTATCACTTAAAATACCTTTTTACCACAGTGACCTGCCTCTTCTGTGGGGTTAATTTACTCCCTCTTCATGTAAGGTCCACTGGTTTTAATAAGGCTAATAACCTAGGGCTCTCACTACCATGCTCATAGATAGGAGCAGGCTCCTAGACCTTACCATGTGGGATTAAGCATTAGTTCCAGATTTGCATAAGCACCAAATACCTGCTCAAACAGTAGCTCCTTATCCTTGCAGAGAAAGAACCATCAAACATTTTTTGCAGATTAGCTATGCAGTTTGCAGTAATTTACCCATACTGACCACTATCACCACCCTTGTGTCAGATTTCGAAATGCGAAACACAGTTTTGCATCTTCTCACCTCAATAACATGACAGACTGGAAATATCCATCTTTTACAAGGATCCCTATAAACTGGGCAACAAAAGAAAAAGTGGGCAATAGATTCAGATGCTTGGGTGAATGCAGGACATGTCACTAGAGCTGTTCTCATCACTCTACCTTGAGGTAAGCCCAAGCATTGGAAGTGTGCTACTCCTGAATTTCAAGGAAAGTTTCCTGGCTTGGGAACCCTGTCTAGCTTCAAAAGATGATTCATGTAATGGGAGGTTCTTGTGATCTAGATATTGGTCCGTCAGATTGCCAGGCCTGCAGCTCTTTATCTTTTCTTTCCAAAGAAAATCTCTACATTTCTCTTTCATCTGTTGTCTAGAGATATTAGTGGCTTCATCCGGATTGGCCCAGAGAAGTTCAAGGTCAAGGTAGTGAAGCATGTTCTTTATGTTAACTAGCCATGGGATTCTAAGGTGGTCTCTCTGATATAATAATTCTTTAATCGGTCACCTGTACAGTTACAGCTCGGGAGTGGACCAGAGCCTGTGTCAATAAAACAATGGCTCATTTTGACATCCATGGCAATGGGAAATAACCCCATGTCTAATGTTAAAGGCAACATATGGATAGCTGTATATAATAAATCGGATTCTGCAGTCTCTGTATTTAAAACCCATCTCTAATTTCTTTATAATTGGCAACTTGTGACACACTTAGTCATTGATTATAAGTTATGTCATAACTCAACAGTAATAACTTATTACAGTTGAGTTCTGAGGTCACAACGCCTGCTGCCTGAGCCAGCAGCCTGCAGAAAAGGAAGGCGGTGATGGGGCATTATTAGAGTAGCTCATTCAAGAAGGAAAACAAAACAGTGCTTTTATTCTTCTGCTCTATATCTAGTTGCACCATGATACACAGAAAAGGGAAATTTATACCAGCATGTGTATTTTTGCCCTCCTAACGTACTTGTGGAAAAGTTAGAATGCTTCTTCATGTTCCTATACATTCTCAGATACTGAATGTTTTTTTTTTTAAAAGGCTTGTTTTAAACCAATGCTAACATCTTTTTGCAATAAATACCTAACAACTTTTAGGGTGTGTTTAATTTTGCACTAGAAATCTATTTTTTATTCTTGTTGTTTGCTAAAACATGCTTTCTCTTTCTTATCAAAGAGCTACACACTAAATATTTAAGTGGTTTGTGGGAAAGGTGTTGGCATTATCACATACTATAAGGAATAAAGGGCCATATGTACGAACACTTTTTGCCATAGACACAAAATAGGTAAACACCTTTGCTACATCTGGCCCAAAGTACGTTATAAGGATGATGCAAGTTACCTCAGTGTTCCATAACCTTGCAAAGGGACTAGGCATTCAGTCTTGTTCCTCTATATGAGCATGGAACTCCTTTGTGTCTTACAGTAGCCTTGTAATGTACAGCAGGGGGTGATTTATTCTACATGGCACCCCGACGGTTTAACTATGACATAATGTGTGCCCCTTCCTATAATTCACTTTTAAGGCTACTACTGGTAGTTTGACTAGTATTTTGTTGCATATAATAAAAAAAAACGATAGAAAAAATAGTGCCAGACCATGTAGGCATGGGTCATTGCTGTTTTGGCTAATACATGTAAAATACATTTTGATGGGGTGCCATTCATTAATTCATTATAAGGGATGCTGTTACCTTTTAATGCACTAGTGTGGATTGAAATAAATTATGTCTCCAGGCAACACTTCCCCTTTGTTCAATGCATATGCAGATCACTTCATGCCTGCATTTAACTATTAGCAAAATGCTTTCCCTGTCCCTTACAGAAGATCGTTAACAGAACAAGATCCCTGTGCAAGGCAAAAATGTGCTAGTCATTGAGAAAAAAGGGTGGTCTTGCAGGAGAGTTTTTTTCAGGACGGGTCCACTTCCTTAGCGCTCACCCCTTCACATCCTTCACTGCTTTTTTCAACATTCCTGCTATATTTTGAATCTCTATATTTTGTACGCTCTACTACTTCTGAGCAGAGTCCTGGTTGTGTTTCTGGAGTTGCACACAGCCTTTTCATATGGCTGCCCCCTAACTGGTTCTATATGGGCATGAGTGAGCTGTATTGTAATGTCCTCGCCGATAGAACAATTATAAAATACAGGTTGTTATTTTCTCCCCTTATTTGTACCTACTTTAAACAGGTGAGAACAAAAAAAGTTTAATGTGTTCTACACTTGCCCTACTGATCCTGATTGACAATTTAAATAAGCAAATAAGTAAAGGTCATATTAAAATATTAAAATGAATTCAGATTATCCCCTCTTGTAAGGGACCTGGCTGGATAAAAGTGAAAGAAACACAAAAGTAGATATTTTGTTTCTCTTCATTTCTGAGTCAGCCCGTGTCAGCTCAGAGAAGCTCCGATCAGGCTGCACCTGGCAGCTGCTTTACCTGAGACACACACCACCGCTGAGGGGGTCCCCCTTCATATATAGAAGACTGGGAGGCCCTGAAGCCATAGGGATCATTTGGGTGTCTGTTATGCCTCTGAGGCAGCCACGTAAACATGCCTCAGGTCTGCCACTGCAGCCTCTGTGTGCTGTTTTAAAGCTGCCATTCTGACTTGGCAAGATAAACCTTTTGCTAGACCCAAACCATCTTTTTTTATACAAATAAATCACCTCTAGGATAGGCCTTGGACACCCCAGAGGGCAATCTGCAATGGATTTAAAAAGTAGGACATGCATTTATTTTTATGTTTTGCATGTCCTGGTTGTGAAAAACTCTTAAATTAATTTTTCACTACTGCAAGGTCTGTCTTTCCCATAGGATAGCATTGGAGTTAACATGTTACATTTAAAAAGCTGCAATTTCCGAGTGAGAGCAGGTACCGAGTCCATGTTTGCTGAATTACGAATTGTAATGAAAAATCCTAAATTATGGTGAAGTCGAACTTTTTAATTCTAATTTTGAAAATACCACTGTTAGAAAGTTGGCATTTTCCTGCTGTAGCCATTTAGCGCTACCTGTACCTGGGTCACATGACTGGGTCTAACTCACAGCTGAGCTTTGTGTGTTCCTCCTAGACAGCCACACACAATAGAGAGTTTAGGTGTGCCTGGATGGGCCATCACTGACAGGAAACGAAGGCCCGGGCCTAGCCCCACTTATACTTGAATATGCCACGTCCTGACACCACTCATCATGTAGTTAGTTTGAAGCCAGGATTGAGAAGGCAGGCCTATGCACTTCAAAGGGTGGCCTCTAGAAGATTCACTTCAAAGGCAAATACTGGACCTCAGGCACCACCACTTCAGTACACGTCTGTACCTGTGGCTACTCTGCCAGGAGGAAAGACTGCTGAGCTACTGAAAGACTGCCACTCTGCCAGACTGCTGCCCTGCTAGACAACTGCCTTGCAGTGCTGCTGCCTTGCTGTGCTGACTGTCTGCCTACTGAACTCTTGCATGAGTGAGAAGTACTGGCCCAACACCGAACCCAGGACTACTAGAAATTGTCTGCTGGCCTGTTCTAAGCCCCAGGCCCATAACAGGCATCAAACAACCTGCACCAGCATCCAAATGAAGCAAGCTCCTGACCTCCAACTTGTGCCCCTCTGATCCTGGACACTAGATATGACTTCAGAGAGGCAGAGTTGAAGATTTTGGGATCTTTGCAACTGCGAACGGGCTCAGTGGCACCAAATTGTTGACACTTGCACATCCTGGTAGAGCAAAGTTGTGTCAGTTTGGCCCTTTGTGCTACAGCCTCAACAGCTTCGGTGGAGCAATAACACTAAGCACCGGCTCAACAGTTCTCAACAACAAAGGGGTCCTTGCGCTACAGCGATGTTCACCCATGATGTCCAGCTTGTCTTTCATGCTACATTGATGACCATCTGCCACGCTTCCCTGCTACTCGTGGTCCCCTTCACCATGAACAGGACTCTTGGATCTGGACTTAGAAGGTACTAACCTGATCCCTGTATTTGACCCGAGCTCCATCGTGGTTGGCCTGAACTTTTGACTTTCTCATGGTCTCACACCACCAGATAGCTGTGGTCAGCACTTTATGCTTTTTGGCACTATTTTACCCTTAAATCTTTAAAAGTTCACAATTCCATTTCTACTGATTGTTTTTTTGTCATTTTGGTCTTGTTTTACTATTACAAATTACTCAATTTTTCTAGTTCTGTTGTGGGCTTTTTGTGTTGTGTTTTAATGGTGCTACCATTTGAAGTGTTGCACAAATACTTTACATATTGACTTGAAGTTAAACCTGATTGCTCTGTCCCAAGCTGCCCGAGGGTTGAGCACGGGTTAATTTAGGGTTTGCTTGTGATTTCACACTGCAAAGAATTGTGGCTGCTGCTTGAGAAGGGTTTCACACCTCTCAAGCAGTAACACGATTTCTTATAATTATCCATTACCTATCTTCTCTCTCTCTCTCTCTCTCTCCCTGCTCCTTTCGCTCACATATATAGGTTATTTTGGAACGACCACTGTAACCATATAATTTTATGCACTAGTAAACCAGATATGTGCCTAAAAATGTTGCTGTGCTCCCTTGTAGCTCCATTCATAGCTGCTTGGGTTAATGTTACTTTAGACCACCCTGCCAATAAAATGACTGCCATAAACACCTACTCATAGTTTTCCCTGTACACTATGTCCAGTATCTAGTTACCTTTCTCAACTCATAGAGAAGGAACAGTGATGAGGAATTCCTGGATTTAGAGTTATAAAGATCACCGGTAAGTGACGGAAGCATGGCAGTGCTAAATTAATTTGTACTGATTACTTACGTCATAGCCACAAATATGTTAACTTTGGAAAAAGAATTATGTAAACTATACACTCCTGGGCTCCAACTACATGGCCTGTATGTTCTTTTAAGGAATGAGGAAATTATGTTCCCTGATAAGGAAGAAAAAAAAACTTTCTGAACAGTTAGCGAGAGCTTTAGACTAATTTTAAATGCTCACATTGTCTGATTTGTGACTAAATATTCTTGAGCGAGGTCATGTGCTGACCCGTCCTTTGAATACTGATTCTGCCACTATCTTAGTCAGAAATGTCCGTGCTGGAAACCTACTGGTCTGTGTATGCGCGTCCTCGCTTCGACATTCTCAAAAAGTGAATTATTCAGAAGCAGCTTACCTCATTATGAATGCAGACGTGGAAACAGAGGCCTATCATTCAAGTCTATGATATGTTTATTGGTTACTCAACCCATTCTCATGTAGATAATTAATTAAATGTTAATAAGAATGACATAACGATGATTGTCAAGCTCAGTTAAAATCAGCGGGCATCCCTCACGTTGAGTATGTGAGCAGTCATAACCCGAACACGGTAACAAAGGCATGGTATCTGTTACTTGACACGAGGAAACATGACCTACCAGTCTCGCATTCACTAATTTGAAGTTGTCTACACTTGTTTCTATCTGTCAGACAAATGGAGAACACAGTTTGCATCAAACATTGACAGACAAGCGACCGGGAAGCTAAATCTATTGCAGAAAGTAAAACTGCATTTACAAACAATATTCAACTTGGATTGTAAATAATCACTTCAAATAATAGGTCAGTACTTTAGTTTACATAGCATCATAAGAGCGAGCCTGGCCTCGTGGGCATAGGAGAGGTGTACAGCAGCAGTACAAAACACAACAGACCACATATGTAAAAGGACCACAAACGTAAATAATGCAACAGAGGAGCAAAAATAAAGTACAAGTTAGCAATAAGGGTGTAAAACAGAAATACAGATATCACTTATTAATAAAGTGTAATTTTGTGAATGTTGAAAACGAAAAATCTTACATCAACTTTTACGTTTACCTTTGTGAATCAGGCTCCTAGAGCTTTAACTGCAAAGTCAAAATTAAAAAATGTTTACTATACTTGTAATTGGGATTTCGGGCAAATACAGAGTAAAGTTTTACAGAATACAAAACGTTAGCAAGTGAAATAACACGTCATAGTAAAAAACTAGCATTTGAAGTCCTCGCAGAACTCTTATACAGGGGTGAAAACCTTGCAGTATGGTGGGACCAACAGAGAAAGAGCATTAGGAAGTATGTTGACCTCTTGTTTGTCAAATCCTAAAAGAGAAGCACGGTTAGTTGCAGAGTTTTGGACAGGACTGGACACGGTCTGTCTCAAGGTCATGATATGTAATACTTGAATATTCAGGCCCATATTTGCAAAAAGTTTGCTCCACCTTTGCATCATTTTTTGATGCAAAAGCAGCGCTAACTTAACTCCATATTTATATTTTGATGCTAGACCCGTCTATCGTCAAAATATCATAGAACGTCCTTTTTTGGGCACGCCAACTCACCTTGCGTCCTATTGCTGCAATGATATGCAAGGTAGGGATTGCCTTCCAAAAAATGACGCTAGCCCTCCCATGCCATATTTACCTCCCAATGCTAAAACAATGCACACTAAGGAAGCAAACCAAAATAATGATGCTAAGGCTGATTTGCATCAAATTGTAATGCCTGGTAAGACCAGGCATTAAAAAGAGGCCTACACACCACCACTAAAGGAAAATACACAGAAGGAGCATATGCAACTTCCCTGACAACATGGAAGTGTTACTGCTCCAGCTTGGCACATGCCGCAGACATCAGCGAAGACAGCAGGTCCCACCACCACTGCAGCAACCCCAAACACAGCCACAGCAGCCGCAAAGGCAGCGCAGAAGGCGGGAGAGGATATTTACACTGCGCACAAACATCCTTGTGCTCAGGGAACAAGATGTGATCAGGACTTACCAACTAAATTGGGAGATAATTGTATGCCTGCTGCACTAGATTGTGCCAGACATCTCTGCAAGTGTGGAAACACCAAAAACCATTCCACCCATAACCAACCTACTCGCTGTCCTCCATATGCTGCTGTTTCTATCTTTTCAGACAATGTGTGCACAAGTGTCTGGTATCTGTCAGCCAACCTTCCCTGTCTTTTCTCCAAAGTTCCTGGATGCAATCATACACCTCACACCCCACCATATCTGCTTCCAAAAACATCCAGCAACTGCAGCAGGAGACCAATCAAGGTTTCTATTGACTTGCTGGGTTCCTGCATGTGCTGGGTGCAATGGACTGCACCCATGTTCAACTGGTGCCACCTGAAGCAACCAAACACCTACACAGGAATTGCAAGCATACCCATTCAATAAATGTGCAGGCCATTGTGGACCACTGTAGGCTCTTTACAAACATCCTTGCAAAATATTCCGGAAACGTACATGATGTGTATTCCAACATTCCACCATCAATGAGCAGTTCCAAGATGGGCAATAGGGCAATGGCCTACGCATAGGTAAACCACCATACCAATCAGTACACAGACAACACACCAAACTTGTAGGACAAACAAGACATACACCACACTAAACACACATGGGCAGGGGAACACAGATGTACAGACAACAACACAATTGCCACATGCCACACTACACCACAATCATTGCAGATCACACACACATTCATCCACATGTACATAAAACAGCGACAACCTGACTGGCACACCACCTGAGGACAGGTGGAGCTATATCCGCTTTAAATAAAGAAGCTAAGCCAAAACCACTACTAGTGTCCACTGGTTGATACCTAAATACTGATCCCTCACACATAACACCAAACAATGAATAACTCAGTTATGCGATTGGCAGTGGCATGTCATGGTAAACAAAGTCACACATAAGCACAGCCCCCCATTAATCATGGTGTACAAGCCTCTGGTAGCACCAATATCAAATGCCACCCAAGTGGTGCCATTACCAACTACATATAACCTACACATTCCTGACATACCTGTAGTGTTCACATTCACCTGTCTGCTGCATTGTGTCGCACACATAGGAATACAACATTATCTGCCATGAAAGACCATGGGGCAGAATAATGAAAAATTATGCAGTACCTACTCTAGTGCCACCTCACATGCGTTCCTTAGCACCCCCTGACACCACCAAGTGTGTCCCGTATGAAAGAAATGGTCCACCATGGTGCAGAGTTTGTGCAATACTGTAAAGATCATGGATGACATAGTAGGACTCTGTAGGAGTATAGAGGACATACCTGACCTTTCATGCACTGTATATAGGGATCCATGAAAATAATGGTGTCCCCCTCCCAACTTTTTCACTGTGCATATGTTGAAAGTGTCTGAGAGAAACCATGTATAGGAACCGTGGAGATTCCACTGCACCAAATTGTGCCCATCCTCCATTTGTGTTACTCACATCCTAGTATACTTGATGGCTGGCACAGCCATCATCTGCCACAAAGGGTCACTAACTGTTGCACTGCATGCATAGTGCCACATGGTAACATGGAGGCCTGAGTTTGGCTTTTTAGGGCTACCATGGTGTCTCTACATATGACACCACTGCGGTGCAGGGAAGTGGTAGGTTCTACCAACAATAGGACACTGCCTCATGTTGGACTTTTGGCCTTACGCAGGGTCATCCCCAGTCTTTTTGCCTCATTCCTCCTGGTTTTTCTGACCTCTCGCTGTTGGCTCTAGGACTCTGAGCACTTTATCACTGCTGATCAGTGCTAAAGTGCAGGTGCTCTCCCATCTAAAGTTGGTATGATTGGCTTATACCTAATTGGCATATTTAATTTACCTATAAGTCCCTTGTACAGTGGTATCTCTATACCCAGGGCCTGTAAATTAAATACTGCTAGTGGGCCTGCAGCGCTGCTTGCGCCACCCACTGAAGTAGACTTTCAAACCTGTCTCAGGCCTGATAGCGCAGGGCATGTGTGCGCAGTTTTCTGCCACAGGGACCTGGCATCTAAATTTATTTACCAGGCCCAGAAAACCCTTTTATTACATGTAAGTCACCCATAAGGTACGCCGTAGCTAGCCCTATGGGCAGGGTGCCATGTATGTTGAAAGGCAGGACATGTGCCATATTGCGTGGCCTGTCCTAGTAGTGACAAACAGCCTAACTTGGTGTCTCACTGCTTTGAGTGCTGCCTTCTCATAGGATTGCATTAGACATGCCCTGCGTTATGTGTAAGGAGTATTGTCTGATTTATGAGGGGTAGCGTAGGCGTGTTTGGTATGGTTGTGATGGTGATCATAAATGCTGCTTACTGGTGTGGGTGTACTTTTTATTACCATCACAGAAATGCCACTTCTAGAAAGTGCACATTTATCTGTGATTATGACTCTAGTGTTTTGCAACTTGACTCCAATCCACGTCTGGGCAGAGTGACAGTTGGGGCTTTGTGCATACTTTTCAGACAGCCTGTACACAGGGAGGGTGGAGGTGTCACAGAGGTGCATCTGCATACTGAATAGTCTTCCTGGGCTGAGAGAAGGGAGAGGCGGGGTACACCTGCATTTGTAAAGACTGTGCCCTGGCCTCACATAATAGGGTTGTTAACCCCCCACTGATGTTTGGAGCCTGTGCTGAAAGGAGAGAGGGGGCACTCCCAGAACCAGTTGTAACTGACTGGAACCTCCTCTCCCTACGATTGTAAAACACTGTAAGAACTTACAATAATTACAGGGGAATTTTCCCCACAATTTGTAGACTCTTGGAATCATCTTGGAACTGGCCACCAAAGGCTGAAAGGACTCACCAGGAACCGCCATAGACTGCTGCTGCTGCTGTGCTGACCTGTGACCTGCCTGGTCACTGTGAAGGACTTGCCACTTGCTGCCTTTCCCTTGTGCTGGCCTGTAGCTGGGCCCTCCACCTGAGGACCTTGTCTTAAGATTCTGCTCCCCAGGGGCAGGGTGCTGTGGCCCCTGACCCCTGCATCCATTTCTTCACGAGGGGTGCTTCTCCGTGGTTGCGGCTGCCATAGCGCTGATTGCAGCGCACTTATGGAGCCTTGGGAGCTCGTAGGCTCCTTGCTGCATTGTGCCCCTTTAAATAAGATCACCGCAGCGGCCCGGGAAGCTGGAAGAACACTCGCGCACCGCATCGGGTGCAGGCGAGTGTCTGCTCGGGCCCCAGGAGGGGTCCGATCTTCTTGTGGCTTCACGGCAGGACCAGGGGAAGGCGCGGGGAGTGCCCCCTTCCCCCTGGCCTCTGAGTTAGGAGCAGTACGCTCCTTTTCTGCTGTTAGGTAAAACAGGCATTACTGTGGGCCCCCCCCTTGGTGGAAGGGCCAGTGGAGGCCGGGGTGGCCCCCAGAGATCGCAGGTCCCGGGAGGGGCCTGTCATTAAACGGGAGGAGGTGTGTGGTGCCCCCCTCTTGCCCTAAGTCGTTTTTGCTGGCTCTGGCCCCCCTCGTGATGGCCGGTTGAGGCCCTTGGGGGCCCCCAGCAATCACGGTCCCCGGAGGGGCCTGTCTATAAAAGAGAGGAGGTGCATGTTGCCCTCCTCTGACCCCAGAGTATAAGGGAGGCCCCCGTTTTACGCATAGGAGTGCAGGGGGCCCCATTGTTCATCTTCTAGGCACTGGAGGTGCCATCATCCAACCAGGTACTGTTTAAAGGACCAATATAGTTGCAATCCAAAGTTCTTTCTACAGACTTTTGTTTGATTCATATATTACCTACCTGCGTTTGATGTTTTTACATATGTGTATGCAAATCTTCCTTTTATGGACATGCTTGCTAATATGCTTTTCTAACTTGCCATATGTTTTCTAATGTTCCTACTATGGGCATTTTATGATAGTCTTATGACAAGTGCTGTGATGTAATAGCGTGTTTTCCTGACTACTGCTTATGTTGCAGAATACTGAGTACCCTGTGTGTTATGTGTGACTACTGCTAGGTTGCAGAGTAACTAATGTGTAACGTTCTGACAACTGCTAAGGTAGCAGGATAGTACTGATATATGATGTTTGGTCTGATAATTGCCTTGTGTACAATACAGTATATTTTCATATAATCTGGTGTTGTGTTTCCTTTGCGGTGGGGATATTGCGTCACATGTGTTGTGTGTGTTGTGCAAACGCTTTACACATTGCCTCCAGGTTAAGCCTGACTGCTCGTGCCAAGCTACCAAGGGGTTGAGCAGGGGTTATCTTGGACGTGTAACTCCCTTGCCCTGACTAGAGTGGGTAAGTTCTGCCTGGCTGAGGTGCATACCCTAGCCAACCAGAAACCCCATTTCTAACATTGGTTGTCAGCGGTGAGGATAGGACTTGCGCTTCCACAATACCATTGTGACTCATTATTTCACTACAAGGATTGCGTTTAGACCATCACATGTTTGGCTTCTCTTAACTTTCTCTCTTTGGTCATTTTTCCTGTTTTCAGTTCTCACGCTTGGGTATTGTGGTTGTCACATGTGAGTTATTTGTACCTTTTCAAGATGGGTCTTACCTTTTATTTTGACGACCTGCCGCTTTACACGCAGGAGGAATTAGAGGGGTTCTGTAGAGAGAGAGGGCTGCCTGTAGAAGGGGACCTCAGGAGATCTCTGAATTTCTTTGAAAGGTTTGTGACATATACCCAGGGAGGGAGTGTGCTTAGGGGGTACCCAGAGGATCCTGAGTGTTGCGAGGGTTCCCAATGGGAGGGCTCCCAGACCTCATCCCTAGAGAGTGGTAGAGAGACTGATCAGGAGGGTGAGAATGACCGGTTGGGGATGCCAGTTGACAGGGAAGGCCCCAGTGATGGGGAGTCCCTTGCTGGGTCCAGTGTAAGAAGCAGGGCTACCTCTCATTCCTTGACGCCTTGTGAGCTAAGATATAGGCGGGAAGAGAGGGACCTGAAGTTGCAGTTAGCGCGCCTAGCTGTTGAGGAGAGAAGGGCTGAGGTAGAGAAGGCCCTAGTACAGGAGAGTATGGCAGAGGCAGAGAGGGCCCTTGCCAGAGAAAGACTTGCTCTACAGCGCAGTCTGAAGGTTCTGGACTCACCAGCGCTGCAGGTGGAGTCCAGTGGTGGCAGCAATGTAGAGTGCTGTAGCAAAGATGTTCCTCACATACCCATAGAACTGGTACCTAGGTTCCAAGAGGGGGGTGACATACGTCAGTGGTTAAAGGAATATGAGAGGGCTCTGGTAGAGCGCAGGATCCCTAAGAAGGATTGGGGAACTGGCCTAAGGAGCTTTATTTCTGAGGAGGGGAGGGATGCCCTAATGACTCTAGAAGAGAGTGACAGGGAGGGGTACTCCGCTGTAAAGAATGCACTGATTGTGAAGTATGGTTTTTCCCCTGAGGAATACAGAAAAAGGTTTAGGGGTGGTAAGAAACTGTCCCACCAGTCTTGGGAGGAGTTTGTGGAGGACTGCTGCATTGCACTAGCTGGATGGGTGAAGGCTAGCACAGTAAACAATTTTGAAGGGCTGTTTAATCTGATTGTCAGAGAGCACCTGCTTCGTTGTTGTTTTTCAGAGTTACGCCAATACTTGTCAATGTGTGAGCTCTCTGACCCCAGGGAGCTTGCAAAGGAGGCAGACTTCTGGTTGCGTACCAGAGGGTCTGGTGTGGCATTAGGGGGTGTTCCTAATGAGAGTGGTCTAGGTGTTTCCCAACCAGGTGTGGTGGGAAAGGCTTGTGTCCCAGGTAGGTCCCAGTGTATTGGGGCGGGTAAGGCACCCCATGTCCAGTCTCAGAGGAGAGGGAATGGGGTTGGGCTGAGGCCCAGGGTACCCGAGCTCCAGTCCCAGGTCCTGGAGGGTTCCATGAGTGAACGCCAGGAGGTGAGCCTAGCCTGTGCCATAGGGCCAGCTGTTCAGAAGGATCCCATTTTGTCATTAGGACTTGGGCGGGTGGCTGGTGATAGCGTTCCGCCGGTCCTGGTGTCTGGTAGTCTCGCTCTACAGCCGAGGAGGTGGAAATCCAGGCATAGGGTTGAGAGGGGGCTGCGGGCCCCAGTGTAGAACCTGGAGGGTCAGCTCTGAGAGCAGAGCCCCCCAGGAATGACCTTAGTGAAACCATTTCTGGGCAGGGGGAATCCAGACTCTGTCAGATGGGCAGAGGTCAGGAGACCTGCACCAACCAGACTCTTGTGTGGCCCTTGGGGAAGGTGTTTCCCTGGTGGGGGGTAGGTGTGCCCCCAGGAAGTCCTGGTGCGCCAGGCAATGATTCAACCACAGGGTGGTGACTCAGGGTTGGATGATCAGGTTCAGGGGGTAAACTCTGACCTGATGGGGAGTAGGTGTACTCCCAAGGAAGTCCTGGTGTGCCAGGCAGTGGTTCAACCGCAGGGTAGTGACTCTGGGTTGGATTGCCAGATTCAGGGTGTAAGCTCTGATCTGGTAGGGGGTAGGTGTGCTCCCAAGGAAGTCCTGGTTCTCTGGGCAATGGTCCAGTCTAAGGGTGTTGTCCCTGGACTAGATAGACAGGTTCAGGGGGTAAACTCTAACCTGGTTGGGGGGGCGGTTAGTGTGTTCACCTCCCCGTGTGAAACTTCTGGTGACTTCTCTCGAGGTGGGGAGACGCAGGACTCTGGAAGTGGGGTTCAGGGAGGGGGAAGCCCGCCCTGGACCCCTGTGCAACCTAAGGGTGTCGTCCCTAGGTTGGGTGGTCAGTCGCCAGGTAGTGATCCTGGGCTGGCGAGAGAGTTGTGCAGGGCTGCTGTACCCAGCACCCTGGCAAGTGTGGATTCTGGTGATACCCCTCCTAGGAGAGGAGGGCAGGGTCCTAGAAAGAGGGGTAGAGGGAGGAGAGCTTCGCCTCTAGCCCCTGTGGAACCTATGGGTGTGGACCCTAGGTTGGTGGATCAGTGGCAGGGTAGAGCCCCTGAACTGATTGGAAGTGGAGTGGAGAAAGGATGCTTTGCACCTGGGGCTACCGCCCCCCACTCGTTATGCTTTCAGAGACCAGAGGCTCCTAGATGGCCTGGGGCCTGGTTCTGGCCATTGGCAGCTAGAGAACCCCCGTGGGTTGGTCTAGGCTGCCTGGGAAGCATTGACAGAGAGATCCAAGTGGAGTCAGGAAGGCGTAGAACTGGAACATGCCCCTGCTGTTGTGGGCCTGGGTCCTTGTTCTATCGCCCCAATCAAGGAAGTACATCAAGGTATTGATTGTTCCCCCTTGGCTTTTGGCTGGTAGGGGGTTGTGTTGGACTTTTGGCCTTACGCAGGGTCATCCCCAGTCTTTTTGCCTCCTTCCTCCTGGTTTTTCTGACCTCTCGCTGTTGGCTCTAGGACTCTGAGCACTTTATCACTGCTGACCAGTGCTAAAGTGCAGGTGCTCTCCCATCTAAAGTTGGTATGATTGGCTTATACCTAATTGGCATATTTAATTTACCTATAAGTCCCTTGTACAGTGGTATCTCTATAGCCAGGGCCTGTAAATTAAATACTACTAGTGGGCCTGCAGCGCTGCTTGCGCCACCCACTGAAGTAGACTTTCAAACCTGTCTCAGGCCTGCTAGCGCAGGGCCTGTGTGCGCAGTTTTCTGCCACAGGGACCTGGCATCTAAATTTACTTGCCAGGCCCAGAACTCCTATTTTACTACATGTAAGTCACCCCTAAGGTACGCCGTAGCTAGCCCTATGGGCAGGGTGCCATGTATGTAGAAAGGCAGGACATGTGCCATATTGCATGGCCTGTCCTAGTAGTGACAAACAGCCTAACTTGGTGTCTCACTGCTGTGAGTGCTGCCTTCTCATAGGATTGCATTAGACATGCCC
Organism: Pleurodeles waltl; assembly: GCF_031143425.1. NCBI lineage: Eukaryota > Metazoa > Chordata > Amphibia > Caudata > Salamandridae > Pleurodeles > Pleurodeles waltl. The sequence goes on from NC_090440.1 coordinate 1,016,025,371, forward strand.
TGCCTTATGTGTAAGGGGTATTGTCTGATTTATGAGGGGTAGCGTAGGCGTGTTTGGTATAATTGTGATGGTGATAATAAATGCTGCTTACTGGTGTGGGTGTATTTTTTATTACTATCACAGAAATGGCACTTTTAGAAAGTGCTCATTAATCTGTGCTTATGACTCTGGTGTTTTGCAGCTTGACTCCAACCCACGTCTGGGCAGAGTGACAGTTGGGGCTTTGTGCATACTTTTCAGACAGCCTGTACACAGGGAGGGTGGAGGTGTCACAGAGGTGCATCTGCATACTGAATAGTCTTCCTGGGCTGAGAGAAGGGAGAGGCGGGCACACCTGCATTTGTAAGGACTGTGCCCTGGCCTCACACTATAGGGCCGTTAACCCCCCACTGATGTTTGGAGCCTGTGCTGAAAGGAGAGAGGGGGCACTCCCAGAACCAGTTGTAACTGGCTGGAACCTCCTCTCCCTACCATTGTAAAACACTGTAAGAACTGACTATAAGTACAGGGGAATTTTCCCCACAATTTGGAGACTCTTGGAATCATCTTGGAACTGGACACCAAAGGCTGAAAGGACTCACCAGCAACTGCCATGGACTGCTGCTGCTGTGCTGACCTGTGACCTGCCTGGTCACTGTGAAGGAATTGCCACTTGCTGCCTTTCCCTTGTGCTGGCCTGTAGCTGGGCCCTCCACCTGAGGACCTTGTCTTAAGATTCTGCTCCCTAGGGGCAGGGTTCTGTGGCCCCTGACCCCTGCATCCATTTCTTCACGAGGGGTGCTTCTCCATAGTTGCGGCTGCCATAGCGCTGATTGCAGCGCGCTTATGGGGCCTTGGGAGCTCGTAGGCTCCTTGCTGCATTGTGCCCCTTTAAATAAGATCACCACAGCGGCCCGGGAAGCTGGAAGAACACTTGCGCACCGCATCGGGTGCAGGCTTGTGTCTGCTCGGGCCCCAGGAGGGGTCCGATCTTCTTTTGGCTTCACGGCAGGACCAGGGGAAGGCGCGGGGAGTGCCCCCTGGCCTCTGCGTTAGGAGCAGGACGCTCCTTTTCTGCTGTTAGGTAAAACGGGCATTATTGTGGCCCCCCCTTGGTGGAAGGGCCAGTGGAGGCCCGGGGGGCCCCCAGAGATCGTGGGTCCCAGGAGGGGCCTGTCATTAAACGGGAGGGGGTGCGTGGTGCCCCCCTCCTGCCCTAAGTGTTTTTTGCTGGCTCTGGTTCCCCTCGTGAGGGCCGGTTGAGGCCCTGGGGGGCCCCCAGCAATCACGGTCTCCGGAGGGGCCTGTCTATAAAAGAGAGGAGGTGCATGTCGCCCTTCTCTGACCCCAGAGTATAAGGGAGCCCCCCGTTTTGCGCATAGGAGCGCCGGGGGCCCCATTGTTCGCCTTCTAGGCACTGGAGGTGCCTTCATCCAACCAGGTACTGTTTAATGGACCAATATAGTTGCAATCCAAAGTTCTTTCTACAGACTTTTGTTTGATTCATATATTACCTACCTGCGTTTTATGTTTTTACATATGTGTATGCAAATGTTCCTTTTATGGACATGCTTGCTAATATGTTTTTCTAACTTGCCATATGTTTTCTAATGTTCCTACTATGGGCATTTTATGATATTCTTATGACAAGTGCTGTGATGTAATAATGTGTTTTCCTGACTACTGCTTATGTTGCAGAATACTGAGTACCCTGTGTGTTATGTGTGACTACTGCTAGGTTGCAGAGTAACTAATGAGTAACGTTCTGACAACTGCTAAGGTAGCAGGATAGTACTGATATGTGATGTGTGGTCTGATAATTGCCTTGTGTACAATACAGTATATTTTCATATAGTCTGGTGTTGTGTTTCCTTTTTGGTGGGGATATTGCATCACGTGTGTTGTGTGTGTTGTGCAAACGCTTTACACATTGCCTCCAGGTTAAGCCTGACTGCTCGTGCCAAGCTACCAAGGGGGTGAGCAGGGGTTATCTTGAACGTGTAACTCCTTTGCCCTGACTAGAGTGGGTAAGTTCTGCCTGGCTGAGGTGCATACCCTAGCCAACCAGAAACCCCATTTCTAACACCTCAAATATGGACAACACAACACATACTTGCAATGGTTGAACCATCAGTTTGGATTTAATTTGACAATCCACAGGTTCCTGAGCCACAACCCAAGATTGTCATGTCTATCAACACAGACCTATTAAACCATTTCACAAAACATGAACATAAATTATACCATAAGCAAGAGAGAGTCATCACTCCACCTACAACTAACAAATGCCATGGTATATACCAAACCACTATTAAGCTTTATCAACACATCTTTTCTTATTCATTTGCAGCTGATCAAGGTTACGGCATACCATCATGGCTCCTGACTCCATTTGCCAATCCCACAACAGTTGAAGAGCATGCACGTAACAAAGGGCATAGAAAAACATGCAATGTGGTGGAGAGGATATTCGGGCTTCTGACGTCAAGGTTTAGGTGCCTGGTCCTGACAGGAAGAAGCCTGTTGTATGAATCACCATTGCTATGTAAGATCATACTGGTCAGTGCAATCCTCATAATATATGTATACGGACAAATGTTCCCTGGGATGAAAAGGTAGATGTCCCCAACGAGGAGGATGATGACAATTGTGCAGCACATTTGGAGGGGGAACTACATAAGACTGCCACAGGAGATCGCAGGAGACTGCAAATTGTACAGAATTTTTATACATAGTGACTGTACAATCATTATCACTTTGTAAATGGCACCAATAAAATACTTTGCACCTGAATCTCCTTGGTCTACTCATTCTCCACTATATACACCATTGGAATGTAATTCAAACCTCAGAGAGCAGGAAAGAAACACAATAGTTACAAGTATGGTAGCAAGATAGTTTGTGATGTAAGAGGGCTCAGTGCCTCCATGTCACATATCAGTGACACGCAACTCAAGAGCATTTGACTCTTGAAGGCTTAGATCCATGCACCACAACATAGAACATGCCGTCAAGTGGGCAATGTGCTAATACCTAGCCTTTTCCCCTCAACATCACCACGCTTGCCAGGATGTAAGGTAGGGGCTGTTAACAAATGATTTTTAAGTAATGTAGGAACTGATCAGTGTCACATCTCAGGGGGATTGCTGTTTTGCCTGCACTTTGCATGTGTGACAAGGAGGAACATCATTGGTAACTATGAACCTTTAGTAACTGTACATCTTTTTTAACAGATGTTAGATGCTAGCCCTGCACTGGGTATCCTTGGGATTATGTCCTGGCACTACCATTGGGCAGAACCCTGACACATGGTGCACTGTACCTCACTTATGGCAAACACACATTGGCTGTGGAATACGTTATGGGTTGCCAGACAAATGAAGCAGCAATGGGTGCTGAATCACTGCCAAACATATGACCAATTGTCAGGATCTAAGAATAAAATGGGACAGTGCACCACCAAATTATTGTCTGGGTGGAATGAAGCAGTTGTTGTACTCTCTGTGTACATTAAGATACATACTTGTCACACAAGTCTGCTGTCTTTTCACATGCCTACAGCAATTCCAAATATACATGTGAAGGTTTTGCAAATACCAACAATGGTTGACATGTTTCAGCATGGTTACCTAGTATGCTCTGTATAACAATATCACACAACACATAGCAATACTCACCACTCTTTGTCACTGACATGCCAGACTGAGAGCAAGCCACAAACAGTTACAAATTAACCCAAATATGTTTTGGTCTCAAACATGGCACTGAGGTGCGGGATGTGCAACTATGTCCAGCAATGTCCAAACATGCCAAAGACCCATTCAAAAAAATAATGGGAGTAGAAGTAGATATATATATTGTATTTGGCTAATGAAAAAAGCAGACTGATGATTTCACACATCAACATCATACAGTCATGGTAAGAGTTACATAGGTAGTAGCATGCAGGAATAAATCCATACCCCTGTTCAACGGAGGATGTGAATGGACAGCTGAAAGATACCCACAGATATTTTGAAAAACAACATGGGAGGTCACTTGATGACAACACAAGTGCAGTCGCAGGTGAAATGTCATGTGTGTGTGGCACTCATGAAATCTCGCAAATACCGGCAATGGGACAGTTGCAATCATGTAGCGAGTAGTAGAAGATGTGTTCATCTACAATTTATACAAGTCACACATTGCATCCTGTCCATGTATGACCAGACATGAAGATATGTACAAAGTGTAAGCAGTCAAAAGAATGATAGCAATGTAGAACACAAAATATTCCTTACAAGTAATGCTGTAAAATGTGGAGAAGGAGCCCACATAGACCAATACTGTCTGTGCAACACATCAATGTCTACATGTGATCACCCAACAAACGTACAGAGAGGGTGGCTAGGTCAGTACATAACCCAGTCATGTTTGCCACTACTATACCCTGCTAGTTGGCCATCGCATGCCAACATGAAAGGAGGCAGTGACAAATAACACCATCTGTCCCCTGGTACACTCCAAAAACAGAAGTCACAACAGAGATATAATACCTAACCAAGCTTCCCATGGATATTACTATGGACATCAATTGATGAGACATGCCCAGCACATGCAAGTAGCCAGTCCTCAGTACATGATACGGGAAGGCTGACATCAAGTACCCCAGAGGAAAAATTATTATCCCAGTCAGTTTGATCACAATTGTGCATGTGTCTGTCTACAGGGGAATGTGCGTTGCTCTGTTGATTAGCTATCATGAAGAGGAAAGATGCCCCCTCAAAATACCCTAACACCACTGCTCTGCCTGCATAAACCTTTGACATTGTCAGGGGACTGATGCATGTGCACAGTGGACTGAGTAATCTGGAGCTCTGTAAACCTGCCCCTTCACATGCAACTATGGGTTTGTATTGGCATAAAAACTCCCACAGTAGTGATGAAGAGTAGGCTGACATCTTTGCCAGCATTCAACACTGCTACACAGGGGTATGCCATTGTATGTGACAGGCAGAACAAACATGATATGGACGAATGTGAGTGCCTAGTTTGTGGCATGCACATATATACTAGATATATCAGCACACATGTACCACATAAATGGCTCAGGCGTGATAATGTCTACTGGATTCTAAACAAAAGGCAACTCACCACAAATTTAATTGCGTATGTATCACAAGATCATTGACAGAGAAAAATTACCTTCACATGTGTTCTGACATACTGAAACATAGATGGCACTGATATGACTAAACAGGCATCTGTCAAAGTCCAACATGTGACCATGCAGGAAAATATATATGTGAGGTTTCACATCCCATGAACAGGCCACTCTGGTAATATGTTACTGAAATGACACTACACATATCTTTACACACACAGCATATAGTAACCTTCACTGACACATGTGTTTTTAGAATTCACCTGCAACTAAGATGCATGGGAAACTATATGTCACATGCATAGCAGAGCATCATGAAGGCTAAACCAACAACAGTGTGCACACACACATGCACAGGGAAATTTAAAGGGGTAACATGATTTCAACCCAGCCATAGTCCACTGCATCTTCTGAGTACAAATTGTCATGACTCTCACATGCCTTACCATGTATTGGACAAAAGGCATTATATCTATTGTGTTGTTGGTATGTGTTCCTTTGTATACTAGACATAACAATGTGGTACACCAACAAATAAGTGTTCTAACACACATGTACACTAATAGTGCATGTGTGCTAATATGAATGTTGGACACAGTGTAGCTACACGTGCACATATGCACAAGGTATAAGTCATTGCATGCATCACACACATAAAAACAAAATATAGGTTGAACATACCAATATCACCCTCAAGATATGAATGGATAGGCACACACATGTAGTCATACCATTATGTCAATATTATTGCATAGCCCATGTGACATGTTATGTGAATCTGAGTGCGCTCTAGGCCTATTTAGCAAAATTCCACGCATTTCCTTCATGCATCCAAAATGTATGACACAAACAGCTCAATTCCATACTCCACAATGCCAGAATAATTATGCCTTGCCCCTGAGCGCCTATGACAAGTTCACAGGCCTTTTCACTCACAATGAGACTAAATCAACGCATGACCGTCATGCGTCAACAATTTGGATGCAAACACCTAAACTTCATACTTTTCAATTCAGCAAAAAGACGCCTGGCCCCTGAGCGTATATCGCCCGTCCACAGGCCTTTTCACGCCTAATGAGACAAATTTGAAACATGATCATCATGTGTCAAAAAAACTACGTATAACTGAAAACGTGATGCACATGTCCAGGAAGTGATGAAAAAGGGCATCCTGCCTGCATACATGGTACAGTGAGCTTACTTTCACTTTAACTTCACAGTATTATTGTCTGTGACTGTGTGAGGGTGTATGGATTTGGTGTTGTTGGTGGATTGGTGTTTTGGGAGTGTTTTGTGCTGTGTCCTGTAGCTGTTGTGTATTTTTTGTCTTTCAATCAGTCTTTTGTAGTTCTTTTGCACTGTATCTGTCACTGTATTGTGGGGTGTTTCTCTAGGGTTAGGATAGTTGCTTGGGTAGTAGTTGCGGTACTTTCAATGTTTAATTTTTTCCCTGCAACTGCATTTGCAGTTAATATAAACTGCATGTCAGCGAAAGGGAGGATGGACAAGATGTTTGCAGATGAGCAGGTGGCATTCATTTGGCTTGTGCAGCATTATCTTCCATTGATGCTTGTACTTGGTGGCCGCATAATCAGTTACCCCACAGAGGCCACAAAGCTGCGGAGGGGCAAGGTGCTCCACCACCTGAATGAATATTTGCACCGGACGCAATGACCACTGTTGGACCTGGCTCTTTTTGCAGGGTAATCCCCAAACTTTTTGCCTCCTTCCTCCTATTTTTCTTGACCTGTTTTTGTTGGCTTTTGAACTCTAAGCACTTTACCACTATTAACCAGTGCTAAAGTGCATATGCTCTCTGTGTAAATTATTCTATTAATTGGTTTATCCATGATTGCCATATTTGATTTACTAGTAAGTCCCTAGTAAAGTTCACTAGAGGTGCCCAGGGCCTGTAAATCAAATGCTACTAGTGGGCCTGCAGCACTGGGTGTCCCACCCACATGAGTAGCCCTGTAATCATGTCTCAGACCTGCCACTGCAGTGTCTGTGTGTGTGGTTTTAAACTGTAAATTCGACTTGGCAAGTGTACCCACTTGCCAGGCCTAACCCCTCCCTTTTCCTACACATAAGACACCCCTAAGGTAGCCCCTAGGTAGCTCCATGGGTCGGGTGCAGTGTATGGTTAAGGTAGGACATATACTAATGTGTTTTATCTGTCATGACAGTCAAATACTGCCAAATTTGTTTTTCACTGTTGCAAGGTCTATCTCTCTTATAGGTTAACCTGGGGGCTGCCTTTAAAAACTGATGAAAGCATAGATTCCCTTTGGGAGCAGATAGACATGTGGAGTTTGGGGCCTCTGAATTCACAATTTAAAAATACATCTTTTAGTAAAGTTGGTTTTAAGACTGTGTGTTGGAAAATGCCACTTTTCGAAAGTGGGCATGTTCTTGCTTAAACCATTTGTGACTGCCTGTTTTTGGATTTCCTGTCTGGGTTAGTTTGACAGTTTGGCTGTTTGCACCTCTCTCCAGACAGTGACACAAAGGGGGCTGGGATGTAGCCTGCATATTCTGATGAGCCATCTGTGCTAGGAGGGAGAGGAGGAGTGGTCACTTGCACCTGAAAGGGCTGTGCCTGCCCTCACACAATGCAGTCTCCAACCCCATGGTGTGTGTCTGAGGCCTTGCCTGGGCAAGGCAGGATTTCACAAACAAGTGAGACTTTTCTTTTAAGTAAGCCTACTTCAAAGGCCAAAATGGGTATAAGCAGAGCACCCAAAACCACAGACTCTAGACACTTCTTAGGGTAGACAGACACTTCTGGACAAGAAACCTGCTGGTGAAGAATTCCTGAACCAGACCTGCTAAGAGGAACTGACTGGCTGCCCAAAGGACTCACTGGGACTGCTTTTCTGAGAAGGACTGCTGCATTGTTGATGCCTTGCTGCTCTCTGGATGTGCTGAGAAGTACTCTCCAAGGGCTTGAATAGAGCTTGCCGCCTGTTCCCTGAAGTATCAGGTCCAAAAAGACTTCACTCCTGCAACTGGACTCCTTGTGCGGTGAAAATTTGATGCAAAGCCTGCTAAAAATGACTCACAGCCTGCCCCACGGTGAGAAATTCACCGTACGACAAACCGGAATAACGCAGCCTGACTTCACAAGTATAGTGACCGGAACACCAACGCATGGCCCACTGGATCGATGCACAGCCAACCCCCAACAACGCAGACTGACTTCCAGAGAGAAATCAACAAAGCGCCTGCCGTGCAGGAGAAATTTCCACGCAACGCCCACTGGATCAGTGCAGCGCTTGTGACTTCGCTCCGCAAGCCCAGGATTCCATGCACCGTCCCCGGGGAGCCAGAAAACCCTGCAACCCAAAGAGGAACGTAGTCCGTGCGCCAGGAATTGAAGCAAAGTCTTCCCCTGCGTGGAAAATAATGACACAAGTCGGTATGCGAAGGGGCAAAACCGACGCACACCTCCCCGTTTTCCACACATCACCTCCTCTGTGGCCCCCTTCGAAGATTTTAAACGCAAACCAGGTACTTTGTGCTTGCAAGAAACCTTTATCGTTTTAAAGAGACATTTATTTGTTTTGCAAAGTCTTAAGACACTTTGGGCCTGATTACAACTTTGGCGAGGGTGTTAATCCGTCCCAAATGTGACGGATATACCACCCGCCGTATTGCGAGTCCATTATATCCTATGGAAGTTGTAATACCGTGGGCAGGATATCCGTCACATTTGGGACGAATTAACACCCTCCGCCAAAGTTGTAATCAGGCCCTTTATATCACTTTTACAGTGATATCTCAACATTTACTTATTGCATTTTCATTGTTTTGACCTGCATCTTATCAGATAAATATTATATATTTTTCTGAACACTGTGTGGTGTATCTTTATGGGGCTATATGGTGTTATTGTATGACTTATAGCACAAATACTTTGCACATTGCCTTCTAAGTTAAGCCTGACTGCTCAGTGCCAAGCTACCAGAGGGTGGGTACAGGATAATTTGGATTGTGTGTGACTTACCCTGACTAGAGTGAGGGTCTTTGCTTGGACAGGAGGTATTCTGACTGCCAACCAAAGACCCCATTTCTAACATGACCACCAATTAAAACACAGTTGGGCTGACCTTATCGCAAGGGAGCAAGAATTATTGGATCACCTGGGCACTGAGATTGGTGGAGCAGTTGTTAAGAATCCCATTTCCATATCAACACCTTATTCCGCATGTGCATGACAGGCGCTGATAAGGCTGAGTGCAGCATGTTTTGTCAAAGCATTTTGACTTGTAGTACACTGCCTGTATTAAGAGCCCCAGGGTCACCTTAGGGCTTCCATTATAACATACAATTATGAAGAAGAGGTAGGGCAGAAGAGCCATCTTCCCTGCACAATCATAGCAAAGTGTTGTGATGCATGCATAGCGCCACTCTGTTTGACAAGCACAACACGAGGCCTGCACCAGGCATCATGTATGGGAGGGGGCCCAACACCTGTTTGGGGGGAAAAAAGTACATGCCTCTGGGATGCATGAGAAATTCTTTAATGCAAATTTCCTGCACTTTGAATGGCAGCTGAGAGCTGGAGTTATAAGGGGGCTTATAATTGTATACGATGGGCCCCTATGCACTCAGCAGAAAGTGTGATGGTATGTTTTTTAGCTACTCTTGCTGAGTACATAATTTGCCTCCATATAAATAGATGCAGTTGGACCCTACCTGCACTATGCTGTGCCTTATTTCTTATTAGGCGGTCACATGGTGTGGGAAATGGGTGCACTAAAGGCCACAAGGACTGTAGTGATGCACTTGGTGTAGCCCCACTTTTCTTCAAATTGCCCCTTTGTGTCATTGTCTAAGGCCATCTACGGAAGTTTGACTATGCACTAGGCCCAGACTACTAGCACTTTCCTCTTCCTGAACATTGTGCATCACATAAACCCCAAACTTTGTCTATTACCCCCACACATGTGCTGATTTACTACCACATACCTGCCACATGTTACTGACAGTATGGGGCTGCCCTGCATCTGCTCCATCACTGGCATATTACTCAGAAACCTGCACCAACATATGCATCCTTGGACCACAGAGCAAGTGTGTCTGTGTTGAGCCATATGTCTATGCATATTTTCTCATCCCTTCCTGGACAAATTAAGGTATACCATGCCAACAATGGCTGACCACACAGTATTAGGAAGACATCCATAATTTCAATCAGTTAATATGTGGGTAGATACAACTGAATGAACATAAGTAAACTCCCATGGCATTATTGATCAAGTGTGTGTGCCTTGTAATGGCACACACATATTAGTAACTACAAACAAGGATGTATCAAAGCATTCCTCAACACTTTGGAAAACTCACACAACCGCTGGACAGTTGTTCATCAGTTAGTGGTGACAATGAGGTAAATGTCTTCAACATTCGGGGCAGGCTCAAAAGCTATGGGTCTCACAATGGGATGGCCACTTCAACAAACATTGCATGCCCCTCAGATGCAGAATACAGTGTCATGCAGCCTCATATGGTCATGGTGGTGTATATATGGTGCAGTGACAAGCACCACTGGAGTGTCTGGGAAAGTGATGGTTTTTAGGTGGCACGGTCGTCATTATCCTAGAATATGTGTGATTGATCGATCATTGATGTTTGACAGTTGGTCTGATCTACAACTAGGTTGACTTGCTCACTCAGCCTAACAAGTTGATTATAAACACTGTTGTCCATTCACAGAAATTTCCAAATTCCATACAGCACTGTTTTCCTTTCATGTATTGCAGGTGGACCTCTACCCTACATCGTTGGAGAGTTCACCAGATTTGAAGACTCCAATGCTGCCAGTAAATCTCACCTTGTGCGTCATGTGTGACAATCCAGGGTTTGGTGTGAGTCAGGCTGATGTGTGCAATGCAATGAATAAAAGTTTTGCATGACTAATACTATGATATTATTGGAGTTAGGATGATGGCATCATGCCTGTTGCAATGTTGAGCATTGAAAATGGTTTGATTGTTGCACTACTGGCAATGTGTGCTGGTATGGAATTGTGGGTGTTAGGAAATGGAGTGCCTGGCCAAATATACATTATTACAGCACTTTTGGCTGCACGGTGTGTCACACATAGCTTACACTTACAAAACAGTACAGATGAAGGAAATGTATAGAGGTATCTAGGGGGCATGTATAGGAGACACTTGCACCACTGGTGCCTCAGTACTGTTCAGATATAAATTGAGGTTTCAGTAGTGCAAGGAGCCATATCGTGCAGGACAATAGTCAGTAGAGTACACAATTATCAGACAACTCAGCTCCAGATGGTTGTGGGAAATGTCTATGGATTGCCCCAAGCTAGGTCTCAGCAGAATTACCAACATAGTCCTGCCATCTTGATATTTGTGAGTGATCTTTGTCACATCAGATGTGCATATGATGTGAATGCTGAGTGCATAACTGGAAGTTTGATGAGTCTAACATGCATGTGCACATGATGTTAAATATATAAGAATACTGTAGCAGCACCCAATTCACTTCCAAACTCACAGTGGCCCTAAGGGCACCCATACAGCCACCATGTGTGTGCTGCTTTACACATTTAGCACAACATAGCACAGGGTAGGGGACATTAGTTATGTAATCTTAGACAACTACGATGTGCTGGTCATGCTTTGCCAAACTTTATGGGGACATAGCATTATTTGCACGTGGGCACATCATGAGCAATGTTGTGCCCTTTTGTAAAATATACTCAGACTAGGTCTTAAACCAGGGCACATGAATGAAGCTTTACCACACCTTAGAATAGGCGGTAGGAAGTTTCCAGCACCCATAGCTCAGGACCCCCACCTTGCATCTATGATGCCTGGGCAAGCCTTGATGTAGCACCAGGGGTGTCAAAGTGGTGGATTGCATACAAAGTCCCCCATATTGTCAAGGACACAGGATATCTAGACTTGTTGGGCCAAGTGATCATTACAAATTTGTCAACACATACGTTGAGCAAAGACACATTAGTCCACTCTCCTCTGGGGCCTGAGGGTCAACAATGGATAGCCATCATCCCAGTAACATGTACATGATACTGTAAATGGCTGGTAGAAAATAGTCAAAGATTAGGAGTAAGTCATTGTTGAGGAATGTGTGGTGGACTGCATGTGTCATCTGTAAATGCAGTGTACATTATGGGGGTCATTCCAACCCTGGCGGTCGGTGTTAAAGCGGCGGCCAACCCGCCAACAGTCAGGCGGTCAGAAAAATGGAATTCTGACCCTGGCGGGAACCACCAACACACACCGACACTTTAACACTCCGACCGCCACGGCGGGACAAACAAACAGCGCGGCGGTCACCGCCAACAGGCAGGCGGCAGACAATGTACCACCCAACCTATCACAACTCACCAATCCGCCACCTTTTCCGGGGCGGGAGCCCCACCGATAAAAACACGGCGGAAACAGACTACGAACGGGAAAACGCTCACCTCTACACACTCCACGAGGAATCTGGACAGCATGGAACCCGAATTAAACATCCTACCAGCTATTGTCTACCTGCTCCTCTACCAGGAGCACGAACGCCGGCGCAGAAGACAACGGTGAGTACTGCACCTACGACACAGGGGAGGGGGGAGGAGAAAAGGTTACGGGCACACACATACGCGACACCCCCCCCAACTACCTACACACCAATGCAGAGCAACAACTCAGAGTGACACCCCCAAACCCCCCGGAAGAATGCAAAGACAAAATAAAATGATCATTAAAATTGAAGTATATTATAGCATATTTGAAGTTAAGTGAAATATGAAATATATAAATAAAATATATTACATCATAAAAATATATACATAGGTCAAAAGTCCGGCCCATATTGGCTATCATCCATTGTTCGTGGGCCAATGGGCCTAAACACATGGGCAAAGCCCACACACGAGACCCGATTCCATTGGAGAGAACACTGCAGGGGCATCAGATAGTAAAACTACAGGCACCTCAGGGGGAAGGGGGGGCACCTCAGCCTGTTGAGTCCACGACGCCAGATCCACGAGGGGCCTCCATGCCCACTGTACCATCCTGGGGAGTGCAAAGCCACAGTCTCACAAGTCTCTACAGTGGGTGGGTTGCCCACTGTACCATCCTGGGGAGTGCAAAGCCACAGTCTCTCAAGTCTCTACAGTGGGTGGATTGCCCACTGATCCATCCTGGGGAGTGCAAAGCCACAGTCCATCAAGTGGATTACAGACTCCACTGGTTCTGGAGGAGGCATGGTGCCCAGAGTGCTTCGTGAAGCCCTGGCCGACACAGACCCAGCCCTGCCAATGGGCCAGCGGTGCTTGAGATGAAGGGCCCAGCAGGGCGGTGCTTGACAGGAAGGGCCCAGCGGAGCGGTGCTTGACAGGAAGGGCCCAGCGGAGCAGTGCATGACAGGAAGGGCACAGTTCGGCGGTGCTTGACAGGAAGGGCCCAGCGGAGCAGTTCAGAGACGGCGGTGCCCAGCGGAGCGGTGCTTGACAGGAAGGGCCCAGCGGAGCGGTGCTTGACAGGAAGGGCCCAGCGGAGCGGTGCATGACAGGAAGGGTACAGTTCGGCGGTGCTTGACAGGAAGGGCCCAGCGGAGCAGTTCAGAGACGGCGGTGCCCAGCGGAGCGGTGCTTGACAGGAAGGGCCCAGCGGAGCGGTGCTTGACAGGAACGGCCCAGCGGAGCGGTGCTTGAGATGAAGGGCCCAGCGGAGTGGTGCTTGACAGGAAGGGCCCAGCGGAGCGGTGCTTGACAGGAAGGGCCCAGCGGAGCGGTGCATGACAGGAAGGGTACAGTTCGGCGGTGCTTGACAGGAAGGGCCCAGCGGAGCAGTTCAGAGACGGCGGTGCCCAGCGGAGCGGTGCTTGACAGGAAGGGCCCAGCGGAGCGGTGCTTGACAGGAAGGGCCCAGCGGAGCGGTGCTTGAGATGAAGGGCCCAGCGGAGTGGTGCTTGACAGGAAGGGCCCAGCGGAGCGGTGCTTGAGATGAAGGGCCCAGCGGAGCGGTGCTTGACAGGAAGGGCCCAGCGGAGCAGTTCAGAGACGGCGGTGCCCAGCGGAGCGGTGCTTGACAGGAAGGGCCCAGCGGAGCGGTGCTTGATAGGAAGGGCACAGTTCGGCGGTGCTTGACAGGAAGGGCCCAGCGGAGCGGTGCTTGAGATGAAGGGCCCAGCGGAGCGGTGCTTGACAGGAAGGGCCCAGCGGAGCGGTGCTTGAGATGAAGGGCCCAGCGGAGCAGTGCTTGACAGGAAGGGCCCAGCGGAGCAGTTCAGAGACGGCGGTGCCCAGCGGAGCGGTGCTTGACAGGAAGGGCCCAGCGGAGCGGTGCTTGATAGGAAGGGCACAGTTCGGCGGTGCTTGACAGGAAGGGCCCAGTGGAGCGGTGCTTGAGATGAAGGGCCCAGCGGAGCGGTGCTTGAGATGAAGGGCCCAGCGGAGCGGTGCATGACAGGAAGGGCACAGTGGACCGGTGCTTGACAGGAAGGGCCCAGCGGAGCAGTTCAGAGACGGCGGTGCCCAGCGGAGCGGTGCTTGACAGGAAGGGCCCAGCGGAACGGTGCTTGACGGGAAGGGCCCAGCGGAGCGGTGCATGACAGGAAGGGCACAGTTCGGCGGTGCTTGACAGGAAGGGCCCAGCGGAGCAGTTCAGAGACGGCGGTGCCCAGCGGAGCGGTGCTTGACAGGAAGGGCCCAGCGGAGCAGTTCAGAGACGGCGGTGCCCAGCGGAGCGGTGCTTGACAGGAAGGGCCCAGTGGAGCGGTGCTTGACAGGAAGGGCCCAGCAGAGCGGTGCTTGAGATGAAGGGCCCAGCGGAGCGGTGCTTGACAGGAAGGGCCCAGCGGAGCGGTGCTTGACAGGAAGGGCACAGTTCGGCGGTGCTTGACAGGAAGGGCCCAGCGGAGCGGTGCTTGACAGGAAGGGCCCAGCGGAGCGGTGCTTGAGATGAAAGGCCCAGCGGAGCGGTGCTTGACAGGAAGGGCCCAGCGGAGCGGTGCTTGAGATGAAGGGCCCAGCGGAGCGGTGCTTGACAGGAAGGGCCCAGCGGAGCGGTGCTTGTCTTGAAGGGCCAAGTTCGGCGGTGCTTGTCTTGAAGGGCCCAGTTCGGCGGTGCTTGTCACGGCGGGGCCCTGTTCAGCGGTGCTTGTCACGGCGGGCCCTGTTCAGCGGTGCTTGTCACGGCGGGGCCTATTCAGCGGTGCTTGTCACGGCGGGGCCCTGTTCAGCGGTGCTTGTCTTGAAGGGCCCAGTTCGGCGGTGCTTGTCACGGCGGGGCCCTGTTCAGCGGTGCTTGTCACGGCGGGGCCCTGTTCGGCGGTGCTTGTCACAGCGGGACCCTGTTCAGCGGTGCTTGTCACGGCGGGGCACTGTTCAGCGGTGTTTGTCACGGCGGGGCCCTGTTCAGCGGTGCTTGTCACGGCGGGGCCCTGTTCAGCGGTGCTTGACATGTGTTCCCAGGGAACCAGATTGGGCTAATATTTCCCGCTCAGTCGCCATCCGACCTTTCGCTTGCGGGGCCCTCCTGTGCTGGAGTCCTGGGCACGTGGGTGTCCTCCTTCACACCCGAAATGGGGCTGGTGGGGCCCTCCTGGGCAGCTCGCTTGCTGCCGGACTTGTCCGCCCTGCTGCCCTTGCCCTCCTTCGCCGATTCTCTGGGGCCCTTGCCTCCCTTTGTGGATGTGCCAGGTGACGGTGCCAGGGTAGTGTTTTTGGGGGCTGCCGTCTCTGGCCTCTCGTGCCGGCCCTTCCCTTTTTTAGTTTTCTTCCCAGGGGGTGGTCTGGCTGTCCCCTTGCTGCTGGCCGATGTTGCTGCCCTAGAAGCTGGTGGACTCCAATAGCCCTGGACTATGGTCCTTGTAGGTGCAGGGCTTGTGGTGGCTGAGGTGCTGTTTGGACTCTTACGAGACGGAGGGGGTGGGTCAGGTGATGCAAAGAGGTTCATTTTGGAGAGGAAAAACTTTTTAGGAGCAGTGGGAAGGGTAGGTGCAGTGGGTATGGGAGTGGAGGAAGAGGATGTGGTTGTAGGAGAGTCAAGTGTGCTGTCTTTGGGTGCAGGTGCTTGTGACGGAGGCTGTCGTGAGGTGGATGGCTGTTGGGTGGGTGGCTGCCTGCGTTTGTGTGGTTTGGAAGAGGGGGTGACAGACACAGTGGGAGAGGACACAGGGGACGTGTAAATGGCGGTGGGGGTGGTGACTGCACGTGTGCGGAGTGTTCTGGTGGGTGTGCTGGTGATGGACGTGCTGGCTGATGGTGGTGTGCATGCAGGTGTGAGTGGAGACGTCACAGGGAGGGAGGAGGGAGACGAGGAGGAGGGGGACACAGAGGAGGCAGTGGCTGTTGGCATGTCTGCATGTGGATGTTGCTTGTGTGAATGCTTGTGGGATGTGTGGTGCTTATGTCTGGATGAGCTTCCCTTGGGTGTTGATGTGTGTGCAGGCTGGTCTGTAGGTGTGGCTGGGATAGGCAGAGGAACAGGGGAGTGGGACTGGGATGAGGAAATTGGAGGGGGGAGGCAGGAGACAGGGACAATGGCTGCTGTCAGTGCTGAGGCCAGAGCGTTGAACGATCTCTGATGGGCAGCCTGACCCGAATGAATGCCCTCCAGGTATGCCTTGCTCCGGTGCACCTCCCTTTCTACACCCTGGATGGCATTCAAAAGGGTAGACTGCCCAACAATGAGCGTCTGGAGGAGGTCAATGATCTCCTCACTGAGGGCAGCAGGGGTAACTGGGGCAGGGCCTGAGGTGCCTGGGGCGAAGGAGATGCCCGCCTTCCTGGCCGAGCAGGCACGGGGCGGACGCTGAGGGGCTGCTTGGAGGGCGGAGCTGGTGCGCTGGGTGGGGCTGTACCTGTTGTAGCGGTGGGCACGGATGTTGGCGCCACCACAAGGGAGCTCCCTTCCGAGGACGTGTCTGTGTCGCTGACATCTCCACGGGTCCCCGTTGTGGAGCTCCCCTCGCCCTCCGTCTCACTGGTGAACTCGGAGTCGGTTGCATGGCCCTCCGGGGCCATGTGAGATGCAGCTCCCTCGTGCTCCGATGCCACTTCTGCTCAGCCTGATGATGCTAATGCACACATGAATAGGAAGACCACAACAAAAGGGGGGGGGGAGAAAGAAAGACATGTTTAGTGCATGCATTGGCGACACCGTTGGCGGAGAGGACAGACACAGAAGCCCCCTGCACTACGCCGCGCACTCGGTGTACACTACTCAATTATTGTGACTTGGCTTACAAGTCTATGGACGACAAATGCACACATAGGTGACCCAGGGCCATGGGTAGCTATACTTAGCACCCTACAGAGGTGGGGGGCGGGGGCACAGGGCCATGCCTTACGGAGGGGCCTAGCCTACAGAAATCGCCCTGGCCTAGAGATAGCCACAGCCCTCCTCCCCCACCCAGACACCTCCACTGTGCGCTAATATAGCAGAATTTGCTGATACTCACCCCCTTGTGTCTGCTGTGATGTCCTCACGCGCCCATCCAAATCGGGGTGGGCCACCGCCAGGATCCGGGACATCAGGGGGGTCAATTGCCGTGTGGCACCCCTCCTAGGTTGGGAGGCCATCACCAGCACAGCCTCCGCGGTCTTTCTGCTCTAGCGGCGGATGTCCTCCCACCTCTTTCGGCAGTGGGTGCCCCGTCTGTTGTGGACCCCCAGGGTCCGGACGTCCTTGGTGATGGCACGCCAAATCTCGATCTTCTGATGGGCGCTGACCTATGTGACATGTACAGGGTGGGAAAATAAATATCATCATTTTCTGCATGGTCGATGTGAATGGCCCCCCCTCCCCAACCTTGCCATATGGCACATGCTCTCATCTGTCGTGCGATGCATGCCTCATTCGCTCCCCTCCCCACCATCTTTCATTCACCCCACTCAACCCAGGCATTGGCCACAAAACATGGTCCCAGTGTACTTACCTGTTGGTCTGGAGGACTGTAGAGTAGCGCATACTGGGGGAGGACCCCATCAACAACTTTCTCCAATTCTTCTGAAGTGAAGGCAGGGGCCCTTTCCCCAGTCGCAGCAGCCATTGTCTCTCCAGACCGAGGTCACAGCAGCACTTGCAGTATAGGTCCTCTCCTGTGGATGATCAGGTCTCGAGTGATTAAGCAGATAGAAAATTACGGTCACGGCCGCGGCAGTGCGTACAGCGGCGGTGCGTACCGCGACCGCCGGCGCACATCCTCATTGGCTCCTGAAACCCATAGGGTTCAATGTTAACCAATGTGGCTTAGCACCGCGGTCTTCGACCGCCTACCGCCACGGTGTGCCACGCCAGCGCATTGACCTCACATCCCATTGTCACTCTTCACAGGTCAGGCAGCCGCCATTTCAAGGGCCCACATGGCTTAATTTCTACTGCGTCACACAGGCCTAGGCCTTGCATTGCCACTCATACAAGCCATTCAATGCATAGAGAATTGTGAACTGTGCAAGCTGTGTGATCGTACCTGTGGGTTGATTGACTCTGTGCTCCATGTTGTCCTTCCTAGGCACCGTCCGCTGGGACTTGGGAGGAGATGGAGGACTGTTCCCGTGTACAGACTGCTGGTGGACCTGTCGACAATGGAAGAACGACATGTCATACTGACATACAGACTTGACAGAGCCACTATTAATGAACTGTGTGCCCAGCTGGAGCCAGACCTAATATCACCCATCCGCCAACCCACAGGGATTCCCCCTCTAGTGCAGGTTCTGTCAGTACTCCATTTTTTGGCAAGTGGATCATTCCAAACAACAGTGGCCATTTCATCTGGGATGTCTCAGCCTATGTTTTCTAAGGTTTTGTCCAGAGTGTTGTCTGCCCTGATGAAATACATGCGGAGCTACATTGTTTTCCCTGAGGTGGTCGATTTGGCTACAGTGAAGGGTAATTTCTATGCCCTTGGACATATTCCCAACATCATTGGTGCCATTGATGGGACCCATGTGGCTTTGGTTCCCCCCAGAGGAAGTGAACAGGTGTAGAGGAACAGAAAAAGTTATCATTCGATGAATGTCCAGGTGGTCTGTTTGGCAGACCAGTACATCTCCCATGTAAATGCCAAGTTCCCTGGGTCAGTGCATGACGCGTACATCATGCGAAATAGCAGCATCCCTTATGTGATGGAACAGCTACAGAGACACCGTGTGTGGCTAATAGGTGACTCTGGTTACCCCAACCTGTCCTGGCTACTGACCCCAGTAAGGAATCCCAGGACCAGGGCAGAGGAACGGTACAATGAGGCCCATGGGCGTACTAGGAGGGTGATTGAGTGGACCTTCGGCCTCCTGAAGGCCAGGTTTAGGTGTCTGCATATGACAGGTGGATCCCTAATGTACTCACCAAAGAAGGTGTGTCATATCATCGTGGCCTGCTGTATGCTTCACAACCTGGCTTTGCGACGCCAGGTGCCTTTCCTGCAGGAGGATGGTCCAGATGGTGGTGTTGTGGCAGCGGTGGAACCTGTGGAGAGTGAAGAGGAGGAAGACGACGGGGACGACACAGACAACAGGGACAGAGTGATACAACAGTATTTTCAATAACACACAGGTAAGATTCAACACCGGCATTTTACGATTACTTACAGTCTCCTGCCTCTCCACTGTCTGGCCTTTTCCCCCAGTGTATGTTAACTGATTAGTGACTTTCCCTTTAAATTTCAGCGATGTGGCCCCCACTGCGTGACCTCTGCTTGGTTTACCCATGGACTACAGCTGTGTGACAGTGGTATGTTCTCATCACTGTGTAACAGGACATTTTGGCAGCGTTATGTCTGATACATTTGTTCACAATACAGGCAGACTCCAGATGATTTTTGTGCAATAAGTGTTTTTATTAAAGTGCAGGAAATGGGGACATGGTTGCAAATCGGTGATGGGTGATGGTGGAGGAATGTCCATGGCAGAGTCCAGCTTTTCAGTCTCACAGGTGCATTGTCCATATGCCTGTGGAAGGTGGAGCAGGGGCAGTTAAAGGTTGGACAGGGTGACAATGTGGGACAGTGGGATGACATCAGGGGGTATCCTTTGCTGGCGGGGGTCTTGGCATCCTACTCTGTCTTCTTACGAGATCTGAGGCCCCGCTTGCGGGGTGGTTCTTCTTCTGCAGGAGGTGGGGTTCTGGTGGCCTGTTGTTGTGTGGGGGCCTCCTGTCCACTGGCGCCGGCGGAGGTGGTTGCCTGTTCTTGGTCCATGCTAGTGACAGGGGCCCTTTGTGGTGCTACATGATCCCGCAATGTGGTGACAATCTGGTTGAGTGCCCCGACGATGGTGCCCATTGCGGAACTGATGCTTCGGAGTTCTTCCCTGAACCCTATGTACTGTTGCTCCTGCATGACCTGGATCTCCTGGAACCTGGCCAGTACCATCGCCATCGTCTCCTGGGAGTGGTGGTATGCTCCCATGATGGAGGAGAGGGCCTCGTGGAGAGTGGGTTCCCTGGGCCTGTCCCCCCCCTGTCGCACAGCAGCCCTCCCAGTTCCCCTGTTTCCCTGGGCCTCTGTCCCCTGGACCGTGTGCCCACTACCACTGCCCCCAGGTCCCTGTTGTTGTTGGGGTGGTGGGTTAACCTGGGTGCCCTGTAGTGGTGGACACACTGCTGATTGAAGTGTCCTGGAGACAGAGGCATGGGCCCGCTGGGTGGGAGCTGTGCTGGTGTTCCCAGAGGGGGTTGGGTCTGCTGTGGCCAGTGGCTGTGTGAGGGGAACCGACTGTCCCGAGGTCCCCGATGGGCCGGGCTGGTCATCTGGGTCCAGGGAGACAGAGCTGCTGTCATCACTGGTGGCCTCTTCTGTTGGTGGGATGGACATTTCTGGACCCTCCTGGGCAGTGTGGTGACTTTCGGGTCCTGCAGGGGTATAGAGGTATGGTTATTGCTTCAGTGTGTGCCATATCGTGCAATGGGTGGGTGCACGTGTACCCCAGGGCTGGCATTCCTGTGTGGGGGCTTTTGTGAGGGTGGCTTGAGGGGGAGATGTGTATGTGCAGTGGGCATGCTTTGGTGATGGGTGTCCATGCTTTGTGGACGCATGCAGGGCTAGGTGTTGGGATGGGTGGGTTGTAATGGTGAGACATTTGCAGGGAGTAGGTGTGATGGGGGTGGGGGTGAGGTTGGGGGTATGATTTGGGATGCAGGTGGGGTGGGGGGATGAAGTAGTTAAGATTTGACTTACCAGAGTCCATTCCTCCAGATACTCCTGCGAGGCCTTCAGGATTCAGGATGTGCAAGACTTCCTCCTCCCATGCTGTAAATTCTGGGGGAGTAGGTGGGGGTCCGCCGCCAGTCTTCTGCACCGCGATGTTGTGCCTTGATACCATGGAACGCACCTTCCCCCGTAGGTCGTTCCACCGCTTTCTGATGTCATCCCGACTTCGTGGATGCTGTCCCACAGCGTTGACCCTGTTGACTATCCTTTGCCATAGCTCCATCTTCCTGGCAATTTTGGTGTGCTGCACCTGTGTCCCGAAGAGCTGGGGCTCTACCCGAACTATTTCCTCCACCATGACCCGGAGTTCGGCGTCTGAAAACCGGGGGTGTTTTTGGGGTGCCATAGGGTGGTGTGGATGAGGTGTGGGGTGGTGTATGTGTTGTAGAGTGTGGTGAGTGTGGTGATGTGTGGTGTTTTGTGCGTGGATATTGTGTGGGTGATGGTGTGGTTTGCCTCTGTGTGATGGTGTTATCTAAGCAGTGCTGTCTGTCTCTGGCTTTCTGTCGGTTTTTTTGGTTGTAAGGGTTTGCGGGTGATGTGGGTGTGTGTTTTATATTGTATTGGGTGTGTGGGAGTGTTGTTTGTATGTGTATCAGGTGTGTGTATTTCGATTTGTCCAATGTGGTTGTGTTTTGTAAGTGTGTGTGTATTTCGACCGCAGCGGTGTGTACCGCCAATGGAATACCGCGGTTGAAAGACTGCCGCGTGGATTCGTGGGTCGGAATGGCATGGGCGTATTTCTGTTGCCGTGACGGTGGAGGTTTGGTCATCGCCAGTTTCCCGCTGACCTTTGCTGTGGCGGACTTTTGTGGATGTCGGTTTTTTGGCGGTTTGCCAGTTGCGGGTCAGAATGACCGTGGCGGTTTACCGCGCCCACGGCGGTGTTATGGCGGTCTTCTGACCGGCGGTGAGCGCCTTTTACCGCCGAGGTCAGAATGACCCCCTATATGTCTGTTCTACCTCCACCCAATGCTGTATTTAAAGCTTGATTCTCCTAATTTTCAGCTGCCAATATGACACCCGAGGAACGTCATTCTTTCCACATAAGGGCAGACAGGTACCATCACATTTTGGATGTTGATACCGGGTACCAGAGGATGGAAGGGAGGTTCTGGAAGGAAAAGGCCACTGGGGCATGGCGTGTCTTCCCATATGAGGGACCTCCACAGAAGCCACCAAAAAAGCAGGTGATATTGGGGAAGACATCAGGGATCCAGGGGGCCTTTGTAGCTCAAACCACATCCACATCTGCTGCACCTGTCACAAGCCACGCACCCAAGCAGCCACCTGCTGCAGTATTGAGCCCAAACTTTGAAAGCGACATGAAACAGGACATGCCCGCCATGATGGTCAGATTGGACATGTTGGAGCAGGAGAGTGCTAAAAATAGAAAATTACTGAAGTACTGCAGGAGAAAGTTAAAAGAAATTATGATGTGGCACAGGCACAACCCCCCCATTTCCTTCCCTCTCCCTTTTACTGTTGCAAATAGTTTTAGATTGGGTGTTAGATGATAGTGTTAGGTTAGTTAAGTAGTGTAGGGTAGGCATAGGTTAGATTAAGTATAGTTGGGGGTAGGGTTTAATACTGTTTTATATTTTTTTATTTGGGAGGGATGGGTGGGGGGTCACTTTGGGGTATATGTGTAAAAAATAAAAATATGAAAATTACAAATACCAAACAAAATATATTTGTTTAGGCCATAGGTTAAGTTAGTACATGTGTAGTTATAGTCTATGTTGTCCTACTTGTATCTTGTTTCTTAAGGAGGGTTGGGGGACAATGTTTAGGGGGTGGCATTACATGTGTAAGATTACTTTAGTATAGGTTAGATAGGAGTAGTTGTAAGTTACGTTAAGCTAGTTTAGGTTAATTTAGTGTAGGGTAGTTTTTAGGATAGTTTTAGGTATGTAGTTTTAAATAAATTAAAATAAATCCTGTTTGTATAAGACATTTTGTTTGAGTGTCTGGAGGTTCCCATGTGTACACTGGCCAAGTTGGAGGAATGGCCTAAGGTACGCTTACTCTCTTGATTTCCATGGCTTACCATGTGCATCCCCTATGACCAAGGAGCTGTCAGATTGGCTGCTAACAACAACTAGTCCATACATTTGCCATCCACTGCTCCAGCCGTTCACTTTGTGTATGTATACTTTATCTTGGACAGGCACATATGGAACTTCAACTGTCATTATTGGTACTCCCATCTGGGTAAATAATCATTGACTTGGTTCTGAGACATACTTGCAAAATGTCAACTTCAAAGTATATCTGTTCAATATTTGTATAGAATAATCCATAAATTGGTTGTAGCTGACAACACCATCTTTCACCATTCTCATGTTAGCAGCCTAGTGTGTGGCTTTGTGTCTGACAGTAATGCACTCATGTAATGATGTTATGTCATTATTGACATGGATTCACACAATGCAATCATTTAGCTGAGTAAATGGATCACAGTAAATGTATAAATGCTTCATGTATACAAGATGCTTTATTTACATGTGCAAGTGTATTTTCAAATGCTATACAATGTCCAGTTCACAGACCCCATGAGTGAATCATAGCCATATGTAGCATAATCAGAGTCCAGGGGTGAGGGACATGTCATAAGACATGGTTATGAGAAGTGTGCATTAGTGAGATTTAAAATTGCCAAATAGTAAGAATGGAAACAATGACAGTACATAGCAGACAAGTTAACAGTGGTTGAGTGAAGAGAGCACATTTCCTACTGCCACAACACTGACATGATCTTAAGCCCAGAACTAAGGTGAATCTGTCCATGTGGCACAGACTGGTGCTACCTGGTGGTTTTCCTTGTCAATGTTATTCCTTCCACATCTTCATCCTCTGATGTGTGTGGTGCCTCCTGTGCCATGGCTGGTGATATTGTAGAGGTACAGGGGGCCGAACACATACATCAGGGGATAGAGATGTGGAGTCAAAGGTCCCGGCAGCTGCCATTTGTGGGAACACATAAGGCATCACTGCAGCAAGGAGGAACGCAGCAACATCATGGTGGTAGGCAGCCATGTTTTCCCTGAAGGAGGCTGCTTCCCACTGTATGGACTCCAGAGTATTCTGCATAGCCCCCAGTCATGCTGCTGTCAGTTTGGGAGGGCAATTGTTGTACCCTCTGCCTCATGACAGCAGCTATGTCAGCCAGGATCTCCTGGAGTCCACGTAGCAAGGAGTGGGTGCCTCTGATGGGAGCTGAGTTGTCTTTAATTGGACTGCAGCACCTCTGCACTCCCTCTAGGCTGCCTGCCATGGGCTCCATCCCCACCCGCACCTGCTTGGCCAGCTCCCGCTGGACTCCTACTGCTGTCTTCTGAAAGGTGATCTCTGGGCCCTCCGAGTCCAGGGTTGTGTCAGTTCTGGCTAGTCGTTTATGTTGGTAGCTGGGTGGTTCATGTGGAGACCCCTCAATGCTGAGTGTCATCCCTGTGACTGGAGGTGGTGTCTGAAGGGATCCTAGGACATCCTG
Source organism: Pleurodeles waltl (assembly GCF_031143425.1). Taxonomy (NCBI): domain Eukaryota; kingdom Metazoa; phylum Chordata; class Amphibia; order Caudata; family Salamandridae; genus Pleurodeles; species Pleurodeles waltl. The sequence goes on from NC_090440.1 coordinate 1,016,050,183, forward strand.
AAGAGCCTCTTCATTGATGGTCGCAGCTGGTCATCCGTGTCAGTGAACTGCTCTGCCTCCCGTGGTTCCACCTGCTAAGTAGAGCCCTCATCCCTCTGAACTCCTGACTCCTGTCAGGAGTTCAAGGCCCTCCTCCACCCGCAGACTTCTTCCTGCGCCTCATCCCTGGTGTCTTATGGGAGAGCCCTGCTTTCCTACTAGGCTTCCTCTCTCCTCCTTTTTCTCTGCTCCTCTCTCCGTGTGCTCTATCTTCCGTGTCTGCCCCCGTGCCCCTTCTGCTGCTCGCTCTCCTCTCTGCCCTTCATTCTTTACTTTTGCCTTTACTTCTGCCTTAATTTTTCTTCACTTTTGCTTTACTTCTGCTTTTCCCTCCACTCTCTCGCTCACTCTCGCACTCCGCCTTTCTCCCTCCCCTGCCGCTGTTGCCCCTGAGGCCCCTCCCCTCCCTCGCACTGCTCTCCTGCTGTGGCTGCTCCTGCGACCCCACCCCCTTTTTTGTGCTGTTTTTCGCCCCTGTTCCCGCCTCCCAGCTGTCCTCTCCTCCCCCCCACTTAATGGCGCCCGCTGCGTGGAAGGTCGAGCAATACCACTGACCTGGTCAGTGAACTGCTCTGCCTCCTGTGGCTCCTCCTGCTAAGTAGAGCCCTCAGCCCTCGTTCCTCTGAACTCCTGATCCTTGTCAGGAGTTCAAGGCCCTCCTTTACCCACACGTTTATGCCTGCGCCTCATACCTGGTGTCTAGTGGGAGAGTTCTGCTTTCCTACTAGGCTGTCTCTCCCCTCCTTTTTCTCTGCTCCTCTCTCCGTGTGCTCTCTCTTACGTGTATGCTCCCGCTGTGCCCCTGCTGCTGTTCACTCTCCTCTGTGCCCTTTTGACTTGCTTTATTATGCCTTTACTTCTGCCTTACTTTTTCTTCACTTTTGCTTTACTTCTGCTTTTCCCTCCACTCTCTCTCTCACTCTCATCCTCCAGCCTCTTTCTCTCCCCCGCCGCTGCTGGCCCTGAGGCCCGCCTCCCTCCTCGCCCTCACTCTGCTTTCCACCTGCTGCTGCCCCCGTGGCCCTGTCTCCTTTTTTGCACCATTTTTGCCACCGCTCCTGCCTTCCAGCTGTCTTCTCCTTCCCCCTCCCCCCCTACTTAATGGCAGCCGCTGCGTGGCCGTGCAGCTTGCATGCCAAAGGCAAGCTCAACTGTGCCCTTCCGCACCTGGATCGCGCCAAGCACCGGAGCCCCTGACTCTCATCCCCCCCACCGCCGCCACGCACATCTTCATTATGACGCCGTCACCCTCTGCACACTCAACACCGGCTGCTCACCAGCCTGCCTTCATGCCTCCCCGTAGATCACCCGTGGACCATTCTCCTGCCAGAACTGTACCTTCGCCAGCCTCCACGCCAACGACCCACTCATCAAGGCAGGATGCAACTATTTCAGGTGCATACTTCTCAACACCCGCTCCGTCCACAAACACGCCATAGAACTATGGAATCTACTAGACTCAGCTTCCCCAGACATCACCTTCCTGACCAAGACCTGGATGAACCCCTCCTCAGCACCTGACATAGCCATAGCCATCCCGGACGGCTCCAAGATCACCCGCAGGGACCACCCCAAAAGCTAGGAGGAGGCATCGCCATCGTGCACAAGAACACCATCAGGATCATGACCAGCACCGAAGACACCCTCAGCACCGCCGAACACCTGCACTTCCAGATTCACACTGACCCAAACACCACCCTCCGAGAGACCCTCGTCTACAAGCCTCCAGCCCCTGACAGCGGTTCAGGACTCTGTCATCAGCACGCCCGCTCTCGCATCCACTGGCTACCTACTCCTTGGGGAGTTAAACTTCCACCTCGAGAACACCAACGACTACAACATCACCACCCTGCTCGACAACCTCTCCAACCTCAGCCTCAAACAGCTTGTCTCGACACCCACCCACTCCGCAGGACACACACTTGACCCTATTTTCTCAGCCAGCAAACACATCTCCTTCGGCCACACCACGAACTCCACTGGACAGATCACCGCTGCATCCACTTCTTCTGCGAGAAACCCACAACACACCATCACCTGCAACAGTTTCCACACTGCAGATGGAACAAGGTCACCGAAAAACAACTAATCACTACCCTCTCCCGGAACCCACCTATCGATACCACCCACACTGACACTGCTGCCTGCAACTTCAGGCAATGGATCGACACATATGCCAACACTCTTGCCCTGATCAAAAGTCCCTCCAACAGATGCACCAACATAAAGGCCTTCTGGTTCACCGCCAACCTCCAAGAATCTAAGCAGACATGCGGAAGACTCGAAAAGATGTGGCGCCATAATCAGACACTGGACAACCACACAGCCTTCAAAAACGCTATCTGCAGACACCACCAACTCATCTGAACCACCAAGAGAACCACCTTCAAAGAACGCATCAACAACAAAGCACACAGCCACAAGGAGCTTGTCAACATCGTGAAGGAACTTTCCAACCCCAGCTCCAACGCCAATGACATCCCGCCATCACAAGACCTCTGCGACTCCCTAGCCTCCTACTTTCACTGCAAGATCGCAGACATCCACAACAGCTTCAGGACTCAGACCCCTCCCCCCCGGAAACCACTGACACCACAGACTCACCACCCACCAGCTTCCTACTCTCCTGGACTACCATCAACAACAACGACACCATCGAAATCATGAACACCATCCAGTCCGGCTCACCATCCGTTCCCTGCCCTCACCGCATCCTCAACAAAGCAAGCTCCGTCACCGCACTGCAACTCCGGAAGATCATCACCACCTTCCTAGAGAGCTGTAAACATGCTGAGATCAATGCCATCCTCAAGAAACCCAAGGTGGACCAAAAGGACCTCAAGAACTTCTGGCCCATCTCCCTGCTCCCCTTCCCGGCAAAGGTCATCAAGAAGGCTGTCAACAGACAACTGACCCGCTTCCTCAAGGAGAACAGCACTCTGGACCATTCTCAATCCGGATTCCGCAGCAACCACAGCACCAAAACTGCCCTCATCGCCGCCACCAACGACATCAGAACCATAATGGACAAAGGCAAAACTGGGGTCCTCATCCTCCTGGACCTCTCAGCCATGTTCAACACCATCTGCCACCACACTCTACCCACACGCCTCAGCAATGCAGGAATCTGCGACAGAGCCCTGGACTGGATCACCTCCTTTCTCACCAGCAGAACTTACAGAGTCTGCCTCCCTCCATTCCACTCTGAAGCCATCAAAATCATCTGCGGTGTACCCCAGGTTTCGTCCCTCTGCCTGACCCTCTTCAACATCTACATGGCTCCACTTGCTTAACATGCCCGATCTCACAACCTCAAAATCATCTCAAACGCTGACGACACACAGCTGATCCTCTCCCTCACCAAGGACACCGCCAAGATCAACCTCCAAGAAGGAATGAAGGCCATCGCCGAATGGATGAAGAACAGCTGCCTCAAACTCAATTCTGACAAAGACTGAGGTCCTCATCTTTGGCCCCACCCCCTCCGCATGGGATGACTCCTGGTGGCCTGCCACACTCGGATCCGCTCCGACTCCCAGCGACCACACATACAACCTAGGATTCATACTGGACTCCTCACTATCCATGACTCAGCAAGTCAACGCCATCTCCTCCTCCTGCTTCAACACCCTCCGCATGCTCCGAAAGATCTACAAATGGATCCCCACAGAAACCAGGAGAACAATCACCCAAGCCCTCGTAAGCAGAAAACTGGACTAAGGCAATGCCATCTACGCAAGAACCACGGCCAAACTCCAAAAAATCTGCAGCTTATCCAGAACGCCTCCACCCGCCTCATCCTGGATGTTCTCCACCACTGGCACATCACAGGCCACCTGAGAGACCTGCACTGGGTCCCCGTATTTAAGAGAATCACCTTCAAACTCCTCACCCATGCTCACAAGGCACTGCACAACACCAGACCAGAATACCTCAACAGGCGGCTCTCCTTCTACACCCCAACAAGACAGCTCCGCTCTACCGACCTCGCCACCACCACCGTCCCATGCATCTGCAGAACTACAACCGGCCGCAGATCATTCTGGAACACTCTTCCCACCCACCTGCGTCAGACCAAGGACCTCCTTACCTTCAGGAGACTTCTAAAGACTTGGCTGTTCGAGCAATAGCAGCGCCCCCCCCCATCAGCGCCTTGAGACCCTTACAGGGGAGTAGTGCGCTTTACAAATTCCTTCATTGATTGATTGATTGATTGATTCATCTGTAAACTCCAGGACAGGCCGGTTGATAGGAGGTAAGCCATCATCTTCTGCAATGAGATAGCGTAAAGCCAATCTTAAATTGTTGTGGCTGTTGACATGGCACATCACTTATTTGCTACTAGAGGCTCAGTGACATGTTACTGACCCAAGGTTGTAGTTGTACATTATGTGTAGCATTGTGCACATAGGTTAAGCTCACAAGGTATTTTGGGGCATTTTTAGGTGTCCTTTTTGTGACGCTCTGATGAAGCTAAGCACTGGTCCATATTTACAAGGAGGTGTAATGGCACATTTCTGTGGGGTTACACCTCCTTGTAAATATGGGCCCCTCCGACATTGTTTTCTACGTCAGTGGGGCGTGCAATGGGTGTTGCATTCTGCAGCACACATAGAAGAAGCAAAATGCCATTAATGACTGTTTATGTGCAGGAAGCGACAACTTCCTGCACATGAACAATCTATCCCCTTAACTCAGACAACCTTGCACTGTGGTGCAAGGCTTGCTGTGTTGGCCCGCAACAGCTAATTTAGCCTTAACACAGGGCGTGACACAGGGGTAACCCACATTATAGTGACTACTGGCCATCAGCGCATTTTGTTACATTTTCAACTGCTTGTAGCAGGCCCCACACATGTGCTAATTAGAGGTGACAGTGCAACCATTATGGATTGTCTGCCCCATTATTTTGTCCCTCCCTAACATTGTATCATTTCCTTGCACACAAGATATCAGCAACAGGCAAGTGTTGGTGTGAGGATGTTGAATGTGGAACATTGCATGCATTTTGTGACTTTGTAGATATGGAACTAGGGAATGCACAGCTTGGTTCCACATGGGCTATTATTAGAATGATGATACAGTTGTATTACAGGCTAATGACATTGTGCCGGTAGTGCAACATTGATGCCACTTGTGCCAGTTATCACCAGTGTTGAATGTGCCACTAAGCAGTAGACCAAACTTTCACACAAGACACTATGGCCCTCATTACGGCTCTGGCGGTCTACTGACCTCCAGACTCGTGGTGGCAGTCCCACCACCGATGGGCCAGCAGTGAAGACCACCAGATTACGGGTGTATTGGTTTGGCCTGTGCCAAACCGCCACTTACCTGTTCCTACCGCCAGGACTGGTGGACTGATGGGCCGGAGATAAGCATCTCCGATCCCATGGTCCAGCAAAGATCGATGGCAGTATCACAAGTCCCCTTCCCGCCAGGGATCTCGTAGCAGTAGCACTGCCACAAAATCCCTTATGGGAAGGCCACAGATGACAGGAATTTGCATTCCCCCATCCCCCTGCAATCCCATCACCCCCCCAAGCTCCCTTCCATACCAGAACCACTCTCACCCCCTTTCATACAGGCCCCCCTCCATCACATACACGCACACTCACACACACACACACCCACAAGCACCCCGCATACACTCATTCACAAACACTGACATACACGCATTCACCAAACATTTCACCACGCACTCACTTTGACAATCATACACGCATTCATACACCCATACACACACATGTGCATCTCCCCTGTGTCCTGATACAGCCCAGTGTTCAAGGATTGCAAAAAGACCTAGGTAAGGAGCCTAAAGATTTTTCTGGGTAAATAGTATTATTTGTTCAAAAAGTGTTTGTTTTACTGTGGACTGTCTGTGTTTCAGGCAGCCTGGTCTCTTTTAAAGTGGTGTTTTAAAAAAAAAATGTTTTTAGCGTGACTGTGTGAATTCCCTTGCTAGTTTGTGGCACCCCCCCTCCCCCTCCACCCCCCATTCCCCCCCCCAATCTTAGTAATAAAGGCTACATACATCTTTCAGAGTGTGGTTTTAGGAGACTGTTTTAATCTGTTTGTGTGATTTAAATTGTGCTTAAAAACTGTCTGCCCCCCTGTATTTTTGCCTTTAAAAAGCCCGATTTTAGAGTGTGCGCCCAGCACTATTGCAGTGTTTGTCTCTTAAACAATATCCCCCTTACCTGGAAAGTAGACTCTGCTAGCTTGGAAGTGTGGATTCAGCCTGTCTGTATCCAAGGAGATTCTGAATAGAGCAGCAGTTGCCTTTCCCCCTGCCCACATGGACTGGACTTAGCTGATTGGCTCCCTGAGTCTCTGCTGCACCTGAAACCCGCCCCCCACCTGCTCTGGCTCCTTAAGTTTGTGGAGGGAAGGCCAAGACAGGCACCTCCATTTTGTGTTCCTCTGTGCATCTCCCCTGTGTCCTGATACTGCCCAGTGTTCAAGGATTGCAAAAAGACCTAGGTAAGGAGCCCAAAGATTTTTCTGGGTAAATAGTATTTGTTCAAAAAGTGTTTGTTTTACTGTGGACTCTCTGTGTTTCAGGCAGCCTGGCCTCTTTTAAAGTGTTTTTTTTTTTTGTTATCGTTTTTGCCGTGACTGTGTGAATTCCCTTGCTAGTTTGTGGCACCCCCCTCCTCCCCCCCTCTGCCCTCCCTTCCCCCCACCCTATTCTTAGTAATAAAGGCTACATATATCTTTCAGAGTGTGGTTTTAGGAGACTGTTTTAATCTGTTTGTGTGATTTAAATTGTGTTAAAAACTCTCTGCCCCCCTGTATTTTTGCCTTTAAAAAGCCTGATTTTAGAGTGTGCGCCCAGCACTATTGCAGTTTTTGTCTCTTAAACAATCTTCCCCTTACCTGGAAAGTAGACTCTGCTAGCTTGGAAGTGTGGATTCAGCCTGTCTGTATCCAAGGAGATTCTGAATAGAGCAGCAGTTGCCTTTCCCCCTGCCCACAGTGACTGGACTTAGCTGATTGGCTCCCTGAGTCTCTGCTGCATGTGAGACCCGCCCCCCCCCCCCCACCTGCTCTGGCTCCTTAAGTTTGTGGAGGGAAGGCCAAGACAGGCACCTCCATTTTGTGTTCCTCTGTGCATCTCCCCTGTGTCGTGATACAGCCCAGTGTTCAAGGATTGCAAAAAGACCTAGGTAAGGAGCCCAAAGATTTTTCTGGGTAAATAGTATTATTTGTTAAAAAAGTGTTTGTTTTACTGTGGACTCTCTGTGTTTCAGGCAGCCTGGCCTCTTTTAAAGTGGTGTTTTTTTTTTAAATCGTTTTTGCCGTGACTGCGTTAATTCAGTTGCTAGTTTGTGGCAACCCCCCACCCCCCCCTTTTTTCCCCTCCTATTCTTAGTAATAAAGGCTACATACATCTTTCAGAGTGTGGTTTTAAGGGACTGTTTTAATCTGTTTGTGTGATTTAAATTGTGCTTAAAAACTGTCTGCCCCCCTGTATTTTTGCCTTTAAAAAGCCCGATTTTAGAGTGTGCGCCCAGCACTATTGCAGTTTTTGTCTCTTAAACAATCTCCCCCTTACCTGGAAAGTAGACTCTGCTAGCTTGGAAGTGTGGATTCAGCCTGTCTGTATCCAAGGAGATTCTGAATAGAGCAGCAGTTGCCTTTCCCCCTGCCCACAGGCTCTGGAGTTTAGTTAACTTGCTCCTTATATAAGTTCCTTGTGGTTGTTTCATATGCTGTTGTGATAGATTGTTGGGAGATGGTGTTTCATTGGTTGCTAGCTCCAGGGATGCCGTTATGATTGGTGGATAGGGCTGAGATTCTGATTGGCTGTTGGTTCTAGGGCTGTGATTGGTGGATAGGGCTGGTATTCTGATTTGTTGCTGGTTTTAGGGCTGGGGCTGTGATTGGTGGTCAGGAATAGGGCTATGACTGGTGATTAGGGCTGGGTCTCCCATTAGTTGGCTAAATCAGTGTTTAAAATTGAATTGGCTAGGGTTAGGACCAGCTTCTTATTGGCCAGTAGGGCTATAAAAGGCCAGGATTCAGGGCGTCTCAGCCCGGGCGTCGATGCAAAGGGCGGAGAGGACAAGGGCAGTTGCCTGTTTGGGCCTGTTCGGGACTAGGGACAAGGGCCAGAAATGCTGCCCAGTCCCCCATTGACCATAAATGGTGTCAGCCCCTACACATGCCTCAACATGCAACCACATATTCTACAAAGGCATCCAAACCATGCATCACAAACTGACCACAGACAGATTGCATTGCCCCACCACCCAACACAGTACCCTACATACAACACATATACACATACCCCCCACAACTACTACAGTCAAACACCTTCATTCTTACAGCAAACACTACTCTGTCCCCTCCCACTAACACTATCTGCCACCAACCACACAATACAAAACTACAACATACATTTCTCTTAGTTTCCCAGATACACACTCTCTGCTGATACTAACCAACAACACTATCCGCTGTTCGCTCCACACAGACCACCTGTCATCATAACAATGCCCAATCCCTGCATTCAAACACATCATCTACAAACACTCTTCCCCTCTCCTCACCAATTACACACAACCATACAATCCCCACATTTCACCCCACCACACATATTACCTCTTCCGTTCATCTCAACTAATACTTACTTCCCTGACAAACACCCATCACCTCTTACACACCTCATACATTCATCTCCAAAACACATCAACACCCCATCTAACACTCAAATTCCACTTAGCAGCACTAACTCACATACAAATCCCTCACCAAAAACAACTACATCAATATCCCCTCTCATTATTCCACAAACACAATACTGACCACAAACATCAGCACATCAAAGCAACACAAACTTACATTACACTCATCGTCATACCCACTCCCACCCCCAGGACTACACAAAGGATACAAATTCCATCCTATCTCCAACCCTACTCCCCCACTCTTCACAAACACCTACCTCAAGCACCCCAACCCAGCAACTTTCATTCACTCGCCTTTCCTCCATTGCACAAGTTAGAGCCTTACATCATGATCCACATGCTCCTCCACCACCCCTAACCCATACTCCATCCACACTAAACAAACGCAAACAAAATAAAAAACATGCCACTCATAGCAACCTCGCATCCCCTTGTCTGTTACATAATAAAACTACCCTACAAAAAACACTACACCCCTCATGGCTCGCACAGCCACCAAGTCCACCACCCACACACACAGACCCAACAAAATGCCTCCTTATCCTGCTGGAAGAGGAACACTATATTGAAAAGCAAGACTATTGTGAGCCTCAAACAGTTATCACAACTAGCCACACTCCTGCTTCAAGCTCACATTACACTACTTACCCTTCTACTAAACAAAACAACACTACCACTAACACACCTTATCTAAACTGCCAGCTCATAAATGCTTGATCACTCTCAAAAAACAAGCACCACATCTACGACCTGCTCACAGACACACAACCTGACTTACTATTCATTACGTAATCCTGGCTGGGAGATGACATGGCACCAGTGTTGCACGAAGCCCTTACTCCGGGCTATCAAACCATCACACAAAACCGTATAGGCAAGAGAGGAGGTGGACTAGCTATTATATTCAAACAGGCAATAAACCTCAGTAAAACAGACAACATCTCCATACAAGGTTGTGAAGCCCTCCTTACCAGATGCCACCCTACTCCAACTTCCTCCTGTAACTTTCTCCTCCTTTACAGACCTCCACCTAACAACTCCACTTTCCCTGATGCTTTTCTTGACACAGTCTCAAACCTTATTACACTATACTCCAATCTATGCATTCTTGGGGATCTAAACATTTGGTTTGACAAACCCAATATGCCCCATCCAAAAGCTATCACCACTGGCCTACTTACATTGAACCTACATCAGATTGTACACAATCCCACACACATCGCTGGTCACATCCTAGATGTCATTTTTGCTTAGCCTGAACTTGTTACTATTCATAGCATCACACCAACCACCTGGTCAGACCACCATATGATAACTTTCCGACATACAACTCCACAAATCAACACACCCTACAACTACTTACATACATACCCCTATCGACCATGGAGCAAACTCAATTTGGATCACTTAGAAACACAACTAACAGCAAACACAGATCTAGATACAATTAATTCTGTACCAAAACTTTATGAGTGGCTACAGGAAGCTTTTGATGTCCTAATACCACTCAGAAAAACTAAACACGACAAAAGAAAACCAACACCTTGGAGAAACACAGAACTTAAAAAGATAAAGCAACAAATCAGAAAGTTGCAGCGGACCTGGCTCAAAACAAACAGTCACGACAAACTGCAGCTACACAAACTTAACAGGATATACAAATCATCAATCAAAAAAGCTAAAAAAAGATACTACTCAGACAGAATTCTAAATGCTCAATCTACAACCAAGGAATTTTATAAAATTCTCAATGAATTTCGAAAACCTACATGCATGGAAGGAAGTCATCCTACCACTCAAGATTTCACAAATAAATTGGCAACTCACTACACAACCAAGGCAGACACATTGGACTCCTATTTAAAACAGAAGAAAACCATCAGCACCAACCCCTTTACTAAAATACCCTTTAAGAATAAACCATCCCAACCTCTACAGTCCTTCAAACAAATATCCCATGATGAATTTATGGATTTGGTCAAAGCAAGCAGACCTTCTGGTTGCCCTTCTGACCCTTGCCCACCACAAATCTTCAAGAACATCTTGCTATCTAGAAGAATCATCAACAACTCTTTAACTTCAGGAACTTTTCCTGCAGACCTGAAAAAGGCATACATACGACCATTATTAAAGAAAACAAACCTAGACCCGCAAGACCCCCAACAACTACAGACCAATCTCAAATGGACCTTTCCTGGGCAAATTGATAGAAAGAGCAGCATTCGCCCAGATGTCACAATTCATTGAAGACAATTCTATACTTTCAGACTTCCAAACTGGATTCCGCCCAGGAAGAAGCACTGAATCAGCACTCATGGCAATCTGGGACGATCTTAAAAACACAGTCGACCGAAATGGAATTGCTGCACTACTTCTCTTGGACCTCTCAGCTGCCTTTGATATGGTTGACCATGACACCCTAACTCAAAGACTCCACGAAGCCGGCATACAAGGGATTGCTCTCGACTGGATTACTTCCTATCTCCAAAAAAGAGCGAATATCATCCACTCGCCCCCCTTCTCCATCTCACATGCTACAACTATGCAGATGACACACAAATACTACTTAAATTAGAATGCCCCAAAAACATTGAAAACTCACAAATCTTCAGTTGCCTCAGAGCCATTGATCAGTGGATGACCTGGAGCCATCTCAAACGAAATACCTCCAAAACAGAAATACTCATATGTGGTGACTGGAAAAATTATGACCCTCTGTGCGTCTGGCCTGACGATCTCGGACCACCTCCTCAATTATCCAAGGAAGTTAGAAACCTAGGAATCGCCATGGATTCCAAGCTAACTATGAATGCCCAAGTAGACAAATTAGCACGCACAAGCTTCATCACCTTAAAGACTTTACGACGCATCTTCCCCCACCTTGGATTTCCACACAAGGTGCAAGCTACTATCTCGCTTGTTCTATCCAAACTGGATTATGCCAAATGCCTCTACCATGGATCATCTCTATCTGTTATGAAAAAACTACAACGTATCCAGAATTCTGCAGCCAGGCTACTACTACATATAAAGCCGCAAGCCCACATCTCCCCTGCCTTGAGAGCACTACACTGGTTACCCGTTGCCAGAAGATGCACTTCAAGCTGTCACCCACAAAGCTATACATGGAACAGGACCGCTTTTTATCAGAAAGAAAATTACCAAATACATCCAACAAAGAACCCTCCGCTCAAGACTGGCACCCCGCCTTAGAACACCACCATACAAGAAAAAGACTGTAGGTGGTACATCCTTCTCCGTCCAAGCAGCCAAACTATGGAATTCATTACCCCCAACTATAAGAGACACAGATAACTTTCTTGTCTTCAGAAAACTACTCAAGAGTTGGCTCTTTCCTTCATAACCACCTTTTTCAAACAACTATGAACTGCATATGCCTATGTGGATAAATATTTTTTTCAGATTATATGTATATTTCTATTTATTTATAGTTTCTTTGGAAAATATGTATTGCTATTGTCATAACAATAAAATGCATACACACTCTTTAAACCTGTCTGACTAAGTATTTTTTACCTATGATTCTAATTATGTATTGTATGTGCAAATGTGTGTGTATTCATGTGTGTGTGTGTATATATATATATATATATATATATATATATATATATATATATATATATATATGTATGTATGTGTATATGTTGTTTCTGTGCTTGGCATGTTCGTGGATCATTGGATGGCTCCTGGTTTTTGGGTTGTTAGACTAGATATCTATGAATTCCTGCTCTCATCTTATCACACTTATCTACTCATCACTCTTATGTCATGTCTCTATCAAACTATCCTCCATTCTCACTCTGACTCATCCCAAATCCCTTCTACCACTTTCATCTCCTAAATATCTCTGCCTAAGCTCTTCCCTCCACCTCCATATCTAACTCACCAAACCTCACTCTACCTCTGTGACCTCCCACACAACCCTTCTAAATTCTCCTGCATTCATCTCACCCTGCTATTATGCTCTCCCTAACCCTTCCACATACTCTTCCCCCTCTGCCCCCCTTTATTCATCCCTAGCCTTTGGGTTGAGTAAATGAAGGATATACTCCCAATTAACACTTCTGTTTTTTTTTCCTCCTCCACTCCTCCATTACTCCAGTCAATCTAACTAACAAACTCTCATATCCGCGGCTCAAATTAACTCAGAATAATACTAAAACTGTACTCATTATTAAACGATACTAATCCATCACTAATTCTTGTTGGGTTCCGGAGTAGCGTGCTACTCATCGAAAATCGCTTTGACGCCTCGTCAGGGGTAGTAAGCGCTATATAAATACGATTACAATTACAATTACAATATACACACACACACACGCACATACACATTCATACACGCCTACAAACACACATACAAACACCCATACACACACCCATACATACACATGCACACATACATGCACACACGCATCCATACATACTTACAAACATGCATACAAACACCCATGCACACACACATATACAGTTACATTCACACAGCAGACAACACCCATTCACACTCGCACACACAACACCCCTCCCATGTCAGCAGGGAACGGGTGCTTCCACCACCGGGCAGTGCCTCGCCATCCGGACACCACCAGGCCGTATTACAGCTTGTAATACGGCTGGTGGAGTCCTTTTGGTGGGGCAGGACCGGTGGTGGAACTGCCCCTTTGCCTCTGACCGCCAGCAAAACTATTGGTGGATTTCTACCAAATTGTAGCGGAAATCCCTCAGTAGTCGTAATATGGCGGTAGGAAGACCGCCAGCACTGGTGGTCTTCCAGCACCCACAGCTTCAGCAGTCTGTGTAAAAGACCAACAAAGTCATAATTAGGGCCTCTATCTTGTCAAATGGTGAGATTGCAGCTACTTGTACAACTGCATACATGATGTTCACAGACAAGCTCCATGTATTGTATGTGTTTTATTTTATGGCCATTCCTATACGGCACATATAGTTGTGTGTGAGTTGTTGTGGGTTCACCCTGTGTGGGTTGTGTTACACAGGTTGCATGCTTTAAGGCTGATTTTTTCTCAAGTGGCACAGCTCAGTGCAGCAGCAGTATATGTTGCACGACACTGCACCAGTTTTAAAACACAGGGATGTGCCATGTTTACTGGAATACGGTGCCCCTGCAATTTCCCCTGCACAGATTTGTTCTCCCTGCACCAACACAGGTATTGTTGCAGCATGATGAAGGGGTGTCTGCCTTGAGGGTTAATTTGTTTATGTGCAGCAAGATGTCCCTTCCTACACATGTACAAGCTATTTTTGCTAAGGTTGCATTTCAATGTGTGCTGCAAGATGCAGCACACATGAGTAGGGCAATGAGACAAGGGGGAAGGGAAGCATTTTGGCCAGTTGCACCACCCTGAAACCACCCCTGGGGTGGTGTTGACTTCAGTCCTAGTCTCTGATGTCTACATTGTGTAGGTACATGGGCTTTAACAATATGCAATGGGTGTTGTTGTGGCACAGCCACACTATTTGCACGCCCATTCCAGGCAACGTGCTGCATATTTACATGGTGGAGTATAGCCATAGTGACTGTCTTATGTCCATGTTGTGTATATGTTGGAGTGCATTGCACAACCAAAGCGTCGGTACATGTGTGGCTTGGGTGGGGATTGATTCACGGCCTATGTGTCCCGATGCAACCCTTTAGCATGCATTGAGCGTGTCCTATGTGCCTTCCCCTTCTGCCATTTGTGGAATTCAGGATATACCCCCCCCCCTTCAATGTACCCTGCATTTGTGGTGGTTCATGGTAGTCTGTGCTATCCTGTCTTGTGATTCCAGTGACCAGCTCCTCTGGGTTGACCGCTGCGACCATCTCCTCCAGCTCATCCAGGTCCTCCTGTGGTGTGGGACTTTCACATCCACTCTGCAGTGCTGTCTTTCAGTTCCTGACCATTTTCTCCTTAGTCCTGCGCTTGCAATCACGCTTCTTGCACTCAGTGATAGTCTGCTTACTCTCTGCCATGCTATTGACTTTGTCTACTATTGCCTGCTATATTGTGTCTCTCCTACTGACTGGCAATTTGGAGGTGACGAAGAGCTGGTGTTGGTGCTCCATCACCTCTTTGACCAGGATGTCAGTCTCCTCACTAAAGCGACATGTGCGCTTCCTCTTTTCCTTCTCCTGGGACGTTTCTGGACCCTCCTGGTTGGTGCTTGGGTTATTGGGGTCTCTCCTGGCCTGCAAACTCCAGCTTTCAGTTCAGCAAATGTTGATTTAGGAGGACACATTTTCAGAGAATTTCCAGAACCTGCTACCCCAGTACCTGGAATGGATATACATTTCTTCACCTGTGTCCGGTAGGTATATATTAAGTGGGTCAATTTGCAGCAACAACAATTTAAGCAATATTTAAGGCAACGTGTGCATTTTTTTGAAGTGTGTCATTCATTTTCATCAATTGTGTCCTGTATTGAAAAAGGCTACATGATAAATTAACATAATATATCAAAGCAAGGGCACACAATAATGCCCCATGCATTTGAGGCTAAATGTGGCTAAAGCATAGCTTCCAAACTATTTTGGCCTGCACATAAACTAGGGTGAATGTCACAGTGTACTGCACTAAATGGTCTGGCACAGAAAAAGAAATCTTTTAGCTCCATAATTTTTTTTTTCTTGTGCATGCACAGCAGGGCAGATTTTGCTAAAAAAACAGATAAAAACGATGCACTGACATAAACATATACGTGAAATGTAACAGCAATTATAAATCCCCTAGGTGCACAATGTACTAACCTTTTTACAGCTGCAAAGCACCAATTTGGTATTTACGATTGTAAGAGTGTCTTTTAAGATGTGATAATGCCACTTTAGAATTTGAAATGGTTTTCTGACTCCCAAAAAGGTATTGTGGCTGGATATCAATTCGACATCTTGAAGGAGTGCATTGTAAATTTCCCTTTCAAATATTGATCAATGCCTTGCGACTAAAAGCCAGTTGCAAAACATTGAAAAGTTACCAAGGCCTCATAAGAGAAAGTAAGCGTACTCAAAATGCTGAATACAGACAAGATTATACGGGACAGAAGTAAATGTATAGAGAATAAAAGTTCAAGGAGTTAGGTACATGGACAAGTTTGATCGCCACTAGCATGGTAATTATTGATTTTCAGAAATATACTTGAGAGCCCGACAGAAGGATAGAAGGGAACTACAGAACAAACAACAAGAAATTTCCTGAATGGAATATTGACAAGCCCTGATGAAGTCATAGGGTCACTCCCCTGACAAAACGTGTGCTGGCTGGGCTGGAGTTGGAGCAGAAGGAATGAATGAAGAAAACTACATTACGAACATAAAATAGTAGAAGTAGTGTGCCTTATTTTCGTATTACCTGCTAACTTAGGCCTACTGAGGCCCTGGACTATTGCATAGGTGGTGGTCTCTGTGATGAAAGTTTTTCATCTGACCAGGCAGATGCACTTTCATCACAGATAAGAGTGTAGCTTGATGACATTTTTCGGGCTTGCTCTGCATTTTATTTTGTTTTTCAAAAACAAACTGTTAGAAATGGGGTTTTTGATTAGCAGTCAGGTTACCCTCTGTCCAAGCAAGAACCCTCACTCTAGTCAGGGTAAGTCACACACAATCCAAAATTAGCATGTGCCCACCCTCTGGTAGCTTGGCACGAGCAGTCAGGCTTAACTTAGAATGCAATGTGTAAAGCATTTGTGCAATAAATCATACAATAACACCATATAACAACACAAAAATACACCACACAGTGTTTAGAAAAATATATAATATTTATCTGGATAATTGCAGGTCAAAAACGAATAAAGATGCAATGTGAAATTGTAAAGATATCACTGAAAAGTGATATAAAGGGGGTCATTCCTATCCTGGCGGTCAGAGACCGCCAGGGTAGGGGACGGAGGAAGCACCGCCTACAGGCTGGCGGTGCTTCTGGGTCTATTCTGACCGCAGCGGTAAAGCTGCGGTCAGAAAAGGGAAGCCGGCGGTTTCCCGCCGGTTTCCCGCTGCCCCTGTGAATCTTCCACGGCGGCGCTGCAAGCAGCGCCGCCATGGGGATTCCGACCCCCTTCCCGCCAGCCTGGTTCTGGCGGTTTTCACCGCCAGAACCAGGCTGGCGGGAACAGGTGTCGTGGGGCCCCCTAACAGGGCCCCACATTGATTTTCAGTGTCTGCTTGGCAGACACTGAAAATCGCGACGGGTGCAACTGCACCCGTCGCACACCAGCAACTCCGCCGGCTCCATTCGAAGCCGGCTTACTCGTTGCTGGTGCTTTCCCGCTGGGCGGGCGGGCGGCCTTTTGGCGGTCTCTCGCCAGCCCAGCAGGAAAGTCAGAATGACCGCTGCGGTCTTTTGACCGCGGTACGGTCTTCTGGCGGTTCCCGCCAGACGGGCGGCTTCCGCCGCCGGCGGGGGTCAGAATGACCCCCAAAGTGTCTTGAGTCTTTAAAAAGCAAACAAAGTCTCTTTCAAGCACAAAGTACCTGGTTTGGAATGGAAAATCTCTGCAAAGAGCCGTAGAAGTAGAGCTACGTGGAAAAATGGTGTGTGTGTCGATTTCTCCCCAGCACACACGGACTTACGTCGTTATTTTTCCCGCGGGGAAGTCTGCGTTGTTTTCCGGCGCACGGACAGTCTCCTTCTGTGGGTCGCGGGACTACCAGAAGTCCCGGGCTCTGTGCATGGATTCTCCTGCTTGTTTACCGGCTGTGCGTTGTTCCGCGGGGCTGTGCGTCGAAGTTTCGCTCTCACGGCAGGCGCCACGTCGATTTCCCCTCTGGAAGTCGGGTGGCGTTGTCCTTGCGAGGCCGTGCGTCAAAGTTCCGGTCGCCCCAAAGGCGTGGCGTCGATCAGCGTCGGTGTGCGGCGATTTTCTAGCCACGGAGCAAGCTGTGCGTCAACATTTTTCAGCGCACGAAGAGTCCAAATGAAAAAGAGAAGTCTTTTTGGTCCTGAGACTTCAGGGAACAGGAGGCAAGCTCTATCCAAGCCCTTGGAGAGCACTTTTACAGCCAGACAAGAGTTCAGCAAGGCAGCAGTCCTTTGTAGAAAGCAGTCAGGTGAGTCCTTTAGGCAGCCAGGCAGTTCTTCTTGGCAGGATGCAGGTTCTGGTTCAGGTTTCTTCTCCAGCAAGTGTCTGATAATTTAGGGCAGAGGCCCTGTTTTATACTAAATTGTGCCTTTGAAGTGCGGGTGACTTCAAAGAGTGTCTAAGAAATGCACCAGGTCCCCTTTCAGTTCAATCCTGTCTGCCAGGGTCCCAGTAGGGGGGGTGGCAGTCCTTTGTGTGAGGGCAGGCCCTCCACCCTGCCAGCCCAGGAAGACCCATTCAAAATGCAGATGTATGCAAGTGAGGCTGAGTACCCTGTGTTTGGGGTGTGTCTGAGTTGATGCACAAGGAGCTGTCAACTAAACCTAGCCAGACGTGGATTTAAGTGCAAAGAAATGCTCACTTTCTAAAAGTGGCATTTCTAGAATAGTAATATTAAATCCGACTTCACCAGTCAGCAGGATTTTGTATTACTATTCTGGCCATACTAAATATGACCTTCCTGCCTCACAGTAGTGTAAAAACGAATTTAGGAGTTTTACACTGCCAGGACATATGACTTCACAGGCACATGTCCTGCATTTTACCCACACAGCACCCTGCTCTAGGGGTTACCTAGGGCACACATTAGGGGTGACTTATATGTAGAAAAAGGGGAGTTCTAGGCTTGTCAAATACTTTTAAATGCCAAGTCGAAGTGGCAGTGAAACTGCACACACAGGCCTTGCAATGGCAGGCCTGAGACAAGGTTAATGGGCTACTGAAGTGGGTGGCACAACCAGTGCTGCAGGCCCACTAGTAGCATTTAATCTACAGGCCCTAGGCACATATAGTGCACTCTACTAGGGACTTACAAGTAAATTAAATAGCCAATCATGGATAAACCAATCAATAGTACAATTTACAAAGAGAGCATATGCACTTTAGCACTGGTTAGAAGTGGTAAAGTGCCCAGAGGTCAAAAGCCAACAACAACAGGTCAGAACAAATAGGAGGAATGAGGCAAATAGTTTGGGGATGACCCCATCAAAAACCAGGTCCAACACAAACCAAAAAAACAAAGATATGTTTCCAAAAAGCAAAAGGATAATGACCATGATATGTAGTGATTTTTCTTCGCACACCTCAGGCCATTGTTTGTTTACATTGACCAGGTTCAACTGGTCTTTTATGGCACATCCACACACTGTCACTGCCACCTGTTCTGTGGATGATAGACATCTGAATCAATGACAGTGTCATTTAAGGCTCCAACACCAGAAACCTGGCTGTTCCCCACCTTCAAAAGAGTTAAGGCAACTGCATTGTCAACATGGCAGGTGCTCCCCCAATTTATAGCGAAGCTTCTGTTTAAATGAACTATACAACCCTCTTTATGATAGTCCTTGCCCAGATGTGATAGTTCTTGCATTTGTTATAAACTGATAAATTTTGAGAATACAATAATTATCACCTATTACGGGTTGACTCTTGCAAAATGTGGCATAGCATGCATATTTTCTGATCACTGCTCCAAAAAATGCATGTTACAGTATTTTTCAGGAATCAGTAAATTGTGCCTGGTTTCATTTGCTGAAACCTACCTGAAGAAAATTGTTGGGGAGCAGTATGTGTTGAAAAAATCAGAACTCTGGTATGTGTTGCAAAAGGGATTACTCAACATACCAGGATTTCCCAGACAACTCCTAATAAACACATAATTGATGTTCTTCGTGTCACTTAAAAAATTACATTATATGTCATTAGCTTTTTCCTTCAAGTCACCAAGCTACCAAGTTTGATGGTGAGCACTTGACCAAACACTTCTGAAGTGATTAAGGGAGGAACATTCCAAGGGATACCCTTTGATTCCTTGTAAATACTGACTCTACACAGCATTTTATATATGGCACTGGAATTAAAGAAATTGAGCCACCTGACTCTGTCATAAAAATAACTTACCTTAGTCCCTGCAAATGGTATAATGGATAAATCAAAATATGTTTCTTACAGAGAAGATAAAAGGTTACCATCAATGTCTATGGAAACAATCCAGCCACCAAATGACAGTCTAATGTTTTTTTAATATTTGCTGCTTTTCAGTAAAAACAACATGCTGCTACCATTACTCATTCCTTGTAAATAGAAGTAATAAAAAAAGACAAACTGAGAAGCAAAATAAAGTGGCCCTTGAAATGGAATTAAAAGAGGGAAATGTGAGTGTTATTAACATACTGTCAAACAAAGGAGGAACTGTAGGAGAAGAAAGCACACTTGAGGAAGCCTCATTTGTATGTGGTCATTTGTTGAAGTTAAATCTTATCAAAGTATACGACTATAGACATTGATGTCTATTGTGTGTCTGTTGCCTGGACCTTTGGTTTCCTTTCTAGGTGTTGAGCAATAATCTAGCCAACTTTCGAATTTGCTTAGTAAAGGAAAATGGTCTGGTCAAGGCATGTAAATTATGTTAGAAACACTTCAGATTTCCTCAATCTATACCGTACTATACTAAATTGTTCTGTAATGTTAGGATATTATGTTATATTATATTGATCTATATAGTGCACGTATCACCCAAGAGAATATCCAGGCCCTGGGGCATGTGTGTAGTTTTATGGTCCCCAATGTGCTTCTGTGAAGAGCCATGTCTACAGCTTCTTGCCAAACTCAAGGGAGGAGGCTCTGATGTGTATAGGGATTTGTTCCTTGTCTTGGGCGCGATGTAAGAGAATGAGCGACCTTCAGATTTGATTTTGCGCATGCAAGGAATGTGTGCATGTGAGAGTGAGGCAGAGCTTCGGTGTCTGGTGTATTGGTAAAAGTGCCAGTTTAGGTTTTCCGGGCCAGTGTTATGTAGGGTTTTGTATGTATGTGTGAGAAGTTTGAATTTGCTGTGCTTGTATAGAGAGCAGTGTAGCTTCTTTAGGTGCGGTGAGATGTGGGTGAGGCATAGGAAATCAAGTATGAGTCTTGCAGTGGTGTTCTGGCTGGCCTGGAGTCTGTGTAGGAGTTGTTTGGGGATTCCAGCGTACAGAGTGTTGTAACAGTCCAGCTTGATGGTGATGTTGGTGATGATTGGGAAATAGAGTGAGATTTGATGCATGAAGCACAAAGGTAGGAAGCTGAGCTTTTAGTCTTGTTAATAGAAAACTCTATATGAAGGAGCAGTGCAGCAGTGGTTTAGTATCCTGAGCAGGTGCAAGATTTTTTTTTATACATTGCCAAGGAAGATATTACAATACACCATTCTTTTTAACGAGCATGCTAATACGCAACTCAATTATGATAATGGTGCCACATGGTAACTCTAATTATATTGTTCTAAATTGATTTTTCAGACTTGTCAATGTGAAAGTAATAAAAATAAAATAGCTAATAAAGTAAGTGAATGTTATTGGTTTTTTTTTAAATTTGGCTCAAATATAATATCCTTCTGTAGTGCCATAAAGGTTTGGGACTAAACTTCTCCTCACACTATTGCCTTCTCTCACCATATGAATGTCAATAACTAAATGCAAGGGGTATGTTGACAGGAAAAGAGATTCAGTACGACTGAACAGAAATTGATTTGGAGATGGTGTGGATGGGTAATGTGGTATTACAGAGAAGGGATTTAAAAAAAATAAACCTCTATTGCATGAAAAAATGTTGAAGAACAGTACTGTAAGTTAGTCAAGACAAACATGTATCATGAGTAATAAATATGCCTAGCCTGCAACTTAATATGCTATTGCTGACTATGAATAACATTGGAACAAGAAAGAAGCATGACATGATTTTTGAATATGTAGGAGAGCAAATAGCTGAAATAATGTTGGTACTACGGATATATCCTTTTTCAAGTATCTGCAAAGGTTTAGCTGAAATTGGTTGTTTGAGGTAGTGATAAAACATTGACTATCGCATCTCACATAGAAGAATACATTGTAATCAAAAACAAAATGCAAAAATCCAAAAAATTAAACATCAAGGTGGTTACTTTGAAATCTGGGTTATTAAACTAATTCTAGTTAATGATTAACGTCACTATAAATAACGTTTGCAATTAAATATATGGTCATTGTGCTCTACTGTATCTTACTTTGGACATTTTCTTCATCTTGTATAATAGGCAAGGATTTCATGTAGTTACTACCCTTACAACAGATTTGTACAAAATGTTTTAATTTGAAGGCAGACAACAGTATTACGTCATTGAGACAGAGTAAAGCTTATATCTGTGTTGTCAATAGTATCTGTGAAATCTTTCAGAACAAAAATATAAATGCTCTTTAAGGATAGAATGTATTTATTTTTAGGTTAGCCACAGCTACCATAAATGAAGCCTTGCCCTTGATTGCTCTTCTTGAGTCCATTACCAATTCCTCTAGAAGATGATTTATTATTATTAATTGAAATCTCTTTGTTGGGTGAAAGGCAGTGAAGAATATTAACCTATTGGCAAGAGAAAGATATCTGCTGATGGAGGTTTTTTCTTTTATGTATATAATTAAATGGCATACAGTAGACTATGTTGAATAAGAAAGCAACACATAGGAGGTTTTTAGGTTGGAGTCTCTTCGGCCATCTTTAGGATGTTTGGGTTAACTTACTCCAAAGGAAAATGAAGGGTGAGGTGTGAAGAAAGAAATAATCCAAGTTATAAGGTGGCAATTGCTGGTGATAAAATTAAGCTTAAACATAGATAAAGAAGGTAAAACAGCTATTTACCCTTTGCAATTCTGATTATAATGATCAGGAAATTTTAATCTAAATCACAACCCAACAGTGAGGATAGTATGAACAGGTAAAACTTTAAACAGTAGGGGCAGAGTGCATGACAGTCTAGCTCAAAGATTGTAAGCACTTAAACTAGAGGTGTTTGTGCATATGTAACAAGGTGCACCCCAAATGCAAACACAAAAGCTCAGTTCAGTCACTCGATTCTGTACACTAATAAAGAAAGCTCAATACACATTATTTAAATGGGGGTCACCTATCTGTTGTTTGATACTTGCGAAAAGACTTATCGAAGTCTCAAAGCTGATCCTCAGGAGGCTGCCAGAACTCTGAGCTTCTGTGGCGATCCCCAAAGGCTCAATAAATGTACACTTGGAGGTGGTGCGTGGCTACTAATATAGCATCAGACTCCAAGATGGCAGCTGTGATTTGTGATCTCTCACAAGAGACAGAGACAGAGACAACTAGAAAATTTGGGCCTGATTTAGATCTTGGCAGTGTTACTGCCAAACCTCTGCAGTGGAGAATCCAAGAAGACCGTCAAGTCGACAGTGTTCCGCCCACTGTATTTAGTAGTTACAGTCCTGCGGGCGATGTACTGGCAATGGTTTGATGACTGAGGGAGAATATTGTGGGACCCAAAGGACATCAGACAATGGCAGTGACTGTGAAATAAAAGTACATCTTTCACACACTGTAACTGTGCTATGTGTTCCCATGCATCACACAACACACCACATACTCACTATTATTCATTGGCATTACACCACTACACAACACATACATGCCGAAAACACACATTGCCATACATCCACGACACAACATACACAGACTATTGATGCTACACCCACACACAACACAACCACAACAGCTAGCACAACAACACACTCATCTACACAAAGACACTCACAAATCACAACTATACACATCACAACAGTGATCACTACACAACAACACTCACCTGAATGTTACGCACAAGACAACATACACAATAACATCAATGCTATATGAAGTGGTACACATATTGACACAACCACAGCACCCACTCCAGCTACCTCTACCTCAACTAGCCAATTGCATCGCATCCACATAGTGACTCACACACACAACTCGAAGCACAACATGACAGGTGCAGGTCTCCTGGCAATGTGCACGCATGAACATGGTTGACAGGTGTGATTGTATCATCATTGTGGTGCCAGCATTCATTCTCCAATGAACACTGAAATCATAATGACAGTTGTGTACGGTGCCCCAGTGTGTCCCACCCATATCTGACCCACTTGTGTCACCGACATATGCATGTGACAGTAATCTAAAAACATTACTGTGATATGTGTATGTCTTCCATGGTCTTGAGTTCATGTGTAGTGACCCCAAAACGTACACAGCAAATGCAGGTCCCCTACCTTTGTGTCCAGCGAAAGGGAGGTCATATTTTCTCCATGGTCCAGTGGCATTAGTGACAGAGGGTGTTGTCTAGCCGTGTCCAGCTGGACTCCAAAGTGGAATAAGGAAGAAGCGTCAGTTTTCACCCCTTTTCCTCCCAATCTCCCATGTCAGAATTGGAGGTCAGACAGTCACATTTTGCTTGGCAGTAAGGCGCATCCACATCTGCACACCAGATGTGGATGAATGTGGGTATGAGTGTGTGTATGCGTGTGTTTGTGTGTCTATGAAGGAGTGTGTATGTATTGGGGGGTCTGGGGAGGAGGGGCGGTGGGGGGAGTCTGAGGAGGGGGAGGGGAAGACCGCTATCAATGACAGGGAAGGAGTTCCCTGTCACTGATAGAGCCTACCGCCATGGTTTTTGTGGCAGTAAGGTTGCCACGAAAACCATGGCGGTAGGTGGGGTCATAATCCTGCAGGCGGGCAAGTGACGGCTGCCGGGCTGGAGACAGAAGTCTCCAGCCTGGCGGTCATTACCACTGTGGTGGACGGTGTGGTACATTGGTGGTTTGGCTTGAGCCACGTGATCTCCCAACACTACACGGGGAGGATGATGTTGTGCTATAGTACTAGCAGCTTTTAATAAGTAGGGGTGAAATACAGGATGAATTGACATGGGTTTTCAAAGTTTCAATTTGAAGGCTTCTGGACTAATACACTTAGGTCCTAATTGCAACCCTGGCGGTTGGTGTTAAAGTGGCAGTAATTCTTCAAACAGGCCAGCGGTAATTACCACCAAATTATGACCACGTGGAAAGATCTCCGATAGACAGCCAATGTACCACACCGACCGCCAGGGTGGAAACAACAGCCACCACGGAGGTAGCCACATACAGCCAGGCAGAAGTCAATGTACTGCTCACCATATTAAGACACATCAATCCGTCACCTTTTCCGGGGTGGTACAAACAACAGCAAAAGCCTGGCGGAAACAGACCTCAGAAGGGAAAGGACTCATCATTGCAGCCACAGGGAACAACCACGTCACCATAGAGCCTGAGCTGCATGCCTTCTCCATGATCTTCTACGTGCTGCTCCACCACCAGCACCAACAGTGGTGAAGACGACGACAGTAACTACAGCAGCCTAGCACACAAGGGAGGGGGGGAGGAAAACGAGAGTGACACACACACGCACAACACACACCCCACACACACACACCATACACACAACCAGCTGCATTACTAAAACATTTTACCCAAAAACTCGAATGAATAATGCAAGGACAAAACAATTTTGAAAAAGAGAATGTAATGAGAGCAACACATCTAGAAAAATAATTAAGGAAAGAGAATAGATATATACATATGTACATAAAAAGGGACACAGCCCAGTCCAAAATGTTCGTAGGCAAAATGGCCACAGGCCAAAATCCAAGGCCACACATGTCACCTGCATCAACACAGAGAGAACACTGCAGGGGCATCAGTTGGTAAATAGGCAAGCACCTCAGGTGGATGGGGGACTGGGGGCACCTCAGCCGGGAGATGGAACAAGACCACTGGTTCTGGAGGGGGCAACATGCCCTGTGCTTGGTCCTGGGGAGTGCAAGGCCACAGTCTCTTGAGTGGGTGACTTGCCCACTTGCTCTGGAGGGGGCAACATGCCCTGTCCTTGGTCCTGGGGAGTGCAAGGCCACAGTCTCTCAAGTGGGTCCCTTTCCCACTGGTTCTGGAGGATACCTCGTGCCCTGTGCTCTTGATCCTGGGGTGTCTTGGCTATGTGGGTGTCTGTCCCACTGGTTCTGGAGGGGGCCACGTGCCCTGTGCCCTTGATCCTGGGGTGACTTGGCTATGTGGGTATCTTACACACTGTTTCTGGAGGGGGCCTCGTGCCCTGTGCTCTTGATCCTGGGGTGTCTTGGCTATGTGGGTGTCTTACCCACTGGTCCTGGAGGGGGCCTCGTGCCCAGTGCTCTTAATCCCTGGGTGTCTTGGCTATTTGAGTGTCTTACCCACTGGTCCTGGAGGGGGCCTCATGCCCTGTGCTCTTGAACCTGGGGTGTCTTGGCTATGTAGGTGTCTTACCCACTGGTTCTGGAGGGGGCGTCGTGCCCTGTGCTCTTGATCCTGGTGTTTTGCTTTCCTTCTCTTATCTTATGACGGAGCTTACAATACTTCTCTGGAATGCACTTCTTAGTTTAAAGAAGACATTTATTGGTATTATTACTTCACCACGAGGTTCCTAAAAGACGAGATTAGTAGGTTGGAAGCACACATTTAAAAGTAGTCGCAGCAATGAAAGCAAAATATATCAAAGTACTTCTCAGTTGCAATGTACACAGCAAATACATGTGATTATATTATAGCATAACTTCAAAGCAAAGCATAAAAGTCAAAATTGCATCACCGTAGGGCCTATCACTCTGCTTCATCTTTCTTATGCCTGCAAGTTGATGACTCCGGTTCAACTGCGAGAAAGAGATTTTCCACCCAAACGGGAGACAGGAAACTGACGTCCGTTCCTGCCTGAAGTCCTGGAAGATCTTTCTCGCTGCTGCCTAGTGCCACCGTTAAAAGCAAAAATGCTGGCTCAGTGTGGGAACCGAATAAACCAGAGAGTGGCCAAGTCTCCAAACTTCACTCGTTCCCAGACTGGATTGAGAGGTAAACACAAAATCTACGCTCTCTTGTCAGCTAGGGTTTGGTGTGAATTCAATTTGAAAAACAAAGCTTGGTCTATCATGTGGAAAAACACAGCTTAGAAAAACACAGCTCATATGCAATGTCTCAACTGCAATGTCTAACTCCACGTTAAAGCCAATAGGCAGCTAACCTAAATACCAAATGTAATGTATAATGCCATGTTAAAGCCAATAGGACGCTAAACTGAATACAACATGTAATGTGCTACTGGTGAACATTGAGCAACTAATATGCGCAGTAGTGAAACACAAAGTCTTTGGTCAAACACAATTAATAGCATAACACCTGGGGAGTGCAAGGTCACAGTCACTCAGGTGGGTGTCATGCCCACTGGAATTACAGGTGGCAGGCCCCATAGCAGCCCATGAAAGCAGGATTACATACCGTCTGCTGGCGGTGATGGCTGCTCAGTGGTGGTGGTGCTGCTGGTGGGGGGAGGCTCCTGCCCATGCCCTGCAGCCTCGTACGGCTGCCCACTGGAGGTGGTGGTACGGCTGGTGGGGGGAGGCTCCTGCCCATCCCCTGTAGCTTCGGAAGGCTGCCCACTGGAGGTGGTGGTGCTGCTGGTGGGGGGAAGCACAACCATTGTTGGTGGTAGGGGATCCGTCACAGTTCTTGCCCCTTGGTCTTCCTGACTGCTGGTGCAGGCTCCTTTGTTCTTCCTGGCAGCTGGGGCAGGCTCCTTTACCTTCTTAGCAGCTGCTGGGGCAGGCACCTTGCTCTTCCTTGCAGCTGAGGCAGGCTCCTTTACCTTCTTGTGTGCTGGGGCAGGCTCCTTGGTCTTTCTGGCAGCTGGAGCAGGCTCCTTTCCCTTGAGGCTGACTTGTGCAGGCTCCTTCACCTTCAGGACATGTGGCCTGAATCCTTTTCCACCACGAGTGGGTGTGGTGACGACTGGGCCTGTGGACTTGGTGGCTGAGGTGCTTTGCTGGGCTCTTCCCACCTTAGTCAGACGTGCAGAACGAGGGAGGGGTAGAGAATAGGTCAATGGTGGATAGGAACAGATTTTTAGGGACATTGGGGAGGGAAGAGGGAGAAGGAATGGGATTGGAGGAAGAAGGAGTGGTTGTTGTAGGTGTCTATCTGCTGATTATGGGTGCAGGTGCATGGCCTGGATGCTGTAGTGAGGTGGATGGCTGTTGGGTGTCTGAGTGCTTGTGTTTGTGTACCTTAGGGGGGGCAGACACAGTGGGAGAGGACACAGGGGACGTGTGCATGGCTGTTGTGGAGTTGTCTGCCAGTGAGGTGTGTGTTCTGCTTGGTGTGGTGATGATGCTGGTAGTGGATGATGATGTAGTGCATGCAGGTGTGAGTGTAGATGGAACTGGGAGGGAGGAGGAGGAGGGGGACACAGTGGAAATAGTGGATGTTGGTGTACTGCATCTGGATGGTGTTTGTGTGAGTGCCTGTGGGATGAAGTGTGGTGCTTGTGTTTGCCTGTGCCACTCCTATGTGTTGTCTTGTATGCATGCTCATCTGCCTGTGTGATTTGTATGGGCTGGGGTTGAGGAGAATGGGGTTGGGAAGGGGAAGTTGGAGGGGGGAGGATAGAAACAGGGACAATGGCTGCCATCAGAGAGGAGGCCAGAACCTGAATCGATCTCTGTTGGACCCCCAATCCACTGTGAATGCCCTCCAAAAATGCATTAGTCTGTTGCATCTGGGATGCCAGCCACTGGGTAGCATTCACAATGGTTGACTGCCCTATAGAGATGGACCTCAGGAGGTCAATAGCCTCCTCACTCAGGGCAGCAGGGCTAACTAGGGCAGGGCCTGAGGTGCCTGGGGCGAAGGAGATGCCCACCCTCCTGGGTGAGCGGGCACGGGCAACTCGCTGAGGGGCTGCTGGGAGGGCGGTGCTGGTACGGGGGTGGCAACTGTACCTGTAGCTGGTGTGGTCACAGAGGTGTCCGCCACCACCAGGGAGCTTCCATCGGAGGAGGTATCTGTGTCAGAACTGTCCCCTCCTGTCTCCGCCATGGTGCTCCCCTTGCCCTCTGTCCCACTGGTGCCTTCACCGTCTGTGGACTCTACCCCCTGGGTCCTGTGGGATGCAGCTCCCTCTGTTGCCGGTGCCTCTGCTCCTTCTACAGATGATACTAATGCACATAAGGACAGGATGACAAAACAAAAACGGGGGGGGAAGAGACAAAGGATATACTTGGTCAATGGCTGCACCAACACCACCGTTGGCGTACAGAGCTCCCTCACACACAGGGAACAGCCCTATGCAACATGCCATAGCACTACCAGAGAAACAGTTAGCAGCCAAGGCATAGTGAGGAGCACACACCGCCAAATGCAGCACACCTGGGACCCACCCAGCCCTGACCAGTAGTGGATGCCTACGAGCTAGGTAGCAACATTTTCCCTTCTGAACCCCAGCCACCAGGGGACCTATGCTGCAATGTCAGGCCTGGCCAACGGGCACCCACTGGCACATATCCCCCACCCGGATACCACCATACCATGCATAAGTTATAATGATGGGCACTGTACTCACCCCCTTGTGGCTGCTGTGATGCCCTCAAGCACCCATCTAGCTCAGGATAGGCCACTGCCAGTATGAGGGCCATCAGGGGGTTGACGGTTCGACGGGCACCCCTTTCACATTGGGAGGCCATCCCCAGCTGGGCCTCCGCAGTCTTCCATGCCCAGCGTCTAAGGTCCTCCCACCTTTTCCGACATTGGGTGCTCCACCAGCCGTGACCCCCATGGTCCGCACGCCATATACCATTCTTTTGATCGGCGCTGACCTGCAGAGGAAATACACACAGGAAAATACAGTCAAACAGTCCTGCCTGTTACACTTATGGCCCACCATACCCCTTCACATCACCATTTACACACACATGGCCAAGGACACAACCAATACGCCGCCCAGAGGACATCCACTCACCACCTTACACAAGGCCTTCACACACACCACTCCATGCATTCATGCCACATGCATCGTGCCCACAGTGTACTCATCTGTTGGTCTGGAGGCCCATAGAGCAGTCCGTACTGTGGTAGGACCCCCATCCACCAGTCTCTCCAACTCCGCCGAAGTGAATGCTGGGGCCCTTTCCCCAGTGACACGGGCCATGGTAGGTTCCAGACACAGGTCACAGCAGCACATGCAGTGTAGGTCCTCTCCTGCTGAAGATCAGGTAGCAAGTGAGGAATCAGATAGAAAATAGAAGTCACGGCCGCAGTGGTGCATACCGTCACCGCTGGCGTAGATCACCATTGGCCACTGTAACCCATAGGGCCCAATGTGGAGTTCCACTGTGGTTCCCGACCGCCTCCCGCAACGGCGCACATCAACAGAATTACTTTACTTCCACCTGTCCCTCCACACAGGACAGGCGGACACCATTTCATGGGGGGGGCAGGCCCTGGATATTTGCTGTGTCACTGGTGAATTGGGCATACTGTACAAATCACACTTACCTATTACAAGTTAACAACATGCAAAGTTCTGTTGTAGCCCCATTGTTCATTTTGTGACCGGCTCCTCACTCTTTTGCCCCATAGCTTGCTAATGTTGTGGATGAATAGGAGATGGAGACAGACCCCTGGTGGACTTGGCAACATTGGAGGACAGGCACCTTATCCTCACCTATAGACATGACAGAGCCACAATCACAGAGCTGTGTGCCCAATTGGAGCCTGACCTGATATCTGCTATCCGTCACCCCACTGGGATCCCCCCTCTTGTGCAAGTTCTATCAGTGTTCCATTTCCTGGAAATTGGTTCTTTCTAGTGACAGCGGGCTAGGCAGCAGGAATGTCACAGTCAATGTTCTCAATAGTGCTAACAAGAGTGTTGTCTGCCCTGATTAAACACATGTGCAGCTACATTGTATTTTCCCAGTTTGAAGATTTTGCCACAGTGAAGGCCGATTTCTATGCAATGGGACATATCCCCAATATAATTGGGACGATTGATGGAACACATATTGCATTCCCCCCTCGTAAGAATGAACAGGTGTTCAGAAATCGCAAGAGTTTCCATCCAATGAATGTTCAAACGGTGTGCTTGGCGGACCAGTACATCTCCCACGTTAATGCTAAGTATCCTGTGTTGGTGCATGATGCCTTTGTCCTGAGGAATAGCAGCATCCCAAATGTGATGGGCCAACTACAGAGGCCCAGGGTATGGCTACTAGGTGAGTCCTGGTTCCCACCAAGTATATGTTGGTGTATGGGTATGGTGTGGGCCAAATGGGATAGTGTGTGGCTAAATATTGTCCCTCAATATTTACAGGTGACTCTGGTTACCCAACCTATCATGGCTGCTGACCCCTGTGAGGAATGCCAGGACAAGGGCAGAAGAATGTTATAATGAGGGTCACGGATGAACCAGAAGGATAATAAAAAGGACCTTTGGCCTCCTGAAGGCCAGGTTCAGATGCATCCATCTGACAGGTGGATCCCTGTGCTACACACCTAATAAGGTCTGCCAGATAGTAGTGGCATGCTGCATGTTGCTCATCCTTGCTCTGAGACGCCATGTGCCTTTTCTGCAGGAGGAGGGGGCAGAGGATGAGTAAGAGGACAACAGACCATCAGTAATCAGTAATCACAGTGTTACTTCACATTTCTATTGAATTTTTTGAAATTTCTGTGACACTGGCATGCTATTTCCCACTTCTATGCCGACTTACTGTACCCTTTGGCAATTCATTTTGCAGATGTTGGTGACCTCACATATGCTCCTGGTGTGATCACTGCAGCCAGCTACAGGTCATTAATCTATGCTCATTTTCTGTACAGTCGAAATCCAAAGTTTGTACATGTTTAAATGAATACATACTTAAAACATTTGACAGACTCCAAACTTCTTTTTTGTGCAAGGGTGTTTATTGAAGTGCTACAATTTTGAGGGGCAAGTGCAATGGGATGGGGTAATGTTTGAGGAAAGTCCAGGGTATTGTCCAAGGGGACATAGGAAGGGGAACAATGGCAGTTCAAGGTGGACAGGGTGACAGAGTGGGACACAAGGGTGACAATCAGAAGAGTCTAATTTCCTGGCGGGGGACTTGGCAATAGTCTCTGGCTTCTCTCTGGATCGCAGGGAACATTTGTGGAGGGTCCTCCTTCTGCAGGGGGAGGGGTGCTGGTGGCCTGTGAGTCCCAGTGGCAGGGCCTCCGGGCCACTAGCGGCAACAAAGATGGAAGGCTGTCCAGATGTCTGGCTAGTGGCAGGGGCCCAATGGTGTGACACTGCCTCCTTCATAATATTGGCCATGTGTGCCAACACCCCTGCTATGGAGATCAGGGTGTTCTTGATGGCCTGCAAGTTCTCCCTGGTCCCCTGGTACTGTCCCTCCTGCAGCCCCCTGTTCTCCTGCACATTGTCCAGGATCTGGCCCATTGTGTCCTGGGAATGATGCTATGCTCCCAGGATCTCTGCAAATGCCTCCTGGAGAGTCGGATCCCTGGGTCTGTCTTCAACCTGGTGCACAGCAGTCCTCTCAGTGCCCCTGTTGGCCTGTGCCTCTGTCCCCTGAACCGTATGCCCACTGCCACTGACCGCAGGTCCCCGTTTGTCATGGGTTTGAGGTGTGCCCTGGGGTCCCTGCAGAGGTGGACACATTGCTGGTTGACGTGTCCTGGGGACATAGTTATGGGTATGCTGGGTGGGTGCTGTGGTGATGTTCCCTGGTGGGGGAGACCCTATGGTGGTGTGTGACTGGGCCTGGGTAACCAAATGTCCAGAGGTCTTTGATGGGCCAGGTTGGTCATCCAGATCCTGAAGACCAGAGTTGTTGTCATCACTGTGGGCCTCTTATGTTGGGGGGCTGGATATTTCTGGCACCTCCTCTCCGGTGACAGTGGCTGGGGTACCTGTGGGGATGTAAATGATGTGTTATGGTTTCTGTATCTGACATATTGTGCATACATGACTTGCCCTCTTTGGTTGTATTAGCCCTGCCAGCTTTCACGTGGGCACTTTGGTGTATGGTGGGATGATAAGTTCTCTATAGTGTTCATGCTTTAGTGATGAGTGTCCATGCAGGGCTGTGAGTGGTGTCCATGCATTGGTGAAGCATGCATGGCTTGGCATTGGGATGAGTGAGATGTGATGGTGGGGTGTATGTGTAGTGGTGGAGTGATGGGAGTGAGGGTGGGGGTATGTGACGGCATGCAGGTAGGGGGATGATAGTAGTAATGAGTTGACTTACCAGAGTCCAGTCCTCCTCCTATTCTGGCCAGGCCCTCAGGATGCATGATTGCCAATACTTGCTCCTCCCATGCTGTGAGTTGTTGGGGAGGAGGTGGGGGTCCACCACCAGTCCTCTGTACAGCGGGTTGGTGTCTTGCTGCTATGAACGTACCTTCCCCCTAAGTCGTTCCACCTCTTCCTGATGTCATCCCTCGTTCTTGGGTGCTGTCCCACAGCATTGACCCTGTCCACGATTCTCCACCATGATTCCATCTTCCTAGCTATCAATATCTGCTGCACCTGTGTTCCAAATAGTGGAGGCTCTACCCTGATGATTTCCTCCACCATGACCCTCTGTGAATTGGGGGAGTCTTTGTGGTACCATGGGTGTTATGTGAGGTGTGTAGGTGAGGGTATGTTGGGTAATGTGTTGGGGTGTGTGGTGATGTGGGGCGTGTGAGTGGTGTATAGGTGTGAGTAGTGTGTTGCTCTGGTTGTGTTTGTGGTCTTGCTGTCTCTCTCTGGTGGCAATTGTTTGTAATGGTAAAGGGTTGTGGGTAATGTGGGTTTTTTGTTTTATAGTGGTGTGAGTGGGTGGGTGTGGTGTGTGCATGGTTGTCAAGTGTGTGTTGTTTGAATTGTCCAATGTGGTGTTGTTTTGTTTGTGTGTGCTTATTTTGAGCGCAGCAGTATGTACTGCCAATGGTTTACTGCTGTTGAGTGTCCACTGTGGTGATTCATGGGTCATAATGTGGTGGGTGTAGTTCTGTTGGCGTAACAGTGTGTGTTTTGATACCACCAGTTTATCACTGACCTTTGGTGCAGCAGATTTGTGTATGTGGCTCAAAACTGATGGACTGGTATATGTGTGTCATAATATGTTGAACAGATATCCTCCACGGCGGCGGTAAGTTAGCTGCAGTCTGCGTGGCAGTAAGTGGGATTTACCACCAATGTCATAATGAGGGCCTTAATTATGTAATGATTGTGAAGGGTCCAATAAAGTGTGGATGAAACTTATATGGTTGTTTAATTTTCACATTTCTAGTTGATAACCAGACTCTGTCACCTGATATAAAAGCAGGACCTGCTTTCCTCTTTCAAACCAGAAACTTTTGACATGTGGTTTTGACCTTGTTAACATTGGTGCATAACTGTTGTATGAGTTTTGCTATGTGTGTAGTCTGGAAGATAAGTCTTAAAATATGAAAATCAGTTTGTAGTGTTAGTAACAGTAGAAAGCGTGGAAGAAGGTGGTGATCATCAAAAAATTGTGACATGCTGGTGGAAGTATGATTAAGGGTATAGTAAGCAAATTCAGGGTCCCACAGAAGGTATGCCCAGGAGCTGTCTATGTTTGAGAGATAGTACCGCAAATACTGCTTCAGGACCTGATTTACACATTCCTTTTGACCATCTGATTCACGATGGAAACTGGTAGACAAATTGTTCTGTATCTGGAAAGTTGTGCACCACACTTTCTATAATCATGAGGTAAACTGTGAGCCTCGATCTGAGGTGATAGTTTGGGTTAAACTGTGTAAACGTACCACACATTAAAACAAAAGAGTTACCAGTTTTGTGGCTGTAGGTAGTCCAGAAAATGCCATAACATGTTCCATTTTGGATAGTCTAGCTACTATTACCAAGATAGAATTCTTACCCTGGATTTTTGGCAGGTCTGTAATAAAGTCTATAGAGATGTCTTCCCAAATTTGGGTTCGAATGACAGAGGTTGTAAATACCCTCATTTTTGGGAGTGATCAGCTTTGGCTCTTGAGCAGTTGTCACAGCCTTGCACGTATTTTATGACATTTTGTCACCAACTAGACAACGAAAAAATTTGACAAAAAATTCCAAGGTCATCATATGGCTAGGATGGCCTGATATGGGATGTTGATGACACAAATTAAGCACATATATTAAGTTACCTTGAAAAAGAGGTTTCCACAGAATGGAACATTTATTGTTTCTTTGTTACCATCCAATTGCTTTCTGTACAGGCATATGCTGTTTTATGTCTTCCAGGCAATGACTTGATATTGTGGTTCCTAATATCTGGTTGTTTGAAATCATAGGTGGTAGATTAGCTTTTTCTGTTGATTTTGGTGTTTTATCATAATGATATAATGTATCAGCTTTATTGTTTTTAACTCCTGGTCAGAAGGTTATAATGAAATCAAATTCAGCAAAAAAAAGAGTCCATCTCAATTGTTAGGCGTTAATGTCTAGGCACATTATAAAAATTGCAAGTTGTGGTGAGCCACATACATCATGATGAGTAATTTAGCGGCAAGCAAATAATGACCCCATTCTTTAAATGCTAGTATTATGGCTAACAACTCCTTTTCGGCCACTGTGTTATTACGCTCGGATATTTGGACCTTTTTTAGAGAGGTACACCACCAGATGCAGTTGGTTAGTGTTGATGTTAGGATGTTTGAGACCTGGTGCTGTAATAAAGGCCTTTTTGAGGGTCCTGGAACACTTTATTGGTATTTTGTGTCCATTTTAAATTAGCCCCCTTTTGTAGCAATTGTGTTAATCGTGTAGTCTTGGCAGAGAAATAACTTATTTTCCATCTATAGAAATTATTGCTTAATGTCCTTGACTGACTTAGGTTAGGGTCAATCGTAGATTACTTGTAGCTTCAGGTAAACCATGGTTATGCCTTGAGGTGAAATGAAACAGCCCAGGAATTCACCTTTGTTGGAATGGAATTCACATTTTGACAGTTTACAATATAAACTATGTTCTTGCAATGTACTCAGAATTGTTCTTACATGTTCTTCATATTCAGACTGAGAATTGGAATATATTAAGTTGTTGCCGATATAGATGATCCCAAATCTGTTCAGATATTCTTTAAGGACATTGTTTCCAAAAAATTGAAATGCTGCTGGAGCATTCAAAGAGGCCATAACTTGTCCAAAATGCTGTCTTTCATTCATCACCAGCACAAACGCGGATAAGATGATATGCCCCTCTGAGATCTAACTCAGTGTACATGGTGGCTGGTCTAACTTGATCGAGGAGCACTGGAATAAGTAGTAATGTGTACTGAGTTTTTACAGTGATATTATTTAGTGCCCTATAGTCAATGCATGGCCATAAATCACTGTTATTTAAAGGCACAAAGAAAAG
The DNA here is from genome assembly GCF_031143425.1 of Pleurodeles waltl. Taxonomy (NCBI): domain Eukaryota; kingdom Metazoa; phylum Chordata; class Amphibia; order Caudata; family Salamandridae; genus Pleurodeles; species Pleurodeles waltl. The sequence continues at coordinate 1,016,086,062 of NC_090440.1, forward strand.
GGTAGGCACTGCCGCTGACTTGGAATGTCAAATGAGTCAGTCATTTAGGTATTTGTCTAAGTAGTTACATAAATGTTGGTTTGCCTGTTCTTATAGCGTACATATTCTGCAACAGGCTATTTTTACCCTGGGTATGAGATATATTTCACAATGGTACGTGTCACGGGTTGGCAATGTTTCTACACGGCTTTCACTGAAAACATAAACTTCAGACACTAGAGGTAATTATGTGGCTTGTTCCGCAGCTGTTGCTATGTGATAGGCTCTAGTCACACTGTCAGGTTGACCGGCAATCGAACAATCCTGCTTTCACCCCTCGAAATCAAGCATAATGCTCTTCTTTGCCCAATCTTTAGTGGGGTTATGCTTTGTCATACAGGACATTCCAACTATTACTGTGGTGCGCCAATCACATTAAAAGGGCATAAATTCTTTATATTATCTCTTGTGGTTGAAAGATCATATTCACTGTTAGACCTGGAATCCTTGGTGTGGTTTCTCCAAACGTTTTGTCCACATGATCTTCTGTTTTTCTGACTCATTTTTACTGGCTTCTGAATTCTGTGCACTTTACCACTGCTGACCAGTGCTACAGTGCAGGTGCTTTGCAGTCTAAAACATGATAATATTGGCTCATCCACAATTGGAATATTTAATTTACCTTTAAGTCGCTAGTAAATTGCACTTTATGTGCCCAGGGCCTGTAAATTATTTGCTGTTAGTGGTCCTGCAGTACTAATTGTGCCACCCACTACAGTAGCCTTTCGTAACATGTCTCAGACCTACCACTGCAGAGCTTGTGAGTGCAGTTCAAATTTCCATCTCGACCTGGCAAGGGTACCCAATTGCCAGGCCCAAACCTTCCTTTTTATTAGATGTAAGTCACCACTAAGGTAGGCCCTAGTTAGCCCCAAGAGCACGGTGCAATGCATTTATACAGTTGGACACGCACTTTTAAGTTTAACATGTCCAGATAGTGAAAAACTCTTAAATTGTTTTTTCACTATTGCAAGGTCCATCTTTCCCATAGGATACCATTGTAATTACCTTAAAACATCTTTTACGTGTAATTTCCAATATGGAAGAGATACAGATTTGGAGATTGGTGTCTCTGGACTCACAATTTATAATCACAACTTATGCTTAAGTTGGATTTTAAATTGTAAGTGTGAAAATGCTACTTTTAGAAAGTTGTCATTTTCTTACCTTACACCATTCTGTGCCTTAGCCTGTCTCTAAATACACGTTGGGGTTAGGCAGTGTCACCCTGCCTACACCTTGTGAATTCCCTCTAGACAGGCACAAACTCAGGACAATCATCTGCATACTGATGGGTCTTCCTGGGTAGATGGAAGGGGAGGGCTTGACAGGTTTCAATAGGTGGCGTCCTGTCTCCACACAAAGGGCTGATCACCACCCATGGGTAGTCTGACAGACAAAGCAGGGATGAAAGCAACCCTTCTGACCTTCAGGGAACTCCTTTGAAGACTCCCTAACATCAAAGGTCTTTTTGGGTATAAGTACTGGACCGCAAACCCAAAAGAAAATCAGAACTGTACTGGAACCAAAGACACTCTGCCAGGAAGAAGGAATACTGTGCTGCCAGGAGGGACTGCCACTCTGCAACTGCATTGATATGTTGGTCTATTGCTGCTGTGTGCTGTACTGTAGAAGGGACTGCCACTCTGCTGTTTGTTCTACTGTATTGGCCTCCTGCCTGCTGCTTTTTTCTTGTAGTGAGAAGGACTGTACTTGCTTTTTACCTCCTTGCAACCAAGAATTTTCAAGGGCTTACTAGCTTGCCCCCGTTCTCTGCAATCTCGGGGACATCAAAGTCCAAATCTTCTGGTGCTGCTGGACTCTGTCCCCATGAGTCCTACCCTTGCCTGAGGGCCCCCCTCCAGTCTTGGGCCTCAGACGTGGGTTCAGCAGCTAAAATTACAAAATGTGTTGTATCGCTTCGAATACTGCAGAAAAATTGACACTTTGCCTCAAGGAAACGACACATCACATCTACACCTCTAAACCTAAATAAACAACGCATGGCCTGAGTGTGGCAGAAAAATGAATGCATTGCATCACCGTAAATGATGAAGCAGCTACCCGAACACAGTGGCTTCACCACTGCATGACCCTGGGATGCTCTGCGTGGCCTAGCCATAACGCATAGCCTTTTTTTCCACAGAGCCTGATGATGACGTATTGCTCTGAGTGTGGCAGGAAAACTAATTCATCGTGCCCTCTTTAACGATGCTGAGCTCCTCCAAAGGTACTGTTTCAGCTGGCCCTGCGTGCATTCTGCAGCTGCCCTGCCCTCCATCGCGGTCATCCTGGATTTTGACTTTCCACTGGTCCCTCGCAACCTCAAGTAACCTTTTGACCGCTAGCTGATTGTAAGCACTGTTTTCATGTTAAGAGCCTGATTTGAAGTTTGGCAGAGTGGTTACTCCGTCACAATGGTGACGGATATACTGTCCACCAAAATCTTAATCCCATAGCATATAAATGGATGCAGGTGATCATTATGAACACGGTGGAAACAACCGTCGTGTTCATGCTGCCGGTCAAAACACTGACCGCCAGCGACCCAGGAACCCCGCTGGCCAGATAATGATCTTTTCTGTGAGCCGCCGGGCACAGAAAGACTCAGCCGGGACATTGACGGCAGCTCCACATGGAGCCGCCGTCAATGCCTCTGTGCAGCAGGTGCAGTTGCACCCATCACGCAGATCACTGCCCGAAAATCAGGCAGTGACCTGCGCAATGGGGCTCTGCACCGGGGCCCCTGCACTGCCCATGCAAGGTGCATGGGCAGTGCAGGGGCCCTAGGGGTGCCCCTGCAGCCACCATTGTCACAGAGTAACCCCTCCGCCAAACTCTAAATCAGGCACTTTATCTTTTTTTAAAATACACATCTTGACTTCTACTGATTGGATTTTTGTCATTTTGGTCTTGTTTTAATCACATAAATATTATCTATTGTTCTAACCTGATGTTCAGTGTTTTTCTGTGCCTTTCACTGTGCTACTGTAATTAAGTATTGCACAAATAATTTTTACATTGCCTTCTAAGTTAAGGTTGCCTGCTCTGTGCCAAGCTACCAAAGGGTGAGCACAGGTTTATTTAGGTTGTGTATCTGACTTACCCTGACTAGGATCCCTACTTGGACAGGGTGCATACCTCTGCCAATTAAAGAATACATTTCTAACATTGGTGATCAGCGGTGAGGATAGGACTTGCATTCCTGCAATGCCTTTCAGTATTTTGGGCCCATATTTAAGGAAAGGTAGTATCACCTTAGCGTCATTTAGTTTTCCGCTAAAGCGGCGCTAACTTAGCTCCATATTTATATTTTGATGCTAGACCTGTCTAGCGCTAAAATATTGGAGTTAGCACCATTTCTAGGAAGCACCAACCCACCTTGCGTCATGAGATCCAAGGTAGGCGCCCCCTTCCTAAAAATGATGCTAGCCCCCTCTCAATGCTCAACTAGGAGGTGGACCTAAATAATGGCGCTAAGCCCGATTAGCATAATTATTTAATGCCTCGTCAGACCAGGCGTTAATGTGCTGGTAGGCCCATTTCCTTGGGGAAACACCATGGAGTGGGCACAAAGATTCCCAACCCCAAGCATCACCATCACCCACACCACAGGGACACTACAGGAGGGGGGAGCCCATCCCAGATATTTTGCAGGTAAGTGTGCATGCGTAAGTGTGGTGTGCCACTTGGGGCCCTTTACATGGGGCCCACTGGCTGACACTTGGTTTGTTGGGCTTGCCCTGGGGACACTGGTCCCCTGTGGTGGGCATTGGAGTTGTAGTGATGATTCCTGTCTATGCCTAGACAGGAGTCATTCTTTGGCTGCTTGTGTGTCAAAAAATGATCCTAGGCTGATTAGCGACAGAGATTTTGCTGTTAATCAGCCTACAGTCATTTTTGACCCATTAGCGCCACTTCCCCTAACCCCACCCATCACCGGCTTCCGGCTGTTTTTTGAGACGCTAGCCATTCTTTAGCACCATTTTGCATCATTTCTTAAATGTGGTGCACAGATGGCATTAGGGAATGGTGCTAGCTTGCGTTAAAAAAAATTAGGCACGACTGCGCTAGTGCAGTTGTACATCATTTTTCTTACATATGGGCCTTGGTGTACACAACTACTCACACCTAAACCAGTTTAAATAAATTGTGTCTGATCACCCTTGGCATTTTTTCTGTTCTTTAAAACTTGCATTTTTTTATTTTTTTTATTCTCTCTAATTGGCATTCTTATTTTGTACTCTAAATCATGCCCCTGTTTGGAGGATCTGCATCTGCACCTGCATGGATGGAGTTTGAGCTGGCCAAGCTTAAGAATTAAACTGTGGCCCAGTTGAAGGAATTATGTAAGGGTTTTGGGCTGTCTGCAAGGAGCAAAAAGCCAGAATTGCAAAAGGCACGAGAGCCTATTCAGAAGTCCATGCTGGAGCAAATGAGACCTGAGAGGAGACTGTGGAGGAGGTAAATGTGGAGGATGATTTTATCCAGGGTCTAGATTGAGGCCTTAGGTAGCTGTCTGAGGGGGGAAGCAACTTACTCCCAGGAATAGGGGCTCCTTCCAGGGCAGGAAGCAATGTGTCATAAAAAGGCCTTTCCCTAGAGGAGCTGGGAGACAGGAGGGAGGAGGGAAAGTTAACTTTGGACTTGGCCAAGCTCAAATTGGAGGAAAAACACAGGCAACAGGCCTTAGAGGAGAAAAGGTTGATCATGGAGATGGACACAAACAAAAATAAACTAGCAATAGAAATGGAGGAGAACGAAAAGAGATTGGCTATTGATGAGAAAAGGTTATTGTTTGCTCAGGTATTGAACCTGAAGGAGCTGGACAGGTGGAGTTTAGCAAGGATGGTGGCAGCAATTCTACGGTTTCTTCTAAGGTCCACATACCCAGGAATCTGCTGTCTGATCTTGTGGTGGGGGACAACATAGGAAGAAGGTTGGAGGCATATGAGATTGCCCTACAAATGCACAAGGTCCTTGAAGAAAGTTGGTAGGTTGGCTTCTGAGGGCTCATTCTTAGTGAGGGAAGGAACACTCTCTTGTCCATGCCTAAGAGTGACCAGATGTGGTATCCCACCATGAAGGACGCTCTGATCAGGACATTTGGTCTAACCCAAGAAAAGTAGAGTCAGAAATTGAGGGATTGCTAAAAGTGTACCCACCAGACCTGGGTGGATTGTGTGCATTTTTTTTTAAATGTACTGGATGGTTGGATGAAGGGCAGTGAGGTAAAAGATTACTAAGGGTTGTACAATTTGTTTGCAATAGATCACAGGTTCAATCTTTGTTTTACATATCTGCACCAACAGCTTGTGGATAGTAAGCTCCTTGACCCCAGAGAACTTGTTAAGAAGGCAGACCTCTGGGTAAACAGCCGGGTCCACAAGAAGGTACCTGGGGTGGAATCACACCTAGGATTGTCAGGGTGCTCACCAGAAGAAGGAGGGGTGACAAAAAGAGTAAGGAGTGCTCAAAAGGGCTCCAAACTAGTTCTGTGAGACATGGTTCCTCTCCCCCTTCTTGGAAAAATAAAATAGTAGTTCCCTGAGAACAAGTCTGCAGGGAATGCTCTGTGAAGTGCTTTGAATGCCATCAGGAAAGGCACTACAAAGGAGGTACCAAGTGTCCCAAGTGGGCACACCCCACCATTGGTGGACAGTCACTAGGGCTAGCTAGTGTAGTGCTAGATGAGGAGATATCCCTAGATAGAATTGGGGATGAATGTAGGTAACCCTAGTATCCCTGGGTGATGGCAAGATGGTCCAGGCAGCCCATATGCCTAACAATATTAAAAAGTGCAGACCATGGGTGACCATCAATGGGCAAAGTGGAGGCTCTCAGGGACATAGGAGCCAGAATGACCACTGTTAGGTGTCACTTGGTGTCCTCAGAGGAGGCAGTCTCTAACCCATTCCACCAAGTTGTTGCTGCAGACAACTGTGACAGCTACTACCTTTGAGTGGAGGGGAGGGATCTCAGGTCTGCTGAAGGTAGCTGTAGTCCATCATTGCCTGTGGATTGTCTGCAGGGCAAAGACCCTGAGCACACCATCTGGAAGGAGGTGGAGCTCAGATCACATTTGGAGATGATGGGATTACCCGAGTGAGTGTGCCTGACCACAAGGTCTATGCCAGCGTGAGAGGGTGGGCAGAAGGAACTGGAGCCTGAAACTGTGGCCCATAATACTGCCAAAATGAAGAAGGGCAAGGGGCATGGGAAACCCACTCCTGAGATTCCCACGGTCTGGGAGGAGGCTGACCTTCAAGGTGATGTCTCAGTACCCACAGGGAAAGACATAGCTGAGCTGGGGCAGCTTTCTGAGCTTTCCCACTAACAGCAGGAGGGGGATCCCACCAACGAGGAGTTCTGCAAGGTGCAGAGAGAGTGCCCTACTCTTCTGGGGACTTCAGCAACATGCTGAGACCTGGGCAGCTGGTGACGCCCCTGGCAAGCACCTGATTTATTGGGAGAATGGACTCCTGTATTACAAGCCTAAGGATCCTAAGCCTGATGCAACACGTGTGTTGTAGGTTCCATAGTGCTACAGATCCTTCATGCTGGCATGGCTCATGATGCACCACTGAAAATTAATTGAGGCAGGATAAGACATTTAACAGGCTTGTCACCTACTTTTACTGGCCTCAAATGAGACAGCTCACAGCTGCATACTGTAGATCCTGTCAGACCTGCCAGGCAAGTACCAAGTTGGGGGGAAATGCAAGGCCCACCAGTACCCCAAGTCTATCCCTCTGAGGACAATAACTTGGCCTGTGGTTGCCAGGGCACTGATGGGGATATCTACTCATGTGGGTTTTCCCAAGAAGGTGGTTTCTGACCGGGGTACCAACTTCATGTCCTCTTACATGAAGGCCATGTGGAAGGAGTGTGGGGTGACCTATAAATTCATCACTGCTTACCACACAGAGACCAGTGGGTTGGTTGAAAGGTTCAACTGAACCTTCGAGGAAATGATTCTAGGTCTACCTGAACCCCGTGAGAGGTAAGTGGGACATCCTCCTGCCATGCCTGTTCTTTGCCTATAGGGAGGTACCACAGAGGGGGTTGGCTACCACCCCCTAGAACTTCTGTATGGGCACCCTGAGGGAGGACATCTCACTCTGGTGAATGAGGGCTGGGAGCAAACTCCCAAGTGAGCCTCCCATGATGTGGACAGCTACATACTGGCCCTCTGTAACTAGACTGCATGCTTCTGGAAGCTCTCCGAAGAGCATCTGGAAGCCAGACAGGAGGACATTACACAGTGGTATGACCAGAATGCCACTTTGGTGGAGTTTCAGTCTGGCCACAAATTGTGGGTCATGGAGCCCGTGGACCCTTATGTTTTACAAGATCACTGGCCTGAGCATTGTCACCTATCTGGTGGGCCTAAATCTCCAAGAAACTCTTTGAGTGTTCTACATGTGAACCACCTCAAGCCCCAATTCTAGAGGTCTGAAGTGACTGATGATGGGGTGAAAGAGGAGAGTGAACCTCTCCCTGACCTCCTGTCTTCCAAAGAGAAAAGTGGCTCACTGGAGGATATCAGCCTCTTCCCTACACTGACTCTAGATCAATGGAGAGACCACTTTCAGTTGCTGGAGCAGTTTGCCTCTTGATTCTTCCCTACCTCAGCGCTCACTACATGGTGCACCCATGATGTTGACATTGGGGGCAGTCCACCTGTAAAGAATAACATTTACAGGTTGTCTGATAAGGGGAGGGCTAACATCAAGGAGGAGATCTCCAAGATGTAAGAATTTGGGGTTATTGAGCACAGCCCTTGGTCCAGCTGAGGTTGAGCACAGATTCATTTAGGTTGTGTATCAGACTTACTCTTACTAGGATTGTGTCCCTACTTGGACAGGATGCATACCTCTGCCAACTAGAGACCCAATTTCTAACCATCACATTCACTGTAGTATGCCTAATCAAGCCTGGGATTAGAAGTGCACCATACACTGCTAACAGCTTCTGGTTCCTCCTTAGTTTGAGTGGGAATTCCCAACTTCGAACAGAAGGTGGAGTCAATGAAATTTGAAGTTATCCTGGAGTATATCATCATAACTACTTTCTTATTTATAGTTCCCACTATGAATTGAACATGAAGTGTGAGATGAGGAGCGGAGACCTGCAAATTATTGGCAATGGATTGTTCAGGAGAGTCGAGATCTCTTTTTGAGGAATTCTGTCTTTTCATCTAGTCAACTTGTTTTCCTGTTTCTTGGTAGGTTCGATGGAAGATGTAGCCTCAAATCCTTTTGGGCGGGCTGTGAATTCCTTCAAAAACTCCCCTTTCTTCCAACAGTATAGGCAAAGGCCGCTTTTTTCATCACTGGTCTTTCTTTTCCTGAGTCAGAGATTGTCTTAGCCCACCTATCTCCATCAGATCACTTGCTTCGTGGGTTGGGTTACTGTTTTTTTTTTTACCTTATGTAGGTTTGAAAATCCAATCCCTTTTTATCCCCTTTATTGTCTGAAAAGTGTGAGTTCAATCTTAGCATGAAGTCAATCAATTTGTCAAAATTTTTGGGTTGGGGATCTATTGGTGTGATAAGATCCTTGATATCATCCCTTAATCCTTGATAGTACAAGGCTGCTTGTTTGTCCTCGGGCGAGTTAATTCTGGAAAAGAGTTGATTAAATTCTGTCAAATAGTGTACAGAGTCCTTGATCCTTTATTAGAGCTCTCGTAGTTGGTGGTCAGCTGACCTTACACGATCGAATACTCTTTTAAATTCAGCTTTTAAATTTTGCCAACTGTATAACAAGGGATCATCAGAATTCACTGAATCCACTGCCCACATTGGGGCATCACCGTTGAGTTCTGACATGAGAAATGATACACAACTCTGAGCATCTGGGGAAGCATTTGGCCGGACCTTAAAGTGCAGTTGGACTTCAGTCAGAAAGGTCCAGAATTTTGTAGGATCCCGAGCAAATCATTCCAGAGAGGCCAGAGGTACTGTTGATGTCACTGTCACAGACACTGTAGGTAGAGGTTGTGTGACCACTGATGTAGATGGAGGTGGCTGGCCTGTGGGCCATTTCATTTGCAACTGAGTCACCTGACTGTCTGGAGAGTCCGTTTCTAGCCGAGCTGCTGCTCGGTCTTTTTGCATATCCCCAATCATTTTACACAAGTCTTCTAGAGCAGACATCTTGGTGGTGCTGCTCAGGTGGAGCACATTAATGGGCATATTATTCTGTCAGAGTTCTGACAGAATTTGTTGGATCCACACGAGTAGTACCACGGAGGGGACCACCTTCCAGCAGCTCCGAGTCTGAGTTTTATTCAGCAGAAGTTCAGAGCGGCCAGATGAGAGGAATGGAATTAGAGGGGTTACTGCGGGGAAGTAGACGTAGAACAGAGGATCCATTCAGTTATCACCACTGTGTATGTGACTCCCATCTACATTTGAAGAACACATCATCACATTCTATCAGAACAGTAGAACGACATTTCATTACCTGTAAAGTTAAACGCACATTGAGAATAAAGGAGTCACAGGAGAACTGCAGACCGTTTCATTGGCTTCAATATTGTCAGTTCAAGTCTGTAACTCAAAGAAACAATGGTTCTGCCCTTCCGAGTTTTATCGTGCTTCTCAATATCAGTGATCAGTTTTAACAAAGTTTTATACCTACATGTGGTTTCAGCAGTTATTTAATCCAAGCATAAATTCACCTCATTGGCACATTAATGCAGCAAAATTTGGTCGTTATAGTTCAAGATAGCATGATAGTGTCGCAGTAATTCTCTGCCTTGTGGTGCACAAATCGCGCCCCAAATGCAAACACAGAAGCGTTGTTCAGTGACATGATTTCCTTCTCTAGTAAGGAGAGTGCAATGCACATTATTTAAATGGGAGTCTCCTACCTGTTCCATGATGCCTGTGAATGGGCTTATTTTGGTGACCCTGAGCACCTCAATAATCCGCAATCGGCTGTGGGCGTGGCCACTAATATAGCGTTGGCAGCCAAGACGAAGGCTGTGATTTGCAGTCTCTCATGAGAGGCCGAGAGTGCTAGAAATTAAGATGAAAGTACATGAGCATGCACCTACTGCGCATTGTGCAAAAAAGGGTCTGTATCGTTCCTGCATGCTTACAAATTACTTGAACACAGCACACGTTTTGTCTTTGCACAATGAGTTCAGCATGATAAATTAGTTTAGCTCACAACCAGAGTCGTGCACTTAGTGCACTACAATATACATTCATGTTACTACAGAGTCAATGTACTATAAGAAAAAGCATGATGGGCTTGTTTTGTTCACCACCATAGACTGCACTTAGTACAGTAGAGTACAGTATACATTCACGGTACCACAGAGTCAATGCACTATAATAACCCATGGCCAGCATTCATGACACATACTCAGATGTCATAACATCAGTTGGAGCCCCCATGTAATAGGTGTGGTTAGTTATTAGGAGACAATATTGATGCCAGAGTGATCATGTTCATGCCTGAGAGACCACGTTGATGCCGGATAGCCTACGCCAGAAATGTTGGTATAGGACACTAGCAATGATTAGTACAATGACGATCGTGACAGTCTGTGAGATATGCTTATCACAGATTCATCATATACGACTTGTTGAATTCAAAGAATACTGAAATGTGTAATCAACAGGGAACTTATTATTAGACTTCTCAAGGATATCGGTGGCTCCACAATGTAAGCAACTGGCAAGCCCATTATCACTAATTAATTACGTGGATATTTTAACTGACCTCTTACATACATTTTCAGTTAGGTAAAAATGTTCTATGATTATAAACATAAACAATAAATTTAATTAGTCACCAAATAGAAAATCATGAATAACCTATGGACATTAGCCAATCATTTGTAAAAGGTGAGGACTAAAGAAGAACGATCAATGACACAATAAATTCATGAAAATGCACACGCTTTCCGTAATTTTGCCGGCAGCTTGTAAACTGCAGCTATGCAAAATGGGTATGAAAACATTTTGTAACTCTATATGCAAAAGTTATGAAGACACATCAGACATATCCACAGTGAAACCAAATCGGGCACTTAGTTCAAGTTACTGCTTGGTCAGATGGAGAAAGGTGAAGGGTTTTTGGGTAAACTTTCTAAATGCTATTATTAGCTTCTGGTAGGCTAAGGATGGGAAAATGTTTGGTCAGCTTCTTCTGCGTTTGAGTTCTAAAGGCTGGTTTTAGATGTGCGCCACAGCATTTTGGTATGCTGTTCCTAGGCTACAAAAAAGGAAAATCCAAACTATTGGAGAGGCCACAAACATTCAGGAAACAAACACTAACCACTATATAGAAATAAACAAGCATTTGCAATGCAACGGGTCCCGGTTTGCTCGAGCTATGGCTATTCGTGTTTTAAACTTCTAACCAGACTTTTGTTGCCACATAAACTGAAAAGTAAAACAGTTTTACATAAGTGAGCCCACGGCCACTATGAAGTGTGATGTAGACACACAAAAGGAAACAGAAGTTCGCTCGCAGTGTAACATATTGGCAAAAGTGCAATTATCCATGTAACCAGCAAAAGCGCAATTAGACATGTTACAGGGTTGATGTCATGCAAAGTGCATGACTACTGCCCAGCAGGATCGCGCTGCCTGCGAAGTAAAGCAAAAAGGTAGTCCAGAAATCATACAGAAAACATGGAGCCTTACATGTTTCAGTAGTTGGCCGATGCGCTCAAGGAGGGCTAAAAAACGGAAAAGGCATGACGTATTCATGCCTTTTGCAAATGAAATTAAGTGAATTGTAAAAGGCAAGCTCATGATCCAACCAAACTGATGGGCGTGGTTAAAAGCCCATAAAGAGATTACAGCAGGGACAGAGCACTTTGCGTCCGACCCTAAAAAAGGGGGAAACTCAGAGATGCTTGGGCTCTTGATACCACCATTTGAGGAAAAAGAAACTACCACCACAATTCAGTTTGCCAGTACATTAACAGAAACATGGACTATCAGACGGTACCAGCGGGAAGGAAATGATACAGCTTTAGCAAAGAATACCAGCAGTTCTAATGTCAGTGATTATTATATTATGTAGAGCATAAAGAGCCTGATTATTCATGGGACAATGGTATTAGGTCACAATTACAAATATCAGAAATGTAAACAACGGGACCAAGCATTTTACAGAGTGGATCAGGGACTCACCAAAGGTGTGGTATTGCTTGTGAAGAATCTGTCAAACATTCTTCAAAATCCATCACCGATTTATGAGAAATCTGTTTTAACCCTTCCAGTGAAGTCTCCTACATGACCTTGATGCCTCTAGCATTACCTTAATGGGTAATAACAAAGCTGTAAATCGCTCAAAGAGCAACCAGGACACTAGATCACTTGCTGTGTTTCCTGCTCCTGAGACTACTAGCAGACATGCATTTCTACCCCCCTGCTTTCACTAGATGATGGAGCAAGCACCCAGGGGCAGTTCACATTAAGGTAAGAAGAGTGCTTTCATCAGTGATACTTGTTAAGCAGAGCTGGGTAGAGCATGAGAGCGGTTTCGCTTGAGATGTCTCAGAGTGGGGCACTGCTCCCCACTATTGTCTATTAGACAAATCAAGCACCCTCAAAAGATAAATGTTTACTTAGGTTAGCGCAAGCAATCCCCCACCATGAACTCACTGTGATGTCCTACACTCTGGTAAATCCAGGACAATTGGAATACCCATTATAGGGACTTTAGAAATACAGTTTCTGAGACAGACAGAAAAGCAGGGTACCCCTCTTTGAGCCTGGTGATTAGATCACTGTTGTTTCCATATGCATCAATGCAGTATCCTAACATCACACAGGAGCAGCAAAGTACAATTTTCAGGCAGACCACACCTAAATTATTCATTTCATATTTGAAAAGAAATGGAGGAAGGGGTTCTCTCTTCTGTGCTGTGAGGCAGCAAACCATCTAACACAGCAAACCCACATACCTTAAAGTTCAGGGTTCCACACGTTCAGGAGCGCCTCCCACCAAGCTATTCAGAGTTGTTCACAGTCAATTTCCCTACACATTTGAAATCCGTCTGCACTACCAGAGTTTCTCGAAGACAGGGCATGTGGTTGCTCCCTCAGGATTTGAGGTTTTATAAATGTTGTGTACAAAATTATCGGCTCACTGGACTGAGTGTTATAAAATCGACACCTAAGTGAACAATATTTTTGTGCATGATATTTAGGACACAATATTTATGCCATGAGATATTTTCGTAAACATTATTCTGACATACAAAAGATGAACTGTAGAACGACATTGTGCACGCATGGATATGCATGTACATGCTCACATCTGTGTATGTGTGTCTGCATACTCCTGTGTGTCTTTGTGAGAACTGCGCAGATAGGTATTAAGTAAAGGTAATTTAAAGGTTAGAATTATTTTTGAGAACTTCAATTTGGATCTTAGATAGAGTAGTTTGCATTCTCTTCATACTATAAAATCTTATTAGCATTTCTCTGAACGAGGTAGACATTTATTTGTATTAGTTTTACTTTATTTACTAGAACTAGGTCAAAAATGTCAATTTAATCATGAAAAAGTGTTTCAGTCCCTCCGGCATCTCCTCTTGCAATCCATCAAGATTATGCCTTAGGCAAACGCTCTGCCACCAAATTTGCTAAATCAGCACATTTTCTATAACAATGCCCATTTCCTCATGGGATTATTATATATTTCAGAAACCGAAATATTGCAATAATAAGCGGGGAAATCTAGATTTTAAAAGTACCGAACACAAGTAAGCAGTAAGCTTTCCGTTCTCTTTACCGTTCATTTTACAACAATGCTAAACAAATAATTGTGTTGTAATTTTTTAATAACTCATATAACCTTTGAATATGATATAAAAATAGATGGCGATAGTCCTCCCGAATAATAGAAGTATAATTTCATCTTTTATTTGCATCTCTCAATACATATAACTGTTAATTGCTCGTAGAACCTGTCCAGTACAATTATCTGTTGAAAGAGAAACCTGCATTCTTCTATTGTGCTCCATTTGTAATAAGGTAATTCCTTGCAAGGTAAGGTTATGTTATCCTTGCAAAACTGAGGCCCATATTTATACTTTTTATTGCTGCATTTGCGTCATTTTTTGACCCACAAGCTGCGCAAACTTGCAAAATACAATTGGGCCATATTTATACTTTTTTAGCGCCAAATTTGCGTCGTTTTTTTAAGCAAAATCATTGCAAACTTACAAAATACAATTTTATTTTGTAAGTTTGCGCCGCTTTTGCGTGAAATATTGTGCAAATGCAACGCAAAAAATATAAATATGGGCCAATTGTATTTTGTAAACTTGCGCTGTTTTTGCGTAAAAAAGCGGCGCAAATGCGGCGCTAAAAAGTATAAATGTGGGCCTAAGATGTATTTTAATAGTTATCTAGAATTACTGACTACAGATGTGATACTGACTACAGCAAATGAAAGACATGGAGATTTCCAGCCTTACGTTTTCAAAACAGAAGCTCACTGCTGAACATAGTGTTTCACACTAATTAGATATATACATTTTAAGATTATCGGTTTAGTTAATGGCTTTAAAATATACAAAACAAGTCGGTTCAAAAAGACAGAAATACCTAGGCCACTATTTATACTTTTTTAGCGCAGCAGTTGCATCGATTTTTTTACGTGAAATCGGCACAAACTTACAAAGTACAATTGTATTTTGTAGGTTTGAGCTGTTTTTGCATAAAAAAATGACGCAAATGCGGAGCTAAAAAAGTATAAATATGGGTCCTAATCTTTTCAGTCATCACAAAAAGCAATCACTTACAAATCTTTTCAATTAAAAAAGATAACCAGGAATACATAAATGAATGCTATCGTGCCCACATTTTTCCGTAAAGCAGCGTATCCTCTAAGCAAAAAACGTGTGTGTGGAAATATGTTACACTCTTATCCTTAGGGTCACTAAATAGGTTGGACTTACAACACTTTGCCAGTAAAGAGTTTATCATATGTAGTAAAAGTAGAGCGTACTTTGTGGTGGGGTTATCATTTACTCTTTTAAGTCAAATCAAATAAACATTGCTCCATCAACTTGATGGAGCCTTCCATCATTTTTTTTTCAATTTCCAAAAACAAAATCCAGAAGTTGGATTTTCTTTTTTAAAAGAAAGTCCCTCTTACCATGGGGGTTATCTCTCATGGTAAGGGGGCATTAGTCAGTTTCCACTGCCCCTTACCATTGTGGTTTTCCAGACGGTGATGGGCAGTGAAAACTAACCTGCATATCTGCACATCTAAGTTAGGTGGGCAGACATAGAGGACAGCCGCAGATGGCCCTTACTCAGTTGAGACATGGGAGAAGTGCAAACAGCTAGAGATGGAATAGTCTTCCCTGTGGTTACACGGATGGTCAGTCCATATATATATATATATATATATATATACATATATATATATATATATATGTATATATATATATATATATATATATATATATATATATATATATATATATATATATTGGACAGGAAGACCATTACCTTCACAGTAAGGATACTCTAATGTCCTTATGATGGAGTATTCTTACAGCCACAGACATAAACCTGATCCCGACTTTTTACAGTTAATCTGCCACTTACATTGGTTGGTTTTAGCACCTCTAAAAATGCTAGCTTCAGAACAGAGGGCTGATTGATGGAGTAACCTAGTCCTAGAGCCAAGTGTTGAGTTTCGTGCACAATGCACTAACTTTAGAGACAGCGCGTGTATGTACAGGCAGGTCATTCCACACTTTTGGAGGCAATTAGGTCATTCCTGCTTGTTCTTGTGTGGAAACATCACTCACATCATACATCACGGTGAATGCAAAGAAATGCATTTATCACGATGCATTAACAAAGCATATGTGTTTACCGTGCATGGCTTTACCACGCATACCTTTACCACGAATATTGTCATAAAGGCATGAATGGTAAAGGTGTATGCGTGGTAAAGGTTTTAAAGGTAAGTACAGGTAAGTATTAAGTGGGTTGAGTGATATATATATATATATATATATACATATATATATATATATATATATATATATATATGTATGTGGTGTTTAGGATGGGTAAAGGTTATTGGTGGTAATTGCATTTTTGAGTTTTAGGGTGGGTATGGGTTTTGGGGTGATAAGGGCATTTTTAGGTTTTAGGGTGGGTATGGGTTTTGGGGTGGTAAGGGCATTTTTAGGTGTTGGGGTGGGTATTGGTTTTTGGGTGGTAAGGGCATTTTTAGGTTTTAGGGTGGGCATGGGCTTTGGGGTGGTAAGGTTATTTTTAGATATTAGGGTGGGCATGGGTTTTGGGGTGGTAAGGTTATTTTTAGGTTTTAAGGTGGGTATGGGTTTTGGGGTGGTAAGATAATTTTTAAGTGTTAGGGTGGGTATGGGCTTTGGGGTGGTAAAGGCATTTTTAGGTTTTAGGGTGGGTATGGGTTTTTGGGGTGGTAAGGGCATTTTTAGGTTTTAGGGTGGGTATGAGATTTGGGGTGGTAAGGGCATTTTTAGGTTCTAGGGTGGGTATGGGTTTTAGGGTGGTAAGGGCATTTTTAGGTTTTAGGGTGGGTATAGGTTTTACGGTGGTAAATGTATTTTTAGGTTTTAGGGTGGCTATGGGTTTAGGGGTGGTAAGGGCATTTTAGGTTTTAGGGTGGGTATGGGTTTTTGGGTGGTAAGGGCATTTTTAAGTTTTAGGGTGAGTAATGGTTTTTGGGTGGCATGGGCATTTTTAGGTTTTAGGGTGGGTATGGGTTTGTGGGTGGTAAATGCATTTTTTGTTTTTTGGGTGGGTATGATTTTTTTGGTAGTAAGGGTATTTTTAAGTTTTAATGTGGGCATGGGTTTTGCGGTGGTAAAGGTATTTTTAGGTTTTAGGGTGGTTATGGGTTTAGGGGTGGTAAGGGGATTTTTAGGTTTTAGGGTGGGTATGGGTTTTTGGTTGGTAAGGGCATTTTTAAGTTTTAAGGTGGGTATGGGTTTTTACATGGGCATTTTTAGGTTTTAGGGATGGGTATGGGTTTTTGGGTAGTAAGGGCATTTTTTGGTTTTAGGGTGGGTATGGGGTTTTGGGTGGTAAGGGCATTTTTAGGTTTTAAGGTGGCTATGGGGTTTGGGGTGGTAAGGTTATTTTTAAGTTTTAGGGTGGGTATGGGTTTTGTGGTGGTAAGGGCATTTTTAGGTTTTAGGGTGGGTATGGGTTTGGGGTTGGTAAGGGCACTTTTAGGTTTTACGGTAGGTATGGGATTTCGGGTGGTAAGGGCATTTTTAGGTGTTAGGGTGGAGATTGGTTTTTGGGTGGTAAGGGCATTTTTAGGTTTTAGGGTGGGCATGGGCTTTGGTGTGGTAAGATTATTTGTTAGGTTTTAGGGTGGGCATGGGTTTTGAGGTGGTAAGGTTATTTTGAAGTTTTAAGGTGGGTATGGGTTTTGGGGTGGTAAGGTTATTTTTACATTTTATGGTGGGTTTGGGTTTTGGGGTGGTGAGAGCATTTTTAGGTTTTAGGTTGGGCATGGCTTTTGAGGTGGAAAGGGTATTTTTTAGGGTTTTAGGGTGGGTATGGGTTTTGGGGTGGTGAGGGAATTTTTAGGTTTTAGGGTGGGCATGGGTTTTGGTGTGGTAAGGGCATTTTTAGGTTTTAGGGTGGGTATGGGTTTTGGGGTGGTAAAGGCATTTTTAGGTTTTAGGGTGGGAATGGAATTTGGGGTGGTAAGGGCATGTTTAGGTTCTAGGGTGGGTATGGGTTTTGATGTGGTAAGGGCATTTTTAGGTTTTGGGGTGGGTATGGGTTTTTGGGTGGTAAGGGCATTTTTAGGTTTTAGGGTGGGTATGGTTTTTTGGGTGGTAAGGGCATGTTTACGTTTTAAGGTGGGTATGGGTTTGTGGGTGGTGAGGGAATTTTTTTGTTTTAGGGTGGGTATGGATTTTTGGGTGGTAAGGGCATTTTTAAGTTTTAGGGTGGTTATGGGGTTTGGGGTGGTAAGGCCATTTTTAGATTTTTAGGTTTTAAGGTGGGCATGGGCTTTGGGGTGGGAAGGTTATTTTTAGGTTTTACGGTGGGCATGGGTTTTGGGGTGGTAAGGTTATGTTTAGGTTTTATGGTTGGTATGGGTTTTAGGGTGGTAAGGTTATTTTGAGGTTTTAGGTTGGGTATGGGTTTTGGGGTGGTAAAGGCATTTTTTTGATTTTAGGGTGGAAATGGGGTTTGGGGTGGTAAGGGAGCATTTAGGTTTTAGGGTGGGTATGGGCTTTGGGGTGGTAAGGGCATTTTTAGGTTTTGGGGTAGTTATGTGTTTTGGGGTGGTAAGACCATTTTAGGTTTTATGATGGGTATGGGTTTTGGGGTGGTATGGGTTTTGGGGTGATAAAGGCATTTTTAGGTTTTAGGGTGGGTATGGGTTTTGGGGTGGTAAGGGCATTTTTAGGTGTTAGGGTGGGTATTGATTTTTGGGTGGTAAGGGCATTTTTAGGTTTTAGGGTGGGCATAGGTTTTGGGGTGGTACGGTTATTTTTAGGTTTTAAGGTGGGTATGGGTTTTGGGATGGTAAGATTATTTTTGAGTTTTAGCGTGGGTATGCGTTTTGGGGTGGTAAAGGCATTTTTAGGTTTAGGGTGGGTATGGGATTTGGGGTGGTAAGGGCATTTTTAGGTTCTAGGGTGGGTATAGGTTTTGCAGTGGTAAATGTATTTTTAGGTTTTAGGGTGGCTATGGGTATAGGGGTGGTAAGGGCATTTTTATGTTTTAGGGTGGGTATGAGTTTTTGTGAAAGCACACCTTGCTTAAGGTTTTGTTACCTGGTCATGTTTGTGTCCTCATCAAAGTCCTAACTAAGCTCAAGAAAACATGTCTTTCATGTGCCTTCAGCTCACTCACTATTCTGAGTCCAACTCCTTCCATTTTGTGAATGCAACTTGGGGGTGTCCAAGAATGCCTTCCAAGGCCTACTTTCCTCAAAATGAGTGAGCATATCTATCTTTGAAACTAATGCAAACATGACAAGGAATACCTCCTGAAATACCTAAACTAATAAGTCAAAACATTTCCTCTGGGATTCATTCCCCTGACAATTCTTCTTTTGCTTTGAAGGTGTGAAAACTCCATTAGTAACTTGTATCATAATTAATGTTATGGAAAAGGGTACGGGACATAATATCTTGTATGTTGATTGTTTTCACATTTTTGGATAAGGACAGTATACAATTAATTATGTATAAAAATTACCGCAGGCGTCACAGTGCTCAGACAGTGAACGAATCAAGCATACAGGTGGGCTTGTGAACTTCGGCTATCTGACCCAAAACATGATGGGAGAAGTGCTCTCATCATAAATGGTAGTGTGCACGGACACATCACACCTATCAGAGAACTTGACAGTGAGCAGTTTGTTGGAATGCAATGCAGTGCTCTGGGATTTTTGGAGCTTCTTAAAAACATACTCATGCAGGAATTCTTTGCAGCAACAATGAATGGTACTGCATGCCACAGTGACAACTTTGTACAGCTTACTGAACAACTCTACTCTCATTTAGAAGTTGTCTTTACCATGACTCCTAACAACTAAAGACAACCTACAGGGTTTAGAGTGGAGCCCTTCCCTGTATATACACTCTCAAGCTGTACATTTAGCCAGTAGAGCTCTCACACAGCATGCACAGCTGGATGCCATAGCACACTCTTTTACTTGCAAAGCAGTGCCTGAACAGCAGCCAAACTATGTACAGGATCAAGGACTCAATAATCGCTATATTCTTTCCAGGAGTTTATATTGCTGGAAACCAGGCAGATAAATGTGCCACACCAGGCTATATTTTGAACAACCTGCCATGTTCTGGATGGTCTTAGGGCATGCAGCAGAACTGCCATTGAAATGAAGCATACTCTACAATGGCAAAAATCAATCATTGTTCATGTACGGTACAAAGATGAGTGTTGCCCAAACCCTGTGAGTAGATGAGCAGGACAGCAAACTTGGCTTGTGAACTAACCCTATTTTGAGCTTAAGGCCCAAAAATATCTTTAGCTCTTCAAGTGAAGTCAGAGTCCACTGGTGTTCCCCAGAAGGAGGCTCTAGAGTGCCTCCATGCTCCCTCAGAAGTTGAGGCATTGAAATGTATGTGCATGGCGATGGTGCAAGTTTTAGTTACCTTACGGCACGAGTTATAGTTACTTGAGATAACTGTAACTATAACAGGTGAATTTCCATGGTTTTCTATGTTTAAAATGGGACCCTAACTATAACGTCACTGTGACCTTTGTTTTTGTCTGTGAACTTCCATGTGTTTTTTAACATAAAGTAATTTTATGGCTGGAAGCCAACTCCAATAACCACCCAACCACGCAGAACACATGGCAGAAGAATCTGTCTCTCTGGGTGTGAGAATAGGTGTGGGACGGTATCTGTGGATGTGAGAGTGTCTGTCTGGGTGTGTGAGGGTCTGAGTGGTTCTGTGAATGGATGTGTGAAGGTCTGAGTGGGGCTGGAAGTGGATGTGTCAGTGTCTGAGAGGGTCTCTGAGTGGGTGTATGAGTGTCTGAGTTGGTCTGTGAGTGGCTATGTGAGAGTCTGAGTGGGACTCTGAGTGAGTGCATGAGTATATGAGTCGGTCTGTGAGTGGATATGTGAGGTTCTTAGTAGGTTTGTGAGCGGGTACATGAGGGTCTGAGTGGGTCTGTAAGTGGGTGGATGAGTGCCTGAGTGGGTCTGTGAGTGAATGCATGAGAGTTTGAGTGGGTCTGTGATATGGTGCATGAGTGACTGAGTGGGTCTGCGAGTGGGTGCATCAGTGTCTGTATGGGTCTGTGAGTGAGTGGATGAGTGCCTGAGTGGATTTGTGAGTGAGTGCCTCAGTGTCTAAGTGGGTCTTTGAGTCAGTGCATCAGTGTCTGAGTGGGTCTGTGAGTGTGGCATGAGGATTTGAGTGGGTATGTGAGTGCATCAGTGTCTAAGTAGGTCTGTGAATGGGTGCATCAGTGCCTCAGTGGGTGTGTGAGGGTCTGAATAGGTCTGTGAGTAGTTGCTTGAATGTTTGAGTGGGTCTGTGAGTGGGTGTATCAGTGCCTGAGCAGGTCTGTGAATGGGTGGATGAGTGTCTGAGTAGGTTTGTGAGTAGCTGCATATGTGTCTAAGTGGGTCTGTGAGTCACTGTGTCAGTGTCTGCGTGTGTATGTGAGTGGGAGCATGAGGGTCTAAGTGAGTCTATGTGTGGGTGCGTCAGTGTCTGACTGGGTCTGTGAGTGTGTGTGTCAGTGTCTGAGTAGGTCTGTGAGTGGATGTGTTAGGGTCGGAGTGGGTCTGTGAGTGAGTATGCCAGTGTCTGAGTGGGTCTGTGAGTGGGTTCATGAGCATCTGAGTGAGTCTGTAAGTCAGTGTGTCAGTGTCTGAGTAGTTTTGCAAGTGGATGCTTTAGGGTCTGAGTGCATCTGTGAGTTGGTGCATCAGTGTCTTGGTAGGTCTCTGAGTGGATATGTTAAAGTCTGAGTGGGTCTG
Organism: Pleurodeles waltl; assembly: GCF_031143425.1. Classification (NCBI taxonomy): domain Eukaryota; kingdom Metazoa; phylum Chordata; class Amphibia; order Caudata; family Salamandridae; genus Pleurodeles; species Pleurodeles waltl. The sequence continues at coordinate 1,016,107,590 of NC_090440.1, forward strand.
TGTCTGAGTGGGTAAGTAAGTAGGTGCATGAGGGCCTGAGTGGGTCTGTGAGTGGATGCGTTAGTGCCTTGGTAGGTCTGTGTGTGGTTGGGTGAATGTCTCAGTGGCTTTGTGAGTGAATGCATCAGTGTACGACTGGGTCTGTGTTAGTGTGTGAGTGTGTGAGTGTGTGAGGGGGTGCATGAGGGTCTGCGAGTGGGTGCATCATTGTCTGACTGGATATGTGAGTGAGTGCATGAGGGTCTGAGTGGGTCTGTGAGTGAATGAATTAGTGTATGAATGATTATGGGAATTTTTCTTTTAATTTTTTTCGCCGATACTCAGGGGTACATCGCAATGTTACACAAGGGCCATGCTAATTGTCTCCACGTTTTTGTGAACATTACACATTGTGAAAAAAATCTTCATAGGGTAATCATTTCATCCTACAAGACCCCTATATCACATTCCTGGGATCAGGGTACCCCCCACCCTGACCCCTTATACCACTTTTCCTTTTATTTTGCACCCCCAGGGACCATGTCTTGTTACCTAAAATGGTGGCTGCAACTTTCTGGTCAGGCTGCAGCCATTCAATCACAGCATTTCTGTTGGTGTGTGTGTTCGCTAATAAGCTGCAATCACTGCGATAATGTCATGACAGATCTGCAGCCTTAGATATTCAAATTTATTTTCCCTTTAATTTCCTGAAAACTATTGAACAGATTTACACCAAATAATGAAAAGTGTAATTTGTGTACCGAAGCCTACCTTTCTGCCAAATTTGGTGTAATGCTGTCCAGCGGTTTGTGCTGTAGTCGTGTTCAAATCTCCTATGGGAATTAACATGAGAAGTGTATGTTTCTCTGACCCCCCCCTTTTTCTCAGCCACCGCTTGACTGATCACCTCAAAACATCCCATGCTGAGCAAGAATCCCCAGCATACATTTTTAAGGAAACATTTTGTAAAAATTTGTCAAATGGCACCAAGGACATAGGCAAGTCAAAAAAATGGTCCTAACTATGACTACATACTGGCAATTCCAAGTAGGTGAGATATGTATATGTATCTTCGACTTGGTGATAACATATATATATATATATATATATATATATATATATATATATATATATATATATATGTGTGTGTGTATATATATGTATATATATATATAAATATATATACATGTATATATATATATATATATATACATATATATATATGTGTATATATATTCAAATAAAATAATCTTTATTGCGCCCTGCAAACAGACGCATTTCCGAATCACTGCCTTTTTCAATGTTTGCTGAGGTCAACTGCTGATTAGCAATTCGATTTAAAATGCTTAAGACTGTGCTCGCACTGGCAGATATATCTGAGCACAAACAAAAAGGAAGGACTGGCTGATTCAGGTAAAATTCTGCATATGCACTTGCCATCACTGAATGTGCAATGTTCCATTTAACCAAATGGCAATATCTTGCTGCATGTTTAATGTTTTACATACTGCATCTTATATGACAATCCTGCCCAGAGTGCCCATATATTTTGGTGCTAAATACTTGCTGTAATCCTGCCACAATCTGTGATGAATATATCCATCATTCCCTGTATGGGCTGCCACAAAATATCCCAGTAGCAGTTCTTTACAAATTGAATGAACACAACTTGCAAACCTATTCCAGTCTAAACAATGTTCATCAAGAAACCAATGATCATCATCAAGGCCCTTATTCGTCTACTGCAAAAGTTCTTCCATCAAAATCCTTCAGCACACTACCTGCACACCATCTGTGGTGCTATCTGTCCCCCAGTGGAAAACACACATTTGAAAAAATATATATGTGGCCCCCAAAGGGGGTCGCCCATGTGCTGAGGACTGACACCCTACTTACTTTTTATTTTTTTATATTTTTTTAATGTTTGGTTCTCCTAGGAACCACACATTTCTCCCAAAATATTTTGGGGCACACAGTGAGTAGGACCATAAAAAAGGAGGGCCCACCCCCTGTCAATTTCATTGTAATTATTTAAAAAAAAAAAAATGTTTTTTTCTGTTCATCTGGTGCCATGATTGAGCCTCCCCAAAGGGAAAAACAGTATTTTTTTTTTCTATGTCCCCATGGAGCAGTTGACTCTTTACCTCAAGGATTAACCCCACCACCCCTCCCCCAACAAACATCTCTAATGGTCTAGTGGTTTTCTGACTATAGATTGTGGCATGACCATGATCCACAGCCACAAAACAGTTTCAATAAGGCATTGTTTAAAAGGGGACATTTTCTCTTTTAAAAGTAGACATCCCTGAAACCTGAGGAGGCACGTTTCTGAGGTTTTCCCCACCATAACAGAAGAGCACTCAACTGTACCTTCCTGCCAATCCAGTGGGGAATCTGTGATGTCAGCACCCCTCTCAGTGTACTAACATCACAGATAGGCATGAGGGGGCTAAGGGTTGATGTATAAGCTACTCTATGTCAGCCCCCACCCATCAGTAAAAAAAAAAAATCCTCTATTCCAAGCACCAGAGGATTCCTTTTTGCCCCCACAAGTGTCAGCCAATGGCCGACAGATGGACTTGGAAGAGTGTGTGGCTGTGAGTCATTGGCTGACAGACGTGCTTGTAGGATTAATTGCATAAATAAAAATAAGTGAACTTGACAGCAGTTTCTGAGATAATTTCTTGCATCCCAATTTTGCAAAGGGATTACAAAGAACACTTTGCATAAGTCAATAACTGTATATCATTCTACTTCTGAAGGAATCGGCAACAATATTACTGCTGGATTCGGTACCGCCAGAAAACAAGAAACAACTATTTTTTTTAATTTTGAAGGTCTTGTATGATCATCCATTTGCCAGCTGGCTATTTGATTCCCCTCACTGGAGATTTACAAGGAGTAACAAACAAAATAATTTCCTGTGCAATCAGTTTTCCAGTTACCGGCGTCATTCCTTCTACAGACTCTTTCACCCTGAAAGACCGTACTGTAGAATTCTAGGGAACATTGCATCTGATTTGATCATTAATATCCCTGGTTATGCTCTTTTTATTAGCCCAATTTATTTAGCTGTGTAATAACATACCTCTTCTTTGACAGCATATCTTAACTCCAGGTCATCTTTTGTCGGAATTGGGTATAATGCAATTCTGGTATCTTGTGAATTCATTTTGGAAACAAAATCTTCATCTTGCACTTCACTTGCAACTCCATCTGATTTGCAATATTCTACACAATTCATCTTGCAAAGAAGATCACTTCCAAGCTAGTTCAAATGGCTTACATCACATAATATAAACTGATGCTAATTCTTCAGTGTTCCTATTTTAACTGGAACATCTGCCAGTACCTGATTCACAGTTTGTTTTGTAGTAATCCATACAACCTGTACTTCTCTACCTGAGAAGACTACGTTTGGGACTTCCATAGGATGTACTGTAAAATGGGTAGCTCCCATATCAAACAAAAATGAAAGGGGTGGCCATTGACTTCTCCATCAATGTGTAAGCCACTCTAGTCTACCTCTAGAACTCTAGCAAGCATGTAATCTTTCTCCATCCTCAGGCACCAACATTGTGAATTGTTTCCTGCTATCTCATGATCATTCAAAATGATAGTATTTTATTGGTTCCCTAAATTTTTGGCATTTTTTCTCATTTCCTTTTACATTAATGGGACCGTTGGCATAGGCAAAATGATTTCCGGGTCTGCTTAGTATGCTCTGCATTTTTCATGTTTGACTTTACATTATACCTCTCATTATGCTCTGAATTCAATTGCATTCTGTTAGGATTCTGTCTACATTCCCTTTTCCAGTGTCCATTACTCCCACAAATACAAAACACAGAGTTCTCTTTCAACATATCTACACTTCTGTTCATTCCCTCCCTTCTTCCTTTCTATTCCTAGATTAATCCTACTAATTTCATTCTGTACAAAATTCATATTTGAAGCCATTTAATTCTGAAACCCTTTATCAAATTATTTTGTCCGAGCAATGTTCATCTCTTCTTTTAACTTCTTTTGCCTTGTTTCAAAATAGTGACTACTATTTTTTCAATAATATAAAGATCTCATCAATGCTCTTCATCTGCCAACACAATTCACTTTGTTGAACATGATTACTAATTTCTGATCTCAGTCCACTTTATCTTTTTCTGTGTTTTTGTTGACCATGAATACTACTTTCTGACCGTAGTCCACTCCATCTTTTTCTGTGTTTTCAACTTCACTGTGTTTTTTTTAAATATGCATCAATCACTCATAATAATAATGTTCTGATTCCATGGGTTCCTGCATTGTTCTTGAAATCATTCCCCAATTTATAACCTTCTCAGAGACTCACTTTTTCAAATATTCAATTATAGTGTTATATTTATATGCTACCTCAGTTGCTGGCATATTACTAGGACCAGATCAAGCTGGATACTGTTTTGGCAAACCTACAATGACCTTCCATTCTAACCAAAAACCTCCAAGAACCACAATCCCAAACAATGTATTAAAATCGGCCTCTAACATTGGGGAAATGTGTGTCAACTGATGTATTTCCTCATACCACTTTGATGGGTCCTATTTTAATTTCAGAAAATTATTCCTAAAAGAATAGAAATCTGCCCCTGTCCACAGGACATGCACCAAATTTCCTCCATTTACTTTCTCTAAAGGGGATTCTAATACTGTGGCTGTCCCTACTTCGGAATCACTTGCAATACTCCCTGCCACTCAGCCCCCTTCATTTTATTTTTATCTGCTGTCTCTTTCTTTCATTTTTCTTGATATTTCTGCAAATCATTCCAACCTTTTGCTCTTCCAATTAGGTCCTTAATATGAGCTCTTAAGGCAATCAAAACCATCTCTTTAATTCCATCATGATTGAAATCCATTTTATAATTTTGTTTTAAATTTTTCATTTTACTGATGTCAACTTCCAGCTTGTCTGCTAATTATTCTAATTTATTGTGAGCTTCACTTGAACACCTATCTGCTTCTTTGATCAAACATCTAATTTTACCAGCATTGAAATTAAATAATCAATTTAAATCTACTTTCCTTGTAGTATTTAATTAAATTCAGTTTTCAGTATTTCAATACAAATATCTTTAAGTGGTAGCTCTACCACCACTGCTCTTACAGGAAAAAACTGTATTTGATCCTCTTGTATTCCACCTCTACTACCGCTAGGTTCTGCTATTATGGCTGTCACCTCAGTTGGGTCACTTGATATTATCCCAGAAAGGGCTGGATCCATTTCTGTATCTCCCTCAGTATCCTTGTCAGCAGACCAGAATGCCTTCATCAATTTATACGTACATGGAGGAGGTCTATAATTCATTAGATGACTATTAATTTGATCGTCGTCATCGGAATCCATTTCTTTATTTTTCTTCGCTTGTCCTGCACTTTTCCTTTTACTATTGCAGTAACATTTTATACCCTCTATCTTTTCCTCCCTCTAACTCTTTTCTTGGTGATCTAGGGACGTATTTAAGAGCCCCTTGTGCCACAGAGTGTCACTTTTAGTGACGCTCCAGTGACGCTATGCACTGCATCATATTTACAAGGTGGTGTTAAGCCAGTTTTTGTGACTAAACGCCATCTTGTAAATATGGCCCCTTCACACGCATCCCTTAGGTGAAATGGGCGTGCAATGGGTGTTGGTGTGGGCATGCCACAGCAACACCCCTTGCATTTTGATGCAGCCTCAGATTTACAAGCTTTGATACCCCCAGGGGTGGCATTAAAGTGGCACAGAGAGGAGAACTGCTTTCATTTCGCCTCGTTCTTTGCTCTTTCTATGTGTGCTACATTTTGCAGCACACATAGAAAGAGCAAATCACCATTTAAGATTGTTTTTGTGCAGGAAGGTGTTCCTTACTGCACAAAACCAATCTCCCCCTCAACACAGCCATCCTTGCACTACAGTGCAAGGGGTGCTGTGTTGTCACACACCAGCAAATTTAGCGCAGATGCAGGGGGAAACACAGGGGTGCACCGTGTTCTAATTAATACAGCACATCCCTGCATTTTGAAAATGATGGTGCCCGATGCTGCCAAATTTGGCTCCTAGTTTTTTATCTAACCAACCCTGAATTAATTCTTTATGTTTTTTTCTTTCTTCTCTCTCTCTTTTTCAGTCACTATATGATCCAATTTATTAACTATCTAAAACCATGTGGATCTAGTCATTGGTTTCATATTGTACACGGTTTATCTTTGAAAATATACTACCTATACTTATGCATATAATATCCTCAAAACATACTCAAAACAGCAATAAAACTCAATAAACAACCTTAGCAAACAACAGCCAATAACAGTACAGCTCGGTCAAAGGGAAACCTATCACAGCTCATTTATGCCAACAGCCAACCAATCAGTGTGCACATTTGAGGTGCTGTCTTACCTATCCCAGTGTGCCCACCTGACTGAGCAACTAATCACAATGGGACTTCTTCATGAAGAGGAAAACAATTACAGAAAAGCATTAAACGTAATGAAACCACATTAACACATACACCTTTTGCCAATTTTTCTGTAGAAAGGAAATAGAAATCAGTATTTAAGTTATATTGTTCATTCAAAAACTGTAACACCTGTCAGCATTAGGATAGTCTTCCCACAAATGTGTTTTCCTACTTATCTCCATTTTGCTTCTGAAATTTGTTTTTGTTGGCCTTAGGACTCTATGAGCTTTAATTTACCTAAAAGTCACTTGTAGAATTGTATATTATATACCACTGCTTGTAAATTAAATGCTACTGATAGGCCTGCAGCACATATTATGCCTCCTACTTAAATAGCCTCTTAAAAGTTTGTTTGAGGTCTGCCATTGCAACATGAATGCAACTTTAAACTGGCAAGTCAACGTGACAATATAGCCCCTTTGATATTTGGACAGAATATATTTTTTCAAAATACCATGTGGACAAAATATTGTGTCAAGTGTATTGAGGACAAAAATATTGTGAAAGTAGGGCCCATATTTATACTTTTTTTGCAGTGCATTTGCATCACTTTTGACGCAAAAGCGGCACAAACTTACAAAATCTAATTGTATTTTGTAGGTTTGCGCCGCTTTTGCGTCAAAAAGTGACGCAAATGCAGCGCAAAAAAATTTAAAATATAGGCCCAAATCTCTATGGATAAGTAATGTTTTACTATACTTAACTCAACATATATGTAGCTTGGAGATATATATCTTTAAAGTACGTATATGTGGAGTTAAGGATTTTAAATCCATACTTACTTATTGGCACTTACCTTCTCGATAGTTTGGTCCTTGATATTTTTGGCATGGTACTCTGTCCCAAAAATATTTTTAGCATCAATATTCTGTTTGACAACCACCCTCTTGCCAAGCCTTAAACTCCTCTTTTATTGTATATAACTTATAGCCTAAGTAGCCCATAGGGCAAGGTGCATTGTAATTAAAAGGATGGACATGTACTTTTAAGTTTTACATGCCCTTGCAGTAAAAAAAACCTCCTAAATGTGTTTTTCACTACTGGGAGGCCTACCTGTCCAAATGTTACCTTATTACATTTAGTAAGTGCTAATGTTTGATTAGGTACAGATATGCATTTCATATTTGATATATATAAGTTATAATTAAAAATCCTATTTAATGGTAAAGCCAGATTTTAAATTGCAATTTTGAAAATGAAAATATCACTTTTCTAAAGTTGCCATTGTCCTGCCCTTAACCATTGAATTCCTGTACTCTCCCCGGGGTCACAAAACTGGGTGCAACTGACTGACTTTGTTAATTCCTCCCAGACAGTTACACAATAGAGGGATTTGGTGTATCTGAAAGGGGCATCTGTTGGCAGGGTGGGGGGATGGAGCTGGGCATAGCCCAAGTTACAACAGAATAAGCTGTGCTCTGCCTTCATACAGAGGGATTGTCGCCTCCCCATTGTCTCTAAAACCAGTTTGGAGCCAGGACAGGGGAATTAGGATATTTCAAGTACTTCAAAGAGAAACCTCTAGAAACATATCTCAACTTCAAAGAAGGCATCATGTATAAAATAGGCTCTCAAATCCAGTCTTCAGTTCACTTTATGGACCTACGGAAGGACTCTCAGTGGACTGCCTGCTGTTGTGACCTCCTGTGTAATGTCCAAGATCTCTTTGCTGCACCTAGAAGGTCTATTTCGCTGCCTGGAGCATGCTTTGAACCCTCAGAGGCAAGCCTGCTTTTTGAACCCAGGACTACATGAGTAAGTCCAAGGGCCAGTTTTCTGGCATCTTGTTCATAGCCCCAGGGACAAAAAAAGGCTCCCACCATCTTGGTTCCACACCTGGAGCCAGCCTGTGTGAGTCCTGAACCCCCAAATGGTGTCCCACCAGTCCCTTGGCTGTGATGATAAAGGTGCCCGGAGAGACAAATTCGAAACTCAGGACTTGGAACATTTGGGGCCAAAAACTGCTCTGAGAACTGAGGGAAGACCAGGGCCAACCTGCTAGTCGATCCACCCCAGGAACATCAACAGTCAGCCTGACTCTGCAGTTGTCTCCACTACTTTCTTCTATGCAGCAGCAAATCCTCTTCAGCAATCCTTCACTGAAGAGGTATTCGACTTCCTGGAGCTGTCTTCAGCTACAGCCTCCTGCCTCATCCTGCTGGAGATTTTCTACTTCCATAAAAGTGACTAGGTCCTGATTTGAATCTTGACAGTAACTGTCCTGTGGATGGTTTTCCCACTGAAACCCCGGTTACAAGGATGTTATAGTTAGGCTCACATTTTAGATGTACAAAAACTCAGAAGTTCACATGTTATAGTTAGAGTTATCTTAAGTAACTATAACTCGTGCCCTAAGGTAACTATAACTTGCCACCTCACTATGCACAGTTTATTCATCAAAAATTATACAGCAAATATTACATTGATATTATCAATGATGTTATCAAAGATGTCATGAGTGCCATAATGTGTGGTTAATTAGCAGTGCATAGCGAGGGTGCAAGTTATAGTTACCTGAGCGTGTGGGGGAGGTTGTAATTCCTCCCACACTTTCAAAAGACATTGGGGGTTATTCCAACTTTGGAGGAGGTGTTAATCCATCCCAAAAGTGACGGAAAAGTGACGGATTTACCACCAACCGTATTACGAGTTCCATAGGATATAATGGACTCGTAATACGGCTGGTGGTAAATCCGTCACTTTTCCGTCACTTTTGGGACGGATTAACACCTCCTCCAAAGTTGGAATAACCCCCATTGTTCCTTGGGGAGTGGTGGTACCCTGGGCTGTGGGGGAGGCTGTAGGGCCACCCCCACTTTTAAAAAGCATTTTGCCCCAAGGTGGTGGTCCTCAGGGTGCAGGAGGGCCGCACAGCTTTCTACTCACTTTAGTTCAATTGCCTTGGGGTGGTGGTGGTCCCGGGGCTTATTAAAGCCCAAGATGGAGACTCATACACCCTCCTCCTATATTAAACTCAAATGCCTCCAGGATCTGACCCACCCGGGGGGGAGTAATAGAAAGCGTGGGAGACTTTGTTTTTTAAATCTCAGAAAAATGTGGGATTTTCAATTCCCACAGACACACCTACAGCCTGAACCATTGAACGGAATTACACCAAATGTTGGCAGGAAGCTAGATTCTGTTCCACAGATTACACATTTTATAGGATGGTGTGAATAAGTCCAGTAGTTTTGGGGTAATATCAGGCCAAAAACTATAAATCTCTTGGGACGTGGATCCTGCGTGCTGATATCTGATAGGCTGCCAACACTTCAACAAGGAAGTGTTAGCTTCATCGAAGTCCCCCCAAAAAATCCAAAAGAAAAGAAAAGTATCCAGGGTAGAATCACCCTGACCCATTAGCCCTGGTGCTGGGATCCCTGAGGGACTCCGCAACGCTAAAAAGTCAAAGACCTTCACACTGAGCTTTGAGATTTCAAGTCCAGCTGGACTCGTTTCCCTCTTTTTTTTTCTTTTTTACTATAAACATTTAAGGCTCAAGCTGAAATGTAATCTTACTCTTTTTTAAATGACAAATACATTTTGCTTTTAAACTCGTGCAGACACATCTTGTTCTAAGTATGTCATATATCAAAGCCTAAAAACTCTCTATCTCTCTCCTTGTCACACTATCTCTCTCTCTCTCTCTCTCTCTCTCTCTCTCTCTCTCTACCTCTTTCAATCTTTCTCCCTCTCACACACCCACTCAGACACAAACTCAATCACTCAGAGATCCACTGAGACACTCAAGCACCCACTCACAGACCAACTCAGACACTTGTGCACCCACTCACAGCCCCAGTCAGACCCTCATGTACCCACTCACAGATGCACTCAGTTACACACCTTTCACAGACCCACATAAACTCTTGCACACCCACTCACAGACCCACTAGCACCCTCATTCACCAACTCATAGACTTGCGCATACACTGAAACCCTCACTAAAACACTGATGCTCACCCCCAGATACACCCTCTCACAACTATTCTCACACTCATGGAGACCATGGCCAACTCCAGCCATGAAAGGGCAAAGGGCCATGCACAACATGGGGTTGGGTGGTTAGGTGAGTTGGCCACAGTGTCTGACTATACGTTAAAAAAACATAGGAATTCACTGAAAAAAAATGTTACAGGGATGTTATAGTTAGGAAATACTTGTAAAAAAACCTATGGAATTCATTGAAAAAGGCAAAGGTTACATGTACTTTATAGTTAGGAAATGGAATTTAAAAAACCTTACACATTCACTGAAAAAACTAAAGGTTACAGGGGCGTTATATTTAAGTTCTGAATTTACTAATACAAAATCTGGGAAATTCATCATTTATAGTTACCTCAGCTAACTATAACTTGTGCTCTTGTAATGCCTTGCTTATGATCTCAAATATTACATCACTGATGACAAGGTCAGTGACATCACTGGTGACCACTGATGACACTTATGACTGTAACTGCTGAATTTCATATATATATATATATTTATATATATATATATATATATATATATATATATATATATATATATATATATTTATATATATATTTATATTCACCAAAGAAAGGCAAAGGTTACAGGGACGTTATAGTTAGGGTCTGAATTTTCTCGTACAAAACCTAAGCAATTCAGCAGTTAGAGTTATCCCTGTTAACTATAATTCGCGCCTCCACCATGCAAAGTTTTCTTATCATTCATTTTATTGCAAATGTTACACTTACATTATCAATGATGTTATAGAAGATGTTATGATTGCTGTAATATGTGGGATAAATAGCAGTGCATGGAGAGGGCACAAGTTATAGTTACCTGATAGCACAAGTTATAGTTACCTGAGATAACTCTAACAACTGAATTTCTATCGTTTTGTGCGTGAAAATTCAAATCCTAACTATAGTGTCCCTGTAACTGTTGTTTTCTTCAGTGAATTTCCATGTTTTTTTTACTGCAGTGTGGGTTTGGCCGCACGGCCAGGCCTGTGGCTAGCCCCTTCAGTCCAACCTCTGAGTGTCTGAAAGAGTCTATAAGTGAGTGTGTGAGTCTCTGAGTAGGTGTATGAGCGGTTGTAAGAGTGTAAGTGGGGCTTTGAGTCAGTGTGTGAGTCTCTGAGTAAGTCTCTGAGTGGGTACCTGAGTGGCTTAGTGAGTGGGTGTGTAAGTCTCTAAGTGAGCATGTGAATGGTTGCATGAGTTTCGGAGAGGGTCTTTGAGAGGATGGATGAGTCTCTCAATGGCTGCACGAGTGTCTGTGTAGGTCTTTGAGTGGGTGTATGACTCTCTGAAAGGGTCTGTGAGTGGCAGTGTGAGTGTCTGACTTGGTCTATGAGCGTGTGTGTGTGTCTGATCTCTGAGCGGGTGTGTAAGTCTCTGAGCGGGTCTGTGAGTGACTGAGTACATGAGTGTTTGTGTGGACCTGTGAGTGGGCGTGTGAGACTCTTAGTGAGTCCGTGAGTGTATGAGTCTCTACGGGGGAGTGTGAGTGGGTGTAAGAGTGTGAGTGGATCTCTGAGTGGGTCCATGAGTATCTGTGTGGGTCTCTGAGTAAGTTCATAGGTGTCTGAGTGGGTTTCTGGCTGAATGTGTCAGTGTCAAGGTAGGTGAGTGAGAGATCTGTGAGTGGGTGCATGAGGGCTTCTGTGGGTTTGTGAGTAGGTACATGAGTGTGTCAGAAGGCCTGTGTGTGATTGTGTGAGTGCTTTAGTGGGTCTGTGAGTGGGTGCATGAGTGTCTGAATAGGTCATTTAGTGGGTGCATGAGTCTCTAAGTGGACCTGTCAGTGGGTGTGTAAGACTCTGAGTGAGTTTATAAGTGACCCCATGAGTTTGCCTATGAGTGAGTGTAAGAGATTGTGTGCGCATCTGTGAGTGAGTGCATTAGTGTCTGAGTAAGTGTGCATTTTTTTTTTGTTGATTTTTGCAAATGACAAGGGGGACATGCTGACCATCGCAATGTATTTGCGAATATTGCACATGGAAACAAAACATTTTTCGAAGTGTTTTACGCATAGGGTATCCCACAAACACCCCTATATGCTACCCATGGGGTCTTGGTGCCTCTACCCTAACTTCCTATATTACTTTTGATGTTTAATTTCAGCCCCGCGGACCGTGTCCCATTACTTAGAATGGGAGTCGCAACTCAACTTTTTGCTCAGGTTGTGGCCAGCCAATCACAGTATTCCTGTTGGCACATGCATTCGCAATTCATCATGAAGTAGTATTCTTACCCTTTAATTGTATGGTGATTTTGTAAACCCAGTTGGCAAGGATTTTAACACCCTTGTACGGCTGTAGTAAATGTCACTAGTGCTACCCAGGGCAGGAATGGTAATGGGGTCTCCAGGGATGCAGCACTGATTGTGCCACCCTGCTTGACCTGAGTAAAAGTAATGCCTGAGATCTGCTATATCAGCCTGCATGAGCAGCTTGTTTGCTCAAGTTTGACTCATCTCACACTAAGTGCAGGCAGAGTTCCATCACTGCCCATAGTATAGGTCCGTCACCACTAAGGCCGGCTTCCAATAGCCCAGGAGGCATGGTGCACTGTGTTATGAGTGGAGACATATATGCACAAGCATATATGATCCTGTGATAGCATTTAAAACTTGATGCTACCACAAGCTACCGGAGGTCAATAGGATAACATAGGCTGGCACCTGAGCAAACCCCAGATGTCCAGCTCCATGATGGTTTGACTGATAAACACTGTGCTTTTTAATCCTGAGCATGATTCTCATGCCCAGAATTAGCTAGCAAGTACGCTAGTGGCGTCCTTAGAGAATGCCCACCAAGTTGCCAGCTTTCTTTTGCCCTGGCAGTCTCCCCTGAGCCATTTGCTACCTAGGCAAGAGTCTGCCCTCCTGCTGGTTGTGTTAGCATTTCCCCCAGGATGGAGACAAAGAACCTGGGAGGGGAGGAGATCACAAATCCGTCCCCTAGCATGGCTAGCGTTTACAGAGATCACAGCAGTAAGCCTCGGAGGATTTTATCGCCCTTGATATGTAATCTGTTGTCCCCCTCTCGAGGACAAAGCCCATTGGGCCCTGTTGAGGTCAACAGGTGGGAAAATTACTTATTCAGGAGGGGTACAACTCCAAGAGGCTAACAACACCTTTAGGGTGGGCTAGGATATCTGTACAGCTGAGGAAAGGTTCTTACATGTTGCAAACCTTGGAATTTGAGGGTTCTAGGTAGAAAAGTGGCATACTCCCACAGGAAATAGTCACCTCAGGGGTGGACTAGTGGCAGGGACCAGTAGCCCATTGGCCAATGTCTCTCACACCCTTAATGCCCCCTAAACTAGGATTTAAGGGACTCCCCCGGCACCAGAACAGCAGTTCTAACTTTGAATCCGCGACGAGACACAGAGAAGATGCAGTCATCAACAACAGGACTTTGGACTCCACAGCTTAGCAAGGAGAGGACACAAGTGCCCTGGGAAGACCATTTACTAGAATTGTGTGTTCGACTTGTGCCCGTGGCAAAAGTTAATTGTTCCCAGCAAGAGGGGCTCCAATACTGCATCCAGAGGGACTCACTGGAGTAGCCGGAGGACTGGACACTGGTAAGTCAACATTTACCACTTATCACTCCCCATACCTGCATGCCATCTCACCCCCTCAACCTCACTCACATCACTCCACTCCACTCCATCCCACACACTGCACCAACGCAGATGACTAACCCCAATGCCAAACCCTGCATGCCATACCAATGCATGGACAGCTCTCTTAGCCCTGCATGGACACTCATCACAAAAGCATGCACAGCATAGGGGAACTAACAATACATCAACATACACAGTCAAAGGTGACGGGGCAACAGCAACGATAGAGGGGAAGATAGGGATGTACAATATGTCACAGGCATGAAGCATAATACATCACTAATATCCCCATAGGTGCCCCAGCCAATCTCAACAGAAAGGAGGTGCCATGACTATCCAGTCCCCCAACAGAAGATGCCCACAGTGATGACAGTAACCCAGGTCTTCTGGATCTGGATTAACTACCTGGCCCATCAGGGACCACTGGACAGTCTGTCACCCCAGCCCACTCACAAGCCTCCCCCATCAGTATCCAACACCACAGCACCCAGCCAGCATTCCCACACCTCTGTCCCCAGCACACGTCAATCACCAGTGTGCCTACCTGTACAGGGACCCCAATACACACCTCGCCCCAAGACAATCTAGACTGACCTGGGGTCAGTGACAGTGGGCACACCATATAAGGGACAGGGGCACAGGGCAACAGGGACACTGGGAGGACCACTGTGTGCCAGGGAGGACAGGCCCAGGGTACCAGCTCTCCAGGGGGCAATCACTGATGTCATGGGCCAGATCCTTAACAACATGCTAGAGAACAAGGGGCTGCAGGAGGAACACCATCAGGAGATCAGGGAGGACTTGCAGGCCCTCAACACTACCATGATCTCCATAGCATTGGTGTTGGCAGACATGGCCAACATCATGAGGGTATGGACAGCACAGTAGCGGGCCCCTTCCACTAGGCAGTCTATTGACCAGCCCACCACTTCTGCTGCAGCTAGTGGACAGGATGCCCCGCCACATGACCCATAGGCCACCAGCAGCTCTCCCCCTGCAGAAGGTGAACCACCCGCAAATGTTCCCTGTGACCAAGACAGAAGCTAGAAACACTTGCCAAGACCAAGAGCACCTCCAGGAAACAAGACTCTCCTGATTGTCCCCCTTGTGTCCCACCCTGCCAACTTGTCCACATTGAACTGCCTTTGTTCCCCTTCCTATGGCCCCTTGGACACTGGACCTGTGCTACAAACAGACTGGAACAAAACCCTAGAATTTTCTCCACCATCACCCCAATCCATTGCACTTTTCAGTCAATTAATTGCAGTACAATAAACACCCTTGAACACAATTTGAGTGACACTATTTTATGTGTTGAACATGTGCATTTTTGGGAACAGTCACATTTAGTGCAAATGATCTGAACAATGAGATAGCATACAATTCATGACCTGTAACTGTCTGTACTGATCACATCAGGACATTGTTGGCATATCACCAACATCTGGAAAATGAGAAGCCATAGGTGACAGTAAGTTGAGATGCAAAAGAAGTGAATGCCATCATGCTACAGTCACACAGATGAAATCATTAGTCAGAGCAATGATCAGTTCCACTGTCTCACCTGTGTGTCATTGGAAGTATTGACGTATAACTGATGTTCTGTTGTCCACATCCTCATCCTCTGCCTCCTCCTCCTCCTCACTGTCCTCAGGGTCCACTGCTGCCACAGGGGCATCTCCAGTCTCCTTCTTCTGCAGAAAAGGCACATGTCATCTGAGGGCCAGGTTGTGCAACATGCAGCATGCCACTACTACCTGGCAGACATTTCTGGGTGAGTAGCACAGGGATCCACCTGTCAGATGGAGGCACCTGAACTTGGCCTTTAGGAGGCCGAATGTCCTCTCGATTATTCTTCTGGTTCGACCATGTGTCCCATTATAACAGCCCTCAGCCCTTGTCGTAGCATTCCTCACAGGGGTCAGGAGCCACAATAGGTTTGGGTAGCCAGAGTCACCTGCAAGTATTGAGGGACAAAATTTAGCCTTACACAATGCTAAGGGAATTACACCTGAAGGCATACACTGACATACAATGGGTGGGGACTCTGGCTCATCTATTAGCCACACCCTGTGACTCTATAGTTGGGCCATCACATTTGGGATGCTGCTATTCCTCAGGACAAAGGCATCATGCACTGACCCAGGATACTTGGCAGTGACGTGGGAGATGTACTGGTCTGCCAGGTACACCATTTGCACATTCAGTTAGTGGAAACTCTTATGATTCCTGAACATCTCTTCATTCTGGCGGGGGGACAAACTCAATATATGTACTGTCAATTGCCCCAATAATATTTGGGATATGCCCCATTGCATAGAATCCTGCCTTCTCAGTGGCCAAATCTTCCACCTGGGGAAAGTAATGCAGCTGCAAATGTGTTTCATCAAGGCAGAAAAAAACCCTTGCCAGCATGATTGAGAACATTGGCTGTGAGATTCCTGCTGCCAAGCCCACTGTCACTTGGAAAGAACCCGTTGCCAGAAAATGGAGCACTGATAGCACTTGCACAAGAGGGGGGATCCCAGTGGGATGACGGATAGCTGATATCAGGTCAGGCTCCAATTGGGCACACAGCTCTGTGATTGTGGCCATGTCCAGTCTATAAGTCAGTATAATGTGCCTCTCCTCCAGTGTAGTCAAGTCCACAAGGGGTCTGTACACGGGGGTTTGTCTTCTTCTCCCATTCATTCGCAGCAGTAGGTATCTAAGGGACACAAGAGTGAGTAGGCTGTCACAATTTGAACAATGGAACCCACACCTCCATGTACATAGTGCATTTATATGATGGGACAGGGGGAATGGCAATGTATGTGCAAATCTAGGCAATGACGCAGTTAAGGATAATCTGATCATTGTCCACTAACATGAAATTTCGACCGCCTGCACTGTATGTAGGAACAGGTAGAAGTGAGGTAACTCCGCTGAGTTTGGGTGTTGTGGCGGAGGGCGTTCTTGCACCACCGTGTAATTCCTCATTGGATAATTTGGGGCTGTAGGGAGTAAGTTGGCCAATGGGGATCAGCGCTGGCAGTGACTGTGTACACCACCGCGGACATGACCGCCATTTTCTATCTAAATCCTCACTTGTTTCCTGACCTTCAACAGGAGAACTCCAGCACTACGTGCGCTGCTGAGACCTGTGTCTGGAACCTACCATGGCGCGGGTGACCAGGGAAAGGGACCCTATGTTCACTGCCGAGGAATTGGAGCGATTCGTGGATAAGGTCCTACCCCACTATGGACTGCTGTATGGGCCTCCAGACCAACAGGTGAGTACACCTTGGGCACAATGCATGTGGGAAGGATGCATGGAGATGTGTGTGCAAGCATCGTGTCATAGGGAGAGGGGAATGTCTTGTGGTGGTGTACATGGTGGGCGCCGGGCGATGTGTGTGCCAATAGTGATGCAAATGGGATTTGTGGGTCATATGTGTGACAGGCTAGATTGTATGTGTAATGGTGCCCTCCCGTCTGTATCGCCTCTGCAGGTCAACGCCCATCAAAAGAAAGGATTATGGCGTGTCATCACCAAGGATGTGCGGACCCTGGGGGTTTATGGCAGGGGAAGCACCCACTGTTGGAAACGGTGGGAGGACCTGAGATGCTGGGCACGGAAGACTGTGGAGGCCCAGCTGGGAATGGCCTCCCAATGTGGAAGGGGTGCCTGTTGAAACCTGACCCCCCGATGGCCCACATGCTGGTGGTGGCCTACCCAGAGCTAGATGGGCACTTGAGGGCATCACAGCAGCCACAAGGGGGTGAGTACAGTGGCCTTTAAAACAATAATTGGTTGGTGGCATGGGACCCAAGTGGTGGGTGTCACTTAGTGGGTGCCCCTTAATGCCAGGCCAGACATTGCAGCGTGATCCAGCTCAAGGGTAGTGGTTGAAAGGGAAATCTTGTAACCAAGCTAGGTTGCATTCCATGTCAGACAGGGCTTAGTGGGTCCCAGGAAGGCTACAGTTGGCGGTGGTTGGCCCTCATCTTGCTGTCGCATCAAGCAAATTGTTTGGCACTACAATGCATAGTGCTCAATCCTGATCCCTCTGTGTGAAATACTGTGTATGCTTCTGTGGTGTTGGCAGTAATTGAACTAGTGCTCCCTTTCTCTCTCCCCCCTTTTTTCTTCTGTCAACCTGTCCATGTGTGCATTAGCATCATCTTGAGGTGGAGCAGGGTCACCGGCGACAAAGGGAGCTGCATCCCACAGGACCCAGGAGGCAGAGTCTACTGACACCGAGAGAACCAGTGGGACGGAGGGCGAGGGGAGCACTATGGAGGAGGCAGGAGGTGACAACACAGACTCAGATACCTCCTCCGATGGAAGCTCCCTGGTGGTGGCGGACACCTCTGTGACCACCCCAGCTACAGGTACAGCCGCCACCCCGTACCAGTACCACCCTCCCAGTAGCCCCTCAGCGAGTTGCCCGTGCCCGCTAACCCAGGAGGGTGGGCATCTCCTTGGCCCCAGGCGTCTCAGGCCCTGCCCCAGTCAGCCCTGCTGCCTTGAATGAGGAGGCTATTGCCCTCTTGAGATCCAGCTCTGTAGGGCAGTCAACAATTGTAAATGCCATCCAGGGGCTGGCATCCCAGTTGCAACAATGCAATGCATTCCTGGAGGGCATCCACAGTGGATTGGCGGCCCAACAGAGATCGATTCAGACTCTGGCCTCCTCTCTGATGGCAGCCATTGTCCCTGTTCCTACCGTCCCCCCTCCAACTACCACTTCCACGTCCCAGTCGCCTCAATCCCAACCCATCCCATGCATACATACAGACGAGCATGCACATAAGACATCACACAAGAGTGGCACAGTCAAACACAGGTACCACACTTCAGCCCACAAGCACTCACACAAACACCAGGCAGTTGCAGGCACCACCACATCCACTGCCTCCACTGTCTCTCCCTCCTCCTCCTCCTCCACCTCCCTCACAGTCACATCCACACTCACAACGCATGCACTGCATCAACATCCAGCACCAGCATCACCACACCAAGCAGCTCACACACCTCACTTGCAGACACCTCCACAACATCCATCCACGCATCCCCTGTGTCCTCTCCCAACCTGTCTGTCTCCCCTCCTAAAGGACTCAAACCCAAGCACTCAGACACCCACCAGCCATCCACCTCACACACACACACTGCCCATGCACCTGCACCCTAGTCCAGCAGACATACTCCTCCAACAACCACTCCCTCAACCTCCACTCCCATCACTCCTCCCTCTTCCCACCCCACTATCCCTAAGAAGCTTTTCCTTGCCCAATTTGACCTCTTCCCTCACCCTCCACCCATCCTGCCCATAAGAGCAGGGTACCAACGACCCAGCCCAGCACCAAAGCCAAACAGTCCACGTGGACAGTGGAGGCACCTCCTAGTTGTGGAGGCAAGAAAGTGAAGGATGTCACTCCACCAGCCAGAAAGGGTAAGGATCCCACACCTCCTGCCATGAAGGGTAAGAATCCCACACCTGCCATGAAGGGGAAGAAGCCCTCAACTCCTGCCATGAAGGGGAAGAAGCCCTCAACTCCTACCATGAAGGGGAAGGAGCCCTCACCTCCTGCCATGAAGGGGAAGAATCCCTCACCTCCTGCCATGAAGGGGAAGAAGCCCTCACCTCCTTCCATGAAAGGGAAGAATCCCTCCACTCCTGCCATGAAGGGGAAGGAGCCCTCATCTCCAGCAGAGGCTGGCAGGGTACCACCACCACCACCAGTGGTCACAGAGCCGTCACCTCCAGCTGACACAGTGCAGCACTCTCCTTCTGCAGCGGCTGCACCTTCAGCTGCTGAGACAGTGCAGCCCTCACCTCCAGATGAGACAGTGCAGCTCTCATTTCTAGCAGAGGCTGCCCAGGAGGCACCTTCACCTGCTGACACAGTGCAGCCCTCACCTCCAGCAGAGGCTGGCAGGCTGAGACCACCACCACACCAGTGGTCACGGAGCCCTCACCTCCACCTTAGGCAGTGCAGCCCACTCCTCCTGCAGAGGCTGCCCAGGAGGCACCTTAACATGTTGACACAGTGCAGCCCTCACCTCCAGCTGAGACAGTGCAGCCCTCAACTCCAGAAGAGGGCATGTAGGCCACCCCCCAGAACCAGTGGGCAAGTCACCCACCTGAGAGACTGTGACCTTGAACTCCCCAGCAAAGATAATGGGCATGGAGCCCCCTCCAGAACCAGTGGGCAAGTCACCCACCTGGGAGACTGTGACCTTGAACTCCCCAGCAAAGATAATGGCCATGGAGCCCCCTCCAGAACCAGTGGGCAAGTTACCCACCTGAGAGACTGTGACCATGCACTCCCCAGCATAGGTAAATGGACATGGAGCCCCCTCCAGAACCAGTGGGCAAGTCACCCACCTGTGAGACTGTGACCTTGCACTCCCCAGCAAAGAAAATGGGCAAGAATCCCCCTCCACAGCCAGTGGGCGGGTCCCCGACTTAGGCTGAGGTGCCTCCCACTCCCCATCCCACTGAGGTGCCTGCTCACTTGCAAAATGATGCCCCTGCACAGTTCTGTGTGGATGATGCCAGGAAACAAGTTGGGCCTTGGGATGTGCCCTGTGGCCATGTGGGCCCTTAGGACTTTGGACTGGGCATTGACCCTTTGTGGACATTTGCACATATCTCTTTGTTATCCAATTGGTTCATTTGGTGGCTGTTCCCATTCAATACATTCTCATTACTGCCTTCTTGTTGTCCTTGCATTATTATGCCGTGTGTTGTGTGCCATTATTTTTCGTCTATAGCTGGTTGTGTGTATGGTGTGTGTGTCTGGTATGTGTGTCACTCTCTTTTTCCTCCCTCCCTCCATTGTGTGCTAGGCAGCTGTACTCACCGTTGTCGTCTTTGTTGGCGTTGGTGTTCCAGTTGGAGCATGGCGTACAAGAGCATTGGGAAGACTTGCAGTTCCCATTCCATGGCGGCGTTGTCTTTTCCCATGTCTCTTACAGTGAGTCTTTTGACTTCTGTGCAGTGTTTCCGCCAGGCTTTTAATGGTGTTGGTTCTGCCCCGGAAATCGTGACGTTGTGCTGTGTCATGATATGGTAGGCGGTACTTTGTGTTTGGCTGTTGATGGCTTCCACTGTGGTGCGTGGTGTTAATGCCCTGGTGGATTTTGTTGTACATTGGCTGTCTATGAGAGTTCTCACCGCCATGGTCCTAATTTGGCAGTTATTACCACCGGCCTGTTGGCGGTATTTCCGCCACTTTATCACTCACCGCCAATGTCATAATGACCACCTTTGTCTCCTAAGTTAAGCCTTGTTGCTCGTTGCCAAGCAATCAAGGGTTGAGCTGGGGTTAATTCATTGAGACATAACTGGGCCTAGTGGGGCTAGTGGCCTATTGCTAAGTGTAGATACTTAACTGCTCTTACCAATAATCCACTTTCCAGCATAGGTCTTTCAAAATTGAGATGGAGGCTTTATCTAGATTGGCTAGCCCGCAGACAAAGATGGGGCTACAGTGATAATGCCCACAGAAATGTACAAAGAGGAATGTGTACGCCTTCTGTGGGTTCTCCACAACTATAAGCACTTGGCAAGGGACCCAACCACAGAAATTGAGGACGAGATTAACTTCCTCATCACCAAAGGCCTCGAAAATGAATGGATCACCAAACAGGAGGCAATTTTCCTGAAAAAAAAATCCAAGAATACCATATTTCTACATACTCCCCAAGATCCACAAGGGAAGAACCTCTCCCCGATAGACTGATTGTGTCTGGGATGGGGTTGGTCCTTGACCACTGTCAAAGTTTTGTGATACTCTCCTTCAGAATAGATGATATTCTATTGATTTGGAAGGGCACAAGGGATGAGGCAATGGTCTTCCCCAAATGACCGAATGCATTCAACCCATGCTTACTGTTTAATATCACATTAGGAGAGAAGGAACTCTCTTTTCTTGATCTCTTCATACAAGCTAGGAATGGTGTCCTTGAGACTCAGGTTTATTACAAACCTACTGTAAGGAACAACTTACTGAGATGCGAGAGCTTCCACCCACAAGCTTTGAGAGAGAACCTACCAGTAGGCCAGTTTATGCACCTGAGACGAAATTGTTCTAACTTAAATTAATAGGTATACAGAAAACCTCTCCAAAAATCTAGCAGCCAAGAATTATGCAAACCACCTGATACAAAGAGCCAACAAGAGGGCTCGTAATAACAACAGAGAACAATTACTTGAGTCCTTTGAAAAACCAACAGAAGAGAAATTGAAATGTGTATCCACTTTCAGTCCTTCATTCAAAGATGTGCAGAAGATCATTAAATGTAAATGGAAGATTCTGACTTCAGGGGGCCTAGAATTCCCACACCAATGCATGCTGTTAAAAGAGTACAAAGCATATGAGATATAGTAGTACATACACAACTGAGAAAGAGACCACTAATTCGAAGACAACAGACCTTGTGGAACCTGCCAGGCCCGCAGGACATTCACCATGTGGTAAATGCAGTGTTTGCAGATTTACAAAAAGAACCTTGAGCTGGGATTCGGGACACCTTGGGAATTGAGATCCTTATCAAACTGCACCAGCAAAAATTGAATATATGTAATCAAGTGTCCCTTTGAAGTGAGATATATTGGGATGATGACTCACAAAGTTAGAACACGCATCTGCAAGCACAGAAGTACGATCCGCTGTAAACGTGATTCCACCAATCTTATGAGTCATTACAAGTGAGGTATCATTTTTATCGGGAGACTTGGGGGAACGCTGGGTGGAAGGAAATTTGTACCTCCTCTCAGATTCCAGAACTTTCTGCCACAGAAATGTGAGAACATGTGTTTTTTTAGCAAAATTTTGAGGTTTGCAAAGGATTCTGGGTAACAGAACCTGGTCAGAGCCCCACAAGTCACCCCATCTTGGATTCCTCTAGGTCTCTAGTTTTCATAAATGCACAGTTATGGCAGGTTTCCCTAGGTGCCGGCTGAGCTAGAGGCCAAAATCTACAGGTAGGCACTTTGCAAAATACAGCTCTGTTTTCTGTCCAAAAATACGATGTGTCCACGTTGTGCTTTGGGGCATTTCCTGTCACGGGCGCTAGGCCTACCCACACAAGTGAGGTATCATTTTTATCGGGAGACTTGGGGGAACGCTGAGTGGAAGGAAATTTGTGGCTCCTCTCAGATTCCAGAACTTTCTGCCACAGAAATGTGCGGAACATGTGTTTTTTTGCCACATTTTGAGGTTTGCAAAGGATTCTGGGTAACAGAACCTAGTCAGAGCCCCACAAGTTACCCCATCTTGGATTCCCCTAGGTCTCTAGTTTTCAGAAATGCACAGGTTTGGTAGGTTTCCCTAGGTGCCGGCTGAGCTAGAGGCCAAAATCTACAGGTAGGCACTTTGCAAAATACAGCTCTGTTTTCTGTCAAAAAATGGGATGTGTCCACGTTGTGCTTTGGGGCATTTCCTGTCGCGGGCGCTAGGCCTACCCACACAAGTGAGGTATCATTTTTATCAGGAGACTTGGGGGAACGCTGGGTGCAAGGAAATTTGTGGCTCCTCTCAGATTCCAGAACTTTCTGCCACATAAATGTGAGGAACATGTGTTTTTTTTGCCACATTTTGAGGTTTGCAAAGGATTCTGGGTAACAGAACCTGGTCAGAGCCCCACAAGTCACCCCATCTTGGATTCCCCTAGGTCTCTAGTTTTCAGAAATGCACAGGTTTGGTAGGTTTGCCTAGGTGCCGGCTGAGCTAGAGGCCAAAATCTACATGTAGGCACTTTGCAAAATACAGCTCTGTTTTCTGTCAAAAAATGGGATGTGTCCACGTTGCGTTTTGGGGCGTTTCCTGTCGCGGGCGCTAGGCCTACCCACACAAGTGAGGTATCATTTTTATCGGGAGACTTGGGGGAACATAGATTAGCAAAACAAGTGTTATTGCCCCTTGTCTTTCTCTACATTTTTTCCATCCAAATATAGGAGAGTGTGTAAAAAAAGACATCTATTTGAGAAATGCCCTGTAATTCACATGCTAGTATGGTCACCCCGGAATTCAGAGATGTGCAAATAACCACTGCTCCTCAACACCTTATCCTGTGCCCTTTTTGGAAATACAAAGGTTTTCTTGATAGATATTTTTTACTCTTTATATTTCAGCAAATGAATTGCTGTATACCCGGTATAGAATGAAAACGCACTGCAGGGTGCAGCTCATTTATTGGCTCTGGGTACCTAGGGTTCTTGATGAACCTACAAGCCCTATATATCCCCGCAACCAGAGGAGTCCAGCAGACGTAACGCTATATTGCTTTCGATAATCTCCCATAGACAGCCAATGTACAACACCAACCGCCAGGGTATTAACACCACTCACCACGGTGGTAGCCATCAACAGCCTGGCGGAAGACTGCCCACTATATTATGACACAGCAAACGGCCAGGATTTCCGGGTGGTACCAACGCCATCAAAAGCCTGGCAGAAACAGAACACAGAAAACAAAAGACTCACCAGCAAGTACACAGAGGACTCCGCCACCGCTATGGAACCGGAACTTCAAGTCTTTCTGATGCTCTTCTATGCCATTGCCCTCCTGGAACACCAACGCCGATGAATACGACGATGGTGAGTTTAGTCCCCTAGCACACAAGGGAGGGAGGGAGGAAAAGGAGAGTGACATACACACACACACAATACACACCATTCACACACAGACCATACACAGAACCAGCTGCAGAGTTAAACCAATGTCACAGGACACACGTTAAAATGAAACAAGGACCACAATGATGGTCAACAAACACTAATTTGATGCCAACAGTCACCATATTGTCCATTCGAACAGAAATGAAGACAACAATGTCCAAAATGGGCCAATGGCTAGTCCAAAGAACAGAAGGGCCATATTCCAAGGCCCCAACTTGACTCCTGACACACTCCAGAATCCACTGTTCAGGGGCATCATGTTGGAAATAGGCAGGCACCTCAGGGTGGAGGGGGGGGAGTTTGGGGGGGCACCTAAGCCGACGTGGGGGCTCCATGCCCATGTGTCTTTGGTGAGGAGTGTAAGGCCACAGTCTCTGAAGTGGGGAACATGCCCACTGGTTCTGGAGGGGGCTCCTTGTACAACAGTCCCTGAAGGGTGACCTGCATGCCCTATGCTGGAGGTAAGGGTTCCTGTTCCTCAGCTGGAGGTGAGGGCTCCTGTGCCTCACCTGGAGGTGAGGGCTATTGTGCCTGTGCTGGAGGTGAAGGCTACTGTGCCTATGCTAGAGGTGAGGGCTCCTGTGCCTCAGCTGGAGGTGAGGGCTGCTATGTCTGTGTTGGAGGTGAGGGGTCCTGTGCCTGTGCTGGAGGTAAGAGCTGCTGTTCCTCAGCTGGAGGTGAGGTCTGCTGTGCCTGTGCTGGAGGTGAGGGCTCCTGTGCCTCAGCTGGAGGTGAAGACTCCTGTGAGAGTGCTGGAGGTAAGGGCTCCTGTGCCTGTGCTGTAGGTGAAGGCTGTTGTGCCTCAGCTGGAGACAAGGGATGCTGTTTATGTGCTGGGGGTGAGGGCTGCTGTGCCTGTGCTGGAGGTGAGGGCTTCTGTGTCTGTGCTGGAGGTGAGGGCTTCTGAGCCTCAGCAGGAGGTGAGGGCAACTTGCACTCTGCTGGTGAATTGGGCGTCTTGCCTTTCATTGGTGGTTGAGTGGGAACCTTTCCTTTCATTGGTGGTTGAGTGGGCCTCTTCCCTTTCATTGGTGGTTGAGTGGGAACCTTCCCTTTCTATGCTAGTGGAGGGGGATCTTTGGCAATCTTTGGTGGTGGAGAGGGATCCATGTGTCCCCTCTTGTGACGGGTCCACCTTGGCCTTTGAGATGTCACATGTATCCTTGCCTCCAGGACTAGGAGTTGCCTCCACTGTCCCTGTTGCCTGTCCCTTGCGGAAGACTGGCCACCATATTATGACACAGCAAACGGACAGGATTTCCGGGCAGTACCAATGCCATCAAAAGAATGGCAGAAACAGAACACAGAAAACAAAATACTCACCAACAAGTACACAGAGGACTCCGCCACCGCTTTGGAACCATAACTTCAAGTCTTTCTGATGCTCTTTTATGCCATTGCCCTCCTGGAACACCAATGTCGATGAAGACGACGACGGTGAGTTTAGTCCCCTAGCACACAAGGGAGGGAGGGAGGAAAAGAAGAGTGACATACACACAACACACACCATTCACACACAGACCATACACAGAACCAGCTGCAGAGTTAAACCAATGTCACAGGACACACGTTAAAATGAAACAAGGATCACAATGATGGTCAACAAACACTGATTTGATGCCAACAGTCACCATATTGTCCATTCGAATAGAAATGCAGACAACAATGTCCAAAATGGGCCAATGGCTAGTCCAAAGAACAGAAGGGCCATATTCCAAGGCCCCAAATTGACTCCTGACACAATCCTGAATCCACTGTTCAGGGGCATCATGTTGGAAA
Organism: Pleurodeles waltl; assembly: GCF_031143425.1. Classification (NCBI taxonomy): domain Eukaryota; kingdom Metazoa; phylum Chordata; class Amphibia; order Caudata; family Salamandridae; genus Pleurodeles; species Pleurodeles waltl. The sequence continues at coordinate 1,016,134,093 of NC_090440.1, forward strand.
TAGGCAGGCACCTCAGGGGGAGGGGGAAAGTTTGGGGGGGGAACCTCAGCTGAAGTGGGAGCACCATGCCCATGTGTCTTTGGTGGGGAGTGTAAGGCCACAGTCTCTGAAGTCTCTTGCCTTTCACCACCCTAGTCCTCCCTTTCTGAGCCAGAGGTGTGCTCTCAGTAGGAGTGGCAGGTGGCACACTCTGGGACCCCATTGTGCCTGCAGCTGATGCTTTGATGGGAGCAGTGGCAGACTGTTTGGCTGAGGTGCTGTGCTGGGTCGTTGGGGCCCTGCTTTATGGGCAGGATGGCCGGGGGTGCAAGGGGAGAGGTCAAGTTGGGAAAGGAAAAGCTTCTTAGGGACGTTGGGGCAGGAAGTGGGAGGAGGGATGGGAGTGGAGGTTGAGGGTGTGGTTGTCAGAGGTGTACGTCTGCTGGACTTGGGTGCAGGTGCATGGACAATATGCGTGTGTGAGGTGGATGGCTGTTCGGTGTCTGAGTGCATGCGTTTGTGTCCCTTGGTGGGGGATAGACACGGTATGAGAGGACAAAGGGGACGCATGGATGGGTGTTGTGGAGGTGTCTGCAAGTGAGGTGTGTGTACTGCTTGATGTGGTGATGGTGGTGGTGGCTGTTTATGCAGTGCATGCAGATGTGAGTGCGGATGTGAATGTGAGTGAGGAGGAGCAGGAGGAGGAGAAGGAGACAATAGAGGCAGTGGATGTGATTGTGTGTGCAACTGTGTGTTGGTTGTGTGAGTGCTTGTGACCTGAAGTGTGCTGCCTATGTTTGACTGTGCTACTCTTGTGTGATGTTTTGTGTGCCTGCTTGTCTGTATCTGTGCCTGAAATTGGTTGGGGGTGAGGAGACTGGGACTGGGAAGTGGTAGTTGGAGGGGGGACGGTAGGAACAGGGACACTGGCAGCCATCAGAGAGGAGGTCAGAGCCTGAAACGATCTCTGTAGGGCCGCCAACTCACTGTGGATGCCCTCCACGTATGCATTGCATTGCTGAATCTGGGATGCCAGCCCCTGGATGGCATTCACAATGGTAGACTGCCCTACAGAGATGGATCTCAGGAGGTCAATAGCCTCCTCACTGAGGGCAGCAGGGCTGACTGGGGCAGGGCCTGAGGTGCCTGGGACGAAGGAGATACCCATCCTCCTAGGTGAGCGGGCACAGGCAACTCAGTGGGGGGCTACTAGGAGGGTGGTGCTGGTACGGGGGTGGCAGCTGTACCTGTAGCTGGGGTGGTTCCATAGGTGTTCTCCACCACCAGGGAGCTTCCATCGGAGGAGGAATCAGAGTCAGTGTTGTCACCTCCAGTCTCCGCCGTGGTGCACCCCTCGCCCTCCGTCACACTGGACCCCTCGGCGTCGGGTGACTCTACCTCCTGGTTCCTGTGGGATGCAGCTCCCTCAGTCGCCGGTGTCCCTGATCCTCCGCCAGATGATGCTAATGCACACATCGACAGGATGACAGAAGAAAATAGGGGGGGGAAGAAAGTGAGCATTGGTTCAAATACAGCACCAACACCGTAGTTGGCATACACATTACCATCACACACAGGGATCAGGATTATGCACTATGCATCACACTGGCACTCCATTAGGTAGGTGACACAGCAAGATCATATCCAAGCACCGCCAACGGCACCCCTCCTGGGACCCACTAAGCCCTGTCTGACATGGAATGCAACCTAGCTATATTACTAGATTTTGCTATGCACCCATTTACCTTGATCTAGATCACACAGCAATGGCTGAGCTGGCATTAAGGGGCACCCACTAACTGAAACCCACCACCAGGATCCCATGCCACCCAACAATAATTGTCATGCTCACTGGCCACCCCCAGTATGCAGGCCATGAGGGGGGTCAGGTTCCGATGAGCACCCCACCCTCGTTGGGAGGCCATTCCCAGCTGGGCCTCTGCGGTCTTCCGGGCCCAGCATCTCAGGTCCTGCCACCTTTTCCTACAGTGGGTGCTCCACCTGCTGTACACCCCCAGGGTCCGCAAGTCTTTGGTGACGGCACAACACAATCCCTTCTTCTGAAGGGCGCTGACCTGAAGAGGTAATACAGACACGAGGACATCATTAACCATACAATCCAGCCTGTCACACATATGGCCCACAAATACCATTTTCATTGGCACACATATCACCAGGCCCACCATGTACACTACCACCAGACATACCCCACACCCAAATAACATGCTGTTAGCACACACACTCCATGCAACCTTGTCACATGCATTGTGCCCATGGTGTACTCACCTGTTGGTCTCGAGGCCCATACAGCTGTCCATACAGGGGTAGGACCTTATCTACCAAGCTCTCTAACTCCTCCAAAGTGAATGCAGGGTCCCTTTCCCCGGCCACATGGGCCACAGCAGGATCCAGACACAGGTCATAGCAGCACACACAATGGAAGGGTTGTCCTGTGGAAAGTCAGGAATCAAGTGAAGTTTAAGACAGAAAATGGTGGTCACGTCCGCAGTGGTGTACACCATCACCACCGCTGGTGATCCTCATTGACCACTGAACTCCATAGAGCCCCAATTTAGCCAATGAGGAAAAGCACGGTGGTGCAAGACCGCCTTCTGCCATGACACCCAACGCCAGCGGAGTTACCTAACTTCCACCTGTCCATGCTTACAGGACAGGCGGTCGCGATTTTATGCTGGTGGACAACATTCAGAAATTAGAAACTGCATCATTGCTGTAAATTTCACATACATTGCCATTCACACTGTCCCATCACATTAATGCTCTATTTACACTGAGGTGGTGGTTCCATTGTTCAATTTGTGACACCCTTCTCACTCTTGTGTCCCTTAGATTCCTACCACTGTGGAGGAATAGGAGGAGGAGACAAGACCCGGTGTACGGACCCCTTGAGGACTTGGTTACACTGAAGGACAGCACATTATACTAACCTATAGACTGGACAAGGCCACAATCACAGAGCTGTGTGCACAATTGGAGCCTGATCTGATATCAGCTATCTGTCATCCCACTGGGGTCCCCCCACTTGTGCAAGTTCTATCAGTGCTCCATTTCCTGCCAAATGGTTCTTTCCAAGTGACAGTGGGCTTGGCAGCAGAAATGTCACGGCCAGTGTTCTCAATCATGCTGGCAAAGGTTTTGTCTGCCTTGGTCAAACACATGTGCAGCTACATTGCTTTCCCGCATGTTTAAGATTTGGCCACTGTGAAGGAAAGATTCTATGCAATGGGACATATACCAAATATTATTGAGGTGATTGACGGAACACATATTGTGTTTGTCCCCCCCCACTCCCTCCATGGCACAACGATCAGATGTTCAGGAATCTGAAGAGTTTCCACTCACTCAATGTGCAAATGGTGTGCCTGGCGGACCAGTACATCTCCCACATCACTGCCAAGTATCCTGGGTTGGTGTATGATGCCTTCGTCCAGAGGAATAGTTGCATCCCAAATGTGATGGCACAACTACAGAGGCACTGGGTGTGGTTAATAGGTGAGCCAGAGTCCCCACCCAATTATGTCAATGTATGCCTTCAGGAGTTATCCCCTATACCATTGTGTAAGGCTAATGTTTGTCCCTCAATACTTGCAGGTGACTCTGGCTACCCTCACAAAAATAATAGTGGAGCACTCACCATATATATATTCAAATCTCCAAGGCAATACCTAATATGACCATTTGGGGAAACATATTTCCAAGAATAGTGGTAAATATGCGAAACAAATGTAAACAATTAGATAAGACTCATATGGGTGTATAGGTTGTGTTCAATCAAACAGTGATCATTTTAATAATGATTAATTACTATATACAAAGAGAAGACAAACACATTAAATATAAAAACTAGAATTCATACATTGATATAGGAAGTGAAAGTGCTTTATCACTCAGTCCGAGAACACAATGAAAAGATGAATGTCCATTCATGTATCCAAAGCACTTAGAGGCTCAATCCAAGAACAAGAGAAGTTGGTGTCTATCCATGTAAATGTCTATTGAATGATGACGCTACAACAGTCCATTCTCTATAAAGTATCGACCAATTGATAGGATTCCAGATATTAGGATGTATCTCCGAATTATCAAAACTCTATACATCTGTCCATGAGTGATGTTATATTTCAGCACATGTACGAAATTATAGCCGCCGACACTGGTTTCGTCCCAAAACGGGACTTCATCAAGGCTGGGAATATAACAACAGTGACAAGAACAAAAATTTCAATTACCACATGTCATTTTTCATATTAGTCTCATATATGTCTGATACTTCAAAAATATATATATTAAAATTATAGACATCAAGAGTACCACTACAGTCAAAAATACCAAGTAAATAGTACACAGACCATAAATACCAAAGTATGAAACTATATCACCGTGAGAAAAAACGAATAAAGTATTAAAATAACACCCATGTGTTCATTGAAATTATAAGTGACTAACCAAACCTATCGTGGCACCTGACCCCTGTGAGGAATGCCAGGACAGGGGCTGAGAATCGGTATAATGATGCACATGGGTGAATCAGGTGGATGATAGAACGTACATTGGGCCTCCTGAAGGCCAGGTTCAGATGCCTCCATCTGACAGGTGGATCCCTGTGGTACTCCCCTGAGAAGGTATGCCAGATAGTTGTAGCATGCTGCATGTTGCACAACCTGGCCCTCAGACAACATGTGCCTTATCTGCTGGAGTAGGAGATTGGTAATGCCCCTGTGGCGGCAGTGGACCCTGAGAACAGTGAGGATGAGGAGGCAGAGGATGAGGATGTTGGCAACAGAACATCAGTTACTCATCAGTACTACCAATGACACACAGGTGAGATAGTGGAACTGACCATTCCTCTGATTATTTATGTTTTCAGTGTGGCTGTAGCAAGATGGCATTCACTTCCTTTGCATCTCAAACTATTTACCGAATCGCAAAAAGGGGTTGCGAGTCACAATTAGGAAGGGGTGTTCCCTTCCTAATTGCGAGTCGCAGTCCGCAGTACATGTGCTGAAATATAACATCACTCATGGACAGATTGATAGAGTTTCGCAGTCCCATGTATGATCGTAAAACAATCGCAGTTAGCACCAATGTCACACTGGTGCTAACCCATTCACAAACGGGAAGGGGTCCCCATGGGATGCCTTCCCCATTGTGAAGGGCAGTAAAAACATTTTTTCAGAGCAGGCAGTGGCCCACTCACCAATAAACACTAGGCCACATGATAGGTCATTATGCAACACCTCTATGAGGCTGCTTGGTATCCAATTCAGAGAGAGTATGTCCTATCAAGCTAATTCAAACTGTCCCTTTTGCCACCACTATTATGAATGGTCTTGGTCATTGTCTGTAAAGTCACAGAGGAGTTACAAAACAGTACACTTGATTGAAACTAGGATTGATTACAAGTGACTAGGTCTAATGTTAGCATTCCTTCTATCATTTCTAGTGCTATTTTGATGATTAGGACCTCCCTAGTAAGGCTCGTAAATGCGATCCCACTTTATGTCAGTCATGGAGGTGTACATGTTTTGATAGGTACCATTGCAAGTGAAAGGCAAGTCACATCAGGCCAGATAATAGATGCCTGTCTACTCTTAAGCAGTGTTTCTCCAATACAATGTTTATATCCATTTTCACTTGATTGGATCCTACTGTCACTCAGTTCTACCTGTGAATGCTTGTCATCGAGCACCTTTCGGCAGTGACAATTCTAATTGTGAAATTGTGCATGTCTCACTTCCCCCTCCAGGATGTCATCATGCCATGCCAGCATGTGACGTATGTGAGATTTGAGCAAAAAAATGTGTCCCTATCCTTCTGAGCTATTTGCCTACATTTCTCTACCTTGGTGATCCCAATGTGATTTCCTACAGCTAAAATGTTCCTGTGCATCAATTGGGTCCTTGTTGTAAAGCAAGTTAGATAGATCCATGTGATAATTTTATTGGTAGTCTGTCTCCTGCAAAACTAGTGTATGGTTGGGCATTGACAGGTTATTGGCCCCTCCTTCCACAGTGGGCACAGGCTATGTTCAATGTGTTTTGGAGATAGAGTTGTAACTTGGAGGCAATGAGTAGCCTGCAGTGTCTATTGATAAAGACTATTTGGGTCTTGTTCCTGTTTACCCATAAAACTGCAGCCTGGTCTGCCATTTTCAACAAGAAGAAAACATGGCTGGTAGTTTACACCCTTGTCATCCGTTGTTCATGCTTTTAGGGGGCATGAAGCAATGTTGTAATCAACTATGGTACAGCAACTGTTTTCGATGCAATCTGTACTTAGGGGGTCATTCAGACCCCGGCGGGCGGCGGGAGCCGCCCGCCTGGAGGGAACCGCCATATGGCCGAGGCCATTCTGGCTTTCCCGCTGGGCTGGCGGGCGACCGCCAGCAGGCCGCCCGCCAGCCCAGCGGGAAACCCCTTCCCACGAGGAAGCCGGCTCCGAATGGAGCCGGCGGAGTGGGAAGGTGCGACGGGTGCAGTTGCACCCGTCGCGAATTCCAGTGTCTGCTGAGCAGACACTGGAATTCAAAGTGGGGCCCTCTTACAGGGGCCCCTGCAGTGCCCATGCCATTGGCATGGGCACTGCAGGGGCCCCCAGGGGCCCCACGACACCCCTCACCACCATCCTGTTCCTGGCGGTCGGAACCGCCAGGAACAGGATGGCGGTGAGGGGGTCGGAATCCCCCATGGGGGATTCCCAGGGCAGCGGAAAACCGGCGGGAGACCGCCGGTTTTCCTGGTCTGACCGCGGCCAAACCGCCGCGGTCAGAATGCCCTGCGGGTCGGAATGAGCCCCTTAATGTTTGCAAACCTGCAATTCAGCCATGCAGTTGAGCCATTTTCACGCTGTGCAGTGTGATGCTGCTGTCACTTAGGTTCTCATTACGGTAATGAGGCTACTGGATTTGGGTGGTAGGTTTGCCTGGATAGTGGGTACTGAATACAATTCCTCACCAGGTAACACCTGTTGGCCTAATCCGGGGTTTCCAGCTAACTAGCAGTGCCTCATCTCTGGCCGAGATGATTGTGGAAACCGGGTTCATGGCAAGACAGACTCCTCAGCGAATCGTGGTACACCAGATCTCACCCCTTTCTCTCAGTTACCAAAATCTCACTCGGGCAAGACAATGAAGGCAGAATATATTTCAATAAGTATTTATTAAAATTAATATATCTGCATCTTAGATAAGAGCGAGTGCATAGCTATATTGAGGATGATAAAACACAATAGGAGCAAGCATGTGACTAAAAGCGTAAAACACAAAAACAGGCCTACCTCACTTTCTAAACATGGGAGTGGATCTATGACTCCCCACCTGTGATAAGTATGAGCACAGCATCCTAAACCTAATCTGCCCTTCGGGTTTCCCCCCTGGGAGAACATCATCCCTCATACCTGAAGAAGAGTCCTGAAGTCTAGAGAGACACCATCCCCATCTCTGTCAGGGATTCTGCCGTGCTGTAGCGAAGCATGAGCAATCAGCATACAGTTGTGGTCATCTGGCTGGAATCTCCATCTAACATGTCTAGGACAGATAGGTATTCTTATAATAAGACTACTAGCAGTCTAAGAAACAGTCCCCTCTTTCTGTGAATGTTAAGGACACAGCATACCAAGTTTGTCAGCAAACCTATCTAACTGTAGCCTTGGAAGGAGCACAGAATCTCTGTTAAGAACGCAGTGTTATCCAAGGGGAAAGGACAGTGCCATAGAAATAATAGAAACAGCACAACAAAAAGTGGCTTCTGATAGAAAAATTAAACCATGCTGAGGAAAGCGCATCTAGGTGAAAGTGCACAGCTGTAGGCCTAGAAGGCCAAAATAACGTGTATAAACATGGCTAAATTAGCTATACAACACTATTCCAGCCAGACATCAGATAATAAGCAATATTGTTTCCTCATTGTCCTTTGATTGAAAAAATGCTCCATTATTCTGTAAACAAAATGTGCCAGGTTAATTCAAAACGCCGAACAAAAATTCTATATCTGCTTTAGAATATCGTCTCTCTTTTAATGGTAGCGAGGAGTACCAGTGAGAGAACAACGGGGTAGTTTTTTATAAATGTTGGATCATTCCCAAAGTAAGTTACAGCTGCGAAGCACAATTTTCTTTATGTATTTCTGGGTAGAATATGATGTTGTTCTATTTTGAGAACCGAATAGCAGTTGGAGTGACCCGAAGTGAGGCCACTGTCAGTTAAAATGTGCCACGCGTGACCTTGTCATGCACATGTCAAGTACAGTGCACGTGAGGTGAACTCTTACTTCTCTAGCACAGAAAACACGATACAGAAGCAGAAAATATTATAGGAGGCTCGGTAATTAATTGCCAAGCATGCATATCTATTTCTTGTATTAATTGTAAATGTTGTGTAACTGGTCAAAAGTGTGTTTTTCCAACAAGAAACCCAAATGCACAATAAACTACTCAATAAAGATAGCAGGGGGTAGTTTTAAACTTTGTATGATTCTTGGGCATTTAGGCCCATATTTATGGGAAGTTAGCGTCGCCTTAGCATAATTTATCTTACGCTAAAGTGGCGCTAACTCAACTCCTTATATATTTTTTGATGCTAGACCCGTCTAGTGTCAAAATATTGGAGTTAGCGCCATTTTTAGGAAGCGCCAACCCACATTGCGTCAATGAGATGTAAGGTAGGCATTCCCTTCCTAAAAATGACGCTAACCTGCCAGTGCCACATTTAACTCCCAACATTGAAACGACGGGCAACTAGGAGGCGGGCCTGAATAATGGCACTAAACCCGATTAACGTCATTATTTAACGCCTGGTCAGATCAGGCTTTAAAGTGATGTTAGGCCGATTTCCATGGGGAAACACCATGGAATGGGCACATAGATTCCCACCCCAGCCCCCTGCATCACCACCACCCACACCACAGGGACACTGCTGGAGTGGGGTGTCCATCACATGTAAGTGAATGTGTATGTGTGTGGTGTGTCACTTGGGGCCCCTTACATGGGACCCTCTATCTGGCATTGGGTATGTTGGCCTTGCCCTGGGGACACCGGTCCCTTATCATGGGCATTGGGGAAATGGTAAGGACTCCTGCATATACTTAGACACAAGTCCTTTGTTGTATGCTTGTGCATCAAAAAATTATGCTATGCTGACTAGCGGCAGATATTTTGCCGCTAATCAGCCTACCGTCATTTTGGACCCACTAGCGCTATTTCCCCTAACGCCATCCATCACTGCATAGAGCCTTTTTATGAGACGCTAGCCATTCTTTAGCTCCATTGTGTGCCATTTCTTAAATATGGCGCACAGTTGGCATTAAGGAATGGCGTTAGCTCGCATTAAGAAAAATTATGCACAGCAGTGCTAGTGCAATTGTGCATAATTTTTCTTGAATATGGGCCTTTGGTGCATATTTAAGAGCTCCTAGTGCCATCCACTGACACATTAGCGTATTTTTTTTTTTTTACACTAATGTTTCGTTAGATAGCCAAAATTCCTGTGGCATATATACAAAGTGACACAATGCCTGCATTGTGCCACTTTGTAACCCTTTGCCCCTCATTATACCTGCTCCAGGCAAAATATATACAAAGGGTGTGTTCTCCCTTTTAGGGGGTCAAAAAAATGGCACAAGGAAATCTAACAGATTTCCTTGCATCATTTTTTTAATACTTTTAACGCCTGCTCAGAGCAGGCGTTAAAAGAGGGCACACCATTGTTTACAATGGGCCCCTATGTACTCTGCAGGAGTAGAGGCAAAATGTTGGTGCTACTGCTGCAGAGTACATCAATAATGTAAAATAAATTATGCTATTGCCCCCTACCCTGCACCATAGTGCGCCGTAATACAGAGCACACATGGTGGCAGTAGGGGAGCAGTAAAGGGCGCAAGAAAAGTGGTGCTGCATTGTGTGCAGAGCCACTTATCTTAAATATGCCCCTAAGTGATTACTGAAGGGGAAGCAAACTTTTGTGTGGTCCAGATCGCCTTGGTGCACATGTGCTCTTGAGTAGTCACAAGGGGCCAGTGCTTAATTTGTAAATTAAGAGGTGCCGGGTGCTCAAAGCCCTTCTCTTAAACACAAGGCTGCTGTAATTAAATCTGCCAGCACTGAATACCGAGGCAGAATAATTCTGAAGCCATCTCGGGCCTCTTCAATCCATTTACGGCCACCCCTGCCCCTTCAGCTCATCCTGCAACTTTCTACTTTCTCCCTTTATGACCCTTTTTAGTTTTTCTTTCTTCCGTCTTTCACACGTGTCTTTTGCTCGCAGCAAATGCTTGAGGCAGAAGAATAAGCCCCGGGCCTCACAAATAAGTGCTGGTGCTCAGCACCGGAATCAACAAGTACAAATTAAGCACTGCAAGGGGAATTTCCGCTTTTACACTGCTGTATAGCACCATGCAAAAGAGGAAACACAGCCTCTGTACCTGTGTGGTGTTACAGACATAGCAGCACAGGCACAGGAATTGTAGAGAAGTAGTGGTGAAATCGTAGTGTGCTCCCTGAAGACAACCCTTGAAAGGAGGCCAAGGGGGTCCAAAGGACCCCCTGAAGGTTGGTGCTGTCTCTCACTTCTACCCTCCTGCACGTGGACGACTTCTCTTCTTTTCAAAAGCTATCTGGATTCTCGTCTGCACAGTGATAGCAGAATCTGCTGCTTCAAAGAGCCAGTACAAAATTCACTAGTGCGCTGCTTCCGGAGTTGGCATGAGTTTGGACTACACTGAGGGCAGCACAATAATTGTAATAGGGTATACTGTCCCAATCTGTTCCCATTGCACTTATTGAATGGTGCACTGCTATGAAACAGGAAAAGAACTCACTACACATAGTGCAAGAATAGGTGTAAGTGGCAGTACAGTAACATTTGACTGCCTACCAGTCACTGAAGTTAATTCTTCAACCGATCCCCGCAGGATGGCTATGTGCACACAGGTCTGCTCTGTGTGATGGATCATAAAGATAGCATGAACTATTTTTTTTACATTCCAACACAAGGCTTCCTGAATTTCAGAAACCTTCATTTATGATGTCAATTAGCGGATAGGCCTATTAAGTACCAGCAAGAGGCCAGGAAGCTGATGAGCGCATCAATCCTTTCTATTTGCCTATGGATTTGTTTGTTAAATGGAGAGTAATGAAGAGCCATCCTATGAACTTTGAAAAAGAGAAATGAATAATTAAAGGTAATTTTCCCCTCTGCCTACACATTATATTTCCAAATCTTATCATTAATTTTGGAAAAAGAGTGTTGATCAAACATCATGTTAATCCAAGGGAGAATACATAATTTGCTCTATTTCTAAATGTTGGAATTGAGGTATAATGTTCAATGTCAGGTAGAGATCAAGGTCTAAGAAGAAATGATGGTCTAGGAATACACTGAGCTGCATATAATATGAATGCTTACAATGATCGCTTTCATTTTTAATGTCTATGTTCTGGGATAATCGGTGGTAAAACAGGCAAGAATTACCATAAAGCACTGTCAGATGACTGCAAATAGTAAAGTAGCTGACAATGTGCAGATGAGCAATCATTCAAGTAAAAAAGGTTGATCTTTTCCTCGAGAGCCTGCAAACTGTGTTAAAATTCTTCTTGTTCACCTTTTGACACTTGAGTAATGGTTGGAGGGATGGAGCCTGACCATACATAAGATGGCCGGCTCCTGCTAAAGCTACCAAGTCACCAGGCACTCAGTCGTGGCAAGTGGCAGGGCCTGGGTACCTCGCTCCTATCGTGGATACAGCTGAGGTGCAGAAAACTCAGGGGCTCTGATTGGGACCTTGCTAAAGGCCCTCACAGAGGAGCAGGGGATCCTGCTCGATATCCGCCCTCAGTGGCTGGGTGAAGCTTGAGGAAGCCAAAGGTGACATGGTTGGCCACGCGAAAGGATGAGAGCCTTTGCGTTAACAGAGGCACTTCTTCTGTTAGCGTGTCAGACCTTATTTGGTTAATTTACATTAATTTAATAAGGGGATGCATTTGTATGTCGCTGGACCTTTTGACTGCGCTTAGAGCAGTTCCCACCATGAGACTCTGTCCCAATACAAATCAATAGCAATGACAACCAATAGCATCAATAATCATAAGAGTCAGTCATTTCCACACACCATGATCTTTCGATCATGAATAACCCCAGCTTTATGTGAAAGTTAGAATGTTTATTTCCCTATATTAACAGTGCTAATATCATGCAACTTAGTCTCAAAATCAAATGATAAGCATACATAAACAATACTAGCTGCCCAAATCTCCTAAAGAATCGCAATTTAATCAAGGCTTGGACCACTACCCATTCTAAGGTTACAGTACAAATCAATAACAAAAATAACTGAACATGAGAAATGACATACATTTAGATTCAGCAAAGAAATACATCAACTGTTATTACGTGACGCGAACATCATCAGTGGTACCCTAACTAACCTTCAGATTAGAATGGCATGTTTGGGCTTCTTGCAAAAAGTTTTAGTCAACACAAATTTGGAAAAACATCTGACTATGGCTCTGTGAAAATGACCAGTTGGTACCTAGGGACAAAAGCAAAGAGGCATAACAATCAGTAACATCATCTTATCCCTTGCCTCAGTATGGTTCAGCAAGCTGTGACAGTCTTCATCAACTGGACATCGGTCTGGTCAGCAAGGCATCGGAATTCAGCGTTAAAGTTCAGGAAAGCAAAGTCTCTTCATGCAGTTCAGAAAAGGTAACAACTAAACACTCAAGTCGGTTAAGGAGAATATAGCAGAATGGCCTGTCTGGGCAGTTCAAAAGAATAGGGCTAATTGGCATATCTCCTCTTGGTGCAGTCTGGCTAAGTTAGATTCCCTAAAAACGTCTTCCCATGTTGTTATTGGTCAGAGAATCGTACGTTTACATTTAGTCCAATGAAACCAGAACCCCAAATCTAAGAATTTACTAGGCCACTGTTCACATGTCGATGATTGGCTCCTCTTCTCCTGTTCCCATCGTTGGGCTCATCAGGTAACAAATTTGTAACAGACTATACTCCAGTCAGTGCATTCATTGTCTGCTCCTGGGAAGGTCGTCTTTACACCTACTAAGTTATACAATGTATCCCTAGCTAGTACAACATATTCTAGCAAGCATTTCTCATGGGAAACAAATCTAGTTCCTAACATTCAGTCCATGCAATGGAAAATCACAATTTAATTTCATAAGCAGCTATTTTATGATTCGCCTAAGAAATGTAGCTTGATATTAGGACTTGCAACTAGGCCCAAGACCTCGCTAAAGTAAGGCCTTTGATTAATAAAGCAAATACAAAATACATGACCATTAATATGACATACTGCTACATTAATCCAAATATAAGCTAACATTTTACATTAATAAGTTGTTAATAAGTACACCTTGTGATTACTGAGGGTCACTCAAGTAGGCACATTTTCAAATGTGTGTATTATTTCTCTACATTAACTCATTTTCTATGCGAATTCAACACTCAGAATACAAGAATATTCCTTAGTAAAAAAACAGCATTAACACTTCTCAGCATCCCACTCCCCTACATAAGTTTGTTTCCTTGCTGATAGTCGATACACTATTAGTTGGGTACTTTGCAATCCCGGCATAGCTGTCCCCCTACCTTGTGTGTGCAATTCACATTTAGATACTGTTTGGTTGGACTTTGTGCCACATCCGTCCATCCTCGTTTTAGCCAGAGAATGAATTCCTTTGCATATGTCTGCACCCCTACATATCCTATCATGGTCCACTCCCACGTTCCAAATACCTCTGCATTCTACCCATCAATGCCAATAACCTCACACTTCATTAAGCAGAAGAAAACACACACATGTATAGCATTAAAAGCAACTGATGTTGCCCTACTACAGGAGACACACCTATCCCCTTTAGAGTCATAAAAGCTCAGGAGAAACTGGTTGGGGAAAGTTGTCTGTAGTAGCCTTCTGCCTTCTACCACTGCTGATACCAGTGGGACCGTATCCTCCTGAAAAAATGCAGACTTGCCATCCTGTTTCACAGATCCTTCACATTCACCTTTCTGAAAACATGAATGGATGTCATGATCCGCTTTGCTTTTTTGTGAAGATCAAACACTAGGCCAGAAATTGATACCAGGGTCCATATATGCCCCCAACTGCAATCAAGCACTCTTCTTCCCCTCCTTATGGAGGCTTCTGTGGAGTTTGGTACTACCAGAGTCACTTGGAGGGTACTTGGATGGTACTTGGATATTGCACCAGCCGCCCTTCTCAACCTCTCTGGCCCTCTGGAAAAAGTCAATGCTAAGAACAAAGGGTAGTGCTAGATGATTTTATGGAGGACCGTGGTTTACGTGATGTTTGATGCTTGACACCTACAAGACAGAGAACACCCTTTTCTATCCTGTGTGCATGGGACTTACTTCAGGATAGATTTTTCCTCATAACCCAGTTCTCATTAGCCTCACTGCATGATTGTACCATAACACGGGGCGATCTGGTTCATGCTCCGAGCTAGATCTCAGACATTTCTCCCCTGCCTGTAAGTGCTGGAGCTTAAATCTATCGCACTACTGAATGCTGGAGATCAAGCAAGCATTAAGGAGGCTCCAGACCAATATCCACATGACAATAAATCCTCTACAGCCTAGGGTGTGATTATCTGTTGTGATGGGTACTATGTATTAAGTCCAAACCTCAATACATGCCTTGTCAAATTTTAACATCAACATGCATCCTGTGTGTTGTAAGGGCCACACTGAATAATAGCAATATTCATATATTTTCATACCTAGGTACCCAGGGAGGGGAAAGATCAGACAACTGCCTGTCTATTGTCCACTGCCAGACCTTCAGCCCAGGGAAGAAAGCCACATCATCCAGATCTACTGTTTGAATAAACTAAGAATTGTGGGCCTTTGCCATCAATTGGAGCCAGATCTGATGCCTGCCATTCGTCCTCCAAATGGCATACTACGCATTGCACAAGTTATGACAGTTTTGTACTTTATAGCCACAGGGTCCTTACAAAATACAGTGGACCTATCTGCTGGGATTTCCCATCCTATGTTCAGTATGGTTTAAAGGATGTACTCTCAGAAATGTTGAAACACCTGGACAGCTACATCTGCTTTTCTCACCATGAGGATTTGACCCATGTGAAGGCTGACTTCTATGGTTTGGCATACATCCCACATGTGGTGGAATCCATTGATGGAAAACATGTTGCCTTGGTCCCACAGCATGGCAATGAACAAGTGAACCGCTACAGAAAGACCTTACATCAATGTCCAAGTGGTTTGTTTGGGGGATCTCTACATTTCACAGGTCTGTGTCCATTTCCCGGGTTCAGTCCATGATGCCTTCATTATGCGAAACAGCGCATTCCCCCAACTGATATCATGACTGTGCCCAGAGAGGGCCTGGCTAGTTAATAAGTCAAATCTGTCCTGTTTGTGTATGTGCAATGTCTGCTGCAACAAATCCAATGAGAAGGGCTGGCGCCAGGGGAAGACCGCTTCAACAATGCCCATGGAAGAACACAAAGTGTCATGGACCGGGCTTTGGGCTCTTGAAGGCCAGATTTCACTGTCTTGACAAGACGGGTGTAGCCCCCTCTGCTCACCCGAAATTGTGTGCAAGATCATTGCGGCCTGCTGCATGCTCCACAACATTGCCCTGTGAAAGGAATATCCTTTCACAGAATGAAGGGGAGCCAGCAGTGCAACCTGTTGAGAATCCTGAAATGACAAGTGAGAATGACAGTAATGAGGAAGACGGTAAAGACTTGCAGGAAGATCTCATCAATCACTACTATACCTAAGTGTAAGTGAGTATTGTTATGATATCACTGTGACTGTATGAGGAACTGTAATTGTCAGGATGTGTGTTCAAGGAAAAATTTCCTACAGATTGTGGATGTAATGCTTTGCCGTTTACATCCAAGCTTTGTTTGCTAATTCAGACTTGAACATTTCAGTACCTTGATGATCTGCAGGGTTTGTGTCATTCTATTTGCAACTTAAGTGCATCCTCTGATGTTTGATATGAGTTTATGGTCATAAGTACAACTTACCAAACATTATTCATTATCCAGGTACCTTTATCATGCCATCATCATATGGGCATTTTAGAGTTGTGACATTGGCTAGTATCTGATGCTGTTCTGACATAGGAAAAGGACATGGATTGATCCAGGTAATGTTTCTCACAGATTTAGGATGAATGTGTCCCCTGCCAAAGCAGCTTCGACAATGTGTGGATGAAAATCTGAAGAGCAGGATGCACTGGTTTGATATGGTGTGTTGCTCCAGCTGTCACACATGTGCGATCATATGGCCTTATTATATGTTCTAATCGAGTGCAGTCCATGCATTCTCTCCTCACACTGTGTTGACAATGATCCTGTGTGACCTGTTTGTAGCTGTAGATGTATTTCCCTATTGAGGGCCAGAGTGCCTGTTCCACAACACTGACATAGGTTGTATCATAGCCACAGATGATTTGTCATTGTAATGGGATGGACCCATGATCAGGGTCTGTTGTTCTGCCCTCTGTCTATGCTATGGCTTATGCAATGCTGGCAGACCTGGTTTTGGTGTGTGATAAGGCTCAAGCTGGTGACACCATCCACTAATATGTTATCCTATTCTATGGGACAACGTCTGACAAAGCCCTTTCTTTTGTGATTTGGGGGACAGTACTTTGGCACACCTAGTCTGATGCACTGTGGTTCAGACATTCTTGAATATGACAGTCCAGATATTTTGACAGCCTATGTGCTGTATAGTGCAATAAAATGTTTGGTGTGACCAGACACTTGTATCATTGTGTTGCTATTAATCCTCAACATGACATATCCCTCCTTTCATTACCATCTTGTGTCTTCCACATGTGCATCAAAAGGCCTTACATCTCAACATTACAACATGTGGAACAGAAGCAAACAGACAATTTTGTTTTGTTTGGTGAGTTTATTTACATATGTGCAAGACATAAAACAACTGATGCTACATAAGATGAAAGTGAGGGGATCAGTCATGATGGAAGTAATCATATTAGTAGATGCCACAACATTTGGAGTCCAAAGTCCAGTGTCCTACTACCATGGAAGATGAAACGTGGTTGGAGAACAGTCAACAGAGTAAACAACTGGCACAAAAAGGAGTGAAATCAGGAAGAGGTCCCTTGCTTGCAATGGTTGTTGTCTTGCCATCTGCACCTCCTGGAGTCTTAGGTGGATGTCCCTGCCTGCGGGGGCTTCTGCAGCTACAGAACCAGGGGTGTATGATGTGAGTCCTTCACTTGGCAGGGCCTCCCTTCCAGTGGCTGCCACCGATGTAAAAGGGCCTGGTATTGCTGGGCCAAAGAATAGGATGTGGTGTTGTTCATGGTCCCTGATGCAGCTTATCTCCATGAACAGTCTGATAGGGGGACCAGATTGGTGTTTGTGGCCTAACAGTTTTCCAATGACTTGCAATTGAAGTCCCTCTGCAGCTGCTTGATTTCCCTCAGGTCAGTAAGTACCTACCCCATCTTGCTTTGGGACTGTTGATAGGATCCCAATACTTGACTGATGGTGTCCTGGCCAGAACCCTCCCCAGTGGCCTCATGCTGCTGGCCCACAACATACCTCCAATGCACCTTACCCCTTGGTGCAGTTTGCCCACTACCACTGGTTCCAGGACAATCATTGTCAGAGGTGTGTTACTGTGACTCAGGGCCCTGGGCTTGTGGGGGCACAAGATGGCAGTCACTGTCCTCGAGACACAGGTTGGGGGGCAAATGGCTGCCTGAGATGTAGATTTAACTGAGCTGGGAGGTGTCAATGTGGTCACAGTGAGGCTTACTGGTGCTGTCTGATCAGGCTGGCCTGATGGGCCAGAACCGTCCTTGTTAGGAATTGGGTTTCTGGTTGGCTACGGTATGCACCTAAGCCAGGCAAAATCCACCCACTCTAGTCAGGGTGAGAGAGTTCCACCCCCAAGATAACCATTGCTCACCCCCTTGGTAACTTGCCATGAGCAGTCAGGCCTACCCCAGAGGCAATGTGTAAAGCGTTTGCACAACACACGCAACACATGTGACGCACTATCCCGATTACAAAGGAAGCACAAAACCAAGTTATATAAGCTTAATAAAAATAAACTGAATTGTACACAACATCATTAGACAAAACACAAAATGTCAGTAATAGCCTTCCTCCCAAGCAGTTGTCAAAACTTTACACAGTACTGTTACTCTGCGGAAACAAGCAGTAGTCACATATAACACACAGATTACTCATCATTCTGCAACATAAGCAGCAGTCTGGGAAAACATTAGTACAATAATGCACATGTCATAAGATCCTCATAAATACCCATACTAGGAACATCAGCAAACACATGACAAGTCATAAAAACAGACTAGCATAAAATGCCCGTAACCGGAACATTAGAAACTATATGGTGGAAGTTAGGAAACACACATCAGCATATATGTCATAATAAACACTTTGCCACCAAGTGCATATGCCTTTATAAAGAAAGTACCTCTAGTGATACGAAGGAAAGGGGGCCCCAGCACTCCCCGGCACCAAAATGGGGGATGCCAGATGATTAGGAGAGGGGGCACACATCCCCTCTGTTCTTATATATGGGCCCCTCTTGGGCCTGTGCCCGAACTGGGGCACCCACTGCCTCTGGGACCAGGTTCAGCCCTTCCGGGGTGAGCAGAGAAACAAAAAGAAAGGGGGCCAGCAATGTGGAGGGCCTCCAATGAGGCCTCCGCCCTGCCCGTGACTCGTGCTCAGGGATGGGGGCCTGTTGGGGCAAGGAGCCTCTGATGAGGCTTTCTGCCCGCTCGTCCTTCAGATGGAGCCTCCAGGCTCTGGGATCACAAAAACCCACACTCCCACCCAGCTGGTAGTCTCCTCACCTCCCTACCCGGCTGGAGGGGTTCCTCTTGCGGTGGCAATCCGGGGCATGCCCAGGGCCCTCCAGGACCCTCCAGGACCCAACATCTGCCCCGCTCCATTTACAGAGGCTTCTGCCTCGTGCCAGCAGGACGATTTCAGCCCACAGCCTCTTTCTCTCCCTGGCTGCGACAGTGAGGACATAATAGGAGCCAGCTTGTGTCCCAGAGGCACTTCTCAAGATACTACACCCCGGGGATACCACTAGGAGCGCGCCGGCTCCAACCTTCATCATTCCTGTGCCCTGAGGCCATGTGGGGGAGCATGATTAAGATGCGCTGAGGAATCCCTGGTCGCGACAGTGATTTCTTCACTCGGCGGTGGCCTCAGCAAAAGTGCTTCCCAGGCGCTTTTGCAACAGGAAGAAAGGTTGCTTCTCAAGGTGCTTTAGGGCATAAAGAAAAGCACTCTCCATGCGCTTAAAACCAACACATGGGGCTTCCCACACAGCGCTGTCCTCGTGCTGGGAAGCTCAGGGTTGCAGAGGGCAGGGACCACAGCACCCAGCCTCTGGGGACACAAGTGGCACACAGGGCAGCAGGGCCCAGCAGCAGGCCAGCACAAGGCAGATGCAGTCAGCTGCAGTTCCTCCTAGTGACCCAGCAGGTCACAGGTCAGCATAGCAGCAGCAGTCCAAGACGGTTCCTGGTGAGTCCCTTCAGCAGCATTCTGTGTTCATCTCCTTAAGATGTTTCTTGAGTGTGTCTCTTTCATTAGGAAAACCCCCTGTACTTATACTCAGATTTGTACAGTGTTAACAAAGAGGGGGTGAGGAGGTTCCAACCAGTTACAACTGGTTCAAAGAGTGTCCTATCTCTCCTTCAGCACAGGCTCCAGACATCAGTTGGGGGTAAACAAGCATTTTGTGAGAGATTAGGGCATCACCTTTAGAGATGCAAGTGTGCCCTGCCTCCCCTTCTCTCAGCCCAGGAAGACCAGTCGAAATGTAAATGCACCTCTGTGACACCTCCATCCTCCCTGTGTACAGATGGTCTGAAAAGTATGCACAAAGCCCAACTGTCACTCTGCCCAGACGTGATTTGGCGTCAAGCTGCAAAACTCCAGAGTCATAAGCACAGAGAAATGCTCACTTTCTAGAAGTGGCATTTCTATAATGATAAAACAAACCCACCTACACCAGTGAGCAGCATTTCTCACTACCATTACAACCATACCAAAAATGCCTACACTACCCTTCATAAATCAGACAATATCCCCCAAGCATAAGTTGGATCATTTTTAATGCAATCCTATGAGAAGGAAAACAAACACAAACACAAATGATGGACAGAATGCAGAACCAATTAAACATTTACCCCCAGTCACAGATCTGGGTTTGATCCATCAATTCTTTTGCTCATGATGCCACCCCGGTTTGGACCCAGCAATATGCAAATCAGTCTTGACCCTGTTCCTCATGGGAAAAGTCCAGTCCGAACTGCCAGGCCAGGTCCTCCCTGGACCAGACACAAGCATCCTGGGACCGGTTTCTGTATATCACCCTTCATCAGCTAGGCAAGCTATGAGAAGCTATGAGAAGGCAGCACTCACAGTAGTAAGAAACCAAATAGGATGCTTGCACTACCAAGACAGGTCACGCAACCTGGCATATGTTTTGCTTTCTATATACACTACACCCTGGCCTTAGGACTAGCTAGGGCCTATCTCAGGTGTGACTTACATGTAGTAAAAGGGGAGTTCAGGTCGGGCAAGTCAATTTAGATGCCAGGTCCCTGTAGCAGAAAACTGCACACCCAGGCCCTGTTCTAGCAGGCCTGAGACAGGTTTGAAAGGCTACTTCTGTGGTTGGTGCAAGCAGTGCTGCAGGCCCACTAGTATCATTTAATTTACAGACCCTGGGTATAGAGATACCACTGCACAAGGGACTTACAGCTAAATGAAATGTGTCAATTAGGTATAAGCCAATCATACCAACTTTAAAAGGGAGAGCAGCTGCACTTTAGTACTGATCAGCAGTGATAAAGTGCTCAGAGTCCTAGAGCCAACATAAAGGTAAAAAAAAAAAATAGGAGGAAGGAGGCAAACAGTCTGGGGATGAACCTGCAAAAAGGTCAAGGTCCAACAGTCCTCAACATCTAGACAGCCAGGAATGTTGCTGTCACTAAGGGCTTCATCCATGGGAGTAGTCTTCAGCCATTTTTGTACCAGTGGCAGCTAGACCTGTTGATGTGAGAGATACATTGTTACAGATTGTGTTGTGACATCTGCCTCCAATTGTTTACAGTGACATTTAGCCAAGGCCGTGTACACGTTGGATTGGCAGCTTTTCCTAATGTGACTGGTACACATGCTATCAGTTGTATATAGCTGATATTTCTGAAGTGTGCCAATTCCATTTCAGTCAACCAGCTGCAGAATGTATGAGTTCATTAGCACTTGGGAGGATGGACACAGGCTTACATTTTGCCAGCAGTGCAGGCAAAACAGTAGCTGGCCAGGATGTGACTTTGATCCTTTTAAGTCCTAGTTGACTGTTATGCAGGCAGACCCTGGATATTATTGTATATGTGATTGTAGTAATCATGTGGTCAGTGCATTGTGAATGTGTCTGCTGCCAATACCATTCAGGCGATGCATCTTGAGGTCTTTGGTTCATGTTTTTTGGGTGCACACAGGTTGAGCTGCACTTCCTGTCCACAATGATTCCATTTTGGCTTAGCTGCTCAAGATGGATCTAGGTGCGTGGCCACATCACAGAGTGTGCCATGATCTGTCTCTTGATCCCTACCAGGTGAGTAAAGTTCATTTGTGAGTCCACAGACAGATGCATTGTGGCATATATACAGTGTCCTGGTGATTGGAGTTACAGGGATTGGCCCTCCTGGAATTTGCAGTAATGTGACTCCAAGCACTACACAGTATATATGTGTTCCTCCTCAGTGTGTACCTTCCATTGCAAATTCACAAACAAGGATATTGTGACAGAGGCACACTGGGCTTGGGTTTGGGTTTTGTGGGACAGATACTTCTGGCCTTAGCAGTCATATTCCTCCCTGCACTTCATGCAGTTGTTATTCTCCCAGATGAGTGGACTTCATGTGTGAATTCACAAGAAGGGTATTTTGGCAAGTGTACACTAGACTGGTGTTTGAGGTGACAGTAAGGGAGCCGCCTGTGAGTTGCATCCATGTAACTCCCTGTATTGCACACAGGCAAGTACACCTAAGTGATGATTTGGTGTACAGGGGTATTATGGGGGAGGACACTGTTTTGTAGCATTGATTTGGGGGAGCAGTGCCTGTTGTGAGTTGCAGTCCTGTCACCCTCATTGCTTCACAATACCTGACAGCTGCCAACTAGCCCAGTGAGTATACAACAAATGTGCTTTGACATACTGTTGTCTTCAGGGTAGGAAACACTGTGCTGGTGTTCGTAGTGACAGTGACAGTGCCAATGGTGAGTCCAGTGACAATGGGCATTTGATCAGAGGACACTGTGGTGACTTAGTAAAGTGAAAGTGGAAGTGCCTCCTGGCCCTATCAGTCCTGTTAGTGCCTGCCCTACCCACACAATATAAAGATGTCAACCTCTCAGGTGAGTACCCTTCAATGGTGGGTTCAGGGTCAAGGGTCATTTGATCAGAGGACACAGTGGTGGCTGAGTGGAGTGACACTGTCTCCTGGCCTTATCAATCCCGTTGTCCTACCCACACACTATACAGATATCAACCTCTCAGGTGAGGACCCTTAAATGGTGAATTCAGGGATAAGGGTTATATGAGCAGGGGATACTGTGGTGACTGAGTGGAGTGTTAGTAGCAGTGCCTCCTGTCCCTAGCAGTCCTGTCATTGCTTGTACCTATTCTATAGTTTAGAAGTTTTTGTTTGCACTCTAGCTTCTGTGTTTGGCATTTGAGATGCAAAGGATTGCGTTTTGTTAAGGAGTGTGTTTTATAGTGTGCTTTACAGATGTGTTGAGTGTAGCAATGGGTGTCAGCTGTGTTGTTGTCAAATCCATACAATGTGGTGTTGTGTACTGCTGTGGTGACCTCGAACTGCTGTGGTTCGTACCCTATTGCTTTACCACCATGGTAGAATTGCCACTGCGACTTTTGACTTGTAATATGGTCAGTGGTTGGTTGACGTGCTGTTGGTGCTGATGATCAGCCCACCTATTTCATGCTCTCCACTGGACTGGTGCACTTGATTTGTTGGGTGACTTTTGGCGAACCTGTCTGTGTAACTCGTAATAAGGCGGTCTGTGTGACTGCCAACATTGCAGTGTTTTGGCAGCCGCTAGCATGGTGGCCTGGCTGTCGACTGCCAAACTCGTGATGAGGACCTAAGTTCTCCAACAATGCTTGCGCTGAGAATGTTCAACATCTTAGTAGCTTTAACTCCCATATACAGAAATATTCCCAGCATAGTTTTCATAGTCTTTATATTTATCTTTACATTAACTTCATATTTATATTTTAAAAATACACTGATCAGTTTTCCCTATACTGGAAACTATGGCCAAGATTTAAGAGGGCCTAGCGCCATTCCAAATTCACATTAGCGTCATTTTGTTTACACTAATGTCCAATTGGAAGGCCAAGAATGCAGCACCATATTTACAAAGTGGCACAATGCCTGCATTGTGTCACTTTGTAACCCCTTGCGCCACATTATGGATGCACCAGGCATGCATGCAGTGGGGGCATTCCGGCACTAGGTGGGTCAAAAGAATGGCACAAAGAAATCTGAGAAATTTCTTTGCATCATTTTTATCTGCATTTTTAATACCTGCTAAGACCAGGCATTAAAGGGATTCTCCTATTGTTTTCAATGGGTCTTTGGATGATTTGCAGGATTAGCATTGTTAGAAATTGGGTCTTTGGTTGGCAGTCAGATTACCCCCAGTCCATGCCAGAACCCTCACTCTAGTCACTGCACTGGAGAAATACACCTGGTTAGCCCACACTCACCCCCTTGGTAGCTTGCCACGATCAGAAATGCTGAACCCAGAAGCAGTGCATCGGAAAAGTCAGAGATGTGTCGATTCCTTACTCTCAAGTGAGGCTGTCTGTCATTTCTTCTCCTATCAGGAAGGCAATACATTGTTTTTCTCCCTTGCAAGAGAGAGATGCGTCAATTTCCGGGCAGGGCCCCTCTGATCCGTTCAGGTTCATGATGATTTTGACTCCCAGTGACAAGGCATGAGAAATCCGGCCAAAGAGTGGTAGAAAACTGTGCTGTGTGGGGTTTGCATCGTTATCAACAGCCGCAAGCTGGTGCTGCATCGTTTTGCCAGCCGCAATGTGTCGATATCCCAGCTGTGATACAGGTTGAGCGTTGATTTTAGCCACAAAGCGGTGGCGCATCATTTATCAGCGGCATTATAGATGGTGCATCAAAATCTTTTCCCAGATGGTGTTCTGTGCATGGATTTCAGCTCTTGTTCTGCTAATTTCACCTTTCAAGGGCCCAGGGACAGGATAGAGCACTACTTAGCAGGGCAGGAGTCTCAGCAGAGAGGACAGGTACTGGCAAATAAATTATTTGATGGTCCTGATTCTTCAAAACAGGAGGCAACCTCAGTTCAAGCCGTTGGAGATTCTTCTCAAGCAGAATGAACAACAAAGTCCCCTTTCACAGGCAGAAGCAGCAACTGCAGGATAGCTCAACAAAGCACAGTCACAGGCAGGGGCAACACTTCTCCTCGGCTCTTCAGCTCTTTTCTTGGCAGATGTTCCTCTTAACTCCAGAAGTGATCTTGAGAAAATCTAAAGTCTGGGGATTTAGGTCCACTACTTATACCCATTTCTGCCTTTGAAATGGGCTAACTTCAAAGGAAAGCTCTGTTGTTCACAAGATCCTGCCTTGCCCAGGCCTGGCCCCAGACACACACCAGGGGGGGTGGAGAATGCATTGTGTGAGGGAAGGCACAGACCATTCGGGTGTAAGTGACCACTCCTCCCTCCACTGTAGCCCACATGGCTCATACGGATATGCAGGCTGCACCCCAGCTCCCTTTGTGTCACTGTCTAGAGGGAATTCACAACAGCCCAACTGTCAGTCTGACCTAGACAGGGAATCCACAAACAGGCAGAGTCACAGAATGGTTTAAACAAGAAAATGCCTACTTTCTAAAAGTGGCATTTTCAAACTAACAATCTAAAAACCTACTTCATTAACAGATGTATTTTTAATTTGTGAGTTCAGAGACCCCAAACTCCATATTTCTATCCACTCTCAAATTGAAACTGCACGTTAAGATTATTTAAAGGCAGCCACCATGTTAACCTATGAGAGAGATAGGCCTTGCAACAATGAAAACCAAAATTAGCAGTTTTTCTCTGTTAGGACATGTAAAACCACAAAAGTACATGTCCCAACTGTAACATACACTGCACTCTGCCTATGTGGCTACCTAGGGCCTACCTTAGGGGTGCCTCACATGTATAAAAAAGGAAGGTTTAGGCCTGCCAAGTGGGTGCACTTGCCAAGTCGAATTGGCAGTTTAAAACTCCACACACAGACACTGCAGTGGCAGGTCTGAGCCATGTTTACAGGGCTACTAATGTGGGTGGTACAACTAGTGCTGCAGGCCCACTCTGTTTTTTTTGCATTTGTCGCAGGGTATGCCCAGACATAGGTCCTTTGCTCACTGCACCATTACATTTAAGCTAGCCTAGCTGATGAAAGGTGATACCCTAAAACTGGCCCTAGGATGCTTATTTCCTGTCCAGGGAGGACCTGGTTTGGCAGTTCTGGCTGGACTGTTCCCATAAGGAACAGGGTCAAAACTGATTTGCATATGGCTGGGTCCAAACTGGGGTGGTGTGGCGAACAAAAAAACAATGGATTAAACCCAGATCTTTGCGACTGGGGGTAAATGTTTGCATTGTTCAGCATTCCGTCTATCATCTGTTCTTTTGGTAGGCCCACTAGTAGCATTCGATTTACAAGCCCTAGGCACATCTAGTGCACTTTACTAGGGACTTAGCAGTAAATCAAAAATGCCAATCAAGGAAAAGCCAACTACACTTATACTTTACACTGGAGCACTTGCACTTTAGCACTGGTCAGCAGTGGTAAAATGCCCACAGTACTAAAAACAGCAAAAACAGAGTCCAGCAAACAGTCAAAACATGGGAAGCAGAGGCAAAAAAGACAGGGGAGACCATGCCAAGGATGCCAGGTCAAACAAGCATCATGGTTTGTTACGTTAATACTGCAAAGTGCTGGACTACATAAAAAATTATGATGCTCGTAACCCTGACTACTGCCATGGTGCGCCGTATTGTAAATACGGCGCACACATGGTGGCATTACAGGGCGATAAGCTGTGCAAGAAAAGTGGCACTAGGTGCAGTGCCACTTTTCAGAAATCTGCCCCTATGTTTTGAAGGTGTTTGATTGCTCTTGCAAGAGGCTTGCAAGATTGCGTAATTATACATTTTGTTCTAATTTGTTCTTCTCACCTGGTCATTTATTATTGAATGGCAATGTTTAATAGTAAAGTCAATACAGTATGAATATGGCATAAATTATTTAGTTTATAAATTTACTAACTCTTGTGAGACATTTGCGGGTTCTGAACACACAATACACTGTGTGTATTATGAGGGGGCCATACTTCTCGTCCAGCTCTCATGACCTGCTTGCGAGATCGTACACTTGGAATTAACTTCATAACAGTGCATTTTCATCATTTTGAAGAAAGTAAGAATGAGGAGTGTTGTTTAAAGTACTAGAAACATTTCATTTATTGTTTCATTTGAAATATTTAGGGCCTCATTACGATGTTGGCAGTCTTCCATACCACCCTATTAAGTGTTATACAGGCAGGACCGCCAACTGGCAAGCAAAAAAGGCAGGCCGCCAGAAGTGCAGTGGCCTGGAAAGAGGCGGTCTGACATCCAGTGCCGACAGCACTGTGACCAATCACTGAGCATATTACAAGCACATAGTCGCCGTGGTGGACCCCTCATGGTGTTCAGCTTATGGTGGTCCGAACCATGGTGGTTCGCGGTCAGCAAAGAAATACACAGCTGCACATTGGATGATTTTGAAAACCACACAGCTGATACACCTTGCCACAATGTAAATACACGTGCAGAGGACACTATAAAACACCCCTTCACAGACCACAATCCTTTTAATTTCCAACATCAAACACTGAAGCCAGAGCACCTCATTTCCCATATATAACATAGAGCAGGTACCATTTTTTCACCATCCCGTAGAACACCCTGCACACACTTTTGTCCAATTACACCCTACCACACTTCCCCTGTTAAGTAAGTCACTGTCACCCATTTTGTTTTTTGTTCCAACATGTCACGGTCGGGAAATGCATGCTTTTCAGATCAGTTAAGAGTCATGGTGGACGAAATCATAAGGGTAGAGACAGAATTGTTGGGAGCATAAGTCCAGCATACTCCTCTCTTGGAAAATCGAAATGTGGGAGAGGATAGTCAACAGATTAAATGCTGTAGGCAGCACCCTGAGCACAGAGGAGGCCAATAGGAAGAAGTGGAACGACCTCAGGGGCAAGGTCCATTCCCTGGTTTCCAGGAACCAGCTGCAGGCCAAGAGGACTTGTGGTGGCCTTCCCAGTGCTCCATTATATCTCTTTCCTTGGCCTGGGAGGAAAAGGTCTTGGCTTGACAGGAATTCCTGGGGTCACAGCACAAAACGTTTCACCAAAAGTGCCATATCATGCTTGCTCATAACTCACCTTTTGCCACTGTCTTGTATGTGTACCCCACCAATATTCAATACCTAGAGATTCTGAATCTAAACACTGTCAATCTGCATTGTTAGACCCAACAGCACAGCTACCAAGGCCCGTCACATGCCATAAGTCGAAATAGGACCAGTAAGTCTTTTAATATCAAAAAATGATAACAGGACTCGTGGTATGTCACAATAGGTAAATGTATACCTACACCCAAATCCAGTCTGCTTACATATATGTCATACACAACATTTGTATAGTGTCTATAGTACAGAGAGTTACCTGATTGCAACTCCCAGGAGGCACTGTTTCAGCAACTCCAAACACCAGACCACTGTTCTCTTGTCCAAATACCCCTGTGTATTAACTCACAATGAATTGTGCTCACCTGAGAGGATACCATGTGTATAGGGTCTGTAGTAGAGAGAGTGACATGACTTCAAATCCCATCATGCCCTGCTTCTAATATTCTAAACTTAGGAACAAGAATATGTGACTCACACTGAGTCACAGTACATATTTCAAGGTAAGAACCCTGTCACCGTGTACGTCAGTGATGTCACGTGAGCAATGGATATGTGTTCAGGTGACTTTTATTATTTATGGTTGATGTGATTTGGCGTACAGGTTACATAGCCTCTATTGTTCCCTTTTCTTCTAATAACGGCAGGTCTTCAGTTCTCCTTTCTTTTCTCTCCTTCTTCCAGGGCTCCAGGAGGCACATGTGAGGAAAGACAAGATAATGTATCAGTAAGTTTCTTTTTTTGTCTCTCTGTTTCTTCCCTTTTCTCTGTCTTACTCTTTCTTCTATTTCCGCCTTCTGATGGCTTTTCTGGGTTTTCTTTTCTCTTTGTTTTCCTATATCTTTTCCCCGTTCCCTTTTTCCTGGTTTTGGGAATACCTGTCTGTCTGTATCTTTCGCCCTTCAAACCTTACTATTATATTTCTTTGTTTGTGTGCCTTTAGTCTCTTGTGATTAACCTTCCTCTCTATTCTTTTGGTTCCTTTTGTCCTTTCCCTCTCTCCCACCTTCTTTCTTTCTTCCTGACCCTCGTTTGCACTTCTTTCCTGTTGGGTTCTCTTCTGCCCTCCTGTTGACCCTTTTCTCTGGTCATTTCATACTGGGTTGTTCTTTTGTTCCCCCCCCCCATTCTTGTGCCTTCTGATTTTTCCTCTCTTGTCCTTCCCACTTTCCCCCCTCTTGTCCTTCCTGCTTTCTCCCCTCCCCGTCACCTGTATGGTTCTCATGAGTCTTAGTGGAGACGCACCTGGCTTGCCCATGCTTCTCCGGAAGTGTGGCTGGAATTGTCATGGAACACCTCCCGTGCCGCTGTCGAAACTGGGGCTCCCTCGTGGGCACTGTCCGTTGGTTCTCGGCATCCGAGGGGATCCTCAGTCGCCACCGGTCGCAGTATTCGGCGTTAGTCCTCTGTTCCCGTCTCTCCTGTTTCGTCAGACCTCTCTCCTCCTCCCACTGGGTCTTTCTCCTCGACCTCCTGTCCGGGCCCACGAACTGGTTTTCTCTGCCATTTTATCCCCGTAAGTTTAAAGGGATTGGATATCACATCATCCCTTTCCGGGTTGGAGGCGGCAGCGTCAGCACCTGTCGCCTCCTCAGACGGGCCTGACAGCATCGGCCCGTCAGAAACCCCTGGCCACGAAAGGAAGGGATTTGTCAGAGATTGTCCTGTAGAATAGGTAAACATTGAAGTGGTTGATGTCATCAGCTTGAGCCTTATCACATTCCACACCAAAGTAATCCAACATCACGTAATCCAAGATACAGAGAGATGGGAGTGCAACAGTCCCTGATTGCAGGCCCATCATAGTCCAATGCCCATGCATCTGCTGGTATGACACAAACATATGTCAGTGTTGTGGTACAGGCACTGTTTCCTTCAATTATGAAACTCATCTACAGCTCTAGAGAGGTCATGCAAAAAGAGTGTTTAGCCAATGTGAAGGGAAAATGAATGGATAATAGGCTAGGACTACATATTTTCTAATCACATGATGACACAATGGATACATCAGGCCGACCACAAGACACAAAACAAGTGCAATGTGCACTTCTGTACCTGTCTTGGTACAGTTCTCATACATCCAAATTATGTGACCTACATTTCATCGAACAGTCCATGCCCACTTTTCATGCCAGAACATCATCAGTTACCTGCCAATGGCTCAACTCTGAAATGCCCACAAGCAGATGCCATTGTGAAAGTACCTATACAAAGAATAAAACAAGGAGTATAGACTTGAAACTATACCTATGACACAAGTCACAGAGCAAGCAAATGCCAAATAAAGTATATTGCAAGGAAACTGACACCAACTAAGCAACATCATCAAGGTGGGGATGTGTCAAAAGCTATCCTATCAAGCAGACTTTGGCTGAATATTGCATAGTATTAGCTCCCTCGCTGTTTCCAAAGCACTCAACTCCACATATTCTTGCACCTATAGTTCATCGTACAGTTACAGTCATGACATCACTTGAGGTACTTACACTCATGAAAAGCAGCTGTTGAGATCTTCCCACAAGTCAGCTCCTTCCTCTTCACCACTGTCATCCTCATTTGGCATTTCAGGAGTCTCACCCAGTGACACTGCAGGCTCCCCCTCCTCTGGGATGTATGGGATATTCCTCCGCAGGGAGAATTTGTGGAGCACACAGCATGTCACACTTTCCCAGGCAAGAAGAGTAGGGCTCCACCTGTATTGCCCAGAGAGCGGAATCTGGTATTCAGGAGCACAAAAGCCCGCTCCATTTGCCACTGTGTTCTTCTATGGCCCTCATTGAAGCAGACGTCCCAGGGCATAGTTGGATTCCTCAGTGGCATTAATAACCAAGGATGGTTTAGATATGCTAAATCTCCTGTCAATAAATGGGACACAAGTGCAAAAATGAGTCCCTCACTTCATGATTGTAGCACCTGACATTGCACACATACAATCAGCAGAGACATGACTTATTAACCATCTAGACCGTCTCTGGGTCAATTGTGACATCAGCTGGGATATGGTGCTCACTGCATTATGAAGAAATCATGGGCGGAACTTGGATAATGGGCACAGACATGTGAGATGTAGAAATCCGCCAAACAGACAACTTGCATGTTGATGGAATGGAAGTTCTTTCTATTGCAATAGATTTGTTCAGTGGCCTGTGGTAGCGCCAAGCCAACATGTGTGCCATCCATGGCCCCCACCACATGTGGAAGACAGCCAAAACTATAAAAGTCAGCCTTCACATTGGCTAAGTCCTAGATCCTCCTGGTGTTGGATGCACATGACTAGGTAAGGAGACTTTACTACCATCCACTGACATCTTTTTTTATGATGTTTGTAAATGCTAGACAACATATATGTGTGTGACAGCTTGAGCTGTGCATGCAGTTTGTATGAGACATTTAAGGATCTTGTAAACAATGTGTATAATACCACAGATCTTTCAACACACATCTGGCTTTGCCAAATTGTAGTCAGGAAGGAATATCCAATATGCCCTTCAGTTTGCCACACATACCACAAGCCAAATTGGCGATGGCTCCATGATGTACTGTAATGCATGTAAGTGAGTGAAATTGAGTGTCATGTAGGTTCTGTATGCTCAGCCTGCAGAGACCAGGGCCTGTCAAATGTATCTTCCTGTATGGGACATAGTCCAGGCTGGGATAGAGTCACTTTGGATATGCAACTGCGTCACTGTGCCCACTTCCTGTGCACCAGCAGATCCTGTTTTTTGCCAATATGAGGCTCCAGTAGCCAAAACTTGCCCTGAATGCCTCAGTACATTGACTAGATTAGGAATGAATTCTGAGGTTAATCCCTGAACTAGTCCATATGTTCATTTAGCATCATTGTCAATGTGTGTCTTTGACTCATGACAGATCCCTTACTCCCACAGCTCTGTTGTCACCTTCACAGAAGTCATATTTGTCCTATACAGACTAATTACACCAACAGTCTCACAGTTCAGACAGGGTGTTGATTTCTGGGAGGCCATGACATGTGACTCAGTAGCTTAGTCACATAGCAGAAATTGTACAATCATACCTTTGCATGTTGGATGCCATCTTTGTGGGATAGACACATATGTCCAAAGGAGTGTCCTGTGGTACAGGTACATAACACACAACCCACTCAAACTGGAGCCAAAGGAACACCCCAAAAGAACATGCAAAGGGCTCCATATTTGCACAGTATACTCTGGGGTGCTCCAAGAATGTACTAGAACATCACCAACTTTGTTTTACAGAATTTGAGGGGTTGCAGGGAGTGCAGCATGCCTCCCAGAAACATTTCTAAAAATGTTTCCCTGAGTCTCTCAGGGGATCAAGGGCCAGATGTAGCAAACGTTTAGCGAGTCGCAAACGGCAAAATTTGCCGTTTGCGACTCGCTAAACGCGTATCCCAGTGCAGAAATGCATTTTGCGAGTCGTTACCGACTCGCAAAATGCATTTCAGACTCGCGAATAGGAAGGGGTGTTCCCTTCCTATTTGCGAGTCGCATTGGGATGCAATACCATTTGCGACCGGATACGCGGTCGCAAATGGCATCGCAGTTACCATCCACTTCAAGTGGATGGTAACCCAATCGCAAATAGGAAGGGGTCCCCATGGGACCCCTTCCAGTTTGTGACTGGACCCCAAAATATTTTTTCAGGGCAGGGAGTGGTCCAAGGGACCACTCCCTGCCCTGAAAAATAACCGAAACAAAAGGTTTCTTTTTTTTTTAAGTGCAGCTCGTTTTCCTGTTAGGAAAACGGGCTACACTTAAAAAAAAAAAAACTGCTTTATTGAAAAGCAGGTCGCAAACATGGAGGTCTGCTGACGACAGCAGGCCTCCATGTTAGCGAGTGCCTATACTCGCAATGGGGTCGCAATTTGCGACCCACCTCATGAATATTCATGAGGTGGGTCATTGCGACCCCATTGCGAGTCGCAGTCGGTGTCTGAGACACCGTACTGCATAGCAAATTGCGACTTGCAATTTGCGAGTCGCACGGACTCGCAAATTGCAAGTCGCAATTTGCTACTTTGCTACATCTGGCCCTCAATCCCTAATCTCATGAGAAGGCCTGTACTTATTATAAGCTCTCGTGGAGTTGGTGCATTTGGGTCCTAAAGCTGCTGTAGCAACATTGTAAAAATATCGATACTACTCTATGTTACATGCCATTCAACACAATGCTTTATTAATAATGTTGATAATTGGCATTGTATTGAATGTTGGTAGTGTCGCCATTGATTTCAGTGCTGTTGCCATGGTGAATCACAAAATGTTTTCTGTTTTTATTGATGTGGTGACATCCTGACAAAATGAGCAGGCATGCTTCATTGATAATGACACGCCCTGATATTGCCAAATTGGATCAAATATTGGTAGGGTATTGGATAGTGTGGTTATAGGGTTCAGAACCCACTATGGGTGTATCATGTTATGAGGGTGTCAACTAAAGAATTTCCATCTAACTGATTTTATATATTTAGAGTAGTCACTTTGATGTCCCCTGGCCATCTCTTATTATGTTAATTGGATCTCTACCCATTGCAGTTGGTAATGATTTTACATGAGAGAAGGGACTTCAGAGGCATGAGACATTTCGCCGTAAGCATCAGTTTGATTATCAAGAGGAAAAATGCACGTCACTAGATATTCCAATACACTTACGTCAATTTAGGCCATTTTACATATTCTCAAAATACTATGGTAGAGCGCATAATTTTAGAAAAGCAAATATTATGCATTGTTTGTTTTATATTTGCATATGTAAATAGTATGAACTGCTGTTCTTGAGATCAACAGCATACCTTAATATATTATTCTTATTAAAGCATTTAAGACAGTCTTTAAAATAACACCCATCACATCAGAAGACTTAAAGTCTAACATGTTTAATGAAAAAATAACAGGTTGCATAGCAAATCAAAAAGTGACAATTAAACTGACCAGAGTTTTCGCTCAAAAGTCAGTTGAAACATATAACGCTAAAACACATGCACTTTTGGAGGCATCTTGTACATTTTTTCTCAATACAAGTTAATAGAACTTAATAGTCTTAGAAACTGCTACTTCAACAAAACTAACGAGCATGAGGTAGGATCTTTTTCACCGAGAGAATGCGAGACATACTTGAGACTCAGAGATACATGCTGCTGAACTCACTAATTTCTGAAAATCACTCTTCTATCTGCCAACATTAAAAATTAGGTACACGTTACTGTGGGATGTAGAAAATGTGCACATTATTTCCTCAAATAAAGTTGACTCTTAGCCCAGGTTAAGACAAGAACAACATTAAACTTGGTTATGTAATATATACGTTCAATTTCTGATATGAATGTGGAAGGAAGCAATCCTCAGAATGTGGTTTTAAGGCAACTTGAGTACACAGTCATGAGTTTTCAAGTATTAAAATGAAACACAACCCCAATGCTTGATGTAATACAAACTCAAGAGTCTCTTACGCCATAAGGAAACATTTTTAGACTCCCTTTACCCAGTGAGGGTTCTTAAAAGACTGTTTCAAGGTTATCCTAAGTCTAGACAAACACATTTGTAAATCAGGATTATCTTTCTTTGAATACGATAGCCTCAACACTGGATAATTTATATCTAGTATTACGTCTATCTTCATACTTAGTATTAAGAGTATCTTGAAAATAATAGTCTTAATACTCGATACTGTTTCCTGAGTCAATACCATTTAAACTGTCCTAACCACTGTAAAACTAACATGGCATAATATTGAATTCTGACAAAAACGCACTTATGTAGATGGATGGATGGATGAAGTGGTACTGATGTACTGCTTTTTAAGCGTATAATTAAACTTGCACTAAACATATTTAGAAATTATTTTATTCTACAATAAATAAAGGCACGGAAACTAAAAAACAATTAAAACATATGAATGCCTTAATGTAATGCACATTTCATTGCATTTCCAGCTGATTGTGATTTTTACCACGAAAAGTTTGTCGTCTTTTCATATTCTTAAGACTTTCACATTCTGTCTTTTGTTATCAAATGCAAGGCAAAAAATGCCAATCCCAATTATGAAGTAAATTGTATAACAAAGGGAAATAAAAGCGCACAGCTGCAACAAGCACCGAAAAGAGAAATATAATAGACTTGTACAAAGTATAAACCTCAAGTCTCAGTGTCAGCCAATGTATGATTAATGCCGCGCACCTGAAGCGGGCTTCTCATTAGAGCTTGCTCTCAGTTTGAATTTCCTGTGACCTTTGCTTATACGGCTAAAGCAAAATAGGTTTCATCACATTAGTTTATTTGCAAAAAAGGATGCAAGAGCTGTTTTTCACATACTTCTGTCCAGTAATTGCTAGCCTTTGCCTTATTCAGGTAAAATGCAAGAGTTTAAGTGAAAAACAGAAAACTGAAAAAAAAACAAATGCATTCTAAAATTTGAAATGATGAGTATTTCTTCACACTCCTTTTAGGTTGAGTTGTTTTCCACTCAAGATCTGAGATTTCTCTGCCAATATTTCTTATTTTAGATAATGTTTGTGACCTGATTAAAATACTGAGTAGAGCATTTAATTACCACTCCCTTTGGAATAAGGAATAATGTAGTAGATCTCCATACAAAATATCTCAGAACCTGAAGTCATCATTAACTTTGTTCTCTATGTATTTGTTTTGATATTCACATCAGCACTAGAGTAATATTTAACGTGAGTGGAGGGTATTAGCACATTGTTTTGTGTGGCAACATCACTTCGGCCCTAATTACTACCCTGGCAGTCTTCTGACCACCAGGGTCACAATGGCAGTCTGATTGCTGCCAAAGCGGTGGTCTGACCGCTTTTGTGGTGGTCAGACCTCCACCTTATGACCGTGGGAGTTCGGCCATTGTCTGACCACCAGCACCGCCAGTTTCCCTCCACTGGAGGGACTGGCAGTGCTGGCAGTCCTAATCCGCCAGGTCAGCGCTGCATGGGGTCCCCTGCACTGCCCATGCACTTGGGATTGGCAGTGCAGGGGCCCCCATGGACAGCCCCATTGTGCTTTTCACTGTCTGCATAGCCTGACAGGTGCTGTTGCACCCTACGCACCACAACATTGCCATCGGCTCAATTATGAGCCGGCCTCCACGTGGTGGGATGTTCCCCGCTGGGTCAGCGGGCGGAAACACCAGTTCAACTCGCTGACCCAGCTGGGAACTTGAAGTGGGGCCTACGGGAAAGCTTCCGCACTGGTGGTGACCTGACCACGGGAGTTTGGTGGGTGGGCTTTTTCACCCGACAAACTCAAAATGACACCCTTTGTCTGATTACAAGTACATTCTAGATCTCTTATTACTGGGTGCCGATGCGCACCCTCTAATAATGAGGTGACATTTTGGAACAGAGATGAGCTGGAGAAACCTTGGGCCTCATTCCAAGCTTGGAGGAGGGGATTACTACGTCACAAACGTGACGTGTAGCCCATCTGCCGTATTACAAGTTCCATAAGTTCCATAGGATATAATGGAACTCATAATACAGCAGACGGGATATCTGTCATGTTTGTGATGGAGTGGGCCTTCAGTTTTTATTCTGCCACCTATGTAAGTAACCCTGTAAAACATGCATCAGGTATACCATTGCAGCCTGCTAGCAGTTTGAACTGACATAGAACTTGGCAAATTAACCCTCTGCCAAGCCTAAAACTCCCTTTTTAATATGTAAGTTACTCCTGAGGTATGGTCCAAAAAGCCCCTAGGGCAGGGTGCATTGCAATGGAAAAGTTGGACATATCCTTTTAAGTTTCATCTGTCCTGGTAGTGAAAACTCAGAAAGTTTTGTTTCATTACTGGGAGACCTACCTCTCCCATAGGATAACATTGGGTTACCTGATTACATTCAATAAGTGCTAACATTTGGTTACAAACAGGTGGGAACACCATAATTGGTGTCTCTGAAATGCTCATTTAAAATCCTCTTTAACTGTAAAGTCAGATTTGAAGTCATAGTTTGGAAAATTCCACTTTTAGAAAGTTGTTATTTACCTGTCCTAACTGTTTGGCGCCTGTAGCCTGTTCCTGGGACCCATGACTGAGTATGAGTGGCAATCGTC
Organism: Pleurodeles waltl; assembly: GCF_031143425.1. NCBI lineage: Eukaryota > Metazoa > Chordata > Amphibia > Caudata > Salamandridae > Pleurodeles > Pleurodeles waltl. Next base: position 1,016,170,784 of record NC_090440.1, read on the forward strand.
TAGCCACAAAATAGAGGGATTAGGTGTACCTGGATGGGCCATGTCAGGCAAGAAGGGGGGATATGAGTGCAATCCCACTTGTTAGCCAATAGGGTGTGACCTTCCTCCACACAAATAACTTAACAGTAGTCTTTTGTGCCTGTAGTTAGGCTGGAGCCAGGGACAGAAGGAAAGGAATTCCACTTTTGAAAGGGAAACTTCTAGAAACTTCTTCTACTTCAAAGAAGACATTAGGTATAAAAATAGGTCCCTCAGGTTCACTCGTCAGTTCATGCTCTGAACCTGGGGAAGGGCTCTCAGAGGATTACTTTCTTCTGTGGCCTGTTGTGTACTACAAGACTGTTTTGATGCAACAGGAAGGACTGCTTTCCTGTCTGAAGCCTACCTTGTACTTGATTGGTTTGCCATGCTGCTTGAGCCCTGCACTTTGCCTTGAACTCAGGACTTCCAGAATGCCTGCAACTACTAGTTGGCTGATCGCCTAATCAGAGCCCCAGTGACAGAGCACCTTCTTGTACCCACATCTGGACCCTGTCTGAGTCAGTCCTGATCCTCCAAGTGCTGCTTTGCCAGTCCTGGACCCTTGGGAATGGTACTAAATGTGCCCAGACATCTCAAATCCAAAACTTGAGACTTAGAAATGTTTTGCCCAAAAAATGCTTTGAGAACCAAGAGGGTACCAATCTCTACCTGCATGTCAGTTGGCCCAAGGTGCATCACCAGTTGGCCTGACTTTGTGGCAGCTCCTGCTGTGTTCTTCACCACAGCAGCAAATCCTGTTCAGTGGCTACCCACAGAAGGAGTGTAGCCCTTGTCAACTACAGCTTGCAGCTTCGTCCCGCTGAAGAGTTTTGGCTTCCAAATAAGAGACTTAGGGGGTCATTAGGAGTTTGGCAGATGGAAACCTCCATCCACTACACTCCAGATGAGAAGACCACCATGGTGCTGGCGGTCTCCCCACTGGCCCGATACAACTTTCCCATTGAGCTGACCGGTGGAAAGCAAACTCTTAATTTGATGGTGGGATCATCAACACCGCAGCAGTCCGGACCACTACTGATAAGGCCCTAAGTCTGAACGAATGTATCTTCACTGTGACTTCGTCCATTGACTCCCCAACAACGATGCTTCCTCCTCCTCAGACACAGCGAGCTGCCTTACCCACTGACCATTACATTTTTACCAGAATATTATTCTAAGTCCAAAAGAAAGCTGTGACCAGGCTCAGTCTATTCTTTGTATGCAAACTGTGCTCCATGCTGGTGGTCATAACTTTCAACTTTGCCCTGGTCTCGCGCAACTAGATGTATGGGGCTGGCACTTTGATATTTTAGGTGCTAGGTTTCACTATACAATTTAAAAAATAATATCTCCAGTTCTACTAATTGAATTTTTACAATTTGGGGCTGTTGGGCCTGACAGCATTAGGGTGGTCATCCCTCAACTTTTTTGCCTGCCTCCTTCCCCTTTTTTGCCTGCCTCCCACCACTTTTCTGACTCTGTTTTTGCTGGTTTTAAACTCTGTGCACTACTATCAGAGCTAAAATGCATATGCTCTCTCTCTTAAACATGGTAACATTGGTTCATCCTCAACTGGCATATTTGATTTACTTATAAGCCCATAGTTACATGCACTACATGTGCCCAGGGCCTGTAAATTAAATGCTACTAGTGGGTCTGCAGCACTGTTTGTGCCTCCCACTTAAGCAGCCCCTTAACCATGTCTCATTACTGCCATTGCAAGGCCTGTGTGTGCAATTTCACTGCCACTTCAACTTGGCATTTAAAAGTGCTTGCTAAGCCTTAAACTCCCCTTTTTTACAAATAATCATGCCCCATAGGGGAAAGTGCTATGTAGGTAAAAGGCAGGTCATTTACATATGTGTGTTTATATATCCTGGTAGTGAAAAACTCCTAAATTTGCTTTCTACTAATGTGAGATCTGCTCCTTTCATAGACTAGCATTAGGACTGCCCTCAGATACTTTTGAGTGGTAGATTCTGATCTGGAAGGGGTAACCGGTCATACTTAGTTTTGCCAGAATGGTAATAGAAAATCCTTTAGAAAAGTGAGCATTTCTCTGTGCTTAAAACCATCTGTGCCTTACAGCCTTTCTCCATTTAATGACTGGTGTGTGCTGGATGACAGCTCCCTTGTGCATTTTACCCATAAACACAGGACAGTCAGTCATATCTGCATACTGAATGGGCCTTCCTGGGCTGGAAGGTTGGAGGGCCTCACACTTACATTTCCATGGCCAGTGGCCTACTCTCACAAACAACTGATAACTCCCCACTGGGACCCTGGCAGACAGGACTGGGCTGACAGAGGAACTTGTGCACTTCAAAATCACTCTTTAAAGTCTCCCCCACTTCAAAGGCATTTTTTGGTATATAAACTGGATCTCTGAACACACCAAATCAGACACTTCTGGACCTGCATCTGAACTCTGTCAAAAGACCTGCCTGGTTGCCCAAAGGACTCTCTGGACTACTTTGCTGAGAAGGACTGCTGCCTTGCTGTTGTCCTGCTGTCCTGCTGGCCCTGGACAGTGCTGGAAGGATACTGCCTGCCCCCAAAAGTGCACTCCAAGGGCTTGGATTGAGCTTGCCTCCTGTTCTGAAGTGTCAACAACTAGCTTTTTGCAAGTACCCGACTCCAGGGACTCGGACTCCAGCGACCCCGGAACGACTTCAGAGACGCCAGCTGCATGCAATGACTGTAGCCTGCAACGCAAGTCCGATGTTGCTGTGACTCCATTAATGTCACTCAGGGTCATCACAACACTGCGAAGTTGACACATCACGTTCTGACAGGCCAGAACCAGCGACCCCACCGGGTTACAAGGAATTGATCCAGTCACGGACGCCGCCGCATCATCTCCCAATGAATCCGGACAGAACCAACGCTTCATCTAGACCAGCCTCACAGTGCAGAACCAACATCTCTTTCCACGGAAGCCATAAGAGACTGACGCCGCACTGACTCCAGCAACACCTCTTTCGGACTCCTTGTTCTTCATTTTCAAAAGGTACTGTACCTGGGGGTCCATGTGACTCCGTGACCTGAACCGGTGGTGTCGGATTGTTGGGAACAACTCTGTCAATGATGCCGTAAAAGCACCAGTTAAAGCTATTGTGTTTCTAGGTGCTTTAGTTGGATTACATTTTTTTAAATTCATAACTCTACTTGTGTACATTGGATTTTCATTATTTCAAAAGAATTTTAGTCAGATAAATATTCTCTATTTTTCTAACCCTCTATGGTGTATTTTTTGGTGTTTACACTGTGTTATTGTATAAAGTTCTGCACAAATACTTTACACATTGCCTTCTAAGTTTAGCCTGGCTGCTCAGTGCCAAACTACCGGAGGATGGGCACAAGATCATTTGGATTGTGTTGTGACTTACCTTGAATACAACTGTGATCCCTACTTGGACAAGGGTACATACCCCTGCCAACTGGAGACCCTAGATCTAATAGGTGGCAAATAATTTATTACAATTTGCTCTCGTTTCCTAAATTGCTGTGGGGTGTTTCTTGTGTTGTCACTTTTTGTTACTGTTTGTGTGCTGCATAAATATTTTATACTTTTCCCCTAAGTTAACCCTGGCTGCTTTTGTGCCAGATACTTGAGGAATAATGCCTGAGGAGTGGTAGATAGAAATGAGCACTACAGTGATGAAGATGGATAGTCAAAAGTGAAACAGAGCCTACCACATTTAGACAGCAATAGTGCTGGCATCAGGGATGACATCAAAACAATTATTTTTCATTAAACTATATTCAGAGGTAAAGACTTCTATAAGAAATATCAACAGCCAAAAACTGTAATTCAGAACTTATCATTCACTGAAGAATTCCAGAATGCAAACCTAATGCTGCTTTATCTATAACCGTTGCTGCCCTAGCAAATTATCTACCCTAACTCTAATTATCCTATTGTAGATTTCTCCTCGCAGGAGTCTTCATAAGTATTGACAGCTGCTCAGTGCATGCAAACCACTTGTGTGACCTGACTGGTCACAGAAATGGAGGCTTTAGAAATGATGAAGGTGGAAGGCAAACAAAAACAGATGACGGACGGAAGAGGTGTTAATTATGTGAAGGTCCTGGCCTAGTAGTTTGCCAAAAGGAAACATTATTACATACTGTTTTCCAGCACACATATGTGTTCCTGGAGTGCAGATGTTACAGTCAGCTGAATTAGCTGGTTAATAAAGTTATGAATTGCTACCTGTCTCTGATTAATTTGTTGAGCATGGTCCCTAACAACTAACACTATGGCTGCATCACATGCATGTTGTCGTTTCAGCCTTATTCTGGTACACTATTCTTTTGAGATTCTTTTTCTTACTTCCCTTCCTTTTCTTCTCATTGTCACTCTTTTTCATCCTTCTCAACTTCTCATTTTGGTTTCTCCTCATTCTGCATTGTTTTCTATGTCTCCTTATTGGAAAGTGGATTATTGGTAAAGGCAGAAAAGTACATACACTTAGCAACAGTCAAGTAACCTCCACTTAGGTCCAGTTAGGTCTTAATAAATTAAACCGAGCTCAACCCTTGTTGGCTTGGCAACGAGCAACAAAGCTTAACTTAGGAGATAGGCATGTGAAGCATTTAAAAACCACAAAACAGTAAATATGTAAAACACAAAACACAATAGAAATCCAACACCAATTTCTAAAAATAAATTATATTTTTATCTTTAAAATGACACAAAAAAGATTAAAATTGGATAGGGGGAACTGGAGATGTGGATTTTTAAAGAATTAATGTTGTCTAGTGCATAGAAGCAATTAGCACTCAAAGGGTTAAAATACGTGACACTGGACAGGGACAAAGTCCAGGGTTCAGGCCACCCACGAGGTAACACTCTTACACTTACTTTCAGAAGTGTTTCTTGATTCAATAAAGTTGTTCACAGCACCAGCGAAGGGTTCAGGGGCTCTGGTTTGCTTCTTGGCGTCTCGGACTACAGCTCCCACAATGCACATCTTCAACTTATGGAGTTCCTCCAAACATCTCCAAACATCTGGATATTCTTCCAGAGGCCCTTTTTGGGTCCTTGAAGTGTCCACAACTTGATCCAAGGTTCCATAAGCTCTCAGTTGGTCCTTGGGAATTGGGACTACAATTCCCAAAATGCACCTGGTCAGAATCCTCAAATGGCCACTCGATGCTGGTCAGCTGGGCTCTGCTTGCAGGACTTGATGCAAGGAAATCTGGGCATCTCCTTTGTACCTGTAGCAAACAGGGATTCCCTTCTTGAAGCAGTAGAAGACAGGCAAAGTCCTTTCAGTGGTGAAGCCCAAGCGGCAAGCTGGTGCAGTCCTTCAGAGTGCAGCGTCTAGGTGCAGGTCAGGGGTCCAGCAGGGCAGTCCTTCTTCTTTGTCTTGTTCCTTGTAGCAATCTTAGGTGTGAGTGCAGCTCTGCCTTGCTCCTGAGTAGAAAGCAGAGGGGTCCTGGTTACCCAATCACAGGAAGGCTCCTCACCCCTTTGATGACCACTTCCTGAGAAGTGTGGCAAAAGTCAATCCCAGGGAGCAACATTCTTCACAAATCCAACATGGATCAAAATGATTTTTGGAGGTTAGATCTGGCTGAGACTACCCACTAGTATGGATACAAATCCTAAACACACCCCTTTCCTGACCTCTCCTAAAGTAATCAAGAAAGTACCTAATTAGCTTCGGTTGCTAGATGTGAGGGAGGTCCTGAGCTGCTTCAAATGCCCCTCCTTGCCTTTGAAGACCAGTTTGGCTGCTCTCCCCCCCTCCTGCTTTACCATCTGCTGAGGCAGATCTCCTCCTCCAGGCACATCCTTTGTGTTCAGCCCAGGCCACTTCACACCTCATTAAGGCAGCCCAGCCAGGCTGCCAGAGGCTGGCCAATCAGACAAGGGTACTACAGAGCTGAAGTTGGAAACTTTCAGGTAGAGTTTTAAAACTCTTTAGCTGAACTAGTCATAGTAAATCCAACAATTGTAAGTTGTGGGATTTATTATAAGAATCAATTTGATACCAAACTCAAGGTATCTGACACTTAAGTTGACTTTGTTAATTAAAATAAAATCTCCCCATATAAGCCTATGGAGGCCATTCATTACAGTGAGCGAAAAATGAAGTTGGCTATTTTACCTCACCCAGAGCTCATAAAACAATTTTTATAAGGTCCCTGATTATAGTTGCATGGCACCCAACCATGTAAGTCTTTGGAAGTACTTTTAATTCCAAAATCGAATCTGCATATAACTTTAGTTTAAAAGCAGCCAGCCTTTAAAATGGCAGTAGGCACCTCAGCAGTGCACCTATAGATGCACTACCTATTTTGGGGTCCCTAAAGTATGTGCCCTAACTCATACTAGGGACTTATAGGTAGGTTGACATAGCCAATTATAATAAGCCTAATTTGCATACTCATTTTATACAGGGCACGGGCCCTGGGACTGGTTAGCAGTACCCAGGGCACCATCAGAGTCAGGAAAACACCGGCAAAACGTGAACAATGGGGACAACAAGTTAGGGGGGTCTGCAATCAGCCCATGTTTTCTCATATTCCTAGTATTTTCCTTTCTCCATTTTGCTTCCTCTTTCTCTCCACCTGCCCCATTAACTGATTTTCATGGTCTTCACCCTACAGTGCAGTCCCGAACATCCTGTATTCCTTCTGTTTTGAGCCTCTTCTACTGGGACATCTGGCCTGGATGATCAAGTGATGAATGAAAGTTGAGGATATCTTCCGTTGATGTCTTCACCATTTACAAAAAAACAGATGATGGACAGAATGTGAAACAAATCAAACATTCACCCCAATCACAGATCTGCATGAATTATCCATCAGTTTTTTTGCTCGCCATGCCATTATAGTTTGCACCCAGACACAAACAAATCAGGCTTTACCTTGCTTCACAGAGAAACAGTCCAACCCAAACTGCCAGGCCAGGTCCTTCCTGGTCCAAAAACAAGCATACCCCAAAAGAGGTCAGAGGATCCTTGGTTCTAGTCCAGGGTAGAACTGAACTGGCAGATCGGGCTGGATTATTCCTTTAAGGAACAGGGTGAAGACTGATTTGCATATGGCTGGGTCCAAAGCAGGGTAGTATGGTGAGCAGAAAAACAATGGATTAAACCCAGATCTGTGACTGGGATGAATGTTTGCATTGTTCAGCATTCCGTCCATCAACTGTTCTCTTTACTTTTGTCACCCTAAGTGGGAAGGATATGCCCAGACGTGGGTCCCGTGCTCACGGTGCCACTGACTTTCAGCTAGCCTATTTAATGAGGGGGTTATATCCTGAAACTGGTCCCATGATGCTTGGTTCTGGTCCAGGGAGGATCTGGACTGTTTCCATGGGGAGCAGATTCAAAACCGATTTGGTAAGGTTGGGTCCAAACAGGGGGACATGGTGAGTCAAAAAATGGTGGATTAAACCCAGATCTGTCCCTGGAAGTGAATGTTTGTATTTTTCACCATTGTGTCCACCATCTGTTCTTTTTGCTTTTGACACCCTGAGTGGGAAGGGTATGCCCAGACGTGTGTCCTGTGCTCAGTGTGCTACTGGATTCAAGCTAGCCTGGCTGAAAATGGGTGATACATGGGAACCAGTCCCAGGATGCTTGTTTCTGGTTCAAGGAGGATCTTGCCTGGTAGTTCGGGCTGGGCTGTTCCCATTCAGAGCAGGGCCAAGATTGATTTGTATATGGCTGGGTCCAAACTTGGGTGGCATGGTGATCAAAAAACTGATGGATTAGACCCAGATTTGTGAGTGGGGGAAATGTTTGCATTGTTCAGCATTCTGTCCATCATCTGTTCTTTTTGCTTTAGTCACCCTAAGTGGGAAGGGTGTGCCCAGTTGTGGGTCCAGTACACACTGTGCCCTTGGATTCAAGCTAGCCTGACTGAGGAGGGGGTGATTTCCAGAAACGGGTCCTAGGGTGCTTGTTTGTAGTTCAGGGAGTAATGGGCCTGGCAGTTCAGGATGGACTATTACCAATGGGAACAGGGTCGCGACTGATTTGTATATGGCTGGGTCCAAACTGGGGTGGCATGGTGATCAAAAAACTGATGGATTAGACCCAGATTTGTGAGTGGGGGAAATGTTTGCATTGTTCAGCATTCTGTCATTCATCTGTTTTTTTTTGCTTTTGTCACCCTCAGTGTGAAGTGTGTGCCCAAACTTGGGTCCCATGCTCACTGTGCTCCTGAATTCAAGCTAGACTGGCTGATGCGGGGTGATACCCTGAAACAGGTCCCATGATGCTTGTTTCTGGCCCAAGGATGACCTGGCCTGGCAGTTAAGGCAGGACTGTTCCTATGGGGACCTGGGTGAAGACTAATTTGCTGAAGGCTTGCTCTGAACTGGGGTGGTATAGTGAACAAAAAAATGGATTAAACCCAGATTTGTGATTGGGGGTGAATGATTGCATTGTTCAGCATTTTGTCCATCTTCTATTCTTTTTACCTTTATTGCCCTAAGTGCTAATGGTATGCCCAAATGTGGGCCCCGTGCTCACTGTGACACTGGATTCAAGCTAGCCTAGCTGATGTGTGGTGATACCCTCAAAACCGGTCAAAGGATGCTTTTTTCTGCTCCAGGGCGAACCTGGCCTGGCAGTTCCAGCTGGACTGTTCCCATGAGGAGCAGGGTCAAGAGTGATTTGCATATGGCTGGGTCCAAACCGGGGTGGCGTGATGAGCAACAAAACAATGGATTAAACCCAGTTCTGTAACTGGGGTGAATGTTTGGATCGTTCAGCATTCTGTCCATCATCTGTTCTTTTTGCTTTCGTCATCCTAAGTGGAAAGGGTGTGCCCAGACTTGGGTCCCATGCTCACTGTACCCTTGTATTCCAGCTAACCTGCCTGATGAGGGCTGATACCCTGAAACAGGTCCTAGGATGCTTGTTTTTTTGGCCTGGGGATGACCTGCCTTGGTAGTTAAGGCTAGACATTTCCCATGGGAGCTAGGTGAAGTCTGATTTGCAGAAGGCTTGGTCCAAAGTGGGGTGGCATGGTGAGCAACAAAAAAAATATATTAAACCCAGATCTGTGAATGTTAGCATTGTTGAACATTCCATCCATCATCTGTTCTTTTATTTTCATCATCATTTTTTGGGCCTTGTGGGCCCGGTGTGGTCTTGGGGTACAGCCCATTTCTCTATCTCTTGCCTGCCACTTCAGAAGCTATTCCCACTTAAACTTTGGTGTGCATTAAGAGTGTGAAAAATCTGAGTAAGTTGTTAATATCCAGACACCATATAATATGGCTTTGGTGATTTAACAGTGGCTACAATGGGCTATTCCTCTGTTGACTCTGTCATACCTCAGTACACTCCATGTAATGCTCTCTCGTGGTTCAACAGTGCCTTGAATAGGGTCATGGTCTCTCACTTGTGAGTAAACTCAGTATAATTCCAATGATGATTTAACAATACCTCCAACAGTGTAACTGCTTTAATGTCATTGGGAAGACTATAATTTTACCATCTCCTTATTTAACATTGCAATAGGTTTCTCTTGATGCTACAGAACTTATCCTCTGCAAATCCTTTTTGATCCCATACATCTTAGTGGTCAAACAGTTCTTTCAATGTGTTGTTTCCTTATGTGCAACAACTCCTTTTAATAATTCTTGGCAATACAAGAGTCTGCAATGGAGTTCTCCTCAGTTACTAAGAGAATGATAACATATAATGCACCATGGTGGATTAACATTGTGACAATCAATTTATCCTCTGTCATTTTTGGGTGGGCGCCTTATGATGCACTGTGGTGATTTAGCAGTGCCTCAATAGGTGCACCTCTGTTATTCACAAGAACACTGCTTCTAATCACTGTTCCTATTCTAACAAATGTATGATACATATAATGCCATGAATTGTGCACATATGACTCACAAACATGGCCACTAGTGTGTGTGACACTGGCACACAACCATCACTAAATTGTATGTTACATATTTTAGTACTTTTATTGGTCAAGACACAGCGGTATCAAATCCTTTATATCAAAGAAAATCATGAAATATGGAAAATATTTCAAGATTGCCTGTGTAATAATTATTTCAACACTATATTGATTGCCTCCAAACCATTCTGTAGAGGTTTATTATTATTAGACCTGCTAGAATTAGGTGGCTTGGAGGACCAGATTACGCAACAAGGGTATGTAAATTATATAGCAAAAATGCAAATTATGCTACACACTTTCTGACAGTAATATCTTCATCTGTTTGAGATATAAATATCATTTTTGTGATAACTGCAAGGCCTGAAGTTTAATTGGCAAATGTAGTAACTCCATAATTAAGTGGTAAATACTCATTCCACAGAATTGTGAAAATCAATTGACGCTAATCATTGCCTGTTGTTTTAGTAGTAGTGTATTCAAGAAAAGTATACAAAACCTAAACCTTTTTATGCAAATTATTGCCTATTGTTAGCTGCACAATGAAAAAAAAAACTTTTCGAGCTAACTACAGCTCATGTTCTGACACCAGTGCTCCTGGGACAGAATGCTATCTCAACATTGGTTTATTTTCATAATAACACACATTCAGGGGGTCATTCCAACCCGGGTGGTCGGTGTTAAAGCAGGCGGTAATAAAAATGGGATTACGAACGGGAAAACGCTCACCTATACAGACTCCACGAGGAATCTGGACAGCATGGAACCCGAATTAAACACCCTACCAGCCATTGTCTTCCTGCTCCTCTACCAGGAGCACGAACGCCGGCGCAGAAGACAACGGTGAGTACTGCACCTACGACACAGGGGAGGGGGGAGGAGAAAAGGTTAGGGGCACACACACACGCGACACACCCACCCCCCCCTCCCCCCCCAATCCCTACACACCAATGCAGAGCAACAAGTCAGAGTGACATCCCCCAAACCCCCCGGAATAATGCAAAGACAAAATAAAATGTTCATTAAAATTGAAGTATATTAAAGCATATTTGAATTTAAGTGAAATATGAAATTTATCAAATAAATAGATTACAACATGAACAATATATACATAGTCCAAAAGTCCGGCACATATTGGCTACATTCCATTGTTCGTGGGCCAATGTGCATAAACACATGGGCAAAGCCCACACACGAGACCCGATTCCATTGGAGAGAACACTGCTGGGGCATCAGATAATAAAAACACAGGCACCTCAGGGAGAAGGGAAGGGGGGGCACCTCAGCCACATGAGTCCACGACGCCAGATCCACGAGGGGCCTCCATGCCCACTGTACCATCCTGGGGAGTGCGAAGCCACAGTCTCTCAAGTCTCTACAGTGGGTGGATTGCCCATTGTACCATCCTGGGGAGTGCAAAGCCACACTTTTCCAAGTCTCTACAGTGGGTGGATTGCCCACTGTACCATCCGGGGGAGTGCAAAGCCACAGTCCATCAGGTGGATTACAGACTCCACTGGTTATGGAGGAGGCATGTTGGCCAGAGTGCTTCGTGAAGCCCTGCCCGACACAGATCCGGCCCTGCCAATGGGCCAGCTGTGCTTGAGATGAAGGGCCCAGCGGAGCGGTGCAGAGACGGCGGTGCCCAGCGGAGCGGTGCTTGAGATGAAGGGCCCAGTGGAGCGGTGCAGAGACGGCGGTGCCCAGCGGAGCGGTGCTTGAGATGAAGGGCCCAGCGGAGCGGTGCTTGAGATGAAGGGCCCAGCGGAGCGGTGCTTGAGATGAAGGGCCAAGCGGAGCAGTGCTTGAGATTAAGGGCCCAGTGGAGCGGTGCTTGAGATGAAGGGCCAAGCGGAGCGGTGCAGAGACGGCGGTGCCCAGCGGAGCGGTGCTTGAGATGAAGGGCCCAGCGGAGCGGTGCAGAGACGGCGGTGCCCAGTGGAGCGGTGCTTGAGTTGAGGGGCCCAGCGGAGCGGTGCTTAAGATGAAGGGCCCAGCGGAACGGTGCTTGAGATGAAGGGCCCAGCGGAGCGGTGCTTGAGATGAAGGGCCAAGCGGAGCGGTGCTTGAGATGAAGGGCCCAGCAGAGCGGTGCTTGAGATGAAGGGCCAAGCGGAGCGGTGCAGACACGGCGGTACCCAGCGGAGCGGTGCTTGAGATGAAGGGCCCAGCGGAGCGGTGCTTGAGATGAAGGGCCCAGCGGAGCGGTGCAGAAACGGCGGTGCCCAGCGGAGCGGTGCTTGAGATGAAGGGCCCAGCGGAGCGGTGCTTGAGATGAAGGGCCCAGCGGAGCGGTGCTTGAGATGAAGGGCCAAGCGGAGCGGTGCAGAGACGGCGGTGCCCAGCGGAGCGGTGCTTGAGATGAAAGGCCCAGCGGAGCAGTGCAGAGACGGCGGTGCCCAGCGGAGCGGTGCTTGAGATGAAGGGCCCAGCGGAGCAGTGCTTGAGATGAAGGGCCCAGCGGAGCGGTGCTTGAGATGAAGGGCCAAGCGGAGCGGTGCAGAGACGGCGGTGCCCAGCGGAGCGGTGCTTGAGATGAAGGGCCCAGCGGAGCGGTGCAGAGACGGAGGTGCCCAGCGGAGCGGTGCTTGAGATGAAGGGCCAAGCAGAGCGGTGCTTGAGATGAAGGGCCCAGCGGAGCGGTGCTTGAGATGAAGGGCCCAGCAGAGCGGTGCTTGAGATGAAGGGCCAAGCGGAGCGGTGCTTGAGATGAAGGGCCCAGCGGAGCGGTGCTTGATATAAAGGGCCAAGCGGAGTGGTGCAGAGACGGCGGTGCCCAGCGGAGCGGTGCTTGAGATGAAGGGCCCAGCGGAGCGGTGCTTGAGATAAAGGGCCCAGCGGAGCGGTGCAGAGACGGCGGTGCCCAGCGGAGCGGTGCTTGAGATGAAGGGCCCAGTGGAGCGGTGCTTGAGATGAAGGGCCCAGCGGAGCGGTGCTTGAGATGAAGGGCCAAGCGGAGCAGTGCTTGAGATGAAGGGCCCAGCGGAGCGGTGCTTGAGATGAAGGGCCAAGCGGAAAGGGTGCTTGAGATGAAGGGCCCAGCGGAGCGGTGCTTGAGATGAAGGGCCCAGCGGAGCGGTGCTTGAGATGAAGGGCCCAGCGGAGCGGTGCTTGTCTCGGCGGGGCCCTGTTCAGCGGTGCTTGTCCCGGCGGGGCCCTGTTCAGCGGTGCCTCTCACGGCGGGGCCCTGTTCAGCGGTGCTTCTCACGGCGGGGCCCAGTTCAGCGGTGCTTGTCTCGGCGGGGCCCTGTTCAGCGGTGCCTCTCACCGCGGGGCCCTGTTCAGCGGTGCCTCTCACCGCGGGGCCCTGTTCAGCGGTGCTCCTCACGGGAGCTGGCTGTCCCCTTGCTGCTGGCCGATGTTCCTGCCCTAGGAGCTGGTGGACTCCAATAGCCCTGAACGATGGTCCTAGTAGGTGCAGGGCTTGTGGTGACTGAGGCGCTGATTGGAGTCTTAAGAGATGGAGGGGGTGGGTCAGTTGTTGGAAAGAGGTCAAGGTTGGAAAGGAAAATCAATTTAGAAAGACAGAGATGGGTAGTTGTAGTGGGTATGGGAGTGGAGGAAGAGGATGTGGTTGTAGGAGAGTGAAGTCTGGTGTCTTTGGGTGCAGGTGCTTGTGCTGGAGGCTGTCCTGAGGTGGATGGCTTTTGGGTGGGTGGCTGCCTGCGTTTGTGTGGTTTGGAAGAGGGGGTGACAGACACACTGGGAGAGGACACAGGGGACGTGTAAATGGCAGTGGGGGTGGTGACTGCACGTGTGCGGACTGTTCTGGTGGGTGTGGTGGTGATGGACGTACTGGCTGATGGTGGTGTGCATGCAGGTGTGAGTGGAGACGTCACAGGGAGGGAGGAGGGAGACGAGGAGGAGGGGGACACAGAGGAGGCAGTGGCTGTTGGCATGTCTGCATGTGGATGTTGCTTGGGTGAATGCTTGTGTGATCTGTGGTGCTTATGTCTGGATGAGCTGCCCTTGGGTGTTGAGGTGTGTGCAGGCTGGTCTGTAGGTGTGTCTGGGATAGGCAGAGGAACAGGGGAGTGGGACTGGGTTGAGGAAGTTGGAGGGGGGAGGCTAGACACAGGGACAACTGCTGCCGTCAGTGCTGAGGCCAGAGCGTTGAACGATCGCTGATGGGCAGCCTGACCCGAATGAATGCCCTTCAGGTATGCATTGCTCCGATGCACCTCCCTTTCTACCCCCTGGATGGCATTCAAAAGGGTAGACTGCCCAACAATGAGCGTCTGGAGGAGGTCAATGATCTCCGCACTGAGGGCAGCAGGGGTAACTGGGGCAGGACCTGAGGTGCCAGGGGCGAAGGAGATGCCCGGCTTCCTGGCTGAGCGGGCACGGGGCAAAAGCTGAGGGGCTGCTGGGAGGGCGGAGCTGGTGCGCTGGGTGGCAGCTGTACCTGTTGTTGCGGTGGGCACGGATGTTGCCGCCACAACAAGGGAGCTCCCTTCCGAGGATGTGTCGGTGTCGCTGACGTCTCCACGGGTCCCCGTTGTGGAGCTCCATTCGCCCTCTGTCTCACTGGTGTACTCGGAGTCGGTTGCATGGCCCTCCGGGGCCATGTGAGATGCAGCTCCCTCGTGCGCCGATGCCACTTCTGCTCAGCCTGATGATGCTAATGCACACATGAACAGGAAAACCAAAAAAAAGGGGGGGGGAGAAGAAAGAAAGACATGTTGAGTGCATGCATTGGCGGAGAGGACAGACACAGAAGCCCCCTGCACTACGCCGCGCACTCGGGGTACACTACTCAATTATTGTGACTTGGCCTACAAGTCTATGGACGACAAATGCACACATAGGTGAGCCCGGACCATGGATAGCTGTACTTAGCACCCTACAGAGGTGGGGGGCGGGGGCACAGGGCCATGAGAAACGGAGGGGCCTAGCCTACAGAAACCGCCCTGGCCTAGAGATAGCCACAGCCCTTCTCCCCCACCCAGACACCTCCACTGTGCGCTAATATAGCAGAATGTGCTGATACTCACGCCCTTGTGTCTGCTGTGATGTCCTCACACGCCCATCCAAATCGGGGTAGGCCACCGCCAGGATCCGGGACATCAGGGGGGTCAATTGCCGTGTGGCACCCCTCCTAGGTTGGGAGGCCATCCCCAGCTGAGCCTCAGCGGTCTTTCTGCTCCCGCGGCGGATGTCCTCCCACCTCTTGCGGCAGTGGGTGCCCCGTCTGTTGTGGACCCCCAGGGCCCGGACGTCCTTGGCGATGGCACGCCAAATGTCAATCTTCTGATGGGCGCTGACCTATGTGACATGTACAGGGTGGAAAAAGAAATATCATCACTTTTCTGCTTGGTCGATGTGAGTGGCCCCCCTCCCCAACCTTGCCATGTGGCACATGCTCTCATCTGTTGTGCGTTGCACTCCTCATTCGCTCCCCTCCCCACCATCTTACATCCACCCCACTCAACACAGGCATAGCCCATACTACGTGCTCCTTGTGTACTCACCTGTTGGTCTGGAGGACCGTAGAGTAGCGCATACTGGGGGAGGACCCCATCAACAAGTTTCTCCAATTCCTCAGATGTGAAGGCAGGGGCCCTTTCCCCAGTCGCAGCAGCCATTGTATCTTCCAGACCGAGGTCACAGCAGCACTTGCAGTATAGGTCCTCTCCTGTGGATGATCAGGTCTCGAGTGATTAAGCAGTTGGAAAATGGAGGTCACGCCCGCGGCGGTGCGTACTGCGACCGCTGGCCCACATCGTCATTGGCTCCTGAGACCCATAGGGTTCAATGTTAACCAATGCTGCTTTGCGCCGCGGTCTTCGACCGCCTACTGCCACGGTGTGACACGCCAGCGCATTGACCTCACATCCCATTGTCACACTTTACAGGTCAGGCAGCCGCCATTTCAAGGGCCTACATGCCTTAATTTCTACTGCGTCACACAGGCCTAGGCCTTGCATTGCCACTCATACAAGCCATTCAATGCATAGCAAATCGTGTACTGTGCAAGCTGTGGTTACGTACCTGTGGGTTGCTTGACTCTGTGCTCCATGTTGTCCTTCCTAGGCACCGTCCGCTGGGACTTGCGAGGAGATGGAGGAATCCTCCTGTGTACAGAACGCTGGTGGACCTGTTGACAATGGAAGAAAGACATGTCATACTGACGTACACACTTGACCGAGCCACTATACAGGAACTGTGTGCCCAGCTGGAGCCAGACCTGATGTCCCCCATTCGCCAACCCACAGGGATTCCCCCTCTGGTGCAGGTTCTGTCAGTACTCCATTTTTTGGCAAGTGGATCATTCCAAACAACAGTGGCCATATCATCTGGGATGTCTCAGCCTATGTTTTCTAAGGTTTTGTCCAGAGTGTTGTCTGCCCTGATGAAATACATGCGGAGCTACATTGTTTTCCCTGAGGTGGGCGATTTGGCTACAGTGAAGGGTGATTTCTATGCCCTTGGACATATCCCCAACATCATTGGTGCCATTGATGGGACCCATGTGGCTTTGGTTCCCCCCAGTGGAAGTGAGCAGGTGTACAGGAACAGAAAAAGTTATCATTCGATGAATGTCCAGGTGGTCTGTTTGGCTGACCAGTACATCTCCCATGTAAATGCCAAGTTCCCTGGGTCAGTGCATGACGCGTACATCATGCGAAATAGCAGCATCCCTTATGTGATGGAACAGCTACAGAGACACTGTGTGTGGCTAATAGGTGACTCTGGTTACCCCAACCTGTCGTGGCTACTTACCCCAGTGAGGAATCCCAGGACAAGGGCAGAGGAACGGTACAATGAGGCCCATGGGCGAACTAGGAGGATTATAGAAAGAACCTTGAGCCTCCTGAAGGCCAGGTTTAGGTGCCTGCATATGACAGGTGGATCCCTAATGTACTCACCAAAGAAGGTGTGCCATATCATCGTGGCCTGCTGTATGCTTCACAACCTGGCTTTGCGACGCCAGGTGCCTTTCCTGCAGGAGGATGGTCCAGATGGTGGTGTTGTAGCAGCTGTGGAGCCTGTGGAAAGTGAAGAGGAGGAAGACGACGGGGACGACACAGACAACAGGGACACAGTGATACAACAGTATTTTCAGTAGCACACAGGTACGAATCAACCACGCCATTTTACATTTACTTAAAGTCTCCTGCCTCTCTACTGTCTGAGTTCCCCCCCAGTTCCTGTTAACTGAGTTGTGACTTTCCCTTCCATTTTCAGAGCTGTGGGCCCCACTGCGTGACCTCTGCTTTGTTTGCCCATGGACTACAGCTGTGTGACAGTGGTATGTTGTCATCACAATGTAACTGAACATTTTTGCACCGTTATGTCTAATACATTTGTTCAAAATACAAGCAGACTCCAGATTTTTTAAGTGCAATAAGTGATTTAATTAAAGTGCTACATTTAGGAACATGATTGTAAAACGGTGATGGGTGATGGTGGAGTAATGTCCATGGCAGAGTCCAGTTCTCAGTCTCACAGGTGCATTGTCCATATGCCTGTGGAAGGATGGAGCAGGGGCAGTTCAAGGTTGGACAGGGTGACAATGTGGGACAGTGGGATGACATCAGGGGGTATCGTTTGCTGGCGGGGGTCTTGGCATCTTACTCTGTCTTCTTGTGAGATCTCAGGTTCCGCTTGCGGCGTGGTTCTTCTTGTGCAGGAGGTGGGGTTCTGGTGGCCTGTCGTTGTGTGGGGGCCTCCTGTCCACTAGCGCCGGCGGAGGTGGTAGGCTGTTCCTGGTCCAGGCTAGTGACAGGGGCCCTTTGTGGTGCCACATGGTCCCGCAATGTGGTGACTATCTGGTTAAGGGCCACGACGATGGTCCCCATTGCGGAACTAATGTTCCTCAGTTCCTCTCTGAACCCCATGAACTGTTCCTCCTGCAGTACCTGGATCTCCTGGTACCTGGCCAGTACCGTAGCCATCGTCTCCTGGGAGTGGTGGTATGCTCCCATGATGGAGGAGAAGGCCTCTTGGAGAGTCGGTTCCCTGGGCCTGTCCCCCCCTGTCGCACAGCAGCCCTCCCAGTTCCCCTGTTTCCCTGGGCCTCTGTCCCCTGGACGGTGTGCCCACTACCCCTGCCCCCAGGTCCCTGTTGTTGTTGGGGTGGTGGGTCAACCTGGGTGCCCTGTAGTGGTGGACACACCGCTGATTGACGTGTCCTGGAGACATAGGCATGGGCCCGCTGGGTGGGAGCTGTGCTGGTGTTCCCAGAGGGGGTTAGGTCAGGTGTAGCCTGTGGCTGTCTGTGGGGAACCGACTGTCCCGAGGTCCCTGATGGGCCGGGCTGGTCATCTGGGTCCAGGGAGACAGAGCTGCTGTCGTCACTGGGGGCCTCTTCTGGGGGTGGGATGGACATCTCTGGACCCTCCGTGGCGGTGTGGTGGCGTTCGGGTCCTGCAGGGGTATAAGAGTATGGTTATTGCTTCTGTGTGTGGCATTTCGTGTGATGGGTGGGTGGCTGTGTACCCCAGTGCTGGCATTCCCTTGTGGGGGCTTTTGTGACGGTGGCTTGTGGGGGTGATGGGTGTGTGCAGTGGGCATGCTTTGGGGATGGGTGTCCATGCTTTGGGGACGCATGCAGGGCTAGGTATTGGGATTGGTGGGATGTGATGGTGAGGCATTTGCAAGGAGTTGGTGTGATGGGGGTGGGGGTATGATTTGGCATGCAGGTGGGGTGGGGGGAATGAAGTAGTGGAGATTTGCCTTACCAGAGTCCATTCCTCCGCCTACTCCTGCGAGGCCCTCAGGATGCAGGATGTGCAAGACTTCCTCCTCCCATGCTGTGAATTCTGGGGGAGTAGGTGGGGGTCCGCTGCCAGTCCGCTGTACCGCGATGTTGTGCCTTGATACCATGGAACGCACCTTCCCCCGTAGGTCGTTCCACCGCTTCCTGATGTCGTCCCGATTGCGTGGATGCTGTCCCACAGCGTTGACCCTGTCCACTATTCTGCTCCATAGCTCCATCTTTCGGGCAATGGTGGTGTGCTGCACCTGTGCCCCGAAGAGCTGGGGCTCTACACTAACTATTTCCTCCACCATGACCCTGAGTTCTGCGTCAGAGAACCTGGGGTGTCTTTGGGGTGCCATGGGGTGGTGTTGGTGAGGTGAGGGGTGGTGTATGTGTTGTAGAGTGTGGTGAGTGTGGTGGTGTATGGTGTTTTGTGCGTGGAAATTGTGTGGGTGATGTTATGATTTGCCTCTGTGTGATGGTCTACTCTATGCTGTGCTGTCTCTCTCTGTCCTTCAGTCGCAATTGTGGTCGTAAGGGTTTGTGGGTGATGTGGGTGTGTGTTTTATATTTAATTGGGTGTGTGGGAGTGGTGTGTGTATGTGTCTCAGGTGTGTATATTTTGATTTGTCCAATGTGGTAGTGTTTTGTAAAGGAGTGTGTATTTTGAGCGCGGCAGTGTGTACCGCCAATGGAATACCGCCGTTGAAAGACCGATGCAGGGATTTGTGGGTCGGAATGGTATGGGCGTATTTCTGTTGGCGTGACGGTGGAGGTTTGGTCATCGCCAGTTTCCCGCTGACCTTTGGTGTGGCGGACTTTTGTTGGTGTCGGGTTTTTGGCGGTTTGCCAGTTGCGGGTCAGAATGACCGTGGTGGTTTACCGCGGCGGTGTTATGGCGGTCTTCTGACCGGTGGTAAGCGCCTTTTACCGCCGAGGTCGGAATGACCCCCTCAGTCTCTAACACTGGTACTACGATTTGGTTTAAACAGGACTTACTCTACCCTATTATGTGTTTAGTGAAGCAGTATTACAATAAGAGCCAGTTGTAGTAGTGCATTAACATAGGAAAAATACTGCCTTGCTCTTTCAACAACCAGCATACCAAATAGTTTTACTGCTCTCTTGTTTCTGCCTCATTCTAAAAGTATTCCTTTATGATTTACAATTTATTTAATCACAACTGTTATCTAATTGCACTAAACATATTTAAAAAACAATCAACTATGATGTTCAATGCAACACAAATTCTTGCTTCTTCTTCATTCAAACAATCACTTTTTTCAATTAGCAACAACCCAGCGAGTCTGATTAATTGTCCTTATGTACAATTTCAATCAGTTGAAGAACATTCAGTTGTCTTTCATTTATAATGGAGGTGATAATTTGCGTGCTTTACATACATTTTGTGATATGGCGGTTTCCATAATATCCAAGTGGATGTTATATCATTTGCTAAAGGTTTATCAAATTTCTCCATTCAAATAATCAGTCCTTAGATTGGTTCTTCATATGCCTACATTACATCAACATTTATCGCAGAACTCTGCGATTATCACTCAAACATGGTATAGCTTAATTTCATGATCCACCTAAGTGTCATGCTTCTTCTTCTAGGCAGAATAGATCTCTAGTAATGAAATAATTGTACACTGTTACGTGACTAGAGAATTTCTACATGATAAAAATCCCAAAAAACCTGGGCATGTTTCAGTGTCTGAGATCATTTATACACAATATCTACAGTAGCTTAATCAATCTCCAAGTTGAATGCTCAGTTCTTCAACTATATTTAAGCTTGTGGTGTATTTTTGTCCACTGAAATAATATATCATGATTCCGTTCAATTGTTTTTTAGTATGTGATAAGCTCAGTACTGCTTTTATGTTTATATGCCACTGG
The DNA here is from genome assembly GCF_031143425.1 of Pleurodeles waltl. Lineage (NCBI taxonomy): Eukaryota > Metazoa > Chordata > Amphibia > Caudata > Salamandridae > Pleurodeles > Pleurodeles waltl. The sequence continues at coordinate 1,016,191,299 of NC_090440.1, forward strand.
ATACATAAAGGCTTATTCTAAATGCCTTTCTTATGTTACAAAATCCCATCCTTTACCACAATTATTGTGCTACCTGCATATTGAAGTCGGCAATAGCATTCAATAAAGTACACCATATAGTATAATTTGCATGTTCTGAAAATTTGTATCTGTATTTTGTGCTTTTGCCATTGCACTTCGTATTCCTTCATGATAGCACTATTCCCACAGGTGGCAATCAGATACGAAAGTACAGTGGTTTGGGTGGACTGCATGATCAATCTACCTCTAGTAACATTAGGTAATGTGTACACTCCAGTTGAGAATGACCCTGCTCCATTTAATGAACTGTTCTTATCATTAGCAACAGTTGACCGAGGACTGATTTTGGGAGGTAATTTCAACTTTCTCCAACAGCCATGCCTTGATGCTTGTTCTAGTTAAAAGATACAGTCAAGCCTAAAACTGCTAAAATTATTTGGACATATGGAAGAATATTGCAGCTGATTGATCCCTGGAGGACAGTTAATCCTTTTCAAAGAGAACATACTTGTTTTTCAGCTAGATATAAACCAACATCTCACTTAAATTACTTTCTAGCGTCCTCTACAATGGGGTTTAGGAGTTTGAATATGTTACCTAATGTGTTTAATCTGACCATTCTGTTGAGGAGTTAGATATTGCTTCAAAGGACTTGAGTACCAGAAATTGGAGATGGATGTTTAATAACGGTTACTTAGAAGATGAGAATTGGGTTGGGTCTTGTAAATCACAGATGAATAACTTTTTCAAACAAAACAAGAGCTTTGCTTCAATTGATATGGTGTGGAAGGTCATGAAAGCATCCCTGCAAACATTTTGGATCTCTAGGGATATACCCAGTTTAAAACTTTAAGGAAAGAAGAAATCAGCCAGGGTAAACTGTGAGTATGGGAGGTTTCTTCTAAATAGTCCAGACACGAACAGGAAAGTATCGGGGGAAGTGAAAGTGGCTCTTCATGATCATTATTATGCAAAGAAATATGTACAAAATTCAACTTATTGCCAAAATCATTATGACGAAAGTAATTTCATGGGGGAGGTCATGGCCTTGCAAATGCAGGAATGGGCTAAGTGCAATAGAATTTATACTGCACATCAGATGAAGAGATTAATGCTATTTTTTAGAACATTTTAACAATGTTTATAATACCTCTCCCAATGCAAATTTATCTGAATTGAATTGCTTTTTGCACTCTCTTCCATTGTTTGTTCTTTCAGAGAAAGATAGAAGATTTATGTATAGCCTCTTTTCTTTGAAAAGCTTTAATAAAAGTGGCAATTCTCCCTTTATTTTATTTTTTTATTTGCAACTGCTCCATGCACAGCTTATTTTTTTTTCCAATGGAACAAAGCCAGCCCAGAACAGCACTAAGCACTTTACATAGGCATACGGAGGAAGGGGGTTAGCTCTCCATTGTTTTAAGACATTATTTTGCACACTTTGCACAATATAGGCATATCCAATTTCACAGTGAATTAGTGGATTGAAATTAGAGACCGTCCAAAACTTACTACATGCCCCAAAAAAGTTTGATACAAGGCATTACAAGAGCTACTCAAGACTAAAGCACAGTTTCATAAGCCTTTTGGCATTCCCTCTGCTAATTGAGAAACTCCATTGAATCATGTTGAATTAGGGGGAGTGGTCACTTTGAATCGAGCAATACTAGCTAGGTAGGGAATGAACGGATTTCTGAAATTAGATGATTTTCCGCAGCCAGCTAGATGGAAAACCTGGTGTGAGATAGAGCAACTGAAACATGGTTGTAGTGGTCCAACAGGACCCTACTTGAGGTGCTGCAAAACATTGATCCCAAAATTTTGTCAGTCAAGAAGCAGCTTTTGTTAAATCTAGTGGATTATTCTGACATGGAGCAAATAGGCCAATGAAACAAATATTTACTATCCCGTGAGAAGGTAGAAATATATGCTCCAAATGGATCAGGGAGGAGAATGTGGTAATATCTCAAGATGTATGGTTAAGAACTAATGAATTTTATTTCTCTGGTTTGAGGGGAGCAACATTCCTAAAATTTGTTTTTATGCAAAATGGCTGATATATAGGACTCCACAGTTTTAAATAAAATAAATAAGAATTGTCTGAAACAATGTTTTAGGTGTGGTATGGTAGACACGGGAAGGTGGACCCACTTAGTTTGTCGCTAGGGTAGGCTGGGTAGTTTTTGGGAGGATGTCTATAGATTCCTGGAAAATGACCTGAAAACTCAAATACCACAAACCCCCATGCTGGCTCATAGGGGTGTCTGCCCTTTGCCAGGTACCCCACTAACATTTTAAAAGCTGGCATATATTTCTATGTTGGTGGCCCAGTAATTGATTCTGCAGAGATTGAGATCTAAGCTTGTACTACGCTTTGTGGGTTGGCAGGAAAAAATTAACAAGGTTAGGGGTAGAGAGAAGATGTTTGTGACTAGGCCAAGCAATGTTAAATCATTTTATAATACCTTGGTACTTGATCGGTAAATTGATGACGAGAAAGTATAGAAAACTTGTTTGGGGTGATTTTATTGATGGTTGATAGCTTTCTATGGCACCCTATCAATTTATTTAATTTTGTAATCATGTATTTATGAAATGTACAGATGGTCATTTTTTGGCAAACTAGATGGCAAAAAACTGAACCTTCAAAAGGAAAAAAAATGACAGCACTATTGGCGTGGTCGCCACTCTATAATAATGTTTCAGACAGTGTTGTCATTGAAAATACTTTTTTTTAGATTTGCCCATAACTTTTGACCCCATGAATGGATTTGTATTAAACTTGGCAATCCACTTACTGTGTCAGGTTAGTTATGGTGTGCCAAGTCTAGTGAAGATCAGTCAAGAAAAGTTTAGGGGGTGAACATGGAGTAATTTCCTATTTTAGCTTCCATCGGAAATGTTGACAAAAGATATAGCTAAGACCATCGAAAAAACTTAGAACAATCTCTATATCAAAGTAGAATTCAGAAATCATGCTTTTGTTGGTTTGGTGTAAATCATTTTAATAGTGTTTTAGATTTGAGCAGTTAAAAAAGTTCCCAAGGGTTAGCACTTTTGTGTATCTCTGCTATAATAACATGAGTGAATTAATCACATCTTGAATTTCAAGTGATTGTCTGAATTAGGGCTGAACATTTTTGGTGGCTGTATTGTAAGATGCGAGGTGACTGCAACTTGTTAGGTTCATGTTGTGGAGTGTGAAAAAGTGCTAATCCTCTGCAAAAAGTGGCAAAAATGAAACCAAAATAGCATGCGGGTTGGATCTGACTTACAAGCAGCCATTTTAGGTGTTGGATTTGATTGCCGTTTTGCGCTTTACTTATGAGTTGCTTTTAAATTGCGAGTTTCAGGCAATGCAAAAGGACACCACAAACAAAGCCAAATACTAAAGTCAGTGTCTGTTTTTGTTTGTAATGCAAATGGTAGGGTGCATGCTTTTTGTCTGCACAGCTCCTGCTGAAGTTTAGACAGAGGGTTTGGCAGTCAGTCAAGATTTGTGACTGGATGTGAGTGTTTGAAAAGTTTCAGCACTTTGTCCATCTTCCTTTTGTGTTGCCAAAGTCACCCTAAGTAGCCAGGGTATGCCCAGATGTGATCCCTGCTCAATATGCCACTGGATTCAAGCTAGTCTCGCTGATGAGGGGTGATACTCTGGAACTTGTCCCAAGATTACTTGTTTCTGGTCCAGGGAGGACTTGGCCTGGCAGTTCGGGCCAGGCTATTTCCATGGGGAGCAGGGTCAGGATTGATTTTCATCTGATTGCATCCAAACTGGGGTGGCATGGTGAGCAAATGAACAATAGATTTAACCCAAGTCTGTGACTTAGGGTGAGTGTTTGAAAAGTTTCAGCACCCCGTCAATCATACTTTTGTATCTCTGCACCCAAACCCTTCTGCGCACAGGCACAACTGTGCGCAGAAAGGTTTAGACAGCCATAGCAGGTTTGGAGCAAGGTCTGACTACATGTCAGGCCCTGCATCCCCCTCATCCCAGCTGCCCTTGTAAAACAAAGATTAAACATTAAGTAAATCATAATAATACAATGAAATTCACTGAAAAAACACAGCTATGATAATAGCTCAAATGCAAGAAACCACAAAAATGTGCCAGTTGTGTTTCTGACGACACACAGCACACAACATACCTCACAGTCACCTGTCATGCAAGGCGTAAAGATAGGTAACAGGACAACTACATACAGGAAGACCATAAGTTCTGTCACGTATTGTGTGTGTTCATAAATATAACTAGTGAAGCTCAATGGCTTTATGTGTTTGAGCCAGAAAAGTAAAGCAGTTTTTAGCTGTGTAATTATTGTTCTGCCACACATATCACTGAAAGACCTGTTTTGATTTACCTATATATTTTTAGACACCATTTTACCAAATATGGTAATAGCTTGGCGTAATCAGCTAAGGTCAAATATGCCAATTTTTGTTCATCACAGTGCAGGGGAAAAAAATGTAGGGGTGAAAAACGATTTCACCCTATGAAATTTTGTTTGCCCCTTTAGCCATAACTGCAGTACAGATTTGTGGCACGATAGTAGAACTTTACTCTGAATGTATGCTTTCATTGGTTTGGTTTTGATACATTCAGTAGTTTTATAGTTATAATAATGGACAATTGCCAACCGGGCTTGACAAGGTAACACTTTTGAATGCCTGTGCTGTTTAAAATTGTGATTCAGAAAATTACAAACTCTCAATCACAGTTGAATTTTTTTCGCTAATATGATTGGCTGGGCTAGGTATTTGTAGAATCTTTTTGCCATCTTGTAACTGAATGTGCAGATCAATTTTGATTTGCAACGTTCAAATTGTGAAAAATAAATTGTCACAACAGTTGGTGGGGTCCACCATGAGATGCCCAGGAGAGAGCCAGGGAGCCAGATGTGTGAAATATTGAAGTAGCACACCAGTAGCTGCCGACACAGTTTACAAGTAGTGGGCCAGGTGGAGGATGTGTGGCTAGAGCGTTTGGGGGTGCGTGTTTTTTTTAATAATTATTTTTAAAAAACACTTCCCTGGTGCTGCCAGCAACCTCACGCTCTCTGCTTTCTGGTTCTAGCAGTCTATGGGACAGCTTCAGAGACTCCCTTTGCAATCCCTGTGCTGCTCTCATGCTAGTACGAAGCATGAAAGCAACATGGGGATCAGCCTGAGATGGCTGGTTTACCATTTGCTCAGGCACAGGGAGTCTGTACTATTTCTCCACCCCGGCTGTCAAATACAGCTGGGTTGAAGAAACTTAAGTGCGCATGACTGTTAGGCCAGCCTAAGACCACCTGCCAAACAGACGTGCGCACCTAAGTGTACTCCACTCCTTCTCACCCCTCCCATGCCAGCCCCACCCCTCCTTGCACATGCTGGCTCAAAGCCAGCAGCTGAAAAATAAATGATAAAAAAATATTGTTTTATTTTTCACCTGCTGACTCTGAGCCAGTAGGGCGACACTCCTCCGACATAGTGTAGGAGCCACAGCTGTAGCACACCATGAGAAAAATGTCAAAAACAGTGTGATAAGTGAGTACAAATACAAGCAAGTGAGATAATATTTTAGGTAGTGAATCAGTCCACCGTTTTGTAAAAACATTAGGAATTAGATATGATTCATATCTTTCTCAGAGAGTTAAAAAAGTGTATGATGCAGAGAGATGCAGAGAAAGAAAGAGCCACAGAAAAGATGTCTATAACCAAAGATCATGCACAGCAGAAGATGTGTACAGTGGGCGTAGGGTGCTACTTAGTCAGGGGAGAGGCATTCATAACCATTACTCATGTATGATTAAGCACATACTCGTATACAGAGCCTTAAGCAGGGACACACTTTGACATACTGTCACAGATGCCCATTAACTCATAGCTCTAGAGAAACATAGGCCCATATTTATACTTTTTTAGGGCCGCATTTGCACCGCTTTTGACACAAAAGTGGCACAAACTTGCAAAATACAATTGTATTTTGTAAGTTTGCGCCGCTTTTGCGTAAAAAAGCGGTGCAAATGCGGCGCTAAAAAAGTATAAATATGGGACATCGTTTTTCCCAGGGAGATTCACATATTCACATACCTCCACTATATTGTGAACACACTTGTGTACTTATAATTGCAGAGATCAACTCCGAAGCTAGTATGGGGAAAGTCATAGAGACAGAATTAAATAGAGAGGCGTATACAACTATATGAATTCAGACACAATAAATGAATAACACAGATCCACTTATACCCTTAGGTGCAAGCACTTACTCAGAGACAGACAGAGACAAACAGTTGGAGACTGCTACTGAGTGATATACACACAGCCAAGTACACAGACTCATACTGTGTGACTCATGCAGAGGTATTTATGAAACTAAGGCACGTGCTTCCTTCAAAACTAGTAAGTTCACATCTTTCTCTTCACTGGGAACCAAGTACCCCATAGGAGGAGTTGACTTTCTCAAGGTAGTAAAGCAAAGCAGTCCAAGGCAAACTCAGGTGGAGTGGTGTGGGCTGGTACCCAGGTTCACTGGTACAGAACAACAACACCCTAAAAAGCATTGTTCAGTCAGTGTTTTTTCTTAGAAAAAGTAAAAGTACTACTTTATTACATACATACTGCTAAATACTATGCATTCATGTACAAATATATTCAAATAGACAATTAGAAATACCTTTGTTGAACAACAGAACAATTGGTTTTCCAGTAAGTCATAACCATAAATCATAGCAATCCTAAACATATACATAGACACAACATCCATGTTCTTATTTGTATATCCTTCATTTGAAACAAGTGTGAAAGTGCTTTAGCTAAAGCCAAAGTTAAAAGAATATAGTTCACATTGCGTGTGGCCACTTGGAAGCTTTACTTTGCTGACCTGCTCAAAGGATGCTCATGACTTTACATGTAGCCCTCAGATGCTCTTAGTGAGATGGTTCTAGGTGAGCAGTAAATATAGAAGGATTCACAGAAGCATGCACACATGAGAAAGACCTGTGGTACCCACAGCACCAGGTCACACCCCACTTTCATCATAGAATCATGCAGTTCAGACTAGGAAAGAATTGGTGACCTTAGAAGACTGAACATGGCACCCATAGAGCTCTAGACCAGTAAATACTATAGGGATGGGGAACTCATAAGTGAGTCTTCCTAGACTTCATAGACTGTCATCTAGGTCAATAATAGTAAAATTAGTACGTATTCTGTATCATGAAAGAGAATACGGGAAGGCTGGGATTACTATCAAAGCTTCATCCTCAGATCATGAAAGTAAGATTTTAGTTGAATTCTGTTTAAAACTCTTTTGCTTTCAAGGGCCTAGCAAAGTAAAGATTGGGAAAAATTCAAATTTTGTGCTGTCAGATATCCCTTTGACTGTTGGATACTTTTCTCGCCTGCACCTTGTCAGGATTTCTTTATCTGGACTTAAGTCTCAATTTAACTATAGATGGATGACCAATTTCACCACCGGCTCGACAGAGTAAATTATTCCGGCAGGGATGCCCCTGCCTAATTTATCAATTACTAAGCTGGGTGGTCATTATTAAAGCATTCATGGTTCCTGTCAGTGCATTTTGCAATGTGGACCAGAGTTCCCTCAACACAACAGAGCATTGCACCAAACTTTTTTTATTTTTAAAAAGAAAATACAGAAGAGGGTTTCTCTTTTTGAAAACAAAAAAGAAAATACCCCCTAGCTATGAGAGACGCCTCCTAGGGTGAGGCGGACATTTTGTGTTTTTTACTGTCCCTTACTGCCAGGGTTTGCCTAGCGGTGATGGACAGTAAGAAACACCTTAATGTCCACCCATCTTAACTGGACAGATGAACGTATAGTCAATTCTTCAATTGGCTGAGAAGTTTAGTTAGAGGGATGACGGAGTAGTCACTGCTGTAGCCAAAACTGTGGCCCGCCTGCATATAAATCAGGCAGGCAAACCATTATGTTAGCGGGGAGGGAACTTTTTTACCATTGTGAAAGAGTTCCCTCTCTGACAACATATAAATTGGCTCCTTTTTCTTAGAATCCTCCAACAGGGCACGTTGCAGGCTGTATCTTGGAAGATTAAAATGAAGTTGGATAGGTTAGCCATGAGGGTCAGCTGAATATATATTCCCAGCAGCATAGAACTCCGATGGCGACCAACTTGAAATCTTTCTCTGCTGAGGTCATGCCTTGGTCGAGTTGACATGGGTGTAGAGTGTGCAAAGTTTGCTTAATTGGCATTCACTTAATTTTGTAAAAAATAAGTGAAATTACATGTAATTATGCACAATGAAATTCCATTTCTTTGTGCTATATTTTAGTGTAAGCTGCACCCTCACACTAAATTTTGGAGTGAGAACGCATGTAAAATGTTTACTGCAAATGATACATATTTACACAAAGTGGCATAATGGTTTAACCAGTATAATGTGCAAATCTCTAAATTAAGTCAATTATACAACTGTAATTTAAATTTCTCCTGTGCCTACTTTGGTAGTTGTTCCCAGTTCTACAGAGATCTAGAATGCCAGAATGTTTTTAAGTCTCAACTAATGTTATGTTATGTGTATTTGTAAAGTGCACCTGTCAGAGTATCCCAGTGCTGTGCAGGTGTGTGGAGCCAGCCAACATTTTCAGAGATTGCTCGGGAAGTTCAGTAGAAGAAAGCCAAAGGTACCAGGGCTTGGCCTGGGCAGAAGTTGAATTACAACAGCACAATTGTAGTCATTTCGATAAGTTATTGTGCTCAAGTGATTGCTATCTGCTGGCTGCTGCTGTTCATGTTTTTGTCACAGAGAAAAGTGCATTCCCTGATCCAGTTAGGATGCAAGGGTACATTATGACCTAAGAAAAAGTGCTAAATACTGGGTTACCCTTCTCCACATAACCATGTGCAATTGTACTGTTATTTCACATAATTAAGCTAGAACAAGGTATAAAGTTTGTACCCACACATACTCAAGGCCTCAGGGGCAGCTCTTAGGGGTCATCAAAGAGTGCAGTCCAGGTCCAGTTGCAACACGTCAGGTGGGCACTTCAGGAAAAAAGGCTTCTTGTAGCTTGTTTTGTCTCTGTAGCCAATTCACCCTTGATGTCCACAACTTTGTCCTGGGTACGAGCGTGAGCAGGTCCAGCCCTTCAGGTCTTCTCTCTGGTCTCAGACAGTTCTTTTCATGTCCATTTACAGATCCATAAAGTGTTATGAGGGGGTAGTGGTGAGATTCATTTTGTACTGTTCAGTAACCAGTGGGTGGAGTACTCACGCAAAACACAAATGTTCCAGGAGGCAACCCTACCCACCTTTACAGCATATGTATTTTCCCTTACTGCACACTATCCCAGAGTGCACTAGTTTAAGGGAAATCCAAGGTTCCACAGACTTTCTGCTCTCTGAGGCAGTTGTGTACTAGTCAGAGCTGTGTTTAGAGAAATCAGTAGTCTCCTCTTCTAACGTACACCAAACTGGTTGTAGGACAAGCTGCTGCTACCACTGAGACAGAGGTAGGCTGACTACAATGTGTCCTAGGATTAGAGAGGTTCCCCCTTCCTGGTCTCTCCTTGCACTAAACTATTAATGGGAATTCCTTGATTCTGCTACTTTCAAGTCAATAAGTTTTCTGGAATCTCCTTAACTGCCCTTCCTGAAGGGATAGGGATCCTGTGCTTTACACCCAGCCCAACCTGTAAACTAAATGCTACAATTGGACTGCAGCACTAAATGTGCCATCCACTAAAGTAGCACAGTAAAACATGGCCTTGACACCCATGTGCATAGTTTGAAAATGCCTTTTGGGCTAGCAAAATATAGCTTTAGCCAGGCCAAAACCTTCCTTTTTTTGAACTAATAAGTCACCCCTAAGTTTGGCCTTACATACCTCTTAGGTTGGCCCTATATGCCCATAGGAGAGGATTTGTGGTTTTTGTAAAGTAGGGCATGTATATTTAATGTTTTACATGTCTTGGTAGTGAAAAACCTGCAAAGGTTTTCACTGTGGCCAGCCTGGTCCTTGCATGGAAAAAACACTGGGCTAAGAAGTTATACCACTTAATTTCAGTTTGACAGCTAATTTAAAGATGATTCAAGGGCTTATTTTAATAGAAATTTACAATCATACTTAACTTAAGGGAAAAGTCAGATTTTATATTACTATTTTGAAAATTATTTGGAAGTTGTCATTTTCCTATCTAAGCCGAATGCTCCTTTCTGCCAGTGTCCAGTGTTACATGACTGTTGAATGACTTCCTTCTGGAGAGACATGAATTGCCCCCAGACAGTTAAAAAATAGCTTGGTGTGGAGAGGTATTTTTCTTCCTTGAGCAAAATGGCCTTGGGGGCTATGGCCAGCCCCCTCCTGAGCTTCAAAGGATGCCTACCCTATCAATGGCAGATGTACATGCCTAGGCCTACCTCCTTTTGTCTTCCTAGTCAGCTTGGTTCCCAACCCAGTGGGAGTTGGGAGCTGCCCCAGAACTAGCTTGGAATGGCCAGAGGAATGAGTTTGTCCAAATTCCAAGCTACACATCAGGGTGTGCACAGTGAGCTCCGACTAGGGAAAAAAAGGGTTCTGCCATATTGGATTTAGGTAGATAGGCATACAGTGGGGTAGCTACATAACGCAAGACATGCTAAAGACTCGAGAGGGACTACATATCCCAAGCTGCTTCGAGGCCCCAGGAGGCGGACATTTTCACCTGCACCTGCATCCACTTGACACCAACGAGCGCTATAAAGCGCTTGGGGGCACTTCACTGCGCGGGGCGCGCTAAAGACTCGAGAGGGACTACATATCCCAAGCTGCTTTGAGGCCCCAGGAGGCGGCCATTTTCACCTGCACCTGCACCCGCTTGACTCCAACGAGCGCTATAAAGCGCGTTGGCACTTCGCTGCGCGGGACGCGCTAAAGACTCGAGAGGGACTACATATCCCAAGCTGCTTTGAGGCCCCAGGAGGTGGCTATTTTCAACTGCACCTGCACCCACTTGACACCAACGAGCGCTATAAAGCGCGTGGGGGCACTTCGCTGCGCGGGACGCGCTAAAGACTCGAGAGAGACTACATATCCCAGGCTGCTTTGAGGCCCCAGGAGGCGGCCATTTTCACCTGCACCCCCTTGACTCCAACGAGCGCTATAAAGCACATGGGGGCACTTCGCTGCGTGGGACGCGCTAAAGACTCGAGAGGGACTACATATCCCAAGCTGCTTTGAGGCCCCAGGAGGTCGGCCATTTTCACCTGCACCAACTTGTCACCAACGAGCACTATAAAGCGTGTGGGGGCACTTTGCTGCGCAGGACACGCACGGGCCAAGGGCGGGCCCGTCCACACCCATCGGAGCCCGAAAAAGGCTGGGCTGGGCCACCCCCCTAACATTTGACCATTCAAGTAGGCATCATTGATCTTAGCTCTATGCGCTATTGCCAATACTGTGCTATCCCGTAGGTTGCATCATCATACTGATACTCTGTAGAACATTTTATCACCAATAACCGTCCCAGATGGGTAAAAGGAAAGCAATAGAGGCTGGGGCAGGGGCTGTGCTAAAAGCTAAGCGAAAAAGACACAAGCATGCAGCTAGTAACTGCGTTATGAACAGAATTGACTCTCTTTTGGGTGAATGCAAGGGAATTTTAACTTCTCCTCAGGGAAATAATTCTAACAGCACTGTGGGGGAGCACTCCCCAACCAATAGGAGGGCTGGCCCAAAGAAAATTACTGAGATTTTTGTGAAACGTGGGCAACAAGATACAGCCACTACAGGGCAGGGAGAGGGCAGGAATGTTATCACCCACACTGCTCTATCTCTAGTGCAGGAGCTACCACTAGGCTCTAATGATTTCATCCAGTGCAGCAACCACTTTAATCCGTTAATTAACGCCCCAGAATTACATGATGACATCGACCCAGGTATCATGGTGGATGGGCTAGCAGCCGCAAGCACACACTCAACTCACATAAACCCACAGCACATTCAATGCATACAAGATTTTAAAAAGGAAGCACTAGAACTTAAGCTCATGGTTAACTCCTTAATTGCAATAGTAAAACAGTTAACTCTTGCAGATGGCACGGCCACCATGACCCTTACCCAAAGCCCAATCCTACAAGGCACCATGACGAATCTGCCCATTCTTTCGGCACCCAGCTGTGATGGCCTCCTCCCAGTTGGTGCTAAGACCAAGAACTCACTCCAGCCTCCTTCGCACAACACTTTAGGCGCAGAAAAAACACTAGACAACCATCACAAAATCCCCAAACTCATGAGCAATACTGCCCCAAGATACTCTGCACAGCCTGCCATTGATTGGTCTCAATCAGGTAATGTAGTTCTAATGGTCAAGGATCCCAAGTTAAATGCATCGACACATAAGGAAGGGGCAGACTCCATTAAAAACAAGGCAATCCACTGGATTCACCATGTAAGAGGCTGTCGCTCTGTAATACGCGAAGACATAATCAATGTAGCAAGATGGCCAGACCCGGGAACACACTTTGACATTTTAAAACTGACACTCAAGGACGGGACCATGGTGGACAATTTGGTGGCCCTAGATGCAAGAACAAGCCCACCAGCACATTCGTACATCCAATTCAAATACCATAGGCCACCTACGCACTATGGGGACTGCCCGAGCTACTGCCCAGCAAAAACAAATTCTAATCTTGGCGAGAACGATTGACTTAAAGCTTCATCTAAAATCTATGCTGATAAACCACGCAACCAACTAATATCAATCACCCCCAGGCCTGCTGCAATCCCTAACACTGCCAGTGCAAGTATTCTCTCTCCCATTCATGACATATTCCCTAAGACCTTTGACAGTTTACTGTGCAAATATGACAATACTGCACCTTTCATCTTGCAGGAATATTGCCCACCAAATCAAGAACCGATAGCTAAGCCTGCAAACACTTCCCTCACCAGGGCCAGGTCAGCTCCACTAGGGGAACATCACCACTCACCCCAGGTCTCACTGACCAACATTGGTATTGATCTATTTCTTCCCACTCAACCATACCTGCCAAATCAATCTCTGGCAGCTAATCATGTAAATACCAGGCAACTAGACAGGATAGTTCAACCACTCACTGGGGTACGACTTGTCTCTTGGAACGTGGCAGGTTTGAAATCTATTCTCCCTCTTCCATCCTTCACCTCTTTTATTGATGAACATGACATATGTCTTCTTCAAGAGACATGGTCAAACAATCCACTTTTTCAAACTGGCTATTCAAACTTCTACATCCCTGCCGTGCCCAGTACTAGAGGCAGGCCCTCAGGGGGCTTGACTATTTGGATCAGAACATCAGTTAACTGTCATGTATTACAGCTACCCACCGATTCTCCCGACCTGTTAGGTCCTCGTCTATCATTCGGCCCTGACACTGTTGTGAACATTTTCAATATCTACACCCGATGGGTCAGGGGGGGTCAAGTCTCCAAAACCCTTTGTGTCCTGGCATCCCTTTTGCAAAACTGTCCCCGCCATCATAAAACCATTGTGGCAGGTGACCTCAATGTCACGTTCGAACCTCTAGACTGGGATGATCTCAGGTCCACAGACGAGGAGGATCGAGCTTGGTCTATCCCCGCCCTGTCCATTCCACCCATCAAAAGATGGACGCAGGTCGCAGTCCAAGTTAAGTCACTGACCATGGAATTCAGGTTCAGGGCGTTAAATGGCAGAACCAAATCAGACGCCAAAGGCCATCACACATTCAACAAAACCAACCACACCAGCAGAATCGACTACTGTCTATACGACATAAGATTATGGCCCCTAGTCATCGATATGACAATCGTTGGAAGAACTGAAAGTGATCATAATCCTCTCTCTGTTCACAAGTTAGCTTTGGGCAACCTCTCGCCCACGATTAACTCCTCAGTAGCAGCACCAGAGGGTATTAGCCTGGTTAACAACAAACAACACCTAAAGTGGGACAAGGTTGCAGCTCGGCCCGCACTCATCAACGCAGGCAATAACATCCTAAAGACTACATTAATGAACCTAGAGGTGGGTCCCGCAATCCCCTAAAAGGAAATAAGCTTAATCCACACCTCATGCTTCAGGGATATCACAGCCCACTTCTCAGTATCCACAGCCCACGATGGCAAGAGACCCATAGGTAGGCACCGGTGGTTCAATAAAATGTGTAGGTCCCTGAAAATAAGCGCTTAATGCAAGCTATTAAATCTAAGGATGCCACAGCCATCCACCTAGCTAGAAAGTCAGCCATACACAAAGCCAAGCGTGACCAAGACGATAAGTGGTGGACAGCACTTAGTGACGCTGTGCGCAAGAGGAACTGTAGTCTGTTCTGGTCCCTGGCAGTGCGAGGCCCAGAAAGCAGTGGATTGAACATTACAACCAACATCGCCCCGAAAGACTGGGTAGATCATTTTAGCAGGCTGTACTCCCATGACCATGATAGCCCCACTCCTGTTTGCATGGACCCCTGCCTAAACACTTCTTTAGCACCCACAACTGAAGTACCCCAGCTGTTCTCTCGAAGTGACATAACTTATTCCCTAGGCACCATAAAACGCGTCAGGGCCCCTGGCTCGGATGGTGTCCCAGCAGACCTGTTCTCAACCGACATAGCATCTTAGTCAAGATACCTCACCATCATAGCGAACGCAATAGCATCTGGGGCGCCTATCCCTGAGTCCTGGAAAGGGGCTATTGTTATCCCAATCTTTAAAAAGGGCGACAGATCACTCCCCTGCAACTATAGACCAATTAGTCTAATTGACTGTGTGCAAAAAGTCTTCTGCCACTGCCTCTTGGGAAAGATCGAAGACTGGTTGACTGAACATGATATGCTTAGTCCCCTCCAAGCCGGTTTCCGGAAGAAAATATCCACCACTGATCAGCCCTCAGGTTCCTATTTTTATACTGGAAAACAGTGCTCATTGGTAAAGGGAGCCTTTATTTTGCTTTTGTGGATCTAAAGTCTGCTTTTGACCTAGTACCTCGCAACAAACTATGGGACACTCTCTCCCGAATGGGAATCCCGGAGCATATCCTAGCAATATTGATACGGCTCCACGAGGACAACTATGCGCGAGTTAGGTGGGACAACAAGGGGCAACTAACTGATAGAATCCATGTATCAAGGGGTGTGCGGCAAGGGTGTGTCCTCGCCCCGACCCTCTTCTCTCTGTATATCAATGAAATCGTCCCTTCCCTGCTTAGAGTGGAGGATGACGCACCATCACTTTGCACACAAAAAATCCCTGTCTTGCTCTTTGCAGATGATACCCTCCTGATATCCAAGACCCCTAGTGGACTAAGGAAACTCCTCACGTGCTTTGAGAAATCCTGCTCAACGCGGGGACTTGAAATCAATGCCTCTAAAACAAAACTAACGACCCTTAATCCCCATAGATCCTTTAGAGGAAAGTTTACTCTAGAGGGCACCACACTTGAGAAGGTGGGCATTTTCAGCTACCTGAGTATAACATTGACTGACAACATGTCTTGGAAATCACACATAGGAAAGCAAGCCTTAAAACTAAAGCAAACAACAGGGGTACTATCAAAAAACTTTCACCTCTCATACACAAAACCAATTCGCCCAGCAATACAGATATACGAAGCCCTGGCTGTGACCTCGCACTTTACGGTGCTAAACTTTGGGGCTATGCTAAAATCCAAGACATAACCATGGCTGAGAACAACTTCCTGAAAAACCTTGTGTCCCTTCCGCCAAGCACTCTACTGTTCCCCCTTTTTAAGGATCTTGGCATAAAACGCATCGGTCATAAAGCCCGCCTACGCCCTCTGCTGTATTGGCGGCGTCTCTGGACTACCCCAGAGCTTGAAACCTTTACTGAAGCCCTGCAGGTTATTTTAAAAGCTGATCATCTTCTCAGAATCCACTGGCTACGATACATCAAGGGGTCACTTTACTCACTAGGGCTCAGTGAACTCTCTAATTCACCAACCACCTCCGTCTTTCCCTCGAAAAATGAACTAAAGAAATTATATTGGCAAATGGCAGATCACAAAGATATAGGGGCCGCACTTCACACCACATTATCTTGTGATTTTGTTAACCTAAAAGAGACATGCAAGTATGAGGCTTTCTGGGACATAATTACGGTCCCAATGGAAAGGAAACTGTACTTTCAACTCCACATTGGAACGCTACCATTAAGACTTTTCACCAGCCGCTGGTCACACAAAGAATCAACCGCCTGTCCAGCCTGCAAAGCCCCCGTCGAGAATATCCCTCATGTCCTTTTTGCCTGCCCCGCGTCCACCGCCTCACGTAGGAAATGGCTGGCCCCGGCATGCAGGTTGCTGGGAGTCCGCAGCTCTGAAATAGCCCTGCGAATCCTCAGATCAGACACGAGGCCAAAGGTAGTGATCGCCGTTGCCAAGTTCCTCGGAGCTAGCTGGTTTGTCAGAGGGAAATTCTTATCTGTTTAATGATTCCAACAAGTCTGTCCCATCGCACTGTGTGAGTGTATTTTATCTTTATTCCATTTTTTTATCATTACATGTATCGTTATATTTATTACCTTGTGTATTTATTTGTATTTATTGCTGCTATGCGCTTTTATGGCTCTTGTAGCCGAAATAAAGTTTCTTTGACTTGACATAACACACAGGAAGTGCTGCAAAAGTCGCTAGGGTCGTCCTTGGAAATTTGTATTCTATTGGTTAGCGAGTGGGCAGGAGTTTCCCTTACCCTCGTGCTAGCATTGCACATAAATGTAGTATCCCCAGCACCCTCCATAAAGCACTCCTGGACCTGGACCTATGAAGATCAGAAGATGGATTGCCCTACTGTCTAGATCCTGAAGAAAAACAAAACCTGTTTGCCTTGAACCCAGTACCCCAGAAATGACTATCCGGGTCAATTGGCTGGCCTCCTGTTTGAGCTACGGGGACTCAAACAGCTTCCAGAGGTGCTTTCCCTGCAACTTCCCAGGTAACCAGTACCACATGAACCTGCCCTGGACCCTGTTGCTGGCCTCCATTGGAGTCCTAACCACCAAGTGCTGCCCCCAGATCCTGGACCTTTGACTAGTCTTTGAGTGTTTTCCTCCTGTCCAAACTGCAAAAGCTGGGACTTATAAACTTTTTGCCAACATTTCTTCAAAATAGGGGAAAAGCTGTTGATGTTGAATTGCCGGTTGGATTCAACTTGCTGGTTGTCCTGCTGAAGGAGATCTTACTTATAAGTCCAAACGTAGAGCTTCACCACGACCAACACACAGCAGCATTCCATTGATAATGAGGGCTCTCTGGGCATGGACTTTGTACTTTGCCACAGGACCTTGCTCTCCAGCAACCCACTATCATCAAGCCCTGCTTAGAATTCTACTTGCAGATTGGCCCTCCAATTACTCATCGAGTACCACTTTACTCCAGAAATAATTCTAAGTCTGAATCTAAACTTTCCACTAGAATTAGCCTGGTGCCTAGATCTGACCCGTGCTCCATCACAGTTGACCTTAACTTTTGATTTTGAACCAGTCTAAAACAACCAGATAACCACAGTTGGCACTTTGTGTTTTTTAGCACTGTTTTACATTCAAACTTTAAAAATTCATATCTTTGCTTGTACTTATTGGATGTTTGTTGTTTTGGAGTCATTTTATTTATTAAAATTAACTCCAAATGTCTAAATTGGTATGGGACTTTTCTTATGCTGTATTTTAACTTTATTACTATTTGAGCACTGCATAAATAGTTTACACGTTGCCTCTAAGTTAAGCCTGCCTGCTTTGTGCCAAGCTATTACACTGTTAAGCACAAGATTATTTAGTGGCTTTATTGCTTTACCCTGACAAGGATTATGGTTATTACTTGAGGTGGGTACTCACCGACTCAACTAATTCCCCAACTCCATACAAATTAGATACATATTAAATATAGTGGCTGAACCATTTCTCCAGCTTGTCCCAAACTGGAGATAGCAAAATTGACATATTAATTTGCAGTCTAGTTTTCCACATAGGACAGCCAAGGTCTTCCGCTGCAAAACATTTTGTTGCGATTTGTCACTATAGGGACGTGCCAATAGTTAATTTTTACATGTCTCACTTTTAAATAGTAGGCAATCTGACTTGTGGCTGCATGGGGTCCCTCAATAATATTTAAAAAGATGTTTTTTACCATCTCAAAAGTGTTATTTGGCAGGGCAAAATGCAGTTGTAAACTGCAGCGGTCAGGGTACATTGTGTGGTCTGATACCATGTTTTCCTTGTCACATTAGGGGATGACAGAATGAGTGTGGCAGTCCACAAGTGAAACTTAACTTTCCATGCCATGGGTTTCACTTCTATACCATACATAATGGGCTTACATGAAGGTTAGATGTGCCAATCAGGGTTTAGCCAATTTTTACATGTTTTATTGGTCAGCACACGTACACCAGGCACAGGACAGTAATGTCCCTCGGTGCAGCGTTCAAACATCATCTATAAAATTCAGTGATAAATGGGTAACCTTGCACAAAGGGGCATTTTCTTACACACTTTCAGCTAGTTGAAAATACTCTTTCTTGAGGAATTCCTGTTTAGTCTCTTCCTTTCTGTCTTATTTGTATTTCTATGCATTTTTCTTTCTCTCCATATTAGTCATTTTTGGCAGTTATCACACATTCAAGCATAGATTTCTTGCAAATCTTTCTGTATGTGTTTTATTTGTAGTGTCTCTCTTTCTCTCTCTGTCTCTTTCTGTCCTTTTATCTTTATGACTATTGCTCTTTGCTCCTTCTTGGCATTCATGTTGCATGCTTGCACTACAGACTACATGCTGGTCAGAAGCTGTTACTTAGCATGAAGTTGCACTCTTCTTCAGATGCCATGCCTGTGATCACATAATGAAGAGGATATCACTAGATATGCGGCTGTTGTAGCTTATTTGAGTTTGTGACTCCTTGTGGCTCGCCTCTTTCTCTCTAATTTGACTACTTCTCAATTACCTCCATGGATAATTCCTTATGAGGTTTTGCTTGCCATTGAATGCGTCTTGTACTGATTGGATGCTTCTTGCATTATTCATGGGACCAGTTTTGCTAGTTGGATCATCACCTATATTAAGAGAGGAGATTGCTGAATGTGGATTTCTTTTGTGATATCACCTCTCTTTTTGCTACTTTTTGGTAAGTAATAATGGGATTATAGTAGGGTCACCTTTACTACAGGATCACAGGGTTTTTTGCATTTGTTTGGAACTAATGATTATTTTAGGACTTTATGCATTGTGGCACTGCTATTCAGGTCCACAGTGTGGTAGAACAGCTTTGATAAAATGGTTTTCAACCATTATTTTTTCAATTTTGATTATGGTCATTATAACTTGGTGCAGAAATTGCACCCATAGAATGAAAGTAAAAGTTAAATAGTAAAGTGGGCTGCAGTGTGTAGTTAACCCACCCATAAACTTCACACATATTTATGACTTGCAAGAGCACCACTGCACTTTGGCCTTGCTGCAGTTTAAGAGCACTGCGGCAACATAGGGAATGGATAAGAGCCTTTGGCATGTAGAAAAACCCTATGTTAAATAAGAATACCTGACTAACTAATTGTGCCTTGTACGTCCACATAACTGTGTGCTTAATAGATAAAATGTTACACAGCGCATATTTGGAAAAATGTGCCCTCACAATGAATGCATGTTCAAAAGCTGTTTTCATTTAGTAGGTTCAGCCAGATGCTCCATAAGTAGACCAAGGTAAAATTAAAATCCTCAATTTCTATTATCACCTTGGATTCAAAATATAATCCACTTATTTTTAAAATCTGAATTCATTATGATAGCAGATTTTTGACAACTTTACTGAAACGTAAATTGATAGAAATGTACTCTATGCTCACTAAACCAAAAACTCATTGCTAGAATTTGGGTCTCTAGTTGGCAGAGGTATGCACCCTGTCCAAGTATGGACCATAATCCTAATCAGGGTAAGTCAGTTTGGCACAGAGCAGGCAGGCTTAGTTTAAGAGGCAATGTTTAAAGTATTTGTGCAACACTCCAAACAAATAAACAGTGCAAACATCATTACAAAATCCACACCATTAGAAACATGCATCTTAATTAAAGTATCAAAACGAGACCAGAATAACAAAAACTCAATAAGTAGAAGTCATGATGTGCATTTTTTTAAAAATCTGCAATTGTGTGCTTAAAAACTCAAAGCTCCAACCGGTGCTCTCTGGTCGCACTAGTCCAGGGTAAATTGAAAGTTCAGGCTGACCATGATGGGGCATGGGCTGGCTGCAGGGACCAATCGTATCCTGCTGAAACAGTACCGTGGTTGGAGGACTGCACTGATATTTAAATGTTGGCAATGGCTCGGTCCTGATCTGCCCAATCAGGGGATGAGTTGCCAGCGAGCCAGCAGTGGTTGATGCGATGTCCTCAAGGTGAGGCGTGAAACCCTTTGCGATGGAGGTGATGCACCATCATCGAGCCACTCAGCCAGTGATGTAAAGATGACGTGCCAGGGTTGATGGTGATGTGTCGATCCTGAGCTGTGCAATCCTCATCCTCAGTGGCAGCAGCAGCAATGCATTGGCGTCGAGGAGAGAACAGCAGTAGTTCTAATCAGCACAGTGATGGTGATGCATGGATTTTCTCAGAACACAGCTGCAGTACCCACTTCCAAGGGCACAGGACTGGATTTGCACTACTTGGCAGAGTAGGACACTGAGTTTAATGAGTCCAGCAGCTGTAGGAGAGATGAAGGCAACCTTTGATGTCCCTGGGACTGCAGAACAGGTGGCAAACTAGCATGCCCTTGGAGTTAGTTGGGTCTGGGGTTGAAGGAATGCAGGTCCAGTCCTTCTCACTTCCAGAAAAAGAAGGGCAGCAGGGCAGGCACAGCAAAGAAGGAGTTCATAAAAGTCCAACAGAGTTCCAGCAGAGTGGCAGTACTTTCAGCAGCACAACAGTCATTCATGGCAGTGTATTCACTGGTACAGAAGTGTACTGATTTATTAGGGTCAGATGTCCAGTTCTTATACCAAGGTGCACCTTAGGAGTGGGGGTGACTTCAAGAGGGGCTTTGAAGTGCACACAGGCCCTCCCTTAACTGCCCTGGCTCCAGCAACACCACAAGGGAGTAAGCACCTCTTTGCGTGGGGATAGGCACAGCCCTCTTCAGGTGCAAGTGTCAACTCCTCCCTCCCATTTATCACAGGAAGGCTCAGCCTGACGATGGGCCATCAGGATGTATGTGGCACACCTCAGCTCCCTTTGTGTGTCTGTCTAGAAGGAATGCACAAAGCCCAGCTGTCACGTAATTCAGATGTGTATTCGAGGCAGGCAGCAGGTACACAGGGCTTAGGAGCAGAAAAATGCCAATTTGCTAAAATTGGCATTTTTAAAGCTGTAATCATAAATCCAACATTAACCATTAAAGAGAATGTATTATTACAAGTTGTTGGAAATGTCCCTTCCTGCAGGGTTATCCCAGATGTTTTGCCTTTCCCTAATGTTCTGTTGCTGTATCTTTTTGTTGACCGTAGGACTTTAAGCACTTTACCACTGCTGAACAGTGCTAGAGTGCATGTGCTTCTCCTCTACAACATGGTTACATTGGTGTATCCCCCACTGGCATATTTAATGTACCTGTAAGTTTCTTATAGAGTGGTATAGCCTATACCCAGGGCCTGTAAATTAAATGCTACTAATGGGCTTACAGCACTAATTATGCCACACACTTGAGTAGCCCTGTAAACATGTCTCAGGCCTGCCACCACAGAGCCTGTGTGCACAGTCTAACTGCCACCCTGACTTGGCATGTGAAACTTCTGCCAAGTCCTAATCTCCACTTTTCTCACATTTAAGTTACCCCTAATGTATTTCCTAGGTAGTCCATATTGCAGGGTGCCATGTAAGCAAAAGGCAGGACATATAGGTAGTCATTATGACAATGGTGGTGAGTGATAAAGTGGCGGTAAGACCGCCAACAGGCTGGAGGTAATTACTGCCAAATTATGACCATGGCAGTGATAACTCTCATTGGCAGCCAATGTACCACACCAACCACTAGGGTGTAAATACCACTGACCACGGAGGTAGCCATCAACATCCAGGCAGAAGACAAGGTACCGCCAACCATATTATGAAATAGCACGCCACCAGGATTTCCGGGGCGGTACCAACACCATCAAAAGCCTGGCGGAAACAGAACACAGAAGACGAAAGACGCACCCTCGGAGGCACAGAGAAGAACAAGGCTGCCATGGAACCAGAACTACAAGTCTTCCTGATGCTCTTCTACGCCATGCTCCACCTGGAACACCAACGCCGACGAAGACGACAACAGTGAGTACAGCCGCCTAGCACAAAAAGGAGGGAGGGAGGAAAAGGAGAGTGACACACATGTGCACAACATACACCATTCACACACACACCATACACACAACCAGCTGCAGAGGAAAAACAGTGTCACAGACCCACGTCATAATAATGCACGGACTACAGCATTCCAGAACGGAAAGTGCAATTGGAAGAAAACAGGCACCATATTGTCCATGTGATAAAATACACATGAGTCACTGTGCAGAAAGGACCAATGGCCAGTCCAAAGTACAAAAGGCACACATGGCCACAGGGCACAGTCAAAGCCCTAACTCTTTTCCTGACGTAACCCCCACTACACTGTGCAGGGGCATCATGGTGGGAATGGCAAGGCACCTCAGTGGGAAGGTGGGTGGGGTGCACCTCAGCTGAGTTGAGGAACTTCCCCAGTGGTTCTGGAGGGGGCTCCATGCCCATTACAATTAGCTGGGGAGTGCAAGGTCACAGTTTCTCAGTTTGGGGACTTGCCCACTGCCTCCGGAGGTTTCTCCATGCCCACTACAATTAGCTGGGGAGTGTAAACTCACAGTCTCTGTGTTGAGGGACTTGCCCACTGGTTCTGGAGGGGGCTCCATGCCCATTTCCCTATGCTGGGGAGTGCAAGGTCACAGTGTCTGAGGTGGGGAACATGCACACTTGTTCTGGAGGGGCCTCCTTGTACAACAGTCCCTGGGGGTGGACTACATGCCCTCTGCTGAAGGTGAGGGCTGCTGTGTCCCAGCCTGAGGTGAGGGCTGCTGTGTCCCAGCCTGAGGTGAGGGCTGCTGTGTCCCAGTCTGAGGTGAGGGCTGTTGTGTCCCAGTCTGAGGTGAGGGCTGCTGTGTCCCAGCCTGAGGTGAGGGCTGCTGGGTCCCAGCCTGAGGTGAAGGCTGTTGTGTCCCAGCCAGAGCTGAGGGCACCCTGACTACTGCTTTTGGGGGGGGGGGCTCTTGCCCCTCTTAGTTGGTGGAGTGGGATCCTTCCCTTTCCTGCTGGTGGAGTGGGATCCTTCCCTTTGCTGGCTTGTGGAGTGGGATCCTTCCATCTCTGGGTGGTGGAGTGAGATCCTTCCCTCTCTTGCCTCCACGACCAGGTGGTGCCTTCACTGTCCCTGTGGACTGTTTGGCTGAGGTGCTGAGCTGGGGTGTTGGGACCCTGCTCTTAAGGGCAGGACTGGGAGGTGGAGGGGGAGAGAAGAAGTCAAGTTGGGCAAGGAAAAGCTTCTTAGGGACGGTGGGGCGGGATGAGGGAGGAGGGATGGGAGTGGAGGTTGAGGGAGTGGTTGTTGGAGGTGTATGTCTGCTGGACTTGGGTGCAGGTGCATGGGCAGTGTGCTGATGTGAGGTGGATGGCTGTTGGGTGTCTGTGTGTGTGCGTTTGTGTCTCTCTTAGGAGGTGGGGTCAGACAGGGTGTGAGAGGACACAGGAGACACATGGATGGATGTTGTGGAGGTGTCTGCAAGTGAACTGTGTGTCCTACTTGGTGTGGTGATGGTAGTGGTGGCTGTTGATGAAGTGCATGCAGGTGTGAGTGCGGATGTGACAGTGCGGGAGGAACAGGAGGAGGGGGGAGACAGTGGAGGCAGTGGATGTTGTCGTGTGTGCAACTGTCTGTTGTTTGTGTGAGTGTTTGTGGCCTGAAGTGTGCTGCCTGTGTTTGTCTGTTCCACGCTTGTGTGATGGTTTGTGTGTATGCTTGTCTGTATGTGTGCATGGGATGGGCTGGGGTTGAGGTGATTGGGACTGAGAAGTGGTAGTTGAAGGAGGGACAGTAGGAACAGGGACAATGGCTGCCATTAGAGAGGAGGCCAGAGCCTGAAATGATCTCTTTTGGGCTGCCAATACACTGTGAATGCTGCCAGGAATGCACTGCATTGCTGCCTCTGGTATGACAGCCCCTAGATGGCATTCACAATGGTTGACTGCCTTACGGAGATGGTTCTCAGGAGGTCAATAGCCTCCTTGGTGAGGGCAGCAGAGCTCACTGGGGCAGGGCCTGAGGTGAATAAGGCGAAGGAGATGCCCACCCTCCTGGGTGAGCGTGCACAGGCAACTCAGTGAGGAGCTCCTGGGAAGGGGGTTCTGGTATGGGGGTGGCGGCTGTACCTGTAGCTGGCGTGGTCCCAGTGGTGTTTGCCACCACCAGGGAGCTTCAGAGTCAGTGTTGTTACCTCCTCTCTCTGCCATGGTGCTCTCCATACCCTCCGCCCTACTGGTCCCCTCAGCGTCAGTGGAATCTGCCTCCTGGGTCATGTGAGATGCAGCTCCATCTATCACCGGTGCCCCGGCAACTCTGCCAGATGATGCTAATGCACACATGGACAGGATGACAAAAGAAAAAAGGGGGTTTGAGAGAAAGGGAGCACTGGGTCAATTACAGCACCAACACCACATATGGCATACACATTACCGTCACACAAAGGGATCAGGATTGTGTCCCATGCATCGCACTGGCATTACATTGGCTAGGTACCACAGCAAGAGAGTCAAACACTGCCTACTGCACCCCTCCTGGGACCCCCTACGCCCTGTCTGACATGGTACGCAACCTAGCTTTGTTACCAGATTTAGCAATACATCCATTACCCTTGAGCTGGATCACGGTACATTCTCTGAGCTCGCATTCAGGGGCACCCACTAACTGACAGCCACCAATAGGTTCCCATGCCACCTACCAAACATAGTTGTAACGCACACTGTACTCAGCCCCCTGTGGCTGCTGTGATGGCCTCAAGTGCCCATCCAGCTCTGGGTAGGCCACCGCCAGTATGCGGGCCATCAGGAGGTGAGGTTCCGTAGGGCACCCTGCCCTCGTTGGGAGGTCATCCCCAGCTGGACCTCTGCATTCTTCCGTGCCCAGCATCTGAGGTCCTCCCACCTCTTCCTACAGAGGGTGCTCTGCCTCTAGACCACCAGGATCTGCATGTCCTTGGTGATGACACACCACAATCCCTTCTTCTGATGGGTGCTGACCTGCAGAGGAAACACAAACAGAGGGACACCATGAACCATACAATCCAGCCTGTCACACATAAGGCCCACAAAGTCCCTTCCATTCCCATTGACACACACATTACTCAGCACCAACCATGTACACTATCACCAGACATACGATCCCCCAAATGACACAATGCTTGCTCACACATCTCCATGCAACCCTGTCACATGCACCGTGCCCAAAGTGTACTCCCCTGTTGGTCCGGAGGCCAATACAGCTGCCCATACTGTCGTAGGATCCCATCCACCAAACGCTCCAACTCTTCCGAAGTGAAGGCAGGGGCCCCTTCCCTGGTCACACGGGCCATGGTAGGATCCAGACACAGGTCACAGCAGCACAGGCAGTGTAGGTGTTGTCCTGTGGAAAGTCAGGAATCGAGTGAGGTTATGGACAGAAAATGGCGGTCACGTAAGTGGCGGTGTACATCGTCACCACCGCCGGTGATCCCCATTGGCCACTGTACTCCATAGAGCCCCATGTTATCCTATGAGGAATAGCACGGCGGTGCAAGACTGTCTTCCGCCATGACACGCAACGCTGGCGGAGTTACCTCACTTCCATCTGTCCCTACATACGCAACAGGTGGTCGACATTTTATGGTGGAGGACAATTTTCAGATAATCGACAACTTCGTCATTTCCATTTTTCGCACATACATTGCCATTCCCAATGTTGCATCACGTTTCTGCTCTATGTACACTGAGGTTGTGGTTCTATTGTTTAAATTGTGACAACCTACTCACTCTTGTGACTCTTAGATACCTACCATTGCAGAGGAATCGGAGGACAACACAAGCCACCATGTACAGACCCCTTGTGGACTTGGCTTCATTGGAGGTGAAGCATATAATACTCACCTATGGACTGGACAGGGCCACAATCACAGAGCTATTGGTTAATTGGAGCCTGATCGGATATCAGCTATCCGTCATCCCACTGGGATCCCCCTCTAGTGCAGGTTCTATCAGTGCTCCACTTCCTGGCAACTGGTTCATTCCAAGTGACAGTGGGCTTGGCAGCAGGAATGTCACAGCCAATGTTCTCAATTGTGCTGGCAAGGATTTTGTCTGCCCTGGTGAAGCACATGTGCAGCTACATTTCTTTCCCCAGGTGGAAGATTTGGCCACTGTGAAGGCAGGATTCTATGCAATGGGACATATACCCCACATTATTGGGTGATTGATGGTACACATGTTGCATTTGTTCACCCCGCCAGAATGAACAGGTGTAAAGGAATCGGTAGAGTTTCCACTCACTCAATGTGCAAATGGTGTGCCTGGCTAACCAATACATTTTCCACGTCACTTCCAAGTATCCTGAGACGGTGCGTGACGCCTTCGTCCTGAGGAATAGCAGCATTCCACATGTGATAGCACAACTACAGAAGCAGAGGGTGTGGCTAATTGGTGAGGCTGAGCCCCCATCCAATGTATGTCAGTGTATGCCTTCTGGTGTTGACCCCATACCATTGTGTAAGGCTAATGTTTGTCTCACAATACTTGCAGGTGACTCTGGCTACCCAAACCTATTGTGGCTCCTGACCCCTATGAGGAATGCAGGACAGGGACTGAGAATCGTTATAATGATGCACATGGGCGAACCAGGAGAATTATTGAGAGGACCTTCGGCCTCCTAAAGGGCAGGTTCAGATGCCTCCATCTAACCGGTGGATGCCTGTGCTACTCACCCGAGAAGGTCTGCCAAATAGTAGTGGCATGCTGCATGTTGCACAACCTCGCCCTCAGATGACATGTGCTTTATCTGCAGGAAGAGGAGACTGGAAATGCTCCTGTGGCAGCAGTGGACCCTGAGGACAGTGAGGATGAGTAGGCAGAGGATGAGGATGTGGAAAACAGAACATAAGTTATGCGTCAATACTTCCAATAACATACAGGTGAGTCAGTGGAACTGACCACTCCTCTGTTTATTGATGTGTTCTGTGTGGCTGTAGCAGGATGTCATTCACTTCCTTTGCATCTCTACTTACTGTCATCTATGGCTTCCCATTTTGCAGATGTTGGTGATATGACAACAGTGTACTGATGTGGTGTCTACAGACAGATACAGGTCTTAAAATGTATGCTATCACAGTGTGCAGATCATTTGCACAAAATGTAACTGTTTCCATGTATGCACATTTTCATCACATAAAACACTTTCACTTAGGTTGTGTTCAAGGGTTGTGTCCAAGGGTGTTTATTGTAGTGCAAAAGATCGACAGAAAAGTGAAATGGAATGGGGTGATGGTAGAGATTAGTCCAGGGTACTGTTCCAGTCTGTTTGTAGCACAGGTCCAGTGTCCAAGAGGCCATAGGAAGGGGAGCAAAGGCAGTTCAAAGTGGACAAGGTGACAAGGTGGGACACAAGGGGAACATTCAGGAGAGTCTCATTTCCTGGCGGTGGTCTTCGTCTTGGCAAGTGTCTCTGGCTTCTGTCTGGGTCGCAGGGAACGTTTGAGGGGTGGTTCACCTTCTGCAGGCGGAGGTGTGCTGGTGGCCTGTGGGTCCTGTGGCAGGGCCTCCTGCCCACTAGCTGCAGCAGACGTGGTGGCTGGTCAGTAGACTGGCTAGTGGTAGGGGCCCACTGGTCTGCTGTCCATTCCCTCATGATGTTGGTCATATCTGCCAGCACCCCTGCTATGGAGCCCATGGTGGTGTTGAGGGCCTGCAAATCCTCGCTGATCTCCTGATGGTGTGCCTCCTACATGTTGGTTAGGATCTGGCCCATCTTGTCCTAAGATTGTTAGTAAGCCCCCAGGACATTGGTGAGTGCCTCCTGGAGAGTCGGTTCCCTGGTCCAGTCCTCGCCCTGGTGTACAGCGGTCCTCCCAGTGTCCCTCTTCCCCTGTGTCCATGTTCCCTGAACGGTGTGCCCACTGCCACTGACCCCAGGTCCCTGATAATCTTGGGTGTGAGGTGTGGACTGGGGTCCCTGTACAGGTAGGCACACTGCTGATTGACGTGTCCTGGGGACAGAGGTGTGGGGACATTGGGTGGGTGCTGTGGTGTTGGATACTGATGGGGGAGGCTCTGTGGTGGACTTTGAGTGGGCTGGGATGGTCGATTGATCAGTGGTCCCTGATGGGCCAGGTAGTTCATCCAGATCCCGAAGTCCAGAGTTACTGTCATAAGTGGGGGCATCTTCTGTTGGGGGACTGGTCAGTCTTGGTACCTCCTTGCCGCTGAGATTGGCCGGGGCACCTATGGGGATGTATGTCTGTGACATATTTGACAACCCTTGCTTCCCCTCTATTGTTGCTGTTGCCCTGCCAACTTTTTGTGTATGGTGATGTATTGTGTGTTTGTTAGTTCTCCATGCTGTTCATGTTTTGGTGGTGGGTGTCCATGCAGGGCTGGGAGGGCTGTCCATGCTTTGGTATGGCATGCAGGGCTTGGCATTGAGGTTAGTAATATGTGTAGGTACAGTGTGTGTGATGGAATGGAGTGATGGGAGTGAGGGTGAGTGGGTGAGATGGCATGCAGTTATGGTGGGTGATAATTAGTAAATATTGACACACCAGTGTCCAGTCCTCCGGCTACTCCAGAGAGTCCCTCAGGATGCAGTATTGCCAAGACTTGCTCCTCCCATGCTATGAGCTGTAGGGGAGGAGGTGAGTTTCCATGCCAGTCCTCTGGATGGCGAGCTGGTACCTTGTTGCCACGAAATGTACCTTCCCTCATAGGTCGTTCTACCTCTTCCTGATGTCTTCCCTTGTTCTTGGATGCTGTCCCACAGTGTTCACCCTGTCCACGATTCTCTACCATAGCTCCATCTTCCTGGCAATGGATATTTGCTGTATCAGTGCTCCAAACAGCTGTGGCTGTACCCTGACTATTTCCTCGACCATGACCAGCAACTCCTCATCTGTGAAACGGGGTGACTTTGTGGGGACATGGGTGCTGTGTGGTGTGTGTTGTGCAGAGGCTGTTGAGTGATGTGGTCGCGAGTGGGATGTGGGGTACATGACGGATGGATGGGTGTTTGTGATTTGTGTGTGAAGTTGTCTCAGTGGTCTTCGTGTTAGTCTTGTGGCGCTTATTGGTATTCGTAAAGGGTGGTGTGTGATGTGGGTGTGTGTTTTCTAGTGCTATGGGTGGGTGGGTGTGTGTGTGGTGAGCGTCAGCTGTGTGTGTTTAGTTTTTGCCAATGTTGTTTTGTTTTGTATTAGGGTGGCCATTCTGACCACGCCGGTGTGTACCACCAATGGTTTACTGCCATTGCATTTCCACTGTGGTGATTCATGGGTCATAGTGTGGTGGGCGTTGTTTTGTTGGCGGAACAGTATGGGTGTTCATACCACCACTTTAGCACTGACCTTTGGGCTGGCAGATTTGTGTTTGTAGTAGCATTCTGTCAGTCTAGTGTGTGTGTTGTAATATGACGAACGGATATTTGCCACCGCGTAGGTATTTTGGCGGCCGTCAATGCAGCAGTAAGCGGGATTTACCGCCAGTGAAATAATTTTAAGTTCTCGTGTGCTGGTAATGAAAAACTCTCCAAAGTTGATTTTCATTACAGTGAGGCCTGCCACTGTCATAGGCCAGCATTAGAAATTCCTTACATAGACTTTAAATTGTTCCTGATCTGAGAGGATTAACTGCATCATGTTTAGTACCATTGAAATGGTGATAATAAATTCTTTCCCCTGGAGAAGTCAGATGTATTATTACTATTTTAGAAATGTCACTATAGAAAGTATGCATTTCATTGCACTCACTCCTTAGTCTGCCTACGGCCTATCTCCAATACACGTCTGGCATGGGATAGGTAATAGCTACACTCGTGCATTCTCTTCAGACACTCACAACACAGGATACTTGCATGCATCTGCCTACTGATAGGTCTTCTTGGTTAGACCTTACACTCACACCTCAGAGGGGTAGTGTCTGGCATCCCCACAAAAGGGCTGATTACCTTGACTGATAATCTGGAGCAGAGGCTCACCTGACAGGGAACCTGTGCACTTCAAAAGAACTCTTTATAGTCAACCCACTTATCAAAGGCATATTTTCCATACATATTGGACCCATGACTGACTCAAGGCACTGCACATCTGGACTCAAGACTGACTGCTCTCAGGACCAGCTGCCCTGCTTGGTTGTGCCGCCCTGCTACCTGCTGATCTCTGCCCGGCAACCGAAGAGTCGGCATCCAAGCCCAGAGTGACTCAGAGAGGCCCTGCTTTCCCTTCACAGCTCACCTCACAACTTAACAACTTCACCCGAGCGGCTTGTGCCTTACATTGTTGCTCTCATTGTGTCAACTTCACCTGAGTGACCTCTGCCTTGCTTTGCCGCTTTCATCACATCAGCTTCACCTGAACGGCCTCTACCTTGCTTTGCCACTTTTGTTGCATCAACTTCACCCATGCAGCCCCTGCCTTTCTTTGCTGCTTTCATCATCTCAACTTCACCCGAGCAGCCTCTGCCTTACTTTGCCTCTCTCATCGCAACAACTTCACCCGAGTGTCTTCTGACCTTCTTGTCGCTTGCATCACATCAACATCACTAGAGTGACTCCCGCCTCCTTTGCTGCTCTCATCGCATCAACCTCACCGAGTGGCTTCTGTCCTGATTCTTTGCTCTCAATGCATCAATCTCACCTGAGCGCTTCCTGCCATGATTTGATGCTCTTACCTCATCGACCTTGCACCTAAGAGGCTTCTGCCCTGCTTCACCAATCTCACTGCATTAATGTCACCAAAGCGGCGCCTGTCTTGCTTCACCACTCTCATCGTAGGAACCTCAACCAATCAGCTTATTCCCTCTTTCGCCTCTCTCATCTCTACATCGTCACCTGAGTAGACTCTGTTCCACACTTGCAGCTCACCCTGCTTCAGTCTCAATCGAGTGACCCTCTGCTCAGCTTCCCCGCTCGCACCTTGTCAACTTCAACCCAGGCAGGTCTGGCCTGCACAGCCACAACCTGCTCCTGGTAGGAGCACGACCACGAACATTGGACACTTGTGCCAAGGAGGCCCCGGCACCATCTTTTTGACCTATTACTCTTTTCTTGTACATTTATCATACTACCTTCAGGTTTCAAAGTTAAATATTTCTGTATTGTATTGAACATAAAAGTATCTAGATAGACAAGCTTTATTTTTCTAAATATCCATGTAAAGCCTCTTTCTGTGGTGTACCTCGTATGATTATTGGGTGTGTGAAGCACAGGTACTTTACACACTACCTCCTAAGTTAGGCCTGCCTGCTCTGAGCCAAGCTACCCAAAGTTGAGCACAGGCTAATTTATGATGTGTCATTGACTTGCCCTGACCAGAGCTGTGGCTCCTACTTGGCCATGGTGCACACTTCTAACACAAGTCCATAGGTACCTAACACGACAATCCTACCCCTTCTTAATCAGGAATTACACTTAATAAATGTAATAGACAATCCCAAATGTTGTCCTATGAGAGGGGTAGGCCTCACAGTAGAAATAAACACATTTTGGATTTTTTCACTACAAGGACATGTGAAAAGTAAAAGTATATGTCCTTCCTTTTACTCTACCCTATGGGCTACTTACTAAAGCAAAACACAAATGATGGACGGAAGGCGGAACCAATCAAACATTCACCTCCAGTCACAGATCTGGGTTTAGTCCATCAATTCTTTTGCTCACCATGCCACCCCAATTTGAAACCAGGTGTACGCAAATCAGTCTTCACCCGGTTCCTCACGAGAACAGTCCAGCCCGAACTGCTAGGTCACGTCCTCCCTGGACTGGAAACAAGCATCCTGGGACTGGTTTCAGGGTTTCATCCTTCATCAGCCAGGCTAGCTTGAATCTGGTAGCATAGTGAGCCCGGGACCCACGTCTGGGCATACCCGGGGCACTTATAGCAGCAAAAGCAAAGCAAAACACAAATGATGGATGGAATGCAGAATCAATAAAACATTCAACCCCCCTCACAGATCTGGGTTTATTCCATCAATTCTTTGCTCACCATGCCACCCCAGTTTGAACCCAGCCGTATGCACATCAGTCTTGACCCTGTTCCTCATGGTAACAGTCCAACCCGAACTGCCAGACCAGGTCCTCCCTGGACCGGTAGCAAGCATCCTGGGACCAGTTTCAGGGTTTCACCCTTCATCAGCCAGGCTAGCTTGAATCCAGTGGCATAGTGAGCCAGGGACCCACGTCTTGGCATAACCGGCGCACTTATGGCAGCAAAAGCAAAGCAAAACACAAATGATGGACGGAATGCAGAACCAATCAAACATTCACCCCCAGTCACAGATCTGGGTTTAATCCATCAATTCTTTGGCTTACCATGCCACCCCAGTTTGAATCCTGCTGTATGCAAATCAATCTTGACCCTGTTCCTCATAGGAACAGTCCAGCCAAAACTGCCACGCCGGGTCCACCCTTCATCAGCCAGGCCAGCTTGAATCTGGTGGCATAGTGAGCCCGGGACCCACATCTGGGCACACCCGGCACACTTATGGCGACAAAAGCAAAGCAAAACACAAATGATGGATGGAATGCGGAACCAATCAAACATTCACCCCCAGTCACAGATCTGGGTTTAATCCATCAATTAATTTGCTCACCATACCACCCAAAGTTGAACCCAGCTATATGCAAATCGGTCTTGACCCTGATCCTCATAAGAACAGTCCAGCCCACACTGCCAGGCCAGGTCCTCCCTGGACCAGAAACAAGCATCCTCGGACATGTTTCAGGGTTTCACCCTTCATCAAACAGGCTAGCTTGAATCCAGTGACATAGTGAGCCCGGGACCCACGTCTGGGCATACCCAGCGCACTCATGGCAGCAAAAGCGAAGCAAAGCACAAATGATGGAAGGATTGCGGAACCAATCAAACAAATCCCCCCCAGTCACAGATCTGAGTTTAATCCATCAATTCTTTTGCTCACCATGCCACCCCATTTCGAACCCAGCAGTATGCAAATCAGTCTTGACTCTGTTCCTCATGGGAACAGTCCATCCCAAACTGCCAGGCCAGGTCCTCCCTGGACCGGAAACAAGCATCCTGGGACAGGTTTCATGGTTTCACCCTTCACTATGCCACCAGATTCAAGCTAGCCTGGCTGAAGAGGGGTGATACCCCGAAACCGGTCCCAGGATGCTTGTTTCTGGTACAGGGATGAATTGACCTGGCAGTTCGGCCTGGACTGTTCCAATGGTGAGCAGGGTCAGGACAGATTTGCATATGGCTGGGTCTAAACTGGAACGGCATGGTGAGCAAAAAAACAGATGGATTAAACCCAGATCTGTGACAGGGGGTGAATGTTTAATTTGTTCTACATTCCGTCCATCAACTGTTCTTTTTGCATTTGTTGCCCCAAGTGGGGAGGGTATGCCCAGACGTGGGTCCCGTGCTCACTATTCCACCTGATTCAAGCTAGCCTGGCTGAAGAGGGGGGATACCTCGAAACTGGTCCCAGGATGTTTGTTTCTGGTCCTCGGATGACATGGCACGGCTGTTCGGGCTGGACTGTTCCCCTGCTGAACAGGGTCACAACTGATTTGCATATGCCTGGTTCCAAACGGGAACAACATGGTGAGCAAAAAAACTGATGAATTAAACCCAGATCTGTGACTGGGGGTAAATGTTTGATTTGGTTTACATTCCGTCCATCAACTGTTCTTTTTGTGTCTATGGGCTACTTAGGGTCTATCTTAGGTGTATCTTATGTGTCATCAATTGGGAGTTTAAAGCTTGGCAAGGAGTTCTAAATGCCAAGTTGACATAGCAGTGAAATTGCACATCCAGGCTCTACCGTGGCAGACCTGAGGCATGTTTAAAGGGTTACTTAAGTGGGTGGCACAATCAGTGCTGCAGGTCCACTGGTAGCATTTACTTTACAGGCCCTGGGCACATATAGTGCACTTTACTACGGATTTATACATAAATTATATATGCCAATTGTGGCTCGACTAATGTTACCATATTTTAGCGGAATGAGCACATGCACTTTAGTACTGCTTAGCAGTGGTAAAGTGCCCAGTGTCCTAAGGCCAGCAAAACACATCAACAAAAATTGTGGCAAAACCAGCAAATGGTTTGGGGAAAACCACCCTAAGGCTGTCAGGTCTAACACTCATGTAGAAATTTTTTTCCTCTCATGTCACCTACATAGACCAATACACATTCTTGACTGAAATGAATGATACTGTTCACCTGAGTGCACAGCTCTGATTCTGGCTCCCAGAATCCAAAGGTTTTATCAATACCTTGCCACTTAGCAGGGAGTGGCTATCTAGGAGGGGATGAATAGTTAACAGAAAAGACAACAACCTTAATAATTCCTCTTTTGACTTGTAAATGCTAGATGGGGCTGCTCTCATTAAGTCCTAGAGCCCTCCAAGATGATTTAACACCACAATCAGCTGGAGAGAGCCATATTTGGCTCTGGTAGAGAGGATAATGTCTAATTTAAATGGTAGGATGGTTTCAGAGTTATAGAGGCAATCCTGGTAGAGTAAATGTTTGATCAATTTAGATATAGAGCTTCTAGAATCTTATACAGTAAAGCAATAATGGGCATAGAGCTAAAAAGTACAGAAAATGTGGTGGGGAAATTATCCAATCACTGCTGAGTTCAGCCATGCTGACATTTAAGGGACTGGAACTGATACCCTCTTTGACTGCTCTAAGGATAGAAAGATGAATGATTCTTGACTATAAGAGACACCAGATGACCACAGAGGACTTGGCAATCAAAGAAGTCTGGCTGGAGAGAGACCTTGTGCCTAGAAGCATGTCTTGTAGACCTGGGGGCTGCGGAAGTGACCAAGGGGAATTTTTTCAGCAGTTGGAGAAAA
The DNA here is from genome assembly GCF_031143425.1 of Pleurodeles waltl. NCBI lineage: Eukaryota > Metazoa > Chordata > Amphibia > Caudata > Salamandridae > Pleurodeles > Pleurodeles waltl. Next base: position 1,016,226,398 of record NC_090440.1, read on the forward strand.
GTGGGATTTAGTCCCTTTCTAATTCTGGAAGACTTGGATAAGGTGCTGATGATTGCCCTGAGTCAGTAGTCATAAGGAAGGCAGGGAAATTAGATTTACTCCCTTTGAGCTTTTTCCCACAAAATTAGGTCTGTGGGACCTTGCAGGAAAGGTATCTGTGTTTAAGGAATCCACCCAGTTGCAGCTAGTTTTTACATTATTTCAGTTTTCATCAGATAGATCTGAAAGCTAATTCATGTCAGAAGGAATTGTTACAAGGGGAACAATTATTTTAAAATTTCAAATGTCCTTATTGATAAACTTTGTGAAATACAGTATCCAAGGAAGCTGTTAGGAGAGCAATGAAATTAGGCTGGTACACACCCAGGGAAAGCCTTTTTGAATCACAAAGCAAGAATTATATTAGAAACAGCATGGTTTATGTCACCACCTTTAATGGGAATTCAAATGCAATTAAAAAGGCAATTAAAAGGAATTGGAATATTATTTCAGGGTTACCACACTTCCAAGAACCCACGCTCTTGCCTTCAGGTGTAATAACATTTTTACGGCTAGCTTTGTCGATCTAACACAGCAAATTCTACAATGGATCTGAGAACACTTTTGAACCTTCCCAGGTGCAATTACACCACAGATGTGGAAATTGTTTCACATGTGCCAGAATTATTAAGGGTGTTGAATTCAGACATTATAATGAATCAATAAGACATACGGAGTTCACAAGTTATAAAACCAAGAATGTGATATTCTGTATAATTTGCCACTGTGACAAAGTATGTTGGAAAGACTAATGAGGAAATTAAGAAACGAATCATACAACATAAATCTTGGATCCGGTGTGGAATACTGCAGGCTCCTATGGTGCACCACATTGATGAGAGGAAACATAATACATCTGATTGGAAATTGACTGCCCTCAGACATGTAAAGCCCAAAGGCACATAACATGCTATTAAATTTAGAGGCTTACATCATTTTACACCTCCGAGCTACGGAGGATAACTTGAATGAGATGTCCAAAATTTTCAATACATTTGATTAAGAATGACTTCTCTGCATTTTTAATTACAGTATGAAAGCAATGGACCCTCAATTTAGTAAAATATACACTAAGGGTGATCCATGGAGAACTACAAATTCCAAGATCCCCAGAGACACCATTCTTTGTATCCATCTGTTCATGACTAAGGAAGTGGTGTAAGGCCCAGAGACTCCCCCCCTTTTGTATGCTTTGTTGAACATAATAGCATAACATTACTGATGGACCTAGTCCTTGTTGCAGGTTTGCCCCAAAGTTTTTGCCTTCCTCCTCCTATTTTTCTAACTTTCTTTTTGTTGGTTTTAGGATTCTGGGCCCATTACCACTGATAATCAGTGCTAAAGTGCATGTGCTCTCTCACCTAAAATATGTATGATTGGCTTACACCTGTTTGGCATATTTAATTGACCTCTAAGTCCTTTTTAAATGGTATTTAATATAGCCAGGGCCTAGAAATTAAATGCTACTAGTGGGCCTGCAGCACTGTTTGCACCACCTACAGAAGTACCCTTTCAAACCTGTCACAGGCCTGCCACTGCAGGGCTTGCGTGCACAGTTTATTGCAACATTGACTTGGTATTTCAAACTACTTGCCAAGGCCTAAACTCCCTTTTTGTTACACCTAAGGTAGGCCCTAGGTAGCCCTATGGGCAGGATGCTGTGTAAGTAAAAGTAGGACATGTACCTTTAGGTTTTGCACGTCCCAGAAGTGACAAACAGGCTATTTCTTTTTCACTGCTGCTCCTTCCATAGGTTAGTAGTGGGAGTCCCCTTAAATACTTTTAAGTGATAATTCCTGATTGTTGCTATGTTTTGTGTGCTTGGAATGGTAGTGAGAAACTCTTCTTAATGGTGTAGTTAGATTTTACCTTACTATTTTAGAAATGGCACTTTTAGAAAGTGGGTATTTCTCTCTGCTTATAACTCTATGTGCTTTACAGCCTGACTCCAATCCACGTCTAGGGGTGAGTGACAGCTGCACTTTGTGCATACTTTTCAGATAGCCACAACACTGGGAGGGCTGGTTGTGACGGGAGATACATCTGCATTTTTCTGCATGCTGATAATCTTTCTGGGCTGGGAGAGGGAGAGGTTTTTCACGCCTTACATGACAATGGGTTATATCCTGCCCTCAAGCAATGGGCTGATTCATCCCTACTGATATCTGGAGCCAGGATGGGTTGAAATGGGTTTGTTGTAAACTTGAAAGAGTTCCTTTGAAGTCACTCTGTACATCAAATATAGTTATGAGTATAAGTACAGGGGGGACTGATGCCATGTAAAAAGAGCACTTTTGGATCTGGAACTGAACCTCTGTCAGAAGTTCTGCTGCGCTGCATAAAGGACTCATCTGGACTGCTTTTCTGTTTTTTGCCCTGTTGCCTGCTAACTGCTGTGCTGCTTAAAGGACTCAAACTGTTCCGTTCTGCTTGTTGCCCTGCTGCCTACTGCCCCCGACACTGATCTGACCAAATACTGTTTGGGACCTGTAACCAGACACTGCTGTCACTACTAATTGCACATTTCCAGAGGACAGCTGTGCTTACAGGAGAAACTGCAATCTCTACCAACTGCTTTGTTGTGCTTGCCTGCTGCCTGCTACTTGCTGGGCTAAAGGAGAGACTGCCACCTTGCCATTTATCGGGAATAAGCTGACCTGCTGTCTGTTACCCTGCTTGAGTCCTACCAGAGCACTCTTAGGGCTGTTTTTAACCTACCCCAAGCACCTCTTCCATGGACTCTATTCCCTGTGAGTCTGGCAGCATCATGCTCTAGTTGAAATTTGCAGCCCCTCCTCTGCAGGAAGGGTGCGGTTGTCAAGCTCTCTATGGTGTTTTCTTCTGACTCGCATGGGTGAGCCGTTGAGCCATCTTTGTTCACCCCACATTACTGAGCCACTGAGAAAGCCTCAGATCAGCGCCCCCCCCTTTTGTGAGGGAGATCATGATGAGCTGCCACACTGAAGAGAAGACACTGTGCTGAGTGCTCAGCAGCTCTCCCTCACAGTGGCAACCTCTCTATATTCAGTGCCAGTGAGTCTAGCCTGGCACTCAGCTGCCAGAGCGGGTTCTCACCGATGTGGGGACCATCCGTAGCCAGCATGTACAGGAAATCAATGCTGATGGACTGGGGATTCTGACCCCCAGATAACTGTGCTGTTAAGCCTGAGCATCCTTGTCCTTACTTGGAATAGCATCACCTCCTCATTGTGAGGCTCAAAAGATACAGGGGGTCATTCTGCCCTCGGCGGTAAAAGTCCCTTACCGCCGGTCAGAAGACAGCCATACTACCGCCGCGGCTGCGGTAAACTGCCACGGTCATTCTGACCTCCAACTGTCAACCCCTCCAAAAACTCGACATCCACGGAAGGCCGCCACAGCAGCGGGCAGCGATAAACTGGAGAAGACCAAACCTCCACCGCCACGCCAACACAAACACGCCCATGCCATTCTGACCCACAAATCCACGCGGCGGTCTTTCAACCGCGGTATTCCATTGGCGGTACACACCGCCGCGGTCAAAATACACACACCCTTACAAAACACAGCCACATTGGACAATTTGAATTACACACACCTGATACACATACAAACAACACTCCCCACACCCATTACAATATAAAACACACACCCACATCACCCACAAACCCTTACGACCACAATTACTGAGAGAAGGCCAGAGATACTGAGAGAGAGCACAGGGAACGCTAAGCACAACACACACAGGAACCCAACATCATCACCCACACCACAACTACGCACACACCACCACGCACACCACCACAAACAACACCCCACACCTCATCCACACCACCCCATGGCACCCCAAAGACACCCCAGGTTCTCGGACCAAGAACTCAGGGTCATGGTGGAGGAAATAATTAGGGTAGAGCCCCAGCTCTTCGGCACACAGGTGCAACACACCACTATAGCAAGGAAGGCTGAGCTATGGCAAAGGATTGTAGACAGGGTCAACGCTGTGGGACAGCATCCCAGAAATCGGGACGACATCAGAAAGCGATGGAACGACCTACGGGGGAAGGTGCGCTCCATGGTATCAAGGCACAACATCGCTGTGCAGAAGACAGGCGGCGGACCCCCACCCACTCCACCCAATTTACAGAATGGGAGCAAGAGGTAGTAAACATCCTGCATCCTCACGGCCTCGCTGGAGTACATGGAGGAATGGACTCTGGTAAGTACAATCTCAACTACTTAACCCCCCCCCAATCACCAGCATGCCAACCCACAACCCCACCCTCACCCCCAATCACAAACCCCCCAGCACACATCCTCCCTGCCATTGTCCCACCAGCACAACCCACCCTAAACAACACCAACCCCAGAATGACAACACAAACCATAGACAGCCATCACCAATGCATGACCACTGCACATACCCATCCCCCCCCACCCCCAACCACCCTCACAACCCCTCCCACAAGGGAATGCCAGCACTGGGGGACAAAGGCACACACAAAATGCACGCCATGGCACACACAAAAACTATAACAATACTCTGTTACCCCTGCAGGGCCCGAACGCCAACACACCGCCACGGAGGGTCCAGATCTGTCCATCCCACCCCCAGAACAGGCCCCCAGTGAGGACAGCAGCTCTGTCGACCTCGACCCTGACGACCAGCCCGGACCATCGGGGACCTCTGGACAGTCGGTTCCCCACACACAGACACAGGCCACACCAGACCTGACCCCCTCTGGGAACACCAGCACAGCTCCCACCCAGCGGGCCCATGCCTCTGTCTCTAGGACGCGTCAATCAGTGGTGTGTCCGCCACTACAGGGCACCCAGGCTGACCCAACACCCCAACAACAACAGGGACCTGGGGGCAGTGGTAGTGGGCACACCGTCCAGGGGACAGAGGCCCGGGGAAACAGGGCAACTGGGAGGGCTGCTGTGTGACAGGGGGGGGAGGACAGGCCCAGGGAACCCACTCTCCAAGAGGCCCTCACCACCATCATGGGAGCATACCACCACTCCCAAGAGAACATGGCGACGGTACTGGCCAGGTTCAGCGAGATCCAGGCACAGTAGGAGGAACGCTACATGGGGTTCAGCAATGAACTCACGTCCATCGGTACCGCTATGGGGAGCATTGTCCAGGTCTTAACCCGGATTGAAACCACATTGCGGGACCATGTGGCACCCCAAACGGCCCCTGTCACTAGCCAGGACCAGGAACAGCCCACCACCTCCGCCAGCGCTAGTGGACAGGAGGCCCCACCACAACGTCAGGCCACCCGAAGCCCACCTCCTGCTGAAGAACAACCACCCCGCAAGCAGATCTCACAGGAAGACAGAGTAGGATGCCAAGACCCCCGCCAGCATAAGATACCCCCTGATGTCATCCCACTGTCCCACATTGTCACCCTGTCCAACCTTGAACTGCCCCTGCTCCATCCTTCCACAGGCCTATGGACAAGGCACCTGTGAAACTGAGAACTGGACTCTGCCATGGACATTACCCCACCCCCTCCCATCACCGTACTAATATCATGCATCAAAATCTAGCAACACAAATAAACACTCATTGCACTTAAAATATTCAGGAGTCAGCCTGTATTATTTACAAATGTCTTACACAATACTGTACAATGATGGTCAGACAATTTGTGATGACAACATACCAATGTCAATACGCTTTTGTCCATGTGCTAAACAATCAGAAGTCACGCAGTGGGTCAAACAGCACTGAAAAGGGAAGGGAAAAGCAAAAATAAGTTAAAAAACAACTGGGGGTAAATGCAGAAAGTAGAGATGCAGGACGCTTTAAGGAAATGTTAAATTGCGTGGGTGATTCTTACCTGTCTGCTACTGAAAATACTGTTGGATGACTGTGTCACTGTTGTCTGTGTCGTCCCCGTCGTCTTCCTCCTCTTTACTCTCCACAGGCTCCACAGCTGCCACAACACCACCATCTGGACCATCCTCCTGCAGGAAAGGCACCTGGCGTCGCAAAGCCAGGTTGTGAGGCATGCAGCAGGCCACGATGATCTGGCACACCTTCTTTGGTGAGTACATTAGGGATCCACCAGTCATATGCAGACACCTAAACCTGGCCTTCAGGACCCCGAAAGTCCTTTCTATTATCCTCCTCGTTCGCCCATGGGCCTCATTGTACCTTTCCTCAGCCCTGGTCCGGGGATTCCTCACTGGGGTCAATAGCCAAGGCAGGTTGGGGTAACCAGAGTCACCAATTAGCCACACACGGTGTCTCTGTAGCTGTTCCATCACATAGGGGATGCTGCTATTACGCATCACATACGCGTCATGCACTGACCCTGGGAATTTGGCATTTACATGGGAGATGTACTGGTCAGCCAAACAGACCACTTGCACATTCATAGAATGGTAATTTTTCCTGTTTCTGTACACCTGCTCGGTGTCTCTGTAGCTGTTCCATCACATAAGGGATGCTGCTATTTCGCATGATGTACGCGTCATGCACTGACCCAGGGAACTTGGCATTTACATGGGATATGTACTGGTCAGCCAAACAGACCACCTGAACATTCATCAAATGATAACTTTTTCTGTTCCTGTACACCTGCTCACTTTCACTGGGGGGAACCAAAGCCACATGGGTCCCATCAATGGCACCAATGATGTTGGGAATATGTCCAAGGCCATAGAAATCACCCTTCACAGTGGGCAAATCACCCTCCTCAGGGAAAACAATGTATCTCTGCATGTATTTCATCAGGGCAGACAAAACTCTGGACAAAATCTTTGAAAACATAGGCTGAGACATTCCAGATGACATGGAATTCCTGTGGGTTGGCGGATGGGGGACATCAGGGCTGGCTCCAGCTGGGCACACAGTTCATGTATAGTGGCTCGGTCAAGTCTGTAGCGTAGTATTATATGGCGTTCTTCCATTGTCGACAGGTCCACCAGCGGTCGGTACGCGCGAGGATTCATCCTTCTCATCGCAAGTCCCAGCGGACGGTGCCTAGGAAGGACAACATGGAGCACAGTGTCAAGCAACCCACAGGTACGTAACCACAGCTTGCACAGTAATTGAATCGAAATGCAGTGAAAGGCTTGTATGAGTGGCAATGCAAGGCCTAGGCCTCTGTGACGCAGTTGAAATTATGCCATGTGGGCCCTTGAAATGGCGGCTGCCTGACCTGTGAAGTGGGACAATGGGATGTGAGGTCACTGCGCTAGCGTGGCACTCCGTGGCGGTAGGCGGTCGAAGACCGCTGTACGAAGGCGCATTGGTTAACATTGAACCCTATGGGTTTCATGAGCCAATGACGATGTGCGCCGGTGGTCGCGGTACGCACCGCCGCGGTACGCACCGCCGCGGGCGTGACCGCCATTTTCTATCTCCTTAATCACTCGAGACCTGATCATCCACAGGAGAGGACCTATACTGCAAGTGCTGCTGTGACCTCGGTCTGGAAGATACAATGGCTGCTGCGACTGGGGAAAGGGCACCTGCCTTCACTTCTGAAGAGTTGGAGAAACTTGTGGATGGGGTCCTCCCCCAGTATGCGCTACTCTACGGTCCTCCAGACCAACAGGTAAGTACACTGAGTGCACATTGAATGGGTTATGCCTGTGTGGAGTGGGGTGGATGTAAGTTGGTGGGGTGGGGAGAAAATGAGGAGTGCAAGGCACGGCAGATGAGAGGATGTGCCACATGGCAAGGTTGGGGAGGGGGGGGCATTCACATCTAACAAGCAGAAAAATAACGTTTTTTCTTTCCCACCCTGTACATGTCAAACAGGTCAGCGCCCATCAGAAAATCAACATTTGGCGTGCCATCGCCAAGGAAGTCCGGGCCCTGGGAGTCTACACCAGACGGGGCACCCACTGCCGCAAGAGGTGGGAGGACATCCGCCGCGGAACCAGAAAGACCGCCGAGTCACTGCTGGGGATGGCCTCCCGACCTAGGAGGGGTGCCAGTCGTACCCTGACCCCCCTGATGTCCCGGATCCTGGCGGTGGCCTACCCTGATTTGGATGGGCGCTTGAGGACATCACAGCAGACACAAGGGGGGGAGTATCTGCACATTCTGCTATCTTTACGCGCAGTTGAGGCATCTGGGTGGGGGAGGAGGGCTGTGGGTGACAGTAGGCCAGGGCACTTTCTGTAGTGTAGTCCCCTCCCTTAGACATTGCCCTGTGCCCCCGCCCCCCACCTCTGAAGGGTGCCAAGTACAGCTAACCATGGTCCTGCATCACACATGTGCGCGTTTGTTGTCCCTAGACCAGTTGGCCGAGTCAGAAGTACTGAGTAGTGTACCCCGATTGCGCGGCTTAGTGCATGAGGCACCTGTGTCTGTCCTCTCCGCCAACGGTGTTGACAAGGCATGCACTCAACCTGTTTTTATTTCTCCCCCCAACCTTTTTCTTTCTCTTCATGTGCATGTGTGCATTAGCATCATCAGGCGGAGGAGAATTGGCATCGGAGCACGAGGGAGCTGCAAGTCACAAGGCCCCGGTGGGCACTGGAACAGACACCGAGGGCACCAGTGATCCGGAGGGCGAGGGGAGTACCACCACGGGGACCGGTGAAGACACCAGCGACACGGACACGTCCTCGGTTGGGAGCTCCCTAGCGGTGGCGGCAACATCCGGGCCCCCCGCCTCTACAGGTACAGCCGCCACCCAGCGCACCAGCACCGCCCTCCCAGCAGCCCCTCAGCCTTCGCTCCGTGCCCGCTCGCCCAGGAAGGCGGGCGTCTCCTTCGCCCCAGGCACCTCAGCCCCTGCCCCTGTTACCCCTGCTGCCCTCAGTGAGGAGGTCATTGACCTCCTTCAGATCATCATTGTTGGGCAGACTACCCTTTTGAATGCCATCCATGGGGTAGAAAGGGAGGTGCATCGGAGCAATGCCTACCTGGAGGCCATTCATTCGGGTCAGGCTGCCCATCAACGATCATTCAATGCTCTGGCCTCAGCACTGACGGCAGCCATTGTCCCTGTTTCCAGCCTCCCTCTTCTAACTGCCTCCACCCTTTCTCTGTCTCCTGTTCCTCAGCCTATCCCATCCACACCATCAGACCAGCCTGCACACACCTCAACACCCAAGAGCAGCTCATCCAGACACAAGCACCACAGATCCCACAAACACTCACCCAAGCAACACCCAGATGCAGACATTCCAACAGTCACTACCACCTCTGTGTCCCCCTCCTCCTCGTCTCCCTCCTCCCTCCCTGTGATGTCTACACTCACACATGCATGCACACCACCATCAGCCAGTGCTTCCATCACCAGCACACCCTCCAGTCCAGTCCGCACACGTGCAGTCACAACCCCCACTGCAATTTACACGTCCCATGTGTCCTCTCCCACTGTGTCTGTCACCCCCTCTTCCAAGACACATAAACGCAGGCAGACACCCAAACAACAGCCAACCACCTCACGACAGCCTACGTCTCAGTCACCTGCACCCAAAGACAGCACACCTGGCTCTCCTACAACCACATCCTCTTCCTCCACTTCCATCACCACTACTCCTACCCTTTACCTTGGTCCTAAGAAATATTACCTCTCTAATCTTAACCTCTTTCCCTCCCCTGACCCACCCCCTCCATCTGCTAAGAGTCCCAAGAGCACCTCAGCCACCACCAGCCCTGCTTCGAGTGTCACAGTGGTGCATGGGTTCTGGAGTCCACCCTTTGGCGGCAGTGACACTTCACTCAGCAGCAAGGACACATCCAGCCCCCCCCCAGGCAAGAGGACCCGGAAACTAAAGGGCCGACACGGCTGCCCCCAAGGAGCTCACTTCGGCCACTTCACCTGCCACAACAGCCAGGGGAGGGAAGGGCCCGAGAGCCCCATCTAAGGAGCGAAAGGGCAGCAGGGCGGAGAGGTCAGCCAGCAGGAGCGCGGAGCAGGAGGGCCCCACAAGCCCCATCCCGGCTGCAAGGGACGAGAACAAAGGGCCCAGGACTCCATCCCCAAAGGGGCCTGCCACTGCACGGTCGGAGGGCGAGTGAGCAGGGAGTCCAGGCCAGGTCTGGCTCCCTAGACTTACTGGAAGACCACCGCTGAACAGGGCCCCGCCGTGAAGACAGGGACCGCTGAAGAGGGCCCCGCCGTGAAGACAGGCACCGCTGAACAGGGCCCCGCCGTGCAGAAGAGCACCGCTGAACAGGGCCCTGCCGTGCAGAAGAGCACCGCTGAACAGGGCCCCGCCGTGAAGACAGTCACCGCTGAACAGGGCCCCGCCGTGAAGACAGGCACCGCTGAACAGGGCCCCGCCGTGAAGACAGGCACTGCTGAAGAGGGCCCCGCCGTGCAGAAGAGCACCGATGAACAGGGCCCCGCCGTGAAGACAGGCACCGCTGAAGAGGGCCCCGCCGTGCAGAAGAGCACCGCTGAACAGGGCCCCGCCGTGAAGACAGGCACCGCTGAACAGGGCCCCGCCGTGAAGACAGGCACCGCTGAAGAGGGTCCCGCCGTGCAGAAGTGCACCGCCGAACAGGGCCCCGCCGTGCAGAAGAGCACCGCTGAACAGGGCCCCGCCGTGAAGACAGGCACCGCTGAACAGGGCCCCGCCGTGCAGAAGAGCACCGCTGAACAGGGCCCCGCTGTGCAGAAGAGCACCGCTGAACAGGGCCCCGCCGTGCAGAAGAGCACCGCTGAACAGGGCCCCGCCGTGAAGACAGTCACCGCTGAACAGGGCCCCGCCGTGAAGACAGGCACCGCTGAACAGGGCCCCGCCGTGAAGACAGGCACCGCTGAACAGGACCCCGCCGTGAAGACAGGCACTGCTGAAGAGGGCCCGCCGTGCAGAAGAGCACCGCTGAACAGGGCCCCGCCGTGAAGACAGGCACCGCTGAACAGGGCCCCGCCGTGAAGACAGGCACCGCTGAAGAGGGCCCCGCCGTGCAGAAGAGCACCGCTGAACAGGGCCCGCCGTCTCAAGCACCGCTCCGCTGGGCCCCGCCGTCTCAAGCACCGCTCCGCTGGGCCCTTCCTGTCAAGCAACACTCCGCTGGGCCCCGCCGTCTCAAGCACCGCTCCGCTGGGCCCCGCCGTCTCAAGCACCGCTCCGCTGGGCCCCGCCGTCTCAAGCACCGCTCCGCTGGGCCCTTCCTGTCAAGCAACGCTCCGCTGGGCCCCGCCGTCTCAAGCACCGCTCCGCTGGGCCCTTCCTGTCAAGCACCGCTCCGCTGGGCCCCGCCGTCTCAAGCACCGCTCCGCTGGGCCCTTCCTGTCAAGCACCGCTCCGCTGGGCCCCGCCGTCTCAAGCACCGCTCCGCTGGGCCCTTCCTGTCAAGCACTGCTCCGCTGGGCCCTTCCTGTCAAGCACCGCTCCGCTGGGCCCTGCCGTCTCAAGCACCGCTCCGCTGTGCCCTTCCTGTCAAGCACCGCTCCGCTGGGCCCCGCCGTCTCAAGCACCGCTCCGCTGGACCCTTCCTGTCAAGCACCGCTCCGCTGGGCCCTTCCTGTCAAGCACCGCTCCGCTGGGCCCTTCCTGCAAGCACTGTTCACGGTTCACTGTGCACACCATGCATCCTCCTTGACCAGTGGAGAAATGTATCCACCTGATGGACTGTGGCTTTGCACTCCCCAGGATGGTCCAGTGGGCAACCCACCCACTGTAGAGACATTGAGAGACTGTGGCTTTGCACTCCCCAGGATGGTCCAGTGGGCAACCCACCCACTGTAGAGACATTGAGAGACTGTGGCTTTGCACTCCCCAGGATGGTCCAGTGGGCAACCCACCCACTGTAGAGACATTGAGAGACTGTGGCTTTGCACTCCCCAGGATGGTCCAGTGGGCAACCCACCCACTGTAGAGCCATTGAAAGACTGTGGCTTTGCACTCCCCAGGATGGCACAGTGGGCATGGTGGCCCCTTCGTGGATCTGCCGTCGTGGACTCATGTGGCTGTGGTGCCCGCCCCTTCCCTTCCCCCTGAGGTGCCTGTAGTTTTGTCATCAGATGCCCCTGCAGTGTTCTCTCCAAAGGACTCAGGTCTCCTGTGTGGGCTTTGCCCTTGTTTCGCAAAACTTTGGCCCACGGACAAATCGAAATTCGTAACATTTGCAAGACTAATTGCTTCGGTTATCCACTGCTGTGTATATGGACTTTTTGAAATGTAAATATTTTTGATAGTTGACGAATACTTCTCAGAGCCTATTTTGTACATAAATTTTTATTCCCAATTTGATTATGTAATTGCATTTTTTATGGGGGTTTGGGTGGTGTCACTGTGACTTGTTGCTCTGCATTGGTGTGTACATATTGGGGGGGGGGGGCGTCGCATATGTGTGTGCCCGTAACATTTTCTCGTCCCCCCTCCCCTGTGTCGTAGGTGCGGTACTCACCGTTGTCGTCTGCGCCGGCGTTCGTACTCGTGGTAGATGAGCAGGTAGACGAGAGCAGGTAGGATGTTTAATTCGGGTTCCATGCTGTCCTCCTTCCTCGTGGAGTGTGTAGAGGTGAGCGTTTTCCTGTTCGTAGTCTGTTTCCGCCGTGTTTTTATCGGCGGTGCTCCCGCCCCGGAAAAGGTGGCGGATTGGTGAGTTGTGAAAGGGTGGGTGGTACATTGTCTGCCGCCTGGCTGTTGGCGGTGACCGCCGCGCTGTTTGTCTGTCCCGCCGTGGCGGTCGGAGTGTTAAAGTGGCGGGCTGGGTTGGCGGTTCCCGCCAGGGTCAGAATTCCATTTTTTGGACCGCCAGCCTGTTTGCGGGTTGGCCGCCGCTTTATCACCGACCGCCAGGGTTAGAATCACCCCCACAGTCTTTTGGGGACCTTATGTCTACCGCATTCTGGGGAGAGAAGACTCACTGTGGCATGGGCCACTTCCAGAGACCAGCCATAGGTCTGGGACAGTCTGGTCGCTTGAGCATACCCAGCTAGTTACTGTATAATGCCTAATAGGTGTGCGGGTACTCCATTGCCCTACATGGAATCCATATCACATATAATAGGAATGTATGTTCTCTTGGGAATATTTGGCGATCTATGCATTTATGGTGATGTGTGATGCTTCATCTATTTTGGTCTCAAAATCAGATTGCATTACTTGCACTACTGTGATGATTCATGTCTTTTTCACAATCTACTGCCTTTCATGTAATACGTACTCACTGAAGTAAGGAGGTATGTTGTTTTGATTCTTGCATTGTCAGGATTACAAGTAGTATCTCAGTGCTACGTAATATGCACAGTATTTATGATTTCTGTCATTTTGGTCGAAATTTTATTTACAAAATATCATATCTGTTTTTAAAGAATCTTGTGTGGAGTGTCTTTTGTGGTATATCCACTGTGTTACTGGTGTGAGTGTGTTGTACAAACGCTTTACACATTGCTTCTGGGGATAAACCTGAGTGATCTGCTCCAAGCTACAAGAGGGTGAGCACAGGTTGTCTTTGGTATGCAACTTACTTGCCCTGACTAGAGTGGTGGGTTAGGCTTAGGTGCATACCCTAGCAACCAGAAACCCCATTTCTAACAAGTACAGTTCACATCACATTAGTTTTGTAGCTCAGATTTTATTAATTTGACAACGTAAGATGGATTATTAAACCTTTGAAGAGGAACAGAATAAGAAAGGGGACCAGGAAGTGAATTGCCAGAACAAGGCAGCAGCAGATGCTTGAGTCACCACCCCAGGCTGCTGAGAAAGAAAATATCGGGAAATAGGATCGGGAAGTGAATCACCAGAACCAGATAGCAGCAGACACTAGAGTTACCAAGCCACGTTGCCAAGGAAGAAAAAGACTGGGAACGTCAAGCAGCAGCATATGCATGAGTCACCATGCCATGCTATGGAGTAAAAAGAGAAGTTTGGGATTACTGCGACTAGATACATCTGAAATGGTAAGCAGTGCTTGGTTACAAACACTTCAGACTCCTTGCACAATTGAAATTATGAGTATTTTGAAAATGTGTTCATTCTATAGGCTATGATGTGTTAAAGTGGGATAATTAGGTCCCCGACAACAGTGACTAAGCAATAAGTCCAAAAATGTCACACAGAAGGTACCCTTCTGGTTAAGTGACACATATACGTTTTTGAGGTATGTTATGAGGTGTTCCCCTCTTGCCTTTTGATTAAAAACAGAAGACACTCGGGCCCTCATTTCAAGTCTGGTGTTCCTTAGGCTGCTAGACAAGACCACCACTGGGCCAGTGGTAAAGACCTCCATATCACAACTTCGGTGGTTTGGCCGAAGCCAGACTGCCAAAACACCACTCGTACCGCCACAGAGGTCAGACTGCTGGTTAGCCGCAGTACCGCCATTGGTATTACGACTCGGCAGACTGCCAGCATTTTTGTGGTGGTCACACCGCCACGAAAATGCTGGTGGTCAGGCACCCGGCGACAGGAATCTCCATTCCTGTCACCAGCAGAACCATGACCACCCATTTACACTCATGCACCCCCACTCACCCATGCATTCGCTTACATACACCCCCACGCACTCGCACCCAAACATGCACTCAGAAATGCCCATTCATCTGCACCCAAACATGCACTCAAATACACCTATTCACTCACACCCAAACATGCACTCAGATACACCCATTCATTTGCACCCAAACACGCACTCAGACATAGACATACACTCAGATGCACGTACTCAGACATACACATACACTCGCATGCACACACTCAGATATACACATACACTTACATGCACGCACTCAGACATACTCATACACTCGCACGCACACTCAGAAATACACATACACTCGCATGTATGCACTCAAACGGACACCCTTCCTCCCTCAGCATACACGCACTTATACACACACACAGACATGCCCTTCCCCCGCATTCATACACACACGCAGACACCACTCACATTCACACAACACCAGCCATTTTGGATGATCAACTCACCAACTTCGGTGAGGTAGTCGTTCAGGAGGGCATGGGTCCCGGCGCTTTTCACCACCGGCACTGCACCGCTATGCAGGAAATCTCACGCCATATTACGGATAATAATACGGTAGGTGGAGTCCTATTGGTGTGGCGGTGCCAGCGGTGGAAACCACACTTTTACGATGCCGGCCAGGTCGACGGTGTCTGATTAGCGCCCGAATTTGGACGGAAATTGGCACAACATCGTAATATGGTGGTCTTCGGGCAGCCAGCACTGGTGGTCTTTTGTTGCCCACGGCTTCGTCAGTCTTTTGCAAAGACCGATGAAGTCGAAATGAGCACCTCACTGTCTTCCACCACAGTGACTTGTATCAAAGGACCCAGTTGTGATGAAGACTTTCAGCAGAAGATATTCTTTGGGAAGGTCAAAATGTGTCAGTGTCACAAATGTGGAATGAAGGTGATCTGCTCCTAATTTAAAGGTGGTATAAGGGATAAGATTGCAAGAACACCCCACCCCTTGACCTATTGAATTCTTGGAATAATTAATAAGGTGGGTTTTGATTTTTTTGATTGACAGTGAATAATACTTGTTAGACACTTTTTTGTTTTATGCTTGAAAATAGGAAGCACATATTAGACACTTTTGAATCTGTGTGCCATTATGATATAGGGGTGTGAATTTATTATTGTCATGATTTGCTTATTATGTACATTTTGTGAGTAATGTGTGTTTCAGAATAATACATCTATCTAATTGTAAATGCATTATTACCCGGTTGTTTATCAGACAATTATAAAAAAGGAGTTTCTTCGTAGGTATTAAGAAAGATGATTAAAGTTGTGATAAGGAACTGAATATGTATACCCTGAGTAGGGATGTAGTATAGTTGAAGTAAGATGGCTAATTTATGCTGACCATCCTGAGCCCACCACAAGAGGGGATATATGGAAATGAAAAAGCCCTGCAGGGCATAATGGGGCATTCCAGCCAGAGCAGTGAATATCAGAGGAGCAGGTCTCTTGTAGTGCTGCTGTGCCAGGGACAGCCTCTGTGGTTTTTTTGTTGCTTTGTGGCCTTGTTGGTTTTATTTTTCTTCATTCTTTTGTTTGGGTGTGCCCAGTCCCACCCAGGCACCCTCAGGATTCCACTACATTGGGGCAGCTGAGGAAGCCCATCCCTCGCTGCCTCACTAGCTCCTGCATGGCCCACATTCCCATGCGTAGTTGCGGGAACCAGCAGCTTCTCCTTCCCTGTCCAGCAGGGATCCCTTCTCCTCTTAGAGCAGCCACCCACTCCCAAAGACACAGGCCCTCTTGTTCTGCACGCGAGATGGGGGTCCCCAGGTCAAGGGAGAGTTTGTGGAGGGGGAGCCAAAGGCACATACCTTCCCTCGAAAAATTAACTAAAGCATCAGGACTCAATCAATCAAAGACCTTTATTCAACTTTGAGCCATAAAAGGATAATGCTATAATAAATCAACAATACAAAACATGCTCATAAATATCAGTAAAAACACTGCATAAGGTAAATATTACAATGTAATCATATTTCGGTCACACACAGTGCCTAAAAGGCTTGACATACATAACTTAAAGTGCATATCAGTTTCCCAAATCTAAGATTTGGAAGTACTATAAACATTCATATAGTAAAATCTCAAGTCTAAGGTAAATAAGGGTGGACACAAATGTAGCAACCTTAAAAAGAAAGCCATCATGACGTGCAAGTGCTAGGTCTAAATCAAATCAGTTAAAATCTAAATTCAATATTCACAACCCATGTTAACAACTAACATTAGTCAGTGATTTCCTGGGTTTAAAACTTGGCGTCCATAATTTGTAACACACAATGGTATTCTAGATCTTAGGTTAAAATTGGGGACTCTGTCAACATTCTTTTAGAGATCTGGATTTTAATGTAGATAGTAATGGTGTTATTATTACAGCTTTGGATGTACCACATCAGTACCCTTTATAGCAGATAGTAAGGCTTTCTATTATTTTAAGGATCGTTTAGGAGTTTGTAAAGTGAATAATAAAACCCCAGACCCCCGTCCCATAGTACTCCAAAAAAAAGGCATTTACTTTTATGCAGATTAAGGTGTTCCTTAATAGGTTTATATCCTAGTTTTTAAATGAACCACCAAAGGATCCTAGTTTAATATGGCTGACTCTAGCATTGCGACTGATTCACCATTCATTTGGAGCAACAAAATGAACTTTTTTGTGATCAATTTCAGAATTATTATTCCCATGAGAATGTGCTTACGATCAGTCTAGATGTGGGGTATTTGTTTTATCTTAAGAATTAGGATGTCATAATCTCTTCTCAATATATATAATAAACCAGCATGCTTTTTTAGGACCATGCTATGGCCTTCTCTGAAATGTATTGAAGAGGTACCAATAGGGCAGGTTAATAACCTTGGAAATATTATAGCTTGCAGTATTCTAAAGGCTCAAAGCCACTTTGTCTCTAGCGTATGGTAATGTTAGGAAAAAGCGGCTTACTCCAAATACAATACAGGGAATGGTTTTAGACCTTAAGATTCTTAAAACTTGCTTGTACTTCCTAATTCCTAGGTTATTACAAATTGGGCACATTTGTTTCCTTCTAGGTTTCTCATAAGCTTTGCAAAAGAGTAGCACATGATCAGTAGTTTCGATACTACCCATGTTGCATAAGCTGCAGATTAGGTCACCTCTGTTATTTCTCTGCTGATCCCATTGGCATAAATGCCTTAACTGAGGTAAAATATCAATTTTTATGTAGAATATTTGTGCACTCTTTGGTTGAATTATGTCTAGCCACTATTCAAAGCTGGGATTTAATTTAATATTTAAATATTGGGTGGTCCGTCTTCCCAGTCCAGGATTTTGATAAAAATTGCTAAAAAGATGATCCCAATACACTTGTTTCAAGTGGCCCTTGAGTGCGCTGTGATAATATGGGGGTCCTCCCAAAAAGATTTAAGGCCAAGTTTGAAAAACCAAGTCCTTACATGGTGAAGCCAGTGAAAGGTTATAGATTTATCTAGGTCCAATAGCTTAATTAGTGTTTCACTGTAATGGACCAAATCTTGTGTTGTCCACAATCTGCACCAATAGAGCATTGGCATCAAAGCTGCTAAATGGTCAATTTGCTTTATATTCAAATTGTGGAACATTACGGTTAAAGATGTTGAAGAAAGTAATCCTAATATACCTCTCATAAAATTGTTTTCTTGCAGAGCTAAATGTTTCAAATTAGTTAGTCCCCATATCTCTGCTCCATAGAATGTGGCAGCCTGAGCTTATGTCCATAAACCTTGAGCACAGGGGATATTACTTTTTCCCTTGTGTTCTGATGTTTATTACTAATCACTGTAGAGTTCTGAACAAGTGACACTTTTGCTTTGTCCACATGCCAAACCCAGGAAAGCTAAGAATCTGGTATCACTCCTAGATAATTGAAGTTTTTCACACATTCAAGCTTTTACCCCTATATTGAAATGTTCCTCTTGAGCTGTCTATGAGGTCTAACTATCAAATATTTCATTTTTTTAATGTGAATTTTTAACCAACCCTTTTTGTCATGCAAAATTCATTGAATTTCACTAACAGAGCCTGTACTTTGGTATGCAAAGAGAAGTGCGGGGATAAAGTTCCAGTTTAATCTTGGAGAGTCATAGTCACACTGCTTAAGATAGTTGACTACATCATTAATGTATGGTGAGAATAAGGTTGGTGTGAATACGCACCCCTGTCTCACTTCCCTATTGATGGGGGTAGCATCTGCTAGTTCACCGTTCGGACCACACCGAACCTTTGCATCTTTGTTCTTGTGTAACCTAAATATCTGAAGAAAGAGATTTTCCAGGATACCCTGTTTCCTTAGTGTGGCCAATAGAGTGCCTCTCGGGACGAAATCATAGGCAGCACGTCAATCTATAGATACGATATAAAGATGGCTTCTCTTCAGTTTGGTGTATTTCCTCCTGATACATAGGAGCCTTAAGACCTGGTAGATTGTGCTAGTTCTTAGCCTGAAGCCTGCTTGGCAAGATGTAAGACTATTACCCTCTTCCATCTAGTCAGTTTTTCTATTTAGCAGCTGTCTGGCAAATATTTTTTGCAGCACATCAATCAGACTAATCTGCCTATAGTTCCCAGGCTTCTGTCAAGGACCTTTTTTATAGATCGGGATGATTTTTGCCCTTTCCACGTCTCCGGGACAGGGTATCCAGATGCTATTGCGTTGCTAATTAGATTTATGTATGGAGCCCATATATCAGTGCTATATCTGAATAGGTCTCCTGCAATCTTATCCATGCCCGGGGCTTCACCTAGTTTAATGGACTCTATAGCCACCACTGTTTCTCCCAGGCTAAAGCAGATTCCTGTTGCTGTAGTCAAGTTTGATTGTTCTGTGGCAGAAAGGGAATGTTGAGAATGTCCGGTGGTTTGGAATAGAGATTGGTAAAATGGCTGATCCATGTACCAGCATCTATGTAGTGCTCAGTGATAGATATTCTCTCTTTACTTCCACGGGAAATTATACTCCAAAAGGGTACTGTATATTTACGTCTAGCTGCACAGAGGAGATCAGCCTAATTCTGATCCCGGGACTCAACCCCCAGGCCCTGGCCCACTGCGGGCTTGGGAAGTATGCAGAGTCCAATTTGCTTAGTTCAAGGAAAAGGTCAAAGAGCATCAATCTTCTGTAACTCAGGCCCCATTGAGAAAATCTGGGTGATTCTGGGCTCATTTTACTCATGGTAGTGAGCGCTAGTCACCATGAGCAGTTGCAGCAGACCTCTAAAGTAGTGTAATCCATAGGGAGCTGATTGTTCTGGCTTCCTGTGACTGTCTTCCTCCTGGTTTTTGCCTCTGAGTGTAGAAGTACAGGGTTTTCCCTTAACTGGTCTTCAGAGAGTGTAAGGGGGCAGTATTACTGGCCCTTGATGAGACCCACTGATCTTGTGGTTAACTGGGCAGCGTCCTTAGTCTCCCTAGCTCCCCCTTGCTGCTCCTTAGTCCTGTGCTCAGCATCAGCATCCCTGATGAAACAGCCCTCTTCTCGACTGCCTTTGACCTCCATGTCCAGCTTGGATTCTGCTGTTCTGCACTGCTGCACTGAGTGGCAGTGGCAGTGACAGCGTCACTGCTTGGATCCCTGTTTCGTTTCTTGCTTGCCTGGTTTGGTTATGTCTGTTGTTTTCCTGGTCTGTTTGGTCCCTGTTTCATCTGTTTGGTCAGTTTTGCCCTTTATTTTTATTATTTTTTGCCCTTTATTTCACCCTTTATTTTTTATTATTGTTTGCCTGTTCTGTGGTCGTTTGTGCTTGTGTGCCCTCTCTGAGCCCTCTGTTCAGCAAGACTCACTGTTTGCTCACCATTCCTGCCCTCTGCTTTTCGGCCTCTCCTTTCCCCTACTCCCTCCCTGGACCATGTAAATGGAGGCCAAAGCATGGGCGTGCTGCCGGTGTACTGAAGGCACACCAAAGGTAAGCCCATCTTTCCATTTCCATGCCTGGACAGCACCCAGCACCAGGAACCATGGATTTCTCATTCTCCACTGCTAGTCTGGAGCTGAGCTTACCACCATGCACTGCAGACCCAATGACAAGAACTGCTGCAGCACCGCCCCCTCCACAACTTGTCCCTTCACCTGCCACAGCTGCCGCTTCTCCTGCTGCACCTACACCTCAGCACTACCCATCACCACCATCCCACCAGTGCTGACCACACCCCCACAACTCCACTGCCTCCTGCTCAATGCCTGGTTCCTCTACAAGCATACGACCGAGGTCTGGGATACCATCACCACCATCACCCATAACATTATCTTTCCCACCAAGACCTGCCTCAACCCTGCCTCCACACCCAACATTGCCACACCCCTTGGTTACAAGATAATGTGGTTTGCTTTGCTTTTGCTCCAACACCTGCTTCCAAGCTCACCCCAAACGCACCCATGGACCCTTCGCCTGCAACTCCTGCAAACGCACCTTCCACCACGCAACAACCACGACCACAAGCCCACGCGCCATCAACCACCTCAAGTGCATCCTAGTCAACGCTCGCTCCGTCCACAAACACGCCATTGAACTCTGGGACCTCCTGGACTCCATAGCACCGGACGTCGCCTTCATCACGGAGACCTGGATGAACGCCTCCTCGGCCCCTGACATCGCCACTGCCATCCCCGAAGGCTACAAGATCTCCAGAAAAGACCGCACCAACCAGGTAGGAGGAGGTATCGCCATCGTCTTCAAAGACTCCATCAGCGTCACCACCTCCACCGCTGAACACCTGCATTTTCAGATTCGCACCGATCCGAGGACCACCCTCAGAGGATCCCTCGTCTACCGTCCTCCCGGCCCACGCGCCCCTTTCAGCGACACCATCGCCTACTTCATCTCCCCGCACGCCCTCGCCTCGCCGGACTACATCCTCCTAGGTGACCTCAACTTCCATCTGGAACAAAACAACGACCCCAACACCACCACCCTGCTCGACAACCTTGCCAACCTCGGCCTCAAACAACTGGTGAACACCGCCACCCACATCGCTGGACACACGCTTGACCCCATCTTCTCCACCAGCAAACACGTCTTCTTCAGCCACGCCTCCGCCCTACACTGGA
Organism: Pleurodeles waltl; assembly: GCF_031143425.1. Lineage (NCBI taxonomy): Eukaryota > Metazoa > Chordata > Amphibia > Caudata > Salamandridae > Pleurodeles > Pleurodeles waltl. Next base: position 1,016,247,895 of record NC_090440.1, read on the forward strand.
CCGACCACAGCTGCGTCCACTTCACATTCCGACGCGAGACACGCCACCTCCGCACCCAACCCATCCCTCGTCGACAGTGGAACAAGATCCCCGAAGAGCAACTCTTCTCCGCACTTGCCGCCAACCAACCCACCCTCACCACCGACCCCAACGACGCAGCCCTCAACCTCACAAACTGGATCTCCAACTGCGCAGACATCCTTGCTCCCCTCAAACGCACGCATCGACAGACCAACATCAAAAAACCTCTCTGGTTCTCTGACACCCTCAAAGAATCAAAGAAAACTTGTCGCGCCCTTGAGAAAGCCTGGCGCAAGGACCGCACAGCTGACAACATGACCGCCCTCAAGAACGCTACCCGCGAACACCACCACCTGATCCGCGCTGCCAAAAGGAACTTTTTCACCGACAGACTGGACAAAAACAGACACAACAGCAGAGAACTCTTCAGCATCGTCAAGGAGTTCTCCAACCCCAGCGCCAACGCCAACGCCGTCACGCCCTCACAGGATCTGTGCGAATCCCTCGCCACTTTCTTCCATCGCAAGATTAGCGACCTCCACGACAGCTTCGGACACCAGACCCAACCATACACCACCGAACCGGCATCCACGGCCATCACCCTCAACAACTGGTCCCACATCAACACGGAAGAAACCAAATCCATCATGAACTCTATCCACTCCGGCGCCCCTTCGGACCCCTGCCCGCACTTCATCTTTAACAAAGCCGACGACATCATCGCCCCGCACCTCCAGACCGTCATCAACTCTTCTTTTTCTTCTGCTACCTTCCCCGAATGCTGGAAACACGCCGAAGTCAACGCCCTACTAAAGAAACCTACGGCTGACCCGAGCGACCTAAAAAACTTCCGCCCCATCTCTCTTCTGCCTTTCCCAGCCAAAGTAATAGAGAAGACCGTCAACAAACAGCTGGCCACCTTCCTGGAAGACAACAACCTGCTCGACCCCTCACAAACCGGATTCCGAACCAACCACAGCACTGAAACCGCCCTCATCTCAGTCACTGACGACATCAGAACCCTGATGGACAACGGTGAAACAGTCGCCCTCATTCTGCTCGACCTCTCGGCTGCCTTTGACACCGTCTGTCACTGCACCCTAATCACCCGCCTCCGCTCCACCGGGATCCAAGGCCAGGCCCTGGACTGGATCGCCTCCTTCCTCTCAAACCGTTCCCAAAGAGTTTACCTCCCTCCGTTTCGCTCAGAACCCACCGAGATCATCTGCGGCGTACCCCAAGGCTCATCACTCAGCCCGACACTCTTCAATGTCTACATGAGCCCTCTCGCCAACATCGTACGCAAGCACGACATCATCATCACCTCCTACGCCGACGACACCCAACTTACACTCTCCCTCACCAAGGACCCCGCCAGCGCCAAGACCAACCTACAAGAGTGTATGAAGGACGTCGCATATTGGATGAGGCTCAGCCGCCTAAAGCTGAACTCTGAAAAAACGGAAGTCCTCATCCTCGGCAACACCCCGTCCGTCTGGGACGTATCCTGGTGGCCCACGGCCCTCGGCACCGCACCGACCCCCACAGACCACGCCCGCAACCTCGGCTTCATCTTGGACCCTCTTCTCACCATGACCAAGCAAGTCAACGCCGTGTCCTCCGCCTGCTTCCTCACCCTCCGCATGCTCCGCAAGATCTTCCGGTGGATCCCCGCCGACACCAGAAAAACCGTGACCCACGCCCTCGTCACGAGCCGCCTGGACTACGGCAACACCCTCTATGCCGGGACCACAGCCAAACTCCAAAATCGCCTGCAACGCACTCAAAACGCCTCGGCCCGTCTCATCCTCGACATACCCCGCAGCAGCCACATCTCCGCACACCTGAGACACCTGCATTGGCTCCCTGTCAGCAAAAGGATCACCTTCCGACTTCTCACCCACGCACACAAAGCCCTCTTCGACAAGGGACCGGAATACCTCAACAGACGCCTCAGCTTCTACGTCCCCACCCGCCTCCTCCGCTCCTCTGGCCTCGCACTCGCTGCTGTCCCTCGCATCCGCCGCTCCACTGTGGGTGGGAGATCTTTCTCCTTCCTGGCGGCCAAGACCTGGAACTCCCTCCCCACCAGCCTCAGGACCACCCAGGACCGCTCCGCTTTCCGGAGACTCCTAAAGACCTGGCTGTTCGAACAGCGATAACCCCCCCCTTTTTTCCCCTAGCGCCTTGAGACCCGCACGGGTGAGTAGCGCGCTTTATAAATGTTAATGATTTGATTTGATTTGATTTGCTGACATAAGTGCGCCGGGTATGCCCAGACGTGGGTCCCGGGCTCACTATGCTACTGGATTCAAGCTAGCCTGGCTGATGAAGGGTGAAACCCTGAAACCGGTCCCAGGATGCTTGTTTCCGGTCCAGGGAGGACCTGGCCTGGCAGTTCGGGCTGGACTGTTCCCATGAGGAACAGGGTCAAGACTGATTTGCATATGGCTAGGTCTAAACTGGGGTGGCATGGTGAGCAAAAGAACAATGGATTAAACCCAGATCTGTGACTGGGGGTGAATGTTTGATTGGTTCGGCATTCCGTCCATCAGTTGTGTTTTGCTTTGCTTTTGCTGCCATAAGGGCACCGGGTATGCCCAAACGTGGGCCCTGGGCTCACTATTCCACTGGATTCAAGCTAGCGTGGCTGATGAAGGGTGAAACCCTGAAACCAGTCCCAGGATGCTTGTTTCTGGTCCAGGGAGGACCTGGCCTGGCAGTTTGGGCTGGACTGTTCCCTTGAGGAACAGGGTCAAGACGGATTTGCATATGGCTAGGTCTAAACTGGGGTGGCATGGTGAGCAAAAGAATGATGGATTAAACCCAGATCTGTGACTGGGGGTGAATGTTTGATTGGTTCTGCATTCCGTCCATCATTTGTATTTTGCTTTACAAGATCATACACCACAACCCCTGTAACTTGAATGTGAATTTACCTTGGAAAAATTGAAAGACAGGAGGTATTTGGCAAAACAGGAAAGGCTTGTTTAATTAAACATTACGGCAGGGAGAGCAGTTACAGAAACACGGTCTAAGGACTGTCTCTCATTGTACAATCGATCTGAATGTTTTTTTATACATTGTCTTGGGGTCATAAATAAGGTCCAAATAACATATGCAGGTGGGCCTCAACCTGGCGTGGACAAAATGAGGCCCAGTGACTAACCTGTCCAGATGTTTGGCCTGAGGGGCATGTGATTGCTGTGTGCACTGCATGTGTTGTGTTCTAGTTGGCTAAGTGTTCCTAACTATGCGTGGCATCTGACTTTATGGTGTTTAGGAATGCATGCATCCCTCTGCCCATGTCTGTTTTATTGGGGCCAATCTCCTGGGACCATTGTGGTGTCTCTGAGCCTATCTGTGGGACTAATCTTGAGTTTCCTTTTCAGTTGCTTGCTGGCTCTCTGCTGCCCCATCTGTGACCTGTCAGTGTTGGAAAGTGGATTATTGATAAGGGCAGGTAAGTAACTACACTTAGCAATAGGCCACTAACCCCTACTAGGTTCAGTTAGGTCTGAATAAATTAACCCCAGCTCAACCCTTGGTAGCTTGGCAACGAGCAACAAGGCTTAACTTGGGAGACAAATGGGTGTCACGTAGGCTCTCATTATTCTAATGAGACTATTGGATTTTGAGCAGCAAGATCGTCCACGGTGTGGGAGACTGAGGGGGTCATTCTGACCCTGGTGGTCACCGACCGCCAGGGCCAACGACCGCGGAAGCACCGCCAACAGGCTGGCGGTGCTTCCTAGGCCATTCTGACCGCGGCGGTAAAGCCGCGGTCAGAAAAGCGGAACCAGCGGTTTTCCGCCGGTTTTCCCCTGGCCCAGGGAATCCTCCATGGCGGCGCTGCTTGCAGCGCCGCCATGGGGATTCCGACCCCCTTCCCGCCACCCTGTTCCTGACGGTTGTTACCGCCAGGAAAAGGATGGCGGGAACGGGTTTTGTGGAACCCCTGGGGGCCCCTGCACTGCCCATGCCACTGGCATGGGCAGTGCAGGGGCCCCCTTACAGGGCCCCATAATGATTTTCAGTGTCTGCTTTGCAGACACTGAAAATCGCGACGGGTGCCACTGCACCCGTCGCACCCCAGCAACTCCGCCGGCTCCATTCGGAGCCAGCTTCATCGTTGCTTGGTCTTTCCCGCTGGGCCGCCGGGCGGCCTTTTGTCAGTCGCACGCCGGCCCAGCGGGAAAGTCAGAATGACCGCCGCGGTCATTTCACCGCAGTGCGGTCTTTTGGCGGTCTCCCCCCGGCGGGCGGCGTCCGCCGCCCGCCGGGGTCGGAATAACCCCCTGAGTCTGACCCACTGTGGGTGTAATCTGGGTTTTGCTCCGGCTAACTAGGAGTGCTTCGTCTCTCCCAAAAGGTAGAGATGATTGGGCAGCCGAGCGCATGACATATCATACTTCTCAGGGAAGTTGTGGTCACTGAGGTCGCATCCGGTTCTCTCATTCGCAATTCAGTCTCATATATAAATGACAATAAAAAGCAGTATGAGTTTTAAAGACTGGTTTAATAAAACAACTGCATTTTAGATAGCAAAGCATGAGCTGCAATAACCAGGAAGACACAACATGACAATATTAAAATGGTGACAATGAGAGTGAGGCATAATAATAATGCTATCATATTGCCACTAGAATCGATGGACTATTTCCTATCTGAGTCATAATCTGAGCAAAGCATGTTAAGCTCTAATTCTGCCTTTCAGGTTCCCCCGGGAGGACATCGACCCTCATACCTGAACAAAGGCATGTACTCTGCGTTAGCATCTGCTGCGAAGCATTCAGCAACCAGCACACAGTTGTGGTACCCTGGCTGGAATCTCCCTCTCAACGTGTAATGGGACTGGGAAGTGTTTTTATAAAAACACAGCTGATGTTCTAAGAAAATGTCCCTATGTAAGGATGTGTATTTTCTACGAATGTTGGAGACTAAACTTCTACCACGTTCACCGGCAATGTACCAAACTGCAGCCTTGACTGATGCACAAAGTGATCAATAATGTCTTGTTTGAGAACACAGTGCTGGACTAAGCAAAACAGTTAGAGAGATGAAAATAAAACAAGACCGTAAAACTGGTTATTGTAAAAATAACCATGCAAAGCCGAATAAAATATATCTAGGTCAAAGTGCACAGCGGCCTAGTGTATTAAACTAACGTGCATCGAGCTATAACTAAAAGGGCTACACAACAGGGACATATTTATACTCTGCACTGAAATAGCATCTTTTTTTAGGCTATTTCAGTGCAAACTTAACTCCATATTTATACTTGACGCTAGACCCATCTAGCATCAAAATATTGGAGGGAAAGTCATTTTTTGCCTGAGGAAAACTACCTTGCATCAATGAGATGCAAGGTAGGTGTTCGCGGGCAAAAAATGACTCTAAGAACCAGGCGCCTTATTTATCCTCCCATGCAAAAATGGTGCACAGGAGGGCCTAAATAATGGTGCTAAGCTTGCTTACCGCCATTATTTAACGCCTGGGTCGGGCAGGCGATGGGGTCCTGGGGGCCTTTTTCCATGCTCAGAGACCCTGGAAAGAGCCCACAGGTGTCCTTCCCTAGCCCCAGGGACATCCCCACCCACACCAGAGGGACAGCGGAGGATGGGGAACCCCATCCCAGGTAAGTATAGGTAAGTAGAGGCAAGTAAACTTTTTTTTCTGTAGTGCTATAGGGAGGCCTAAATTGGGCCCTCATACATGCAACTGGGCCCAATGGCCAGGCCCAGGGGTAGTGTGCATGACTCCTGTCCCATATGTCCCCTGGGAATAGCCATTGGGGTGGTGGGCATGACTCCTGTCTTAACTGAGATATGAGTCATGTCCATGAGGTTTTAACGTCAGCAAATGACACTAGTCTGGTTAGAGCTATTATTTATGCCTCTGCCCATACTAGTGTCAGCCTTTGACACTAAACCCCCTATTTCCCCTACACCTCCCCCACACGGCTAGTGTCCTTTTTTATGATGCTAGCCAGGCCTTACTGCTGGATACTGTCATCCCATAAATATGACACCCAGCTGGTGTCTTGGGATGGCTCCAGCCAGCGGTATACTTTTTGATGCTAAACTGCATTAGCGCAGTGTAGCGTCAAAAAGTATAAATCAGGGCCTTAGTGTTTTATAGCGCCTAGAAATGAATAGCACCAATCTGGTCATCTGGTCGCACCTCGACTGAAGCAAAGTCAAAGTTTAAGGCTGACCGCGATGTGGTCCTGCTTGGCTACAGCAAGTAGGAGGCCTCGATCAAAAGTTTAAGTTTACCTTCTAACTTAGTTGTTTTCTTGAAGATTTTCTTCAGCGGGACAAAGTTGTCAGTCCGATTTGACCTCCTGGAGCCCTTCCACAGATATGCATTGTGGGAACCCTTGCTGAAGATTTCTACATTCGGACTTAGATGACTTTTCGAGATAAAAATCCTTCGACCCAGCAAACCTGAATCATGATCCGACGTCCCTAGAGCTCTCTTGAGATACCCTGTGAGGGAGGTCCCGGTCAACTTTCTACATTCGGACTTCATCACCTTTTCAGAGACTTTCTTCAGTGGGGTGAACCTGAAAGTCAGGCCGGGTCGCGGTCGATGTAACCCGTCTAGAGTTGCTGCAGAGGGTCAGTCCCTTTAAGAAGCTTTTTCTGAAAAGTTCTCCAAACGTCTCCAAACTCCTGTATCTTCTTCCAGAAGGTCTTTGAAGGTCTTTTAGGAGTCCACAGCTAACCCTAAGGTTCCAGAAGCTCTGAGTTGCTCCTTGAGGGTGCAGACTACAAATCCCAGAATGTACCTGGCACAACCTACAAATGGGCCACTGATCAGTGGTCACTTGGTCATTTTCTTCAGGAGTTGCTGCAGGGGACTTTGGTTAGCAATTTTTCAACTGTAGTAAGCAGGGAGTCCCTTCTTGAACCACTTGAAGCCAGGCAAAGTCCTTATTGTGGAGAAGCCCAAGTGTGCAGCTGGTTCAGTCCTCCAGAGTGCAGTGTCCAGGTGCAGGTCAGGGGTCCAGCAGGGCAGACCTTCTTCAGATGTTCTTCCATGTAGGGATTTGAGGTGTGGATGCAGCTCTGTCATATTTATCCTTGCTCCTGGGTAAAAAAACAGGGAGGGTCCTGGTGCTCCAATCAGATGCAGGGTCCTTCCCCTTGTGATGACCACTTCCTGGAAGTGTGGCAAAAATCAATCCCAGGGAGCAACATTCTTCAAAAATCCATCATGGCTGAAACTGATTTTTGGAGGTTACATATGGCTAAGCCCACCCACTGTTGTGGCTATAAATCCTAAACACACTCTTCTTTTGCCCTCTCCTAATCTAATCAAGAGGGCACCTAATTGTCTGGGGTTGCAGAATGTGAGGGAGGTACTGGGTTGATCCAAGTGTTCTTTTCTGCCTTTGAAGACCAGTTTGGCAGCACTCCACCCTTGCTTCTTCCCCATCTGCTGAGGTAATTCTCCTCCCCAGGCGCATCCCTTTGTGTTCAGCCCAGGCCACTTCACACCTCATTAAGGCAGCCTGGCCAGGCTGCAAGAGACTGGCCAATCAGAGCAAAGCACTACAGAGCTGAAGTTGGCAACCTTTTAAGTAGAGTTTAAAAATCTTTACCTGAACTAGTCAAATTAAATCCAACAATTGTACGTTTTGGGATTTATTATAACAATTAGTTTGATACCAAACTTTAGGTATCGCACCAACAAGAAACCCAACGACCAGTCAACATTTAACTGCACTCAGCCAGAACCATAATTTCTTAAAAGACACCAAGAACACCACAGCCAACCACATCAAAACCAATGCCAACCACAGCAAATAAATCTTCAACATCATCAAGAAGTTTTCCAACCCTTCAGTGACAGAGAACATCATCCCCACCCAGAAGCTCTTTGACACTCTAGCTGACTTCTTCCATGACACTCTCAGCCTCCTGGACCGCACAGATGAACCCATTGCCAACAAGATCACCAGCTGTAAATGGCTCACCACACAGGACACCGCCAACATCATGTGGTTCTTCCACTCTGGATCCAACCTGGACCCCTGCCAGCACCACATGTTCAAACCCAGCATTAGCACCATCAGCAGCAAGCTCACAGATGTCCTCAACTCATCTATCACCTCAGACAACTTTCCTACCGACTGGTAACACATCGAGCTCAAACACCTCTTCAAGAAACTATCCTCAAACCCCCAATGAGCTCAAAAACTACAGACCAATCTCCCTTCCCCCCTTTCCCTGCCAAAGTCCCCGAAAAGGCCATCAATCAGAAACTCACAGAATACCTGAAGCGTGACAGCCTTCTGGACGCCTCACAATATGGATTCCTCTCCAACCACTGCACAAAAACTGCCCTGATCACCACCACAGAGGACATTAGAGCCCTCCTTGACAAAGAAGACTCATCCGCCCTAATCCTCCTTGACCTCTCAGCGGCCTCGAACACCATCTCCCACCACATCCTGATCAAGAGGCTCCAGCAGATAGGCATACAAGCCAACACTTTGAAATCGATTGCATCCTTCCTTAACCAGAAGGAATCCCTCCCTTTACCTTGAACCTCAAGAACTGCATCTATGGCATCCTCCAAGGTTCATCCCTCAGCACTAACCTCTTCAACACCTACATGACCCCTCTGGCCAACATCATAAGAAACCACAAGTTGAAAATCAACTCCTATGCGGACGATACCCAACATGTCCTACCTCTCCACCAGGAAGAAAAACATACACCAGTTTCACCAACTTTATGCAAGAGAACGGCCTCAAGCTCAACACAGACAAGACAGAAGTACTACGCTTTGGGAACACCACCTCACCATGGGATGACATCTGGTGGTCTGCCAACCTGGGACCTCCTCCCATCCCACAGACCAAGCCCCGGACCTCAGAATCATTCTTTAAAGCAAACTCTCTATGCGGAACCATATCAAAGCAGTTCCCCTAGCCTGCTTCCTCACCCTCCAAATGCTCACCCTCTGAAAGCTTTGCAAGATCTTCAATGGCTCCCTGTATCCACCAGGTGCACCATCTCCCAGGCTCCCATCAACAGCCTCTTGGACTACCACACTGCACTCTATGTCAGAATCACCTAACACCTACTGAAGAGACTCCAGACCATCCAGAACTCAGTGGCCAGACCCATTTTCGACCTTCCCAATGGACCCACAGCACCCCCCACCAAAAGGAACTCTACTGGCATCCTATACACAAGAGATGCATAGTCAAGATTCTTATGCATGCATACAAAGCCCTGTACAGCCAAGGACCACATCAACCACTGCCTGAACTTCCACTGACCCTCCAGACACCTGCGCTCCACCTCTCTCTCTCCCTCACCCACACCCCCTGCATCCACCGCAGTAACATTGGTGGTCAATCCTTCTCGTACCTAGCCACAAAATCGTAGAACAGTCTCCCCATTTTCCTGAGGACATCCCCCTCACTTCAGGACTTCAGAAAGGGGCTCAAGACCTGTTTCTGGGACTGAGTCCATCTTTGAACCTGGTTCTTTGACTGAGTCCTCAATAGGACCCAGCACCTGGATAGCCCTCCAGGTGATTAGCACACTTTAGAAATCCAGAAGATTGATTGATTGATTGAATGATTGATCGGGGGTGCCTCCATGCATTTGTCCATGGCAGCCTCAGGGTCCACGAGCAAAGTGCTGAAACACACCAAACAAGAGAGATCATCTCTCTTAACACAATTTTTAAAAGGAGAGAGGAAGGTTCTAGAAACCAGGCACCCCTGGCCAATTCTAGGGTTCCATGTCACCTCACCACCCCTGCCCCAATCCTCCTGTACAGCATGGTGAGACAGTTCAAGCTGGGGTCATCCAGGAGCCAGTAGGCACATCTCCTCCGGGGGTCTCAGCTCTGCCCCTTCCTGACATCACTACCAGGGCCTTTCTCACTAAATCTTCAAAAGGGGAACCCCCTCCAGTGTTGGCTTCATAGGTCTGGGCTCCCACCTTTGTTCAGTAGGCTTAGGCAGGCTCATCCCGGGGACACTGCGACAGGTGATTGATTGATGCATACCCTTCAGACCCACCAATTCCCTCCTCAATAGCTGAGTGAAGCACTGTTATTCACTTCCTTTGTGTGGAGAAACATTTGTTCCAGCTGCTGGAGAGACATGCAATTAACTTAGTGCAGGAGGATGGCAAAATGCCTGGGCTCTGATCCTGAGCTGAGCTAGATAAATATGACAATTCTGGATGACCCATAAATTGCAAAGATACACTTTTGAAACTTGCAGATTTGACTTTCTCACACAGGTTACCACCCATTTCAATACGCCACTGGTCCCTGTAGGCTAATGGCAGGCAAAACTGCACTCTAAGGCAGTTTTCTGCCTATGTGTATAAATAAAGTATCATTACAGACAAACAATGACTTTATCCATTAGCGCACACTAACATTATAAGGCCTACCACTGGTCAATATCTAATCCTGCAGAGTCCTCTCTGAGTGAGGCTACTTGTGCAGTTACCAGGCTGTGCACAACAGTATTCTCGCAGTGCAGCTATCAAGTGTGTGCACATGCATGTGTACAGGTGTTCACATGTAGCAAACCAAGTAGCACTTAACCTTGTTGAGTCGCAGTAGTCTTATCTTCTTTTTTTTTTTTGATAAACAATTTTTATTGTTTTTAAAGGGAAAGGGGAAAGGGAAGGAAAGGTGCAGAGCAGAAGACACATACAACATATGGAGTTCCATCTTCAACCCATCATCAATATTAACAATCGACAACACTGCGGACCATAAATCAGACAACAGCTCAGGTCTTGTTACATCATTCATTTCAGTGTTTTTCTTTTGTTCTATGGCATAAGTCTAACCCTCGTCCCCATATTTTCTCAAATTTCCGTGGGCAGCCCCTGGATACATATACCAATTTTTCTTGGTTTGCACACCAATCAACCCCCCTTTTCCATTTCCGGAGTGACGGGACTTCGGGAGAATTCCAGGCAGCAGCACTGTCTCTTTTGGCGACCAGCATGGCTGTGGCAGCCAGGGCACGCCTTGCACATGTTCCTCCCATCTCCTCCATCACCCCTAGTAGGACTAACTTCGCGGATTTCTGTACCTCTTGTCCCAGGGCCCCTCCCACTTCCTGGATCACTTTGTCCCAATACGTCTGTATCACTTGGCAGGTCCAGACCATGTGGAAAATATTTGCAGGCTCGCTCGAGCATCGTGGGCACTTGGCAGAGGGGCGGAGCCCCGCCCTGTGCAGTCTGGATGGTTCAGATACGCTCCGTATAAATAATAGAATTGCACTACGCGAAATCTAGCCGACACCGCCAGTACCTTGGGTGCCATCAAGTCCTCCCTCCACTCTGCCTCCTATAGGGCCCCAACCCATGACTCCCATCTTGTTCTAATTGAGCTTAAACTACCGGGGGCGTTGTTAATTAGCATTTTATAGATTTGAGAGACACCTTTCCCTTCCAGGTTTCCCATGAGCAGTTTAGCCTCAAGTGGATTAAATTCTGGCATAGGGCCAGCGGTGGGCAAGTGGACCCTCAGGGCATGTCTCAGTTGGAGGTATTTGAAGAATTGTGTCTGATTTCGCTGAAATTCTACCTGCAGGTCTTGAAAAGATTTCATAGCTTCCTCCTTCCACATATCTCCCAACAAGGAAATGCCCAGCAGGTCCCATTCTGCGAATCCTTCCAGCGCTGCAGGGGCGCTTAACCATCTCCCCCTCCACAAAGGGGTCTGAAGGGTGTCAACGGTGTCCCGCAGGTATACCGTAATGCGGCACGCCATGCCAAAAAAAAACACCCTAGTTATTTCTTCCATGTCTCGGGGAGGTGGTGTTCTGTATAGCATATCAAGAATATGTGGGAAGCCCAGGATCCCCAACTCTATCTGGTAAGCCGGGTCGTCCCATCCCACAGTGAACCAATCATGGATCACAATCAATTGGGTGGCCAAATAATACAGATAGGGGTCCAAGGCACCCAGTCCCCCGTCATATACCCCTCTTCGGCAGTGTTGTGTCACGACTCGGTGCCTGGCACCCCTCCAGAGGAACCGCCCCATGACGCTTTCGAGAGTTCTGAACCAGGAGTGCGGGATTAGGAGGGGAAAGTTCTGAAATGTGTATAGGAGCCTTGGCAAGATCATCATCTTATATAGGGCCACTCGACCCATCACATTTACCGGTAGGGTTTGCCATCTCTGCAGGTCTGTTTAGACGCGTGCTAGCAGTGGAGATAGGTTTTTGGCCCACGTCATTTAAAGTAGGAGCGAAACCCAGATGCCCAGGTATTTAAAGCTGAGCCTGCGTTGGGGTATTGTGTCTTGCCAGTCAAAGCAGTCGCGTGAACCAGCCAGTGGGAGCAGAATTGATTTGGCGGAGTTCATCCTGAGCCCCGATGCTTGTTCCTAGTGCCATAGGAGGCAGTGACTTCTCAGGGCCATTTTACTGGGTTCTATGTACAACAGGACGTCATCGGCATATAGCGCTATCCTGTCTTCTCGGGAGGGGCCCCATTTCCAACCACGATATACTGGGTCTGTCCTGATCATCTGAGCTAGAGGCTCAATGGCCAGGGTGAATAGAAAGGGGGATACGGGGCATCCCTGCTGCGTGCCCCTGTGAACCTCAAAAGTAGAGTATAAGACCCCGTTGACCTGTACGCAGGCCATAGGGTTAGTGTATAACGCCTGGACCAGACAGCAGAATCTCGGTCCCTGGCCCATGCGTCGGAGCACCAAAAAGAGGAACCCCCCAGTCAACTTGTCAAAGGCCTTTTCGAAGCCAATAAGTAAAAGGGCAAGATCTCGGGGCAATCGGCGTCGCTCCACCAGAGCCACATGTAGTCGACGGATACAGTGTTGAGTACTGCTAGTTGCCATAAACCCACATTGGTCTGGGTGGATTAGTTGCGGCAGAACCCTCTTGAGGCGAGCGGCGAGGATGGAGGCGAACATTTTAATTTAAGTGTTGATCGGTGATATCGGCCTATAGTCCGCACAGTGTAGCCAGGGGGGTTGGGTTTTTGGGAGCACTACAATCGTGGCGGTGTCTAACTCTTGGGGGAAGGATCCGTCTTTTTCCACTTCTGCAAAGAGGCGCTTCAAGTGCGGAGTTAGGTCTTCTCTAAATGCTTTGTAATACTCCGAGGGGAACCCGTCGGGACCCGGCGTCTTCCCTGTACCTAGTGCAAAGATGGCTACCCCAATTTCCTCTGCGCTAATAGGTTCTTCTAAGATCTGCACCTCCGCCGCGGGTAACTGCAGGAGGGGATTCTCATCCAATAATCGGTGGGCCTGACCCAGGTCAACCCATGCAGACGCCTGGTACAGTGCACGGTAGTATCTTGCAAAGGCGTTCGCTATTTTGGGGTGTCCTACAACAAGGCTCTCTTCCCAGTTGTAAATTTCGGGGACAATCCTGGAGGCATGATGGCGTGAAACCAGCCAGTATAGCATTTTCCTGGTTTTGTCCCCCCCGTAGATTTTTGCCGTGCTGCCCCTCCTGGGTGTTTCGCAGCCTCCAGGGAATGATATCGGATTTCTTCCCGGAGAAGATGTCGCGTCACCACCTCGCTTGGGTTTGTTGCACTCTTGTTTTTCAGACACATCGCCCGGAGCTCTAACTGTGCAATATGCTGGGTTTTGGTGCGTTCTTGGCCCTGTATCAGGTTTTTAGCCGTGCCTCGCAACACCGCCTTGCCCGCCGCCCATAAAACGCCCGTGGAAGTCACTGACCCTTCATTCAATTGAAAGTATTCTCTTTGTGCCTGTAGCTTTTATCTTGGAGGTGTCATGCATTTAGCTGCCACATAGGACGGGACCGAGACCGAGCGGGGCCATAATGAACCGGAGCGGGGCGTGGTCAGAGACTCCTCTAGCTAGTATTTTAATGTGTGAAGGGGCGGTGCAGTCCATACTTGGGAGTAGTACCAGGTCTATGCTGGATTGAGAGCCATGGGCCGCTGGAGTGTGAGTGAATTGTCGCCATCTAGGGTGCCATATCCACCAGGCATCACAGAGTCCCGTCGCAGACGGCCAGCCAGTGATTCCCGCTGCTGATTTGTGCCTATACGCGGAGAGTGGACCGGCTACATCTAAGGTCAGGTCTGGGGTTGCGTTGAAGTCGCCTCCCAGCATAGTGAGCCCAGGGGGTAAGTCTGAAGGTAGCTTGATGAGGGCCTGTACATGTTTACTGATCAAGGAGGGAGGAGCATAAACACTGACCATGTTGATTGTGGCCCCTTCAACTTTGCCGGTGACAGCCACATAGCGTCCCTGTCTGTCCCTCCATATCTGGAAGTTTGTCATGGGGAATGTACAATGTAGTAATATGGCTACCCCCGCGATCCACGCAGGAACCCTGCATGAAGTCTTGCCGGAAACAGGAGGCGGTACTGAATGTCCATTATTCTCAGTTTTTGTTTCACCTCTGTGAATGAGTGATGCTGCTGTTGTACTTCATACATGTAGTCAGGGAAAAGGAGGACCTTCGCTCCATTGCAGAGAAGGTCCCCTCTGGAGCGCGTCTCCTGCAGCACTGCATCTCTGTCCTTAAAATTAAAGAGACAAATTATTACTGGCCTGGGCAGGGAGCCTGGCGGGGGTCTTGACCGCAGTAACCTGTGGGCTCGCTCAATCGTGAACCATGGCGTGAGGCGGTCCGCCAGTATCCAGGAGCGGAACCAGTCCTCCAAATATGTGGCCAGAGATGACTCTGCAGTGGCTTCAGGGAGACCCACCATGCGAAGGTTGTTACGTCTAGACCTGTTCTCAGCGTCTTCGGCTCTCTGATGTAGCTCCGACATGCGAGTAGTCAGCGCTGAGACTTGGGCCTTGAGACCGGTCACATCATCTTCCACTCTGGAAATTCTGGATTCGGCTTCTGTAATTCAGGTCGTGGCGTTGCGAAGATCTTGCCGGAACAGGGCCACGTCCACCCTAACTTCTCCTATCTTGGATTCAACAGCTGCCTTAGAAGCCTGGATCGGGTGAAGGATCGCCGCTAGATTACCGGATGTCGTCTGTGGTTCGTCACCTCCACTTGAGGCATGGTCTTCCGTCCGGGGCCCAGTTGCACCCGTGGTGAACTGGTCTATGCGCGTTTGTGCCGTCGTTTGCCGCGCTGACTTATCCTTGCCCATGGTGTCTGGTCACAGTTCCAGCCCCACAAGAGTTTCAGCGGCTGGGTAAACAGTGCTGCCCGGTGAGGCTGTTGCACGCTAGCTCAGGGCCAGGAGTGATTTCTTTTGGGGTCCAGTTCCAGTTCCGCTGTGTCGTTCCATACACCATGGATCACTTGAGCAACTTCGAGGGCTCAAAGAGATCGCAGACCTTCATTAGCCAGTTTATCCCCTCCGGTGGTTGGCTCACTCCAGGAATCGCCCTCGTCTCCACCGGTGCTCTGAATCACCCCCGGGGTGACCTCAGGTCCCAGTCCCACACCTGGCCAGGGGGTGTGGGGAGAGAAGACCGGAGGGGGGAAGAAGAAGGCCAGTCTCTGTGACCAACAGCACGCCGTCCTCCAAGGCCAGGCTCCCACCCCGATGAGAGGGGGAGAGGAGAAGATCACAAGGGTGCTCCCCTCCCATCCAGCGGTGCTGGTTCTGTGTCTTGACTCCTGGGTGGCGCCCTAGCCCACGGCTCACCTCTATTCAGCGTTGCCCATTGAATCAGTCTCCAGCGGCGGCACAACTCCTTCTCTGTCTCGGCAGGCCAATGGGCGCGCGTTGGTTTTAGCAGGGCCCCGGGCGCCCCCGCACCCTGTGGCGAGGTGCTTATTTATAGCCCAGGACCAGGGCTTCAGCAGCTCCGGACTGTTGTTCGGCCCGCGTCCGGGCCACGGACCGGAGGAATCCTTTCCCCTCTCTCCCCTGTCCTCTCTGGCCCCGGGGGGGGAGGGGCGATGAGGCCGCAGATCTTGGCTTTCCCCGGCTGATCTCAGTCGCAGCCTGCATCTGACAGTGAGACACGCTGCTTCACTGTACCGAAGTGCCGTGGCAAGGCGCGCAGGCGCGTCCGAACTACCACCTCACCCCAGCCCCCAGCAGTCCGCGCCTCGGCCTCATCCTCGTATTTGGGCCAGGTGGGTCGGGAAGCTCCCTATTTGTTCCCGAGTGGGGCAGCAGAGCCTCGGGAGAACAACAACACTGCCGATGGGAACGGATAGTGTTCCTCAGAGGAGGCGGATGACGGAGGGGTCCAGAGCACTATGAAAGTGCGACCGCCATCTTGACGCCTTGGCCACGCCCCCAGCCTTATCTTAAAAGACTGACACTGGCAGTAAACATACACAGTTAATTTCGCCATGTGGTTACCATGAGTGGGACACAAGTAGTGAAACCCACCCACAGTAAAAAGTCTAAAATCAGGTGATTCAAAAAGCAAAAGATCTGGGAGTACCAAAAGGGTGGAACCCAATTGTAACACATGCTATGCAAATTTCTATTATATACTGTTTATGTACACATAATTTGAATAAGAATGACTGTAAATAATATGAGCAGCTGAGTAAGTAGTATATACATAAGGGACAAGGTTAGATAGACCACAATTGTATTAAATCACACATCCCTAATCAATTAGCCTAATCTGTGCCTAAATTATAACACGGGCACTGGAATTACGCATTAAGGGAGGATCAAATAATGAAGCAGACATGGCTAAAGTAGGCAGAAAGAAACTGTAACCTGTGCGCCCCAATGTGCAACAATTTATGTGAGCAATTAGTTGATCATTTTCTTCTTTTTAAACATGTTAACCCTATCTCGACGAAGGTTAATCTTTGCAAAGGGTCTTACCTTGCGCACCAACACAAGTAGCAGAATTTTCGGTAACCTCTAATATGTTTGCACTATAAATCGTTTTTGTTAAAATCTGCAAATTATACAGCATGCGATAAATCCATAATTATGTGGAAAATACAGGAGACGCATAATTGCATAATTCCAGTGGCTCTGGTTATAGCTGACTGTTTATGTGAAAATTGTATTAGTTTGTTTGTTTATGTTGAGTCATAAAAAAGTCCACACCCCACGTAACTTACATGGTTGTCTGAACTCTATATTTCAGCATGCTTCCTGCAAACATTTCATGTTTCTTACCCATCCCTCAAACACCTGTATTTTCTATAACATTCTTATTCAATGTGCGCTAGAAAGCGAGGAGGTGTCATCTCATGTTCTGTCCAGTTTTGCTACACAGGACAATCAGCAATACTTTTGTTCAGATTGTAGCAAGTTCACAGAGGCCTACTGCTATGATATCTCTTCGACGTCTTTTAAGACAGCTGCTGTGTTTCGGACAGAGCTTTAAAGAAAACACATTTCCCTTTCTCCACCCTGATAACGTATGACACTGAAAACATGTCAAGAAAGCACATAGTTGATTAATTTGCACAAATTGAAGGCCTTTTGTTAGAAAATAAGTAGCACTGTTTTCTAAGATTATTCTTCTATCACAGACTCCAGTATATTCAAAGCACAAACAGTGAGCATATTTACATACAGCAAGGCCAACGGAGTAAGTGACATTGTGAAAACACAAAAACCATGCCACGAATGCCACTTCAAGCACCACAGAGTCAGGCCAACTTCTACCTGACTGGATGGTAATATGAGGAGGCTCACCGTCCGGCTGGACCTGCTGTGCTCGGTTGAAATCAAAAATCTTTGCATGCCTGATGGTGCACCTCCCTCCTCCTCACCCTCTAAAGACATCCATTCAGGGACTGTGCTATTTTAGGGCTGTAGAGGGGCCTGTTTTATCACACTGATTATTTTCAGCCATTTGTAACAACTCTTTTATGGCATTTTTTCATTACAACAGCGATACCACTTGACCAGTCCCATTTAACCCTCGGATTTGTATTAAATATGTTTTGCTGTTTTGCTTCCACTTTACTCTCTCTATAATCTTGGCTACATAGATGTTATTCCACCATAACGCCAATAGTGGCAGAAGTGGAATCTAGGACCAGATTTAAGGAAAAGTGGCGCAGTGCTGTGCCAAAATTGGCAGCGCCACGCCAGTTTAGAAATGCAGAGATGTGCTGTATTTAAGTGAATATGGCGCACCCCTGCATTTCACCCTGCGCTGGCGCTAAATTTAGCTGCCAACGCAGGCATCCTTGCACCATCGTGCAAGGATGCCTTCATTGAGGGGTGTGATTGTTTATGTGCGGTAAGGTGTCCATTCCCGCATACATACAATCACTATTGGCGCTTTGGCACTCTTCTGTGTGTGCTGCACAATGCAGCACACGTAGAAGAGCCAAACTGTCATTTTCAAATGATTGTTTATGTGCAGGAAGGGACACCTTCCCGCACATAAAAAATAATTTCTGCCACTTTGCTCTTTCTGTGCGTGCTGCAAAATGCAGCACGCATAGAAAAAGCAAAATACAAGGAGGAATAAAAGTATTCCTCCTCGTGGTGCCCTGCTAACACCACCCCTGGGTGACGTTAGATTTTGGCACTGCCTCAGGTGTACGAAATTTCATAAATCTGAGGCAGGGTCAAAATGCAATGGGTGTTGCCGTGGCATGCCCACAGCGACGCCCATTGCACGCCCCTTCCACACACAGGGGCATATTTATACTCCGTTTGCGCCGAATTTGCGTCGTTTTTTTCGACGCAAATTCGACGCAAAACTAACTCCATATTTATACTTTGGCGTTAGACGCGTCTAGCGCCAAAGTTCATGGAGTTAGTGTCATTGTTTTGCGTGAACACCTTCCTTGCGTTAATGATATGCAAGGTAGGCGTTCCTGTCTTAAAAAATGACTCCGATGCATATGCGTCGTATTTATACTCCCGGGCAAAAATGACGCCCGGGAGTGGGCGGGTCTAAAAAACCCGCATTAGCGCCGGATTTTGGCGCCTGGGTCAGGGCAGGCGTTAAGGGACCTGTGGGCTCAGAATGAGCCCAGAGGTGCCCTCCCCTGCCCCCAGGGACACCCCCTGCCACCCTTGCCCACCCCAGGAGGACACCCAAGGATGGAGGGACCCACCCCAGGGACATTAAGGTAAGTCCAGGTAAGTATTTTTTTTTATTTTTTTTGTGGCATAGGGGGGCCTGATTTGTGCCCCCCTACATGCCACTATGCCCAATGACCATGCCCAGGGGACAGAAGTCCCCTGGGCATGGCCACTGGGCAAGGGGGCATGACTCCTGTCTTTGTTAAGACAGGAGTCATTTCAATGGGGGATGGGCGTCGTAAAAAAAGGGGGAAATCGGGTTGTGGCGATTTTTTTGCCTCAGTCTGACTTGCACCATTTGTGGACGCCTATACGCCATTTTCCCCCTACGCCGGCGCTGCCTGGTGTACATCGTTTTTTTTTAACGCACACCAGACAGCGCCGGCGGGTAACTCCGGCTAACGTCATTGAATAAATACGGCGCCCGCATGGCGCTTCAGAATGGCGTTAGCCGGCGCTAATTTTTTTGGCGCAAAACTGCGTTAGCGCAGTTTTGCGTCAAAAAGTATAAATATGGCCCACAGTGCTACGTGGGAAGGGGCCGTATTTACAAGGTGGCGTTAAGCCACAAAAAGTATCTTAACACCACCTTGTAAATAAGGCACAGTGCTTGGCGCCACAGGAGCTTCACAAAAAAGTGACGCTCCTCTGGCGCTAGGGGCCTATAAATACGGCCCGAGTACCTTTAATTGCCTAATGACATTAGAATTTTGACTCCTTTTTCCATCCTTGGTGCCTCAATACATTTCTATTTTCTGGTGAAGGGCTAAAGAAAGACACAAATATTTCAAGCTACAAAAAGTAAACATACATTTTTGAATCCTGTTTACTTTCTATTTCTGGATTTGCCTCATTGAGTCTTGACACCAGGTGCAGCAAATGCAATGGCCGGGGGAGCAAAGTGTAAGCCATCAGTAGCACATGCTGCCCATTCGAACCCCTAGTTGATGTCCAAGGTCGCTGGTTGTGTTGTTAGAAAATATCTTTAATCTCCTTTACTGCTCTGGCATAGCTATTACGTTGAACCATGTAACCTTTGGAGCTGGAATGCAGAGCATCCCCTACCAAGCCAGTTCACTCCCTCAATCATAAGATCCAACTCCATCCAACATAGACTCACAGCACCGAACATCCTGGAAACCGTTTAGCGCCTCTGTCATTTAACAGGGCCCGTACCTGGTCAAAAAGTCCTAAGAAGAAATAACATTTGTGCTTTACAGAAATTATAATAATTCAACGACTACTGACATTTTTATCGTTAGGTCTAATTCACGGTCTACGTTGCTGTGGACCAGGCCCAGAGTGCCTTTACTGGGCACATTTTCTCAGTGGGCCGGTAGGTGGGGCTGATTTCACTGATAGTGGGGAATAATTTTGTTGCAGGGGAGATGTCGGTTGTGTCTCTTGCCTACAACGCGTTGCCACTTCAAAATAAACAGTGTAAAACAAATGGATTTAAAGCAGGTGACTCCTGGAGGTTTGCTGGGAGCAGCACTGACCTTCAGGGTTAAGGAGGTGGGAGAGGGTGAGCGCATAGACAGCAATTCACCCAAATGCCTGGGGTAGCAGAAGTGACATCACGTGCCCTTTGACTTCCACTTTCACTCACAGACACATACTTACACATGCACACAAATTCACACTTGAGCACACGCTATCACACATAAATCCACCCACACCTGCAAGCATGTGTGCACCATACAAGGTAATTGTGTCTTTTTAATCACACTAATAGTGAATAATATATTCACTATTAGTGTAATACAAATTGACAGAAAACAAAGAGAGTGAGTCCCAACTGACGTCCATTAGGACAATCTGGCACTGTGTTCCTGTCATGGTGAGACATCTGCTGTTGCTTCACTTAGAAAGTCCAGTATATGTATGACAAAGACTCTTCAAAATTCACTTTTATGCATTTCACCATTGCATAGAATTACAATCGTTACTGCAACTGGTAGAAGTGAACAACTCTAAATAGAAACTTACAAACATTCATGCCCCATCACCACCCTGATGATGATGCTATTAGTGAACCAAGAAGAAAGCTGTCTTTAGTTCCCATGTATATATGACCTAGGGTGTTACTATAGATGGAGTAACATGAGAGTTGTTTGCTTTCGTGCAGCACACACCGCAAACTGATGTACTGCAAGGTGCTCTCGTGATGATAAAGGGAAAAAAAGGCACAGTGAAAAAAGTAATTGCCTAGGATCACACAGTGTTGTCAACTTGGAGCTGGATTTGATGAAGAATGCATGTCATCCACTACTTTGCTATCTCATTCTCTCTCCCATTTTCAATCAAAGATTAATGCTTTGTGTTTAATTATAAAAGGGCCAAAATCATTGTCCTGTGTTAAATACAACCAGGCTATGTATATTTCATAAAGATTGATGGTAGTCCTGCTTGAAGAGGGTGATGTTTTAATGTGGAAGCTAAAAAGAAAACCAGGGTACCCATCCAGTGCTTAATTTGTAAATAGAAACGTGCTAGTGCCTAAAGGACTCCTCTTAAACACGCGGCTGCTGCAATTAAATGTGGCCACATGGGCTACTGAGGCAGCGTAATCCTGAAGCCATCTAGGTCCTCTTCAATCCGTTTAAAGCACTCCTTGCCCCTTCAGCTCACATTTGCAGCTTTCTGCTTACTCCCATTGTGATGCTTTTTCATTTTTCTCTTCCTCTGTCATTCCCATATTTGTCTTTTACTCGCAGAAAATGTTTGAGGCAGAAGAATAAGCTCTGGCCATCAAAAATAAGTGCTGGTGCTCCGCACCGGAAACAGCAAGCACAAATTAAGCACTGTACCCATCTTTGATCAGTACTTTATGACCATTTTCTCCACTTAGGTAAAAGTCTTTATGCATTGCCATCCATTTTTGAATTAATTCATCCCCTGACTCTTCACCAACCAATTATTCACTCATTGAAGCATCTAGCCCTGCCTCCAATCTTCATCCATCAATTCAATGACTGGGTGAGGTTTGATAATGAAAATGTGTTCTAAAATGCCCCATATTTGAAAAGCGTCCTTACTGTGATCAGGCTCACTCATTTCTCTTGCTGACTACGGCCCATATTTACAAAGAAGCCTGCGCCGCTGGTACGTCACTTTTAGTGATGCACCGACATTGCAGGCTGCACACCGATATCTACAAGGCTATGCAAAGCCACTTTGCATGGCTTTACATGGCCTTGTAGATATGGAGTTAGGCAATGCAGCGCAAGTTGCTGCATGGCCTTACTTTGCGCCAGGGAGGCATTTCCATGGGTGTTCCTATATAACACCCATGGATTTTGACACATCCCCAGATTTACAATCTTTCATAAACCTGGGAACGCGTCAAAAGTCAATACCTCCCCAGGGGTGGCAGAAGAGTGGCATGGCGGGGTGGATTAACATTATTTCTCCCCATTTTTACCCTCTTTCTATGTGTGCTGAATTCTGCAGAAGACACAGAAGGAGGATATTGCCTCCATTGATTTCGTGCAGGGTGGTGTCCCTTCCTGCACAAAAACTATCATTCCCACAATGCAGGCACCCTTCTACCATGGTGCAAGGTTGTCTGCATTGGCGCATTGCAGCAATTTGTGCACCAGTGTAGGGGGAGAGGACAGAAATGTGCTGTATCTTGTAGATACAGTACATTTCTGCCCTTTACCGGTGGCGCAGGGAGGCAGAGCAAAGCACTCGCTTCACCGCTCTGAGCCATGGGCCTTGTAAATATAGTCATGTATATAGAGGACCTCATTTACAAGAATCTGGTGCATCAGCTCTAATGCGTCCGATATCTTGCACTGCCATACGACCCCCTGACGACTCCATGTATGTGCTGTTTATAAAATACAGAGCTCCATGGTGCACGTTTTCACAGATGTGTCAGAAATTCTGATGGACCTGTGGCACTAAACTCATGCATTGCTGGACTAGCGTAAAAAATAGGATGCTACTCCAGCAATATCAGGAGTCCCCCATTGAGAAAAGCCCTGCATTCGTTTTACGCCTCATCTTAGTTGGCTGTAAAATTCTGATGCAGTGAAGTCACAGAATGACGTGGTGAAATGTAAATTGCGTTGCATAACGTCTGCATGGCTTTTCCCGTGGGAATGCCTACCTTACATACATTATAACTTGCGCAGGTATAACATGATAAAGCTTCACAAACTGGCTCATTGGGCCCAATGCTTTAGTTTGTAAATAATGAGCAGTGTAGAGTACTGGTTGCCCCACCGTTGCATAAAAAATATGATGCAACGGTGGGGCAAAGGCCTTGTAAATGAAGCCCATAGTGTCTGGCTGGTTGGACAAAATTTGCCAAGGGTGCCTTCGGTTCCCAGTCCGATCTTGCTGTCAAAAAGAAAAATCTGAACTGAAAATTAGGGAATGTAGGCCCATATTTAGACTTTTTTAGTGTCGCATTTGCGTCATTTTTTGATGCAAAAGCAGCGCAAACTTCCAAAATACAATGGCCCATATTTATACTTTTTTAGCGCTGCATTTGCGCTGCCTTTTGACACAAAAACGGCGCAAACTTAAAAAATACAATAGTATTTTGCAAGTTTGCGCCCCTTTTGCGTAAAAAAATTACACAAATGTGACGCTAATAAAGTATAAATATGGGCTAATGTATCTTGGAAGTTTGCGCCGATTTTGCATTAAAAAAACGACGCAAATGCAGCACTAAGGGCCATATTTATACTTTTTGATGCAAAACTGCGCTAACGCAGTTTTGCGTCAAAAAAATTAGCGCCGGCTAACGACATTCTGAAGCGCCATGCGGGCGCCGTATTTATTCAATGACGTTAGCCGGCGTTAGCCGCCGGCGCTGCCTGGTGTGCGTGAAAAAAAATGACGTACACCAGGCAGCGCCGGCGTAGGGGAATATGGAGCTTGGGCGCCAAAAAATGGGGCAAGTCAGGCTGAGGCAAATTTTTCGCCTCAACCCGATTTGCGCCATTTTTTTTTACTCCCAACCCCCATTGAAATGACTACTGTCTTAGCAAAGACAGGAGTCATGCCCCCTTGCCCAATGGCCATGCCCAGGGGCATGGTCATTGGGCATAGTGGCATGTAGGGGGGCACAAATCAGGCCCACCTATGCCACAAAAAAAAAAAAAAAAAAATACTTACCTGAACTTACCTTATGTTCCCTGGGATGGGTCCCTCCATCCTTAGGCGTCCTCCTGGGGTGAGCAAGGGTGACAGGGGGGATCCCTGGGGGCATGGGAGGGCACCTCTGGGCTCCTTCCGAGCCCACAGGTCCATTAACGCCTGCCCTGACCAGGCGCTAAAAAACGACGCAAAAGCGGCTGGACGTCATTTTTTTTGACCTGCCCACTCCCGGGCGTGAGTTTTGCCCGGGAGTGTAAATACGGCGCACATGCCTCGGAGTCAATTTTTTAGACGGGAACGCCTACCTTGCATATCATTAACGCAAAGTAGGTGTCCACGCTAAAAAATGACACAAACTCCATGGACTTTGGCGCTAGACGCGTCTAACGCCAAAGTATAAATATGGAGTTAGTTTTGCGTCGGAATTGCGTAAAAAAAAAACACGCAATTCCAGCGCAAACAGAGTATAAATATGCCCCTAAAAATGTATAAATATGGGCCGTAGTTTGTCCACATCTCATAGGGCAAATAGTAAAAAACTGAAAAAGATTATTTTGTTATGGTGCTTTTTTTCTTCAGCGCAAGATATCTGTGATTGGTTTTATAGACTGTACCTACTCCATGTACAAAACAAGCTTTAGCACAGTGAAAATGGGTGACAACGGAGAGGGAGTTGCCTAATTTCCGGCAGTGAATGCTAGTTTTCCTCTTCTTGGTTTAGGGTGACATCCAGTGGTAATAATGATTAATAACAGCCACTGGAATGTTATCCTAATTTCAGCGATTTACTGGTTGCATTCTACATAGAGAACATACAGTTTGAAATTGTCCTCTGCTTTAATCAGAGCCTCCAGGATATTGCGTCACAATATGTGAAGGTTTGCGGCACAATTTGTGAAAATTTGCAGCACTATATTGAGATTTTAATGGCATTTGTACGCCACTTTTGTTTAATTACCATTCAATAATTTTGTATCGTTTTTTGGGGAATTTTAGGTTTAAAGTATGAGTCACCTTAGAAAAAGATATATAAACACACCCCAATTTGTTTTTAGGTGTGTGGAAATGTGCCTCCTACATAGATGTACACGTATATATAACTAGCTCCTCAGCATCCTTTGCGATAAAGAACAGTGTACGCCCTCGCTTGCCAACTGGTTTTATTAATTATTACCACACATCTTGAATGTGGTCACACACAATACAAGCACTTTGCAATAGGTGATCCAGCACAATAAAAGCACTTTGGGCAGATTTAAGAGACCCTAGCTCCTCCTTGCGCCACATTAGTGTCATTTTTTCATACACTAATGTGGCCCTGCGAGGCCAAAATCGCTGTGCCAGATTTGCAAAGAGGCGCAATGCATGCATTGCACCACTTTGTAACCCTACAAAGTGGACGTTCCCTCATTAGATGGGCGGAAAAAATGGCACAAAGAAATCTAAAAGATTTATTTGCATCATTTTTGGGGCAATTTTAAAGCCTGCTCAGAGCAGGCATTAAAAGGAGGCACACCATTGTTTACAATGGGCCTCAATGGGCTTTGCAGGATTAGCATCAACATTTTTGATGCTAATCCTGCAAAGCTCCGAACTACAATCAAACATTTTGACGCTAGTTCTCTAACTACTGCCATGGTGCTCTGTATCTTAGATACAGCACACACATGCTAGCGTTAGGGGAGCACTAATGGGTGCAAGAAAAGGGGCACTACAGTGGGACACGGATTCCTCACAGATTCACTCGCAGGGACTCAGCAGATCCAAGGGAAAAGCAAAGTTCTAATTGGCTGGCCACTACCTGACAGGAAAGATGCAGCTGACATTTTCTTTCTTGCTTGGGCTGGAGGAAGGAAAGAAATGGGAAAAAAAAACATCAGGGGTCAGGATACAGGCATCTTGACCCCGATGGATACATGGAGGGGTCCCAAATTATTGCCCACATTTTTTTTCAGCCAAACGCAGATCCACTGCAGGTCTCAGCATGACACTTAGTGTAAACCTGCAATGGATCCAAGGATCCACAGCAGACTTAAAAAAAAAAGTACACCAATTTACACATGGAAGCCCCGCCCTGCACAGCCAAGGGCGTGTGCAGTGTGAGGTTGGGTGCATGTGGAGGGGTTTGCTCGCAGTGCCCGGTTCTCACCAGTAGGTTGTTATAGTTAGGACATAGGACCAGATTTAAGAAAAGTGACACTGCACCCAGTGCAGAAACAATTTTCTTGTGCTCCTTAGCGCCCCCTAATGCCACCATGTGTGTGCTGTATCTAAGATATGGCGCACCATTGTGGTAGCTAGGGAACTAGCGTCAGAATTCTTGATGGTAGTTTGAAGCTTTGGAGGATTAGCGTCATAGTTAGGTTCACATTTTAAATGTACAAAACCACAGAAATTCACCAGTTATAGTTAGAGTTATCACAAGTAACTATAACTCGTGTACTATGGTGACTATAACTCGTGCCCTCGCCATGCACTACTAATTACCCCACAAATTATGGCACTTATGTCATCTTTGATAACATCATTGAAAATGTGAGAGGACGGTTCGAACTATGTGGTCCGCCATGATGTTTCACTTTTTGATCACCTGGTTTTTGACTTCATACTGTGAGGGAGCATTATAGTTGGGAACTTACCCACAATAAACTCATGGTAAAATGGACTGCGCATGTTTACCGCTTGTGCCGCTTTGCTAACGAAAGCCTGCTGTGGCGCAGCAAGAGTTGGATGCCCCACGCTGGTTAAACGTGACCACATGTGCACACATGTGTGCACCTAACAGAGGGATGTGCTGGGGATTTCTGGTATGCACAGTCCAGGAATTGGGCTTAGGCATCCTGGCGCAGAAAGGACTATGCTGAGTGGGTGGTGACCTGGAGTAGGCCTAATGCGATGGGTGCACACATGTGAAGGATAGTCAGTGTGCTCAATGTCTTCTCACTGTAGTGACACTACCTTAAATGTCAACGTCAGTGTGCTTACTGTCTTTTCACTGTGGAGAACCTCCATTAAATGTCAATAGGATAGGATGGCCTAGAGCGCGTATCCAGTCTTCTAGGGTCCGCTGAGACCAGAGTCACACCACTATACACTGTAACGTGTATGAAAAGAATAATGCAGTAGGTTGTAACCTGTAACCTTTGTTTTTTTTCAGTGAATTTCTATGTTTTATAGTCATTTTCAATACTATATGTTAATCCAAACACTGCAGCGCATGGCTAACCACTGCCGGACAGGCCCTGAAGCCAACCCCTATAAGTACCCAACCTTTCCCCTTGCATGGCCTTCGCCTTCTGTGTGCAGGGAAGAAAGATGAAAACTCCACTTTCTGACAGCGGGACGTGTTTGACAGGTCCTGCTGTCAGAAAGCGGAGTGTTTGTTGTGACTTGGCTGCAGCTGTCAAAACTGCAGCTAAGCCACATTAAACAGCTATGTCCCGGAGTTGGGCACCTGAGAACATAGCAGGACCCGGCCCTGCAGGGTGGCGATCCCCAGGGCATCAGTGGCTCCTCGAGGGGGGCCGGCTTGGCCCCACAGAATCAAAAAAGTGATACAGGTGGGTGGTGGCCACTGGGGCTGCAGGGGTTCTGAAACGCCCCCTTTCTATATTTTTCAGTTTGCCACAGGAAGGTTGTGGTCCCCGAGGCTGCGGCAGGGGCCACACAGCCCCCTGCACACAATCAAATCAATACTCTGGGAAGATGGTGATTCCCAGGGTGTGGGGGGTATGTGTGTCACCTACACACAAACATATCAATTCCATGGAAAAGTGGTCATCCCCAGGGCTGCGGGGGCATTTAGCCCCCCTGCACACAATAAAATCAATGACCCGGGGAGGTGGTAGTCCCTGAGGTTATGGGGGCTGGCAGCTCCCCTGCACTTCAATAAGCAACACCTACAGAATTTGGTCCACCTGGGGCATTAAAAAAGATGAAGCTCAGGAGCCAGGGCTTCTTTTTTTTTTAATTATTTGCTGGATCCACCACAAATCATGGCAAAAATTAAAAAACAGAATGCTTTATTGCTGTAGGAGGGTCCCTGTGGGACCCAGCAACAGAGCTAAGGGGTCATTGTGTCCGTACTCTGGCCCCTTTTCCTTTTTTCTTTACATTGTTGTCTGAGACTCGGGTCAAGCTGAGTCCAAAGATGGCTGCCAACACTTCTTGATTTGAAGTGTTGGCAGCCAAACAGATCTCAGGAGGAGGTTGGAAGGGGTCGCAAATCCTTTGTGTTCCTAGGTATAAAATTTTTCATTTTCTTCAATTTCTCAAACAAATATTGAACATATTTACACCAAATAACAAAAAAGACTGTTTCTGGACCAAGAGCTACCTTTCTGCCACGTTTAGCGTAATTCCTTTCAGTGGTTTTGACACTATTGCTGTTAAATTTTTCCTATGAGAATTAACATTGGGAACACTTTCAATTTCACCCCCCCTTTATCTCGGCCTCCGCTTCACGGATCACCCCAAAACTTTCCAGAGAGCAGCTCATGTGACTGTCACATTCTAAAAGGAGCCAAGGCCAATGTTGTAGCACTGTTCCTGTTGATCATCCTGGCAGGACCATGTAATACAATGTTCCCGCTGGTCACCCTGCAGGAACATTGTAATACGCTTGGGGGGATGCCACCTGTATGATGAAGGGGTCCTGCCCGCGGCTTTGGTAGTCGCGTGCTGGGACCACCAAAGTCATATTGAAGCCTTAAGTATTTAAATATAAATTAATATGTGTATGCTAAAAGGATTGGCTCTGAAAATAACCTTTGTGTTTATGATGTGTAGGTGATCACTACACATGAAACAGGATGCAGTCTCTCAGGTTCTGCAGGAACAACCCTGTTGCTTTTATCTTTTAGGCAAAATCCATAATTTCGGTATATATCATCCATATCAAATTGTAAATTATTGTGGTATATAGAGCCCATCTTATGGTCAGCAGAAACTGTTTTATTAACATGTTTCCTGGATTTGTCTGTTTGTGGACAGAATTCACTGGTTCTACTTCTGCCTTTGACAGATGCTAGAAAAACAAAGGCAATGTGTGGGAAAAATGTCATTAATTTTCCAAATATAACTTTCATTAGGATTTCCAAACCTACCCCTGTAACTATGCCCAGGTCATTGCCACCACAGTGCACAATCATAAGGTCTGTATGTTGGCACTTCCTAATGCTTTCAAACAAAGGGAGCAATTGATGCCACTTTAACCCTCTCTGGCCAACCCAAGTAACATCTACAGGATATATACACTGGGTCCTTGTCAATACCACTATTCATGCACTCTATCTGGCCCAAAACACAAAGCTGTGTCTCACAATCCATAATGTGAGCATTCTGGAGGGGAGCTGCAGTTCCACATAGCATGATGTTGCAGTTGTATGAGGCAATTGTGATATGAATTGAGTTGAAAGTAAGGGTAGATGTTATAATTTGAAAAATCACATTTAATTGGTTGACGTAATTATGTTGGTGCATAAAGTTAGGTAGTGTTACTGTGAGAAAAGTAAGTATATTTCAAATTGGCTTAAGAGACTTTAAAAAAAACTATTAGTGTTTGTAATATGTTTATTGTTTCTGACAATTAACCACATCTGCTGAAGTTGCTTCAAGAGTAAGCATGGTGCACTCAGAAACTGTTATGAACGTGTGACCTTCTACTGTAGCAGAAAATTGGGTTATTAATAGAGGAGTGTTGGAAAGGATTAATTATAGCAGCAAGACATAAGTAGTATACCATAAGCTGAATATGAAAGTGACAGTGTAATTGGTTTGCTGATTGAATAAATTTCAAAGCAAAGTTGAAAAGGTTGCCATTAATGGTTGCCTTGTGTGAGAGTGGTGTACCATTCTTATGGTTGGTTGTGGCCCATTTTCAGTGAGAAGCAATTCAAACTGATAGTGAGAGAGAAATATACATATCAACAAACACACTAAAGAGGTATGAGTAGAAACATGTACTTTGTTTTAAAATGTATTAGTAAAGGCATAAGGTGAATGAAAGTGAGTGCTATTTTGATGGAGAATGAAAGAGTTTATGTAAATTAGAAAATGACCTTTAGAAGTACTTTTGTTACCTTTTACTATAGAAAAATTATATCTAAGGTGGGTTGTAGGTAGGGCACAGAGCATAGTGCTTTGTGATTGAAAATTAAATATGTTGCAGTGAGAATTATAAATTTGAATGTGCATGTTACAGTAAAATTGCTAGTTATATATGGAATTTTCAAGACATACTTTAATTCACATGAGTATTTATAATAGGATAGAGCCACTTACGTTTGACTGATCTACTGAGAAAAACAATTACATAATGATAAACAGAGCAGAAAGTAAACATGTATGAAGTAGTGCCAAAGGTAGGGGTGTTGTGATACAGTTTGTAAAGTATGTAGTCAAGTACAATCTGGTTGGATAATAATGGAAATAGCAGTTTAAAGATGGTTTGGATATACTACTGCAGAACCATAGTGTGCAATTCTACTTACAGATTGACTTGGTATTCAAATGTGCTTTTACAAGCATAAAAACCCCTTTTTTAGTGCCCAGGAATATGTGCGCTGTGCCATACAAACTGCAAGTCATATTAATTATTAACAAAAGGATAGACCACATACACATACAGTCAGACACAGAAAGACCACTTATACATTCATGCATACTTCCAGATGGCAACTATGTATGCTGTAGTATGAGATGTACTTACCAACTGATACAATTACTACATTATGTAGTCAAGTAGTCTCAAAGCCTAGTTGTTCATTCAGAGAAGCAGTGATTTAAACATGATTCGGGCCTAGTAGTGGTGAGCCTGAGTGTTCAGTTTTACTGTCAGATTGACTTGGAATTACAAAACCTTGCTTGACAAGCATTGCACAGCCCTTTTACTGCACAAAACGTACCCCTTTGTTAGGCTGTATGTATGCGTACAGAAGGGTGGTTTGTGGTTAAATGCGAAAATTGTCATTTTGAGTTTAACTGACTTAAATGTGTACCTGCAGACTGATATGCTCAGGTATCTATGCACTGTGTAATACTGGTGGTGACATGCCTATTAACAAAAGGACACTACACTCAGACTCCCAGTGAGACACTGAAAGAGGCATTTACATATTTGTGCATACATCCAGACAGCAGCTACGTATGATGTAGTATCAGACATAGATAACAACTGAGACAGTCACTCTTATATGTAGTCAAGTACCCTCATAATCTAGTTGCTCATTCAGACAAGTATTCATTTAAACATGGTTTGTGCCTACTACTGCTGAACCTGAGTGTCGAGTTTTACTGTCAGCTCCACTTGGGATTACAAAACCTGTTTGACAAGTGCCACACTCACGTTTAAGGTCAGCAATCTTACCCCATAGGTAGGCTGTATCTAGGCATAGGGGAGGATGGTTGGTGATTAAAAGGTGAAAGATGCTTTTCTGAGTTTAAGTGACATATTTACACTTGCTGACCAGTATGCTCATATATATCAATCAATCAATCAATCACAGATATTTATAGAGCGCGCTACTTACCCGTTAGGGTTCCAAGGCGCTGAAGGGGGGGGGGTGACTGCTACTGCTCGAAGAGCCAGGTCTTGAGGAGTCTTCTGAAGGCGAGTAGGTCTTGAGTCTGTCGGAGGTAGGTAGGGAGCGTGTTCCAGGTCTTGGCGGCGAGGTAGGAGAAGGATCTGCCACCGGAGGTGGTTCGTTGGATGCGGGGGATGGTGGCGAGGGCGAGGCTTGCGGATCGCAGTTGGGGGGTCGGCGTGTAGAAGTTGAGTCTGTTGTTGAGGTAGGTGGGGCCGGCGTTGTGGAGTGCTTTGTGTGCGTGGGTGAGGAGCTTGAAGGTGACCCTCTTGTCGA
This sequence comes from Pleurodeles waltl, assembly GCF_031143425.1. NCBI lineage: Eukaryota > Metazoa > Chordata > Amphibia > Caudata > Salamandridae > Pleurodeles > Pleurodeles waltl. Next base: position 1,016,279,855 of record NC_090440.1, read on the forward strand.
CGGGAAGCCAGTGGAGCTCTTTGAGGTGTGGAGTGATGTGGCTGTGGTGGGGTGCGTTGGTGATGAGTCGGGCAGAGGCGTTTTGGATGCGTTGAAGACGTTGGAGGTGTTTTGCAGGGTTTCCTGCATAGAGTGCGTTGCCGTAGTCCAATCTGCTGCTGACGAGGGCGTGGGTCACTGTCTTCCTGGTGTCGGTCGGGATCCACTTGTAGATCCTGCGGAGGGTGCGGAGGGTGTTGTAGCAGGAGGAGGTGACGGCGCTGACTTGTCTGTCCATGGAGAGTGCCGAGTCGAGGATGAATCCCAAGTTGCGGGCGTGGTCGGTGGGCGTTGGGGCTGTTCCAAGGGTGGTGGGCCACCACGAGTCATCCCAGGCGGAGAGGGATGTCCCGAGGATGAGGATTTCTGTCTTGTTGGTGTTCAGTTTCAGGCGGCTATTTCTCATCCAGTCGGCGACTGCTTTCATTCCTTCGTGGAGGTTGGCTTTGGTGGTGGCGGGGTCGTTGGTGAGGGAGAGGATGAGCTGGGTGTCGTCGGCGTAGGTGATGATGTTGAGGTCGTGACGGCGGGCCACTTGTGCGAGGGGGGCCATGTAAATGTTGAACAGCGTCGGGCTCAGGGAGGAGCCCTGGGGGACGCCGCAGATGATGTTGTTGGCTTCTGAGCGGAAGGGTGGGAGGCGGACGGTCTGTGTTCTGCCGGAGTGGAAGGATGAGGTCCAGGCTAGGGCTTTTTCCTGTATTCCGGCTTCTTGGAGGCGTGATAGTAGGGTGCGGTGGCAGAACGTGTCGAAGGCCGCTGAGAGGTCTAGGAGGATGAGGGCGGAGGTTTCGCCGTGGTCGAGTTGGCGTCTGATGTCATCTGTGGCGGCGATGAGGGTGGTCACGGTGCTGTGGTTTCGTCTGAATCCGGTTTGTGAGGGGTCGAGGATGTTGTTGTCTTCGATGTGGCGTGTCAGTTGAAGGTTGACGATCTTTTCTGCGACTTTCGCTGGGTAGGGGAGGAGGGAGATGGGGCGGAAGTTTTTGAGGTCCTTGGGGTCGGCTTTGGGTTTCTTGAGAAGGGCGTTGATGTCTGCGTGCTTCCAGCTTTCTGGGAAGGTGCCTGTTTTGAAGGAGGCGTTGATGATCTTGCGGAGTTGGGGCGCGATGATAGAGTCAGCTTTGTTGAAGATGTGGTGGGGGCAGGGGTCAGTCGGTGATCCGGAGTGGATGGAGTTCATGATTTTGCGTGTTGTGTCGTCGTCGACGTTGGACCAGGCGGTGATGGGGTTGGCGATGCTTCGGTTCGAGGTGGTGACGGGGGTGGGCGTGGTCGGGGTGTTGAAGCTGCTGTGGATGTCGGCGATCTTGCTGTGGAAAAAAGCGGCGAGGGAGTCGCAGAGTTCCTGAGAGGGCGGGATGTCGTTGACGTTGGCGCTGGGGGTGGACAGTTCCTTTACGAAGCGGAAGAGCTCTTTGCTGTCGTGTGCATTGTTGTCTAAGCAGTCTTTGAAGGAGGACCTCTTGGTGGTCCTGATGAGGTGGTGGTGTCGGCGGGTGGCGTCTTTGAGGGTTGCGTGGTTGTCCGGTGTGCGTTCTTGGAGCCATTTCTTTTCCAGTTTCCTGCAGGTGCGTTTGGAGGCCAGGAGTTCGTCGGTGAACCAGGAGGCTTTCTTGCTGGCGAGGTTGCTGGGGGGTTTCTTCAGCGGGGCGAGGATGTTGGCGCAGTTGTTGATCCATTGTCTGAAGTTGCAGGCCGCGGTGTCCGGGTCGGTGGGCTCGTTCGGCGGGTTCTGGGAGAGGGTGCTGGGAAGTTGTTCTTCGGTGACTTTGCCCCAGCTGCGGCGGGGGAGTTGGCGGCTGTGGTGGTGTGTGGTGTTTTTGTTGTAGGTGAAGTGAATGCAGCGGTGGTCGGTCCAGTAGGGTTCGGTGGTGTTGTTGAAGGTAACGTGGTCGCTGGTGGAAAAGATGGCGTCCAGTGTGTGTCCGGCGGCATGGGTTGGTGACGTGACAAGTTGTCTGAGTCCGAGGTTCGTGAGGTTGCTGATCAGCGTGGTGGAGTTGTGGTCGTTGTTGTTCTCGAGGTGAAAGTTGAGGTCCCCGAGGAGGATGTAGTCCGTGGAGGCGAGTGCGTGGGTGATTGCGAGGTCGGTGATAGCGTCGCAGAACTGGGCCCGTGGTCCGGAGGGTCTGTAGATGAGCGTTCCTCTGAGGGTGGTGTTGGGGTCGGTGTGGATTCGGAAGTGTAGAAGCTCGGCGGTGTTGAAGTGGTCGTCGGTGTGGGTGGTGATCTTGAGGGTTGACTTGTGGATGATGGCGAGTCCTCCTCCGTAGCCGTTGGTGCGGTCCCTGCGGGAGATCTTGTATCCGTCTGGGATGGCAATGGCGATGTCTGGCGCGGATGAGTCATTCCACCATGTCTCGGTCAGGAAGGCTACGTCCGGGGCGGTGCTGTCGAGCAGGTCCCAGAGTTCCACAGCGTGTCTCCGTGCGGAGCGGGTGTTGAGGAGTATGCAGCGGAGGTGGTTCGGTCTGGTGGTTGTTGGTTTCGGGGTTCGGACGCAGGTGGAGTGGCAGTTGCGGCAGGCGAAAGGTCCGTGGGTGTGCTTCGGGCGGCTTGGTAGCAGTGTTGGTCTCGGCCGTTGTTGAGTGCGTGGAGGGAAGCGGCGTCGTAGCTGAGACTGGGCGGTGTGCGGTGCGGAGTGCGAGGTCCAGGGGTTCTGGCGCGGGACACGGTCCAGGCGCGGACGGGCCTCTGGCGCGCCATCGGCACGGTCGCGCAGCGGCCTGCATTAAGAGGGGGTGGAGGGAGGGAGGAGGAGCTGGAGGCGGGAGGGGGGCGGGGCCGAAGCGGTGGGAAAGCGGGCGAGGGAGCGGTGAGTGGGGAGGGGGAAGCGGGCGGATGGTGCTGGATTGGGGGCGGGGGTCAGAGGAGGAGGGAGACGCGCAAGGGGAGAGAGCAAGATGCGGTACAAGCGCACAGAGAGGACAAAAAATAACGTGACTACTAGGTAACAGATACTAGGACAACCAGAGGCAGCACAAAGGGCACAAATTGAATAACAGTGACAACGTGATTATGATACAGAGAATACAGTGGGCACAACAGAGAGAGACGGTGAGAAAACAGTCACGACAGAAGCAAACCTTACTGCCCACCACTGGGCCACCAGGGATGAGGCGCAGGCGGGGGCCTGCGGGTGGAGGAGGGCTTCGAACACGGGCAGCAGCGGCAGTCAGGGACAGAGCACCTGCAGGGTGCGCTGCGCGGCAGGGGGAGTGTCCTGCCATCCATACTATTAGTGATATACCTATTAACAAAAGGGTAGCGCGCTACTCACACACCCAGTTAAACACTGAAAGAGACACATTCATGCATACATTAAGACAGTAGCTATGTATGCTGTAGTATGGAACCTAGTTTGCAAGTGATATAGTTAATGCAATATGTAGTCAACTACTCTCATAACCTAGTCACTCATTGAGACAAGCAACCATTTAAACATGGTTTTGGCCTACTAGCGGTGAGCCCAAGTTTCTAGTTTTACTGTCAGCTTGACTTGGTACTATAGAACCTGCCTGACAAGTCTTACACACACTTTTTAGTACACAAAACGTACCCCCTACATAGCCTGTACGTAGGCATTGAGCAGGATGGTTTGTGATTAAAAGGTGAAATAAGTACTTCTGAGTTTAACTGATTTATATGTACACGGACAGACAGGTATGACCAGGCATATATGTACTCTGCCATCTAATCTGCAAGTCATATGTCTATTAAGAAAAGCATAGACCACTCACACATAAGTCAGAAACTAAAAGAGGTACTTATCCATCCATGCATACATCCAGACAGCAGATATGTATGCTGTAGTATCAGATGCAGATGGCAACTGATACAGTCACTCTCATATGTAGTCAAGTAGTCTCATAACCTAGTCACTTATTCACACAAGTTGTCATTTTTCACATGTTTCAGGCCAACTACTGGTGAGCCTGAGTGTGCAGTTTTACTATGAGCTCAACTTGGTATTAGAAAAACAGTTTGATAAGCCTAATAGTCCCTTTTTACTACACAAAACGTACCACTTGGGTAGGCTGTAGGCAAGCATACACTAGGGTGCTTTGTGATTGAAAGGTGAAAAATGTACTTCTAAGTTTAACTAAGTTAGATGTTGCCCTGCAGACCAGCATTCTCAGGTCTATACATACTCTGCCACACATACTGCAAGTCATATAACTATCAAAAAAAGGAAACACCACTCACACACCCAATTAGACAGTGAAAAATCACTTATACATTCATGCATACATCCAGACAGTAGCTATATATGTTCAGGTATATATGTACTCTGTCATCCATATTGCTAGTTCTATACTTAACAAGAATAGGATAGAGTCACTTATACACCCAGTCAGACACTGAGAAAGCCACTTCTACATTCATGCAAACATTCAGGCAGCATCTATGAATTTAGCAGTATGACACCTAGGGCCAGATTTATAGGGCCCTATCCCCACTGGAGCATCACGTTTAGTGATGCTCCAGTGGTGCTATGAACTGCACTGTATTTACAAGGTGGCGTTAATCCATTTTTTCTGGCTTAATGCCACCTTGTAAATATGGCCCCTTCACATGCAGCACTTTGCTTGGATGGGACATGCAATGGGTGTTGCTGGGGGTCTGCCCACAGCAACATCCGATTGCATTTTGACGCTGCCCCAGAGTTTTTATAAGCCTGAGGCAGCGCCAAAATCTAACTTGACCCCAGGGGTGGCGTTAGCATGGTGTAACAAGGAGAAATGCTTTCATTCCTTCTTGTTTTTTGCTCTACATTTTGCAGCTTGCATAGAAAGCATAAAAGGACATTGAAGATTGCAAGCACAATCTCCCCCACAGTGCAGCCATCCTTGCACCATGGCGCAAGGGTGGCTGCGTTGGCACTCTGCAGCAAATTTAGCAGCAGAACAGGGGGCGACACCTGGTTGTGTCGAATTCTATTAAATACAGCACATCCCTGCATTTTGAAAATGATGGAGTGGGCACTGTCAAATTTGGTGCAGCGTCACGTTTGGTCATTTTCTCATAAATCTGGGCCCTACTTGGCAACTGATATTGTTGCTCCAATATGAATTCAAGGCCCAGTTTTAAGAGGGCCTAGCACCTCCTTCTGCCACATTCGCATCATTTGTTTATAATGCTAATGTGGCCGAACAAGGCCAAAATTGCCTCTCCAGATTACAAAGTGGCTCAATGCATGCATTGCACCACTTTGTAACCCCTTGTACCACATTATGCCTGTTCCCAGCATAATGTATGTAAGGAGGCATTCCCCCATTAGGGGGGCCCCAAAAATTATTTGCACCATTTTTGTGGCATTTTTAACATCTGCTCAGAGTACGCGTTAAAAGGGGACACACATGCATACATCCAGACATTTTTATAATGGGCCACTATGTACAGTTCAGGGTTACACAGAAATGTTGGCACTAACCCTGAACAGTACATCAGTAGCATTAAATATGTTGATGTCATTGCCCCATACACTGCACCATGGTGCGCCGTATTTTAAATACGGCACACACATGGTGGCGTGGGGGGGCGTTAATTGCTGTAATAAAAAAGTACCACTTTTCTTGAACCTGCCACCAAGTTTTCTGATTGCCTAATCACGGATTCATACAAGTGGTACTTTAAACATGGTTCAGGTGTAGCACTGGTGAGCCTCAGTGTGTAGTTTCACTTTCAGCTCTACATAGTATTAGAAAAGCTGCTTCACAAGTATAAGATTCTACTTTATCTACACAAAAGTCAACCCTTAGTTTTAGGTAGGCCATAGTGTAGTGTGGTTTGTGATTAAGAAGTAAAACATGTCTTTCTGAGTTTAACTAACTTAGATGTGGAGTTGTAGACCTGTATGCCCATGTATATAAGAAGTATCAACTTGACTTGATTATAGAAAAGCTGATTTATAAGTCTTCTTTTGTAGAGCTAAGTGTATCATTTATTTGTTTTCCAGATATCTACTTGCATTTCAATAAGAGGATCCACAATGCCTAACAAAACACAAAAAAGAAAAAACAGAAAGAACAGTATTACCTGGTTAAAACTGACAGTAAAAACAAGATAAAGTGGAAAATGTGCAGAGAAAGAAAACAGTCCCTGGTAAGAATACTAAGGATCTTTTGAAAAAAATATGCCATAAAATGCAAAATGAGGGAAAGATGTCACTTAAAAAGAGAAGGTTGAAATGTACTGAGAAAGAGGAATTAGTGCATAGTGTTAAAATTAGGAAATGTATTAAGAAAATATACTTCGAGAAAGAAACACTTCAAGAAACTAAGGGCCATATTTATACTTTTTAACGCACAACTGCGCCAACGCAGTTGTGCGGCAAAAATGTTAACGCCGGCTAATGCCATTCCAAAGCGCCATGCGGGCGCCTTATTTATTGAATGACGTTAGCCGGCGCTGCGGACTGGTGTGCGTCAAAAAAAATGACTCACACCAGGCAGCGCTGGCGTAGGGGAAAATGGAGCTTGGGCGTCAAAAAATGGGGCAAGTCAGGTCTGAGGCAAAATTTTGGCCTCAACCCGATTTGCGCAATTTATTTTGACGCCCAACCCCCATTGAAATGACTCCTGTCTTAGCACAGACAGGAGTCATGCCCCCTTGCCCAATGGCCATGCCCAGGGGACTTATGTCCCCTGGGCATGGTCATTGGGCATAGTGGCATGTAGGGGGGCACAAATCAGGCCCCCCTATGCCACAAAAAAATAACGAAAAAAATACTTACCTGAACTTACCTTAAGTTCCCTGGGATGGGTCCCTCCATCCTTGGGTGTCCTCCTGGGGTGGGCAAGGGTGGCAGGGGGTGTCCCTGGGGGCATGGGAGGGCACCTCTGGGCTCCTTCTGAGCCCACAGGTCCCTTAACGCCTGCCCTGACCAGGCGTTAAAAAATGACGCAAAAGCGGCTGGATATCATTTTTTAAGGCCCGCCCACTCCTGTGCGTCATTTTTGCACGGGAGTTTAAATAAGGCGCACATGCCTTAGAGTCATTTTTTAGAAGGGAACGCCTACCTTGCATATCATTAACGCAAGGTAGGTGTCCACGCTAAAAAATGACGCAAACTCCAAGATCTTTGGCGCTAGACGGGTCTAACGCCAAAGTATAAATATGGAGTTAGCTTTGCGTCGAATCCGGCGCAAACAGAGTATAAATATGCCCCTAAGAGTAAAAATTATTTGCAACAATAGTTCAACATTTGTGGAAGAAGATGAAGAAGTATAAGAGGAGAAGTGCTGCTCTAAAGCAAAAGCAACATATTGAGAGTATGTATTTGATGTAAAGAGGCAACTTTTTATCTTAATTTTGAGCAGAATTTAGACACTAGATAAGACAGTGCTGTGCATTATGAAAGGAGCATTAAGGAAAAGGGTTTTTAACAAAAGTCATTTTTGTAAAATTGTTAAAGGTCAATGGATGCTCACATCAAGCACAGAACAATTTGTCAATAAAGAGAGTTGCTTACAAGAGAACGCATCAGTGAATGCAGTTGACATAGGTGGCCAATGCCATGAAGTAAAGGATGGTACTTTGATAGAAAACAAAAAGATAGTTCCTAGGAATGTAGCACAAGTGATAGCTGAACAGATCAAGAAAGGATTAAGCCTGCTCCTATGTACAAGTGGAAATGTAGCAGAATTTGTGCTGTCCGTCATGAATCGATTGATAAAGTGAAAAAAGTCCTAGGAGAATTTTCAAGGAAAAGTCAGAAATGCTTCAAGGATTAGATCCATGCAAAGTTAGAAAACATACTAACTTACGAGGCCATTCAATGGCATGCCTTTTGAAGAAAGTATTGGAAAATATTTTTCAACACTTTAGAACATTAGCTGTTCATCATTCAAAAATGTGCAATTTAGTTAGGAGACTTTACTATGTAAAAAGTCCAGCTTTATGTTTAGAAGATATGAATAGAGCTCTGTTACATGGAACTGTGGCTGCGGTTCAGAACGTTTGTGAAGACATTCTGGCCCTCATTACGACCCTGACGGTCGGTGATAAAGTGGCGGCAATACCGCCAACAGGCTGGCAGTAATTATCACCAAATTATGACCATGACAGTGTTATCTCCGAAAGACAGTCAACGTACCACACCAACTGCCAGGGAGGAAACAACAGTCACCACGGCGGTAGCCGCCTCCAGCCAGGCGGAAGACAGAGTTCCACCCACCATATTATGACACTACAATCTGCCACCTTTTCCAGGGCAGTACCAACGCCATCAAAAGATTGGTGGAAACACATCACAGAAAGGAAAGGACTCACCATTGGAGACACAGGGAAGAACCACGCCGCCATGGAACCCGAACTGCAAGTCTTCCAGATGATATTCTACATTATGCTCCACCTGGAACACCAATGCCGGCAAAGAAGACGACGGTGAGTACAGGCACCTAGCACACAAGGGACGGAAGGAGGAAAAAGAGAGTGACACGCACATGCACAACACAAACCCGACATACACACACCATGCACACAACCAGCTGCATTACAAAAACAATCTGACCATATAAATCTGCAGAATAATGCAAGGACAACAGGAATTTACGAAAATGATTGTAATCAGTCCAACAATAAAATGATAATTTGATTTGGCCATGATACAGATCTGTACACGTATATAACGAAGGGACACTGCCCAATTCGTATTGCAAAGGGCTCACATGGCCACAGGGCACAGTCCAAGGCCCCACTCGAATTCTGCACCAATCCGGATAGAACACTGCAGGGACATCAGTGGTCAAATGGACAGGCACCTCAGTGGGAGGCGGGGGGGCACCTCATCCGGATACGGGAACAAGCCCACTGGTTCTGGAGGGGGCAATATGCCCTGTGCTTTGTCCTGGGGAGTGCAAGGCCACAATCTCTGGAGTGGGTGTCTTCCCCACTGGTTCTGGAGGGGGCAACACGCCCTGTGCTTTGTCTTGGAGAGTGCAAGGAAACAGTCTCTGGAGTGGGTGTCTTCCCCACTGGTTCTGGAGGGGGCAACATGCCCTGTGCTTTGTCCTGGGGAGTGCAAGGCCACAATCTCTGGAGTGGGTGTCTTCCCCACTGGTTCTGGAGGGGGCAACATGCCCTGTGCTTTGTCTTGGAGAGTGCAAGGACACAGTCTCTGGAGTGGGTGTCTTCCCCACTGGTTCTGGAGGGGGCAACATGCCCTGTGCTTTGTCCTGGGAGGTGCAAGGCCACAGTTTCTGGAGTGGGTGACTTTCCCGCTGGTTCTGATGGGGGCAGGCCTCAGAGCAGCCCATGGAGGTTGGACTAGACAGCGTCCGCCGGAGGTGACGGCTGCACTGTGGTGGTGGTTGTGGGAGGCTCCTGCTCAGCCCCTGCACCTTCGGATGGCTGCACTGTGGTGGTGGTTGTGGGAGGCTCCTGCACAGCCCCTGCACCCTCCGATGGCTGCACTGTGGTGGTGGTTGTGTGAGGCTCCTGCACAGCCCCTGCACCCTCCGATGACTGCACTGTGGTGGTGGTTGGGGGAGGCTTCTGCTCAGCTCCTGCACCCTCTGATGGCTGCACTGTGGTGGTGGTTGTGGGAGGCTCCTGCTCAGCCCCTGCACCCTCTGATGGCTGCACAACCACAGTTGGCGGTGGGGGCCCTGTGACAGCTGGTGGTGGTGGCCGTGTTTGGCTGGCAGCTTCTGCTGGTGTAGAGTACCTCCTCTCCCCCTGATCATAGGTTGGGGATCCCTTACCCTTCCTGGCACTGGTGGGTGGGCTCTTCCCACCTCTGCCTGCTGGTGCAGGATCCTTCTCCTTCTTTCCAGCTGGTGCAGGCTCCTTCCCCTTCTTTCCAGCTGGTGCAGGCTCCTTCTCCTTCTTGGCAGCTGCTGCAGGCTCCTTCCCCTTCTTAGCAGCTGCTGCAGGCTCCATCCCCTTCAGTATTGTTGGCCTGGAATCCTTTCCATCATGAGTAGGTGGTGCAACCACTAGGTCCATGGGCGGTTTGGCTGAGGTGCTTGGCCGGGTCCTTGCTACCCTGCCCATATGTGCAGGATGGGGGGAGAGGGGTATAGAAAAGATCAGTTGTGGAAAGGAAAAGATTTTTAGGGATGTTGGGGCAGGAAGAGGGAGGAGAAATGGGAGTGGAGGATGAGGGAGTGGTTGTTGGAGGTGTTTGTCTGCTGGATTTTGGTGCAGGTGCATGGGCTGTATGCTATTGTGAGGTGGATGGCTGTTGGGTGTCTGAGTGCTTGCATTGGTGTACTCTAGGAAGGGGGGACAGACACGGTGGGAGAGGACACAGGGGACACGTGCATGGATGTTGTGGATATGTCTGCCAGTGAGGTGTGTGTTCTGCTTGGTGTGGTGATGATGCTGGTAGTGGAAATTGATGTAGTGCATGCAGGTGTGAGTGTAAATGCAACTGGGTGGGAGGTGGAGGTGAAGGAGGAGGGGGAGACAGTGGAGATAGTGGATGTTGTTGTGTCTCCAACTGAATGGTGTTTGTGTGAGTGCCTGTGGGATTAAGTGTGGTGCTTGTGTTAGCCTGTAACACTCTTGGGTGTTGTCTTGTGTGCATGCTCGTCTATCCTATAACATGTTTGCACATTGTGGCATGCTGCTGTGGCTCCATTGTTCAGTTTGTGACAGCCTACTCACTCTTGTGTTCCTTGAATATCTTCCGCTGTGGGTGAATAGGAGATGGAGACATACCCCCATGTACAGACCCCTGGTGGACTTGGCTACACTGGAGGACAGGCACATAATACTCACAATTAGACTGGACAGGGCCACAATCACAGAGCTGTGTGCCCAATTGAAGCTTGACCTGATATCTGCCATCTGCCACCCAACTGGGATCCCCCTCTTGTGCAAGTGCTATCAGTTCTCCATTTCCTGGCAACTGTTTTTTCCATGTGACAGTGGGCTTAGCAGCATGAATGTCACAGCCAATGTTGCATCCCCCATGTGGAGGATTTGGCCACTGTGAAGGCCAGAATGAACAGGTTTTCAGGAATCAGAAGAGTTTCCACTCACTCAGTGTGCAGATGGTGTGCCTGGCAGACGAGTACATCTCCCATGTCAATGCTAAGTAGCCTGGGTCGGTGCATGATGCCTTTATCCTGAGGAATAGCAGCATCCCAAATGTGATGGTCCAACTACAGAGGCACAGATTGTGGCTAATAGGTGAGCCCTGGTTCTCACCCAGTATATGATATGTTGGTGTATGCCTAGGTGTTGGCCATATAGGATAGTGTGTGGCTAAATGTTGTCCCTCAATGTTTGCAGGTGACTCTGGTTACCCAAACCTATCATGGCTGCTGACCCCTGTGAGGAATGCCAGGACAAGGGCAGAAGAATGTTATAATGAGGCACATGGGCGAACCAGAAGGATCATTGAAAGAACCTTTGGCCTCCTGAAGGCCAGGTTCTGGTGCCTCCATCTAACAGGTAAATCCCTGTGCTACTCACCCAAGCAAGTCTGTCAGATAGTAGTGGCATGTTATATGTTGCACAACCTGGCCCTCAGATGCCATGTACCATTTCTTCAGCAGGAGGTGACTGGAGATGTCCCTGTGGCAGCAGTGGACCCTGATGACAGCAAGGACGAGGAGGCATCAATACATCCAATGGCACACAGGTAAGACAGTACAAATTTACATTTCTTTGACTTTGGTTGTATTCTGTGTGGCATTGGCATGTTGACATTTCCCACTTCTTTGCCCACTTACTGTTACCACTGGATATTCATTTTGTAGATGTTGGGAATATGACAAATTCTCCTGGTGTGATCACAACAGCCAGCTACAGGTCATTAATTTTATGTTCATTCTATGTACAATTCATTTGCAATAGTTGTAGCAGTTTCAATCAATACATATTTGAAATACATGAAATACTAGTAGTTGATTTTTATCCAAGGGTGTTTATTGCAGTCCTAAAATATAGAGGGCAATGTGCAATGGCATGGGGTGATGATGAAGGAAAATCCAGGGTATAGTTCCAGTTTGTTTGTAACACAGGTGCATTGTCCATGGTGACATTGGAAGGGGAGCAATGACAGTTCAAGGTGGACAAGGTGACTGAGTGGAACACAAGGTGGACAATCAGGAGAGTTTCATTTCCTGGCGGTGTTCTTGGCAAGAGTCTCTGGCTTCTGTCTGATTCACAGGGAACTTTTGCGGGGTGGTTCACCTGCTGCAGAGGGAGGGGTGCTGTTGGCCTATTGGTCCTGTGGTGGGGCCTCCTGGCCACTAGCGGCAGAGGAAGTGGAGGGCTGTTCAGATGACTGGCTAGTGGCAGGGCCTGCTGGTGTGACACCAGCACCCCTGCTATGGAGATCAGAGTGTTGTTGATGGCTTGCAAGTCCTCTCTGATTCCCTGATACTGTCCCTCCTGCAGCTGCCTGTTCTCCTGCAGGGTGCCTAGTATCTGGCCCATTGTGTCCTGGGAATGTTGGTAGGGTCCCAGGACCACGGAAAGTGCCTCCCGGAGAGTCGGTTCCCTGGTCCTGTGCTCCCCCCTGGCACACAGCAGTCCTCCCAGTATCCCTGTTGGCCTGTGCCTCTGTCCCCTGAACGGTGTGCCCACTGCCACTGACCCCAGGTCCCTGATTGTCTTGTGTGTGAGGTGTGGCCTGGGGTCCCTGTACAGTTAGGCACACTGCTGATTGACGTGTCCTAGGGACAGAGGTTTGGGGGTGCTGGGTTGTTTCCTTATCGGGGGACTCTGTGGTGGTCTATGACTGGGCTTGGGTGACTGACAGTCCAGTGGTCCCCAATGGGCCAGGTAGATCATCCATATCCAGAAGTCCAGAGTTACTGTCATCACTGTGGGCCTCTTCTGTTAGGGGACTGGATAGTGATGGCACCTCCTCTCCAGTGACATTGGTTGGGGTACCTGTGAGGATGAAAATGATTTATTATGCTTCAGGTGTCTGACATTTGTACTTCTGTAGCTTCCCCTCTATGGTTGTTGTTGCCCTGCCAGCTTTTGCTTGTGTATTTTGGTGAATTGTGGTTATGTTAGTTTCCCTATGCTGTGCATGCTTTAGTGATAAGTGTCCATGCAGGGCTGGGAGCGGTGTCCAAGCATTGGTACAGCATGCAGGGCTTGGCATGGTGATTAGTATGATGTGATGGTGGAGTGTGTGGGATGGAGTGGAGTGATGGGAGTGAGGGTGAGGGTGTGTGATGGCATGCAGGTATGGGAGATGATAATCGTTAAAAGTTTACTTACCAGTGTCCAGTCCTTCTCCAAGTCTGGCCAGTCCCTCAGGATGCAGTATTGCCAGTACCTGCTCCTCCCATGCTGTGCGTTGTGGGGGAGGAGTTGGCTGTCCACCGCCTGTCCTCTGTATAGTGAGCTGGTGTCTTGCTGCTATGGAATGTACCTTCCCCCAGAGGTCGTTCCACCTCTTTCTGATGTCGTTCCTTATTCTGGGGTGTTGTCTCACGGCGTTGACCCTGTCCACGACTCTTCGCCTTAGCTCCATCTTCCTTGCTATTGATACCTGCTGCACCTGTGCTCCAAATAGCCGAGGCTGTAACCTGACGATTTCCTCCACCATGACCCGTAACTCCTCCTCAGTGATTGGGGGTGCCTTTGAGGTGCCATGGGTGTTATGTGAGGTGTGTTGGTGAGGGTGTGTTGGGTAATGTGTTGGGATGTGGGATGTGGAGTATGTGAGGGGTGTATGGGTGTGAGTGGTGTGTGCGTCTAGTTGTCACAGTGGTCTTGGTGTCTGTCTGGTGGCAATGATTTGTATTCGTAAAGGGTGGTGGGTAATGTGGGTGTGTTTTATAGTGGTGTGGATGTGGTGTGTGTATGGGGGTCAGGTGTGTGTTGTTTGAATTGTCCAATGTAGTGTTGTTTTATCTGTGGGTGTCCATTCTGTGTGTGGCGGTATGTACCGCCAATGGTTTACCGCCGTTAAATGTCCGCTGTGGTGATTCGTGGGTCATAATTTGATGGGTGTTGTTCTGTTGACGTAACAGTGTGGGTTTTGAGACCGCCGGTTTATCATTGACCTTTGGTCTGGCTTATTTATGTATGTGGCTGCATTCTGTCGGATCGGTGTGTGTGTGTCATAATATGGTGAACGGATATTCGCCAGTGCACTGGTAAGTTGGCAGCCTTCAGCACGGCGGTAAGCGGCATTTACCACCATTGTCATAATGAGGCCCTCAGTTCTGTTTCTTTGGTCCTGAAGAAGAGTATAGGGAAAATGACAAGGTAGTAACTGCAGGTGTAGAGCAACAGGACACAGAGATTACTATTGAAAACTTTAGAAATGAGATAGAAAAGTTCAATGTGCTATGTTCTGAGAAACCTAAGTATGTTTGTATTTGTTGTCATCGCACTCACTACAAAACCAAACTCGCAATGTAGTTGTATTTTTTTAAAATTAGCAAAATAACAATGAGGAAATTGGTGCATATCTATCTGTAGAAGACCGCTTTGACTTAGATATGAAGCAAACAATATGTAAGTACTGTTATGACAAATTAGAGGATAATAAAATGGCAGGTAGAGCAATACATAATAGATTAGAATTGGCACCAATGCCACAAGAACTTAATCAATTAAATGTGTATGAAACAATTCTAACACAAACTGTCTATCTATTTTAAGTAATCGTTCGAATGGAGCCAGAGAAAGGAAAACTGCCACCATCAGAACTCAAGCAACACCTGAAAGAAAGAGTTGTGTATGCACCTTTAGATTTTGAAAATATGTTGACACTGTGGGTCCTGAGAAAAATGTAGATCAACCGCTCATTATCGTAGTAAATAGCGTGCCCACCAAAAGTGAAAAAAATCTGACAAGAGTTAGTGGATGTGAATAAAGTTAAAAAGAGCCACATTATACTTGAAAGAAAATAATGTTTTTTACAAAAATGTTGGTATTATTGAAAATGTAAGTTGTACAAGTGGACAAATAGAAAAAGTGGATAAGCAGAAGTCAGAAGAAATATATGAGCACTATAGTATCCACTTCATTCCAAAGAAGCTGTTGGGGATTCTATTGACCTGTTTTAAATAAAACGAGCTAAAGGATCTCCAATGAGTGTGTGGGAAAAAAAAGTTTAGAGGTTCACTGCTTTCCACAGCTATTTCCCACAGGAGTAGGTCACTGCTACGATAAGTGACCTCTAGAAATACCAGCAGCTGAATACAGGTCAACAAGACTATATTCAGAGGACCCTAGGTTTTGACAATGTGGCCCATATTTATACTTTTTGACGCAAACCAGCGCCAGCGCTGGTTCGCATCAAACATTTTACCGCCGGCTAACGCCTTTCCTACGCACCATGTGGGCGCCTTATTAAAGGAATGACGTTAGCCGGTGCTGCGGACTGGTCTGAGTAAAAAAAAATGACTCAAACCAGGCAACGCCGGCATAGAGGAAAATGGGGGGTTTGCATCAAAAAATGGTGCAAGTCAGGTTTGAGGCAAAAATCATGCCTCAAACCGGACTTGCGCCATTTCTAGACACACAACCCCCATCAAAATTACTCCTGTCTTAGCAAAGACAGGAGTCATGCCCCCTTGCCCAATGGCCATGCCCAGGGGACTCCTGTCCCCTGGGCATGGCCATTGGGCACAGTGGCATGTAAGGGAGCCCAAATAAGACCCCCCCATGCCACTTTAAAAAAATGAAACAAAATCCTTACCCCAACTTACCTGTACTTACCTGGGATGGGTCTCCCCATCCATGGGTGTCCTCCAGGGGTGGGCAAAGGTGGCAGGGGGTGTCACTGGGGCCAGGGAAGGGTACCTCTGGTCTCCTTTCATGGTCAGAGACCATGGAAGTGAGCCCACAGGTCCCTAAATGCCTGCCCTGACCCAGGCGTTAAAAAACTGCACACATCAGGCTGTGCGCCGTTTTTTAAGGCCTGCCCCCTCCTGTGCGTCAAAATGACACTGGTGTATAAATAAGGCTCACAGGCCTTAAAGTCACTTTTTTGGCGGGAACTCCTACCTTGCATGTCATTAATGCAAGCAGTTTCCCGCTTCCAAGAAATGATGCACAAAGAGGAATTTTGACATCCGCGGGCTCAGGCGTCAAAGTTTAAATATGGTGCACGGTTTCCGCTGGATGTGCGTCAAAATTTCTGACGCACCTTCGGCGCAAACAGAGTATAAATATGCCCCTGTATTTCTTATATATTCCATCTGTTAGTTGAGAGTAACTTGCCAGGACTCTTATGCTGTGAACCAAATTCTTAAAACAGGAGTTAATCTGCAAAATCTTTCTGCAAGGGAGTTTTTGATTAAATACAAGGTAAGGATAAAAATTTGGAGTACTACTTGATTCATTTGATGGTATGTCAACATGGGACTAATAAATACTAGTACCGTTGCCATAGAGAATTTAAATATATGCTCAGAAACTTAGGTCCACCCACTTGGTTTGTAGCACTTAGTTGCACAGAGTATGCATGGGATGATTTACTCGATTTTCAAATACAAGCAAACTCTTGCATTAAAGATATTCATTTGATGACAGCAGGAGGACGTTACTCTTTGGATCCTGCAAATGTATGTAGGTATTTCAGTCACAGGTTTCAAGCGATGCTTTATATGCAAAAAAACAAATCCTCCTCGTGGACAAGCTACTGATTTGTTTGGGTGAAAAGAATCCCAGGCAAGAGGTACTCCTCATATACATATGCTCTTATGGAGGAAGGGTGCACCAAAATTTGGAACTGATACTGATGAGTGTGTACTGTCTTTCTTATAACAGTAAGTTTACATGCATCACCCCAGATGAGAATAATAACAAAACCCTACAACAGCAAGTGCTACACTTCCAAACACATAGATGCGGGAAGTATTGCTGCCAAAGATACAGATGTGAACGAAGGTTTTATACAAAGTGTTATTTTGGATTTTCAAGGCCTATTGTTTCCAAAGGAAGAGTGAACAGCTTTTTATCTGTAGTGAGGCATCACCAAAAATACATAAAATTTGAAAAGATCAGAGGACTAAATATATTACTGATTATAATCCTTTCATTCTGAAATTATGAAATGCAAATATGGACATACAGTAGGTTGCAGACAATGCAATTACTATTTCTCACTATGTCACTTCATACACCACAAAATCAGAAAAAAGACAGATGAAGGAAATGTGAGAGGAGATTACTGCAGAAAAATCTCTATCCAGAAATTATACGGTTTCAGTTTGATAATGCTTTTGGATAGGGAGATATGTTCCTTTGGGTGCTGTAACAGGGAGAGTTCAGCTAGCTTCTACTCAAAATCTAGAGGAATTGTTTGGGTTAGTCTAGGCCTTGCCAACACATGAAACAGAGTCTTGAAGTCTTTCCCAGAAATTCAGTACCTAGCAGAGTTTGATCATGAGAGTGCAGATATTGTAGAAACAAATATATTGGACAGCTACTGTCCAAGATGTCCACACTTTGAAAATATGTGTCTGTATGAAATTCTGCAGCAATGAAGGCAAATATGCTGTATTCGTTGGTTGTGACAGTTATTTAGTTTGGCATGCAAAAGGTTACCTAATAAACCAGAGAAAACTTACTTGTCAAACTACTGAGAAAAAAAAATAACTTCTACTTGAACTCTATCCAGCTATTCAAAGCTTAGTATTCTGAAATACAGTTACTTGGACAATATGACTGCTACGAAGACTCTTTCAATAGTGTAAAAGACAGCATTGAGTGTCTAATATTTGCCAACTACCCGAAAATGTTTAATGAGGAAATTGAACAAGAGGAAACAATTACTACTGATATAGCAAAGGGTAGTTCACAAGGCATCCAGAGTCCTGGACCTCTCAGTCAAGATCCACTTGGATAGCCACTAATCAAAAACGAATCCACCATAGCAATGAATGAGGTGGAAATAGCAATGCAACAAGCAAGAGAAGAAAATGTTGACTTGCAACAGTTAGTAGAACAGACATATATATGGAAGTCAGAGAAAAGAATAGAGCATTGATGCCTCCACGAAAGCAATAAATGTAAATGTTCAAGTTTTAAGACAATTCTCTTCTATGTTAGTGGACAAGCAGGCAATGGAAAAAGCTTTTTAATAGAAGTTCTAGCTACTTCTCTACAGTAGACTACTGACTACATTTTGTTGTGTGTGGTAACATCCCAGATTGGACTAGCTGCACACAACATCAAGGAAGTACCTTGCATCATCTACTTATGCTACCTGATGAACACACTAATGAACTGGACTACCAAAGGTTATCTGGTAAAGCATGTCTCAAAGTTTCAAGAGTCTTTAAGAAATTACAACTTTTAATGACCGATGAGGTGAGCATGGTCTCAAACCTAATGTGGCCTTTGTGCATTTAAGAATGCAACAGATATTGAAACTAGAGTGTGATGTACATTTTGTAGGAAAACATGTAAGTGCTTTAATTGCCCCGTGAAAGGACAGCCTGTGTTTAAGACACTCTTACATTAAGAAACTCATAATTATTTAGGAAGCATTGGACATTTAAAAACTTGGTTGAATTTCCAATACAAAGAACTAATTAGAAACATGCATCAATGATCTGTAAGCAACATGGAAATATTGTAAAGGATATTAGAGTAGGAAAACTGTCAAAAGAAGGAAAACCTTGCTTGTAAACTTGACTTATAAGAACATTGTTGGAAAAGGGGTTATTAGTAAGGGCAGGTACTTACCTACACTTAGAAATGTCCTTTTGTCCTACTAACCTTTGGGATATCACTCAAACTATGATTGATTTCTTCAAATTCATACATCATCTCAAACTAAAGTCTTTCTTTTCTTCTATGTCTCCCTCTTTTATTCCACCTTCTCCTGCACCTAGTTTATGTGATTTCTCTGTCCAGGACCTTACTGATATCTCCCTTCTTTGTAACCTTTCCAACACGGCTGAATCTGATCTTTCATTAGCTTCTATAGCCCAAGAACTCAATCTCGAGACTAACCAATAATTTCCTTTTGACCTCGGATCTAAATCTATCTTCACTCCTATTCTTCTGGCTGGCAACTCTATTGACTTGTTTTCATCAGCAGTGTTGAAAGACCTTGACCGTGAATACAAAAGATACTGTGATCAACGTAAATACTTGCCTTCCAACATTAACAGAGATCAAGCAGCAGCTTTATCACATTTGTCTTTAAAAAACCATGTTATCATCAAAGAGGCCGATAAAGGAGGGAATATTATTATCCTCAATACTCAAGATTATCTGAAGGAAACCTATAGACATCTCCAAGACATTAATTGTTACAAAAAACTTTCATACAACCCAACAACTGAAATACAATAGAGACTGTCTGATCTCCTGGAGTTTTGGCATTCACGCCATATCATCTCAAGTCAGGAAAAATCTGCTCTTTTTCTTCAGTTACCCACTATTCCTAGACTATACCTTCTGCCAAAAATTCAAAAAAAGGGCCATCCACCTAAGGGCAGACCCATAATCTCAGGGGTAAATTCTGTCTGTTCCAAATTGGGATCTTTGATCGACAAGGAGCTCCAACCTTTTATGACTATTCTACCTTTGTATGTTAGAGACACTAAAGACATTCTACAAAAACCACAGAATATAGATTGGCAATCTGATTATCTCTTATGTACTATTGATGTAGTCAGCCTCTATACTTCAATTAAACATAGTGATGGCTTAGCGGCAGTAAGCAAATGTCTCTCCACTAAATTGGTTCAACACATGACACGGAATTCCATGATATTGGATATGCTCAAATTTAGCCTAGAAAACAACTATTTCCTTTTTGATGGCCAGTTTTATTTACAACTTCAAGGTACAGCGATGGGGGCAAAATGTGCTCCCCCATACTCCTGTATCCTTATGGGAGCAGTGGAAAATTCTTGGCTTTGGAGTGATCGATCTGAGCATTTTACTCAACATATAATATTTTGGGGACGTTACATCGATGATATCTTGCTAATCTGGCAAGGTCATCAGGCTCTCCTTCGCCAATTTATTCAGTCCTTAACACCTAATGTCTGGAATATCGATATCACCTATCAAATTTCCAACTCCTCAATCGAGTACTTAGATCTATTAATATTTGTAGAAGACAATAAACTTCAGACCAAGTTCTTTCGGAAAACCACAGCAGCCAACTCTATTCTTCACGCCACTAGCTGTCATCCTCCTAGCACTATTCGAAACATTCCTAAAGGAGAACTGAGGAGAGCTAGACTCAACTGCACTAACATCTCTGATTATGATGCCGCTTCCACCCAAATAATTGAGAGACTAACTACCAGGGGCTATGATCGCAATTCATTAAACACTACACAGGCATATTTGAGAGATCTGGATCGCAATCAATTGCTTAACCAACCAAAACAGACTAGCAAACAGCAGGCAATCAGGTTTATCACAGTGTTTCACAATGGTCATCACCGTATTCTAAAACTACTAAGGAAATACTGGTATTTACTATTGAATAATCCTTCCATCCGTCAACATATAACTCATTCCCCTTAAATTGGTTTTAGACGGGCCTCCAACCTTCGAAACAAACTTTGTTCATCATTTTATCAAGAGAAGCCAGTTTCTACCTTTTTACCGCCCAAACCAAAGGAATTCTACACCTGCAGCAAATGCTCCGTCTGCAAGTTGGGCCTTTCTAATTCCAGATCTGTTACCATCAATAACCTAACTCACCATATTCATGATTTCATCAATTGTGACAGCTCCCATGTTGTTTATCCTATTTGGTGCCCATGCAATTTAACCTACATAGGCAGTACTATTCGGCCCTTAAAAACAAGGATTCAAGAACATTATCGTAATGTACAGAAGTTAGATAACAAAGCTCCACTAGTAGAACACTATATTGAATTTCACCCCCAACAACGTACTCTTACTTTCAGTGGACTCCGTCATATCAAATCTTCCCTAAGAGGCGGCAACATGCTTCTACGGTTGCGTCAAGAGGAAAGCCGTCTCATTATTAAGTATGACACAGTCAATCAAGGACTTAACAAAGATCATGAATGGCACTTCTGGTTGATGTAATCTTGGCATTGTTCGTTGCATTCATCTCATCTGTTTTTTTACACAGGTTCTATTTAGTACGTAAATGTTGATTTCACATATTTTTCTCATGTCTATTTCCATATTCATAGGTTTACAGTGTCCTCGCTCAGACTTTATTTCCAAATCTTTTACCAAAGATTTGATGAGCACCTTCTCAATGGTGCTTTAATACATGTTCATTTCCATTTACCAGCACTTTTTAACAGCAGTTAAGCTGTCTTTGTATATATAGCTCAGTAATATCCAGTCTGTATCCTTATATCCTCTATCATTATTGTTATTTTTTCTTTCGTTGTATTTATTTATTTATTTCCATTCCTGTCCCCTAACTGTACTCCCATTATCTTTTCTTTTTTCTTTGTTTCTATCTTTAATCTCATTTTTGTTTGATATCTTATTATTGTTTTTTTCCCTTATTTCTTATTTTTTATCTTTTATTTTTATTTTCCATCCTCCATCTGATCCTTGTTTCTTGATCTTTGTTTTTTTCAATTACTTTTTTTCAATTACTTTTTTGATTACTTTTTTCTCAATTATCTTTCTTTAACTCTTTCCTTACTTTAATATTTCAGTGCTATTCAGCCTGGTCCCAAAATGGCGGCACCCATTAGTACTCATGTTGTCCTTTTTCCCTTTCTGCACCTTGTCACTATCATCGCATCGAGGTAGGACTTCTAGCGTCTTTTCACCTGTGGCTTAGTTTATATATTTGCTGCCGGCGTCTTTACGTCCGACCTGGCTTTTCATATGGAAATGGACGCGTTTTGGGGATGCTATAGGCGTGTTTAGGTAAGTCTGGTGGTTGCATTCTTTGCACCACCGTAATTCTATCGTCTTTTTTCCCTAATGTCTCGGCACCTTTCAACCGGTGGCCCGCTCTATACCTTTTTCTCCTGCTGCACTTTTGAAATGTAGCCTCTGTTGTAACGAGGCTTGTAGTAATACTCCAAGCCTCTTTCTTTATAGCTATATAACTTCTCCTTGAACGTTTTCTTTTCTCTTTATACCTCCCATAGCTAATCAGTTACCTTTGTATTTTGTATTAGTTTTTGCCCCAACGAGGCTATTCAGAGATCTGAATTAAATCTTTTTGTTTTTCAAGCTTTATAACACTTATCCACATGCTATATTATTTCTCTGTTACCTCAGTCAGTACTTAATATTCATCTGGCTATATTACTAGCTAACAATTAATTTTAGATGATTATATCACTGTTTATTAGGGTTGGTTTGTTCTCTCAGAGTATACATTTGCTGTATGTATTTTTTGCAGATTAAGAACACACCTGACTATTTTATACAACAAATTGATTTGTTTTGCACTCCAGTACTTTATCTGAATGGTATGTCTGTTTTCAATGCTGTTTCCTTTGTTAAGTTTCAAACTTAATTTTCAATCCTTACCTTGCATTTTTTTGCTCACTTTTTCACACCTGGCAGGCACAAATAATTTTTCCATTCTTAATCTCAAGCACCATATTGGAGTCCATTGTTTACACTTCCTTTAGATACCTGTTAAAATATCTTTTAAAAAAAACCTTTCACTTCCTCATGTATCACTCTATGATGTTCACGATAATAGGGGTTATTCATTCCATGTCCCTTTTAGAACCTATTCAGTTCACAGTGGTTTATATACTAACATTATTAGCCAATTATTAGCAAGTATTTTCGTGCCTTGGATTCTCCTTTCTGTAATAATGACGTCCAGTACTCTCCTCCCAGGCATCACTTGTGTCTGAGAATACTAATCATTAATACGCACCATGGATTCCTACACCTTGTGGTGCTGTTTAATTTCTAGAACTTCTTTAATCACAACTGATTCATTCTCAGTTGGACTTTGTTTCCTTTTTCTTTTCAGCCTTGAGAAAGCCCCGGCTTACGCGCCATTTGGGGAGAAACACGTGTTGGCTGATTCTTTTGTGTTGTTGCTCTGGACTTATTATTGATGCTATCTACTTTGGAAATAATTTGCTCCACCTACAAAAATAAACAAAATAATAAACAAGGAATCAGTGGATCATTTTTTATGTAATCTTGTTCGCCTTACTCTTCATCCAATTTAAAGTATTTGGATTCTTTGGCAAATACTTTTTTGAGGGACTTTCCCATAACCAGTCTTTACATACCTACACTTAGTAGTAGGCCACTAACCTCTACTTAGGTCCAGTTAGGTCTCAGTAAATTAAACCTAGCTCAACCCTTGGTAGCTTGGCAACGAGCGACAAGGCTTAACTTAGAGAGACAAAGCGTAAAGCATTCAAATATCACAAAACAGTAATTAAATAAAACACAGGAAACGGTTTAAAAATCCAAAACCAAGGGGGGGGGGTGGTTTGGCCACCGAAGAGAATGGCCGCCTGAGGACGAAGCTCCGCGCGTCGAGCTAGATTCCAGCTACGGCGGGGGAAACACGCGCCTCAGGCAGCCTCCCAGCAGCTTCCTGGGACTGCGAGACACGCAGTCCGGGGAGGCGACAGATTTCCCCAGCGAGATATGGTGCCCGCGATGCTATCGGACGTGGATCGCTGGAGGCCTTCGGCGGCGCGGCCGACCGTGGCCTAAAGTGGGAGGCCCATCCGCCGAAGGAAGTCACCTCTGAAGCCTCGGAGCCGCGACTGAGCTCGGAACAGCGCGGTCGAGACCACCAGCAAAGGACAAGGCATCGGGAGGTGTGGGGGTAATCGGCGGCGGACCCTCATCTCTATCTCTGTCTCCAACTAATCACCCACGGGCAGCGCTGCAGGCTCCGACTCACGACCGCGGCATACTACTTCATGGGGACATCTTGGAGCCATAGGGCGTGCGGGCCGAGAAGGTGACGGCCCCCCCTGAGAGGACGAGACACCCGTAGCGCGGAGGACGAGCAAGCTTGAAGCTCGCTCGGGGCCCAGCATTAAACGAAGGGCCCGTGAGAGAGCGGAGAACCAGCTTCGGATAAGTATTGTGGCCACACCCTGAGCAAACAAAACAGAGGATCCAACTACCTACCTATGAGTAGCACTGAGGGAGAACCAAAAATCTCTTTGAACTCTCTGTAACATAGCAGCGACGCTGCGGTCTAGAGAGGCATGACATGAGACACATAGCTCCAAAGGCACCACCGCATACAGTACAACATTAGGAGGAAATCATAAGAACGGTTGATCCCCAATTGCAACACATAAACTTTGCTGAGAGAGGTCATCAATATACAGCCTCACAATAGAGCGCTAGGTGGCCATTACTAACGGGACCACTGTCCTCCACCCACCCCCCCCGAGAGAGGCGCAGTGGGGGACCATCACAAGGGGGACAAAATGAATAGATACAGATGGTGAAGAGATGGTGCAACACCAGCAGAGAGGGCATGGAAGGGGTGAAATACTACAAAGCGGCACCGGAAGTCAGAATGAATAGACGAAGATAGCGAAGAAGTGAAATAATAGCAGAAAGATAGAGTGAAGTATAAGTACGAGACAATCACTCACACCAGGACACCACAGGAACGGAGGGGCAGGAATTGAGGTCCAGTGACAGTGTCACCCATCATACCACAATAACAGTAAAAGTTCTGGCTCAACTTCCTACCCTCCCCCTTTTACACCATAGACCTTATCTCTCAGATAATAACACTACTGCATGGAAGAGGCCCGAAGGCAGATTTCCATCTGCCACACAAATAGTGGCTGTCTTGGGGAACGGTCCATAACATCCTATAGATGACACGAAAGGAGAACAGAAACGGTCCCCCACTGCCTACACAGCCTTTAACTAGCCCGCACTTCACATCAACACTTCACCTCCTCTCCCAAGTCCAACTCCTACCTACAAGGAAAACCCTCCTACAACAGATACAACCTAGACGCCCCAACCTACAGGACAGGAGAAGAATGATTGGCAAGCTCCGATCTCATCGTGCCCTCACGACGAAATTTATCATATAGAGTCTCTTGCATCACGAAGGAAATGCCCAACGGAAATCCTTCCGGCAAGCATTCCAGACAACTTCTGTTCTCAGAGGCAATCACACAATCGAAACCCATGACAGCGCAAATGGCAACACCAGGGCCAATGCCCACACCAACAGACCCTTCTGCCCTGGAAGCCACAGAACGTGTACTGCAGGAGATTGCCTCGCTGGGACGCCATCTCGAGGCAATGGACCAGAAGATCACAGACTTAACCATAGCCTCCTCCTCCATTCGTGCAGATATAGCAGGCTTCAAGGACACAGCGGACGCCCTGGACCAACGCTTCACCACGGTGGAAGATCAAATGGCGACACTACTGGATCATGAAACCGAATTACGATCCCTCCGTGCAAAGGTAACTGACTTAGAGGACCGGAGCCGCCGAGACAACATACAACTTTTCGGTATCCCAGAACGCAAAGAAGGATCTGATATCAAGGCCTTCTTCCACTCACTCTTGTCCGATCTTTTCAGTATTGAATTCTCACCACCACTAGAATTCCAAAGGGCGCACAGAATCGGACCACCCCACAAGGCTACTTCCGACAAACCACGGCCTATCATAGCATGTTTTTTAAGACATGAACAGGCTCGACAGGTTATATCAGCAGCTAAAACACAAGGACCGGCCTCTCTAGACGGCAATGAGATCAGAGTAGCTGCTGACTTCTCCAGGCTGATGAATGAATAGCGAAAAGTGTTCCTAGCCTTCAGACCACAACTCAGGACCGTAGACATCAAATATAGCCTTTTCGAACCCGCAAGGATGTGGATCACCTACCGTGGTAAATCCAAATACTTTTCTGAACCGGAGGACCTCAGCTCATTCCTCAATGATCTTACCTCCTACCCCATGGACGTTTCATCAGTACAAGAAGATCCTATTCCTCTCAGACCGGGAACAACCCCCCTGCTGCACTATTACGAGCCGAGTCGCAACGGCCTGCCTCACACAAGAGAGGCAGAATGTATGACTGCCTTCTCAAGCCACAGGACAATCGTGATCAGGTGCTACAGGCAGTATTAGACCATACCCAAGACATGAGTAGGGACAAATCCCGCTCCCCTCTGAAGCCATCACTGGACGATCACTCAGCTCATTGAACTCCGAGAATACTTAGAACACTGAAGGAATGGACCCTCATTCAGCAACCAACCTACTTATCGTCGGACAGATAAGTTGCATACCCAGCTGTTCTGAACCAATGCTGTACCCTTGATGGGGATGGAGTGGGGGGTCTGAGAGTTTGCCGACACCCCCTCTCATTATGGGATATCAGCTCTTAAAGGGTAATGTCAGCTTATTGACTAGGACATCCTTAACCCAATTCAGAGGTATAGCTGGTGCCCCTACACAAATCTATAGAGATAGCCCTGAAGGATGTCAAAACTGTTCTAAATGTACCATTTTAAACCCTATACTCTGCCTTAAACATGTATGATCAGGTCTTCTCCAATACCTCTCCCCCACGTTCTTCCGAACCTGGACTCCTCTATACCCAAACCCCAGTGATACCATTATCTATCTATACCCGCACCACACACACATAACACAATATGTCATTCACTGCAGTTCCGGTTGCTTAAAACATGGCACGACCCGGAAGGTCATTATGCCCTGGCCAAAATCAGGATAGGTCTTTCCACGATCTGCATAGGTTCAATATACGCCCCAATAGGCTCTAAGCACACTTTTTTCCTCTCTCTTAATCGACTGCTCACACAGATTGGTGCCTCCCAATATGTAATGGGTGGAGACTGGAACATTGTACAAGATGCTATCCTTGATCGCACAAGCGGCCTTGAGGCAGGCAATAACTCAGATAGGGCCCTACTCCGCAACGACCTTTCCGACCACGGCTTGTTAGACTGTTGGCGCCTATTACACCCCTCAGACTGCCAATATACCTTTCTCTCTCCAGTCCATGGAACCCAATCGCGACTAGACTACTTTATGATCGACCAGAGACTGATACAATCGATAAAACTGACAGATATCCTTGCAGCCGCACTATCTGACCACTCCCTGGTTCTGCTAACGCTGGAACTAGGAGTGATCAGTCCCGGACGTAAACCATGGTGCCTCCCCAACTCCAGATATAGAACCCCAAAAGGAAAGGAGCAACTTAAAACCCATTTAACCACCTACCTAAAAGATAACAAAGGCTCAGTATCCTCACCCCAACTTCTATGGGTGGCAGCAAAGGCAACTATCAGAGGTCAGCTAATGAGAGACGCTGCCATTGCCAACGCTCAAAAGAGAGCTCAATAGGCCAAACTTGAAGACAGGATAGCCCATGCAACCAGGGAATATACGCAAACCCCCCCTTCACCCAATCGCCGCATCTTGAACAAGCTAAAATGGAACTCAACTCGCTATATACCTCGCAGGCAGAATATGCATTGCAAAGATTAAAGGGCCGACATTATGAACACAGAAACAAAGCAGGCCGTCTACTAGCCGCCCAACTACACCAAAGAGAAATTACATTAGCCATACCAGCAATCAATGACCGAAATAAGGACCTCCTTACGCACCCACAGGCAACTGCGAACAAATTCGGCAGCTATTAACAAGCCCTATACACCCCAGAAACAGTAGAAGCCACTGACCGCCTGAACACCTTCCTACAAAGAGCAGATATACCCTGTCTTTCGACAGAAGGTAGGGCACTCCTAGAAGGTGATATTAGCAAGGTAGAGATTCAACAGGTGATAGGCAATCTATCGTACCACAAAGCCCCGGGGGAAGATGGCTTCACGTCCGATTTCTATAAATGGTCCGGGACAGATACAGTGGAAACCCTATACGACTCTTTC
Organism: Pleurodeles waltl; assembly: GCF_031143425.1. NCBI lineage: Eukaryota > Metazoa > Chordata > Amphibia > Caudata > Salamandridae > Pleurodeles > Pleurodeles waltl. The sequence goes on from NC_090440.1 coordinate 1,016,307,661, forward strand.
CAGGGTGCGGACCGCACGGGATCCCTATATCCTATCTCCAACAAAGCCACTATCACAGTCTTACCCAAACCAGGAAGAGACCCACTTCTTTGTGGGAGCTATCGTCCCATATCACTACTTAATGAAGACACCAAAATCTTAGCAGCGATATTAGCAACCCGACTTAAAAAAGTAATCCCCTCGCTAATCCATTATACCCAGGTGGGCTTTGTGCCGGGCCGCTCATCAAGGAACCACCTCCGTACGATATTCCATACCATATGGACAGCGCGAGATTCACAGGAAGAAGCCCTCGCCCTCTCATTGGATGCAGAGAAGGTATTCGACCAAACAGAATGGTGGTATCTTTTTGAAACTCTAAAACGCTTTGGACTAGGGACTAACTTCATCAATAGAATACGACTACTCTATGATTCCCCGACAGCTCAGGTGAACTGTGGAGGGTTTCTATCTGACACCTTTCCGATCTCCAGAGGAACACGACAGGGCTGCCTACTATCCCCACTATTATTCTTATTAGCTGTCGAACCCCTTGCGGCGGTACTTAGGAACTCTAATTCAATATCAGGAATTCCAATCCCAGGCGGATCTTCCACTATTTATCTTTACGCAGACAATATCCTACTCACGCTCACCGACCTATCCAATTCCCTACCAGCTCTTAAACAGATACTGACAGAATTTGAGCAACTTTCGGGCTATCGGATAAACTGGGAAAAAAGCGAGGCTCTCCCCTTATCCCCTGTAACAACCAGCTCCTCCCTACAAGGTCTGCCGATTAAATGGAAACACGCACGTCTCCGTTACCTAGGCATTTATATAAATAGAGGCCTAGAAAACATAGTGACAGACAACTTAAGCCCCTTCATCAATAACATGAAACAAGACTTTGAGAAATGGAAACAATTAGGATTCTCCATGTGGGGCAGAGTACAGGCGGTGAGAATGGTAACCCCCCCAAGATTCCAATACGTACTGGGTATGCTCCCTTTACACATACCATTAACCCTCCTCTGAGAGATAGACCGTTGCATTCGCACCTTTGTCTGGGGATCCATGCGCCCACGACTACCCAGAGCCACGTTATTAGCACGACGTGAATTTGGAGGTTTGAATCTCCCTTCCATAGAACACTACTCTTCTGCACTACACCTATCGCAGATGACCCTCCTACTCCCGAATGTGCGGGACCCACCACTCTGGGTAGCAGGGGAAAGGGCAATTACAGGAGTTCCCCATGAACTGCAGATACTATACAACACGGACATGCTGGACCAACGAACTACTGACCCCATGATTGGGGCCATGAGGAAAGCTTGGCGACAGGCACACCGCTCCTTGAAAATAGACCCATATCTCCATGACAGATCCCCCCTATGGGGCAATAAAGGGCTCCAGAAAGGAGGTAAGACCATCCACTGGAGGGACTGGTACCAAAAAGGCATCATAAGGATAGACCAACTCCTCTCTGGAGACAATTGGAAGATGTTCAGGGAGCTCCAGGGTGAATTTGACCTCCCCGATCACTATTCATGGCGCTATCTACAGTAGCGACACTATCTAATACAGCGACTAGGACGTACTCCCCGGCGATTAACACATCCACCAATACTCCAATACTTAGAAACATTGGGCCAAATGAAAGGGTCTGGGTCGGGGCTACAGATGGTGCTGAATCAACACCTTTTCTCACTACCACTACTCAATTCCCTTAGAGAAAAATGGCAAACCCGACTACAGAAAGATTATGACTTAGAAGACTGGGCTGAATTAATGTAGGCTAGAGACCGGGGAGCCCGTGAGGCTCGTCTGAAATTCTGCCTTTTCAAGACTCTACATGACTGGTATTGGACCCCCCAGATACTATGCACGGCACGACTTCTACCCCACGCATCCTGCTGGAGATGTCCCCACAATCACTGTAACCTTACCCACATCTTACATGACTGCACTGTTATACAACCCTTCTGGCGGGTGATAGGGCACACTCTTGGAGAGGTATTGCCCTTACCGCCAACATTCACACCATCCTTCATACTCCTAAACGATGCAGGGGAACTACAACATTTCTCACAACCCCAAAGCCGATTATTACATACTGCACTAGACACAGCCAAATTATGTATCCTTAGATATTGGCAGGCAACAGCTGCTCCCTCCTGGGAAGAATGGATCAGCACAATGTACCAGGCAGCCTCCCATGAACGCCCTTATATACGACCTGCAGGATAAAACTGATATATTCCTACAAACATGGTCACCCTTCCTACCTAACTTGACGACCTAGATATATCCTATGATAGACCACCACAGCCATTTAAATTATGCAAACACAAACCAGTGCTCACACATTAATATAGGTAACATTACCTTCAACTATATTGAATCCCCTTTTATATTCCCTTAACCCAACAAGGATGTTTCAACAGTGACGCCCACACCGATTACTCACTTGCAGCTCAACTATACTTTGCACCGATGTCTTATATTCCCCAACCCCAAAGACCCCTTACTCCCTTATTTATGTCCCATTACCCCTAGTAAATTATCATTGGTATCACCCCACCTATTTCTTTAATAACATCACCTCACCTTACCTATCACAGAATCCTGACTACATCTGGGTCGCCCTTACCCCCTTCAAACCTCCCCCGCTCCCCTCCCTCAGTCACCATCACTCCAGGCACCACTGCCACCATAGCAGTCCCCATTATCATCCTTTCTATTAGTGTTACTATCATCATAATGGGTACTGTTACCCTTATCGCCCTCCCTACCTATCTTTTCTTATCTAGAAATAACTTCATTGTCACGCTCTTCAATATTACTTACCCAACTAAGTTGAATACCCCTTAATCCTGGATGCATCCCTGTCCTTGGCGACAGACTATCTTATTATCAACATTCTAACACATACCACGAACCAACACCCCATATATTAGACTAGCACAACATGAATATCCTCGATCAATGTTCCTTCAATGGAAAACACTCCAATTTCTTATCTACATATCAGTACCCATGGAGTCTTTTTTGTCCTCTCTGTAAAACTATCCTCCTTATGAGTCCCTGAGTTCATTGAGGAAGGGATACTACTAGAAATAGACACTAATGATCCCACAATGACCCATCTCTGTTAGAAATGTACACCATGTCACAGAGAGGCAACTATACTAAATACCCACCAATGGCACCTATTAATATAATAGTACTATGCTACAGTTAATCTATGATATGGATATACCCAACACCTATGACTGTTTACCCTCCATAGACGAAGTTCAAGCACTCTCTAGATTGATACATTTTGATTGTTTGGAGACATGAGACCACTATGCTAATAATACTGGCTCTTAAATGTGACTATTAACGCTAGGACAAGGCACGTTTTTTTTTTATATACTTGTATACAATGATTGAAGACTGTGAAGGTGGTGTACCCCCAAGGACGAGAGGAACTTTGTTTATTTACCCTCTGTTTATGACTTGTGTTATGAAATACTAATAATGACTATAATAATAAAAAATTACAACACAAAAAAAAAATCCAAAACCAATTTATAAAAATAATTTTACCTTTAAAATGACACCAAAACCAATACAATTGGATAAAGGGAACTGGAGATATACATGTTTAAAGAATTAATGCTTTTTAGTGCTTAGAAAAGAATAGCGCCAATCTCGTTATCTGGTCGCACCTCGACCAGGGCAAAGTCAAAGTTTGAGGCCGACCACGATGGAGCCCGGCTTAGCTACAGGTCGGGGGAGGCATCAGTCAAAAGTTTACCTTCGGACTTAGGCGGTCATTCTGACCCTGGCGGTTGAAAACCACCAGGGCAGAGTGCCGCGGAAGCACCGCCAACAGGCTGGCGGTGCTTCTGGGGCAATTCTGACCGCAGCGGTCAGAAAAAGGAAACCGGCGGTTTCCCGCTGCCCCAGGGAATCCTCCACGGCGGCGCTGCAAGCAGCACCGCAATGGGGATTCCGACCCCCTTCCCGCCATCCTGTTTCTGGCAGTTTTCACCGCCAGAAACAGGATGGCGGGAACGGGTGTCGTGGGGCCCCTGGGGGCCCCTGCAGTGCCCACGCCACTGGCATGGGCACTGCAGGGGCCCCCGAACAGGGCCCCATTGAGATTTTCAGTGTCTGCTTAGCAGACACTGAAAATCGCAACAGGTGCAACTGCACCTGTCGCACACCAGCAACTCCCCCGGCTCCATTCGGAGCCGGCTTCCTCGTTGCTGGTGTTTTCCCGCTGGGCGGGCGGGCGGCCTTTTGACGGTCGCCCGCCAGCCCAGCGGGAAAGTCAGAATGACCGCCGCAGTCTTTTGACCGCGGTACGGTCTTCTGGCGGTTCCCGCCAGGCCGGCGGCTTCCGCCGCCGGCGGGGGTCAGAATGACCCCCTTAGGTTTTTTTTCAAGATGAAAAACTTTTGACCGGGGCAAACCTGAATCTTGATCCGACGTCCCTGGGGCCCTCTTCGGATACACTGCCTGGGAGGTCCCAGGCAACTTCCTATGTTCGGATATAGTCATCTTTTTGGAGATTTTCTTCACCGGGACAAACCTGCAAGTCAAACAAGGTCACGGTTAAGGCAAGCCAGCTAGAGTTGCTGTGACGGGTTGGTCCCTTTATGGAGTTTTTTTCCAAAAGTTCTCCAAACATCTCCAAACTTCTGGATCTTCTTCCAGATGTTCCTTTGGGGGTATTTTGAGGTCCACAGCTCACCCCATGGTTCCAGGAGCTCAGTGATGCTCCTTGAGGGTGCAGACTACAACTCCCAGAATGCACCTGACACACACTCCTTTTTGGCCACTGGACAGTGTCAGCTGGTCAGTTTCTTCAGGAGTTGGTGCAGGGGACTCTGGTTAGCAAGTTTTCACCTGTTGCAAACAGGGAGTCCCTACTTGACCCAGTTGAGGCCTGGCAAAGTCCTTCTTGTGGTGAAGCCCAAGTGTGCAGCTGGTGCAGTCCTCCAGAGTGCAGTGTCCAGGTGCAGGTCAGAGGTCCAGCAAGGAAGTTCTTCTTCTCCTGTAGTTCTTGGTAGGGATCTGAGGCATAGGTCTGCCAGTTTTATCCTTGCTCCTGAGTGAAAAACAGGGGGTCCTGGTTCTTCAAACGGGCGCAGGGTACTTCCCCCTGTGATGACCACTTCCTGGGAAGTGTGGCAAAAATCAATTCCAGATAGCAACATTCCTAAAAAAATCCATCCTGGCTGAAAATAAAATGATTTTTGGAGGTTACATCTGGCTGAGCCCACCCACTGGTGTGGCTAAAAGTCCTAAACACACACCTCTCCTGCCCTCTCCCCTTATCTAATCAAGGGGACACCTAATTGTCTGGGTTTGCAGGATGTGACGGAGGTGCTGGGTTGCTCCAAATGTCCTTCCCTGCCTTTGAAAACTAGTTTGGCAGCCCTCCCCCCTTCCTGCTTCCCCATCTGCTGAGGGAAGATCTCCTCCCCCAGACACATCTCTTTCTGTTGAGCCAGGCCACTTCACACCTCATCAAGGCAGCCTGGCCAGGTTGCCAGAGGCTGGCCTATCAGAGCAAAGCAGCAAAAACACTGCAGGTCTGAAGTTGGCAACTTTTTAGGTAAAGTTTAAAACTCTTTACCTTAACAAGTTATATTAAATCCAATAATTGTAAGTTGTGGTATTTATTATAACAATTAATTGATACCAAACTTGTGGTGTCTGTCACTTAAGGAGACTTTATAAATTAAAATAGAGTCTCCCCATTCGAGCCTATGAGGCCATTCACTACAATGAGGGAAAAACGAATGTGGCTGTTTTACCTCACAAGGGCATATAAAACTATTTTATAAGGTCCCTGCTTATAGTTACATGGCATGGCACCCAACCCTAGGGGCACATAGGGCACACCCTAGGTAGTTCAAGACTTTGGAAGTACTTTTAATTCCAAAGTCGAATTTGCATGTAACATTAACTTAAAGCAACCAGCAAGGCAGGCCTGCCTTTAAAATGATACTGGGCACCTCAGCAGTGCACCTATGGGTGCACTACCTATGCCGGGGTCCCTAAACCTACATGCTCTACCATATACTATGGACTTATAGGTAGGTTAATTTTGCAAATTATAATTAGCCTAGTTTGCATATCCACTTTACACAGAGAACTGGCCCAGGGACTGGTAAGCAGTACCCAGGGCACAGCCAAGAGTCAGTAACTACCAGTATCTGTCCAAAAAGTTTGGGGGTTACCAGGGCAAAAAGGAGGACTTTCCTAAAAAATATATTTCCTTCCAAAAAATCTGCAGCACAGCTAATGTTTTAATTCATTCAACAACAAAAATCCATTGTGTGTCCAATGCATACTCTTTACAAATGTACTCCTTTTAATGAATAATTGAATAATTACTACAACTAGAGAAAGAACAAATATTGGAATTTATATCAATTGATAAAATGAAACACTAAGGAGTGACAATACTGGAAGCTAGAATTGAGACTGAATTCTTTGAAGAAGTCTGTTTCCAAAACTGCAGGGTTAGAAAATGTTTACGTATTTGTAAGAACTGTAGGGCCATTTTGCAGCATCATTTAACTGTTGAGGAAGGGTTAGTTATTGGATCCATGGGTAAAATAATTGATTTCATTTTGTATGCAAACAGAAATAAGGTTCAATAACTGGCAATTAAATTTGATGATCTTGAGGGTGAAAAACAGATAGTAAAGTCTTCTGTGCTTGTCTTGCTTGTAAAAGACTTGTATGTTTGCAAAACGCAGTTTCCAATATCTCTTGCATGTGCTGTATCAGTACATAAGTCTCAAAGTTTAAGTGTAGATGTAGCATTTATGAACATTGGTACCACTGTATTCAAGGAAGGTATGTCATATGTGGCATTGTCATGGTTTAGAACTTTGTTCGGTTTGTATCTCATAGAATTTGATGACAGTAAAGCAAATGCTGATTCCATTGGTGATAGAGTATAACTGTTTGAGAAGCCTATATGCTCCTCATTTAGGACAGTACCCGGTTTACAAAAAGTCTAGATTCTTACCAAAGAGAAAAATCAAAAAAAGATGAAAGTGACATTCCTGAGAAAAAGAGAAGAAAGAAATATTGGAGAAAGGAATACTAAAAATACTGATGAAATTGTTGGCTAACAGCTCTCAAACCTCTCTGGAGTCAACTGCTATGCCAATGTAGTCCTCAATGCACTATTCTCTTTACCTACTCTTGTTCATGCAATTAAACAGAAAACGGATAAAAGATTGTGCTCTGCACTCTACCTTGTTAAAACACTTGTACAGTGATAGTACAAAAGCATATTCTGCATAATCTATTAGAGATCTTGCAGATCTGTGCACTGAATCTGTACAATTCACTCAAAACACTCAAGAAGATGCACAAGGCTACTTGATGGTCCTACCTGGCATCTTAGAAGAAGAGATGGTACCTATTGATGACCTATTTGGACTAAGTTACTCATGGCAGCATGATTTTGAAAACTGTTCCTTATTTTCAAAAAAAGAAATAGATTCAGAACGATTGATCTACTTAACTCTACCATACTGTAAAACGGTCAATTTTGAGACATTGTTTACAGATACATCCTGGATAATACCTGCACAAATTATAACTCAGATCTTCTATCAACTTTGGCAAGTATGTCATCCTAATGCTACAATGATGCACTGCAGATGGAACTAAATAGGAAACACAAATTGCACATTTTAAAGCTGGACGAATCTCTGTTTCTGGTAAAACATGTAACTGTATAGCACTTATTTTTCATGAAGGAGTAAGTATCTCATCTGGACACCATACTATCTTTTTAAAAAGTACAACTGGATGGACAGAGTGTAATGATAGCAACTTTACATTCAAGCGGAGATTACCCTATAAACTACTAAATTCTTACCTTCTATTTGTTGAACCCAAATTCTAAGGAGGAGTACTACTGAAAATGGAAAAGTGCAACTCTGGGAATTCTAAAACAACAAACAAAGATAACATATGGCCTACCAAGGATAATATCTTCATAATAAATTCTAAATCTTGAAATGTTCTTACTCCGGCAAGGAGACAACAGAGATAGGACTAAATTGGAACCACAGATCACAAATTACAAACCAGGACAAAGATCTACTGAAGAGAAAAAAAATTACTTCTAAACTTAAGTTTGAAGAGCAGCTGGACAAATATCAAAAGAATCACAGCACAGATATATTCTACAAATGGATGAGCAGATTTAATGACATCATGCAGCCTACCAGGAGTGATGTCTTTATACCCTTTCACCTACCACTATCATTCATACACATTAATTGTATTATACAACTGCAATATACATTATGGGGGTCATTCCAACCCTGGCGGTCGGAGTTAAAGCGGCGGCCAACCCGCCAACAGGCAGGCGGTAAAAGAAATGGAATTCTGACCCTGGCGGGAACCGCCAACACAGCCTGCCACTTTAACACTCCGACCGCCACGGCGGGACAAACAAACAGCGCGGCGGTCACCGCCAACAGACAGGTGGCAGACAATGTACCGCCCACCCTATCACAACCCACCAATCCGCTACCTTTTCCGGTGCGGGAGCCCCGCCGATAAAAACACGACAGAAACAGACTACGAACGGGAAAACGCTCACCTCTATACACTCCACGAGGAATCTGGACAGCATGGAACCCGAATTAAACATCCTACCAGCTATTGTCTGCCTGCTCCTCTACCAGGAGCACGAACACCGGCGCAGACGACAACGGTGAGTACTGCAACTACGACACAGGGGAGGGGGGAGGAGAAAAGGTTACGGGCACACACATACGCGACACACCCACCCCCCCCCCCAAAATCCGCACACACCAATGCAGAGCAACAAGTCAGAGTGACACCCCCCAAACACCCCGGAAGAATGCAAAGACAAAATAAATTGATCCTTAAAATTGAAGTATATTATAGCATATTTGAAGTTAAGTGAAATATGAAATATCTAAATAAAATATATTACAACATGAACAATATATACATAGCCCAAAAGTCCGGCACATATTGGCTACCTTCCATTGTTCGTGGGCCAATGTGCATAAACACATGGGCAAAGCCCACACACGAGACCCGATTCCATTGGAGAGAACACTGCTGGGGCATCAGATAATAAAACTACAGGCACCTCAGGGGGAAGGGAAGGGGGGGCACCTCAGCCACATGAGTCCACAATGCCAGATCCACGAGGGGCCTCCATGCCCACTGTACCATCCTGGGGAGTGCAAAGCCACAGTCTCTCAAGTCTCTACAGTGGGTGGATTGCCCACTGTACCATCCTGGGGAGTGCAAAGCCACAGTCTCTCAAGTCTCTACAGTGGGTGGGTTGACCACTGTCACATCCTGGGAAGTGCAATGCCACAGTTCATCAGGTGGATTACAGACTCCACTGGTTATGGAGGAGGCATGTTGGCCAGAGTGCTTCGTGAAGCCCTGCCCGACACAGATCCGGCCCTGCCAATGGGCCAGCGGTGCTTGAGATGAAGGGCCCAGCGGAGCGGTGCTTGACAGGAAGGGCCCAGCGGAGCAGTTCAGAGACGGCGGTGCCCAGCGGAGCGGTGCTTGAGATGAAGGGCCCAGCGGAGCGGTGCTTGACAGGAAGGGCCCAGCGGAGCGGTGCTTGAGATGAAGGGCCCAGCGGAGCGGTGCTTGAGATGAAGGGCCCAGCGGAGCGGTGCTTGAGATGAAGGGCCCAGCGGAGCGGTGCTTGACAGGAAGGGCCCAGCGGAGCGGTGGTTGAGATGAAGGGCCCAGCGGAGCGGTGCTTGACAGGAAGGGCCCAGCGGAGCAGTTCAGAGACGGCGGTGCCCAGTGCAGCGGTGCTTGACAGGAAGGGCCCAGCGGAGCAGTTCAGAGACGGCGGTGCCCAGCGGAGCGGTGCTTGAGTTGAAGGGCCCAGCGGAGCGGTGCTTGAGTTGAAGGGCCCAGCGGAGCGGTGCTTGAGATGAAGGGCCCAACGGAGCGGTGCTTGAGATGAAGGGCCCAGCGGAGCGGTGCTTGACAGGAAGGGCCCAGCGGAGCGGTGCTTGACAGGAAGGGCCCAGCGGAGCAGATCAGAGACGGCGGTGCCCAGCAGAGCGGTGCTTGAGATGAAGGGCCCAGCGGAGCGGTGCTTGACAGGAAGGGCCCAGCGGAGCGGTGCTTGACAGGAAGGGCCCAGCGGAGCGGTGCTTGAGATGAAGGGCCCAGCGGAGCGGTGCTTGAGATGAAGGGCCCAGCGGAGCGGTGCTTGACAGGAAGGGCCCAGCGGAGCGGTGCTTGACAGGAAGGGCCCAGCGGAGCGGTGCTTGACAGGAACGGCCCAGTTCAGCGGTGCTTGTCACGGCGGGGCCCTGTTCAGCGGTGCTTGTCACGGCGGGGCCCTGTTCAGCGGTGCTTGTCACGGCGGGGCCCTGTTCAGCAGTGCTTGTCACGGCGGGGCCCTGTTCAGCGATTCTTGAGGCGGCGGTGCCCTGTTCAGCGATGCTTGTCACGGCGGGGCCCTGTTCAGCGGTGCTTGTCACGGCAGGGCTCTGTTCAGCGGTGCTTGTCACGGCGGGGCCCTGTTCAGCGGTGCCTGTCACGGCGGGGCCCTGTTCAGCGGTGCTTGTCACGGCGGGGCCCTGTTCAGCGGTGCCTGTCACGGCGGGGCCCTGTTCAGCGGTGCTTGTCACGGCGGGGCCCTGTTCAGCGGTGCCTGTCACGGCGGGGCCCTGTTCAGCGGTTCTTGAGACGGCGGGGCCCTGTTCAGCGGTGCTTGTCACGGCAGGGCCCTGTTCAGCGGTGCTTGTCACGGCGGGGCCCTGTTCAGCGGTGCTTGTCATGGCGGGGCACTGTTCAGCAGTGCTTGTCACGGCGGGGCCCTGTTCAACGGTGCTTGTCTTGTGTTCCTGGGGAACCGGATCTGGCCAATAATTCCCGCTCAGTCGCCATCCGACCTTTCGCTAGCGGGGCCCTCCTGTGCTGGAGTTCTGGGCCCGTGGGTGTCCTCCGTCACACCCGAAATGGGGCTGGTGGGGCCCTCCTGGGCAGCTCGCCTGCTGCCGGACTTGTCCGCCCTGCTGCCCTTGCCCTCCTTCGCCGAATCTCTGGGGCCCTTGCCTCCCTTTGTGGATGTGCCAGGTGACGTTGCAAGGGTAGTGTCCTTGGGGGCAGCCGTCTCAGGCCTGTCGCACCGGCCCTTCCCTTTTTTGGTTCTTTTCCCAGGGGGTGGGCTGGCTGTCCCCTTGCTGCTGGCCGATGTTCCGGCCCTAGGAGCTGGTGGACTCCAATAGCCCTGAACTATGGTCCTAGTAGGTGCAGGGCTTGTGGTGGCTGAGGTGCTGTTTGGACTCTTACGAGATTGAGGGGGTGGGTCAGGTGATGCAAAGAGGTTAATTTTGGAGAGGAAAAACTTTTTAGGAGCAATGGGAAGGGTAGGTGCAGTGGGTATGGGAGTGGAGGAAGAGGATGTGGTTGTAGGAGAGTCAAGTGTGCTGTCTATGGGTGCAGGTGCTTGTGACGGAGGCTGTCGTGAGGTGGATGGCTGTTGGGTGGGTGGCTGCCTGCGTTTGTGTGGTTTGGAAGAGGGGGTGACAGACACACTGGGAGAGGACACAGGGGACGTGTAAATGGCAGTGGGGGTGGTGACTGCACGTGTGCGGAGGGTTCTGGTGGGTGTGCTGGTGATGGACGTAGTGGCTGATGATGTTGTGCATGCATGTGTGAGTGGAGACGTCACAGGGAGGGAGGAGGGAGACGAGGAGGAGGGGGACACAGAGGAGGCAGTGGCTGTTGGCATGTCTGCATGTGGATGTTGCTTGGGTGAATGCTTGTGTGATCTGTGGTGCTAATGTCTGGATGAGCTGCCCTGGGGTGTTGATGTGTGTGCAGGCTGGTCTGTAGGTTTGTCTGGGATAGGCAGAGGAACAGGGGAGTGGGACTGGGTGGAGGGAGTTGGAGGAGGGAGGCTGGAGACAGGGACAATGGCTGCCGTCAGTGCTGAGGCCAGAGCGTTGAACGATCGCTGATGGGCAGCCTGACCCGAATGAATGCCCTCCAGGTATGCATTGCTCCGATGCACCTCCCTTTCCACCCCCTGGATGGCATTCAAAAGGGTAGACTGCCCAACAATGAGCGTCTGGAGGAGGTCAATGATCTCCGCACTGAGGGCAGCAGGGGTAACTGGGGCAGGGCCTGAGGTGCCTGGGGCGAAGGAGATGCCCGGTTTCCTGGCCGAGCGGGCACGGGTCGAACGCTGAGGGGCTGCTGGGAGGGCAGAGCTGGTGCGCTGGGTGGCGGCTGTACCTGTTGTTGTGGTGGACACGGATGTTGCCGCCACCACAAGGGAGCTCCCTTCCGAGGACGTGTCGGTGTCGCTGACGTCTCCATGGGTCCCCGTTGTGGTGCTCCCCTCGCCCTCCGTCTCACTGGTGAACTGGTTGCAGGGCCCTCCGGGGCCGTGTGAGATGCAGCTCCCTCGTGCGCCGATGCCACTTCTCCTCCGCCTGATGATGCTAATGCACACATGAACAGGAAAACCAAAAAAAAGGGTGGGGGATAAGAAAAAAAGACATGTTGAGTGCATGCATTGGCGGCACCGTTGGCGGAGAGGACAGACACAGAAGCCCCTGCACTACGCTGTGCACTCGGGGTACACTACTCAATTATTGTGACTTGGCCTACAAGTCTATGGAGGACAACTGCACACATAGGTGAGCCCGGCCCATGGATAGCTGTACTTAGCACCCTACAGAGGTGGGGGGCGGGGGCACAGGGCCATGCCTAACGGAGGGGCCTAGCCTACAGAAACCACCCTGGCCTAGAGATAGCCACAGCCCTCCTCCACCACCCAGACATCTCCACTGTGCGCTGATATAGCAGAATGTGCTGAGACTCACCCCCTTGTGTCTGCTGTGATGTCCTCACGCGCCCATCCAAATCGGGGTAGGCCACCGCCAGGATCCAGGACATCAGGGGGGTCAATTGCCGTGTGGCACCCCTCCTAGGTTGGGAGGCCATCCCCAGCAAAGCCTTGGCGGTCTTTCTGCTCCCGCGGCGGATGTCCTCCCACCTCTTGCGGCAGTGGGTGTCCCGTCTGTTGTGGACCCCCAGGGCCCGGACGTCCTTGGCGATGGCACGCCAAATGTCGATCTTCTGATGGGCGCTGACCTATGTGACATGGACAGGGTGGGAAAAGAAATATCATCACTTTTCTGCATGGTCGATGTGAGTGGCCCCCCCTCCCCAACCTTGCCATGTGGCACATGCTTTCATCTGTATTGCGTTGCATTCCTCATTCGCTCCCCTCCCCACCATCTTACATCCACCCCACTCAACACAGGCATAGCACATACAACGTGCTCCCTGTGTACTTACCTGTTGGTCTGGAGGACCGTAGAGTAGCGCATACTTGGGGAGGACCCCATCAACAAGTTTCTCCAATTCCTCAGATGTGAAGTCAGGGGCCCTTTCCCCAGTCGCAGCAGCCATTGTCTCTTCCAGACCGAGGTCACAGCAGCACTTGCAGTATAGTTCCTCTCCTGTGGATGATCAGGTCTCGAGTGATTAAGCAGATAGAAAATGGCGGTCACGCCCGCGGCGGTGCGTACCGCGGTGGTGCGTACCGCGTCCGCCGGCGCACATCGTCATTGGTTCCTGAGACCCATAGGGTTCAATGTTAACCAATGCTGCTTTGCGCCGCGGTCTTCGACCGCCTACCGCCACGGTGTGCCACGCCAGCGCATTGACCTCACATCCCATTGTCACACTTCACAGGTCAGGAAGCCGCCATTTCAAGGGCCCACATGGCTTAATTTCTACAGCGTCACACAGGCCTAGGCCTTGCATTGCCAATCATACAAGCCATTCAATGCATAGCGAATCGTGTACTGTGCAAGCTGTGGTTACGTACCTGTGGGTTGCTTGAGTCTGTGCTCCATGTTGTCCTTCCTAGGCACCGTCCGCTGGGACTTGCGAGGAGATGGAGGAATCCTCCCGTGTACAGACGGCTGGTGGACCTGTCGACAATGGAAGAAAGACATGTCATACTGACATACAGGCTTGACAGAGCCACTATACAGGAACTGTGTGCCCAGCTGGAGCCAGACCTGATGTCCCCATTCGCCAACCCACAGGGATTCCTCCTCTGGTGCAGGTTCTGTTAGTACTCCATTTTTTGGCAAGTGGATCATTCCAAACAACAGTGGCCATATCATCAGGGATGTCTCAGCCTATGTTTTCTAAGGTTTTGTCCAGAGTGTTGTCTGCCCTGATGAAATACATGCGGAGCTACATTGTTTTCCCTGAGGTGGGCGATTTGGCTACAGTGAAGGGTGATTTCTATGCCCTTGGACATATCCCCAACATCATTGGTGCCATTGATGGGACTCATGTGGCTTTGGTTCCCCCCAGTGAAAGTGAGCAGGTGTACAGGAACAGAAAAAGTTATCATTTGATGAATGTTCAGGTGGTCTGTTTGGCTGACCAGTACATATCCCATGTAAATGGCAAGTTCCCTGGGTCAGTGCATGACGCGTACATCATGCGAAATAGCAGCATCCCTTATGTGATGGAACAGCTACAGAGACACCGTGTGTGGCTAATAGGTGACTCTGGTTACCCCAACCTGTCGTGGCTACTTACCCCAATGAGGAATCCCAGGACAAGGGCAGAGGAACGCTACAATGAGGCCCATGGGAGAACTAGGAGGTTTATAGAAAGAACCTTCGGCCTCCTGAAGGCCAGGTTTAGGTGCCTGCATATGACAGGTGGATCCCTAATGTACTCACCAAAGAAGGTGTGCCATATCATCGTGGCCTGCTGTATGCTTCACAACCTGGCTTTGCGACGCCAGGTGCCTTTCCTGCAGGAGGATGGTCCAGATGGTGGTGTTGTAGCAGCTGTGGAGCCTGTGGAGAGTGAAGAGGAGGAAGACGACGGGGACGACACAGACAACAGGGACACTGTGATACAACAGTATTTTCAGTAGCACACAGGTACGAATCAACCACGCCATTTTACATTTACTTAAAGTCTCCTGCCTCTCTACTGTCTGAGTTTCCTGTTCCCAGTTCCTGTTAACTGAGTTGTGACTTTCCCTTCCGTTTTCAGAGCTGTGGGCCCCACTGCGTGACCTCTGCTTTGTTTGCCCATGGACTACAGCTGTGTGACAGTGGTATGTTGTCATCACAATGTGACTGAACATTATTGCACCGTTATGTCTAATACATTTGTTCAAAATACAAGTAGACTCCAGATTTTTTAAGTGCATTAAGTGATTTTATTAAAGTGCTACATTTAGGAACATGATTGTAAAACGGTGATGGGTGATGTTGGAGTAATGTCCATGGCAGAGTCCAGTTTTCAGTCTCACAGGTGCATTGTCCATATGCCTGTGGAAGGATGGAGCAGGGGCAGTTCAAGGTTGGACAGGGTGACAATGTGGGACAGTGGGATGACATCAGGGGGTATCCTTTGCTGGCGGGGGTCTTGGCATCCTACTCTGTCTTCTTGTGAGATCTCAGGTGCCGCTTGCAGGGTGGTTCTTCTTCTGCAGGAGTTGGGGTTCTGGTGGCCTGTCGTTGTGTGGGGGCCTCCTGTCCACTAGCGCCAGCGGAGGTGGTAGGCTGTTCCTGGTCCAGGCTAGTGACAGGGGCCCTTTGTGTTGCCACATGGTCCCGCAATGTGGTGACTATCTGGTTAAGGGCCACGACGATGGTCCCCATTGCGGAACTAATGTTCCTCAGTTCCTCTCTGAACCCCATGTACTGTTCCTCCTGCAGTACCTGGATCTCCTGGAACCTGGCCAGTACCGTAGCCATCGTCTCCTGGGAGCGGTGGTATGCTCCCATGATGGAGGAGAGGGCCTCTTGGAGAGTCGGTTCCCTGGGCCTGTCCCCCCCGTCGCACAGCAGCCCTCCCAGTTCCCCTGTTTCCCTGGGCCTCTGTCCCCTGGACGGTGTGCCCACTACCACTGCCCCCAGGTCCCTGTTGTTGTTGGGGTGGTGGGTCAACCTGGGTGCCCTGTAGTGGTGGACACACCGCTGATTGACGTGTCCTGGAGACAGAGGCATGGGCCCCCTGGGTAGGAGCTGTGCTGGTGTTCCCAGAGGGGGTTAGGTCTGGTGTAGCCTGTGGCTATCTGTGGGGAACCGACTGTCCCGAGGTCCCCGATGGGCCGGGCTGGTCATCTGGGTCCAGGGAGACAGAGCTGCTGTCATCACTGGGGGCCTCTTCTGGGGGTGGGATGGACATCACTGGACCCTCCGTTGTGGTGTGGTGGCGTTCGGGTCCTGCAGGGGTATAAGAGTATGGTTATTGCTTCTGTGTGTGGCATTTCGTGTAATGGGTGGGTGGCCGTGTACCCCAGTGCTGGCATTCCCTTGTGGGGGTTTTTGTGACGGTGGCTTGTGGGGGTGATGGGTGTGTGCAGTGGGCATGCTTTGGTGATGGGTGTCCATGCTTTGGGGACGCATGCAGGGCTAGGTTTTGGGATGGGTGGGTTGTGATGGTGAGCCATTTGCAAGGAGTTGGTGTGATGGGGGTGGGGGTGAGGGTGGGGGTATGATTTGGCATGCAGGTGTGGTGGGGGGAATGAAGTAGTGGAGATTTGCCTTACCAGAGTCCATTCCTCCGCCTACTCCTGCGAGGCCCTCAGGATGCAGGATGTGCAAGACTTCCTCCTCCCATGCTGTGAATTCTGGGGGAGTAGGTGGGGGTCCGCCGCCAGTCCGCTGTACCGCGATGTTGTGCCTTGATACCATGGAATGCACCTTCCCCGTAGGTCGTTCCACCGCTTCCTGATGTCGTCCCGATTGCGTGGATGCTGTCCCACAGCGTTGACCCTGTCCACTATTCTGCTCCATAGCTCCATCTTCCTGGCAATGGTGGTGTGCTGCACCTGTGCACCGAAGAGCTGGGGCTCTACACAAACTATTTCCTCCACCATGACCCTGAGTTCTGCGTCAGAGAACCTGGGGTGTCTTTGGCGTGCCATGGGGTGGTGTGGATGAGGTGAGGGGTGGTGTATGTGTTGTAGAGTGTGGTGAGTGTGGTGGTGTATGGTGTTTTGTGCGTGGAAATTGTGTGGGTGATGTTGTGATTTGCCTCTGTGTGATGCTCTACTCTACAGTATGCTGTGCTGTCTCTCTCTGTCCTTCAGTCGCAATTGTGGTCGTAAGGGTTTGTGGGTGATGTGGGTGTGTGTTTTATATTTAATTGGGTGTGTGGGAGTGGTGTGTGTATGTGTCTCAGGTGTGTGTATTTTGATTTGTCCAATGTGGTAGTGTTTTGTAAAGGTGTGTGTATTTTGAGCGCGGCGGTGTGTACCGCCAATGGAATACCGCGGTTGAAAGACCGCTGCGGGGATTTGTGGGTCGGAATGGCATGGGCGTATTTCTGTTGGCGTGACGGTGGAGGTTTGGTCATCGCCTGTTTTTGCGCTGCCCGTTGGTGTGGCGGACTTTTGTGGATGTCGGGTTTTTGGCGGTTTGTCAGTTGCGGGTCAGAATGACTGTGGCGGTTTACCGCGACCGCGGTGGTGTTATGGTCTTCTGACCGGCGGTAAGCTCCTTTTACCGCAGAGGTCAGAATGACCCCCTATATTCTTTACCAAGTATAGGTAAAATAGTTAGGAAAACATTTGTAGTGAGTGCAATGCATAGTGATGGTAATTTAAAATAATGTGCTGTACGCTTATGTTTTTTTACAGTCTATATGATTGTCCCCCCCCACACTGTTAAAGGATGAGTAGCTGTACACACTTCATTTATATTGTAAAAGTATAGAAGCTGAGAACAGTGAAGGAAGACAATACGACATTAGTAAATAATATGTATAATTACTAGACAAGGATATAATTTTTTGTGTTTTATTATTAACAATAGCTTTCATTATTACAGAACACCCAGGAACACACTGATGCATACACTAACACAGCCAGGTGCACACTTATACATACACTACCACAGCCAGGCAGACAATCATGCATATACTAATACACCCAGGCACACAATCATGCATACACTGAGACACCCAGGCAGACATTGATGCATACCCTGACACACACAGACACACACTGATGTATACACTGAAACACTCAGACACACACTGATGCATACTTTGACATAACCAGACACACAACAACGCATACACTGACACACCCATGCACACACCTATCCAGATACTGACACAGTCAGAGACACACTGACATATATTCTGAGATACCCAGACAAATACTTATGCATATGCTGACACAACTAGGTACACTCTAATATATATCCTAACTCACCCAGGCACACGCTTATCCATACACTTACACACCCAGGCATGCCCTGACAAATATGCTGACATGCCCATACTGACACTGATGCATACACTGACATTCCCAGTCAAACACTTATGCATACACTGACACACCTAGGCACACACTACTATATATTGTAACACACCCTGGGACTAGCTCATATATACACGTGCAGGGACATATTATTCCAGACACTGACATACCCAGTTACCCACTGATGTGGACACTATCACACCCAGAGAAACACTAATGCATCCACTGACATACTCAGGAAAAGAGTGATGAGTGCATTAACACACCCAGGCACACACATATTCATACAGTCACACACCCAGGCACACTCTGATATGTATGCTGAGATGCATAGAAAACACTGATTCATACACTGACATACCCAGCCAAACACTGATACATACACTAACATAGCCAGGTTCACACTCATTCATACACTCATACACTGAAGCACATACTGATATACACACTAGCACACCCAAATAGACACAAATGCATATGCTGAGACACCCAGACAAACACTGATGCATACACTAAAATAGCCATATACATGCTCATTGATACACTCATACATCCAAGCACACACTAACATACAGACTTACACACCCAGATAGACACTGATTCATACAATGAACACCTAGACAAACACTCATGCATATACTGACATTCCAAGGCAAAGAGTCATGCATACACTAACACACCCAGGCACACACTTATCCATACACTAACACATCCAGGCACACACTGGTATATCCACTGACATACACAGGGACTCACTCATGAATACACTGATACATGCGGGAATATACTAATCACACACTGACACAGTCAGGTACATAGTAATAGGTACACTAACACACTCAGACACACACTTATGCATACAGTAACACACAGAAACACACTGTAGTACATTATGGCCCTCATTACAACCTTGGCGGTAAATGCCGCTTACCGCCGTGCAGGAGACCGCCAACATACCGCTGCAGCAGTGGAATTCCGCTACAGCTATTACGACCCACAGCTCGGAATCCGCCATAATCCAGACACCTACACAAGTCCGCCACACCAAAGATCAGTGATAAACTGGCGATTACAAAACAGACACCGTCACGCCAACAGGAATACGCTCACACTATCATGGCCCATGAATCCACGTGGCGGTCTTTCAATCGCGGTATTCCATTGGCGGTACACACCGCTGTGCTCAAAATACACACACATTTACAAAACACAACCACATTGGACAATTCAAAATACACACACCTGACACACATACACACACCACACCCACACACCCAGTCCAATATAAAGCACACACCCACATCACCCACAAACCCTTACTACCAGAATTCTGAAACCACGCCAGAGAGAGACACCACCATAAACAACACCAGCATCCACAGACAACACATCCCCTCACACATCACAACAGACACCACCTCACACATCACCCACACCACATCATGGCATCTCAATGACACCCCAGGTTCTCTGAGGAGGAGCTCAGGGTCATGGTGGTGGAAACTGTCCGGGTAGAGCCACAGCTACTCGGATCACAGGTGCAGCACACCTCTATTGCAAGGAAGATGGAGCTATGGCGCAGAATTGTCGACATGGTCAACTCAGTGGGACAGCATCCAACAACTAGGGATGACATCAGGAAGAGGTGGAATGACCTATGGGGGAAGGTACGTTCTGTGGTCTCCAGACACCAGATTGCTATACAGAAGACTGGCAGTGGACCCCCACCTCCTCCCACACAACTAACAACATGGGAGGAGCAGGTCTTGGCAATACTGCATCCTGAGGGCCTCGTAGGAGTCGCAGGAGGACTGGACTCTGGTAAGTCATCCCCCCACCTTACCTACATGCCATCACATACTCCCACCCTCACCCTCACCCCCATCACTCCAATACCTCACAAATGCCCCACTATCACAACCCACCCATCCCAATACCAATCCATGCATGCAACACCAAAGCATAGACACCCATCACCAAAGCATGTCCACTACAGATACCCACATAGACCCCAAACCAAATATCACATAAGGACCAAGACAAGAATGCAAGCACTGGAGTACAGAGTCACTCACCCATTGCACACGATGGCACACACAGATGCAATAATCATGCCTTTATACCCCTGCAGGACCCCAACCCAACGTCACCGGACAGGAGGTACCAGACATATCCAGTCCCCCCACAGAAGAGACCCACAGTGATGACAGCAGCTCTGCACAACTGGATCAAGATGACCAGCCCGGCCCATCAGGGACCTCAGGACAGTCGGTTCCTCTGGCACAAGCCACCAAAGACCCTCCCCCCTCAGGAAACACCAGCACAGCACCCACCCAGCGGGCCCATCCCTCTGTCCCCAGGACACGTCAATCAGCAGTGTGTCCACCACTACAGGGAACCCAGGCAAACCCACCAACCCAAGGAAATCAGGGACCTGGGGGCAGTGGCCACATGGTTCAGGGGACAGAGGCTCAGGTAAACAGGGAAGCTGGGAAGATTGCTGTGCGACAGGGGGAGGACAGGCCCAGGGAACCCACTCTCCACAAGGCCCTCTCCAACATCATGGGAGCTTATCATCATTCCCAGGAGACGGTGGCAACGGTACTGGCCAAGTTTCAGGAGACCCGGCGGCTGAAGGAGGAACACTATCTGAGGATCAGGGAGGACCTGAAGTCCATTAACAACACCCTGGTCACGAATGCAGGGGTGCTGCAAGACCTTGTCAACACCAGGAGGGACACTGTGGCACAACAAGGGGACCCTGACACTAGCCTGGACGATGAACAGCCCTCCACCTCCGCCAGCGCTAGTGGACAGGAGGCACAACCACAGGAACATGACACCAGCACCCCCCCTGCAGATGCAGAACCACCCCACAAATGGTCCCTGAGATCCAGGAATAACACAGAGAACATTGCCAAGGCCCCCGCCAGGAAATGAGACCCCGCTGAATGTCACCCTTCTGTCCCACTTTGTCACCCTGTCCATCCTTAAACTGCAATTGCTCCACTTCCTATGCCCCTTTGGACAATGCACCTGTGAAACAAATAGACTTGACTCTGCCATGGACATTCCTCCACCATCCCCCTGCCCATTTTCAACCCCCTCCACTTATTTGCACAGAAATAAACACACTTCAATCACAAAACAATCTGGAGTCAGTCTGTACTTTCACAAACGTGTAATTGCGATAACCATGGAATACAGCAATGTCAATTTACTTGTGCACATTCTGATGTAACACAGCTGTAGGGCTGGAGGAAATATAGCAGAGGGCACAAAGTGGGACCCACATCTGTGAAATGGAAAGGCAAAGTGACAAGTCAGGGTCCATAAACTGAGTGAAAATGACAGACTTATGCTAGCTCCAATAATAGTATGAGATATGGGAGGCAGTGACATCTTCTTACCTGTGTCTCACTGGAAGTATTGCATGATTATGTTGTTTCTGTTGTCGATATCCTCTTCTTCTGCCTCCTCTTCTTCACTGTCCACAGGCTCCACAGCTGCCACAAAATACCAGCTGGCCCATCCTCCTGAAGAAAAGGCACCTGGTGTCGCAAAGCAAGGTTGTGCAGCATAAAGCAGGCCTTGATGATTTGGCACACCTTCTTTGGTGAGTAGTAGAGAGAACCACCTGTCATATGGAGGCACCAGAATCTGGCCTTCAGGAGGCCGAAGGTGCGTTCAATCACCATCCTAGTTCAACCATGTGCCTCATTGTAGCGTTCCTCTGCCCTTGTCCTGGGATTTCTCACTGTGGTCAGTAGCCATGACAGGTTGGGGTAACCAGAGTCACCTGCAAATATGGAGGGACAACTGTTAGACACACACTAACCCGTAGGGACAACCCCATATCCAGACACCTATTCACACTGTATAGGGTCCTTGTCCTCACCTATTAGCCACCCATGGTGCCTCTGGAGTTGCCCCATCACATAAGGGATGCTGCTATTCCTCAAAATGTAAGCATCATGCACAGAGCCTGTATACTTGGCATTCACATGGGAGATGTACTGGTCTGCCAAACACACCATCTGCACATTCATCTAATGGTAGCTCTTCCGGTTTCTGTACACCTGTTCACTCCTGCGGGGGGTACCAAGGCCACATGTGTCCCATCAATGGCACCAGTGATGTTGTGGATATGTCCCAGGGCATAGAAGTCACCTTTCACTGTGGGCAAATCATCCACCTGAGGGAACACGATGTAGTTGTGCATGTCTTTCAGCAGGGCAGACAACACTCTGGACAACACATTAGAGAACGTTGGCTGGGACATGCCTGATGCAATGGCAACTGTTGTTTGAAAGGAACCACTGGACAGGAAATGGAGTACTGACAGGACCTGCACTAGAGGGGGAATTCCTGTGGGATGGCGGATAGCTGACATCAGGTCTGGCTCCAACTGGGCACACATTTCATGGATTGTTGCACGATCAAGTCTGTAGGTGACTATTATGTGACTCTCTTCCATTGTCGACAGGTCCACCAGTAGTCTGTACACCGGAGGATGCCGCCATCTCATCACCTGCCCCAGCAGACGTGCCCTATGGACGAGAACAGCGAGCAGAGAGTCAGCCAACACTGAGGTATCACAAAATGTCATTTGCACAAATTTATTAATCTGCAATGTGCCTGTAACTGTGTGTATTCAAGGACTACATTGGTGTGACGCAGTTAATATTAATGCCATGTGGCCCCCTGAAATGGCAGCTGCCTGACCTGTAAGGTGGGACAAGGGGATATGAGGTAACTGCGCTGGCATTGTACACCGTCGCAGTGGGCGGTCGAAGACCCCAGCGCAATCCAGCATTGGACCCTATGGGTCTGAGGAGCCAATGACGATGTACGCCGGCGGTGACGGTATGCACCGCCGCGGACGTGACCACATTTTCTGTCTGTTCACTCACTTGATACCTGACCTTCAACAGGAGAGGACCTACACTGCATGTGCTGCTGTGAGCTGTGTCTGGAAGCGACGATGGCTCATGTGTCTGGGGAAAGGGACCCTGCCTTCACTGCAGAGGAGTTAGAGAAACTAGTGGATGGGGTCCTCCCCCAGTACACACAACTGTACGGTCCTCCAAACAAACAGGTGAGTACACTGTTAGCTTGCTGCATGGGCAATGCCTGTTAGGAGTGGTGTGGATGGAAGATAAATGGGGGGGCTGGGGCCTGCATGTGCGGACGGTGAGTGTATGTGCTTCAGGGCGAGGGTGGGAACGTGGGCCAATGAGTATGACGGTCCGGACGAGTAATGATTTTCCTTTCCGCCTGTACTATTCCTCTAGGTCAGCGCCCACCAGAAGAAGCCTATTTGGCGTGCCATCGCCAAGGACTTCCGGACCCTGGGAACCCACCACAGAGGGAGCACCCACTGCCTTAAAAGATGGGAGGACCTGTGCTGCTGGAGCAAGAAGACGGTGGAGGCCCAGCTGGGGATGGCCTCCCAACGTGGGAGGGGTGCCCGTCGCACCATGACCCCCCTGATGTTCGGGATCCTGGCGGTGGCCTATCCTGAGTTGGATGGGCACTTGAGGGCATCACAGCAGCCACAAGGGGGTGAGTACACTCTCATTCAGCTGACTCTGCGCGCATTACGAGGTGTCTGGGTGGGGGAGGTGGGCAGTGGGTTCCCCTAGGCCAGGGTGAAGTTTGTAGGAAAGGTCCCTTGTGAGGCAGGCTATGTGGCACCCCAACCCCACTAGTGGTTAGTGCCATCTACACCTAGTCAGGCTCCTGTGACTTCCAGGTGTGCAGCAATCAGGCTTAGGCCTTGTACCCCATGGGCATGTGATTAATCTAGAAACTGTAAGTGCATGGCGTAGTGCAGAGGGCTGCTGTTTCTGTTGTGTCTGCCAACGGTAGTGCTGTTGCATGCACTGAACATGTCTTTCTCCTGTCTCCCCCCCGCATTTCAGGCTCTGGCCTCAGCACTGATGGCAGCCATTGTCCCTGTGTCCAGCCTCCCCCTTCCAACTTCCTCCACCCAGACCCAATTCCCTGTGCCTCAGCCTATCCAAAGCACACCATCAGACCAGCATGCGCACACATCAACACACAAGAGTGGCTCAGGCAAACATAAGCACCACCCATCTCACAGGCACTCACACAAGCATCATACCCATGCACACATACCAACATCCTCTGCCTCCACTGTGTCCCCCTCCTCCACGTCTCCCTCCTCCCTCCCTGTCTCGTCTCCACTCACACCTGACTGCACTACATCCTCAGTCACTACCTCCATCACCAGCAGGCCCATCACCACACACCGCTCATGTGCACTTACCACCCCCACTACCATTCGCAGATCCCCAGTGTCCTCTACCAGTGTGTCTGAGCCCTCCTCTCAAAGTACACAAACGCAGGCACACACCCACCAAACAGCCATCCACCTCACAACAGCCTCCAGCCCATGCACCTTCACCCAAATTCAGCAGACGTACACCTCCTACAACCACTACCTCTACCTCCACTCCCAAACCCCCTCCATTTACCCGTCCCAGTGTATCGAAAAAACTTTTCCTGGTTAACATTGATCTCTTCCCTACACCTCCCCCCCGTCCTCCTCCCAGCGCCAGGCTTTCCAGGTCTCAGCCCAGCACCTCAGCCAACACATCCCCAGGCACAGTTGGTCATGCGGGGTCATGAAACGCGCCAAGCATCAGGGCTGCCAGTGTG
The DNA here is from genome assembly GCF_031143425.1 of Pleurodeles waltl. Taxonomy (NCBI): domain Eukaryota; kingdom Metazoa; phylum Chordata; class Amphibia; order Caudata; family Salamandridae; genus Pleurodeles; species Pleurodeles waltl. Next base: position 1,016,332,655 of record NC_090440.1, read on the forward strand.
CCACGGAGTGAGGGCAAGGACATTCTGCCACCTGCAAAGGTGAAGAAGATGTGCATATCCTGGAGGGAGAAGCCAAAAACACCTGCCACCAAGGGGTCAGGGAAAACGAAAGGGGATAGTGGCAAGACAGCTGCGCCACTGTCAAAGGTGGGGAAGGGCCAAAAACTGAAGGGCCGGTCAGGAGAGGGCATGGTGGCACCGACTGAGGGACCAGTGTCACACCTTCATTCCACGTCAACACCAACCTGTATGGCAGAGAACACCGCCACCTGCACCGCCACCGACCCCGCCGCCAACACTGCCGCCACAGACCCCGCAGCCAGCACCGCTGCCACGGACCCCGCAGCCAGCACCGCCACCACAGACCTCGCCACAAGCTCTGCCGCGACTGACACCGCCGCAAGCACCGCCAGCGGCCCGGCAACGTCCTCAGAGAGTGGCACCACCGCAGACATGGCTACCATCCCCAGTGGTCAGTCGTCCAAGGCTGGTGGTAAGTTCCAGGACCCTGGGCAGCTTCCATGAAGCATCACTGTCATCACGGTTGTCACCTGCATATGGAATGCGAAGCCGCAGCGGTGTAGGGTATGTCTCTGCCTCCATGGCGTATCATGCTACCTGTACCTCGGCAATCTTGTGGCACACACACCCAGGCGAGTGTATTGTTCTGGCCACACTGCAGGTGGAGCACTCTGGGTACCAAGCCCCCTCCAGAACCAGTGGGGTATCACATCCAATAACTCAGTCCCTGGCAGGATGAAGCACTCAAGGCAACACTTGAGAGACTGTGGCTTTGCACTCCCCAGGATGCAGCAGTGGGCAACCCACCCACTGGAGAGACTTGAGAGACTGTGGCTTTGCACTCCCCAGGATAAAGCAGTGGGCAAACCACCCACTAGAAAGACTTGGGAGACTGTGGCTTTGCACTCCCTAGGATAAAGCAGTGGACAAACCACCCACTGGAAAGACTTGAGAGACTGTGGTTTTGCACTCCCCAGGATAAAGCAGTGGGCAAACCTCCCACTGGAAAGGCTTGTGAGACTGTGGCTTTGCACTCCCCAGGACCAAGCTGTGGGCATGGAGCCCCCTCGTGGAGCAGTGGCATTGTGCATTCATCTGGCTGAGGTGCCCCTCCTCCCCCTCCCCCTGAGGTGCCTGTATATTCTATGTGATGCCCCTCCAGTGTTCTCTCCGTTTGGAGTCAGGTATCGAGTGTGGGCCTCGCCCATGCATTTTGGGCCCAGTGGTCCACGTACAATGATTGGTGCACTATCCGGACTTGTGTAGTTGGTGTACATAATTGTATATACTGGATTTTACATTTTGATATTGTACATGATTACATTCGTTCAAATCATTTATTTTTGTCCTTGCGTTCTTCCAAGGGAGTGCGGGGGTGTATATGTAATGTTGGTGCATGTGTTTGTGTGTATGGTGTTGTGAGTGAGGGTTGGGGTGTTGCGTGTTGCATGTTGCTTGTGTGTGTCACTCTCTTTTCCCTCCCCCCTCCCCTGTGTTGTAGGTGCAGTACTCACTGTGGTCCTCGCCACCGTCGTTGGAGCTCCTGATAGAGGAGCAGGAAGACCATCGCCTGCAGTATCTGCAATTCGGGCTCCATGGCATCCTGGTTCCTCGTGGGGTGAGGAGAGTTGAGTGTTTTCCCTTCTGTATACTGTTTCATCCGTGTTTTAATTTGCGTTGGTTCCGCACCGGAAAAGGTGGTGGATAGGTTTGTTGTGATAGGGTGTGCGGTACATTGTCTCCCGCCTGTCTGTTGGCGGTGTCCGCCGTGCTGTTTGTTTGTACCGCCGTGGCGGTCGGAGTGTTAAAGGGACTGTCTATGTTGGCGGTTTCCGCCACGGTTGTAATCCCATTTTTCTTTCCGCCAGCCTGTTGGCGGCCCCATCCACCGCCACGTAATGACACTATGGGTGCTCTGTATTTACAATACAGCATGCGTGGTGCACGTTAAGCCAATAGCTTCAAACGTTTTGATGCTATTGTGGCACTTTGCTGCACTAGTGCCAGAAATGTTGACTCTAGTGCAGCAAAGTGCAAGGAGGCCTATTGACTTCAATAGGGGCATATTTTTAATGACCACTTTGAGCAGGTGGTCAAAATGATGCCAAAAATGTATTTCATTGCACCATTTTTTAAATCTCCTAAATTCCGGTATGCCACATTGCATACATTATGTCTGGTGCACGCAAAATGTGGAACAAGGAGGTCACAAAGTGGTGCAATGCATACCATGCAAGCTTTTTTATCCTTCTACCTGTGCTGCACATGGGCGTATGTGGGGGGACACAAGGGAGGGGTGTTTGCTCCTCCTGAGATTTAGGTAAAGCCTGGTGTGCATGCTCACAGTGCAGCATACCACTACTGTCACCATTCGCTACCTGCACTAGTACGGCTGCGGCCCCCACCACAAACACTCTGGGACATCGCGGACCGTCCCCCCCTGAAAACAATTTTGTCGATGCCCATGGTGCTGCATAAAGCAGCACACATAGAAAGGTGAAAAAAGAGAAGAAATAAACATATTTCTCCTTGATAAGCCTGTCCTGGGTAGGCATATAGTTTTGATTAATTCCCAAATTTACAAGTTTTTGTCATCTAGGAATGATTCAGAATCCATGGATGGTGCATGAGAACACTCAAAAAGCCTCCAAGATGTAGAGGAATGTAATACAGTTATTTCAGCTGCATTATTATCAAGATTTATAAAGCCACACAGGGCCATGGAAGGTAGCCTTGAGTGGCATCATAACTCTCACTTAAGGTTTGTGTCACTCTTTCAACACAATTGTGGTGCAGGAGCGACGCAAACCAGGTCAAAAATATGGCCCTGCATGTATACTGCACTCGACATCATTTATTTAATGTGTGAAATGTTTTAAATTGTTCTAGTTATTGAAACCTGTTACTAGAAGGGTATTTGTCTTAGAAAAAGCCATGCTAGACATCGCACAAGCTTGTTTGATCCATGGATTAAATGAGTATGTATGTGTGGTGCAAAGCATTCTCTTTGTGTGATAGGGGCGGAGAACAGCAACAGGCCGTATTTGGTGACAATGGAGCTGCGTTCTCCTCTTTGCGCAACATGGTGCAGCATCAAATGTGGTTGCTGCACTACGCTGGACTACACCAAAAGAATGATAATTCGGCCCCAAAGACTTAACAGTGCACATTTTTCACTGTAGATTTGTGAGCACATGTTGGGTTTAGGATGAGAGTTGCAATTTTATTCTCTGTTCTTCCTATGGTATGTGTGCTCTTTCCTCATCAAAATCTGCCTTAAACTAATTAAAAGACCCCCAGCTGTTCACGATTTCGCAAATCTCAATATTACTGTGAAAGGCCTGTTATTTTTGGCACTGCTGTGATAAAACACTAAGGACCATATTTACAAGGCCCTAGTGCTTCCATGAGCCACTATTGATTTTTTTTTTTTAATGCTAATGTGGCCCAATAAAGCAAAAAAATGGCAATGCATTGCTTTGTAACCTCTTGTGCCACATTATGCCTGCTCCAGGCATAATGTATGCAATGGGGGCATCTCCCTATTGGGGGGCTGAAAAAATGGAGCAAAGAAATCTAGAAGATTTCTTTGCGCCATTTTTTTCTGGCATTTTTAATGTCTGCTCAGAACAGTCATTTAAAGGGAGCATGCCATTGGTTACAATGGGCTCCTATGTACTGTTCAGGGCTAGCAACAAAAGTTTGTTGCTAACCCTGAACAGTACATCAATAGCGTTAAAAATGTTGACACTATTGACTCCGACATTGCGCAATGGCAGGCCATGTTTTAAATACGACGCACACATGGTGAAGATGGGGGGTGCTAAGGTGTGAAAGAAAAGTGGTGCTGCAATGTCAAACATTCACCCCCAGTACAGAGATCTAGGCCTAAATCCATCGTTTTTTTGCCACCCATGCCGTTCCAGCTTGGACCCAGCTATATGCAAATCAGTCTTGACCCTGGAATCAAGCTAGCCTGGCTAAAGAAGGGTGATACCCTGAAACCGGTCCTAGGATGCTTGTTTCCGGTCCAGGGAGGACCTGGCCTGGCAGTTCAGGCTGGACTGTTCCCATGAGGAACAGGGTCAAGACTGATTTGCATATGGCTGGGTCCAAACTGGGGTGGCATGGTGAGCAAAAGAACGATGGATTAAACCCAGATCTGTGACTGGGGGTGAGTGTTTGCATTGTCATCCCTCTGTCCTTCATCCTTTTGTGTTGCTAAAGTTGCACTAAGTGGGAAGGGTATGCCCAGACGTGGGTCCCTTGCTCACTGTGCCGCTGGAATCAAGCTAGTCTGGCTGAAGAAGGGTGATACCCTGAAACTGGTCCCAGGATGCTTGTTTCTGGTCCAGGGAGGACCAGGCCTGCCAGTTCGGGCTGGACTGTTTCCATGAGGAACAGGGTTAAGACTGATTTGCATATTGCTGAGTCCAAATTGGGCTGGCATGGTGAGCAAACGAACAATGGATTAAACCCAGATTTGTGACTGGGGATGAGTATTTGCATTATCAGCACTCCGTCCATCATCCTTTTGTGTTGATAAAGGTGTTCTAAGTGGGAAGGGTATGCCCAGACGTGGGTTCCTTGCTCACTGTACCACTGGAATCAAGCTACTCTGACGGAAGAAGGGTGATACTCTGAAACTGGTTCCAGAACGCTTGTTTCCGGTCCAGGGAGGACCTGGCCTGGCAGTTTGGGCTGGACTGTTCCCATAAGGAACAGGGTCAAGACTGATTTGCATATGGCTGGGTCCAAACTGCGGTGGCATGGTGAGCAAAAGAACAATGGATTAATCCCAGATCTGTGACTGGGGGTGAGTGTTTGCATTGTCAGCACTCCGTCCATCATCCTTTTGTGCTGCTATTATTGACATTTACCCTGTAGATTCAAACAACCTTCTCTAGGGCTTCTGTGGCTTGATAAATCTCCCTCATGTTTTTCTTCCCCCCATTTGTCACCTTGTGTAAGAGCCAACTGTGTCTCTTCCAAAGTGGTAGTGGAATACTGTAGGATGTTTATGGTTGACAGTGCAATGTGCCCTAGATACCTCATTATGGAGTCACGGCCAATACCAGATACGACCTCATAAAGGGCTCTGTGGTAAGTTTCCAATACTTACAACATGCTGTCAAGAACTGCTCCCCCTGGATCACTGACTGCACTGACAGAGTCACCCCCTTCAAACCCACAAAACCAAAAAGATCTTCCAAATAGGCCAGTTGATATACTATAAAACAAAGAAACACCAAATGCAAGCATAGGCAACTCGAGAGAAGATGGCACACAAGCAAAGACAACACAGACCGAGCATCCTACAAAACGTCGGTCAACAAATACCACCCGCTCCTGAAAAAAACAAAAAAAACACCCTCACCAACAGCATAGCAACCAGTGACAACTGCAGTAAATAACTATTCAACATTGTTGAAGAGTTCTCCAACCTGTCAGCCACCGAAGACATCATCACTCCCTCAGAGTAACACTATTACACCATGGCAGACTTCTTCCATGACAAGATCTCCAACATCTACAAAAACTTTGAGCCCCAACCCACCGCCACCATCTTCAACCTCACCCTTCCCGCAGAGGCCAACCTCAGCCACTTGCTCATCCCCTGGAACTGCTTACCACTCAATGCACCACCAAAATCAGAAACTTTGTCCACTCAGGAACACCGACGGACCCCTGCCACCACCATACCTTGAACCAGGGGAGCAAGTTGATCAGCAAAGGATTCACCACTTTCCTAAACGCATCCATCACCATGGCCACCTACCCCGAAAAGTGGAAACACACAGAAGTCATACACCTCCTCAAGAAACAATCTGCCAATCCCAGCAAACTAAAGAACTTCCCTCCCATCTCTCTGCCCCCTTTCCCTGCCATGGTCCTCGAAAAAGCCATCAACTGCCAACTCACAGAGCACATGGAAAACAATTACCTTCTCGACATCTCCTAGTCCAGATTCCAGCTAACCATAGCACTGAAACTGCCCTCAGCCATGCCATGGATGACATCAGGGCTCTCCCTAAGCAAGGAAAATGGTGGCCCTTATCCTCCTCAACCTCTCAGCAGCTTTTGGCACCATGTCTCACCACAACCTTATCAAGAGATTCCACCACATCATAATTCAAGGAGCCACCCTCAGATGGATCACTTCCTTCCTCACTGGAAGAACCCAGAGAATTTACCTTCCTCCCTACACCTCCAAATGTAAAAGCATCATCTGTAGAATCCCTCAAGGGTCATTCTTCAGCCCCACTCTGTTCAACACCTATATGACTCCCCTTGCCAATATTGTCGAATCTCATGGACTCAACATAATTTTCTACAACAATGAAACCCAACTCATCCGAAGAGCCGTCCACCACGATAGCCAACTTCAACGGATGTATGACAAACATCGCTGACTGGATGACAATTGCCTGAAACTCAACACAAATCAAAAATGGAAATACTGATCTTCAGGAACAACACCTGACCCTGTAACGACTCCTGGTGGCCCTCAGAACTAGGTCTCTTACCCACATAATCAGACCATACCTGCAAACTCGGCAAGCCTCAAATGGCTTCCAATCAACACCTGACACACAATCACCCAAGCCCTAGTCACTGGAAGGTTGGACTACGCCAACGCACTCTATGTAGGAAGCACCCGCACCTCCTGAAGAGACTACAGACCATACAGAACTCTGCAGTCACACTCATCCTCAACCTCCCCAAACAGACCTTCATCACCCCACCTCAGGAAGCTCCACTGGATTCCCAAGGGATGTCACTTCAAAATGCTGATCCATCACTACAAAGCGCTGCATAACCAAGAACTAGCATACATCAATCACAGCCTGAACTCCCACCAACCCTTCAGACATCTGCTCTCCACCTCTCTTCTCCTCCCTCACAACCCTTGCATAAGTCAAAGCCACAGCAGAAGTCACTCCTTCTCTTATCTTGTGGCAAGGTCCTGGAATGACCTGCCCCTCTGGACCATTCCCTCCCTCCTAGATTTCAGGAAAGAACTAGAGTCCTGGCTCTTTGACTGAGTATCGCAGAAGATCATCAGGGCCTGGATACCCTCACCGGTGATTAGCTGTGGTTTGCAAGTCCACCTGATTGATTGATTGATTGATTGAATACCTGATTGAATCCTGCATGAGACTTAACAAGCAAACCTCCCTGTGTGCGAGTGGAGCCTATTTGAATAATAGGTGTATGATTTTAATAGCTGTGCAAGCATGCTACCTACCAAGCTGAGAGCTGCTGCACCACATGTTCTTTATAGTCTAATCAACACAGTCTAATGAGAACCGGAAATGAGTCCTAATCATTTATACTTTTGATTTCCAGCTCCGTTATTCACCCTTCCTTTTTCTCCAACTCCCCCCACAGCATGTTTTCCATCCCGAAAACTGTTTTCATGGAAACCATCAAAAGCACAACCTTAAATGCATCCCACTCCACATACATCAACAACAAGCATGAGGTTCTCCCTATAACCTCCAAGAGTGTCAGAGACAAAATAAAAACAAAGTATGAACTACTCTCTAGGTGATAGATTGTTAGAAAACTAATTTGGACATCCAAAGGGCAAGAAACAGTAAATGGCCCTCAACTGACAAGTCCCATATTCCAACCATTCATCATTCCCTCAATTCGATATCATTTTATTTCTTGATATACCAAACACTCTCACATATGTAGAGTTTAAAAAAATAAATATGAATCTGAGATATCTAGAAATATATCTATAAAAATCACCAATTGTTTTTCAATACATCCAAGTCATTCACTACGTTAAGTATATCTACTTCTATAGCCAATATACATGCATCAGTGCTCATAGTATAACGATCATTCATCAAAATTGTACATTTGTTTTTACAATGCTGTGGACAAACCCCTTATATGCACAATCTCCTAATGCATAATTAATCATACACCTTACTTTTATTTATGGATTCCTATGTACAAGAGTCTGTGTTTAGTCCTTGTTAAAATCATGAAAGTCTGTGTATTTGTTTGATGGACCCACCTTTGTATAGCCTTTAATGCTGTCATCCAGTAGATAAACTTCTATATTCCTAGCTATGCAGTGGTGATCCCTTAGGAAAATGTTGCAGCATTTCTGTCCCACATATTTCTTGAGTAACATCTCTTCAGGACTAGTTTAGGAACAAATGTTTTTAATAACCAGTTCTCCTAGAAATATATCTATACAAAATCACCAGTTGTGTTTCAATTCATCCAAATCATTCACTGTTAAGTATATCTACTTCTACAGTTGATATAATTACTTTTTAACCCCTTGGGTGCCTTGGACGAGCTAGTCTCGCCCTTGACCATGGTCACCGTGTGCCTGGGATGAGACCAGCTCGTCCTGCACTGTGTCACCCACCCCCCCCACGGCAGGGATGGAAGGGGAATAGATTCTCCTTCTACCCTACCCCCCCCCCGGGACATCTGATTACATCAGCGCGTAAATCGCACACTGACCTTATTAGAGGTCACCTCCAATCACGCTGAAATCCCGGAAGAGGCAAAAGCATTTCTCTTCTGACAGGGAGGTGGGGCGGAAAAAGCTTTGAAGAAAAGGAAAGCGATCGGGCAGCAGAAATGCCCATTATACACCATGGATTTTTGTACATATCTGAATAAGGGGAGTGGCATCTTTAGCAAGGGTTGCTCCTAGGACGGCAATTTTTTCAAGGCCTTTTATGCCTCCGTAGGGGCAGGTTGTCCTACTGTAATTAGGCCAATCTGCCCCCGGGGGGGGGCAGAAACCATTCAGGGATTGTTTTTATGTTTTTTTGCAGGATGGGAGTGACCCCTTAGGCAAAGGTTGCTCCCCTGGGGGGTAAATTATTTTTAGGCCATTTCTGCGCCCCTTGGGGGCAGAAACCTCTAGACACCAGGGATTTTAAAAAAATATATATATGAATAAGGGGAGTGGCCCCTTGGGCAAGGGTCGCTCACAATGGTGGCAATTTTTCTTAAGGCATTTTCTGCCCCCCCATGGGGGCAGATGGGCCTACTGTAATTAGGCTAATCTGTCCCGGGGGGGGGGGGGGCAGAAACCACTAGGCACCAGGGATTTTTTTTTTTTTAATGTTTTTACAGATGGGGAGCAACCCCCTAGGCAAGGGTCGCTCCCCTTGGGGGGCAATTTTATTGTAAACCAATTCTGCCCTAGGCACCAGGGATTGGTGTGTGTGTATATGTGTGTTTTGTTTGGGGGGGCAGCCCCTTTGGCACGGGTCGCTCCCCATGGGCCTATTTTTGGAAGGCCCATTTGCCCCCAGGGAGGACACAAAAAGCCCACCAGGGAAGTCTTTTTTTTTCAAAAAAGAGGATGGGGGTATAGCCATATTCCCACCCCAAATAAATGGGGACAAAGTTGGTCTGCCCACCGGTGGGTAAATGGGGCAATTACCCCGATCCACTCCCCGGGGGGACAAAAAGCCTACAGGATGCCAGGGAATTAAAAAATAATAAATAATAGTGGGGTGGTGGCTACCAACCAGTATGGGCAGGGGTATGCCCCCACTTCAACTGAAGGGGGTAACAGTCTATCAGCTCTCCCCCTGCACACTAAAACATCTTATCCCACAGCTAGCAAGAGGACACTTGATTATTTTGTGTTTTGGTTTTACATTTGGGCCATGAGAGCTTGTCTAACTTTCAAAATCGTCCCACTTGAAAAGGTGAGGGCTGCACTTTTTGGACTTTGGGATGCTGCGATGCAGAAAAATCCACAAGACCTAGACAAATCTGGAAACTAAACATCTGGGAGAGTCCAGGGTGGTGTGCTTCACATGCACCCTGCACCTTTTTCTTAACCACAATACCCTGCAAACCCCCAACTTTGCTGAAAATTACACATTTTTCCCACAATTTTGGGATGGAACCTTCTGGAATCTGCAGGAATCCACAAAATTCCTACCACCCAGCATTGTCACATCTATACCAATAAAAATTCTGCCCCACTTGTCCGCGTAAAAATGTTTTTTTTCAAACTGCCCTTTTTGACCCGCTTTGGTTCCCCCTAAATCTCAACATGTTTTTGTCTCTTCCCTTTCACAGGCATTTGTCCCACCTACACAAGTGAGGTGTCATTTTTACCAGGAGACTGAGAGGAACATTGAGTGGTAGGGAATTTGTCCCAGTGTGGTGATCCCACACAGAACTGTGGGAAAACTGGGATTTTTTAGCTAAATTTGAGGTTTGCTGAGGATTCTGGGTAGGAAAACACTGGGGAATCCACACAAGCCACAGCTCCCTGAACTCCTTTGGGTGTCTAGCTTTCAGAATGTTTGGGTTTGGTAGGTTTCCCTATATGGCTGCTGAGCCCAGGACGAAAAATGCAGGAGCCCCCCGCAAAAATAAGGAGTTTTGTATTTGATCATTTTGATATGTCACACAGGCCCTCATTACAACCCTGATGGTCAAAAACCGTCAGGGCTGTTTCGACGGAAGCACCACCAACAGGCTAGCGGGGCTTCACATGGGATTACGACCACGGCGGAAGCGTCGCAGTCACACCGCCGGGACCGGCGGTTTCCCGACACATTGGTCCCAGCGGTTGTAATCCCCCAGGGCAGCGCTGCCCAGGCGATTATGAGTCCCCCTCCCACCAGCCTTTTCATGGTGGTATGAACCGCCATGAAAAGGCTGGTGGAAAGGGGAGTCACTGGGCTCCTGTGGGCCCCTGCCATAACCCTATGGAGCGTTTCACTGTCTGCATAGCAGACAGTAAAAAGCGTGATGGGTGCAACTGCACCCGTCGCACTGCCGCAAAACCGCCGGCTCCATTTGGAGCCGGCTCTTGTGTTGCGGCCGAGATCCCCACTGGGCCGGTGGGCGGAAACTAGGTTTCCGCAAAACAGCCCAGCGGGGATCTCCAAATAGCCACCGCAGGAGTGCGGCCGCATTGGCGGGCGCGCAGTGGTTTCAGCTTGGCGGGTGGCAAAGACAAAGTTGAAATGAGGGCGATAGTGCTTTGGGGCATTTCCTTTCGCGGGCACTAGGTTTACCCAAACAAGTGAGCTACCATTTTTATTGGGAGACTTGAGAGAATGCTGGTTGGAAGGAAATGTGTGGCTCCCGTCAGATTCCAGAACTTTCTGTCACCGGAATTTGAGGAAAAAGAGTTTTTTTGGCCAACGTTTGAGGTTTGCATAGGTTTCTGGGTAACAGAACGAAGTGGGAGCCCCACAATTCACCCCATCTTGGATTCCCATACGTGTCAAGTTTTCAGAAATGCACAGTTTTGGTAGCCTTCCTTAGGTGCAGGCTGAGCTAGAGGCCAAAATCCACAGCTGGGCACTTTGCAAAAAACAGCTCTGTTTTCTTTGGGAAAATGTGATGTGTCCATGTTGTGTTTTGGGGCAGTTCCTGTCCCAGGCACTAGGCCTACCCACACAAGTGAGTTACCATTTTGATTGGGAGACTTGGGGAAATGCTGGGTGGAAGGAAATTTGTGGCTTCGTTCAGATTCCAAAACTTTCTGTCATTGAAATTTGAGGAAAAAGTGTTTTTGTTTGCCAACTTTTGAGGTTTGCATAGGTTTCTGGGTAACAGAACCTGGTGGAAGCCCCACAGGTCACCCGATCTTGGATTCCCCTAGGTGTCTAGTTTTGAAAAATGCACATGTTTGGTAGGTTTCCTTAGGTGTTGGCTGAGCTACAGGCCAAAATCCACAGCTAGGAACTTTGCAAAAAATTAGCTCTGTTTTCTATGGGAAAATGTGATGGGTCCATGTTGTGTTTTGGGGCATTTGCTGTTGTGGGCATTACGTCTACCCACACAAGTGAGGTACGATTTTTATCTGGAGATTTGGGGGAACGCTAGGTAGAAGGATATTTGTGGCTCCTCTCAGATTCCAGAACTTTCTGTCACTGAAATGTGACGAACAAGTGTTTTTTTTGCCCAGTTTTGAGGTTTACAAAGGTTTCTGGGTAACAGAACGAGGTGGGCGGCCCACAAGTCACCCCATCTTGGATTCGCCTAGGGGTCTAGTTTTCAGAAATGCACAGGTTTGGTGGGATTCCGGAGGTGCTGGCTGAGCTAGAGGCCAAAATCAACAGCTAGGCACTTTGAAAAAAACAGCTCTTTTTTTTATGGAAAATGTTATGTGTCCATGTTGTATTTTGGGGCATTTCCTGTCACAGGCCCTAAGCCTACCCACACAAGTGAGTTACCATTTTTATTGGGAGACTTGGGGAAATGCTGGGTGGAAAGACATTTGTGGCCACTCCCAGATTCAAGAACTTTCTGTCACCAAAACGTGACGAAAAAGTGTTTTTTGGCCAGATTTTAAGATTTGCATAGGTTTCTGGGTAACAGAACCTGGTGAGAGACACACAAGTCACCCCATCTAGGATTCCCGTAGGTTTCTAGTTTTGAAAAAGGCACAGGTTTGGTAGATTTCCTTAGGTGTCGGCTGAGCTACAGGCCAAAGTCCACAGCTAGGCACTTTGCAAAAAACAGGCCTGTATTCAAGGGAAAATGTGATATGTCCATGTTGTGTTTTGGGGCATTTCCTGTCGCGGGCACTAGGTCTACCAACACAGGTGAGGTACCATTTTTGTCTGGAGACTTGGAGGAATGCTAGGTAGAAGGAAATTTGTGGCTCCTTTCAGATTCCAGAACTTTCTGTCACTGAAATGTGATGAAAAAGTGTTTTTTTTTGCCTAATTTTGAGGTTTCCAAAGGTTTCTGGGTAACAGAACGAAGTGGGAGCCACACAAGTCACCCCATCTTGGAATCCCCTAGGTGTCTAGTTTTCAAAAATTCACAGGTTTGGTAGATTTTCTTAGGTGCCGGCTGAGCTAGAGGCCAAAATCCACAGCTAGCCTCTTTTTAAAAAACAGCTCTGTTTTCTATGGGAAAATGTGATGTGTCCATTTTGTGTTTTGGGGCATTTCCTGTCACAGGCACTAGACCTACCCACACAAGTGAGTTACGATTTTTATTGGGAGACTTGGGGAAATGCTGGGTGGAAGGAAATTTGTGGATACTCTCAGATTCCAGAACGTTCTGTCACCGAAATTTGAGGAAAAAGTGTTTTTTTGGCCAAATTTTGAGGTTTGCATAGGTTTCTGGGTAACAGAACCTGGTGGAAGCCCCACAAGTCACCCCATCTTGGATTCCCCTAGGTGTCTAGTTTTTAAAAATGCACAGGTTTGGTAGGTTTCCTTAGGTGTAAGCTGAGCTACAGGCCAAAATCCACAGCTAGGCACTTTGCAAAGAAACAGGTCTGTTTTTTTCGGGAAAGTGTGAAGAGTTCATGTTGTGTTTTGGGACATTTCCTGTTACGGGCATTACGTCTACCCACACAAGTGAGGTGCCATTTTTATCTGAGACTTGGGGGAACACTAGGAAGAAGGAAATTTGTGGCTCCTCTCAGATTCCAGAACTTTCTGTCACTCAAATGTGACGAAAAAGTGTTTTTTTTGTCTAATTTTGAGGTTTACAAAGGTTTCTGGGTAACAAATCGAGGTGGGAGCCCCACAAGTCACCCCATCTTGGATTCCGCTAGGTGTCTAGTTTACAGAAATGCACATGTTTGGAAGGTTTCCTTAGGTGCCGGCTGAGCTAGAGGTTCAAATCCACAGCTAGGCACTTTGCAAAAAACAGCTCTTTTTTATATGGGAAAATGTGATGTGTCCATGTTGTGTTTTGGGGCATTTCCTTTCACAGGCCCTAGGCCTACCCACACAAGTGAGTTACCATTTTTATTGGGAGACTTGGGGAAATGCTGGGTGGAAGGAAATTTGTGGCTACTCTCAGATTCATGAACTTTCTGTCACCAAACTTTGAGGAAAAAGTATTTTTGGCCCAATTCTGAGATTTGCATAGGTTTCTGGGTAACAGAATCTGGTGAGAGACCCACAAGTCACCCCATCTTGGATTGCCCCAGTTGTCTAGTGTTGAAAAATGCACAGGTTTTGTAGGTTTCCTAACGTGCCGGCTGAGCTAGAGGCCAAAATCCACAGCTAGGCACTTTCCAAAAAACAGCTCTGTTTTCTATGGGAAAATGTGATGTGTCCATGTTGTGTTTTGGAGCATTTCCTATCACAGGCACTAGGCCTACCCACACAAGTGATTGCCCATTTTTATAGGAAGATTTGGAGAAGTGCTGGGTGGAAGGAAATTTGTGTCTACTCTCAGATTCAACAATCTGTCACCGATATTTGAGAAAAACATGTTTTTTGGCCAAAGTTTGAGGTTTGCATTTGTTTCTGGGTAACAGAACCTGGTGAGAGACATACAAGTCACCCCATCTTGGATTCCACTAGGTGTCTAGTTTTGAAAATGGCACAGGTTTGGTAGATTTCCTTAGGTGTCGGCTGAGCTACAGGCCAAAATCCACAGCTAGGCATTTTCCAAAAAACAGGTCTGTTTTCTTTGGGAAAATGTGATGTGTCCATGTTGCTTTTTGGGGCATTTTTGTAACGGGCATTAGGTCTACCCACACAAGTGAGGTACCATTTTTATATGGAGACTTGGGGGAACGCTAGGTAGAAGGACATTTGTGGCTCCTCTCAGATTCCAAAACTTTCTGACACTGAAATGTGACGAAAAAGTGTTTTTTTTGGCCTAATTTTGAGGTTTGCAAAGGTTTCTGGGTAACAGAACGAGGTGGGAGCCCCACAAGTCACCCCATCTTAGATTCCCCTAGGAGTCTAGTTTTCAGAAATGCACAGGGTTGGTAGGTTTCCCCAGGTGCCAGATGAGCTGGAGATCAAAATCCACAGCTAGGCACTTTGCAAAAAATAGCTCTGTTTTCTATGGGAAAATGTGATGTGTCCATGTTGTGTTTTGGGTCATTTCCTGTCACGGGCCCTAGGCCTACCCACACAAGTGAGTTACCATTTTTATTGGGAGAATTGGGGAAACGCTGGGTGGAATGAAATTTTTGGCTACTGTCATATTCCAGAACTTTCTCTCACCAAAATTTGAGGAAAAAGTGTTTTTTGGCCAGATTCTGAGATTTGAGTAGGTTTCTGGGAAACAGAACCTGATGAGAGACCCACAAGTCAGCCCATCTTGTATTCCCCCAGGTGTCTAGTTTTGAAAAGTGCACAGGTTTGGTAGGTTTCTTCAGGTGTCGGCTGAGCTACAGGCCAAAATCCCCAGCTAGGCACTTTCCAAACAAAAGGTCTGTTTTCTTCGGGAAAATGTGATGTGTCCATGTTGTGTTTTGGGGCATTACTTGTCACAGGCACTAGGTCTACCTACACAAGTGAGGTACCAATTTTATCTAGAGACTGGGGGGAATGATAGGTAGAAGGAAATTTGTGGTTCCTCTCATATTCCAGAACTTTATTTCACTGAAATGTGACGAAAAATGTTTTTTTGCCTGATTTTGAGGTTTGAAAAGGTTTCTGGGTAACAGAATGAGGTGGGAGGCGCACAAGTCAACCCATCTTGGATTCCCCTAGGTGTCTAGTTTTCAGGAATGCACAGGTTTGGTAGGCTTCCCGAGGTACCGGCTGAGCTAGAGGCCAAAATCCACAGCTAGGCACTTTGCAAAAAACAGCTCTGTTTTCTATGGGAAAATGTGATGTGTCCATGTTGTGTTTTGGGGCATTTCTTGTCACAGACACTAGGCCTACCCTCACAAGTGAGTTACCATTTTCATTGGGAGACGTGGGGGAACGCTAGGTAGAGGGAAATTTGTGGCCTCTCTCAGGTTCCAGAACTGTCAGTCTCTGACATTGAACAAAAAAGTGATTTGTTGCCTAATTTTGAGGTTTGCAAAGGTTTCTGGGTAACAGGACGAAGTGGGAGCCCCTCAACTCACCCCATATTGGATTCCCCAAGGTGTTTAGTTTTCAGAAATGCACAGGTTTTTTTTTTTTTTTCACGTTCCAGCTGAGCTAGAGGCCAAAATCCAGAGTTAGGCACTTTGCAAAAAACAAGTCTGTTTTCTTCGGGAAAATGTGATGTGTCCCTGTTGTGTTTTGGGGCATTTCCTGTCACGAGCACTAGGTCTACCTACACAAGTGAGGTACCATTTTTATAGGCAAACTTGGGGAAATGCTGGGTAGAAGGAAATTTGAGGCTCCTTTCAGATTCCAGAACTTTCTGTCACTGAAATTTGACGAAAAAGTATTATTTTTGCCTAATTTTGAGGTTTGCAAAGGTTTCTGGGTAACAGAACGAGGTCGGAGGCCCACAAGTCACCCCATCTTGGATTCCCCTACTTGTCAAGTTTTCAGAAATGCACAATTTTGGTAGGTTTCCTTAGGTGTCGGCTGAGCTACAGGTGAAAATCCACAGCTAGGCACTTTGCAAAAAACAGCTCTATTTTCTTTGGGAAAATGTGATGTGTCCCTGTTGTGTTTTGGGGCATTTCCTGTCACGAGCACTAGGTCTACCTACACAAGTGAGGTACCATTTTCATCTGGAGACTTGGGGGAACGCTAGGTAGAAGGACATTTGTGGCTCCTTTCAGATTCCAGAACTTTCTGTCACTGAAATGGGACAAAAAAGTATTTTTTTTCTAATTTGGAGGTTTCCAAAGCTTTCTGGGTAACAGAACGAAGTGGGAGCCCAACAAGTCAACACATCTTGGATTCCCCTACGTGTCAAGTTTTCAGAACTGCACAGTTTTGGTAGGTTTCCTTAGGTTCCGGCTGAGCTAGAGGCCAAAATCCACAGCTGAGCACTTTGTAAAAAACAGCTCTGTTTTCTTTGGGAAAATGTGATGTGTCCATGTTGTGTTTTGGGGCATTCCCTGTCGCAGGCACTAGGCCTACCCACACGAGTGAGTTTCCATTTTTATAGGGAGACTTGGGGAAATGCTGGGTGGATGAAATTTGTGGCTGCTCTCAGATTCCAGAACTTTCTGTCACCGAAATTTGAGGAAAAAGTGTTTTTTGGGCCAACTTTTGAGGTTTGCATAGGTTTCTGGGTAACAGAACCTGGTGGAAGCAACACAAGTCACGCCATCTTCGATTCCCCTAGGTGTCTAGTTTTGAAAAAGGCACAGGTTTGGTAGGTTTCCTTAGGTGTCCGCTGAGCTACAGGCCAAAATCCACAGCTAGGCACTTTGCAAAAAAACAGCTCTGTTTTCTATGGGAAAATGTGATGTGTCCATCTTGTGTTTTGGGGCATTCCCTGTCGCAGGCACTAGGCCTACCCACACAAGTGAGTTTCCATTTTTATAGGGAGACTTGGGGAAATGCTGAGTGGATGAAATTTGTGGCTACTCTCAGATTCCAGAACTTTCTGTCACCGAAATTTGAGGAAAAGGTTTTTTTTGGCCAACTGTTAAGGTTTGCATAGGTTTCTGGGTAACAGAACCTGGTGGAAGCCCCACAAGTCACGCCATCTTAGATTCCCCTAGGTGTCTAGTTTTGAAAAAGGCACAGGTTTGGTAGGTTTCCTTAGGTGTCCGCTGAGCTAGAGGACAAAATCCACAGCTAGGCACTTTGCAAAAAACAGCTCTATTTTCTTCGGAAAATTTGATGTGTCCCTGTTGTGTTTTGGGGCATTTCCTGTCACGAGCACTAGGTCTACCTACACAAGTGAGGTACCATTTTCATCTGGAGACTTGGGGGAACGCTAGGTAGAAGGACATTTGTTGCTCCTTTCAGATTCCAGAACTTTCTGTCACTGAAATGTGACAAAAAAGTTTTTTTTTCCTAATTTGGAGGTTTCCAAAGCTTTCTGGGTAACAGAACAAAGTGGGAGCCCAACAAGTCAACCCATCTTGGATTCCCCTACGTGTCAAGTTTTCAGAACTGCACAGTTTTGGTAGGTTTCCTTAGGTGCCGGCTGAGCTAGAGGCCAAAATCCACAACTGAGCACTTTGTAAAAAAACAGCTCTGTTTTCTTTGGGAAAATGTGATGTGTCCATGTTGTGTTTTGGGGCATTCCCTGTCGCAGGCACTAGGCCTACCCACACGAGTGAGTTTCCATTTTTATAGGGAGACTTGGGGAAATGCTGGGTGGATGAAATTTGTGGCTGCTCTCAGATTCCAGAACTTTCTGTCACCGAAATTTGAGGAAAAAGTGTTTTTTGGGCCAACTTTTGAGGTTTGCATAGGTTTCTGGGTAACAGAACCTGGTGGAAGCACCACAAGTCACGCCATTTTCGATTCCCCTAGGTGTCTAGTTTTGAAAAAGGCACAGGTTTTGTAGGTTTCCTTAGGTGTCCGCTGAGCCACAGGCCAAAATCCACAGCTAGGCACTTTGCAAAAAAACAGCTCTGTTTTCTATGGGAAAATGTGATGTGTCCATCTTGTGTTTTGGGGCATTCCCTGTCGCAGGCACTAGGCCTACCCACACAAGTGAGTTTCCATTTTTATAGGGAGACTTGGGGAAATGCTGAGTGGATGAAATTTGTAGCTACTCTCAGATTCCAGATCTTTCTGTCACCAAAATTTGAGGAAAAGGTGTTTTTTTGGCCAACTGTTGAGGTTTGCATAGGTTTCTGGGTAACAGAACCTGGTGGAAGCCCCACAAGTCACGCCATCTTAGATTCCCCTAGGTGTCTAGTTTTGAAAAAGGCACAGGTTTGGTAGGTTTCCTTAGGTGTCCGCTGAGCTAGAGGACAAAATCCACAGCTAGGCACTTTGCAAACAACAGCTCTGTTTTCTATGGGAAAATGTGATGTGTCCATCTTGTGTTTTGGGGCATTGCCTGTCGCAGGCACTAGGGATACCCACACAAGTGAGTTTCCATTTTTATAGGGAGACTTGGGGAAATGCTGGGTGGATGAAATTTGTGGCTACTTTCAATTCCAGAACTTTCTGTCACCAAAATTTGAGGAAAAAGTGTTTTTTTGGCCAAATGTTGAGGTTTGCATAGGTTTCTGGGTAACAGAACCTGGTGGAAGCCCCAAAAGTCACCCCATCTGTGATTCCCCACGGTGTCTAGTTTTGAAAAATGCACAGGTTTGGTAGGTTTTCTTAGGTGTCGACTGAGCTACAGGCCAAAATCCGCAGCTAGGCACTTTGCAAAAAACAGGTCTGTTCTCTTCGGGAAAATGTAATGTGTCCATGTTGTGTTTTGGGTCATTTCCTGTCACGGGCCCTAGGACTACCCACACAAGTGGGTTACCATTTTTATTGGGAGACTTGAGGAAATGCTGGGTGGGAGTACATTTGTGGCTACTCTCAGATTCCAGAACTTTCTGTAACCAAGATTTGAGGAAAAAGTGTTTTTGGGCCAAATGTTGATGTTTGCATTGGTTTCTGGGTAACAGAACCTGGTGCGAGCCCCACAAGTCACCCCGTCTTGGATTCCCCTAGGTGTCTAGTTTTGAAAATGGCACAGGTTTTGTAGGTTTCCTTAGGTGTTGGCTGAGCTACAGGCCAAAATCCGCAGCTAGGCACTTTGCAAAAAACAGGTCTGTTTTCTTCGGGAAAATGTAATGTGTCCATGTTGTGTTTTGGGGCATTAGCTGTCACAGGCACTAGGGCTACCTACACAAGTGAGGTACCATTTTTATCTGGACACTGGGGGGAATGCTAGATAGAAGGAAATTTGTGGCTCCTCTCATATTCGAGAACTTTCTGTCACTGAAATGTGACGAAAAAGTGTTTTTTGTTGCCTAATTTTGAGGTTTGAAAAGGTTTCTGGGTAACAGAATGAGGTGGGAGCCCCACAAGTCACCCCATCTTGGATTCCCCTAGGTGTCTAGTTTTCAGAAATGCACAGGTTTGGTAAGCTTCGTGAGGTGCCGTCTGGGCTAGAGGCCAAAATCCACAGCTAGGCACTTTGCAGAAAACATCTCTGTTTTCTATGGGAAAATGTGATATGTCCATGTTGTGTTTTGGGGCATTTCCTGTCGCAGGCACTAGGCCTATTCACACAAGTGAGTTACCATTTTTATCGGGAGACTTGGGGAAATGCTGGATGGAAGGACATTTGTGGCTACTCTCAGATTCCATAACTTTCTGTCACCGAAATCTGAGGAAAAAGTGTTTTTTGGCGTAAGTTTCTGGGTAACAGACCCTGGTGAGTTGAAAGCCCCACAAGTCACACCGTCTTGGATTCCCCTAGGTGTCTAGTTTTGAAAATGGCACAGGTTTTGTAGGTTTCCTTAGGTGTCGGCTGAGCTACAGGCCAAAATCCGCAGCTAGGCACTTTGCAAAAAACAGGTCTGTTTTCTTCGAGGAAATGTTATGTGTTCATGTTGTGTTTTGGGGCATTAGCTGTTGCAGGCACTAGGTCTACCTACACAAGTGTGGTACAATTTTAATCTGGAGACTTGGGGGAATGCTAGGTAGAAGGATATTTGTGGCTCCTCTCATATTCCAGAACATTCTGTCACTGAAATGTTATGTAAAAGTGTTTTTTTTGCCTAATTGTGTGGTTTGCAAAGGTTTCTGGGTAACAGAACGAGGTGGGACCCCACAAGTCACATTATCTTGGATTTCTCCAGGTGTCTAGTTTTCAGAAATGCACAGGGTTGGTAGGTTTCCCGAGGTGCCGGCTGAGCTAGAGACCAAAAACCACAGCAAGGCACTGTGCAAAAAACAGCACTGTTTTCTATGGGAAAATGTGATGTGTCCATCTTGTGTTTTGGGGCATTCCCTGTCGCAGGCACTAGGCCTACCCACACAAGTGAGTTTCCATTTTTATAGGGAGACTTGGGGAAATGCTGAGTGGATGAAATTTGTGGCTACTCTCAGATTCCAGATCTTTCTGTCACCGAAATTTGAGGAAAAGGTGTTTTTTTGGCCAACTGTTGAGGTTTGCATAGGTTTCTGGGTAACAGAACCTGGTGGAAGCCCCACAAGTCACGTCATCTTAGATTCCCCTAGGTGTCTAGTTTTGAAAAAGGCACAGGTTTGGTAGGTTTCCTTAGGTGTCCGCTGAGCTAGAGGACAAAATCCACAGCTAGGCACTTTGCAAACAACAGCTCTGTTTTCTATGGGAAAATGTGATGTGTCCATCTTGTGTTTTGGGGCACTGCCTGTCGCAGGCACTAGGGATACCCACACAAGTGAGTTTCCATTTTTATAGGGAGACTTGGGGAAATGCTGGGTGGATGAAATTTGTGGCTACTCTCAATTCCAGAACTTTCTGTCACCAAAATTTGAGGAAAAAGTGTTTTTTTGGCCAAATGTTGAGGTTTGCATAGGTTTCTGGGTAACAGAACCTGGTGGAAGCCCCAAAAGTCACCCCATCTGTGATTCCCCACGGTGTCTAGTTTTGAAAAATGCACAGGTTTGGTAGGTTTCCTTAGGTGTCGACTGAGCTACAGGCCAAAATCCGCAGCTAGGCACTTTGCAAAAAACAGGTCTGTTCTCTTCGGGAAAATGTAATGTGTCCATGTTGTGTTTTGGGTCATTTCCTGTCACGGGCCCTAGGACTACCCACACAAGTGGGTTACCATTTTTATTGGGAGACTTGAGGAAATGCTGGGTGGGAGTACATTTGTGGCTACTCTCAGATTCCAGAACTTTCTGTAACCAAGATTTGAGGAAAAAGTGTTTTTGGGCCAAATGTTGATGTTTGCATAGGTTTCTGGGTAACAGAACCTGGTGCGAGCCCCACAAGTCACCCCGTCTTGGATTCCCCTAGGTGTCTAGTTTTGAAAATGGCACAGGTTTTGTAGGTTTCCTTAGGTGTCGGCTGAGCTACAGGCCAAAATCCGCAGCTAGGCACTTTGCAAAAAACAGGTCTGTTTTCTTCGGGAAAATGTAATGTGTCCATGTTGTGTTTTGGGGCATTAGCTGTCACAGGCACTAGGGCTACCTACACAAGTGAGGTACCATTTTTATCTGGACACTGGGGGGAATGCTAGATAGAAGGAAATTTGTGGCTCCTCTCATATTCGAGAACTTTCTGTCACTGAAATGTGACGAAAAAGTGTTTTTTGTTGCCTAATTTTGAGGTTTGAAAAGGTTTCTGGGTAACAGAATGAGGTGGGAGCCCCACAAGTCACCCCATCTTGGATTCCCCTAGGTGTCTAGTTTTCAGAAATGCACAGGTTTGGTAAGCTTCGTGAGGTGCCGTCTGGGCTAGAGGCCAAAATCCACAGCTAGGCACTTTGCAGAAAACATCTCTGTTTTCTATGGGAAAATGTGATATGTCCATGTTGTGTTTTGGGGCATTTCCTGTCGCAGGCACTAGGCCTATTCACACAAGTGAGTTACCATTTTTATCGGGAGACTTGGGGAAATGCTGGATGGAAGGACATTTGTGGCTACTCTCAGATTCCATAACTTTCTGTCACCGAAATCTGAGGAAAAAGTGTTTTTTGGCGTAAGTTTCTGGGTAACAGACCCTGCTGAGTTGAAAGCCCCACAAGTCACACCGTCTTGGATTCCCCTAGGTGTCTAGTTTTGAAAATGGCACAGGTTTTGTAGGTTTCCTTAGGTGTCGGCTGAGCTACAGGCCAAAATCCGCAGCTAGGCACTTTGCAAAAAACAGGTCTGTTTTCTTCGAGGAAATGTTATGTGTTCATGTTGTGTTTTGGGGCATTAGCTGTTGCAGGCACTAGGTCTACCTACACAAGTGTGGTACAATTTTAATCTGGAGACTTGGGGGAATGCTAGGTAGAAGGATATTTGTGGCTCCTCTCATATTCCAGAACATTCTGTCACTGAAATGTTATGTAAAAGTGTTTTTTTGCCTAATTGTGTGGTTTGCAAAGGTTTCTGGGTAACAGAACGAGGTGGGACCCCACAAGTCACATTATCTTGGATTTCTCCAGGTGTCTAGTTTTCAGAAATGCACAGGGTTGGTAGGTTTCCCGAGGTGCCGGCTGAGCTAGAGACCAAAAACCACAGCAAGGCACTGTGCAAAAAACAGCACTGTTTTCTATGGGAAAATGTGATGTGCCCATGTTGTGTTTTGGGACATTTCTTGTCACAGGCACTAGGCCTACCCACACAAGTGAGTTACCATTTTTATTGGGAGACTTGGGGAAATGCTGGGTGGAAGGAAATGTGTGGCTACTCTCATATTCCAGAACTTTCTGTCACCAAAATGTGAGGAAAAAGTGTTTTTTGGCCACATTTTGAGATTTGCATAGGTTTCTGGGTAACAGAACCTGGTGAGAGACCCACAAGTCACCCCATCTTGGATTCCCCCAGGTGTCTAATTTTGAAATATACACAGGGTTGGTAGGTTTCCTTAGATGTCGGCTGAGCTACAGACCAAAATCCACAGCTAGGCACTATACAAAAAAACAGGTCTGTTTTCTTCGGGAAAATGTGATGTGACCATGTTGTGTTTTGGGGCATTTCCTGTCACAGGCACTAGGCCTACCCACACAAGTGAGTTACCATTTTTATTGGGAGACTTGGGAAAATGCTGGGTGGAAGGAAATTTGTGGCTACTCTCATATTCCAGAACTTTCTGTCACCAAAATGTGAGGAAAAAGTGTTTTTTGGCCAAATGTTGAGATTTGCATAGGTTTCTGGGTAACAGAACCTGGTGAGAGACCCATAAGTCACCCCATCATGGATTCCCCTAGGTGTCTAGTTTTGAAAAATGCAAAGGTTTGGTAGGTTTCCTTAGGTGTCGGCTGAGCTACATACCAAAATCCGCAGCAAGGCACTATGCAAAAAACAGGTCTGTTTTCTTTGGGAAAATGTGATGTGGCCATGTTGTGTTTTGGGGTATTACCTGTCGCAGGCACTCGGTCTACCCACACAAGTGAGGTACCATTTTTATCTGGAGACTGGGGGGAATGCTAGGTAGAAGGAAATTTGTGGCTCCTCTCATATTCCAGAACTTTCTGTCACTGAAATGTGACGAAAAAGTGTTGTTTTGCCTAATTTTGAGGTTTGAAAAGGTTTCTGGGTAACAGAACGAGGTGGGAGCCCCACAAGTCACCACATCTTGGATTCCCCTGGGTGTCTAGTTTTCAGAAATGCACAGGTTTGGTAGGCTTCCTGAGGTGCCAGCTGAGCTAGAGGCCAAAATCCACAGCTAGGCACTTTGTGAAAAACAGCTCTGTTTTCTATGGAAAAATGTGATGTGTCCATGTTGTGTTTTGGGGCATTTCCTGTCGCAGGCACTAGGCCTACCGATACAAGTGAGTTACCATTTTAATAGGGAGACTTGGGGAAATGCTGGTTGGAAGGACATTTGTGGCTACTCTCAGATTCCAGAACTTTCTGTCACCGAAATTAGAGGAAAAACTGTTTTTTGGACAAATTTTGAGGTTTGCATAGGTTTCTGGGTAACAGACCATGGAGAGTTGAGAGCCCCACAAGTCACCCCGTCTTGGATTCCCCTAGATGTCTAGTTTTGAAAAAGGCACAGGTTTGGTAGGTTTCCTTAGGTGTCGGCTGAGCTAGTGGCCAAAATTTGCAGCTAGGCACTTTGCAAAAAACAGGTCTCTTTTCTTCGGGAAAATGTAATGTGTCCATGTTGTGTTTTGGGGCATTAGCTGTCAGAGGCACTAGGTCTACCTACACAAGTGAGGTACCATTTCGATCTGGAGACTGGGGGGAATGCTAGATAGAAGGACATTTGTGGCTCCTCTCATATTCGAGAACTTTCTGTCACTGAAATGTGACGAAAAAGTGTTTTTTTCCTGGCTAACTTTGAGGTTGGCAAAGGTTTCTGGGTAAGAGAACGAGGTGGGAGCTCCACAAGTCACCCCATCTTGGATTCCCCTAGATTTTTAGGTTTTAAAAATGCACAAGTTTGGAGGGTTTCCCAAAGTGCAGCTGAGCTAGAGGCCAAAATCCACAGCTAGGCACTTTTAAAAAAACTGCTCTGTTTTCTATGGAAAAAAGTGATGTGTCCATGTTGTGTTTTGGGGCATTTCCTGTTGCAGGCACTAGGCCTACTCACACAAGTGAGTTACCATTTTTATTGGGAGACTTGGGGAAAGGCTGGGTGGGAGGAAATTTGTGGCTCCTCTCAGATTCCAGAACTTTCTGTCGCCGAAATTTGAGGAAAAAGTGTTTTTTTGGCCAAATGTTGAGGTTTGCATAGGTTTCTGGGTAACAGAGCCTGGTGAGAGCTGCAGAAGTCACCCCATCTTGGATTCCCCTAGGTGTCTAGTTTTCAGAAATGTACAGGTTTGGTAGGCTTACCTAGGTGCCGGCTGAGCTAGAGGCCAAATCCACAGCTAGGCACTTTGCAAAAAACAGCTCTGTTTTCTATGGGAAAATGTGATGTGTCCATGTTATGTTTTGGGGCATTTCCTGTCGCAGGCACTAGGCCTACCCACACAAGTGATTTACCATTTTGATTGGGAGACTTGGGGAATGCAGGGTGGAAGGAAATTTTTGGCTATTCTCAGATTCCAGAACTTTCTGTCACTGAAATTTGAGGAAAAAGTGTTTTTTTTTGGCCAAATGTTGATGTTTGCATAGGTTTCTGGATAACAGAACCTGGTGGGAGCCCCACAAGTCACTCCATCTTGGATTCCCCTAGGTTTCTTGTTTTGAAAAATGCACAGGTTTGGTAGGTTTCCTTAGGTGTCGGCTGAGCTACAGGCCAAAATCCACACCTAGGCACTTTGCAAAAAACAGGTCTGTTTTCTTTGGGAAAATGTGAGGTGTCCATGTTGTGTTTTGGGGCATTTCCTGTCACAGGCACTAGGCCTATCCACACAAGTGAGTTACCATTTTTATGGGGAGTCTTGGGGAAATGCTGGGTGGAAAGAAATTTGTGGCTCCTCTCAGATTCCAGAACTTTCTATCACCGAAATATGAGGAAAAAGGGTTTTGTGGGGCAAATTTTGAGGTTTGCAAAGGATTCTGGGTGAGAGCCCCGCAAGTCACCCCATCTTGGAGTCCCCCAGGTGTCTAATTTTGAAAAATCACAGGTTTGGTAGGTTTCCAAAGGTGCCGGCTGAGCTACAGGTCAAAATCCACAGCTGGGCACTTTGCAAAAAACAGCTCTGTTTTCTATTGGAAAATGTGATGTGTCCATGTTGTGTTTTGGGGCATTTCCTGTTGCAGGCACAAGACCTACCCACACAAGTGAGTTACCATTTTTATAGGGAGACTTGGGGCAATGCTGGGTGGAAGGAAATTTCTGGCTTCTCTCAGATTCCAGAACTTTTTTTACCGAAATTTGAGGAAAAAGTGTTTTTTTGGCCAAATTTGGAGGTTTGCTTAGCTTTCTGGGTAACAGAAAATGGTGAGAGACAAACATGTCACCCGATCTTGGTTTCCCCTAGGTGTCTAGTTTTGAAAAAGGCACAGGTTTGGTAGGTTCCCTTAGGTGTTGGCTGAGCTACATGCCAAAATCCACAGCTAGACACATTGCCCAAAAAAAAGGTCTATTTTCCTCAGGAAAATGTGATGTGTCCATGTTGTGTTTTGGGGCATTTCCTGTCGCGGGCATTAGGTCTACCCACACAAGTGAGGTACCATTTTTATTTGGAGACTTGGGGGAATGCTAGGTAGAAGGAAATTTGTAGCTCCTATCATATTCCAAACTTTCAGTCACTGAAATGTTGATGAAAAAGCGATTTTTTTGCCTAATTTTGAGGTTTGCAAAGGTTTCTGGGTAACAGAACGAGGTGGGAGCCCCAGAAGTCACCCCATCCTGGATTCCCCTAGGTGTCTAGTTTTCAGAAATGCACAGGTTTGATAGGTTTCCTGAGGTGCCGGATGAGCTAGAGGCCAAAAATCCACAGTTAGGCACTTTGCATATAACAGCTCTGTTTGCTATGGGAAAATGTGATGTGTCCATGTTGTGTTTTGGGGCAGTTCCTCTCACAGGCACTAGGCCTAGGGACACAAGTGAGTTACCATTTTTATTGGGAGACTTGGGGAAATGCTTGATGGAAGGAAATTTGTGGCCAATCTCAGATTCCAGAACTTTCTGTCTCTGAAATTTGAGGAAAAAGTGTTTTTTTGACCAAATGTTGAGGTTTGCATAGGTATCTGGGTAACAGAACCGGGTGAGAGCACTACAAGTCACCCCATCTTGGATTTCCCTAGGTGTCTACTTCTCAGAAATGCACAGTTTCTGTAGGCTTCTTGAGGTGCCAGCTGAGCTAGAGGCTAAAATCTACAGCTGGGCACTTTGCAAAAAATAGCTCTGTTATCTATGGGAAAATGTGATGTGTCCATGTTATGTTTTGGGGCCTTTCCTGTCGCAGGCACTTGGCCTACCACACAAGTGATTTACCATTTTGATTGGGAGACTTGGGGAAATGCAGGGTGGAATGAAATTTGTGGCTATTCTCAGATTCCAGAACTTTCTGTCACCGAAATTTGAGGAAAAAGTGTTTTTTTTGGCCAAATGTTGATGTTTGCATAGGTTTCTGGGTAACAGAACAAGGTGGAAGCCCCAGAAGTCACCCCATCTTGGATTCCCCTAGGTGTCTAGTTTTTAGAAATGCACAGGTTTGATAGGTTTCCTGAGGTGCCGGATGAGCTAGAGGCCAAAAATCCACAGTTAGGCACTTTGCATATAACAGCTCTGTTTTCTATGGGAAAATGTGATGTGTCCATGTTGTGTTTTGGGGCAGTTCCTCTCACAGGCACTAGGCCTAGCCAAACAAGTGAGTTACAATTTTTATTGGGAGACTTGGGGAAATGCTCGATGGAAGGAGATTTGTGGCTACTCTCAGATTCCAGAACTTTCTGTCACTGAAATTTGAGGAAATAGGGTTTTTTTGGCCAAATGTTGAGGTTTGCATAGGTATCTGGGTAACAGAACCTGGTGAGAGCATTACAAGTCACCCCATCTTGGATTTCCCTAGGTGTCTAGTTTTCAGAAATGCACAGTTTTGGTAGGCTTCCTGAGGTGCCGGCTGAGCTAGAGGCCAAAATCCACAGCTAGGCACTTTGCAAAAAACTGCTCTGTTTTCTATGGGAAAAAGTGATGTGTCCATGTCGTGTTTTGGGGCATTCCCTATTGCAGGAACTAGGCCTACCCACACAAGTGAGTTACCATTTTTATTGGGAGACTTGGGGAAAGGCTGGGTGGGAGGAAATTTGTGGCTCCTCTCAGATTCCAGAACTTTCTGTCACCGAAATTTGAGGAAAAAGTATTTTTTGGGCCAAATATTGAGGTTTGTATAGGTTTCTGGGTAACAGAACCTGGTGAGAGCCGCAGAAGTCACCCCATCTTGGATTCCCCTAGGTGTCTAGTTTTCAGAAATGCACAGGTTTGGTAGGCTTCCCTAGGTGCCGGCTGAGCTACAGGCCAAAATCCACACCTAGGCACTTTGCAAAAAGCAGGTCTGTTTTCTTTGGGAAAATGTGATGTGTCCATGTTGTGTTTTGGGGCATTTCCTGTCACAGGCACTAGGCCTATCCACACAAGTGAGTTACCATTTTTATGGGGAGTCTTGGGGAAATGCTGGGTGGAAAGAAATTTGTGGCTCCTCTCAGATTCCAGAACTTTCTGTCACCGAAATATGAGGAAAAAGTGTTTTGTGCGGCAAATTTTGAGGTTTGCAAAGGATTCTGGGTGAGAGCCCCACAAGTCACCCCATCTTGGAGTCCCCCAGGTGTCTAGTTTTGAAAAATCACAGGTTTGGTAGGTTTCCAAAGGTGCCGGCTGAGCTACAGGTCAAAATCCACAGCTAGGCACTTTGCAAATAATAGCTCTGTTTTCTTTAGGAAAATGTTATGTGTCCATGTTGTGTTTTGGGGCATTTCCTGTCACCGGCACTAGGTCTACCTACACAAGTAAGGTACCATTTTAATCAGGAGACGTGGGGGAATGCTTGCTAGAATGAAATTTGTGGCTCCTCTCTGATTCCAGAACTTTCTGTCACAGAAATGTAAACGAAAAAGTGTTTTTTTGCCTAATTTTGAGGTTTTCAAAGGTTTCTGGGTAACAGAATGAAGTGGGAGCCCCACAAGTCACCCAATCTTGGATTCCCCTACATGTCTAGTTTTCGGAAATGCACAGGTTTGGTAGGTTTCCCGAGGTGTCTGATGAGCTAGAGGCAAAAAATCCACAGCAGGGCACTTTGCAAAAAACAGCTATCTTTTCTGTGGGAAAATGTGATGTGTCCATCCTGTGTTTTGGGGCATTTCCTGTTGCAGGCACTATGCCTACCCACTCAAGTGAGTTACCATTTTTATAGGGAGACTTGGGGAAATGCTGGGTGGAAGGAAATTTGTGGCTATTCTCAGATTCCAGAACTTTCTGTCACCAAAATTTGAGGCAAAAGTGTTTTTTTGGGCAAATGTTGAGGTTTGCATAGGTTTCTGGGTAACAGAACAAGGTGGGGGCCCCAGAAGTCACCCCATCTTGGATTCCCCTAGGTGTCTAGTTTTCAGAAATGCACAGGTTTGATAAGTTTCCTGAGGTGCCGGATGAGCTAGAGGCCAAAAATCCACAGTTAGACACTTTGCATATAACAGCTCTGTTTTTTATGGGAAAATGTGATGTGTCCATATTATGTTTTGGGGCATTTGCTGTCGCAGGCACTAGGCCTACCCACACAAGTGATTTACCATTTTGATTGGGAGATTTGGGGAAATGCAGGGTGGAAGGAAATTTGTGGCTATTCTCAGATTCCAGAACTTTCTGTCACCGAAATTTGAGGAAAAAGTGTTTTGTTTTGGCCAAATGTTGATGTTTGCATAGGTTTCTGGGTAACAGCCCATCTTGGATTCCCCTAGGTGTCTTGTTTTGGAAAATGCACCAGTTTGGTAGGTTTCCTTAGGTGTTGGCTGAGCTACAGGCCAAAATCCACAGCTGGGCACTTTGCAAAAAACAGCACTGTTTTCTATTGGAAAATGTGATGTGTCCATGTTGTGTTTTGGGGCATTTCCTGTTGCAGGCACAAGACCTACCCACACAAGTGAGTTACCATTTTTACAGGGAGACTTGGGGAAATGCTGGGTGGAAGGAAATTTCTGGCTACTCTCAGATTCCAGAACTTTTTGTTACCGAAATTTGAGGAAAAAGTGTTTTTTTGGCCAAATTTGGAGGCTTGCTTAGCTTTCTGGGTAACAGAAAATGGTGAGAGACAAACATGTCACCCGATCTTGGTTTCCCCTAGGTGTCTAGTTTTGAAAAAGGCACAGGTTTGGTAGGTTCCCTTAGGTGTTGGCTGAGCTACATGCCAAAATCCACAGCTAGGCACATTGCCCCAAAAAAAGGCCTATTTTCCTCAGGAAAATGTGATGTATCCATGTTGTGTTTTGGGGCATTTCCTGTCGCGGGCATTAGGTCTACCCACACAAGTGAGGTACCATTTTTATTTGGAGACTTGGGGGAATGCTAGGTAGAAGGAAATTTGTAGCTCCTCTCATATTCCAAACTTTCTGTCACTGAAATGTTGATGAAAAAGCGTTTGTTTTGCCTAATTTTGAGGTTTGCAAAGGTTTCTGGGTAACAGAACCTGGTGGGAGCCCCACAAGTCACCCCATCTTGGATTCCCCTAGGTGTCTAGTTTTGAAAAATGCACAAGTTTGGTAGGTTTCCTTAGGTGTCGGCTGAGCTACAGGCCAAAATCCACACCTAGGCACTTTGCAAAAAAACGGTCTGTTTTCTTTGGGAAAATGTAATGTGTCCATGTTGTGTTTTGTGGCATTTCCTGTCACAGGCACTAGGCCTATCCACACAAGTGAGTTATCATTTTTATGAGGAGACTTGGGGAAATGCTGGGTGGAAAGAAATTTGTGGCTCCTCTCAGATTCCAGAACTTTCTGTCACCAAAATATGAGGAAAAAGTGTTTTTTGGGGCAAATTAGAGGTTTGTAAAGGATTCTGGGTGAGAGCCCCACAAGTCACCCAATATTGGAGTCCCCCAGGTGTCTAGTTTTGAAAAATCACAGGTTTGGTAGGTTTCCAAAGGTGCCGGCTGAGCCACAGGTCAAAACCCAAAGCTAGGCACTTTGCAAAAAATAGCTCTGTTTTCTTTAGGAAAATGTGATGTGTCCATGTTGTGCTTTGGGGCATTTCTTGTCACTGGCACTATGTCTACCTACACAAGCGAGGTACCATTTTAATCAGGAGACGTGGGGGAACGCCAGCTAGAATGAAATTTGTGGCTCCTGTCTGATTCCAGAACTTTCTGTCACAGAAATGTAAACGAAAAAGTGTTTTTTTGCCTAATTTTGAGGTTTGCAAAGGTTTCCGGGTAACAAAATGAAGTGGAAGCCCCACAAGTCACCCCGTCTTGGATTCCCCTACATGTCTAGTTTTCAGAAATGCACAGGTTTGGTAGGTTTCCCGAGGTGCCTGATGAACTAGAGGCAAAAAATCCACAGCAGGGCACTTTGCAAAAAACAGCTCTCTTTTCTGTGGGAAAATGTGATGTGTCCATCCTGTGTTTTGGGGCATTTCCTGTCACAGACACTATGCCTACCCACACAAGTGAGTTACCATTTTTATAGGGAGACTTGGGGAAATGCTGGGTGGAAGGAAATTTGTGGCTACTCTCAGATTCCAGAACTTTCTGTCACCAAAATTTGAGGCAAAAGTGTTTTTTTGGCCAAATGTTGAGGTTTGCATAGGTTTCTGGGTAATAGAACAAGGTGGGAGCCCCACAAGTCACCCCATCTTGGATTCCCCCAGGTGTCTAGTTTTGAAAAATGAACAGATTTGGTGAGTTTCCTTTGGTGTCGGCTGAGCTACAGGCCAAAATCCACAGCTAGGCACTATGCGAAAAACAGGTCTATTATCTTTATGAAAATGTGATGTGTCCATGTTGTGTTTTGGGGCATTTCATGTAACAGGCACTAGGCCTATCCACCCAAGTGAGTTACCATTTTTTTTGGGAGACTTGGGGAAATGTTGGGTGGAAGGAAATTTGTGGTTCCTCTCAGATTCCAGAACTTTCTGTCACCAAAATATGAGGAAAAAGTGTTTTTTGGGGCAAATTTTGAGGTATGCATAGGATTCTGGGTAACACTTCATGGTGTTACCCCACAACTCACCCCACCACAAGTCACCCCCTTCTTGGATTCCCCTACATGTCTAGTTTTTAGAAAAGCACAGGTTTGGTAGGTTTCCATAGGTGCTGGCTGAGCTAGAGGCCAAAATCCACAGCTAGGCACTTTGCAAAAAACAGCTCTGTTTTCTGTGGGAAAATGTGATGTGTCCATGTTGTGTTTTGGGGCATTTCCTGTCGCAGGCACTAGGCCTACCCACACAAGTGAGTTACTATTTATATTGGGAGACTTGGGGAAATGCTGGGTGGAAGGAAATTTGTGGCTACTCTCAGATTCCAGAACTTTCTGTCAATGAAATTTGAGGAAAATGTGTCATTTTGGCCATATTTTGAGGTTTGCATAGGTTTCTGGGTAACAGAACTTGGTGAGAGCCCCACGAGTCACCCCATCTTGGATTCACCTACATGTCTAGTTTTGAAAAAT
Organism: Pleurodeles waltl; assembly: GCF_031143425.1. Classification (NCBI taxonomy): domain Eukaryota; kingdom Metazoa; phylum Chordata; class Amphibia; order Caudata; family Salamandridae; genus Pleurodeles; species Pleurodeles waltl. Next base: position 1,016,364,910 of record NC_090440.1, read on the forward strand.
GCACAGGTCTGGTAGGTTTCCTTAGGTGCCGGCTGAGCTACAGGCCAAAATCCACAGCTAGGCACTTTGCAAAAAACAGGTCTGTTTTCTTCGGAAAATGTGTCGTGTCCATGTTGAGTTTTGGGTCATTACCTGTCGCGGGCACTAGGCCTACCCACACAATTGATGTACCATTTCTATCTGGAGACCTGGGGGAATGCTAGGTAGAAAGACATTTGTCGCTCCTCTCAGATTCCAGAACTTTCTGTCACTGAAATGTGATGAAAAAGTGTTTTATTTTTCCTAATTTTGAGGTTTGCAAAGGTGTCTGCGTAACAGAACGAGGTGGGAGCCCCACAAGTCACCCTATAATGGATTGCCCTAGATGTCTAGTTTCCAAAAATACACAGGTTTGGTAGGTTTCCTTAGGTGTCGGCTGAGCTACAGGCCAAAATCCACAGCTAGGCACTTTGCAAAAAACATGTCTGTTTTCTTGGGGAAAATGTGATGTGTCCATGTTGTGTTTTGGGGCATTTCCTGTAGCGGGCACTATGTCTACCCACACAAGTGAGGTACCATTTTTATCTGGAGACTGGGGGAACGCTAGGTAGAAGGTAATTTGTGGCTCCTCTCAGATTCCAGAACTCTCTGTCACTGAAACGTGACGAAAAAATGTTTTTTTGCATAATTCTGAGGTTTGCAAAGATTTCTGGGCAACAGAACGAAGTGGGAGCCCCTCAAGTCACCCTATCCTAGATTCCCCTAGGTGTCTAGTTTTCAGAAATGCACAGGTTTGGTAGGTTTCCTTAGGTGCCGGCTGAGCTAGAAGCCAAAATCCGCAGCTAGGCACTTTGCAAAAAACAGCTCTGTTTTCTTTGTGAAAATGTGATGTGTTCATGTTGTGTTTTAGGGCATTTCTTGTGACAGGCACTAGGACTACCAACACAAGTGAGTTACCATTTTTATTTTGAGACTTGGGGAAATGCTGGGTGGAAGGAAATTTGTGACTCCTCTCAGATTCCAGAACTTTCTGTCTCTAAAATTTGAGGAAAAAGTGTTTATTGGGGCAAATTGTGTGGTTTACAAAGGATTCTGGGTAACAGAACATGGTGAGAGCCCAACAAGTCACCCCATCTTGGATTCCCCCACCTGTCTAGTTTTGAAAAATGCACAGGTTTGGTAGGTCTCCTTAGGTGCCGGCTGAGCTACAGGCCAAAATCCACAGCTAGGCACTTTGCAAAAAACAGCTCTGTGTTCTTGGTGAAAATGTGATGTGTCCATCTTGTGTTTTCAGGCATTTCCTGTCGCAGGCACTAGGTCCACCCACACAAATGAGGTACCATTTTTATCAGGAGGCTTGGGGGAATGCTAAGTAGAAGGAAATTTGTGGCTGCTCTCAGATTCCAGGACTTTCTGTCTCCGAAATTTGAGGAGTATGACCCTCATTACAACCCTGGCGGTTGGTGTTAAAGGGGTGGTAATACTGCCAACAGGCCGGCAGTAAAAAAAATGAGATCACGATCATGGCGGAAAACGCCAACATAGACAGCCACATTAACACTCCGACTGCTATGGAGGTAGAAGCAAACACCGCAGCGGTAACCACCAACAGACACGCAGAAGACAAGGTTCCGCCCACTCTATTACAAGAGGCCTATCCGCCACCTTTTCTGGGGCGGTACCAACGACATCAAAAGCACGGCGGAAACAGTCTGTGGAACGGAAACCACTCACCTTTCAACACCCAACGAGGAACCAGGACACCATGGAGCCCGAGTTACAGGTCCTGCCCATGTTTGTTTACCTCCTCTTGTATCAGGAGCAGCAAAGACACAGGTGACGACCACGGTGAGTACTGCACCTAGCACACAGGGGAATGGTGGAGGGAAAAGAGAGTGACACTCACACGCAACACCCCCACCCCCACCCTTACCCACAACACCATGCACACAAATACATACAGCAACACTACATATACACCCCGTCACCCCCTGGAAGAATGCAAGGACAAAATGAAATGATTGTAACGAGTGTAATCATTGAAAAATCAGATAGGCCAAATTAAAATATCAGTATATACAAATATGTACACCAACTACACAAGTCCGGATAGTAATGAAGTCATTGTCCGTGGACCAGTGGTCTTAAAATGCATGGACGAAGCCCACACATGACACCTGACTCGAAACAGAGAGAACACAGCTGAGGCATCAGATCGAAAATAAACAGGCACCTCAGGTGGAGGCGGGGCACCTCAGCCAGATGAACAGATGATGCCACTGCTCCACGAGGAGGCTACATGCCCACAGTTTGGTCCTAGGGAGTGCAAAGCAACAGTCTCTCAAGTCTCTCCAGTGGGTGGTTTGCCCACTGCTTTATCCTGGGGAGTGCATTTCCACAGTCTCTCAAGTCTCCAGTGGGTGGTTTGCCCACTGCTTTATCCTGGGGAGTGCAAAGCCACAGTCTCTCAGCCTCTCCAGTGGGTGGTTTGCCCACTGCTTTATCCTGGGTAGTGCAAAGCTACAGTCTCTCAAGTCTCTCCAGTGGGTGGTTTGCCCACTGCTTATCCTAGGGAGTGAAATGCCACAGTCTCTCATGCCTCTCCAGTGGGTGGTTTGCCCACTGCTTTATCCTGGGGAGTGCAAAGTCACAGTCTCTCAAATGGATGTCATTCTCCACTGGTTCTGGAGGGGGCATTGTGGCCAGAGTGCTTCATCCTGCCAAGGACAGGGGGAGTAGATGCTTTTTTCCACTAGTTCTGGAGGGGGCTTAGTGCCCAGAGTGCTTCATCCTGCCAAGGACCGGGGGAGGGATGCTGTTCTTCACTGGCTCTGGATGGGGCATTGTGCCCAGAATGCTTCACATGCAGTATGGCAGGTCCCATTCTCTCACCTGGGTGTGTGTGCCACAATATTGCCTGGGAATAGGTAGCTTGATGCTCCATGGAGGCAGAGACACAATCCATCCTGCTGCGACTTCGCCTGCCACCTGCAGGTACAAACAGTTCTGGGTGTCGTGCCTCATGTACGCTGTTTAGGGTCCAGGACGTCTCCTGCAGCCTCGGACGGTTGCCCACTGGGGATGATAGCCATGTCAGCTGTGGTGGCACTGTCGTGCGTCTGGTGGCAGGGGTTGCGGTGGTGTCTGTGGCGGAAATGGTGGCGGTGGTGCATGTGTCAGCACCTGTGGAGGGACACAGCAGAATGTCTCCTGCAGCCTTGGATGACTGCCCACTGGCGATGATGCTGGGGACTGTTGCTGAGGCAGCAGACGTGCAGGTGGCGCTGCAGGTGGCGGTGTCCACCGTCGTACAGGTTGATGTTCTGGTTGACAGAAGGGGTGACTCTGGTCCCTCAACCAGAGGCTCCGTTCCCTGTCCTGACTTGCCCTTCGCCCTGTGTCCCTTCCCCACCTTTGACGTTGCTGCTGGTCCCTTGGCACTGTCACCTTTTGACTTGGAGGAGCCCTTGCTGGGTGGTTGGTGCGGCTTCTCCCTCCAACATGTGGGCACCTTCTTCACCTTGGCAGGTGGCAGAATGGGCTGATCCTTGGCCTTGCTATGTGGTGCACTGGCAGCCCTGATGGGTGCTGCCCGCGATGTGACCGGACTTGCTGAGACCACAGTGCTGGAGGATTTGGTGGCTGAGGTGCTGGGCTGGGACCTGGACAGCCTGGCCCTAGGGGAATGACGAGGGAGATGTAGGGAAGAGGTCAATGTTAGCCAGGAAGAGTTTCTTAGACACACAGGAAGATGGAGGGGGTTTGGGAGTGGAAGAAGAGGTAGTGGTTGTAGGAGGTGTACGTCTGCTGAATTTGGGTGAAGGTGCATGGGCCGGAGGCTGTTGTGAGGTGGATGGCTGTTGGGTGAGTGTGTGCCTGCGTTTGTGTAGTTTGGGAGGAGGGCTCACAGAGACACTGGGAGAGGACACAGGGGATGTGTGAATGGTAGTGGGAGTGGTGATTGCATGTGAGCGGTGTGTGGTGATGGGCGTGCTGGTGATGGAGGTAGTGGATGAAGATGTAGTGCATGCAGGTGTGAGTGGAGATGAGAAAGGGAGGGAGGAGGAGGACGTGGAGGAGGGGGGCACAGTGTAGGCAGTGGATGTTGCTGTGTCTGCATGGGGATGGTACTTGTGTGAGTGCCTGTGGGATGTGTGGTGCTTATGTTTGCCATGTCCACTCTTATGTGTTGATGAGTGTGCATGCTGGTCTGATGGTGTGCTTGGGATAGGCTGAGGTACAGGGCATTGGGTCTGGGTGGAGGACATTGGAGGGGGGAGGCTGGACACAGGGAAAATGGCTGCCATCAGTGCTGAGGCCAGAGCCTGAAATGCTCTTTGTTGGGCCACCACGCCAGAATGAATGCCCTCCGGGTATGCATTTGTTTGCTGCAAATGCCTCTCAACATCCTGAATGGCATTCAAAATGGTTAATTGCAACAGTGAGGGATCTCAGGAGGTCAATAGCCTGGCTGACTGGGGCAGGGCCTGAGGTGCCTGGGGCGAAGGAGATGCCCACCCTCCTGGGTGAGTGGGCACGGGAAACTCGATGAGGAGCTGCTGGGAGGGCGGTGCTGATAGGGGGGGTGGCGGCTGTACCTGTTGATGCAGTGGGCACAGAGGTGCCCGCCACGGCAATGGGAGCTCACATCAGAGGAGGAGTCACTGTCGCTGGTGTTTGCTCCTCTCCCCGTCGTGGAGCTCCCCTCGCCCTCAGTCTCACTGGTACCTTGTGACTCCATTACTTTACCCTCCAGGGCTATGTGGGTTGCAGCTCCCTCCTGCTCTGATGCCAATGCTCCTCCACCAGATGATGCTAATGCACAAAAGGACAGGGTGACAAAACAAAAAGGGGGGGAAAGACAGAGGAGACACATAGTTAATGCCTGCAACACCACTACTGTTGACGGACACAACACACAGGGAGCAGCCCTATGCACTACGCCATGCACTAACAGTGCAGGGGAAAAGCATATGCCCAAGGGGGACTCTATCTAGACCCATTTCATGCACAGCTGGAACCCATGGGAACCTGACTAGGTGTAGAGGGCAAATACTAGCTTTGAGGTTGGAGTGGGAAAGAGCCTGCAAATCAATGGATCTACATTTGTGCTTCTGCCCTGGTCTAAGGGAACCCACAGCCCACCTCCCAAACGCAGACACCTCGTCAAGCACGAAGAATCAGCTGAATGAGAGTGTACTCAACCAGCTTGTGGGTGCTGGGATGCCCTCAAGCGCCCATCCAACTTGCGATGGGCACCACTTCCACGTTGGGAGGCCATCCCCAGCTGGGCCTCTGCCATCTTCTTGCTCCAGCAGCGCAGGTCCTCCCATCTTTTCCGGCAGTGGGTGCTCTGTCTATGGTAGACCCCCAGGGCCCGCACTCCCTTGGGATGCCAAATACCCTTCTTCTGGTGGGCGCTGATCTAGAGGAATAGTGAAGTTAAAAAGGATGTTACTTTCCCGTACAGTTCTTCTCACACATTGGCCACAAACCTCCCACCCAGTCCCAGAAAAACATACACTCACCATCCTCACATGCTGGGCTGTCCCCCCATCTCTTCCATCCACGACACAACATACAATCATGTCCCATCCACCATGCACACGGTTCACTCACCTATTTGTCTGGAGAACCGCAGAGTAGCGTGTACTGGGGGGGAACCCCATCCATCAGTTTCTCCAACTCCTCCGTAGTGAAGGCAGGGGCCCTTTCCCCAGATACTGTAGCCATTGACGCTTCCAGACGCAGGTCACAGCAGCACTTGAGGTGTAGGTCCTCTCCTGTTGAAAGTAAGGTATCGAGTGAGTGAACAGATAGAAAATGGCAGTCACGTCCACGGTGGTGCGTACCGTCATCTCCGGCGTACATTGTCATTGGCTCCTGGAACCCATAGGAGCCAATGATAACCAATGCTGAATTGCACAGCGGTCTTTGACCGCCTACTGCAACGCTGCACAACGCCAGCACAGTTACCTCATTTCCCCTTGTCCCTCTGTACAGGTCAGGCAGCCTCCATTTCAGGGGGCCACATGGCAGGCCAACTAACTGCGTCACACCTATTTAGGCAAAGAATACAGACAGACAAAGGCACATAGAGATAATTACACAATTGTGCAAAACTGTCAACACCAGGACAGTGCTCGCTCTACGGGCGTCTAGAATGCAAAAACCCAATACTCTCAAGATAATGTAATTTATGCATTGTGATGATATGTTATTGTTTAACCATTTGCATTGCAGAATTCAATCCAGAAGATTCATTCTTAAGGTGCTTATAAATATTGTTCATTTGCAATATATTGCTGCAGGCTTTCAGAGTGAGTCAGGGTGTGGTCCCCTTCCAGGGCCTTCTAGAAGCTCTCCCTGCAGCATGCCTGGGTGTGGTTGTGGGCTGGGTCAAGACTCTATAAAAGGGAGTCAGCCCAGCTCCACGTGCTCACTATTCAGAGGTCCCGGAGCAGAGTAGCAGCAACTTCCTGAGCTCCTGTTCCGGTGGACTACCTTGACCTTCCGGGCCTCTGTGCTTTATTCTTCAGTGGTGATTCTTAGTCAGGGAGGTAAGGCGGAGGTTGGGCTGGGCCCCCAACCCCGTATTCGTTGGCGCTCTAATTCTTGGGCCTAATTCCTGATGTTAATAACATTTTGCTCATGTGCATGTAATTGTGCATTTAGACTTTTCATGGCATTTGTGTGCACGCATTCGAATCGGCAAGACGCACGATTCCATCCTTGAGATTAATTCATGTTATTCATTGTGCGCTACCATTCCTTGACAGTTTCATGGTAGCAATTGAATCGGCAACACGCGCAAATCTTTCCTGGTGTGTAATTCTTGGTATTCACTGTACGCTACCATTTTCTTGGCAGTTTCATGGTGACATTCCAATCGGCAACATGCGCAATTCTTTCCTCGTTTGTGATTCTTGATATTCATTGTACGCTACCATTTCCGAGGCATTTTCATGGTGGCATTCGAATCGGCAACCCGTGCGATTCTTTCCTTGTTTGTGATTCTTAATATTCATTGTACGCTACCATTTCCAAGACATTTTAATGGTGGCACTTGAATCGGCAAGAGGCGCGATTCTTTCCTTGAGTGCTTTTCATGTTATTCATTGTGCGCTACCATTTCTTGACATTTTTCATGGTGGCATTCAAATCGGCAACATGCGCGATTCTTTCCTTATGTGTGATTCTTGCTATTCATTGTACGCTACCATTTCCGAGGCACTTTCATGGTGGCATTCGAATCGGCAAGATGCACGATTCTTTCCTCGTGTATAAATAATGTAAATTGCTGTGCGCTACCATTCTAAGACATTTCCTTGGTAGCATTTTGAGTTGACAAGTCGCATGATTTATTCCTTGAATCTACATTGTGTGATTTCATGGTGCCCAATCCTTTATGGTGTTTAATACACATACAAAAAACCTGCAATGTGTGCAATTTACTTTCCAAAGTTTTTGAGAAGAACACAACAAGACCAGAGTTCTAGATGTAATACTGTGTGTTCCTGATATGTATTCTTAAATGGAGATTCATATGATTGGAAATTGCTCAGAGTATTTCCTGATGCTCATGCTAAAGAAAGTACTTGAATCTGAAAGTTCTATTTAGCTTTTCTTGTTTCCTCCTCAGGTATTCGATCATCTAAAGCCTAGTCAGTTTTAGGACTATTCTAGGATTGTTCATGTTTTCAGAAATGACAAAGCTTAGAGTTGTAGCATGGTACTGATTTCATGAGATGTAATTTTGATGTTGTGTTTTAACCTTTTGCTTCCTGCAGGTCTCCTTCCCAGCTGTTCCCTTCCTAATCCCCTTTTCCCCACTTGGACTCTCTTAGACTCTGTGACAAATCTAATCAGAGTATTCGAGCTGTCTTGTGGTGGAAGTGTTGGGAAAGTGCACAGACCCCGAGGATCTGGTGACGCTGACAAAAAACAGCCTTGTGAAACCTATGTGGTGTATGACCCTCTGCTCACAGTTCTCCTCCATAGGGCACGTCCGCTGGGGCAGGTGATGAGATGGCGGCATCCTTCAGTGTACAGACCCCTGGTGGACCTGTCCACAAAGGAAGACAGACACATCATTAGCACTTACAGACTTGATCGTGCAATAATTCAGGAACTGTGTGTCCAGTTGGAGCCAGACCTGATGTCAGCTATCTGCCATCCCACAGGAATCCCCCCGCTATTGCAGGTCCTGTCAGTGCTCCATTTCCTGGCAAGTGGGTCTTTTCAAACAACAGTAGCCATGGCATCAGGGATGTCACAGCCAATGTTCTCTAACGTGTTGTCCAGAGTGTTTTCTGCCCTGCTGAAACACATGCACAGTTACATCGTTTTCCCTCAGGTGGAGGATTGCCCACAGAGAAAGGTGACTTTTATGCCCTGGGACAAATCCCCAACATCATTGGTGCCATTGATGGTACACATGTGGCATTTGTCTCCCCCGCAGGAATGAACAGGTGAAGAAAAACCGGAAAAGCTACCATTCAATGAATGTGCAGATGGTGTGTTTGGCAGACCAGTACATCTCCCATGTGAATGCAAAGTATCCAGGCTCTGTGCATGACGCTTACATTTTGAGGAATAGCAGCATCCCTTATGTGATGGGGCAACTCCAGAGGCACCGTGTGTGGCTAATAGGTGAGCCCAAGGTCCCCACACAGTTTAAATAGGTGTCTGGGTATGGGAGATTCCCTAATGTTTGGAGGATGTCTAACAGTTGTCCCTCGATATTTGCAGGTGACTCTGGTTACCCCAAACTGTCATGGCTACTGACCCCAGTGAAGAATCCCAGGACAAGGGCAGAGGAACGCTACAATAAGGCACATGGGTGAACTAGGAGGATAAAAGAGTGCACATTTGGCCTCCTGAAGGCCAATTTCCGGTGCCTCCATCTGGCAGGTGGATCCCTATACTACTCACCGAAGAAGGTGTGCCAGATCATCGTGGCATGCTGTATGTTGCACAACCTGGCTTTGCGACACCAGGTGCGTTTTCTGCAGGAGGATGGGCCTGATGGTGGTCTTGTGGCAGTTGTGGAGCCTGTGGACAGTGAAGAAGAGGAGGCGGAAGAAGAAGATGTAGACAACCATAACAACATCATCATCCAATACGTCCAGTGAGACACAGGTAAGAAGATGTCACTGCCTCCCATATCTCATACTATTATTGGAGCTAGCGTAAGTCTGTCATTTTCACTCAGTGTATGGACCCTGACTTGTCACTTTGCCTTTCCATTTCACAGATCTGGGTCCAACTTTGTGCCCTCTGCTATGTTTACTGCTGGCAAACAACTGTGTAACATTGGTATGTGAACATGTACATTGACATTGCTATATTTCTGAGAGGCTGCAATTACACATTTGTGAAAGTACAGACTGACTCCAGATTGATTAGTCATTCAAGGGTAGTTATTTCTGTGCTAATAAGTGGAGGGGGATGTGCAATGGGCTGAGGTGATGGTGGAGGAATGTCCATGGTAGAGTTCAGTCTCTTGGTCTCACAGGTGCATTGTCCATGGTGGCATAGGAAGGGTAACAATGGCAGTTTAAGGTGGACAGGGTGACAAATTGTGACAGAAGGGTGACAATCAGGAGGGTCTTATTTCCTGGCGGGGTTTTGGCAATGTTCTCTGTATTGTTCCTGGATCTCAGGGACCATTTGCGGGCTGGTTCTCCATCTGCAGGGGGTGGGGTGCTGGTGGCCTGTTGGTCCTGTGGCGGTGCCTCCTGTCCACTAGCGCCGACGGAGGTGGAGGGCAGTTCATCGTACATGCTAGTGTCAGGGACCCATTTGTGTGCCTCTGTGTCCCTCATGGTGTTGGCCAGGTCTGCCAGCACCCCTGCAATGGTGACCAGGGTCGTGTTAATGGACTTTAAGTCCTCCCTGATCCCAAAGTAGTGTTCCTCCTGCATCCACTGGGTCTCCTGAAACTTGGCCAGTACCGTGCCCATGGTCTCCTGGGAATGGTGGTATGCTCTCGTGATGTTGGAGAGTGCCTCCTCGAGAGTGGGATCCCTGGGCCTGTTCTCCCCCATCGCACAGCAGTCCACCCAGCTTCCCTGTTGTCCTGTGCCTCTGTCCCCTAAACCGTGTGCCCATTGCCACTGGCCACAGGTCCCTGATTGTCTTGGGTTGGTGGGTTTGCCTGGGGACCCTGTAGTGGTGGACACACTGCTAATTGACATGTCCTGGGGACAGTGGAATGGGCCCGCTTGGTGGGTGCTCTGGTGGTGTTTCCTGATGGGGAGGGTCTGTGGTGGCTTGTGACAGTGGCAGGGGAACCGACTGTCCAATGGTCCCTGATGGGCCGGGCTGGTCATCTTGATCCAGGTGTGCAGAGCTGCTGTCATCACTGAGGGCCTCTTCTGTAGGGGGAGTGGATATGTCTGGCACCTCCTGTCCGGTGACGTTTGGTATGGGACCTGTTGGGGTGTAATTGTATAGTTTTAGAATCTGTGTGTGCCATCTTGTGCATTGGTTGAGTTAACCTCTACCACTGTGCTTGCATTATTGTGTTTGTCCTTGTGTGATTGTTGTTTTGGGGTCTGGGTGGGTATCTGTACTGGACATGCTTTGGTGATGGGGTCCATGCAAAGGTGTTGCATGCAGGGCCTTGGTATTGGGATGGCTGGGTTGTGATAGTGGGGCATATGTGAGGTGTTGGAGTGATGGGGGTGAGGGTGAGTGTAGAGGTATGTGATGGCATGCAGGTGGGGTGGGGGGATATGGTAAATAAGATATGACTTACCAGAGTCCTGTCCTCCTGCTACTCCTGCGAGGCCCTCAGGATGCAGTATTGCCAAGACTTGCTCCCCCCATATTGTTAGTTGTGGGGGAGGAGGTGGGGGTCCACCGCCAGTCCTCTGTACAGCAATCTGGTGTCTGGATACCATGGAACGCACCTTCCCCGTAGGTCGTTCTACCTCTTCCTGATGTCATCCCGTGTTCTTGGATGCTGTCCCACTGCGTTGACCCTGTCAACAGTTCTCCACCATAGCTCCATCTTCCTAGCAATGGAGGTGTGCTGCACCTGTGATCCGAAAAGCAGTGGCTCTACCCGGATGATTTCCTCCATCATGACCCTGAGCTCCTCCTCAGAAAACCCGGGGTGTCTTTGAGGTGCCATGATGTGGTGTGGGTGATGTGTGAGGTGATTTTTGTTGTGCTGTGTGATGTGTTGTGTTGGAGTGTGTTGTATGAGGTGCGTGGATGTTGTATGAGTGATGGTGTTGTGTTCCTGTGGATGCTGGTGTTGTGATTGCTATTCTCTCTCTCTCAGCTTTTTCCAAAAAATGTCGTTGTATGGGTTTGTGGCTAATGTGGGTGTATGTTTTATAGTTTGTGAGTGTGTGGGTGTGGTGTGTGTATGTGTATCAGGTGTGTGTATTTTGAATTGTCCAATGTGGTTGTGTTTTGTAAATGTGTGTGTATTTTGAGCGCTGCTGTATGTACTGTAAATGGATTACTGCGGTTGAAAGACCGCTGCGTTGATTTGTGAGTTGTGATACTGTGGGCATATTCTTGTTGGCTAGGTTTTGCTATCGCCAGTTTATCACTGACCTTTGGTCTGGTGGACTTGTGTGGTTGTCTGTATTGTGGCGTATTCTGAGATTTGGTTCGTAAAACCTGTAGCGGATTTCCACCGCCACCACGGTATGTTGGCGGCCTTCAGCACGGCGTTAAGCGGGATTTACCGTCAGGGTTGCAATGAGGGCCTAAGTCTACCCACACAAGTGAGGTACCATTTAATCAGGAGACTTGTGGGAATGCCAGGTAGAAGGAAATTTGTGGCTCCTCTCAGATTCCAGAACTTTCGGTCAATGACAAAAAAGTTTTAGTTTTTTTTAACCTAGCTTTGAGGTTTGCAAAGGTGTCTGGGTAACAGAACGAGGTGGGAGTCCCACAAGTCACCCCATCTTTGATTCCCATAGGTGTCTAGTTTTCAAAAATGCACAAGTTTGGTAGGTTTCCCAAGGCTCTGGCTGAGCTAGAAGCCAAAATCCACAGCTAGACACTTTGCAAAAAACAGCGGTTTTCTTTGGGAAAATGTGATGTGTTCATGTTGTGTTTTGGGGCATTTCCTGTTGCAGGCACTAGCCCTACCCACACAAATGAGTTACCATATTTATTGGGAGACTTAGGGAAATGCTGGGTGGAATGAATTTTTATGGCTCCTCTCAGATTCCAGATCTTTCTGTCACTGAAATTTGAGGAAAAAGTGTTTTTTGGGGCACATTTTGAGGTTTGCAAATGATTCTGGGTAACAGAACATGGTGAGAGCCCCACAAGTCACCCCATCTTGGATTCCCCCACCTGTCTAGTTTTGGAAAATGCACAGGTTTGGTCGGTTTCCTTATGTGCCGACTGAGCTAGAGGCCAAAATCCACAGCTAGGCACTTTGCAAAAAACAGCTCTGTTTTCTTCGGGAAAATGTGATGTGTCCATGTTGTGTTTTGGGGCGTTTCTTGTAGCGGCCACTAGGTCTATCCATACAAGTGAGGTACCATTTTTAGCAGGAGAGTTCGGGGAACGCTAGGTAGAAGGAATTTGTGGCTCCTCTCGGATTCCAGAACTTTCTGTCACTGAACTTTTAGGAAAAGTATTTTTTGGGGCACATTTTGAGTTTGCAAAGGATTCTTTGTAACAGAACCTGGTGAGAGCCCCACAAGTCACCCCATCTTGGATTCCCCTACGTGTTTAGTTTTGGAAAATGCACAGGTTTGGTCGGTTTCCTTATGTGCCGGCTGAGCTAGAGGCCAAAATCCACAGCTAGGCACTTTGCAAAAAACAGCTCTGTTTTCTTCAGGAAAATGTGATGTGTCCATGTTGTGTTTTGGGGCGTTTCTTGTAGCGGCCACTAGGTCTATCCATACAAGTGAGGTACCATTTTTATCAGGAGAGTTCGGGGAACGCTAGGTAGAAGGAATTTGTGGCTCCTCTCAGATTCCAGAACTTTCTGTCACTGAACTTTTAGGAAAAGTATTTTTTGGGGCACATTTTGAGTTTGCAAAGGATTCTTTGTAACAGAACCTGGTGAGAGCCCCACAAGTCACCCCATCTTGGATTCCCCTACGTGTTTAGTTTTGAAAAATGCACAGGTTTGGTAGGTTTCCTTAGGTGCCGGCTGAGCGGCAGGCCAAAATCCACAGCTAGGCACTTTGCAAAAAACACGTTTGATTTTGTCAGAAAAATGTGATGTGTCCATGTTGTGTTTTGGGGCATTTCCTGTCGCGGTACAAGTGAGGTACCATTTTTATCTGGAGACTTGGGGGAATGCTAGGTAGAAATGTGTGGCTCCTCTCAGATTCCAGAACTTTCTGTCACTGAAATGTGATAAAAAGGTGTTTTTTTGCCTAATTTTGAGGTTTGCAAAGGTTTCTGAGTAACGGAACGAGGTAGGAGCCCCACAAGTCACCCCATCATGGATTCCCCTAGGTGTCTAGTTTTGAAAAATGCACAAGTTTGGTAGGTTTCCCAAAGTGCCAGCTGAGCTAGAGGCCAAAATCCACAGCTAGGCACTTTGCAAAAAACTGCTCTGTTTTCTTTGGGAAAATGTGATCTGTTCATGTTGTGTTTTGGGGCATTTTTTGTTGCGGGCACTAGGCCTACCCGCACAAGTGAGTTACCAATTTAATTGGGAGACTTGGGGAAATGCTGGGTGGAAGGAAAGTTGTAGGTCCTCTCAGATTCCAGAACCTTCTGTCACTGAAATTTGAGGAAAAAGTGTTTTTTGGGGCACATTTTGAGGTTTGCAAAGGATTCTCGGTAACAGAACATGGTGAGAGCCCCACAAGTCACCCCATCTTGGATTCCCCCACCTGTCTAGTTTAGAAAAATGCACAGGTTTGGTCGGTTTCCTTAGGTGCCGGCTGAGCTAGAGGCCAAAATCCACAGCTAGGCACTTTGCAAAAAACAGCTCTGTTTTCTTCGGGAAAATGTGATGTGTCCATGTTGTGATTTGGGGCAATTCCTGTTACGGGCACTAGGTCTACCCACACAAGTGTGGTACCATTTTACTCGGGAGACTTCGGGGAACGCTAGGTAGAAGGAATTTGTTTTGCTCCTCTCAAATTCCAGAAGTTTCTGTCAATGAAATGTGAAGAAAAAGTGTTTTTCTTTGCCTAATTTTGAGGTTTGCAAAGGTTTCTGGGTAACAGATCGAGGTGGGAGCCCCACAAGTCACCCCATCATGGATTCCCCTGGGTGTCTAGTTTTGAAAAATGCACAGGTTTGGTAGGTTTTCCAAACTGCCGGCTGCGCTAGAGGCCAAAATCCAAAGCTAGGCACTCTGCAAAAAATTGCTCTGTTTTCTTTAGGATAATGTGATGCGTCCATTTTGTGTTTTGGGGCATTTCCTGTTGCAGGCACTGGGCCTACCCACACAAGTGAGTTACGATTTCTATTGGGAGACTTGGGGAAATGCTGGGTGGAAGGAAATTTGTGGCGCCTCTCAGATTCCAGAACTTTCTTTCACTGAAATTTGAGGAAAAGGTGTTTTTAGGGCACATTTTGAGGTTTACAAAGGATTCTGGGTTACAGAACATGGTGAGAGCCCCACAAGTCACCCCATCTTGGATTCCCCCAGATGTCTAGTTTTGAAAAATTTACAGGTTTGGTAGCTTTCCTTAGTTGCCGGCTGAGCTAGTGGCCAAAATCCACACCTAGGTACTTTGCAAAATACAGCTCTGTTTTCTTTCGGAAAATGTGATGTGTCCATGCTGTGTTTTGCGACATTTCCTGTAACGGGCACTTGGTCTACCCACACAAGTGAGGTACTTTTTTAATCGGGTGACTTGGGGGAACGCTAGGTAGAAGGAAATTTGTAGCTCCTCTCAGACTCCAGTAATTTCTGTCACTGAAATGTGACAAAAAGTGTTTTTTTTGCCTACTTTTGAGGTTTGCAAAGGTTTCTGAGTAACAGAAAGAGGTGTGAGCACCACAAGTCACCCCATCATGGATTCCCCTCGGTGTCTAGTTTTAAAGAATGCACAGGTTTGGTATGTTTTCCAAAGCGCCGGCTAAGCTAGAGGCCAAAATCCACAGCTAGGCACTTTGCAAAAAAGAGCCCTGTTTTCTTTAGGAAAATGTGCTGTGTCCATTGTGTGTTTTGGGACATTTCCTGTCGCAGGCACTAGGCCTACCCGTATACGTGAGTTACAATTTTTATTGGGAGACTTGGGGAAGTGCTGGGTGGAAGGAAATTTGTGGCTCATCTTAGATTCCAGAACTTCCTTTCACCGAAATTTGAGGAAAGCCTGTTTTTTGTGGCACATTTTGAGGTTTGCAAAGGATTCTGGGTAACAGAACATGGTTAAAGCCCCACAAATCTCCTGATCTTGGAATCCCCCAGGTGTCTAGTTTTGAGCTGCACTAGAGGCCAAAATCCACAGCTAGGCACTTTGCAAAAATCAGAGATGTTTTCTTCGGGAAAATGTAATGTGTCCATGTTGTGTTTTTGGGCATTTCCTGTTGTGGGCACTAGGTCTACCCACACAAGTGAAGTATAATTTTTATCTGGAGACTTTGGTAAATGCTAGGTAGTAGTAAATTTGTGGCTCCTCTCAGATTCCAGAACTTTCTGTCACTGAAATGTGACGAAAAAGTGTTTTTTTCCCTAATTTTGAGGTTTGCAATGGTTTCTGGGTAACAGAACGAGGTGAGAGCCCCACAAGTCAACCCATCTTGGATTCCCCTAGGTGTCTAGTTTTCACAAATGCACTGGTTTGGTAGGTTTCCCACTGTGTCAGCTGAGCTAGAGGCCAAAATCCACAGCTAGGCACTTTGCAAAAAACAGCTCTGTTTTCTTTGGGAAAATGTGATGTGTCCATGTTGTGTTTTGGGGCATTTCCTGTTGCAGGCACTAGGCCTACCCACACAAGTGAATTACCAATTATATTGGGAGACTTGGGGAAATGCTGGGTGGAAGGAAATTTGTAGTTCCTCTCCGATTCCAGAACTTTCTGTCACTGAAATTTGAGGGAAAAGTGGGTTTTGGTGCACATTTTGAGGTTTGCAAAGGATTCTAGGTAACAGAACATGGTGAGAGCCCCACAAGTTACCCTATCCTGGATTCCTCCACCTGTCTAGTTTTGAAAAATGCACAGGTTTGGTAGTTTATCCTTAGGTGTTGGCTCAGCTGTAGGCTAAAATCCACAACTAGGCACTTTGCAAAAAACAGGTCTGTTTTCTTCGGGAAAATGTGATGTGTCCAGCTGTGTTTTGCGGCATTTCCTGTCACGGGCACTTGGTCTACCCACACAAGTGAGGTACTATTTTAATCGGGAGATGTGGGGGAACGCTAGGTAGAAGGAAATTTGTGGTCCTCTCAGACTCCAGAAATTTCTCTAAGGTGCCATTGCCATGAACTGCACCAGATGCCTAAGAGGCCTAGCAACAGCATCTCAGCCAATCCAAATGCCGCTCACATGCTGTTACACCAGGATTGGGGTGAGCAGGCCAATTCACCGCTCATTAGGAGACCGAGGGTTGTCGCTTTCAACAACCCCGCTCTCCTAATGTGCAGGTGAAGAGAAGCCTAGTGCGCATTTTGGGCTGGCTGGAGAACGGCAGCTGTCCAGTCTGACAAGCACACAAGGGGGCATATTTATACCCTACTTCCGCTGAATTTGCATCATTTTTTTGATGCAAATTAGATGCTAAACTAACTCCATATATATATTGATGTTAGACCAGTCTAACGTCAAAATATTGGATTCTGCACCATTTTTTAGATGTGTGAATCTACCCTGCGTCAATGAGCTGCATGGTAGGCGTTTCCATCTAAAAAATGGTGCTAACCTCATAGCCCCATACTTATCCCCCCATGCTAAAATGATGCATGTGTGAGAGGAGGGGCTAAATAATGGTGCAAAGCTTGCTTTGCACCATTATTTATTGCCTGGGTCAGACCAGGCATTAAGGGACCTGTGGACTCATTTCCATGGTTAAACACTATGGAATGGTTCCATAGGTGCCCTCCTCCAGCCCCAGGAACACCCCCACCCACACCAGAGGGACACTGGAGGATGGGGGACATCCCAGGTAAGTAGGGTAAGTATAAGTAAGTACGTTTTTATTTATAATTAAAGTGCCACTGGGGGCCCAAATTGGGGCCCCCTGAATGGAATAGGGTGCAATGGCCATTCCCAGGGGACACTGGTCCCCTGTGCTAGCCATTGGGGTGGTGTGCATGGCTCCTGTCTTTTCTAAGACAGGATCCATGTAGTATGGATGGTTTTGTGTCAGAAAATGATGTTAGGCTGGTTAGAGTCATCTTTTTTGGTGCAAAACCCCTTCTCCCATACCGCCAGCCCCACCCTGCTAACGTCATTTTTTTATGCTAGCCCACCGATTGTACTGGCTTTCCATAAATATGGTGCCCGGCTGGTGCTCAGGAATGGCACAAGCCGATGCTAAACATTTTGTTGCAAAACTGCGTAAGTGCAGTTTTGCCCCAAAAAGTATAAATATGCCCCTAGGTATTGCACTTTTCTGCCTGTCATAGTCTGTGGCCCATATTTAAGAAGCACTAGCACCACATTAACATAATTGTTCTGACGCTAATGTGGCGTTAGGCTTCAAAAATAGCCTTGCCATATTTGCAAAGTGGTGCAATGCATGCATTGTGCCACTTTGCAACCCTTCGCACCACATTATGCATGCGTCATGCATTACGTATGCAAAGGAGCCGTTCCCCCTTTAAGAAGACTACAGAAATGGAGCAGTGGAATCAAAGAGATTGCACTCCATAATTTTTTGTGGCTACTTTTAACGCCTGCTCAGAGCAGGTATTAAAAGAGGGCACACCATTTGTTACAATGGGCCCCTTTGTACTGTTCCAGGTTAGCGCCCACATTTTGATGCTAACCCTGAACAGTACATCAATAGCATAAAAAATGTTGACGCTATTGCCCCCTACCCTGTGCCATGGTGTACCATATTTTAAATATGGTGAACACATGGTGGAGGAAGGGGGCCCTAATGGGCGCAAGAAAAGTGGTGTTGCACTTGGTGCAGTGCTACTTTTCTTAAATCTGCCCCTATGTATTCATTCAATGTAATTGAAGGCAGCCCTGCCTCAGCCCCTTCAGAGCCAAATAGAAAATGCCCGCGGCTGAAGTCTGTGACTGCTCCAGGCACAAGAAAGTTAAATTCAATAAAGTGAACACATAAGAAACTTTCAAACTAATTTATTTATTGTTCACATGTAATCTTGGGGGGTGGCAAAATAGTGGGGCAATGCCCCAGTGCCCTAGGGCAGAAACCACCCCTGGATGTGTGCAAGATAGGCATACCCCCACCAGGAGGCCAAAAGAGCTATTGCACTGTGAAAGTAACTATGGTGGTCATTATGACCTTGGTGGTCCTGCCCCGCCATGCCTGCGTCGCGGTCAGACGGTTGACAGCGTGGCGGTGCAGGACCACTAAAGTATGACAGTGCAAGTGAACTGGCTGCATCACAGCCAGTTCACCGCCTGTACCGCCAGTGGGGTGGGACCACCTGGCCGAAGGTTGACCACTTTTGACCTGGCAGTCCACCTAACACCGCCCGCGATATTTTGAGTATCCTTTCTGCCAGGGATTCTGTGGCAGCAGCCCTGCCATGAAATCCCTGGCCATAACAGGACTCCCCAATGCCCCCCCATGTAGGAGCCCCCCCACCCTTTACCCCAGCAGAAGCCCCCCACTCCCCAAGCAGCGACACCTCTGATCCCTGTTCTGACCTCCACCCCAATCCCTGTTCAGACCCCCCCTGCCCTTCCGATTCCCGTTCTGACCCCTGCCCCATTCATGCACACGCACACCACACTTACATATATACATGCACACATACATACATACACACACCCATCAACGCTCACTTATTCACACACACATGCACACACGGCCACAACACCTCCTCAACCCCCCACATACAGACATTCAAACAAGCACACAGACACTTGCACACACGCACATAAACACACACAACACCCCCATCCCCCTCCATTCACACACACACACACACACCCATTCATGCACACAACACTCAACACCCCTCTCTCCTTTGTCGGATGATCAACTTACCTGGTGGTCACGATGGTTATCCGGGAGGGAAACAGGTCAATGGAGCTTGCTCTGCCACCAGCACGCCGCCAAAACAACACTGCCATGCCGTTTACAATGTTGTAATACAGCGGCCGGTGCTGTGGTGACATGGCGGTGGTGATGGAGCAAGCTCCACTAGACCGCCGACCGCCAGTATGGCTTCTGGCGTCTTCCCCACCAAATAGTGGCGGAGAGCAGCCAGCAGCCATAATAGGGCAGTCTAAAGACCGCCAACACTGGTGGTCATATGACGGGAGTGACTTCGGCGTCTACGAAATGGACAGTCAAAGTCATAATGAGGGCCTATATGTCTATGCACCATTCTTGCCTCATTTTGCAACAAATGGCCATGGCATGTGTTAGACTGATGTTAGTGCTATGTACTTTGTGTTTTCATCAGCTTTCATAGCCTAGTGCAACAGTTTTTGGGGCCAGTCCAGCATACCACCACAAATGCAGCCATTGTTTTTAGGTCAGCTGTGCTAAAGAGTTCCATGGAGTACTGTATTGGGAATACAGTGCTACCGATGTGTTGTTAGGGGGGGTGTGATGGCAATCCTATGAAAGTTGCTCATCATAGCCAATGCACCAGTTACTTGTGAATATACCCATATGAGTAGTCACCTTAGACCATTGATCATTTCACACACAGGGTATCCATGGACTGATGATGAAAAGTGGCCCATACATCCACATGTAGGACTGCACCCATGTCAGACAATTTGACAATTTGTGCTTTGTCCCAATGTACAGACAGCAGGCTGTCACGCAAGGGGTGGTGGTGTTTATAATACATGGTGATAGCAAGGGCGGTGATGTAATTGTCAAGCCACTTTCTTGACAGGAGCTTCACCATGTCACACATTTCTGTCTTCCCATGTGTACAACATGTTTTCTATAAGTGTACGTATTTGTAGGTGCATGTTTCTTTGGGATCTGACTACACAGATAGGACATTAACACTTTTAGTGTAGCCACACAGCTTAAGATACATAACCCATGTATTATACATGTTCACTCACATGATACCCATGCTAAGTGTTTT
This sequence comes from Pleurodeles waltl, assembly GCF_031143425.1. Taxonomy (NCBI): domain Eukaryota; kingdom Metazoa; phylum Chordata; class Amphibia; order Caudata; family Salamandridae; genus Pleurodeles; species Pleurodeles waltl. The sequence goes on from NC_090440.1 coordinate 1,016,385,035, forward strand.
TCCTGGTATACATTAGATTTTCCCTAAATTGTGGCCAGCTAACTCACCCCATGACAGTATGACAGTGCATTTGTGTGTCAGTCAAATTTGTGTCCAATGGACCAGATATAAATCTGTCATGCAAGTTGGATATCTTACAGTTCCCCATGCAGGCAACTGTTGTGATGTTTAGGACAGACATGTGCCATGGATGTGTTTGTCATGCATGTCATTGGTTTGCTTTCTTCATGTGTGATTTCTTCTGCCTACTACAGTGGTGTGTCTGGGAAATCAGTTCAACAATATTTATGATCCATTCATGGGTCATAGCGCTCCTTCAGAATAATATCTTTGCTCCTATGAGTGACTACCATGTTACCCTCTGTAGATACATTGCTACTGTTTGTAAATGTTAAGAGGTGGTTTCCCCTAACACCAGAGCTATGGTGCATCTTAGAGTTTGTCCATGCCCACAATTGTGGGCCACACAGAGCCTGGGGCACCAAGGGGGGACATTAAGGTTGCATATTGTGACAATGTCTTTTCCACATACACTTTAACAGTACAATTCCTCACCACATAGGTTTGCATATAACTCCCTTCCAGTACACACAGTGCATGGCAGAGTTGCAATCAAACAGGGATGGCACGCCACACATCAGTGCATGCTGAAGTGCAGGTTTCCAAATGTACATCTACACTCCCCTGCCCTATTACCTACTAGGGTCTTACAGGATGTTGATGCCAGCCTTGCCCTATTATCTAATAGGGACTTACAGGTTATTCCTGTCAGCCTTGCCCTATTAACTACTAGGGACTTACACTTACAGGGATTGCTGTCAGCCTTGCCCTATTATCTACTAGGGACTTACGGGGGATTTCTGTGATGCTTGGACTCTTTTCTACTGGGAAATACAAGAGTATGTGATTGGGAATTGTATATGAGCCTTTATTATGTTGGCACTCCATTGGTAGACAGGGACATGTTTGTACACCCAGGGTACATATATTGTCAGATTACACATGAATCACTCATACTTGTTTGTGCTAGCCAAACACACAGGTGTACTTGCTGACAGTGTGACTGGGATGTCAAGTGGCTAACACAATGTGTGTGTTTATGTTTATGGTCTTACATATGTACAACATTGTGTAGTGGATTAATATGATGGAATTCTTTAGACATTCCCACATGTAAAAGTCAGATGGTGTAATGTAGGCCTTAACTGCCACATTGCATGAAGTGTTTGGACAATTGGTATTTGGCAATCATCTTCCTCATCCTCACTGTCCAGTCCTTCATGAATGTCACTGTATCTTTTCTATATGATATTTGCCAATGAGCCTTGAGTTTGCTATAGGGCAAGCAGTGCTAACTGATAATTATCCATTGTATGCGGGATGAAAGACTGACATCCACATATCTCTATACTCCTGACACAGCACTTGTGTAGTCTCTGAGTCACCTCCACAAAGTGGCTGTGCCGGATCAGCACAGGAGTGTCTCAACTGCCCTTCAATATATATGTGTTTAACATGGGCACTCACACACAGCTGCTTTCAACATCCTTTGTGAGATGCACAATGAGTGTGGATGGATTGTATGTGTACTCATGACAGCTATGATACACACATGCATGTGTAAATATGTCTGTGTGTAGATTGACACATGGATTTTGTCAAGGGAATGAGTGATGCAATGACACTTGTAGACATACATAGGAGATAAGTGGGACAGGCCTCGTCATACTGGTGCAGTGTCCTCTGCATATCAAACACTATTTGTCATGCATGGGTGTGTCTCTGAAGGATATGTTAGTAGGTTTTTACCTGTGCTTGGGACATGAAGACATAGGGGGTTATTACAACTTTGGAGGAGGTGTTAATCCGTCCCAAAAGTGACGGTAAAGTGACGGATATACCACCAGCCATATTACGAGTTCCATAGGATATAATGGACTCGTAATACGGCTGGTGGTATATCCGTCACTTTACCGTCACTTTTGGGACGGATTAACACCTCCTCCAAAGTTGTAATAACCCCCATAGTGTTGTCAATTGCTGACATTGACCTACTGTTGTGGGCACTTAGGGGGTCATTCTGACCCCCGCCGGCGGCGGAATCCGCCGGCCTGGCGGGAACCGCCAGAAGACCGTACCGCGGTCAAAAGACCGTACCGCGGTCAAAAGACCGCGGCGGTCATTCTGACTTTCCTGCTGGGCTGGCGGGCGACCGCCAAAAGGCCGCCCGCCCGCCCAGCGGGAAAGCACCAGCAACGAGGATGCCGGCTTCGAATGGAGCTGGCAGAGTTGCTGGTGTGCGACGGGTGCAGTTGCACCCGGCGCGATTTTCAGTGTCTGCCAAGCAGACACTGAAAATCTCAATGGGGCCCTGTTAGGGGGCCCCTGCAGTGCCCATGCCACAGGCATGGGCACTGCAGGGGCCCCCAGGGGCCCCACGACACCCGTCCCCGCCATCCTGTTTCTGGCGGTGAAAACCGCCAGAAACAGGATGGCGGGAAGGGGGTCGGAATCCCCATGGCGGCACTGCTTGCAGCGCCGCCGTGGAGGATTCCCTGAGGCAGCGGGAAACCGGCGGGAAACCGCCGGTTTCCCTTTTCTGACCGCGGCCTTACCGCTGCGGTCAGATTTGCCCCAGAAGCACCGCCAGCATGTTGGCGGTGCTTCCGCGGCACTCTGCCCTGGCGGTTCTCAACCGCCAGGGTCAGAATGACCGCCTTAGTGCTTTTGTCCTACCACGGGCTGACATCTGGATAACATCCTCACAAGGAGTAACATTGTGGCTGCTGTAAAATTTCAACTCAAGTGACCTGTGTGACATACATGTGTCAATGTGACATGTATGTTACACTGGCATAGCAAACATTACACCCACACATTCCATTATCATTGCTTTGTGTGTAGTTGTATGGTGTTCCTGAGTATGTTCCTACTTGTTTTCCCACTGTTTTGGCCTAGTCTTGCCTTGCTAAATGTGTATGATTTGCAGTTGCATTTGCATGTGACAGATACTCCAAGACACTTGTGTGATTAGGAGCCAGATGTACAAACTCAAGTTTTGCGGCTCACAATTTGTGACTCATTTGCGAGTTGCAAATTGCGAGCCGCAAAACCTTATGTACTTTTTTTTTTTTAAATGCAGCACGTTTTCCTTAAAGGAGAACGCGATCCATTTGAAAAACAAAAATGAAAAGATTTCCTTTCATTTTTTCAGAGCAGGCAGTGGTCCCTGGGACCACTGGCTGCTCTGAAAAAATATTTTTGCTGCCATTCACAAAGAGGATGGGTCCAGTTGGGACCCCTTCCTGTTTGTGAATGGGTTCGCACCAGTTTGAAACTGGTGCTAACTGCGATTGTTTTGTGACCACATTCACGGTCACAAAACAATGCTACATCACGCTGCGACTCGCAATTAGGAAGGGAACGCTCCTTCCTAATTGCGACTTGCAAACCGATTTTGCGATTTGGAACATAGATTACCGAATCACAAAATAGAGTCTGTACATACCAAAATGTTTTTTTCCTTTCGCAAACGGTCCAATTCTGCGAATTAGGCCATTTGCGACAGGAAAAATGGTACTTACATGTGCCCCTAGGTGAGTTATTTACAAGTTGTTTGAAAGTTAAATTTAAAGTATGAAATTCAAAAGAAAGAGCTGTCAACAATGTGTGAATGCCTGTGTGCCCCAGCAGTATTGCATGGTCCTTCCCCATCCTGAGGTGGGTCATCATTGTCCTTTCATCCTCCCTGGGGTCCTCCACCTGATTCTCCCAGGAGACGTTAGTGCGCACACATATGTTGTGCAAAATTGCACAGACAACAATGATCTTACACACAAGTGAAGGTGAGTACATCAGTCTCCCTGAAGTCTTTTAAGCATCAGAATCTTGCTTTGAAAATGCCAAATGTACGTTCAACTATATTCCTAGTGCAGACTAGCGCCACATTGTAGGCCTTCTCACCGTCACTCTGTGGATATACAGAGGCTGGATGCCATAACCTTTGTCAGCTCCAATGGAAGAGAAGACACGGTGTCAGACTGGCCCTCGTGCTTTGAAACAACTGGCCTTGCCTAGTATGTGTTTGTGAAGTAGTTGTACAGACTTGCCTCGGGGGTTGTGTGGTCACCTATTTACTTGCATGATTGTGGTTGTGTGTAATAATGCACCTTCTCGTCAAAGATACAGGCTTAGTGGCTTACTGTTACTGTTAATTGTGTGGCATGACAGTTCACCCAGGCGGGATGTGTGTGATGTTGCAGATGCTTGTACATGTGTCCAATAACATGTAACTTGCCAATGAGCCATGCTCTGTGAGTTTTTTCCTAGTTTGTGTTCTGTGGGCCATGGGACAGGTGCTATTTTTTGCATGTCCTCATCCCCTCTCCCATGGACATTGTACACCTCCCTTGCATACTGAGCTGTCATCCATATTTTCTGGCAGACATGCATGTGAATGCATAAACATCATGCAAAGTGTGACATAGTGGCTTCTGATCTATTAAAGGTACCCGGCTGATTTAACAGGCCCTGTAGCATAGGGAACAACATGAAATGTGCTGCTGCATTACCCTTCACCTCCATGAAAGGCCGAAATGCACCATATCCACCAGATGCAGTGCATTTCTGTCATCAGCCCTTGCACTGGCACAGAGTCAGGTGTCAAGCTACAACATGGGCACCATAGCACCATGGTGCACAGATGGCTGTGTTGTGGCTGTGATTGATTATGTGTAGGGAGATGTTCTTTTCTGCACATGACCAATCAATGATGGATATGTAGTATTCCTATGTGTGCTGCAGAAAGCATCAGCTATAGGAAGATGGAAATTACTTTAGTGAAATCAGGTATTTCTCCTGTTTGCACCTTGGTAATGCCACCCGTAGGGTGGCGTATACAATTTAAATGCTGTATTATGTTACCATTTTTATGTAAATGAGGGTCAGTGCAAAACTGCAATGGGTGTTGTGGATGGAGCACCCACAGCAGCACATATTGCACACCCCTTCCACGCAAAGTGCTGCACAAAAAAGTGATACTATAATGGTGCTAGGGGTTTGTATATGAGCCCTAATGGGCCATATTATTAGGAAATGGTGCATTGCTCCCAATGCACCTGTTTTCATGCATCCTCCTTGCCCCTCCTAACTACACCACAGTTGTGCAGTATTTAATGTCTGGTGCAACATGGCTGTCATTACCAAGACAGAGTCAGAATGTTTCACATAGTTATGGTGCTTTAGCTGGACTAGTGAAAAATGATTTGGATGCTAGTGCAGCAAAGGTCAGGGAGACCCATAGACTATTATAGGGGCATCACTTTTAAGCCTGCCCTGATCAGGCACTGGAACTAAGGTAAAACAATTGCACATGAAATCTGAGATTTTCCCTGTGCCATTTTTTTCAGGTATTTCTGCTTGGGAACTCTACCCTTTCATACACTATGCCTGACACGGCCATGATAAGGCACAAGAGTTTGCAATGTGGCTCAATGCTTGCATACTGCAGCTTTGCTACATGACACGGGTGAATAGCCACCTTAATGCCACTTCAGCACTGGAGACGTGACACTAAGGTGGCGCTAAGACAGCACCAATGGCATGTATATCTGCTCCTAAGTGATGTGTGAGAGGGTGCAGCTTTTACAAGACAGTGTTAAGACACAAAAAGTGACTTGACACCACCCTGTAAATGGCGAGTGGGCATTGCTCCACCAGAGCATCAGGTCAAGTGATGCAATAGTGGTGCAAGGGCCTTGTAAATGTTATGTTATGTTATGTTATCATTACTTATATAGCGCATAAAACTGCCCAGAGGCCTTGTAGCGCTTTAGCTGCAAACGGTTAGTGTCACCCTCTGAAATAGGGCCATGCGTGTGGGTAATGTGCATTGGCTATGGGGAGTGATGCAAGATGCATATGTGTTGATGAGCAGTGATATATGAGTGACTATCAATGTGCACAGAGTGTGTTGAGTGCATTGTTTGTCCCATGTTTATTATGTGTTGTATGTGTTATGTTACATCTGCTGGCTTACCTACAAGCATTCCACTTCCATATTGTCCATCCTGGAAATGTTGAATGATGATTCAGTGCCTGAAGATGAAGGCATCATGACACTACCAGGAAATTTTACTAGGACATTTGGAAAGAGGCCCTATGGTCCAAAATGGCCTGCACAGTAAATGGTCTGACCAGGCGTTAAAATGTTTATGCTAATGCAGGCTAGCGTCATTTTTTCCTAGTGTGTCATTTTTCAAGAGGCTTGTAAATCTGACGCTGGTGGGCTAACGTCATTTTTTACGAGTGAACACCTACCTTGCATATCAATTTCGGTAAATGGCGCAAGGTTAGGCGGCACTCTCAAAAAATGATGCAAACAGTGTAAAAGTGGCGCTAGACATGTCTGGTCTGCCAAACACACCATCTGCACATTCATAGAATGGTAGCTATTCTGGTTTCTGTACACCTGTTCATTTCTGCGGGAGGTACAAATGCCACATGTGTACCATCAATGGCACCAATGATGTTGGGGATATGTCCTAGGGCATGGGTACTCACAAACTTTTTCTCGGGGGCCAAAATTGCAGTATGGTTTGCGGCCGAGGGCCGCACTGAAGTGACAGCGGGGCTTAGAGGGGGCGGGGCTTAGAGGGGGAACAACCACCCTGCCCCCTTTTTACAGCGCCATCTGCACACTGCGCCATCTGCTCCCACCCCTACCCCAGTAACACACACAGCGCCATCTGCACACAGCGCCATCTGCTCCCACCCCTACCCTAGTAGCACACACTGCGCCATCTGCACACAGCGCCATCTGCTCTCACCCCTACCCCAGTAACACACACAGCGCCATCTGCTCTCACCCCTACCCCAATAACACACACTGCGCCATCTGCACACAGCGCCATCTGCTCTCACCCCTACCCCAGTAGCACACACTGCGCCATCTGCACACAGCGCCATCTGCTCTCACCCCTACCCCAGTAACACACACTGCGCCATCTGCACACAGCGCCATCTGCTCTCACCCCTACCCCAGTAACACACACAGCGCCATCTGCACACAGCGCCAACTGCTCTCACCCCTACCCCAGTAACACACACACAGCGCACACACACAGCGCCATCTGCTCTCACCCCTACCCCAGTAACACACACACAGTGCGCACACACACAGCGCCATCTGCTATCACCCCTACCCCAGTAACACACACACAGCGCAATCTGCTCTCACGCCTACTCCAGTAACACACACTACATTAAAAACAAATAAATAACCAAAGAGCCTTACCTGACTCAAAGCACTGTAAAGATGCCACAAATGTAGAACAGCAGGCAATCAGTTTGTTGTGAAAGCATGGGGTGGGGGGAGAGCCTTTCCTGATGGTTATGGGTCGCAGCCGAGGCTCACAGTGTTCAATTAGAGCTGGGATTTTGCTACGATTGGTAAAGAGGCTACAAGCGTTTTCCTTTTTTTGTCGGAAAGCTACCCATTTAATGTTATTAGGTGTGGTATGTTGGATTTACGAATGTATTGACTAGTGCCTGCAACTCTTTTAAAATACGAAAAGATCGGTGCAGGCCCTGAAGAACAAAGCGATGTATCTGTCCTCGGATTGTTCCTAATGGGGGTACATTATTCCGTGTAATACCAGAGTGGCACTGTGGAAGCAGTCAGTGTGTGCCTTGAGTTAATGGCAGCACCGCTATGCCTTTTATTTATACAGAGTGCAGCTGGGTGCGAGCTGATGTTGGGAAACACCAAGGCCCTCGAAGATGATGTACTTTCATCCATGTCATCCTTAGTCTTTGAAGGTTTGCTATCAATGGAAACATAAAGTACAAGAGGCACTCATTATAACATGAAAAATGTCATGTTATAATGAGTGCCTCTTGTACTTTATATTTGCAATAGTGCTTTTAGCATCTATCAAGACCTTTTGGGTGTGGTCTTTCAAGAGTGCACCATTTCGAGATTTGACATTCTTCGTTGATATTCACCTCGCTACCCAGAGCGCCTAGTTTTCTCCCAGTACAATACACCCACACGTAGTTGCTATCAATGGAGCCTGAATGCCTACCAAGAGATTCTTACAGCACCACTCCTGATGCACCCACATTGAACTTTGTACATAGATTTCACCGCTGCTCAGGATGCGACATCCCAATGGACATTGTAAATAGACTCCAACACTGTGAGCCCAGGTGGGACAGAACTAACAGTGTCCGAGTGCATTGTAACCTCGTGAACAGGCAATTGAGGGATCCGGACTTTGTCAGCACTGCCATTCATGCTGAGAATAGTCTGGTTAAACTACGAAGGAATGCCTTGATGCTGTGCTGATTGCCCCCAGCTGCACCTGTCCAATCTTCATATCCGGTGAACTGCCTGAAGATACTCAGTGGTGTTTATTTTAGTTTTATTCTCTCCCACAGGTTGGATTTTTTTTTTTTATTATAACGTTTTGGAGGGATGTAGAGTCCAGATGGACTCATTCTAGTGTTTTGAGATGAAGTGCTTCCACCAGCCACTCCTCCAGGGCAGGCTTCCATACTCACCCCACATCCATCCATTACAGGTGCATGCCGGTTGTAATAAGCACAACTATGTGTCCATGTCATCATTCACAGTAGCATGAGGGCCTAGGACCCCCCCAAATACTACAATAACTAGAACACGAGTACTGTGAAAATCAAGAGACGGGAGTCAGTGCATTAAAACTGTGGGTTTAAAAATGAAAATTAAATCAGAGGACAAATTACTCTTTTCCCCGCTAAACCGCTGAAGCTCTCCGACAGTGTGAACGACCTCAGAGTTCACTAACAGGATGTTCTGTGCCAGCAGCCAGAACTGGGGCAAAAAAAACGTAAATTAGGTCACTCACTGGTAATCTTAATGGTTGCAGAGGCTCAGATTTTATGTGACAAGAAGCGTTTGATTAACGACTCAATGGTATTTTTGTCAGCATTTAATCACAAGCTGTGCTATATTTTGTCACGTGGCACTGCGTTGACCTTTGTCTTGGCACGGAGGCCTGGAAACCGATGTGTTACGTTAACTATGATAGGACCAAACTCTGCCACACAGGGAGTGCCAGCATTTTGTATAAGTAAGGTACTTTCATAATTAAGGCAGTGCGGCCCACTTCAATACACTGTTCTTTATTTAAAACATGTTTTTCCCACTTATTGGCACACGGGCGGCTGCAATTGAAACTAAAGCTCAAAAGCATGGCCTGGGCAACCGTGCAATGTTTTCTAATGTATTGATGTTTTGCAAAAATATGCAATATGGTAGAATAAATATAAAAAAAACTTGAAAAATAAATGTATGGCTCAGCAGCCTAGATACATCCTCCCCGAAACTGAAATGCGCTCCTTTCAGGCACCTGTATTCTTGTAATGAGGCAAAATACTGTCACTCAAAGTTTGACAGCCAGTGGCTCAAGTGGGCTGAACCGCAGACCCCTGCTGCAGTAGAATGATGTAGTGGGCAGACACAAACTGTGAATTACAGCGCAAGACGGCTGTCTCAAAGAACCCTATGTGTACGTAAGTGTATTTGCAATATTACGTTTTTTGTAAAAAGCTGAGTCTGACCTTAAAAAATCAATTGCACTGCAAACATCAATGCATTAATGCAAAGGCTTCCACAACTTGCCCCTTCTATGAAGGAGGAGAGAGGCCTGAAAGGGGGCCACGTGCAGTGACTTGAATGCAGATGCAGTGCCCGTTATTATTACCAATGTTGCTTTCAAGCCTGTGCTGCACTGCAATAAGATATGTATTTTTAACATCTTAAAGCGCGTGACGTCAGAGGTGTAAAATGAAGGCCATGTGCACATTAAAGGCTGCTGATGTACGGTTAATTCACCGGCATGGTATAAGAGTTGTTGTGCGTCTCGCGGGCCGCCAAGCTAGGTCCGTGGGGCCGCTGGCGGCCCGCGGGCCTTACTTTGAGTACCGTTGTCCTAGGGCATAGAAGTCACCTTTCACTGTGGGCAAATCTTCCACCTGAGGGAAAACGATGTAGCTGCACATGTGTTTCAGCAGGGCAGACAACACTCTGGACAACACGTTAGAGAACATTGGCTGGGACATCCCTGATGCAATGGCCACTGTTGTTTGAAAAGACCCACTTGCCAGGAAATGGAGTACAGACAGGACCTGCACTAGAGGGGGGATTCCTGTGGGATGGTGGACAGCTGACATCAGGTCCGGCTCCAACTGGGCACATAGCTCATGGATTGTTGCACGATCAGGTCTGTATGTGACTAAGATGTGTCTCTCTTCCATTGTCGACAAGTCCACCAGGGGTCTGTACACCGGAGGATGCCGCCATCTCATCACCTGCCACAGCAGACGTGCCCTATGGAGGAGAACAGCGAGCAGAGAGTCATCCAACAATGAGGTATCACAATGTCTTATTTTCAGAAACTTTATGAATCCGCAATATGCCGGTATCTGTCTATATTGCCGGCCTAGATAGGTGTGTCGCAGTTAACATCCATCCCATGTGGCCTCCTGAAATGGCGGCTGCCTGACCTGTAAGGTTGGACAAGTGGAAATGAGGTAACTGCGCTGGCGTTGTACACCGTCGGGGTGGGCGGTCGAAGACCGCGGCGCAATTCTGCATTGGTTAACATTGGGCCCTATGGGTGCCAGGGTCCAATGACGATGTACGCCAGCATTGACAGTACGCACCGCCGTGGACCTGACCACCATTTTCTGTCTGTTCACTCACTTGATACCTGACCTTCAACAGGAGAGGACCTACTCTGCAAGTGCTGCTGTGACCTCAGTCTGGAAGCAATGATGGCTCATGTGTCTGGGGAAAGGGCCCCTGCATTCACTTCAGAGGAGTTGGAGAAACTAGTGCATGGGATCCTCCCCCAGTACACACAACTGTACGGTCCTCCAGACAAACAGATGAGTACACTGTGAGCATGCTGCATGGGCAATGCCTGTTTGGAGTGGTGTGGATGGAAGATACATGGGGGGGGCTCAGGCCCACATGTGTGGATGGTGATTGTAGGTGCGTCATGGCAAGGGTGAGAACTGGGGGGCAATGAGTATGACGGTCCGGACGGGTAAGCAATTTCCTTTCCCCCTGTACCATTCCTCTAGGTCAGTGCCTACCAGAAGAAGGGTATTTGGCGAGCCATCGCCAAGGACGTCCGGACCCTGGGGGTCTACCACAGACGGAGCACACACTGCCGTAAAAGATGGGAGGACCTGCGCCGCTGGAGCAAGAAGACGGCGGAGGCCCAGCTGGGGATGGCTTCCCAACGTGGGAGGGGTGCCCGTCGCACCATGACTCCCCTGATGTTCTGGATCCTGGTGGTGGCCTATGCAGAGTTGGATGGGCATTTGAGGGCATCACAGCAGCCACAAGGGGGTGAGTACACTCTCATTCAGCTGACTCTGCGCGCATAACGAGGTGTCTGGTTGGGGGAGGTGGGCTGTGGGTTCCCCTAGGACAAGGCGAAGTTGGTAGGCAAGGTCCCTTGTGAGGCAGGCTATGTGGCACCCCAACCCCACCAGTGGTAAGAGCCATCTACACCTAGTCAGGCTCCTGTGACTTCCAGGTGTACAGGAATTGGTCTTGGGCCTCGTACCACATGGTCAGCTGAAATTTGTAGGAATTTGTAGGAACTGTTAGTGCAGCGAGGGCTGCTCCCTGTGTGTTGTGTCCGCCAACGGTAGTGGTGTTGCATGCACTGAACATGTCTTTCTTCTGTCTTCCCCCACTTTTTGTAGTCTCCCTGTTCTTGTTTGCGATAGCATCATCAGGCGGAGGAGCATTGGCACCACAGCAGGAGGGAGCTGCAACCCACTTGGCCTTGGAGGGCGAAACAACAGAGTCTGAAGCCACCAGTGGGACGGGGTGTGATGGGAGCTCCACGGCGGGGACAGGAGCAGACAGCAGTGACAGCGACTCCTCCTCTGATGGGAGATCCCTTGCGGTGGTGGGCACCTCTGTGCCCACCGCATCAACAGGTACAGCCGCCACCCCCCTACCAGCACCGCCCTCCCAGCAGCCCCTCAGCGTGTGTCCCGTGCCCACTCACCCAGGAGGGTGGGCATATCCTTCGCCCCAGGCACCTCAGGCCCTGCCCCAGTCAGCCCTGCTGCCCTCAGTGAGGAGGCTATTGACCTCCTGAGATCCCTCACTGTTGGGCAATCTACCATTGTAAATGCCATCCAGGGTGTTGAGAGGCATTTGCAACAAACAAATGCATACCTGGAGGGAATTCATTCTGGGCAGGCAGCCCAACAGAGAGCATGTTATGCTCTGGCCTCAGCACTGATGGCAGCCATTGTCCCCGTGTCCAGCCTCCCCCCTCCATCTTCCTCCACCCAGACCCAATCCCCTCTACCTCAGCCTATCCCAAGCACACCATCAGTCCAGCATGCACACTCATCAACACACAAGAGTGTCCATGGCAAACATAACCACCACACATCCCACAGGTACTCACACAAGCATCATACCCATGCACACATACCAACATCCACTGCCTCCACTGTGTCCCCCTCCTCCACGTCCTCCTCCTCCCTCCCTGTCTCGTCTCCGCTCACACCTGCATGCAATACATCCTCAGCCACTACCTCCAACACCAGTACGCCCATCACCACACTCCGCTCATGTGCAATCACCACCCCATTACCATTCACATATCCCAAGTGTCCTCTCCCAGTGTGTCAGTGAGCCCTCCTCCCAAAGTACACAAACGCAAGCACACACCCACCCAACAGCCATCCACCTCACAACAGCCTCTGGACCATGCACCTTCACCCAACTTCAGCAGACGTACACCTCCTACAACCACTACCTCTACCTCCACTCCCAAACCCCCTCCATCTTCCCATCCCAGTGTGTCTAAAAACTCTTCCTGGCTAACATTGACCTAACATTGACCTCTTCCCTACACCCCCAGTCCTTCTTCTAGGTCCAGGCTTTCCAGGTCCCAGCCCAGCACCCCAGCCACAGTGGTGCCAGCAACTGCGGGGTCATCGAGTGCGCCACACATCAGGGCTGCCAGTGTGCCACGTAGTGAGTGCAAGGACATTCTGCCACCTGCCAAGGTGAAAAAGGTGCCCAAATCCCGGAGGGAGAAGCCGAAAGTACCTGCCACCAAGGGCTCAGCAAAAACCAAAGGGGATGGTGGCAAGACAACTGCGGCACCATCAAAGCTGGGGAAGGGCAAAAAGCTGAAGTGCAGGTCAGGAGAGGGCATGGTGGCACTGACTGAGGGACCAGTGTCACACTTTCTGTCCACGACCACGCCAACCTGTACGACGGCGAACACTGCTAGCTGCCCCGCCACCACAACCGCCACCTGCACCGTCACCTGCACCGTCATCGACAGTCCCCAGCCTATTCCCCAGTGGGCAGCCGTCCGAGGCTGCAGCAAACATCCTGCTGTGTCCCTCTGCAGGTGCTGACCCATGCACTGTCGCCAGCACCGCCAAAAGCACTGCGCAACAGACACCGCCGCAAGCACCGCCGCGACAGACACCGCCGCAAGCACAGCCACCTGCACCGCCCCCGGCACGTCTACAGCCTCAGCGATATTCCCCAGCCTCTTCCCCAGTCGGCAGTCATCGGAGGCTGCAGGAAACGTCCTGCTGTGTCCCTCTGCAGGTGCTGACTCATGCACCGCCGCCAACACCGCCGCAACAGACACCGATGCAAGCACCGCCACCGGCCCTGCAGCGTCCTCTGACACTGGCACCACCGCTGATATGGCTACCATCCCCAGTGGTCAGTCGTCTCAGGCTGGACGGGAGTTCCTGGACCCTGGGCAGCTTCCATGAGGCATTTCTTCCATCACAGTTGACACCTGCAGGTGGAAGGCGCAGCCGCAGCAGTGCGGGGTATGTCGCTGCCTCCATGGTGTATCATGCTACCTGAACCTTGCAAATCTCGTGGCACACACACCCAGGTGAGGGAATTGTACCGGCCACACTGCACGTGGAGCACTCTGGGCACCATGCCCCCTCTAGATCCATTGGAGAGATGCATCCACTACCTCAGTCCTTGGCAGGATGAAGCACTCTGGGCCCATGCCCCCTCCAGAACCAGTGGAGTGATACATCCACTACCTCAGTCCTTGGCAGGATGAAGCACTCTAGGCACAAGGCCTCTTCCAGAACTAGTGGAGACCGTTATCCACTTGAGAGACTGTGGCTTTCCACTCCCCAGGATAAAGCATTGGGCAAACCACCCAATGGAGAGACTTGAGAGACTCTGGCTTTGCACTCCCCAGGATAAAGCAGTGGGCAAACCACCCACTGGAGAGACTTGAGAGACTGTGGCTTTGCACTCCCCAGGATACATCAATGGGCATGGAGCCCCCTCGTGCAGCAGTGGTGTCATGCGTTCATCAGGCTGAGGTGCCACCCCTCCCCTTCCCCCTGAGGTGCCTGTATATTTTCGATCTGATGCCCCTGCAGTGTTCTCTCCGTTTCCAGTCAGGTATCATGTGTGGACCTCACCCATGCATTTTGGGCCTAGTTGTCCACAGACACTATCCGGACTTGTGTAGTTGGTGTACATATTTGTACATTTGTATGTACTAAATTTTGACTTTTGACTAATGGATTTTTCATGATTACAATGGTTACAATCATTTCCTTTTGTCCTTGCGTTCTTCCTGGGGGTGGGGAGGTGTATATATAATGTTGCTGCATGTATTTGTGTGTATTTAGTTGTGTGTGAGGGTGAGGGTGGGGGGTTGCGTGTTGCGTGTGTGTCACTCTCTTTCCTCCCCCTCCCATGTTTTGTAGGTGCAGTCCTCACCGTGGTCGCCCCCGCCGCCGTTCGTACTCCTGGTAGAAGAGGAGGTAAGCCAACATGGCCAGTACGTGTAGTTTGGGCTCCATGGCGTCCTGGTTCCTTGTTGGGTGTCGAGAGGTGAGTGTTTTCCCTTCTGTGTACTGTTTCCGCCGTGCTTTGGATAGCGTTGGCTCCACCCCAGAAAATGGGGCGGATAGGCCTCTTGTAATAGGGTGGGCGGTACTATGTCTCGTGCCTGTCTGTTGGCGGTGACCGCCGCGCTGTTTGTTTCTACCGCCGTGGCGGTCGGAGTGTTAAAGTGGCTGTCTATGTTGGCGGTTTCCGCCACGGTCGTAATCCCATTTTATTTTCACCGGCCTGTTTGTGGTATTACAGCCACTTTAACACCGACCGCCAGGGTTGTAATGAGGGCCATGGTAACCATTTGTAAGTAATTGCAAACCCTTTCCTACCTAGGCCATACACCCATACATCAGTCTTCACATGTATATCCAGATTAGCTGCAGGCATGTGTCAAGACAGCAGATTTATGTGACAAGTGTGTTAGAATGTATATAGGAAGTGGGACAGACTCTGCCTTCATTCCACCCAGACAATAATTTGGTGTTGCAGTTTCCCATTTTATACTTGAATCCTGGCTATCAGCCATATGTATGAAGAGTGGATCAGTAACCATTGCTGCTTTACTTGTCTAGCAACCCTAAGCGCACTCTACAGCCATCATGTGTGTGCTATGTATGAGGTACAGCACACCATGTGACAGGGTTGGGCCCAATGTTAGTGCTGGAACGTAACTCCATTGATGTACGGTGCAGGCTTAGGCTCAAACGTTGGTTCCTAACCCTGAACGGTCAATGGAGGTCCATTGATACCAATTGACTCCCCCCTTGCCACATGTGCTCAGTGCTGGCATAGCAGCTATCCACCTGAGATGTGATACAGTTCAGTTCCTATTTTTCTAATGCACCATTTGAAAACAGCCACTACTGTATATACGCCCCCATTGCATACATCTCGTCAGGCATAGGGATGATGTGGGGAAAGGGGTAGGAACTTGTACACTGCCCACTTAACGCCACATATTTTATGTGGTGCGTGGATCTAGGTCTTCGAGAGATACATATCCGTGAGTTATGTGACACTGATGTGTGGCATGGAGGCGCTATACCCTATACATCACAACCTATGTTCCAACGATCTGTGGTACTGTTGTGTTTATTTCCTGATCTCTGAGGTATGAGCAATATTCCAATGGTATATGTGGGGAAAATGAGTACACCATGAGCATTCTAGTGCAAAATGATGTATTGGTGATAATTACAAAATGATATTATTTGTACAGTGTCTAGGTGTGGAGGTTCTGTATAATTTGTTGTCTCCTACGAACTCCAGCAGCAATGTTTTGTTGCTCCCCCTCCAACTGTGCTGCATAATTGTCATCCTCCTGTCATTGTGGACATCTACCAGTTAATCCAAGGAACATTTGTCCGTATACATATGTTATGCAAGATACACGTATCATCTTGCATACCATGAGTGCTGCATACAGAAGTCTTCCTCCTATCAGGGCCAGGTTCCTGAACCTTGACTTCAGGAGCCCAAAAGTCCTCTCCACCACATTTCATATCTTTCTGTGCCCTTCATTGTATGCCCACTCCTCCACCATTGTAGGGTTGCCAAAAGGAGTCATCACCCAAGGCTGTATGACGTAACCTTTGTCGGCTGCAAATAAATGAGAGAACATGTGTTGGCAATGCATATTTGTGGTTTTGTATGTTCCATGGCAGATGTTAGTTTTAGGTGGAGTGGTGACTCCAACATGCCTCTGGTATTGTGTTTGTTCCTGTTTTGTAGTATGGTTCCATTGGTTTGTGTTGAAGGACATTACTATCATGGGTTGTGGCTCAGGGACCTGGTGATTGTCAAATTAATCCAAACTGACAGTTCAACCATGCCAAGCATGTGTTGTCCATATTTGAGGCTATGTCCTATTGTTAGTGGGACCTACCACCTTCTTGCACCACAATAGTGTCATTTGTATTGACACCAAGGTGGCCCCACAAAGCCAAACTCAGGCCTCCATGTTACCATGTGGCACTACGCATGCATTGTGACACTTAGTGACAATTTCTAGCAGATGCTGGCCATCATGTATACAAGGGTGTGATTCACACAATTGGAGGAGTAGTAAAATAGCTGCAGTGGAATGTCCAAGGTTCCTGTACATGATTTATCACAGACTCTTTCAACATATGCACAGTGCAGGCGTTGGGATGGGGCACACCATATTTTTGCATGGGTCCCTAAGTACTGTGCATGAAAGGTCAAGTATGTTCTCAATACTCCTACAGAGTCCTACAATGGCATTAATTATCTTTACAGTATTTCACCTAATGTGCGCCATGGTGGCCCATTACTTGTATACAGTGCACACATAGTTATGATATTGGTGCTGACAGAAGCTTGAACACCATGACAAATGTGGGGCTGTGCTTATGTGTGACTTTCTTTACATTGACATGGCCTATGCCATTCCCATAGCTGAGCTATTCATTGTTTGGTGAAATGTGTGTGGGATCTGTATTTAGTTGTCAAACAGTGGACATTTTTAGTGGTTTGGGTTCAGCTTCTTAGAAAAGGGCACATAGCTGCACCTGTCCTTCATGTGGTGTGCCAGTCAGGTTGTGGCTGTATTAAGTACATATGGATGTGTGATGTGCAATGAATGCGGTGTATTGTGGCATGTGGCATATGTATTGTTGTCTGTACATCTGTGTTAGCCTGCCTGTTAGACTTGGCATCGTCCCCCCCTAACTTGTTGCCTCTGTTTCCCAGGTTGTTGAAGTGTGGTGGACTCTGTTTTTGCTGTTTTGTTACTCTGGGCACTTTGCCACTGCTATCCAATGCTAAAGTGCAAGTGCTCCTATATAGAATGTGTATGTAATTGGATTTCCATGATTGGTATATTTGATTTACTGATAAGTCCCTAGTACAGTGCACTAGAGGTGCCCAGCACCTGTAAATCAAATGCTAGTAGAGTGCCTGCAGCACTGGTTGTGCCACCCACATTAGTAGCCCTGTAAACATGGCTCAGACCTGCCACTGCAGTGTCTGTGTGTGCGGTTGTAAACTGCCAATTCGACTTGACAAGTGTACCCACTTGTCAGGCCTAAACCTTCCCTTTTCTTACATGTAAGACACCCCTAAGGTAGGCCCTAGGTAGCCCGATGGGCAGGGTGCAGTGTATGTTTAAGGTAGGACATATACTAATGTGTTTTATATGTCCTAACAGTGAAATACTGCAACATTCGGTTTTCACTGTGGCAAGGCCTATCCCTCTCATAGATTAACATGGGGGTTGCCTTTAAATATGATTAAAGCATAGATTCCCTTTAGGAGCGGATAGACATGTGGAGTTTGGGGTCTCTGAACTCACAATTATAAAATACATATTTTAGTAAAGTTGGTTTTGA
The DNA here is from genome assembly GCF_031143425.1 of Pleurodeles waltl. Classification (NCBI taxonomy): domain Eukaryota; kingdom Metazoa; phylum Chordata; class Amphibia; order Caudata; family Salamandridae; genus Pleurodeles; species Pleurodeles waltl. The sequence goes on from NC_090440.1 coordinate 1,016,403,314, forward strand.
GACTGTGTGTTTGAAAATGCCACTTTTATTGGGCATTTTCTTGCTTAAACCATTCTGTGACTCTGCCTGTTTGTGGGTTCCCTGTCTGGGTCAGTTTGACAGCTGGGCTGTTTGCACCCCTCTCTAGGCAGTGACACAAAGGAAGCTGGGGGGTAGCCTGCACATCCTGGTGAGCCATCTGTGCTAGGAGGGAGGGGAAGAGTGGTCACTCACACCTGAAAGGGCTGTGCCTGCCCTCACACAATGCAGTCTCCAACTCCATGTTGTGTGTCTGAGGCCTGGACTGGGCAAGGCAGGATTTTACAAACAAGAGAGACTTTCCTTTGAAGTAAGCCTACTTCAAAGGTCAAAATGGGTAGAAATAGGGCACCCAAAACCAGAGACTTTAGATCACTTCTGGACATAAAGAGGAACCTCTGCCTGGAGAAGAGCTGAGGAGAAGTGCTGCCCTGCCTGTGACTGTGCTTTGTGGAGCTATCCTGAAGTTGCTGCTTCTGCCTGGTAAAAGGGGACAAAGACTGGACTTTGTTGTGCAGTCTTGCTTGTGAAGAAATCTCCAAGGACGTGTCCTGAACTTGCCTCCTGTTGTTGAAGTCTCAGGGCCATCAAAGACTTCCCCTGCCAGCACCTGGACTCTCTGCTGAGACTCCTGCCCTGCCAAGTGGTGTCCTATCCAGTTCCTGGGGCCTTGACAGGTGAAGCTGGTATACCAAGATTGAAAATCCATGCACAGACCGCTGTGTGGGGAAAATGTTGACGCACCTTCCAAGACTCGGCTGAGAAATGATGCGCTGCCGGCTTCGTGGCTGGAATCGACGCTCCACCTGCATCGCGGCTGGAAGTTCGACACATGCAGCTGGAGAAACGACATGCAGCTGGAGAAACGACGTGCACGGTTTTGCTGATACCGTGTGGCATGATTTCGACGCAACCCTTGCTGGGCTTGGAAAAGTGACGCAAATTCTGCCCGGATCCAAGTGCTTGCCCGGATCGACACATTGCTCTCCTGCGGGGAGGAAAAACGATGCACGCCTACCCGACTGGAGGAGGAGAACAATGCACGGTCTCGCTTGCAGGTGAGAAATCGACACATTGCTAGCCTTTTCTGATGCACACTTGCACATGCATGTTATTTTGACACTACTTAGGTACTTTTCAATGCTACCAGTGTTTTCGCTGTTTTCTCAAGTATTTAAGACTCTTTTGCTTTTAAAATTAATAACTTGACTTGTGTATGTTGGATTTTTGACATTTTGGTCTTGTTTTGTTTATATAAATATTTACTATTTTTCTAAACCTGTGTTGTGTCATTTTGTAGTGTTTTCACTGAGTTACTGTGTGTGTTGGTACAAATACTTTACACCTAGACTCTGAAGTTAAGCCTGCCTGCTCCTGCCAAGCTAGCAAGTGGGTGGGCGGGTGTTAGCTGAGGGTGATTCTCCTTTGCCTTGACTAGAGTGAGGGTCCTTCCTTGGACAGGGGGTAACCTGACTGCCAACCAAAGACCCCATTTCTAACACTGCCTATGTGTGTTTAGTGTGGTGTATGTCTTGTTTGTCCTACAAAGTTGGTGTGTTGTCTGAGTACTGATTGGTATGGTGGCTTACCTACGAGTAGGTTATTGCCATATTGGCCATCCTGGAACCGCTCACTGATGGTGGAATGCCGTAATATGTAGGCATTGTGGACGCTGCTGGGATATTTGGCTGGGATGTTTGTGAAGAGCCCACAGTGGTCCACAATGGCCTGCATATTTATCGAATGGGTGTGTTTGCGGTTCGTATAGAGGTGTTCCGTTGCAGCAAGTGGCACAATTTGGACATGGGTGCAGTCCATTGCACCCAACACATGCAGGAATCCAGCAATTAGATAAAAACCTTGCTTGTTCTCCTGCTGCAGTTGCTGGGTGTTGGAGAAGCAGATATGGTGGAGTATGAGGTGGATGATTGCATCCAGAACCTTTGGTAGGAAGACAACAAGGATAGCTGGAAAATACCAGCCACTTGTTCACCCATTGTTTTTGAATTATCCTGATGCCAGCATATGGAGAACAGCAAGGAGTTTGGTCATGCCTTTGTGGCTGCTGTGGTGGTGTTTGGGATTGCTGTGATGGTGCTGGAGGGACCTGTTGTCATCACTGTTGTCTGCGGTGTGTGTAAAGCTGGAGCATTAACTGTTCCATGTTGTCCAGGATGTTGCCAATACTCCTTTTGTGTGTTTTCCCCAAGTAGTTGTGTGTGTTGGCCTCATTTTAATGCCTGGTCTGACCAGACATTGAACTTTTACGCAAATTGGGCTTTGCATCATTTTTTGTGACCGATTTCTTTCTGTGCGTCATTTCAGTGTTGGGCAGTAAATATGTTGCTAGAGGGCTAGCGTAATGTTTTGGAAGGGATACCTTGCATATGATTGTCACAAAATGACACAAGGTGGGTAGGCAGTCCCATAAAATGATGCTAACTCAGATATTTTGATGCTAGATGGTCTAGTGCCACAATATGTATGTGGAGGTAGGTTTGTGCCGCTTTTGTCTAAAAAAATGATGCAAAGGCGGCACAAACCTTTCATAAAAAAAACAAAAAAAAGCCACGTGCTGCTGAGTTGAAAATATCCCATAATTATTAAAGAGGGGTATCTGCTCCTGTATTAATTACAAAACATCCTCAGCAAAGGAGGTACAAGATAAAGGATAAACAGCATCAAGTAAAAGAAAATGATTAAACCTCCATCTATTTTATTTGAGACATGCTGGGAGCAGATTCAGGTCAGCAACAATTGAGACATGATCAGATATTACAATAGGCTCAATGTTGGCTGAAATTAGGTTTTGTGCTAAGGGATTACTTAGGAAAATATGAACCAGCTGTGAAGGGTAACCATGGGGGGAATAAAAGGAAAACTCTTTTGCAGTGAGATTACATAGGGCCAGATGTATGAACGCTTTTTGCACTCACAAACGGTGCAAATGCCCGTTTGCGAATGCAAAAAGACATTTCAGAATGTATGAAAGACATTCTGAACGCAATTTTAAGGAATCGCTAAAATAGTGATTCCTTAAAATTGCAACCCTGTTTAGAGAGTCGCAAATTGCGACTCTCTAAATAAGAAATCGCAAATAAGGATTCCTTATTTGCGATTTCTTAGCACATGTAAGAAGCAAATCCTAAATCCGAATTGGGCATTTAGGAATCGCTATTTACCACCAAGTTGAACTTAGTGGTAACCAAGTGCAAATTTTAAAAATGCATTTAAAATGAATTTTTAAAATTTACATGTAAAGCACACGTGCCCTTTTGGCATGTGTGTACCTTACATGTTGCAAAAATGATTTTGGGGTGCAGCAGAGGGGGCCTTAGGCCCCCCGCACCCTGGGGTTTTGCATTTCCAAAATTGTGATTTCTAGTTAAGAAAGTGCAATTTTGGAAATGCAAAAAATTCACGGATATGGGCCTACAGGCCCATAGGTGCGAATGGGGCCAGTATCGCAATTTGCAATTCAGTAATAGCATTTGCGATTTTTAAGAAATCGCTATTACCGATTTGCAAATGTGATATATTGCAGTTTGCGAATCAGAAATGGCGATTTCTTAAAAATCGCTATTTCCGACTCGCAAAAGGCCTCCTTGATACATCTGGCCCATAGTCTCCATGTGTCCACTGAATAGTTCTGAGAGACAGCAGATTGAAATTGTTTGTGAGATTTATGAGGACTAAAACAAAATTGAGACTGGTGATCAATAAATGGGTCTATAATCTGATTGCAGTCACCACTTGAAAGAAAAGTATCATTCTGATACTGTATACAATTCCTAGTAATAGTAGGCCAAAATAAATAGTCTAGTACACTTGGACTATATATATTAAACAAGTTGAGAGGAATATCATTAATCAGCAATTTAATAATCATCCATCTGCCATCTGTATCCCTTTCCTGAGTAAGAAGTGTACATTTTAAATGTTTGTGACACAATATAATAACACAATTCTTCTAATTGGGTGTAGGAGAAACAAAAACCAAACCCACAGAAGTTGGTTTAAATTTTAAGGCCTCAACCTCTGCAAGATAAATCTTCTATAAGAAAACTACATCTGGGTTATAGGAAGCCAAATGGGATGAAATTATCTGCCTCTTTATTGGGTTAACAAACCCTTTGAAATTCAAAGTAATGACTCTGAATGTTAATAACAACAACAAAGTATAAAGTTACACGGTGTACAAAATTGCAAGTAGCAAAAGTAGATGGACAGGGAGAAGAAGGAAGATTATAAAAGTACCAGATGATGAATACAGGAAGAAATGGAAGAAAAGGGAGAAAAGTAAAGGAGAATAATAATAATAATTACAATAGAAGACAGTAGATGTAAAAAATGATGACTGAAAGGTAGACGGGGTGGTGACACACAGATGAAGACTGCACATCGTACAGGGGACAACAAACCACACTGAAACGTCACATAGAAGAAGAAGAAAATGGACACGGTAGAAGTATCGCTAATTTGCAAGGGCAGTAAAAAGGAAGAGATATGAACATTCTAGTCAAAGAACCAAGGAAATCAGCTGCTGACAATAAAATGGTATATAATAAAAGTTAAAAGTTAGAGCCACCATACAGTTTGCATTACAGTCAACGTAAGGATGAAAGACCTGTCCTATTCATCGACGAAGCAGAGAAAGAGTTAATATATTTCCTGAGGCTCTCAGAGTCATCAAAGGCACTCTTTTTTTTCTGAAACATGATCTTAAAAGAGCAAGGGTGAAATAAACCATAACTTCCTACTAAAGCTCGCAAATCAGGACAAAGCATGAGGAATTATTTCCTTTGTTAAGTCATAACCATGGATACATCCTGTGAGAGAGAAATCTTAGCACCAGACCATACTAAATGTATTTTTTTATTTAGCTGAGTTCAGAACTTACAGATGGTCTGTGAATTGCAAGGATAAGATGATCACTCCACGAGGTTTGGATGTAGCAGCTGAGGAGGCAAGGCGAAGACCGAATCTGTGAGCACGTTGGATGTTTAACCTGGTAGGTTAGGGTAAGTCAAGAAGCTTCAGCAGAAAAAAATAAAGAAGGCAATAGGATCTTCACCCTCAAAACCCTCAGGAAGGCCACACAAATGTAAGTTATTTCCCCTCTTCCTATTTTTCAGGTCCTCAGCCTGTTTCCTCAACACTAACACATTCTTCTCCAAATCTGAAACCTTAGTAGACATGTCCTGTATCTCACTGATATTTTTCTCAATCAAAGTCAGTCTGAATTCCATATGTGACCATTTATTATCAAGGGTTTGAATGCAAGTTTTTGTTTCTTCTATTAATGGATGTAAGGCTCGAATTTCCTCCAAAACAATCACTTATGACACAGGAGACACAAATTTTGGTAGGGAAAGAGGGCCATGCTTAAGTCGTGTAGAAGTAGAGGAGGATAAATGCTCTTTTATTGATGAGATTGTAGACATTGTGGAACAAGAGATGCCCGGTAAGACCATTTTGAGAGCAGAGTATGAACCATCCATTGGAGGCACCATAGAGGGTAAGTTAGATAAGGCTATGTTATGGCTTTTTCTGGACAATAATGGCTTCCTAATTCTGTCCATTAAACACTTCAGCAGACCACGGCACTTAGAGAAGTGATTGCTCAGTGAAACTTATTTTATAGAGTTAGAGGAGCTCTTCAGGGATAGGAGTAGCACAGAGACACCAAAATTATGCTCAAAAGGAGGAAACACCAGCCATGAAAATCCAGTCATGAACAGAGAACGAAGTCCTGTGAGAAATAAATGTCAGGGTTTCAAGGCGGTACTTACAGAGCCATCAGCTTATTTTCAATGAAGCAGCACCATAGAGCAAACAAATGTACCTTGGGGGTTAAAGGTGCGCTGGAGTGAAAGTATTACGAACGTTGTGCAAATCAAGATGGTGGACATGACAATTCCAGCAACATCATTAATTAAAAAAGAACTCAAGCAGCCACAAGTAATCCCCAAAGTAGAAAATCACAGGTAAGGAGATGTTCTGGTGCCTGGTATTGAATAATGCAAAGTGAGAATCTGGCAATAAATCCTCCAAACACTGACTTCAGCAGACAACAGGAAACTTATGAGGTATACAGAACAGGCTTTAAAGCACCAATTATGTATTAATTATTGAAAAAACAACAAAGAAACTTAATGCACCTAAAGTATTTAAAGTACCTAAGCGGCTAAGGAAAAAGTGACTCATAATGTGAAATTGAAAATGACGGCCACATTATTCCTAGTGACCCCATCTGGTGAAAAAGAGCTCCCATTGCCATAAAGGAGCTTCAAAATAATATAAAAAGGTCAGGAGATCTTCCAATATCCGAAGAAAGCCATTCCTTCACCGCAACACTGCAGAAGTCTCAAGTATAATCTCAGCAGTTCCGGCGCAGAACAGAGCTCAAAGACTAGGCAGCCATCTTGAGTGGCATCCTAGCCAGGACCCCAATATACATTTATTTTTATCACCGTAGTTATCCCTTAGGCACCTCCACTCTAAATCTAGGGGAAAGCATGTCCTTTTCCCGCCCCTCATGTAGCTTTTTTACTTCATTTCAACAACACTAGAAATTCTTACAGTAAACAGTAATGGAGTATCTATAGAAAAGTAGATGAAAAGCAGATCTAACTATAACTACCTACGAGTGACCGACATTATATATATATATATATATATATATATATATATATATATATATATATATATATATATATATACACACACACACACACAAATATATATATATATGTAGGTTACCCTCTGTTCAAGCAAGGACCCTCACTCCAGTGAAGGCAAAGGAGAAACACACCTGTTTAACCCCCACTCATCCCCTTGGTAGCTTGGAATGAGTAGAAAGGCTTAACCCAGAAGCAATGTGTAAAGTATTGGTACCAACACACACAGTGATTCAGGGAAAACACTACAAAATGGATACCACACCAGTTTAGACAAATAGGTAATAAATCAAACAAGACCAAAACGACAAACAAATCCAACATACACGTCAAGATATGAATTTTCGAAAGAATAAGAGTCTTACTCCATAGAAAACAATGCAAACGTTGATTTTACACAAAGTACCTGATTTGCACAACAAATAGAGCCACACAGGTGAGCGTTAGTTGGATAAGTCAGTGATGTGTTGATGTTCTACTTGCAAGTGAGGCTGTGCGTTGTTTCTTCTCCGATCGGGTCAGCAATGCATAATTTTTCTCTCCCACATGAGAGTGATGCATCAATTTCGGAATGGGCACCTTGGATCTGCGCAGGCTTGCATTGGTTTTTGATGCTGTTTTGCTTTCACTATTGACTGAGCTGACAAAAATCTCTGGAATGCACTTCTTAGTTTTAAGAAGACATTTATTATTTCTTCACCATGAGGTTCCTAAAAAGGGATTAATAGGTCGGAGGCACACGTTTAAAAATAGTCACAGAAATGAAAGGAAAATATATCAAAATGATTCTCAACTGCAATGTACACAGCAAATATATGTGATTATATTATAGCATAAATACAAAACAAAGGATAAAGTCAAAATTCATCACCGTAGGGCCTGCTAAGGCTCTTCATCTTTCTCATGCCAGCAGGTTGATGACCCCTGTTCAACTGTGAGAAAGAGATATCCACCCTCACGGGACAAGTGTCTGTGTCAGGCATTTGACGTCCAATCCTGACCGAGGTCTTGGGAATTCCCCTTGCTACTGACCAGGGCCACTTCCTTTATAGCTTAAACAATCATGGAAAAAGCCTTCTGCAAGGCCTTTCCCTCTCAGCTGTAAATATTCAAAACATGCTAGCTACTGTAGGTCAGAGTTGGAAGAAAAAACGTTGAACATTGGCCAACATTCCAAGGCTCCCTCTTCCAAGGCCAACCTGTTCCCTGCTCTGAAGAAAAACAAACAAATATGCGCTTCCTTATGATGCTATTGTGTTCGGTAAGAGAAAATATGAAGAACACAAGCTTAGTTTACCATGTGGAAAAACACAGCTCATCTGCAATGTATCAACTGCAATGTCTAATGCCACGATAAAGCCAATAGGCAGCTAAACTGAATACAAAATGTAATGTATAACGCCACGATAAAGACAATAGGCAACTAAACTAAATACAAAATGTAATCTACAACTGGTGAACATTGAACAATTAATATCAACAGTGGTGAAACACAAAGTCATTGGTCAAACCTACCTATTTTCACTACAGATGCCCAGCAATGATGCATGTGAAATCTGGCCGCACAGTGATGGAAAACCGTTCTATGTGTGGTTTGCATTGTTATCAGCAGCTTCAAGCGGGTTTCTCCTGCCACAATGCATCGATCTCCCAGCTGCAATGCAGGAAGAGCATCAATTGTAGCCGCGAAGTGCGTGGTGGTGCATCTTTTATCAGCTGCTTTGCAGATGGTGCATAAAAATTTTACCTGCATGGCATTCTGTGCGTGGATTTCAGCTCTTGTTCTGCCACCTTCACCTTTCAAGAGCCAAGGGACTGGATATGGCACCACTTGGCAGGGCAGGAGTCTCAGGAGAGAGTCCAGGCTGCTAGCAGAGGAAGTCTTTAATGACCCTGAGACTTCAAAACAGGAGGAAAGCTCAGTTTAAGCCTTTGGAGATTCTTCCCAAGCAGGAATGCGCAACAAAGTCCAGTGTTTGTCCCCTTTCACAGGTAGAAGCAGTAACTGCAGGATAGCCCAACAAAGCACAGTCACAGGCAGCACTTTTCCTCAGCTCTTCAGCTTTTCTTCTTGGCAGCTGTTCCTCCTGGTTCCAGAAGTAATCTAAATTTTGGGGTTTTGGATCCACTACTTATACCCCTTTCTGCCTTTGAATTAGGCAAACTTCAAAGGAAAGTCTCTGTTGTTTACAAGATCCTGCCTTGCCCAGGCCAGGCCCGAGACACACACCAGGGGATTGGAGACTGCATTGTGTGAGGACAGACTCAGCCCATTCAGGTGTAAGTGACCACTCCTTCCTCCACTATACCTCAGATGGCTCATCAGGATATGAAGGCTACACCCCAGCTCCCTTTGTGCTGCTGTCTAGAGGAGATTCACAAACAGCCCAACTGTCAGTCTGACCCAGACAGGGAATCCTGAAACAGGCAGAGTCACAGAATGGTTTAAGCAAGAAAATGCCTACTTTCTAAAAGTGGCATTTTCAAACTAACAATCTAAAAACCAACTTCACTAACAGATGTATTTTTTAAATTGTGAGCTCAGAGACCATAAACTCCACTTTTCTATCTGCTCTCAAAGGGAAACTGCACTTTAAGGATGTTTAAAGGCAGCCCCCATGTAAACCTATGAGAGAGATAGGCCTTGCAACAGTGAAAACCGAATTTGGCAGTATTTCACTGCTAGGGCATTTAAAACACATCAGTACATGTCCCACATTTAACATACACTGCATTCTGCCAATGGGGCTACCTAGGGCCTGCCTTAGGGGTGCCTTACATGTAGAAAAAGTGATGGTCTAAGCCTGGCAAGTGGGAACACTGCCGGGTTGAATTGTCAGTTTAAAACTGCACACACAGACACTGCAGTGACAGGTCTGAGATATGTTTACAGGGCTACTCATGTGGGTGGCACAACCAGTGCTTCAGCCCCACTAGTAGCATTTGATTCACAGGCCCTGGGCACCTCAAGTGCACTTTACTAGGGACTTACTAGTAAATCAAATATGCCAATCAAGGAAAAGCCAATTACACATACATTTTACACAGGAGCACTTGCACTTTAGCACTGGTCAGCAGTGGTAAAGTGCCCAGAGTACAGAAAAGAGCAAAAACAGAGTCAAGTACATGGTCAAAAAATGAGGAGCAGAGGCAAAAAAGACAGAAGAGACCATGCCAAGGATGCCAGGTCTAACAAAAGATATGTATAGTCAGTGAAAAAAAGCAAAGGTTATAGGGACATTTTAGTTAGGTTTACATTTTAAAAGTAGAAAACCATAAAAATTAACCAGGTATAGTTAGAGTTATCTGAAGTAACTATAACTCGTACCCTAAGGCAACTATAAACTGTGCCCTCGCCATGCACAGTTTTATCGTCAAAAATGTTACTGCAAACATTGCAGTGATATTATCGGTGATGTTATTGAAGATATCATGAGTGCCATAATTTGTGGGGCAATTAGCAGTGCATGGTGAGGGTGAGAGTTATAGTTACCTTAGGCATGAGTTATAGTTACTTGAGGTAACTCTAACTATAAATGATTAATTTCTATGGTTTCTTACATTTAAAATGTGAGCCTAACTATAACGTCCCTTTAACCTTTGTTTTTTTCCAGTGACTTTCTATATTTTTTAATGTAGAGTCATTTCCATTACTATGTGCGTTGCAGCGGTTGGGTCCAGGCCCTGAGGCCAACCCCCTATAAGCACCCATCCTTGCATCATGCAAGGTTTTTGCCCATGCACAGCGGAGGTTGTCCGCAAGACCTGGCCCTCAGCCAGACCGTGTGGCAAATACCCCTAACCACCCAACTCTACATTGCTCACTGCTCCTCGGCAGTGCACGGCCGGATTGGGCCAAGGCCTCCCTGAGTGTGAGAAGAGATGTGAGAGGGTGTATCTGGTGGTGGGAATGTCTGTGAGAGTATCTGTATGGGAGTGAGAGTGTGTACAACAGTGTTTTAATGAGTGTATTAGTGTGTGTGCGGGTCTGCGAGTAGGTGTATGAGGTTGTCTGTAGGTGTGTGAGTGGGTGTGTAAGTGTCTGAGTGGGTCTGTGAGTGGGTGCGTGAGAGGGCTTTTGAGGCTTTGATGAATGATATACTTAGAATGAGATGCTTCTGGACAAATTAAAAAGAAAAATGTATTTCTCAATTAAAAAGAGTAAGAGCCCCTTTCACTATGAACCTTAAACCTTGACGTTGAAATGTAATTAAAGAAGAACAAAGACCACTGACATACCTGGAGTAGAACCCTCAATTTTTAGTGTGAGGGGCTGTGACCATAACCCTTAGGCACAGGTGATTCCTTACTGTGATACTTCCAGACATACCTGTGACAGTCAATCCGTGCATGTAATTGGAAAGAAATGTGAATGCTCCATCACTAGGAAGGTTTAACAGTCGTCAAAACTCTAGTAAATAAACAAACACACTGCCAAGCGATACTAGGATTTGAACCTTCAGCCTACTGAGTGACATCACAAGACCTTGACAATTAGGTCAGAAATGACTCTGTTCCACTCTTCATTCAAACATAACTATAACATTCTTATCAAACAGCTTGCTAGTCTGACATTTTGAAGTCATTGTATAGAGAGACCATTTCAATGACAATTTTTCCCTCTCTCCCATCCCTTTATGGGATGGAAGAGCGCCAGCAGTCCTAGCAGGCTCCCCATGTCCTGCAGAAGCCAGCATTGCTCCCACAAACAGGGAGATTATTTAAATAGCAGAGAGAGAGAGAGAGATTTGGGTGTAGATATAGATATATAGGCTTACTACAGTGGTATTACTTCAAGAGTACATGGTATGTTGTTTTCTTGTTTACTTATTGGCCTAACACATAATTGCCCTATCTTTCTTCCTCAAACTCCTCCACAGTAGCTTTAAAAATGTTTACCTCTCAGTTTAGATACCTCATGTCAAACTCTATTCTTCGGATTAAATGTAATATTCTAGAAATGGTTCAGTTTTCGAAATCAGCATTAACCACATTTTACCATTTAATCTTTACTTCACTTTACTGGCATTGGCTTTCCCTTTGGAGTACGATTGCATTGGATATATTTTGGATGGCTAGGTATACACCTCAATTCAGTGTTTCATTTCTCACACATTACAATGTATTTTCATCATATTCCATTCCTGTAACACGCACTAATAATTTATCATGTCTAAAAAGTAAGAAAAGAATTATTAAATCAATGTTATGATGGTTATCTTAAAATTATACCGGACATCAATCGAGTAATAAAAATGCCTAAATGTTTTACAGCTGAATTTGTATCTAGTCATCATCGTTATTACCGCATACTTGCTGAGCCTAATGACAGATGAGCCTGCATAAATACTCCATGTGACATTCAGCAGACGACTAGATGAAATAACATTTTGAAGGTGAAGTCGCAATCACTGTCAAAACCAGAACCTAACATTTAAACAGGAAAACTTTCAAGACCAGTCAAACAGTTTTTTACCTACGTAGGCAAGAGAGTGCACCTCAGGCCCATGACAACATAAGCTAATTTGATTGCACATGCTGTTAAATCACTCCAAAACAAATTTGAAGATGTACTTCCCATATTGTGAATGTAATCTCACTGGAAGATTAAGGGCTCGATGTATCATGCGTTTTTTTCAGTTGCAAACGGCCCGATTTGTAGAATCATACCGTTTACGATGAAAAAATGCATTTAGTATATATTAACTCCAAATTGAGATTTGGTAACATGTTACCGAATCACAATTTGGAATTGTGAATACATACCGTTTCAGTATTAGAAAAAGGCATTTTTCCTAATACTGAATTCCAGTAGAATGTAAGAATGTTTCGACTAAATGCTGTTTCACATTTTACCACCTATTTCAAGTATATGGTCATCCATTCGCAAATGGGAAGGGGGCAACAAGGGTCCCCTTCACCTTTGTAAATGCTTGTAAAAAACAGTTTTAAGAGCAGGCAGTGATCCCACAGACTACTGCTTACTCTTAAGAAATGAAAAGGAAACTAAGGGGCATATTTATACTCTGTTTGCGCCGGGATTGCGTCGGTTTTTTTGATGCAATTCCGACGCAAAACTAACTCCATATTTATACTTTGGCATGGAGTTTGCGTCATTTTTTAGCGTGGACACCTACTTTGCGTTAATAATATGCAAGGTAGGCGTTCCCGTCTAAAAAATTGACTCTGAGGCATGTGCGCCGTATTTACACTCCTGGGCAAAATTCATGCCCGGGAGTGGGCGGGTCCAAAAAAATGACGTCCGGCCGCTTTTGCGCCGTTTTTTAGCGCCTGGTCAGGGCAGGCGTTAAGGGACCTGTGGGCTCGGAAGGAGCCCAGAGGTGCCCTCCCAAGCCCCCAGGGACACCCCCTGCCACCCTTGCCCACCCCAGGAGGACACCCAAGGCTGGAGGGACCCATCCCAGGGACATTAAGGTAAGTTCAGGTAAGTTTTTTTTTTTTTTTTTTGTGGCATAGGGGGGCCTGATTTGTGCCCCCCTACATGCCACTATGCCCAATGACCATGCCCAGGGGACATAAGTCCCCTGGGCATGGCCATTGGGCAAGGGGGCATGACTTCTGTCTTTGCTAAGACAGGAGTCATTTCAATGGGGGTTGGGAGTCGAAAAAAATGGCGCAAATCGGGTTGAGGCGAAAAATTTGCCTCAGCCTGACTTGCCCCATTTTTTGGCGCCCAAGCTCCATATCCCCCTATGCCGGCGCTGCCTGGTGTACGTCGTTTTTTTTCACGCACACCAGGCAGCGCCGGCGGCTAACGCCGGCTAACGTCATTGAATAAATACAGCGCCCGCATGGCGCTTCAGAATGGCGTTAGCCGGCGCTAATTATTTTGACGCAAAACTGCGTTAGCGCAGTTTTGCGTCAAAAAGTATAAATATGGCCCTAAATTTTTCATTTTTAAACACATCCCATTTTCCTTTAAGAAAAAGCAATCACAGATATGGTGGTCTACTGAGCTCAGCAGGCCACCATCCCTGTGATCGCTGCGATTCCTAATGGGTCACAAATTGCGACCTCCCTCACTAATATTAATGAGGTAGGTTGATTTGTGACCCACTTGGAATTACTAAATGAAACCCTATGGCCCAGGTTTATGACAAAGTAGTGCAGTGCAGTGCTGTGCCAAAAATAGGAGCTCTGCATTGCACCACTTTTGAAGCGCTGGGATGCACGATATTTACAGGAATACGGTACACTGCTGCGTTTCCCTCTGTCCCGGTGCTGAATTAAGCAGCCTGCCCCAAGGCAGGCATCCTTGCACCATAGTGCAAGGGTATCAGTATTGAGGGGACAGATTATTTATGTGCAGGAAGGTGTGTCTTCCTGCACATAAACAGGGTATAATTGTGATTTGGCAAATCTATGTTGGAGTTTTTTCTCTCGCTGTTGAGAGATTATCCTCGGTAATCTGGCTTTTGGTTGGTCTGATGATGGTTTGCTTCACTGTAATGCTTCGGTGAGCTTCTGTAGGTCTTTGTCTTCATCATCAATGTCAAAGAGTCCGGGAGCTTTCAGCAGAGCAAACTTGGAAGTCAGGCCGAGTCGTGTTTCGAAGTTGCTGGCTTGACTCTCAACAAGAAGTCTTCTTCCTTGGGGAGCATTCTCACAAAAGTTGTCTAAATGTTTCCAAAGTTCTGGATCTTCTTCCAGAAGGTCTTCTTTGGGTCTCTAAGGGTCCACAAGGCCCACCAAGGGTCCAGAAGCTTGGTGTTGCCTCTTTGGAGAGTTGTGACTTCAATTCCCAAAATACAACCAGGCAAATCCTTTAAAGTCTAGTTGAGATGATCAGCTGGGCTTGTCTTTGCAGGAGTTGATGAAGGTGACTCTTGGTAGGTCTTTTCTACCTGTTGCTTTTGAAGAGTCCACTACTTAGTCTTGGAAGCAAGTCAGAGTCCTCTCTTTGGTGAAGCCCAGAGTGTGCAGCAGGTGCAGTCCTTGTGAGTGCAGTCCTTTCTTGGTTCAAACCAGGGGTTCAGCAGGGCAGTACTTCTTTCGATTTCTTCAAGCAGGGATCTGAGGTGAAGTGAGGTCTCCCACATTTATTCCTCATACTGGGCTGGCAAGGAGGGAGACACCCCTAACCAATGGGGTTCCGGTTGCCACCCTCTGTGATGACCAGTTTCTGGGAAGTGTGGCATATTTCTGGCCCAGAATGTACTTTTTATCAAAAATCATAATAGAGGTCTAGTTGTAGAGAGAAGGCAAGATGGCGGCCGAGTGATTCGTATCCGCAGGCTATGTGCCGTGCTTCCAGAGCCAGCTATTGGCAGGATATAAGTTTACATCCGCTTTGGTGTTTTGTTTATTTCTCGGCACACTCAGCAGTGATCGTGTTACAATGTTTCACTGTTCTGTTGAGGAAATGTGAAACACGGATGCTGGCGAGAGGATCAAAGGCGGCTCCCAGTGGAGCTGGAGCTGCTGTCAGGCAGTCTCTGGTGGTGCAGGAGAATGAAAGATGGCAGGAGAATCTACATAGATGGCAGGTGAGCGGATAGAATGAAGACGGCGGCTAATGCGAAATCAGTGAGTGTACCCTTAGGGAAATTCATTAAAACAAAAGCACACTCGGATATGGCAGCAAAACAAAACAAGAGTGCAGGCAATATTGTAGAAACTGGCGGGATTTTGTAGTCAAATGAGAATACATTGAATGATGACTTTTTGGCTGAGCAAGAGGATGGAAGAGTACACAAAGAGCTTCTACAAGCTGTAAATAGTGGCCCCACCCCGCACATGTAAACTTGCCCATGGAGGAGACGGCTGAAGTGGTATACGATGAGGGCAGGAAATCTGAAGCAAGTAACAATTTTGCTTCTAGAGACACTTTTACCCCTGCTGGGACACAGGTTCTGAATCGTCCCTGGCTCATGATTTATCACTAGCAAATACAGATAGGAAATCGCAGAAGGATGAACAAATCCAGGGCAAAGGGGGACTGGCTCGGAAAATTGTTCAGGATAAAAACTTGGGAGATACATTTTTCTCTCTGTCAGACCAAACTAGTTGGACCAGAGATGAAGCCACTGAATCAAGGGAGGAGAGCAGCCGGGTTTGGAAAACTTCATGGTCTGAAGATGACTCCAAGACAACTATGCCGGGTGAAGATGAAGATGAGAAATCTGAATGGGGGAAAGGGCCAGTTCAACTTGAATGCTTGAGGGCTGCGACAGTCAAAAAATGATGAAGAAAATAACTTCTTTCTCATGTTCACCTGCCCGTCAATTTGCTGCTAAAGCATATAAAGCCTTACAATGGGATTACTCCTCTGTGTCTGGGCTTGGAGGCCTAGGTTCTCTGGGCAACTCTTTAACACTGACACAGCTCAAATTTCCTTGGAAATGACACACCAGACTATTATGGAGCATCAGGAGGAGACAAAGGCTGAGAATTGCAGAACACAGCGAGCTTGCCGTAAAATGCAGAGACCTATTCGACGAGTGGCTAAGACCTGCACTGACTTTGCAATATGCAAGGAGAGGCTGAGACCCGTATATCTAAATTGGAAGATGACGCCACTGCGCAAGGGGAGATTAGAGAATCTTTGAAAAGCCAGATGGAGGGCATTCACTTGAAACTGGCAGATCTTAAGAACAGAGCAAGGCAAAATAACCTCTGAGTGCTGGGCATTCCAGAGGGGGTGGAAGGGGCAGACCCATGGAGATTTGTGGTGAATCTTTTCAAGGAAGCCTTCCCAGATCTAGTGCTATGGGATTAGGTAAAGGAATTTCAGAGAGCCCATAGATTCCCCTTTAAATAAAAAATAAAAAAAACAGATATGGAGGGAGGGAAACCCAGGATTATATTGATATGTCTTCATAACTTCTGGGCAAGACAGGCTGTGTATGACTTAGCTCATCCAGATCACAAACGTACTGGTTCAGGTTGTGATTTTTTTGTCAGGCTGGATTATTGTCATGTCGGTGGAGAGAAGATGGAGGCTTTGACAATTAATCTCACCATTACAGAACAAGGGTGCTCACGCTTTCTTGATGAGCCCAGCCTAATTGAAAGTGATCGCTGGCGGCAGGCCTTGTTTTTTCCTTTCTAAAGTGAAGGCTAAGGAGTTCCAGGACTCACTCTGACAGTTAACTGAATCGGACGATAGTGGGCAATATGGCTGCTATCGCGGAACTAGGCTCTTTCTCCCCCTTTTTTCTCTTTTTTTTTTTGTATTAAATGACACCTTACCAGAGGGATAGCAATATATGAGGGATGGTAGTATAATTTTGATGATATAGGTGGTCATTCCAACCCTGGCGGTCCATGACCGCCGGGTTGGAGGACCGCGGGAGCACCGCCGACAGGCCGGCGGTGCTCCAATGGGCATTCCGACCGCGGCGGTAAAGCCGCGGTCGGACCGGCAACACTGGCGGGCTCCCGCCAGTGTACCGCCGCCCATTGGAATTCTCCAAGGCGGCGCAGCTAGCTGCGCCGCCGAGGGGATTCCGACCCCCCCTACCGCCATCCAGTTCCCGGCGGTTCTCCCACCGGGAACCGGATGGCGGTAGGGGGGGTCGCGGGGCCCCTGGGGGCCCCTGCAGTGCCCATGCCACTGGCATGGGCACTGCAGGGGCCCCCGTAAGAGGGCCCCTAAATGTATTTCACTGTCTGCTGCGCAGACAGTGAAATACGCGACGGGTGCAACTGCACCCGTCGCACAGCTTCCACTCCACCGGCTCGATTCCGAGCCGGCTTCATCGTGGAAGCCTCTTTCCCGCTGGGCTGGCGGGCGGCCTGAAGGCGGCCGCCCGCCAGCCCAGCGGGAAAGTCAGAATTACCACCACAGTCTTTCGACCGCGGAACGGTAACCTGACGGCGGGACTTTGGCGGGCGGCCTCCGCCGCCCGCCAAGGTCCCAATGAGGGCCATAGTGTTGAGGGAGATGGGTTGTGGGTCAGTGGAAATGGGAGGGGAGCATAAATTCATCAGAGGAAGGAGCTGGCTGGTCCTGTGCCTTCTAATGGTTGGAGGGGATGGGGGAGCTCAGGGGGTTCAAGGGCTGGTGAATGGGTGGGCAGGGAGAGAAGAGAGAAGGGAGGAAGGTGGGGAGGGACAGATGGGGCTAGTGGGGAAGCTGGGGTTAAGGAAGGACAAGGTGAATAACCAAATGACTGAATATAGACAGGATGTTCTTATTGGAATTGTAGCAAATGAGTATGGCAAGAGACACGGATGATACGTTTTTTGGGACAATCTACTATAGTTAAATTAGGAAGCTTGGGACACCCAGAGGAAAACATGTGGCTCATAGATTAAGAATATGCTCTGTCAACATTTGTGGTTTAATAATCCCCAAAAGGAAGGTGGATGTGGCCTTAAGAGCAATGCAAGCAGATCTGGTCTGCTACAAGAGTCCCATATTCCCTGGGGGAGACAGGAGGTATTGAGAGGGTTAGGAATGACACTTTTAGCCTTCACACAGCAGACGGTGACAACACGGGGAGTGGCAGTTTTGGCCAGATGTTCTATATGTAGCCCAGGTCGCTCCCTGGTAGATAAAGGCGGCCGCGGGATCATTTTAGAATGCAAAGCAGGTGCAGCTAGATTTACCCTTTGCACCGTTTATGGTTCTAACTTTGATGAAGTTGAAGTACTTGATATAGTAAATCTAGAATTAGCCTCCTGGCCACTCCCATTGGTAATCTGTGGAGACTTTAACATTCCTCTTGAAGTTAACAAAGGTTTTACACCATCGGATAGATATCACGGACGCAAACCCAAGGTGTATAAGGCTCTGCGAGGTCTGCTACAGGGTCCTGCCCTTGTGGATGCATCGGAAAAACTAAAATCTCCGGACCTGGCTATACATGCTACTCTTCCCCTCACAATAAGTTGGTACACTTTGATTATTTTTTTACCTCACTAGCACTAATTTCCGGAGCAGAGATAGAACCTACCCCTAGAATTTTATCAGATCACAACCCATTGTGTTTGGCTATACCCCTGACTGGATTTTGTAGGCTGCACCGAGTTTGGATGTTTGATAAAAAATTACTATGGGAGCCAACCTGTTTAGACCATATGCGAGTATGGTTGAAACAGTTTTTAGATGTTAACAGAGATACTGCGGCCCCTGGAATAATTTGGGATTTTGGTTTACATCTGCAGAAAGAGAGGTAGGTAGAGGTTAGTAGTCTAAATCAAGAGCTCATACAGGCTGAGAGAAAACTGTGACAGAGCATAAAGAAGGGGGAAGAGTTCAGCTCTGCTCAGGCCAAGGTAACAATACTTAAGGCAAAGTCCAACCAGCACTTTAGCAAGGTGGCAACAGAGAAGTATCATATGTCTAGGGCTGAAAGCTCTGAGTAAGAGGAAACTACGGGTAAAATCTTAGTCAAGCGAGTTAGGCAGAAGCCTTAGACAGGGATATAGCAGAGATGGTGTATTCTCAGGGGTGTAAGGTGGACAAGCCAGAAGAGAATATGAAAGTTTTCAGAGACTTCTATGAGAAGTCACATTCTGATGACCTACAACAACTAGCTGGGGGTTACGGGGATCTGTAAAGTTCCTGAGGGGTGGGAAAACAGGCAGACTTACTGAGGCATAGCAAAACATATTAGACGCCCCAATCTCATTGGAAGAAATTTACGAGGCCATGAAATCCTTGGCCTCAGGGAAAGCTCCAGGGTGGATGCCTTGCCACTAGAGTTTTTTAAAGTATTTTGGCAAGAACTACGAAAGGATATGTTATTATCGTTTGCAGTGGCCCATCAAGGAAGATCCCACTCTCTTGGGAATTAGCCACCATAGTAGTTTAAAAAAAAAAGATAGAGCTTCAAATGATTCTGGGTCCTATAGACCTATCTCACTGTTGAACTGCGATGGGAAAATATACGCCAAGATCTTAGCAAGTAGGTTGGCAAGGGTTATTGCTCCGTTAGTATCTAGAAGGCAACATGGGTTTATTCCAAAAAGAGGGACAGTAGACCATATTAGAAGAGTTATACCCCTGTTTGACTTCTCAGAAGTACAACAAAATCATTGGGCCTGATTTTGCTAGACGCTGACAACGCATTTGATTGTGTGGCATTGTCCTTTTTGTGGGAGGTTTTGAGATGGAAGAGGATTGGGGAGGATTTTTTAACAGCTATTAAAGGATTGTATAAAACCCCCAAAGCCCGGGTACGCTTGGCTGGCTTAGAATCTTAATTAATATTTATTTCAAGAGGAAAGAGACAGGGCTGTCCCTGCTCTCCATTACTATTTGCATTGTATCCCTTCTTAAGTAAACTAGAGGAGTGTATAGATATTAACCCAGTCATTCGCTATGGAGAGCGCTATAAGGTGCTGGCACATGCAGATGATGTGGTGGTGTTTACAACCAACCCGGAGGTCAAGGAAATCGAAAAACAGGCCAAGGTATTTGGAATATCCTCTGGCTATAAGTTAAATAAGGGCAAAACTCAGTTTGTATGCTCTCCTCAGACTATTATCAGAGAGAAGTGGGTTGTATCTGATGCTGTATATTTGGGGATAAGAATAACTGGCGCAGTTAGTCAATTAGTGGAGCAAAACATGGCCTGATGTTGGCCAAAATCAAGAAAGAATTAGATGGGATAAATCACTTACACTTGTCTTTTCTGGCTGGTTGCAACGTATTGAAAATGAATATTTTGCCCAAACTATAGTATCTTTTCTGTGCTGTCCCCTGGAGTTCACTAAGAGTTGGTTGACTAAGTTGGAGAGCATTACAAATAATTTCATGTGGGGATATACTAAATCAAGAAGTGTTCTGAGGTATTTGACACTGCCAAGATCCCGGGGCGGGTGGAAAAGGCAAAAAGGGCATTTCTTGCATCCAGTTTAAAAACCCAACATTACAAGATGATATTTAATTTGTATTATACGCCGGCTATGGTTTGCAAGTGGGCTGGTTCTGATGGCACATGCAATCACTGTGGGAGCGGGAGGCATATATTGTTAATATGTTTTATGCCTGCACTAAGCTGAAACCGCTACTACAGGCAATTGAGCAATTCCTTTGGGGTATTATCGGGGCGCAGGTCATTCTTACACCTGCACTAGTACTGTTGGGGTTGCTGGATTCTGCACAAACAAATGGGTGTGTGAAAAAAGAAAACTATTTTCTGTTTATGGCCATGGCAATATTGCGGCTGTGTATTGCTTCAGATTGGTTAAGGGTCGAGCCTCCAGAATTCGAGAACTGGAGGGTGAGATTTTTGGCCTCCCAAAGAAGCTGAGCTTATATAGGCTCAAACATTATAGGAAGCAATATCGGGGTGAACGGATCTGGTCAGCATTGAGAAAGCGGTTGGATTAAACTATGGTATGAATTGGAGTATCAGGTGTTATCAACTGTCTTTGGGTGATGCTTCGGTGTTTTTGATATATCTTTCAATAATGCCAGCCAATCCACCTTTTTTTTTATTTGGGACTTGTTTTGCTTTTTATTTTTCTCTTTTTTTTCCCTTTTTTGTTGTTGGTAATGCTGTCTTGCCCGCAAATAATAAATAAAAGAAAAATAAATCATAATGGAGAAAATGTCTCCTTGGAGTTCATGTCCGGCTAACCCAACCCACAGGTGTGGCTAACTGTTCCTTACACTCCCCTTCGAGCTCCACTCCTAATTCAATTACGGGACATCCATCTGGCTCGGGGTGCAGCAAGTGGGGCTGGACCTGTGTTCTGTGCTCTCTGTCTTTCTTCCTTTGAAGACCAGTTTGGCTACCCAGCTCCTGTCCTGTGGTGGCATCTGCAGGCAGCAGATATCCTCCCACCAGGTGTCTCTATTGGTGCAGCCCAGGCCACTTCACACTTTATTAGAGCAGCTTAGCTCAGCTTGTCAAAGGTGTGCTAATCAGAAGAGGCTACTAGAGGTCTGCTTTAAGTAACTTTAGGAAATCAGTTCTAAAACTCCTTTACCGTAATATAAAATCTAACCTTAACAAGTTGTTGGATTTGTTGTAACTTTGATCTTGCTACTTTGAATCACTGCTGTAGTTCATTCCTGTCAAAGGTTAGATTGTATTAGAGTTTAATAAAGCCTTCCCATGTTAGCATATGGAGCTACCAGTTCTAAAATGAAAGTGCCTCCCTAGGGCATGTAAAACATATTTTATAATGTCCCTGCTTTTAATTACAAGACACCCTACCCTTGGAGCACCTAGGGCAGTCCTCAGGCGTGACATATTTAATTAAAGTGTATTTTAGACTTTGGAAGTGTGGCTAGCTTTAAAATGACAGCAGACACTACAGCAAGGTACAGTTAAGTGCATTAAATCCACTGGGGTCTCCATACCTGCATGCCCTAACATATACTAGTGATTTATAGGTAGGCTGTCTGAATCAAAAAACTAATTATCATATACCTGGGACTGGTTAGCAGGGCCCATGGCACATTCAAAGTCAGCAACCCCCAGTATCAGTCCAAAAATCGGGGTGATCAGGGCAAAAAGGAAGACTTTCTTACACAGTTCATAAGTTACAATCCTAATATAGCACAGTAACCTATGGATTGTTATTAAAGATGTGCATACAAACTTCATGGTATACGTTAGAACATTATGTTATTTTCACAGTCTTTCTTTATCCTAATATTTCTAATTGGGATTGTTTGGGTGGAAAGACATTCTTAGTAAATCCAGTCCCAACCACTGTGGTATTTTTAAATACTGAGTTATTTCTTCTCCAGACCAAACACACTTAAAATATACTGCCCGCTAGTATGGATGACATGATTTCCACACCTTGTAATCCTCCTTGTCTTATGTAATATTTCCTATTGACTGATTAACACATGTACTATACATTATTGCTGTATAATTTGTGTGTAATCTATAGTGCTCTGACTCTCTACGCTGGTTTGAGTAGAAACAAATTAAATACATGTGAGACTGGGGATATGGAGAGATGAGAGGAATTGCTGGAGGGTGGTAGCAAAGGAATCTGTGGAGAAAGAGGTCCTGGAGGGAGGCACCAAAAAAGATTGTTGTAGAAAAAGCTGCCCCTGCTCTGTCAGAAATACATTAGATATCTCATATTTTACAAGCCTACTATTTACTATGGCTCTGGTAATACAGAGGATTGGATATCTGTCAGGTTTGTCACCAAGTAACCCATCCAGTAAGCTCTAATACAGGCCCTTTGTTGTCACAACTATTAGGAATAAGAAGTAAAAAGATCAAGAAAAATAGAAAAGACTATCACCAGATGGCAATCCCCATGTGTGACCCCCGTGTTTGTACTCTCGCACTGGGAAACTACCCTTAGATTGAGCCCAACTCCAGGAAATGTATTTGTCATAATAAGAAAGAAGTAAAAGTACTTGTTTCTAACTCATAGTTAACCGTCATAAAATGCTCTTAAAACTACGTTTCAGGACAATGGTCTTTGGTCTGCAGGAGAGAAAGGCAAGTTGTGCACAGTGGACCTCATTTCATTAACTATGTGACCTGATCAAGACAGTGATTTTGAAGTAAGCCTGGCATAGGCCTAAAGCACATGTATTACAGCTTGGAATTTTTCAGTATTTTGAATATTATCATGTTATTATTTTATAAACCTTATTCAAATATTGGGTATTTGTGACCTAACAGCATGCATTCTGGATAATGTTCTCTTTATAATTACTAAAGAGCATGTTTTGAGTGTTTGTTTATCATCTTTCATTATTTTTTTATAGTAAGCTATGAAACTACGTGTTGTGCAGTAAAAATTATTAGCCATTACAGCCTGATATCATACACAGTAACACATTCAACAATAGATAGAATGAAAATAAAACCATATCACTTTTAATAATAAATGAAGAAAAATAACCAATGAATGATACATTAGGCACTTTTAGCTGAACTGAAAAAAGTCATACAGAATGAAACCTATCTTTTTCATATGACACTATGACCCAGATTTACGAAAGCTTTGTGTTGGCGCAGAGAGACACAAGTCAATACAAAGTGATACAAGCTCTTGGAAGAGTGTTTACTATCCACTAGAAAGATGCAGTTTACTCAGCACAAAAATCCCCTAGCTCTGTTTTACATACCTTTCTGTCTCTTTGTATACTGGGGACATATTTATAAGGCCCATGGTGCAGGGCTTTGCTGCACTGTCCTGCGCCACCAGGAAAGGGCAGGAATGCACCACATATACAAGATAAAGCTAATTTCTGTCATCTCCTCCTGCACTGGCGCACAATGGGCTGCCTCGCACCAACGCAGGCACCCTTTCACAATGGTGCAATGGTGTCTGTGTTGTAGGGATGATTGTTTTTGTGCAGGAAGGGATTTAACCCCTGCTTACGGTCACACCAACGCTCATGTTCTGTATTAAAGAAGGAGCTGAGCAAGCTTCTACGG
The DNA here is from genome assembly GCF_031143425.1 of Pleurodeles waltl. Lineage (NCBI taxonomy): Eukaryota > Metazoa > Chordata > Amphibia > Caudata > Salamandridae > Pleurodeles > Pleurodeles waltl. The sequence goes on from NC_090440.1 coordinate 1,016,427,354, forward strand.
CCCCTTCAGTAATAACAAATTGTACAGAGGAAAGGTAAGGTAGGTGGGTGGACATCTCCTTTGAGCCTTGGAGCACATTGTGCAATAAGGAAACTAGAGAGCAAGATCAGAGCCTGGGTTGACCCTAAGAACATAGTCTACTTAGGGAGTATTTGTTTCATCACATATAGTCCTGGCCCCTTGACATACCTCAATAAAAAATTATTGTCCAGAGATTTTCATTTTTGAGTTGTGTTTTTGTATCATTCGAGAAGTAATTTATCTTGGTAGACATTGGTAATCTGGGACAGTTTTTCTCTGAATGACATTAATAATAATGACGGATGTGTTGCAGTGATGATGTAATATTTAAGGAACCATGAGACCTATATACTTGATGTTGGTGTCCAAACATAGGTTTGGGGGTTATGAGTCTTATAGAGACAGAAAATAACTCCTCAGAGAAACCCTTCTGCCATTTTCCAAAATGGAGGCTTTATAATGATTTGTTTTAGCCATCATATTGGTACATTTTTTAAATATTGTTTTTGTTTCAAGTTTTTTGTTCATTGATTCAAATTCATAACATGAGCAAAGCAGGTGGTAGCAGAGGATCTTTACCTCCTGATAGAGTACAAAATCTGAGGACTCCTGCAACAAAGAAAAATGTGTCATATGCCAAACTAATCTGAAAGAAAAGCTAATATCAACTGCGGCTGCGTAGAAGAGAGTTTGAGATGCTGCAGAAATATGGCAATACAAAGTCCGCAAAAGATTGAAACTGATGACTGAAGAGTATCAAATGTTTTATCACTGTAATAACAAGTTCTACAAGTCATATACAACGGAAAAAAGCCTGGAAATAAAATACTAAAAAAATAGCAGAAACCAGTGATCACAACAATCATCTGAGTCTTCTGACAAAGCAATGACAACCAAACCCAATGCCCATACACTTAGAAGATTGATGGCTACCCCTTGTCCACCTTCAACAACTGATCAGAAAGTAGAGGATCTTCAATGTGTTATCTGTGGTTTAGCTAGAACAAGGACCAAAAGGATGATGAAGGAACAAAGTGCCAAGGGGCAGATTTATGAAAAGTGGCACTGCTTCTAGTGCAGCAGCACTTTTCTTGCACCCCTTAGCGCCCCCCCAATGCTACCCCATGTACACCACATTTAAAATTCATAATTTTTTATGCTAGTCCGGAGCTTTGCAGGATTAGCAGAAACAATTATGATGCTAATCCTGCAAAGGACCCAGAGAGCCATTGAGCACAATAGGAGCCTCTTTTTAATGTCTGCTCTGAGCAGGCGTTAAAGAATGCTGATAAAAATGACACAAAGAAATCTGTTAGATTTCTTTGCAACATTTTTTTGCCCCCCGTGCCGAAATGCCCCCCCTTGCATATACTATGCCTGATGCAGGCATAATGTGACACAAGGGGTTACAAAGTGACGCAATGAAAGCATTGTGCCACTTTGTAAATATGGCGCAGTGTTTTTGGCCTTCCAGCGCCACATCAGCATCATAAAAGTGATGATAATGTGGCACTGGAGTGGCGCTAGGTCCATATAAATCTGGGCTAAAGCATGTGAGTTTCAAACAGCAAACATGTTTTCATCTGCAGCTAATTTCTTCCAAGTTGTAGTTTTCAGCCCAGTAGCTGATCTAAACAGTGAGGTGAATGTATTTGTAGCGGATTTGCATGCCCACCCGAACTGCATGAGAAATATGAATATACAATGAGCTCCCAACAGCAATGTAACCGCCAGCCTTCAGTTAAGTTTTCACTCTTTGAAAAAACAAATTAAGTTTTAAAGCCACTCTTGGGTACTGACTACAGGGTCACACTCATTGAGATCAGAGAAATAATGGTCCATGTTGATGAAACTGTATTGATCCCTAATATTAAAATTAAGATTTTCTGGTGAGAATGTACAATGAAAGAATTAATTTTTGTAAGCCTAACACCTATGGTGTTCTCAGCAGATGTGACTCCTAAAGTTCTTACTGCAAAAATAAGTAAGAACACAGGATGCAGTAAAATCAGCAGGAAACATTTTAATAAACATCCTGAAAGATTCAGATTTTGGACTTAATGACAAATTTCACACCCCAGAGCTTCGCAAATCATGGGAGTCAACAAGAATGTCTGATGTTATAAAAACATTTTTTGCATCATTGTTTAATATCAGAAAAGTGAAAATGTTACAAACTAAGGGACAGATTTAAGAGTCTCTATTACTACTGGAGCGTCACTTTTCGTGATGCTCTGGTGGTGCTAACCACTGCTTCATATTTACCAGGTGGTGTAATGCCACTTTTTGTAGTGTTCCGCCTCCTTGTAAATATGGGCCCCTCTGATGCAGTTTTCTGTGTCAGTGGGGCATGCAATGGGTGTTGCAGTGGGAGTTCCACCCCAACACCCATAGCTTTTGATGCTGCCCAGATTTACAAGAAATCATAAATCTGTGGCAGAGCCAAAAATGAATGCCACCCCATGGTTAGCTTTAGCATGGCAAAACGAGAAGAAATGCTTTTATTCCTCCTTGTTTTTTGCTTTCCTATGTGTGCTGCATTCTGCATGGCGCTAGGTGCTCTTAAATATGCCCCAAGTTTACAGAGTTTGTCAAAGAATGTGAAGAAAAATCTGAACTTTTCAAGTACTAGGGAAATGTTTTACACATGATAGCTCTATTGAAAAACTTGGTGCATGCTGATCGAGAAGGTGATTGGGAACTACACATGAAGACTGTGGGGTCACTGAATACTGTTTCACAAATTTGATTGCATAAACTACCTGAGATATGGTTCCTGGTATTTGAAAAGAGTAAAGAAGCTGGAAGTGGAAAAAACATACCTCTACAGAAAATGTATTCAAAGACTGTTAGAAATGGGGTTTTTGGTTGGCAGTCAGGTTACCCTCTGTCCAAGCAAGAACCCTCACTCTAGTCAGGGTAAGTCACACACAATCCAAAATTAGCCTGTGCCCACCCTCTGGTAGCTTGGCACGAGCAGTCAGGCTTAACTTAGAAGGCAATGTGTAAAGTATTTGTGCAATAAATCATACAATAACACAATATAGCACCACAAAAATACACCACACAGTGTTTAGAAAAATATATAATATTTATCAGGATATTTGTAGGTCAAAACGAATAAAGATGCAATGTGAAATTGTAGAGATATCACTGAAAAGTGATATAAAGGGGGTCATTCTAACCCTGGCGGTCGGTGATAAAGTGGCGGCCAACCCGCCAACAGGCAGGCGGTCCAAAAAATGGAATTCTGACCCTGGCGGGAACCGCCAACACAGCCCGCCACATTAACACTCCGACCTCCACGGCGGGACCGACAAACAGCGCGGCGGTCACCGCCAACAGGCAGGCGGCAGACAATGTACCGCCCACCCTATCACAACTCACCAATCCGCCACCTTTTCCGGGGCGGAAGCCCCGCCGATAAAAACACGGCGGAAACAGACTACGAACGGGAAAACGCTCACCTATACACACTCCACGAGGAAGGAGGACAGCATGGAGCCCGAATTACACATCCTACCAGCTATTGTCTACCTGCTCATCTACCAGGAGTACGAACGCCGGCGCAGACGACAACGGTGAGTACTGCACCTACGACACAGGGGAGGGGGGAGGAGGAAAGCTTACGGGCACACACATACGCGATACACCCACCCCCCCAACCCACCCCCCCAATACCTACACACCAATGCAGAGCAACAAGTCAGAGTGACACCCCCCAAACCCCCCGGAAGAATGCAAAGACATAATTCAAATGAAGTTTAAAATTTATGTATAAAATAGGTTAATTTAAGTCATGGTAAATATGCCATATGAAATATACAAAAGAAATAATGAACATAGTGCAAAGTATAAACATAGTCAATAAGTCCTGCACAGTCCATTCAATATCCATAGTCCGTTGGCCAATGTGTACAAACACATGGGCAAAGCCCACACAGGAGACCGGATACCATTGGAGAGAACACTGCAGGGGCATCAGATGATAAAACAACAGGCACCTCAGGGGGAAGGGAAAGGGGGGCACCTCAGCCACATGAGTCCACGACGCCAGATCCACGAGGGGCCTCCATGCCCACTGTACCATCCTGGGGAGTGCAAAGCCACAGTCCATCAGATGGATAACCGACTCCACTGGTATTGGAGGAGGCATGGTGCCCAGAGTGCTTCGCGAACACCTGCTCGACACAGAACCGGCACTGTCAATGGACCAGCGGTGCTTGAGACGGCGGTGCCCAGCGGAGCGGTGCTTGAGACGGCGGTGCCCAGCGGAGCGGTGCTTGAGAGGAAGGCCCCAGCGGAGCGGTGCTTGAGACGGCGGTGCCCAGCGGAGCGGTGCTTGAGATGAAGGGCCCAGCGGAGCGGTGTTTGACAGGAAGGCCCCAGCGGAGCGGTGCTTGACAGGAAGGGCCCAGCGGAGCGGTGCATGAGATGAAGGGCCCAGCGGAGCGGTGCTTGACAGGAAGGCCCCAGCGGAGCGGTGCTTGAGATGAAGGGCCCAGCGGAGCGGTGCTTGAGATGAAGGGCCCAGCGGAGCGGTGCTTGAGATGAAGGGCCCAGCGGAGCGGTGCTTGACAGGATGCCCCAGCGGAGCGGTGCTTGACAGGAAGGGCCCAGCGGAGCGGTGCTTGAGATGAAGGGCCCAGCGGAGCGGTGCTTGACAGGAAGGCCCCAGCGGAGCGGTGCTTGAGATGAAGGGCCCAGCGGAGCGGTGCTTGAGATGAAGGGCCCAGCGGAGCGGTGCTTGACAGGAAGGCCCCAGCGGAGCGGTGCTTGACAGGAAGGGCCCAGCAGAGCGGTGCTTGAGATGAAGGGCCCAGCGGAGCGGTGCTTGACAGGAAGGCCCCAGCGGAGCGGTGCTTGAGATGAAGGGCCCAGCGGAGCAGTGCTTGAGATGAAGGGCCCAGCGGAGCGGTGCTTGGCAGGAAGGGCCCAGCGGAGCGGTGCTTGACAGGAAGGGCCCAGCGGAGCGGTGCCTGGCAGGAAGGGCCCAGCGGAGCGGTGCTTGACAGGAAGGGCCCAGCGGAGCGGTGCTTGAGATGAAGGGCCCAGCGGAGCGGTGCTTGGCAGGAAGGGCCCAGCGGAGCGGTGCTTGACAGGAAGGGCCCAGCGGAGCGGTGCCTGGCAGGAAGGGCCCAGCGGAGCGGTGCTTGACAGGAAGGCCCCAGCGGAGCGGTGCTTGAGATGAAGGGCCCAGCGGAGCGGTGCTTGAGATGAAGGGCCCAGCGGAGCGGTGCTTGAGATGAAGGGCCCAGCGGAGCGGTGCTTGACAGGATGCCCCAGCGGAGCGGTGCTTGACAGGAAGGGCCCAGCGGAGCGGTGCTTGAGATGAAGGGCCCAGCGGAGCGGTGCTTGACAGGAAGGCCCCAGCGGAGCGGTGCTTGAGATGAAGGGCCCAGAGGAGCGGTGCTTGAGATGAAGGGCCCAGCGGAGCGGTGCTTGACAGGAAGGCCCCAGCGGAGCGGTGCTTGACAGGAAGGGCCCAGCAGAGCGGTGCTTGAGATGAAGGGCCCAGCGGAGCGGTGCTTGACAGGAAGGCCCCAGCGGAGCGGTGCTTGAGATGAAGGGCCCAGCGGAGCAGTGCTTGAGATGAAGGGCCCAGCGGAGCGGTGCTTGGCAGGAAGGGCCCAGCGGAGCGGTGCTTGACAGGAAGGGCCCAGCGGAGCGGTGCCTGGCAGGAAGGGCCCAGCGGAGCGGTGCTTGACAGGAAGGGCCCAGCGGAGCGGTGCTTGAGATGAAGGGCCCAGCGGAGCGGTGCTTGGCAGGAAGGGCCCAGCGGAGCGGTGCTTGACAGGAAGGGCCCAGCGGAGCGGTGCCTGGCAGGAAGGGCCCAGCGGAGCGGTGCTTGACAGGAAGGGCCCAGCGGAGCGGTGCTTGAGATGAAGGGCCCAGCGGAGCGGTGCTTGAGATGAAGGGCCCAGTGGAGCGATGCTTGACAGGAAGGCCCCAGCGGAGCGGTGCTTGACAGGAAGGTCCCAGCGGAGCGGTGCTTGACAGGAAGGGCCCAGCGGAGCGGTGCTTGAGATGAAGGGCCCAGCTGAGCGGTGCTTGACAGGAAGGCCCCAGCGGAGCGGTGCTTGAGATGAAGGGCCCAGCGGAGCGGTGCTTGACAGGAAGGGCCCAGCAGAGCGGTGCTTGAGATGAAGGGCCCAGCGGAGCGGTGCTTGAGATGAAGGGCCCAGCAGAGCGGTGCTTGACAGGAAGGCCCCAGCAGAGCGGTGCTTGACAGGAAGGCCCCAGCGGAGCGGTGCTTGACAGGAAGGGCCCAGCGGAGCGGTGCTTGAGATGAAAGGCCCAGCGGAGCGGTGCTTGACAGGAAGGCCCCAGAGGAGCGGTGCTTGAGATGAAGGGGCCAGCGGAGCGGTGCTTGAGATGAAGGGCCCAGCGGAGCGGTGCTTGACAGGAAGGCCCCAGCGAAGCGGTGCTTGAGATAAAGGGCCCAGCGGAGCGGTGCTTGAGATGAAGGGCCCAGCGGAGCGGTGCTTGACAGGAAGGGCCCAGCGGAGCGGTGCTTGAGATGAAGGGCCCAGCGGAGCGGTGCTTGAGACGGCGGGGCCCTGTTCAGCGGTGCCTGTCTTGGCGGGGCCGTCTTCAGCGGTGCTCCTCACGGCGGGCCCCTGTTCAGCGGTTCCTGTCTTGGCGGGGCCCTCTTCAGCGGTGCCTGTCTTGGCGGGCCCTCTTCAGCGGCGCTCTTCACGGCGGGGCCCTGTTCAGCGGTGCCTGTCTTGGCGGGGCCCTGTTCAGCGGTGCCTGTCTTGGCGGGGCCCTCTTCAGCGGTGCTCCTCACGGCGGGGCCCTGTTCAGCGGTGCTTGTTTTGGCGGTGCCCTGTTCAGCGGTGCCTGTCTTGGCGGGCCCTGTTCAGCGGTGCCTGTCTTGGCGGGGCCCTGTTTAGCGGTGCCTGTCTTAGCGGGGCCCTCTTCAGCGGTGCTCCTCACGGCGGGGCCCTGTTCAGCTGTGCCTGTTTTGGCAGGCCCTCTCCAGCGGTGCTCTTTACGGCGGGGCCCTGTTCAGCGGTGCCTGTCTTGGCGGGGCCCTCTTCAGCGGTGCTCCTCACGGCGGGGCCCTGTTCAGCGGTGCTCTTCACGGCGGGGCCCTGTTCAGCTGTGCCGGTCTTGGCGGGGCCCTCTTCAGCGGTGCTTGTCCTGTCTTTCAAGGGAGCCAGACCTGGCCAAGACTCCCGCTTAGTCGCCCTACGACCTTGCGGTAGCGGGGCCCTCCTGTGATGGAGTCTTGTGCCCGTGGGTGTCGTCCGTCACACCCGGTATGGGGCTGGTGGGGCCCTCCTGGTGCGCTCGGCTGCTGCATGTCTTCTCCGCCCTGCTGCCCTTGCCCTCCTTCGCTGCAGCTCTCTAGCCCTTGCCTCCCTTAGATGATGTGGCAGGTGACGTGGCAAGGCCACTCTCCTTGGTGGCAGCCGTCTCAGGCTTTTCGCGCCGGCCCTTAATTTTTCTTGTCCTCTTCCCAGGGGGTGGGCTGGCTGTCCCCTTGCTGCTGGCCGATGTTCCTTCCCTAGGAGCTGGTGGACTCCAATAGCCCTGCACTATGGTGATACTAGATGCAGGGCTGGTGGTGGCTGAGGTGCTCTTTGGACTCTTACCAGATGGAGGGGGTGGGTCAGGTGATGCAAAGAGGTTAATTTTGGAGAGGAAAAGTTTTTTAGGAGCAATGACAAGGGTAGGTGCAGTGGGTATGGGAGTGGAGGAAGAGGATGTGGTTGTAGGAGAGTCAAGTGTGCTGTCTTTGGGTGAAGGTGCTTGGGCTGGAGGCTGTCGTGAGGTGGATGGCTGTTGGGTGGGTGGCTGCCTGCGTTTGTGTGGTTTGGAAGAGGGGGTGACAGACACAGTGGGAGAGGACACAGGGGACGTGTAAATGGCAGTGGGGGTGGTGACTGCATGTGTGCTGACTGTAATGGAGTGTGTGCTGGTGATGGAAGTACTGGCTGATGGTGGTGTGCATGCAGGTGTGAGTGGAGACGTCACAGGGAGGGAGGAGGGAGACGAGGAGGAGGGGGACACAGAGGTGGTAGTGACTGTTGGCATGTCTGCATCTGGATGTTGTTTGTGTGAATGCTTGTGGGATCTGTGGTGCTTATGTCTGGATGAGCTGCCCTTGGGTGTTGAGGTGTGTGCAGGCTGGTCTGATGGTGTGGATGGGATAGGCTGAGGAACAGGAGACTGGGACTGGGTGGAGGGAGTTAGAAGAGGGAGGCTGGAGACAGGGACAATGGCTGCCGTCAGTGCTGAGGCCAGAGCGTTGAACGATCGCTGATGGGCAGCCTGACCCAATTGAATGCCCTCCAGGTATGCATTGCTCCGATGCACCTCCCTTTCCACCCCCTGGATGACATTCAAAAGGGTAGACTGCCCAACAATGAGCGTCCGGAGGAGGTCAATGACCTCCTCACTGAGGGCAGAAGGGGTAACTGGGGCAGGGCCTGAGGTGCCTGGGGCGAAGGAGATGCCCGCCTTGGTTTGCGAACGGGCACGGGGCGAACGCTGAGGGGCTGCTTGGAGGGCGGAGCTGGTGCGCTGGGTGGCAGCTGTACCTGTAGTTGCGGTGGGCACGGATGTTGCCGCCACCGCAAGGGAGCTCCCTTCCGAAGACGTGTCAGTGTCGCTGACGTCTCCACGGGTCCCCGTTGTGGAGCTCCCCTCGCCCTCCGTCTCACTGCTGAACTCAGAGTCCGTTGCATGGCCCTCCGGGGCCATGTGAGATGCAGCTCCCTCGTGCGCCCATGCCACTTCTCCTCCGCCTGATGATGCTAATGCACACATGCACAGGAAGAAAAAGAAAATGGGTGGGGGGGAGAAATTAAGACAGGTTGAGTGCATGCATTGGCAACACCGTTGGCGGAGAGGACAGACACAGAAGCCCCCTGCACTATGCTGCGCAATCGGGGTACACTACTCAGTTCTTGTGACTAGGCCTACAGGTCTATGGACGACAAATGCACACATGGGTGATGCAGGAACATGGATAGCTGTACTTGGCACCCTACAGAGGTGGGGGCGGGGGCACAGGGCCATGGCTAATGGAGGGGACTAGCCTACAGAAAGCGCCCTGGCCTTGAGTTACCCACAGCCCTCCTCCCCCACCCAGACACCTCCACTATGCGCAAAGATAGCAGAATGTGCTGATACTCACCCCCTTGTGTCTGCTGTGATGTCCTCACGCGCCCATCCAAATCGGGGTAGGCCACCGCCAGGATCCGGGACATCAGGGGGGTCAATTGGCGGCTGGCACCCCTCCTACGTTGGGAGGCCATCCCCAGCAGAGACTCGGCGGTCTTTCTGGTCCCGCAGCGGATGTCCTCCCACCTCTTTCGGCAGTGGGTGCCCCGTCTGTTGTGGCCCCCCAGGGCCCGGACGTCCTTGGCGATGGCACGCCAAATGTCGATCTTCTGATGGGCACTGACCTATTTGACATGTACAGGGTGGGAAAGGAAATATCATCACTTTTCAGCATGGTAGATGTGAGTGGCCCCCCCTCCCCAACCTTGCCATGTGGCACATGTTCCCATCTGTCGTGCGTTGCACTCCTCATTCACTCCCCTCCCCACCATCTTACATACACCCCACTCAACACAGGCATAGCCCATTCAGCGTGCACCCTGTGTACTAACCTGTTGGTCTGGAGGACCGTAGAGTAGCGCATACTGGGGAGGACCCCATCAACAAGTTTCTCCAATTCTTCGGAAGTGAAGGCAGGGGCCCTTTCCCCAGTCGCAGCAGCCATTGTATCTCCCAGACCGAGGTCACAGCAGCACTTGCAGTATAGGTCCTCTCCTGTGGATGATCAGGTCTCGAGTGATTAATCAGATAGAAAATGGCGGTCACGCCCGCGGCGGTGCGTACCGCGGCGGTGCGTACCGCGACCGCCGGCCCACATCGTCATTGGCTCCTGAGACCCATAGGGTTCAATGTTAACCAATGCTGCTTTGCGCCGCGGTCTTCGACCGCCTACCGCCACGGTGTGCCATGCCAGCGCAGTGACCTCACATCCCACTGTCACACTTCACAGGTCAGGCAGCCGCCATTTCAAGGGCCCACATGGCATGATTTCTACTGCGTCACACAGGCCTAGGCCTTGCATTGCCACTCATACAAGCCGTTCCATGCATAGCGATTGGTGTACTGTGCAAGCTGTGTGAACGAACCTGTGGGTTGCTTGACTCTGTGCTCCATGTTGTCCTTCCTAGGCACCGTCCGCTGGGACTTGCGAGGAGAAGGATGAATCCTCTTGTGTACCGACCGCTGGTGGACCTGTCGACAATGGAAGAACGACATATCATACTTGCATAAAGGCTTGACAGAGCAACTATACATGAACTATGTGCCCAGCTGGAGCCAGACCTGATGTCCCCCATCCGCCAACCCACAGGGATTCCCCCTCTGGTGCAGGTTCTGTCAGTACTCCATTTTTGGAAAATGGATATTTAAGCGACGAACACAGGCCCGTATTTATACTCCGTTTGCGCCGAATTAGCGTCGTTTTTTTCGACGCAAATTCGGCGCAAAACTAACGCCATATTTATACTTTGGCGTTAGACGCGTCTAGCGCCAAAGTATTGGCAAATCGCGTCATTTTTTTGCGTGAACGCCTTCCTTGCGTTAATGAGATGCAAGGAAGGCGTTCCCATCTAAAAAAATGACGGCGACGCAAATGCGTTGTATTTATACTCCCGAGCAAAAATCACGCCCGGGAGGTGGCGGGTCAAAAAACCCCGCATTTGCGCCACTTTTTAACGCCTGGGTCAGGGTAGGCGTTAAGGGGCCTGTGGGCTCAAAATGAGCCCACAGGTGCCCTCCCCTGCCCCCAGGGACCCCCACTGGCACCCCTGCCCACCCCAGGAGGACACCCAAGGATGGAGGGACCCACCCCAGGGACATTCAGGTAAGTTCACGTAAGTATGATTTTTTCTTTTTTTCAATTTTTTTGGGGTGGCATAGGGGGGCCTTATTTGTGCCCCCCTACATGCCACTATGCCCAATGACCATGCCCAGGGGACATAAGTCCCCTGGGCATGGCCATTGGGCAAGGGGGCATGACTCCTGTCTTTACTAAGACAGGAGTCATTTAAATGGTGTCTGGGCGTCGAAAAAATGGCGCAAATCGGGTTAAGACGATTTTTTAGCGTCAACCCGACTTGCGCCATTTTAAGACGCCCTAGCGCCATTTTCCCCCTACGCCGGCGCTGCCTGGTCTACGTGTTTTTTTTCCACGCACACCAGGCAGCGCCGGTCTGCTTGCGCCGGCTAACGCCATTCCATAAATACGGCGCCCGCATGGCGCTTCGGAATGGCGTTAGACGGCGCTAAATTTTTTGACGCTAAACTGCGTTAGCGCAGTTTAGCGTCAAAAAGTATAAATATGGGCCACAATTCCTTGACATTTTTTTTATACTTAAAGTAATAGTCATTCAACAAACGTGAGAAAACCCCACAAGGAGAATTTCATTTTGATATGACGATTTGAAAGTCTTTAAATTTACTTTATTGAGACGAATGCAACGCTGTGTATTTTTTATTTTACTAATTTAAACAACTTTCGACGTTTGATAATAGTTAAAGTAACAACCATATTCTAAATCAGCAGTTCAAGTTGTGCTTACCTACCTGAACTGAACTTGCTTCAAAAGAATGACGCAACTATGCTTAGATAAATCTCCTAAAAAAAGTTTACTTACAAATGTTAGCACTTTATATGACCATATATACTTGAACAAAATGCTCAGTGACCACGTTGACTTTTTATGCATGATTAGATAAAAACATTTGAATTATCATGTAAAATGGGAAATAAATATGTGTGGTGGTGAAATTCCAACAAAACGTTTTTACTAACGACAGAAACATATCATTTATCCGGGAACTATCAGACGGACACATCTTGCGACTGTTCCTAGCTAATAAAGCTTTAATTTCATGCAATGCAGCAGAAATCCAGTAGATGTCAGCCTACGCCATAAAATCCATTCGCCTTTGCTTTCTTCAAAATAATTCCTTACTAGGTACATGTTGCCGAAACCGCGAGTCACGCTGTTCACTTTTTCCCATAGACCAAACCTCGGGCCAGATTTAAGAAGATTTAAGACCCTGAACAGTACATGAATAGAATCACAGCTTAGAGCACACATGGTGGCGGTAGGAGGGGGGCGCTAGGAGCCGCACGAAAAGTGGCGCAACATGTAATGTAGCACCACTTTTCTTAACTTTGACCGGATTTCTTTGTGCCATTTTTTCGCACCTCTAACGGGGGAACACTCCCTGCATACATTATGCTTGGCACAGGCATAATGTGGTGCGCAGCAATTTTGGCCTTGTTGGGCCACATAAGCGTAAAAAAAACAAAAAAAAAAACGACGCTAATGTGGCCCAGGGAGGCGGTTGGTGCTCTTAAATATGCCCCCAAGCCTTTTCATGTTGGAATGTACCTTTCACATGTGACAGGCAGTGCAGAGGAGATGCAGTGATACTAAGGGCCAGATTTACAAGAAACTGAAGCAGCGCACAACTGAACCAAAATCAGCAACGCCGTGCCGCGCCAGTTTTGAACCCCAGGGTTGTGCCTTATTTGCAAGAATATGACGCAGCTCTGCATTTCCCCCTGCGCCGGCACCAAAGGGCAAGGGTGTCTGCATTCAGGGGGCTGATTTTTTTATGTGCAGGAAGGTGTTCCTTCCTGCACATAAACAATCTACATTGGCTATTAGGCACTTCTATGTGTGCTGCAGAATGCAGCACACATAGAAGAACTGATGAAGCAGAAAAAGAAAGACTAACATTCATATATCATGTAACAAAATCGTATAAGACAATGTGATTTTAGCAAAGAAAATAATGTATGTAGAAAAATTTGCCCACGAAGTAGTTCACCATTATTATAAACGAGCTTAATTAATCATGAAAATCGATAATTGTATGAATGCATCATAATTGAAGCTATATTCTATGATTTTCTCGTTAAACTGTTATATGCTTAGCTTAAATTTAGCAGAGGCTTTGGCCTAGTCGCCTGGTCTCAATTTTAACTGCATAGTTTTCACTTGTATTAACAGAGATGTGTTTTAAACCTTTAAAAGCTGTATTTTTCCAGTAGAATGACTAAGACACTTATCTCAAAAGTTGCGTGCTAGGCAAGATTCATCCCCTTTGAAGCAAGGTCAGTTTCTGCAGGTGCAGACAATGAGGACACTGATGTAGAATTAATGGGCAACTTTGTTGCTACTTGTGTTCCAAAACTCCAAGGACACCTTATGCGTAGGTGAACATTAAGAGAAGGACACTATTCATTGGTTAAAGAGAAACCACCCCATGGACCCTCCAATGGAAGAACCTGAAGGATTTGGAACGTTTCTTATTTAATCCCACCGGACGAAGAGAAGTCAGCCATTTTCTTTGATGCCATTTTGAAGCCAGATCGAGAAGCCATTTTGATGACACTTTGATGCCTTTTCTCAATCCCAGAGAGAGAGACTTTAAAGAATTCTCACCCTAGAGACTTTAACTTTAACTTTTACCTTGCCCTGCCCATATAATAACTTTTGCCCCTCCATTTTCCTTGCTGCTGCAAGGAAAACTTGCCTTAAACTTTGCCCCTTTGAAGTCTGCCCCATCCTGATCGAACCGGTACCTGAAGGACGAAGACTTACCTTGAGTGCTGATTGTATTTGGTAATTATGAAAGGATAAATGTACTATTCATTGTATTTTCCTTCTTAGGTACCAACTGCTTATTTTAACAGAGCCTGAGCTAGAAGTTTTCTAAATTTGTGTTGATTAAATTCATTTTTTGCATGAAGCCCCATGTTAGTTGAGGTATTCATTTGATGCACCGTGCTGAAATGAAATCTTGTTATGCTGACCGATGTATGAAATTAGTCAAATTCAGTTATTCTTATTAGTGATTTGCATTGCAATAGCTGAGTGCATTATAATCCAAGTTTTGCGTAGATTGCGTTTCTTCCGTCGCTATGGACAGCTAGTCACGTTCGTATATGTGTATCATTTGATTTTGAGACTTACTTACATTGTGTATTAACTTTTAATAAACGGGTGTGGTTATTCATGACTGAAAGGTCATGGTGTGTCTAATTACTGATTCTGTTTTAACAAATTCGTTGATTGATTACTAATTGAGTATTGGTTATTGATTATAAATGATTATTGATTATTGATTTGAGGGATCCGACAATTCTTTGGATGAGGAGAGCTCAACTCGGTCAAAAGGTTCACTGACCTCCGGCATGTCCAAGTATAAGTAATTTATAAGGACTGGACGCGCTATCAGAACCGAAGCATCATTTTTGAACTATTATTTTATGTGCAGAAAGGGCAAACTTCCTGCACATAAACAATTATCCATGGCATTTTGCTTCTTCTATGTGTGCTGCAGAATGCAGCACACGCAGAAAAAGCAAAAAACAGGGAGGAATAAAAGCATTCCTTCTTGTTTTGCCGTCAGTTTTTCGTGCTACCACAGATTTACGATTTCTGGTAAATCCGTGGCAGTGTGAAAAGCAATGGCTGTTGCGATGGAACGCCCACAACTTGTAAATATGGAGCAGTGGTTAACGCCAACAAAGCGCTGCAAAAAGTGACTTTCCGGTGGCGATAGGGCCTTGTAAATCTGGCCCTATGGGACTTATTTACAAGGATTTTGTGCCGCCTTCTCATAATTTCTTCAGGGTAAGGTGGCACAAAACATTTCCCCACCCACGCCCTATCTATAAACTGGTGCTATGTCACCATGGAACCAGTTTGTATAATCATGCTCTACATTATACCTGCACTGGGTATCATGTTAAAAGCCCCACAGAAATGGTGCAATGAAATCAAGATTTCACTGCGCCATACTGGGCCAGCATAGCATAATTCTTTTAATGCCTGCTCAGGGAAGGCATTAAAGGTGATGCTGTGCTGTTGTCAATGGGCCCCCCTTAACACTGCTAGACTAGCATCAACATTTTGACGCTAGTCCACCAATGTTTAGCCCCACAATAGCGTCAGAATTTCTGACGCTGCTGTGGACACTTTGCGCCATGGAGCACTGTATTGTAAATACAGCATTCCCATGGAGTCGTTAGGGGGACGCACTGCCACGCAAGAAAACTGGCACATCGATCACAATGTGCCAGTTTCTTGTAAATGAGTCCCTGAGGGGCATATTTACAAGCCCCTTGCGCTTCCTTGGGACACCCCAGCATAATTTTTTTTTATGCTAAGGAAGCGTTATGGTGGCCCCCACTGTGCGCCATATTTACAAAGTGGCACAATGCATGCATTGCGCCAATTTGTAACCCCTTGCGCCACATTGTACCTACAGCAGCTATAATGTATGTGAAGGGGGCGTTCCCACACAGGTAGGCTCAAAAACATGGCACAGTGAAATTTACACCATTTTACCTTTCATTTTTAATGCCTGCTCAGGGCAGGCGTTAAAGTGACACTCCCATAACACCCTATCGGCCTCCCTTTGCTTTTCAGGACTAGCACCATAATTTATGGCGCTAATCCAACAAAGTGCCACAATAACGTCATAAAATATGACGCTATGGTGCTAATGTGCACCATGATGCGCTGTATAGTAAACACAGCCTGCCATGGTGAGGTTAGGGGGCGCAGGGCGACGCAAGAAAAGTGGTGCATCAGAGCTGATGCGCCACTTTATTGTCAATATGCCCCATAGCTTTTAGAGATGTTTTATTAAATAGAAATGGCTATGGCATTATGGCTGGGCTGGGCAACCAAAAGCAACCCTGGGAAAAGTGTTCAAACAATCCGCTCCCTTCATCTCCAGGCACAGTCATTCTATATTCATCCATCTCATTACTTCTTTTTCCCGGATTGCTCTCTCTCTCACTACCTCCCTTCCTTTCTGTCTCTCTCGAAGGACCCCATGCCTGTTTCAGTTAGCCTCGTAAAGCAGGAGATAGTAGCACCAGCAATGGCCTTCGGCATCCAAAACTTGCATCCAAGGACGCCAATCCACTGGGTAAATGCCACTCCGCCCCTGAAGGGCATTAGTGAATAAACCACTATGCATCTCCCTTGAACAGGCATGAGGTATGGTTACAGCAAACAAGGAAGTATATGCTAAATATTGCAAGCATGGCACAATAAAAAAGACTCTTCCTTATTAAAGAATGCAAGTATGGTCATATTAATATACCACATGCTCGTACAGACCAGAAGTCAGTCAAGGAAGATCGAACTAGAGTAGTCCTTAAAATATTCCAATATTTTGTCTATAGTGAGACCAGTAGAATACTGGCACTGTGCTGTAATTAGTGATAAGCATCTCATAATACACATTTTTTGTGATGGTTTTCAACAGGAAGGGAGAGCCCGAGCACGTAGATAATAGAGGACATTGAATGAAGTAAATAAATATGGACACATATCACACCGTGCGGGCTGGACTGTATGTATTCTACAGATGACACCAAGGAGCAGATTTATGAAAAGTGGTGCTACACCTAGTGCAGCGACACTTTTCTTGCACCTCTCAGCACCCCCCTAATGCCACCATGTGTGCGCCTTATTTAATATATACAGCGCACCATGGCGCTAGTTCGTGAACTAGTGTCAGAATTTTTTACGCTAGTTCGGCGCTTTGCATCATTAGCCTCAAAAACTCTGATGCTAGTCCTGCAAAGCACCCAAAGGCCCATTGAAACCAATGGGATCCTCCTTTTGCTCTGAGCATGTGTTAAAAGTGCAAAACAAAATGAAGCAAAGAAATCTCTTAGATTTCTTTGCGCCATTTTTTCAGCCCCACTAAAGGGTTTGTAACTTTGGCACTGAGATTTTGGCCTCGTTGGAGCACAATAGCATGAAAAAATGACAGTAATGTGGTGCAAGGAGGCGCTAGGAGCTCTTAAATCAGTCCCTAAATCGGCACTAGTGATAATGCAAGGTTGCTCAGGCATGGGTACTGATCGACCAGATCAAAATTTCTCTTTCCGGAAGTAATGTTTTTAAAAGGATTTTTATTCGCTGTCTTTGTGTCAGTGGACTCACTACCTCCGGGCACATACATTTAATTTGTTTTAAAGCACTGGTAAAGGCTGGCTTTACAAACAAGAAAGTAGATCTACTCAAACAAACCCTCCATATCAGGAATAGATAATGAAAGACTGGGGGAAATAACATATTGCCCTAACCTATTTTATTCAGTTTGCATGCAGCTTTTTGTTGACACTTAGGGGCCTATTTATAGGCCCCTAGCACCACCTTGCGTCATTTATTTTGACATTAATGTGGCCCAATGAGGCCAAAATCCCCGCACCATATTTACAGAGTGGCGCAATGCATGCATTGCGCCACTCTGCAACCCTTTGTGCTGCATTCTGCCTGCGCCAGGCATAATGTATGCAAAAGGGGTGTTCCCTCATTGGGGGAGCTGGAAAAATGGTGTAAGGAAATCTATGAGATTTCCTTGTGCCATTTTTTATGGGATTTTAATGCAGGCTCAAGAGCAGGTGTTAAAAGGAGGCTTCCAATCTTTAGAATGGGCCCCTATGTACTCTGCAGGAGTAGCACAGATATTTTGGCACTACTCCTGCAGAGTACATCAATAGCATCATAAAAAATGACACTATTGTCCCTATCCTGTACCATGGTGCATTGTATTTTAAAGACGTGCACACATGGTGGCGGTAGTGGGGTGCTAAGGGGCTCAGTGCAGCGCCACTTTCCATAAATCTTCCCCTTAGTAACATTCAATGTTCTATAGTAGGGTTGTTGGACTGCAGTAACAAATGAATCTGTGTTTCCAAAGCAGTAATCCACTCATTTATCTACATAAAATATAAGATCTGTGATATGCACAGTGCACTATATTTGCAGCCAAAACCTCTAGCAAGAACATTAATCACAAATGTAATCATGACATTTTTATTGCTGCCTTAAAGTTGGATGCATAAGGAACTCTGAAGCGTGTTTTTAAATCGTAAGCGATTGTTAAACAAAGCACCTTTACAAGGACTCCGCCATCCCCAAGCCAGTGCGAAGTGCAGTTGCACCAGTCGTATCTCCCTAAAACTGGCCATGTCTGCAAACCTCTGGTTGCGTGGGGTGTGTGCCTGGTCCCTGTGACTTTCTGAGTTACGATAGCTGATGACAGTGACCTACAAGTGTCTGACCTAATCGACAATGGCCAGTGGGTACTTGAGGTATGGTGTGTTCCTCCATCCATGATGACTGCAATCATCTCTTCTGGCCTCACCAAATACACAGCCACATTTTTAGAGTTACAGTACCTACACCTCAGCTCTAGCAGAGGTGCAGCCCTGTTCTGGAGCAACAGATATGATCTCCTCGTGTACGGGTAACACTTCACCTTCAAGATGCACCCTGTTGATGCCATATCAGTGTTTGACTACACACGGTGAAGACTTCTGACCACAACAAACTGATGCTCTTGTATCAAGCTAGAAAACCTGTGCTGTTCACTTGCCACGCGCATGAGTGCTTAATGCCCTCAGAGTTATATACAATGGGTGACAATGAACAAAATAGGGCTTGTAACCTACGCAGTGATGTCACAGAGCCGTGTGTTGTAACCCATGGTTGCTACCAATAAGCTGAAATAGGCAGGTGCCATAGCACTGTGCATCAACTTGAGGCTCTTTAAAAAACACAATAAGGGGCATATTTAAGAGCCCCTAGCGCCACCAGAGCCTCACTTTTTGTGACTCTCCGGTGGCATTAAGCACTGCTCCATATTTACAAGGAGCTATAACACAACTTTTTTGTGGAGTTACACCTCTTTGTAAATATGGCCCCTCCAATGCAGTTTTCTGCGTCAGAGGGGCATGCAATGAGTGTTGCTTTGGACGCTGCCTCGGATTTACAAGTTGTCATTAACCTGAGACACGCCAAAAATTAACACCACCCAGGGGTATTGTTCGCATGGCAAATCGAAGAGGAATGCTTTTATTTCTCCTAATTTTTTGCTTTTTCTATGGCAGCACACATAGAAAAAGCAAAATGTCTTTGTCAATTGTTTACGTGCAGGAAGGGACAACTTCCTGCGCATAAACAATCATTCAAAATGATGCTTTGGTACCTCTATGTGTGCTGCATTTTGCAACACACATAGAAATGCCAAATCACCATTATAGATTGTTTATATACAGGAAGGGGCACCTTCCTGCACATAAACAATCTATCCCCTCAACGCTGACACCCTTGCACTGTGGTGCAAGTATGCCTGCATTGACGCTAGGCGGCTTGATTCAGCGCCAGCGCATAGCGAAATGCAGGGGTGCACTGTATTCCTCTAAATGTGGCGGACCTCTGCTTTTCTAAAGTCACACAGTGCAGTGCTGCTATTTTTGGCACAGGACCGCACTGTGCCTCTTTAACATAAATCTGGGCCCCCGTGGGAAAGGCACCTCACTATAGATAATCTGCTCTGTGATCTCCATTGAGCCTGCTGATTTACCAAGCTTCATCCTAATGCCAGATATGGCCAGCTAATTTGGAATGAAAGATCAGGGTACATCACAACATTCTTGATGAATGGGGGCCTACAGTTTAGACGGTGAGTTTAGGAATCTCATTTGCAGCTGAAGTTTGTAAATTTACCATAAAATAAATGGTGTCAGGCCTTAAAGACATCATCAATGTAATTCTACATACAAAGTATTCCAGGACAACTCAGACACCTGACAGCACTGCAAAATACTGACTTAGTTGCCTATGTAATGAATACATTAACCAGGTGGCAGAGATGGTGTTGGATCACTGGAAGTCATAACAAAACACAATGGTGAAGATGACTGTTTGTAGAATGGCATAGGTGGAACAAGGTTCAATTCATTAAAGCAATTTTTCTCAGAAATGCAGGGCACGTTCGATGTGAGACAGCTGTTTCTGTGCATGCTGTGAAAAATCAACAATGAGCTCAACATGGGAGAAGATGGAATCCTACTCCGTGATGACTGCATTGTGGGTCAAAAATCCCTCCATCGCCAAATGGTCCACATAGCACACCAGCGCTTCCAGGGTTAGCAAGCCTAAGGGGTAAAGTGATTACCTGGCATGGATGCTCTGATGGACCTGCCTGTAGGAAAGAGCCGAGGATGCTAGGCCACAGGGATACATGGACAGCCAAACCTCATGATCATTGAACAAGGGTTCCCTGCACTGTGGTAAGAAACTAATGCTAAGTCTAGGACTCCTTTGAGCAGGAATCTTTCTACTGGTCGTAACAATTGAATCAATTTCTGGATTTTGATAAAATGTCAACTAGGACTGCACAAATAAAGACATATGTTAGAGGTCCATTGATACAAATCTGATGGGGTCATGGTTGCAGAATGCAGCACACATAGAAAGAGCAAAAACGAGGAGAAAGAAAGGTATTTCTCCTTGTTGCACCACTTTTATGCCACCCCTGGGTGGCAAAGGAATCTGACGCATTGCCAGGAACACCTACAGCAACACTCATTGCTTTCACGCAGAGTTATGCATGAAAGGGGAAAATATATACAAGGCCAAGAAAAGCCATGCAAGGTGGTAAATGTGTGGGAGCATACTGCGCTGCCGGAGCATCAGAAAAGTGATGCTCAATCGTGTTCTTTTGCCGCAGGGGTATTGTAAATAAGCTCTCTAGTTTTCCAAAAGGCTTTCTGCCCCTATGGTGTAGACTGCGAAACCTACCCTCAATCTCCACTTTTCTGGGGAAGGAGAAACCCTGTTGACCACCAGGGTCATTAAAAGTGAGAGAAGTGCCCCTGCAAGGCATGAACAATTACTCACCCAAGAACCAAAGACCTCTAGGGCCATATTTATACTTTTTGACGCAAAACTGCGCTAACGCAGTTTTGCGCCAAAAAAATTAGCGCCGGCTAACGCCATTCTGAAGCGCCATGCGGGCGCCGTATTTATTCAATGACGTTAGCCGGCGTTAGCCGCCGGCGCTGTCTGGTGTGCGTTGAAAAAAACGACGTACACCAGGCAGCGCCGGCGTAGGGGGAAAATGGCGTATGGGCGTCCACAAATGGTGCAAGTCAGGCTGAGGCAAAAAAATCGCCACAACCCGATTTGCGCCATTTTTTTACGACGCCCATCCCCCATTGAAATGACTCCTGTCTTAGCAAAGACAGGAGTCATGGCCCCTTGCCCAATGGCCATGCCCAGGGGACTTCTGTCCCCTGGGCATGGTCATTGGGCATAGTGGCATGTAGGGGGGCACAAATCAGGCCCCCCTATGCCACCCAAAAAAAAAAAATAATACTTACCTGGACTTACCTTAATGTCCCTGGGGTGGGTCCCTCCATCCTTGGGTGTCCACCTGGGGTGGGCAAGGGTGGCAGGGGGTGTCCCTGGGGGCAGGGGAGGGCACCTCTGGGCTCATTCTGAGCCCACAGGTCCCTTAACGCCTGCCCTGACCCAGGCGCTAAAATCCGGCGCTAATGCAGGTTTTTTAGACCCGCCCACTCCCGGGCGTCATTTTTGCCCGGGATTATAAATACGACGCATATGCATCGGAGTCATTTTTTAAGACGGGAACGCCTACCTTGCATATCATTAACGCAAGGAAGGTGTTCACGCAAAAAAATTACGCTAACTCCATGAACTTTGGCGCTAGACGTGTCTAATGCCAAAGTATAAATATGGAGTTAGTTTTGCGTCGAATTTGCGTCGAAAAAAACGACGCAAATTTGGCGCAAACGGAGTATAAATATGCACCCTAATGTCTTTCTATCCTCTTGGTGATCAGTCTGGGGTGGTCTACCCCAATCTCCTCTACTTTGAGGGGAGAAAGTCTACTACTCACTAGGACTGTTTTATTATTAAAAATAGGGTGGATGGCAGCCCGTTATGGTCATATCTCCTGCCCCTGAATGAATGAATGAATGAATGAACAAATGATTCATAGGACACAACATTTGCTTCAGGAACAAGTGTCTCTGAGCCAGTGAGGTAAAAAGTCCAGACAGAAAAGCTGCAATTTAAAGCATGGGCATAGGACAATTACAAGAAACTGACAAACAAATTTCTTAAGTTTTCCCCTAAAAATCTTGAAATTGGGTTGTGTCTGAAGAGATAAAGGCAAGACATTCAAAGTCCTAGTAGTGGTGATCGCTAACAGGCAGCCTCACCCCTAAAGCAGAAAGTCTACAGGGTGGAAGGGATAGAGCTTTGTTTTTAAAAATGGGATGAGGGATGGTCCCTTCTGGCACCATGCCAAACACCTATTCCTAGTATCTTTGAATTCCCTCAATGGTGCAGAACACTGTGGGAAGACTGGTTAGTAGGACTTTGTTGATCCAGAAGATTACAGAACTTTCCCTCACAGAAAATTCAGAAAATTCTGTGATTTTACCCACTTTGACATTTACAGAAAATTCAGGGTTAGACAAATTAATGGAATACACATAAGCCAGACCAACCTGGATTCATCAAGGTATCTAGTTTATTGAAATGTCTGGGGTTGATAGATTTACATGGCTGCTAGCTAACATCAGGCCCAATACCTCACTCTCTACATCATCAGATTGGGTGAATTTGATGCATTCTGTGGCCTTTCCTGACACCCTCCATAGGGCTGACTGCACAGGTGGGATATGAGTTTTATCCAGAGCAGTATGAGAATGCTGGGTGGTAAGAATTGTGTGTATTCAAACAGATTTCAAAACATTCTCTCACCGATAGTATCTGAAAAAATCTATGATTTTTGCCAGGTTTTTAAGCTACAAGGATATTCTTGGTAAAACAACACAGTGGAAGTTGCACAACTCCCACCACACTGGACTCATCTAGGTGTTTACCTTTCAGAAATGTCTAGGATTGATAGATTTCCCAGGCTGCCATCTGAACCTGCGCCCAAATACTGCTGATACTCATAACGTTAGAGTAAGTGAATTTGAGAGGAAAAACCATGATGTGTACACATTGCGTTTTGGGGTCTTTCCTGTAATGGGTGAAAAGCCCTGTTAGAAATGGTGTCTTTGGTTGGCAGTTAGGTTACTCCCAGTCCAAGCAAGGACGATCACTCTAGTCAGGGTAATGGAGAAACACACTTAGATACCCCTTCTAGCCCCTTGGTAGCCTACACAAGCAGTTAGGCTTATCTCAGAAGCAATGTGTAAAGTATTTGTTTCAACACACACAGTAATACAGTGAAAACACTACAAAATGCACACCACACCAGTTTAGAAAAACAGGTAATATTTACTTAAATCAAACAAGACCAAAATGACAAAAATCCAACATACACAAGTTAAAATATGAATTTTTAAAAGAATAAGGGGCATATTTATACTCCGTTTGCGCTGGATTTGCGTCGTTTTTTTAACGCAAATTCGACGCAAAACTAACTCCATATTTATACTCTGGCGTTAGACGCGTCTAGCGCCAAAGTCCATGGAGTTTGCGTCACTTTTTAGTGTGGACACCTACTTTGCGTTAATGATATGCAAGGTAGGCGTTCCCGTCTAAAAAATTGACTCCGAGGCATGTGCGCCATATTTACACTCCCGGGCAAAAATCACGCCCGGGAGTGGGCGGGTCAAAAAAAATTACGTCCAGCCGCTTTTGCGTCGTTTTTTAGCGCCTGGTCAGGACAGGCATTAAGGGACCTGTGGGCTCGGAAGGAGCCCAGAGGTGCCCTCCCATGCCCCCAGGGACTCCCCCTGTCACCCTTGCCCACCCCAGGAGGACGCCTAAGGATGGAGGGACCCATCCCAGGGAACATAAGGTAAGTTCAGGTAAGTAATTTTTTATTTTTTTTGTGGCATAGGGGGGCCTGATTTGTGCCCCCCTACATGCCACTATGCCCAATGACCATGCCCAGGGGACAGAAGTCCCCTGGGCATGGCCATTGGGCAAGGGGGCATGACTCCTGTCTTTGCTAAGACAGGAGTCATTTCAATGGGGGTTGGGAGTTAAAAAAAATGGCGCAAATCGGGTTGAGGCGAAAATTTTGCCTCAGCCTGACTTGCCCCATTTTTTGGTGCCCAAGCTCCATATTCCCCTACGCCGGCGCTGCCTGGTGTGCGTCATTTTTTTTCACGCACACCAGGCAGCTCCGCCGGCTTACGCCGGCTAACGTCATTGAATAAATACTGCGCCCGCATGGTGCTTCAGAATGGCGTTAGCCGGCGTTAACTTTTTTGACGCACAACTGCGTTGGCGCAGTTTTGCGTCGAAAAGTATAAATATGGCCCTAAGAATCTTACTCCATAGAAAACAATAGAAACATTGATTTTTCACAAAGTACCTGGTTAGCATAAAAAATAAAGCTACACAGGTGATCGTGCATCAGAAAAGGCAGCAATGTGTCAATTCCTTCCTCACCAGGGAGGCCGTGCATTGTTTTTTCTCCAGTCAGGTCGGTGATGCATCGATTTCCGAATAGGGCACCTCAGATATACGCAGAGTCGGGTTTACTTTGATGCCCAGGGGCGATGCTTTGAATATCCTGTCACACGGAATTAGAAAACCATGCTGTGTGGGGTTTGCGTCATTATCAGCAGCTGCAAGCGGGTGTTGCATGTCATTTCTACAGCCATGATGCATTGAACTCCCAGCCACGATGCAGGTGGAGCATCAATTTTAGTCGCGAGGCCAGCAGCACATCGTTTATCAGCCACGTAGCAGATGATGCATCATAAATTTCCCTGCACAGCATTCGGTGTGTGGATTTTAAGCTCTTGTCTGCCAACTTCACCTTTCAAGGGCCCAGTGACTGGATAGGACACCACTTGGCAGATCAGAAGTCTCAGCAGAGCGTCCAGGCTGCTGGCAGAGGACGTCTCTGATGACCCTGAGACTTCAAAACAGGAGGAAAGCTCAGTTTAAGCCCTTGGATATTCTTTTCAAGCAGGAATGCACAACAAAGTCCAGTGTTTGTCCCCTTTCACAGTTAGAAGCAGCAACTGCAGGATAGGCCAACAAAGCACAGGCAGGGGCAGCACTTATCATCGGCTCTTCTGCTCTTCTCCTTGGCAGAGGTTCCTCCGGGTTCCAGAAGTGATCTAATTTCTGGGGTTTTGGGTCCACTACTTATACCCCCTTCTGCCTTTTAAGTAGGCAAA
Source organism: Pleurodeles waltl (assembly GCF_031143425.1). NCBI lineage: Eukaryota > Metazoa > Chordata > Amphibia > Caudata > Salamandridae > Pleurodeles > Pleurodeles waltl. Next base: position 1,016,452,429 of record NC_090440.1, read on the forward strand.
CTTCAAAGGAAAGTCTCTGTTGTTCACAAGATCCTGCCTTGCCCAGGCCAGGCCCCAGACACACACCAGGTGGTTGGAGACTGCATTGTGAGAGGGCAGGCACAGCCCATTCAGGTGTAAGTGACCACTCCTCCCTCCACTCTGTCACAGATGGCTCACCAGGATATGCAAGATACACCCCACCTCCCTTTGTCTCACTGTCTAGAAAGAAATCACAAACAGCCCACTTGTCAAACTGGCCCAGACACGCAATCCACAAACAGGCAGTCACTGAAGAACTTAAGCAAGAAAATGCCTACTTTATGTTACTTTATGTTAGCAACACAAAAGAATGATGGACAAAGTGCTGAACAATGCAAACACTCACCCCTCAGTCACAAACCTGGGTTTAATCCATCATTCTTTTGCTCACCATACCACCCCAGTTTGGACCAAGTGATATTCAAATAATTCTTGACCCTGTTCCTCATGAGAACAGTGAAGCCCAAACTATCAAGCCAAATCAGCTCTGTACCGAAAACAAGCAACCTGGAACCAGTTTCAGGAAATCACCCTTCACCAACCAAGCTAGCTTGAATCCAGTAGCACAGTGAGCATGGGACCTACATCTGGACACACCCTTGCCACTTAAGGCAACTTTAGCAACACAAAAGGATGATGGACAGAGTGCTGAACAATGCAAACACTCACCCCCAGTCACAGATCTGGATTTAATCCATCGTTCTTGTCAGTCCTGACCCTGTTCCTCATGGCAATAGCCCAGCCCGAACTGCCAAGGCAGGTCCTCCCTGGAACTGAAACAAGCATCCTTGGACCGGTTTCAGGGTATCACTCTTCATCAGCCAGGCTAGCTTCAATCGAGTAGCACAGTGAGCAAGGGACCCACGTATGGGCATATCCTGATTTGCATATGGCTGGCTCCAAACTGGGGTGGCATGGTGAGCAAAAGAATGATGGAATAAACCCAGATCTGTGACTGGGGGTGAGTGTTTGAAAAGTTTCAACACTCCGTCCATCATACTTTTGTGTTGCTAAAGTTGCCCTAAGTGGGAAGGGTATGGCCAGACATGGGTCCATTGCTCACTGTGCCATTGGATTCCAGCTAGCTTGGCTGGTGAAGTGTGATACTCTGAAACCAGTTCCACAATGCTTGGTTCTGGTCTGGAGAGAACTTGGTCTGGCAGTTTAGGCTGGACTGTTCCCATGGGGAACTAGGTCAAGACTGAATTGCATGTGGTTGGGTCCACACTGGGGTGGCATGGTGAATAAAAGAATGATGGGTTAAACTCAGATCTGTGACTGGGGTGAGTGTTTGAAAAATTTCAGTACTCTGTCCATCATTCTTTTGTGTTGCTAAAGTTGCCCTTAGTGGGAAGGGTATGCCCAGATGTGGGTTCCTTGCTCACTGTGCCACTGGATTCAAGCTAGCCTGGCTGGTGAAGGGTGATATCTTGAAACCGGTCCCAGGATGCTTGTTTCTAGTCCAGGGAGGACCTAGCCTGGCAGTTTGGGCTGGAGTGTTCCCATGGGGAAGAGGGTGAAGACTGATTTGCATATGGCTGGGTCGCAACAAGGGTGGCTTGGTGAGCAAAAGAACAGTGGATTAAACCCAGATTTGTGACTGGGGATGAGTGTTTGAAAAGTTTCAACTCTCCGCCTATCATCCTTTTGTGTTGCTAAAGTTGCCCTAAGTGGGAAGGGTATGCCCAGACGTAGGTCCCTTGCTCACTGTGTCACTGGATTCAAGCTAGCCTGGCTGGTGAGGGGTGATACTCTGAAACTGGACCCAGGGTGCTTGTTTCCTGTCCAGGGTGGACCTAGCCTGGCAGTTTGGCCTGAACTGTTCCCATGGGTAACAGGGTCAAGACTTGGGTGACATGGTGAGCAAAAGAACGATGGATTAAACCCAGATCTATGACTGGGTTTGAGTTTTTGAAAAGTTTCAACTCTCTGTCCATCATCCTTTTGTGTTGCTAAATTTGCCCTAAGTGGGAAGGGTATGCCCAGACTTGAGTCAGTTGCTCACTGTGCCACTGTATTCAGGCTAGCTTGACAGAAGAAGGGTGATACCCTGAAACCTGTTCTAGAATTCTTGTTCCTGGTCCATGGAGGACCTGGTCTGGCAGTTTGGGCTGGACTATTCTCATGGGGAACAGGGTCAAGTCTGATTTGCATATGGCTGGGTCCAAACTGGGGTGGCATGGTGAGCAAAAGAATGATGGATTAAATCGAGGTCTGTGTCTGGAGTGTGAACACTCCGTCCATCATCCTTTTGTGTTGCTATATTTTCTAAAGGTGGCATTTTCAAACTAACAATCTTAAAGCCAACTTCACTAAAAGATGTATTTTTAAATTGTGAGTTCAGAGACCATAAACTCCAAATTTATATCTGTTCTCAAAGGGAATTTGCACTTTAAAGTTATTTAAAGGCAGCCCCCATGTTAATCTATGAGAGAGATAGGCCTTGAAACAGTGAAGGCTGAATTTAGCAGTATTTCACGGTTAGGACATGTAACACAAAGCAGTACATGTCCCATCTTTAACATACACTGCACCCTGCCCATGGGGCTACCGAGGGCCTACTTTCGTGGTGCCTTACATGTATAAAAAGGTAAGGTTTAGGCCTTGCAAGTGGGTACTCTTGCCAAGTCAAATTGGCCGTTTAAAACTGCACACACAGACTCTGCAGTGGCAGGTCTGAGCCATGTTTACAGGGCTACTAGTGTGGGTGGCACAACCATTGCTGCTGCCCCACTAGTAGCTTTTGATTTACAGGCACTGGGCACATATAGTGCACTTTACTAGGGACTTACTAGTAAATCAAATATCCCAATCATGGGTAAGCCAATTACACATACATTTTACATAGGAGCACTTGCACTTTAGCATTGGTTGGCAGTTGTAAAGTGCCCAGAGTATCAAAAACAGCAAAAACGGAGTCCAGCACACATGAACAACCTGGGAAGCAGAGGCAAAAAGTTAGGGGAGACCATGCCAAGGATGCCAAGTCTAACAAGTCCAACCACTCAAATGGGGTTCCTTTTTTATTAGGAGAAATGTAGACCAGCTTTGGTGGTAGCACGTATTAGATCCTTAGAGATTCCAGAACCTTCCCTATCAGAAATATGAGACGAATCCCACAGCTACCCACAATACCAGAATGAGTGAATTTCAAAGGGAAAAACTTGATGTTTCCACAATACGTTTGAGGGGAATTTCCTGTCACTGGTAGTAGGCCTAGCATCAAATGTGGAGTATGACTTTTATTAGGAGACATATGGGAACAGTGGGTGGTTGGAATTGTTCATGTTCCCGCAGCTTCCAAAACATTTAATCACAGAAACTTGAGGGACATCTGTGATTTTAGCCAAAGTTTCACATATACAGGGCATTCTTAGTAAAAAATCGTAGAGGTAGTCATTCAGCTTCCACCACAATAAGGCCCATATTTATACTCCCTTTGCGCCGGATTAGAGTAATTTCTTTTAACGCTAATCCTGCGCAAATTTAGCACCATATTTATACTTTGACGCTAGACCCGTCTAAAGTCAAAATATCCCAGTGTGCGCCATTTTCTGGATGCGTGAAACCGCCTTGCATCAATGATATGCAAGGTAAGCGTTCCCGTCCAAAAAATGACTTAAACACCCGTGCGCCATATTTATCCAACCGTGCAAAAATGGTGCACGTCCTGTAGGCGAAACCGGAAAATGGCGCAAATCCCGATTTGCGCCAAATTTTAATGCCTGGGTCAGGGCATGGGGCAAACACACCACTACTTAAAGAAAACTCACACAAGCAACATCATTGCTCAAAATGGAAGACATGGAGGTGCGACTCATGCAGCATGCACAAAGACGCAGAGCACAGGAGCAACAGCAGCAGCCATCACCACACCAACATGGACTCCAAAGGCAATGCAGAAGGCAGGAGAGGATATTCAGGACCAGGACAACCCTTCAGGACCTCAGGGAACATGACATCATCCAGAGGTACAGACTAAACTGGCAAGCCACACAGCAGCTGCTGCGTCACATTGAGTTACAGTTGGCAGCCAGCTTGCAGACACCCCACATCATTCCACTAGAGACCAAGCTGCTAGCTGTCCTGCACATGTTGGCAAGTGGCTCTTTTCAAACCACTGGTGCCCTGGTTGCTGGGATCTCACAGTCCTCATTCTCTGCCTTCCTTCCCAAGGTACTTGATTCTATCATCTCACTCACACCCCGCAACACCAGCTTCCCCAACACACAGCAGAAGCAGCAGGAGACCAAACAGGGGTTTTATCAAATTCATGGCTTCCCGCACGTCCTTTTTGCAATTGACTGCACACTTGTCCGGATTGTGCCACCTGCTGCAACTGAGCACCTATACCGCAACAGGAAGCACGCACACTCCATCAATGTGCAGGCCATTGTGGATCACCGTGGATTGTTCACCAACATCATGGCAAAGTATCCTGGGAGTGTACATGATTCATTCATCTTCCGCCACAGCACCATCAATCGGCACTTACCAGATGGATATGGCAATGGCCTCCTTGTTGGTAAGTACAGAAACCTAGTAATTTACACACAGCACAGCAACCCTGTAGGACACCCAAAACATACACCACTACATTGACACGTGGCCAGGAAGACACTGAGGTGTGACACTGGTAGTCATGTTTGATATCCTGACCCAATGGGATACACACCTATGGACAAATGACAGCTGCAGATAACAAGAGATGCCACTCTAGAGCCACTTGGGACCAATTTAAAACCACACAGTGACAATGACATGGCCTTAACTGGCAGTACAACTTGGAAGATGAACCTTTCAAAATCACATCAATAACACTCATTCCCACACCCTTCCAAGCAATACGTCCTGTGTAAGGGGTGTGTAATGTGTGTTGCCGCAGGTCAAACACCATGAGACACATAGCATGATGATGCTGACTCAAATGAATCTGACATGGAATTATTGAGGCAGTACCAACATCTCACATGACTCATGGGGTGACATTGCCAGCTAGCAATAAGGAAGTGGACTGGTCTATGAAAACGTGGATGTGACACTCATGCAAAGTGCACACTGCTACACATATGGATAGAGACAATTCCCCATATACATAACTGATGTACAGGCAGCTGGACCTTCCTACACTAAAACCTTCACCCCCACAACGAAGCTAGCCAGCTTACCTGGAGGAAGTTCAGTAGTGTATGTACATGTTTGCACATGAGCCAACTCGATGAGGGCACAAAAATAGGTTTGCATAGAACTTGTCACACATGGGATAATTGTGCATTGTCAATTGTGAACACTTCAGTGCTGCCAACTTATGGAGATGTGTTGTGCATTGTCACCTAGCCAAATCAAAGAGCCTCATTGTTGCATTTCACCTGCAATTATATATGTCAAATTGGACGGGATGTTCAGGCCATATTGTGCAACCATGTTACCACCACAGTGGAATCGATTGTGTGTGTGGGAGTATCATGTCACCTCCAGTAAAGGCACACAGTCACTTCTTTCACATTACATAATACATGGGAGACACACACTGAACAGAAAGTTTCTAAATATACCACTGATATCATGTCAATCAGCCAAACACCAGTTTTGATAGTCAAACAACCCAATGCAGAAAGAACATCACAGAAGCCTAGGATCCCACACAATACCACAAACACAGATGAGTCACAGACGACACAAGATAATAACTGCCATGCAAAGTGACAATAACGGTGCAACCAACAACAAAATACCTATCCTCATTTTCTCTTTCAGCTGATCAGGGTTACGGGATCCAGCCATGAATAATGACCCCTATTGCCAACCCAAGCACAGCAGCAGAGCGTGCCTATAATGAGGCACATTATAGGACACACACCATAGTTGAGCTGACTTTTGGCATCCTGAAGTCCAGATTCAGGTGCCTGGACATCACTGGAGGCAGCCTCCTATATTCCCCTGAAATGGTCTGCAAGATCATTTTGACCTGTGCCATCCTGCACACATTTGTGTGAGGAGGAACATTCACCTTTATAAACCGGATCAACAAATGCCTGAAGAGGAGGAAGAGGAGGATGCTGTCTGTGAAAATGAGGGGGAACATCAAAACACAGCTGCAGGATTGCGTCGGAGACAACACATCGTACAAAACTTCTTCTAACAATAGTCACCATCACCACTTTGTTATCATATATAATTAAACACCTCACTTCATTACTCAATCATGCTCTAGGTAATTATTTATGCATCACATGATCTCTAGGAATCATAATCAGAGTTTTGCCTCATGGAGCATTGCAGAAATACAAATTTGCATGCTGAAAAAGCCACATCACATTTGATGGGTATAAATGTACAGCAAACATCGCACACAGTGTTAATGACATATATCCTGTCTATTTCACATTTGAAGGGCAATATCAGAGGACCACAGCTATGAGACACATCCATGGTGCCAACATGGTCCATTTCAGCATATGACACCCAACTAAGACACCATCAATCACAAGGTAAAAATGTGCTACATACATGAGGAAGTGGATGTGCAATTGCATTGGTAACAGAATGTATGACCAGACCCTTGACAGCAGTAAGTGTGACATCAGCTATCTCTGTAAGGAGCATGTGTGACAAGAAGTGCATCAAACCTAAAAATGGATAGCACAAGTGCCCCAGGTATGACATGCATTGTTCACAAGACATGCCCTCCGCAGTCCATCCCAGGTAATAAGTCCTGCCACTGCCATGTTTTAAGTCTCTCCCCACTTCTCTAGGGGACACTGTAAATGGACTATCTGTAGCCTGAGAATCATAATCTACACTCGCCCAGACTCCTATTCTGACTCCTGTGTGCTTCCCTCTTCAGTATGGCATGCCATAGTTCATCAGTCTGAATGGACTTCAAGTCCGATAATTCACTGCCTGGTAGTCGGTAAGACCTGTAATCAGCTGTCCATTGCTTCCCATGTGAAAGGTCCAGTTGGCCCTTTGAACTTGATTCTCAACTCCAGGACTTGTGAGAGACTGAAGATGCACACACCTGTGAGCACTTCCATGCAGACCAGCCATTTAAACCTGCCCTGCCCTTGCTGCTGCCTGGAACTGCTTAGAAGCTGACATTTTCTGAATCTCCTTGTTGTGCATTGGCATACAAATCACTTGTGTACCAGAGCCCTTGGGGGTTTGTGTAAAAGTGCAGACCACATCAGAAACAGTTTTTTGTTCCCACAGTAATGTTCCTGCTTGTCCCAGTCAGAGTCTGCTCAGTGTGTATTTGCCTTGTTCATGTTTGTTCCTGACAGAGCCTGCATCCTGTTAGCCAGACTGGTTCCAGTCTTTGCGTTAACCTTCGAGGTTCCTTGTGGCTACATTTGTCTCATAGTTGCTTTCCATGCCCTCTGTTTCCTCCTGGGGTATTGTGTCTGGTAGGTCTACGATGAATCCTCAAATGTATAGTATATTTTAATCAGTGTACTTATCATATTCTGTTCTGGGACATGAATTCAATTGGCCTAATCCATCCCCCATTCTTTGTCTGGTTTTGCATGTATTCATTAGTGCCAAACAGTGACAGTGTGCTATGGCTGTATGCATGGATTTGGTACTGTGCCTCCAGCACAACAAACCAGGGTTGCTAATGTGTATGTAAGGACCAAACATGTTTGTGCCCTGATGGTCCAGACACAGATTCACTTCTGCCACCACCATTTGATGGGGCTTGTGTGGTGACTAGCTGTGAGATTAATCAGCACAGAGGCACTGATGTTCCCTGTTGCAGTGGGAATTTTAGAGCCCACCCTGTGTACAAATGTTGTGATGAAACCTGCCTGTTTCCTATTATTGATCCATAACGTATTTGAGCACACCAAGGTTGATCTGTCGTCAGCCTTCTAAAGGTTCTGCTGTGCCCTAGCTGGACTATCCCCATGTGTGTTGTTAGTTGATCTTTGGCTTTTGGTCAAATCTGCTTTGAAGGATACTCTGTTAATTCAAGGGTTGGCTCCACAGACTCATGACTAGACCTGCACGTAACTGTGACAACATGGAGGCCAATACTGACACAGGGTACACATGGCCCAGCACTTGAACTGGACACCTTTGTGCAATGAACCACTGGAAATATGTGAACACATGCAGCATGGTCTGCTGGTCCTCCACAGCCACAGGAGTCAAACTGTGGTGTACATAACAATTTTAGGATTGGATTTGAGACTCTATGGCCCGTATTTATACTCCGTTTGCGCTGAATTAGCGTCGTTTTTTTCCACGCAAATTCGGCGCAAAACTAACGCCATATTTATACTTTGGCGTTAGACGCGTCTAGCGCCAAAGTATGGGCAAATAGCGTCATTTTTTGCCGTGAACGCCTTCCTTGCGTTAATGAGATGCAAGGAAGGCGTTCCCGTCTAAAAAAATGACGGCGACGCAAATGCGTCATATTTATACTCCCGGGCAAAAATCACGCCCGGGAGTTGGCGGGTCAAAAAACCCCGCATTTGCGCCACTATTTAACGCCTGGGTCAGGGTAGGCGTTAAGGGGCCTGTGGGCTCAAAATGAGCCCACATGTGCCCTCCCCTGCCCCCAGGGACCCCCCCTGCCACCCCTGCCCACCCCAGGAGGACACCCAAGGATGGAGGGACCCACCCCAGGGACATTCAGGTAAGTTCAGGTAAGTATTATTTTTTATATTTTTAATTTTTTTGGGTGGCATAGGGGGGCCTTATTTGTGCCCCCCTACATGCCACTATGCCCAATGACCATGCCCAGGGGACATAAGTCCCCTGGGCATGGCCATTGGGCAAGGGGGCATGACTCCTGTCTTTACTAAGACAGGAGTCATTTAAATGGCGTCTGGGCGTCGAAAAAAATGGCGCAAATCGGGTTGAGGCGATTTTTTTGCCTCAACCTGACTTGCCCCATTTTAAGACGCCCTAACGGCATTTTCCCCCTACGCCGGCGCTGCCTGGTCTACGTGGTTTTTTTCCACGCACACCAGGCAGCGCCGGTCTGCTAGCGCCGGCTAACGCCATTCCATAAATACGGCGCCCGCATGGCGCTTCAGAATGGCGTTAGACGGCGCTAAATTTTATGACGCTAAACTGCGTTAGCGCAGTTTAGCGTCAAAAAGTATAAATATGGGCCTATGTCACAAACACTATACCTACCTAGCATGTTCAAATGCCTGACTCATGGGTAGTATACACACAAGTGACCATGAAGTGGTATCCAACATTTCATTACATGTGAGGGATAACATATCTGACATAGCCATTATCAACCGTCCTCGATCTATCCTGAGTATAGTTAGTCATGGGAAATGTTTTGTCCCCAGAGTCAAGGAAGTACACACAGCATAAGACGTAACAGATATAACAAACACATATCATGACTGATGTACCTCAGTGAATGGCATCTGATGGTTATACACATTTATAACACATTCATACATGCACATCACTGCAAAATGTTCTCATGACGTTCCCACAGAGGCACAACAATAATTTGAACAGCCAATTCACAGACATAAACACACAGGCCATGAGTCTATTTGTTTAGTAGCATAGCCTTGCTGTCCTCTATTGATGCAACACCTGCTCAAACTAGAAAATACCTATTTTATTTCCAAAGGTTGTGTTGCTGTTGCGTCAGTTAAGAGAGCTAATCCTGCAAAACAACATGAGTATCATGGGCCGCAGTAGCATGGTCTGCCACATGTGCCCAAACACTAGAACACACACTGCAGGTCATACCATCCTATCTTTGTATAGTTATAGGCTGCATGCATGCAAAAAATTGAAAAATCACACAAACACAGTTTAAGACAGATTTCTTTATGCAAACGCGTCAAAAAAGACACATATGTGTCAAAATATAACACATATGCGTTAAAAAATGACGCTCACACACATTATACATCAATTGGTCCCTAGCATTAATTCCACCACCGCACCCCAGGAAAGGGGTTATCCATTTAAAATGTATTGATCCTTGAATGCAGGGGAATTTTCATGCATATGCGTCAAAAAATATTCACGCAAACCCAGTAAGCGTCATAAAATTACACACAATACAAAAAGAAACAGCCCGCCATTGAGACAGGAAGTGATGTAATAGGATATCCTGTTTGCAGAAATGGTAGAGTGAGTTTACTTTCACTCTCACTATGCAGTCTGTGATTATTCTAGACTGTGTGGCTGTGTCTTGAGTTGTCTCTGTGAATATTGTGAATTTGTCTCCTGTGTGCTATTGATATTGTATTTTGGTGTTTTGTAAGTGTCTGTGGTATCCTGTGTAAGTGTTTTTTGTCATTTATTGTAACTAGATTTGTCTTTGTACTGTTGGGAGTCTGCTTGTGGGTATTGTTAGTTGGGGTATTGTTGGGCTCTCTGTGGGTTAGTTAAGTTTCGTTTACCTACCTCCTTTCCCTGTTTTTCCCTCTTTACCCTTTTCTCTCCTAATTTTGTTGAAATGTTGGGAAGACCACATCTGGGGCGAATGGGTGAGGATGAGCTTGGGGCATTTGTGTGGCTGGTGTGCCACTTCCTTCCCCTGATGTTGGAGGCTGGGGGCTGGGTGATACAGGGGTATCACACTGAGGCAAGAAGACTCAGGTGGGCAAAGGTGCTGTTCCACCTGTGGAGCATATTCAACAGCCAGCGCAATGACCACCAGCTAAAGTATCGCTGGGCTGACCTAGTGGTCCGAGAGCAGGACCTGCTGGACCACCTGGGTGTGGTGATTGGTGGCCCTGTTGGTGAGTACAAAATTGACTAATGTGTACAGTACAATGCTCTGGAGTGACAGTAGCAGGTTTTGTGACATGCTGCATGCAATGTTTGTGGACATGTGAAATGCAAGTTGAACAAACTGTGGCCCTAATTTATAAAATTTTGCAACGCAACGTATTACCATCATTTGATGCAAAAGCCGTGCAAACTTACAAAAGACAAATTTATCTTGTAAATTAGTGCCGGTTTTGCGTGAGTAGATGATGGTAATGCGGCACAAACAAAATTATGAATCAGGGCCTGTGAGTGTACCAGGTATAGGATGTATTTCACATGCTAATACAAGAATCCAATGTAGTCCCCACTTTTTCTCAACAATGTCTGAACAGTATTCATGGCCATATGTACAAAGCTCTTCCTAACCTCTGTTATTATGTTAGGCCGATATTTCTACTTTGTGTTATTTCTGGATGCAAAAGTATAGCACATTTGCTACAAACAAATTTATTTTGCTAATTTCCATAGATGTAGCGTAAACAAATGAAGCAAATGCAACACAAAAAAATGACACATCTGGCCATAAGTTCATTGTTTCTGTGTGTTTACGTCTGGACAGATAATCTTTCACATGGACAAAACCAAATGTGCCCGGATGCTACCAGATTTCAGTAGCACAAAACTGGTTCATCTCGTGGCTTTTCGGAGTAGGCGCTGAAATCCTATCATTGAGTAGCAAGGCCCAACAACATTTTTGGCTTAGGCGCAATTGCTGGTACTGAGCTAGTGCAGTTACCATCTGTGTCACTTTATAGCAAAACTATTTTGTAAAGTGAATGGGTCATCATGGGATCCCTGCTCTTTGTGAATGCATGGTCACAAACTATTTTTTAGCATGAAGTTGTGCAAGGGACCACTTACTGCTTCCATTATACCATTTTAGTGATGAAATAGGTTGTAAATTTATTTTTGGTACACCCCTGCTGATAAAGTGCAGCATTTGTACAAATGTTAACTTCTCCGAATGAAGGCTGTCACAGACATGGTGGTATGCCAAGATCAGCAGGCCAGCATTCCTGTGAGTGCCGCCATTCCCAAGGTGTTTTCAAATAGAGACCTACCTCCTCATGACTGCAGAAGTAGGACATTTGCTAACCCATGTTTTTATTAGAAGACAGTGTCAGTTCCGTTGTACTACCACTGATCACCCAAACTTGGCAATTCTAAGTTACTGATTCTTGCAAAGTGTGATTTGCAATACCTGATATAGGTACACAGAGCCCAGAGTAATACATTTCATGTGCAATGACTACACCTGTGCCCATGCATTCTGTCAAGGATGATCAAATAAGACACTGTCAGCATACATCTTTTTGTTGTTTTGAATCAGAAATTGGCCAATCCATGTTTAACGTAACATTGTCATCAAGTAACTCACAGGATCCCTGCCATCATGTTGTCATAGCGGGCATATACGGCTCTGGATACACTGCCAATGTGGCATATGTAACCTACATACAACAGTGGCACACATATAATGGACCACTGAAAGCACAATAATTCCTGAACGCAAATCAACCCACATGAGCATCACACAGTAACTCATTGCCCCTTGCTGCACAAGCCAGAATACCTGGGTCTCTGGTATTGCACTGCACCGGGAATGTGGCATTGCATGTGTCTCCCAATTACAAATGATGAAATGGAGTACCCTCTGGAATGAATTACGCGCAAAATTGAGTAATCATGTTTGGCACCACGTGATTGTTAGGGACAGTGCATGTCTGCATATGTGTGTCTATCACTCACTGGAGTGACAGTGTCAATGCATGTTTTCAGTGGTATGTCTGTTGGGGTGTCCACATGCTTGATGTGCAGCTCTATCATATAAAATGTCACACACAGTGATTTATTGTTCCAACTTTTGACCAGTGAGCAGACATTGAGCACATATCAGCCTTCCATGTTTTACAGGTGGACCATCCCCTACACAATTGATGAAGCGGCTCGATTAGCGGACCCAGACGTACCCAGTAAGTGTTAATATGTTTGCCCTTTGTTGTGTTTGCAGCTGTTGTGTGATTGACTCCTGTGTGTTGGACTCATTGCAAGATATGATGTGCTGGCATGTGATCTGATATGTGACTTGAATGGAGGTTGATATATTGTTCCATGGAAGAGTTAGACATTCAGCGGTGGAGTGTCATATATTGGGAGTCGAGTGATGCGCAATAGGCATGGGCAGGTGAACAAGGTGATTTGTTGCTACCTGTATGCCACAAATTGATTTGGAGGTGGACAGTGTCATAATTTAGTCAGCAAGTCATACCCTAATTCACACAGAACAGTGATGCATCGGTTTTACACACAGACTTGCGCATCTCTGCTAAGTAATGAACATGTAGGACTGTATGGGTGACTGTCCTGCAACATCTAGCTCCACATGTTGTACTCCATTTACGTGGCACTTGAGTGAAATGTCATAGGTGTGCATCCAGGTCAAGGCTAGATGGGTGCTTGCATCAACGTGCCTGATTTTGGAAATGTGTCAGTGAGATCTAATTACGTTGACAATTGTCCGCAAATAGAAAAATGAATGTAGATGTGATTGTCCAATGGTTGACTCAATCCTAGTTGGCAGGCCTCCTTACCTGTGGTGGACTGATTAAACCCATGGACAGCTGTCCAAAGCTTTGTGGTTGTCCTTGATGTTTGAAAGTATGTGTTGCATGTCCATCCCCCTGAGGCACAGGGTTAGGGGTAGAAAATAAGTGTAGCTAGGTGTGATGATGACAGTGTAGATAACAGACATGTAATTCAAGCATTCATGTGTTCCAAACCACAATGCCACCTCATGGTTACCAACTGCATACCGTCCTGGCAGTTTAATTTACAAATCACAGGTCTTGTGTGCCTTGAATTTGATCCAGAAGATAGTGATTAGTCAGCCTGGCACATGTTGAGTACTTGCAGCATTTGTTATGTGACTAATAGCAGTACAAAGAGGCACAGATCATTTACTTAAGTACACACCTTGTGCATTACTGTACTGTTAGATAGTTGAAGTGTTAGAATATCATCTGTACATGTATCACACAATGATGTCACTAATGTTTGCCTGTCTCTATTTTTACAGCTGCCAACATGAATGCCCAGGAGATACAGGAATTTTCAGAGGTGGGCAGAGCAGTACCACCACATACTTGATGTGGAGACTTGGTTCCGCAATATGGCAAGGAGATATCGCCATGAGAGAGCCACAGGGGTATGGAGGGCATTTAGCCAAGGGAGGGCCAGCATTGTCCACATCTGCCACCACCACCACAGCTCAGATCACAGTGGCCCCAGGGATGACAGCCACTCCAGCAGGTCCCCTGACCTCGTCAGCCCAAGGCCCACAAGCAGCACCTTCTGCACCTCCCCCTCCAACCACGGCACCAGCACCAGCTTTGACAAGTGCTACCCAGATGACACCAGCAGCAGTATTGAACATGACTGAATTCAGGACACTACAAAGTGACATGTAACGTATGATGTGCCGGATGGACAGTCTGCAGCAGGAGGTGGCCCGCAATAGCAGGAGACTGCGGAGGATTAAGAAGATCCAGAGGAGGGCCAATTTGTGACTTGTTGTTCCTCACCCATAATTCTGTCCCCTCCCTCCTCTTTCTTTTCTTTAGTGGGTTTAGGGGGATTAGTGTTAGGTTAGAGTAGACTGTTAGTTTAGTTATGATACGTGGGTTGGGGTGGAGGCTGCTATATTATTACATGTTTGTTTGTGGGTGGGTGGGGGATGATGTTGAGGTTTATGTGTATAAAATATATATATATATATATATATATATATATATATATATATATATATATATATATATATATATATTTGTTTAGGATAAGTTAGTATGTGTTTAGGTTAGTATATGTTGTCCTACACGTGTCCCGTCATATGAGGGGGGGTAGGAGGTTGATGTTTAGAGTGTTTAGTTACATGTGGTAAGTTGCTTAGGGTAGTTAGGGCCAGTTGTGGGTAATGTATAGTTAGGATGGGTTAGGTTAGTTTAGGTGTTTCCCATAGTTTAAGTTTCCTTTCATACTTATATATTAAAGGTTTATGTACTCCTTTACAGTATGTGTCATATGCTTGAGAATTGGGGCCTTTGCATGAGTGTACAGTGTCATTTTTGTATTTGCATTTGGGTTCCATCCTGCATGCAAGTCCCATTCTTGACATGGTTATTCCCACTTCCAAATGAGCTGTCACATTGGCAGCTACAACAAAGCTCCTTCTCTATGCATCTGCCATTCATTGCACCTACCACTCAAGGTAACTATGGCTCCCAATGTGTTGTAAAGGTTGGTGTGATTTTAAATCTGTCATCGTTTGAGTCCTGTGTTGGACTCTTGGGCACTGTGGGACATCTGCCTGCAGCCTGATGTTCATGTGAACCCTGATAAGCTAAGTGATGTCATAATCTTATGAAGTTCAGTATACATAACTCACACCTATGATTTCTTACATTGTACTCCCAGGTTACGTAATTGTCCACACAGTCGTACACATCCATTCCTGATGTATGGTGTGTGTGTGTGTGATTAAAGTTTAGAGTCAGATGTCACACACATAATGATTGTCTTGAAGGGAATGTAGACCACATTGAGTTTTATCTTGTACATACTTTGGACCTGACATATTCAGTTCTACACAGCATTATACTGTTTGTGATCTTTTAACTTCATAAATAAGCATAAGGAAGCACAGATGATGATAAAATCCAGACCACTGTGCATAGTTATCAGCCTACATTCTTTCTACACTGTTGTACTGACATTCTGTGGCCATTGACATGTTACATTCATCACAAATCTCCTACATAGTTGATGTGAAAGTGCTATTTATTTTAAAGTGCTGCAGTGCAAAATTTACATAGTCCAGGATTGTAAGTCCATTATTGTGACGCCTTCTATTGTGACGCAGCACAAGTGCAATGGTGAGGGACATGTCATTGAACATACTGTGGTGAAGTGTCATTCAGTGCAGAGGAATATGAATTGCCAATGAGGTAGTGAGAGACAATTGCAGTGTAAAGTGATAAGGTAAACAGTGTGCTGGAGAACAGTGCATGTTACCAACTGTAGCAAGACTGGCATGTTAACAAGCACAGGACATAGGAAAATCAGTGCCCATGTGGCATGGACTGGTGCTACTGGGTACTCCTATGGGTGAAAGTGATCTGTTCCACGTCTTCATCTTCTGATGTGTGTGTCGTCTCCTCTGCCCTTGGTGGTAGTGGGTTTGAAGGGGCAACACATTCTTCAGTGTTTGAAGACGTGGACTCAGAATTCCCAGTAGCTGCCAACTGTGGGGCTATTGAGGGCATTACTGCAGCAAGGAGGAGCTGCTGGTTCTTGAGTTTAGCAGCTACATTGTTGTGGTAGGCAGCCAGGTCGGCCCTGAGGGGCTCATGATTGCAGTCGTCCACGCGGTGAAATGTTTGGGATGTCAGGTGTTGTGGCAACTCCCTAACTGCTGTGGTGAAATCCCTCACACACTGTTGTAGTCCTCTCAGTAGGAATTGTTGCACTTGCATGGCTGCTGACTGTTCTGCAGATGACATCATGCGCATACACATCCCCTCAAGGCTGGCTGCCATATTTTGCATCCCCACCCGCACATCCTTGGCCAGCCCCCGCTGTACTCCCACTACTGTTCACTCAAAGGTGGTACCAGTGTCATCAGAACCTGAGATAGGTTGGAGCTGGCAGGTCATACTATTGGGGTGGTGGATGGGTCCTCTGTGATGGCTGCTACATCTGTACTCCTCCTTTGCTGTCTAATGGTTGTCAGCTCGTCATCCATGTCGTCAGGGAAGTCCAGGACAGGCATATCCAAGGAGAGCTATCGTCCTCTCCAATGAGATATTGTACAATTAGTGTGTCTGTGTTGTGGCAGTTGTAATGTGACGTCACTGACTTCCTATTAGTGAGACATTGT
This sequence comes from Pleurodeles waltl, assembly GCF_031143425.1. NCBI lineage: Eukaryota > Metazoa > Chordata > Amphibia > Caudata > Salamandridae > Pleurodeles > Pleurodeles waltl. Next base: position 1,016,469,149 of record NC_090440.1, read on the forward strand.
AATCGTGATTCCTGTTCATTGTTCCTGTCATTAATATTAGCATTCTCACAGTCCTATGCCCCACCTGCATGTCACATGTAGTGTGGGCAGTTTGGGGAATTGTCTGCGTCACATCCTCTAGGTGTAGGTTCTGTCCAAATTATGTGTTGCCACCTTCTTGTCGTACTCAATCCTCCCTCTACTTCCATTAGCATGGTAAGGCCTTGCAATGGCTGTGGGTGTTCTGATGCCACTTGCACCACACTTAACAATATGGGACTGACCCAGTCTCTGATATTTCACATACACCTATACGTTGCTGAGACCAAGCACATACTATGTATAGCATTGGCATGGCACGATACAGGTGTCAGCAATGGTAGTGTGTCATGTTGATGTTTGCGAATGTGTGCTACATTGGATTGCACTGATGGGCCTGGCAGTGTTCCATTTCCTCTTATGACTGTGCGGGTGTGTTTCACTAGCTAGACACAAATGTCCTCCCCCTCAATGCTTTTGTCTTAGCAGTATGACAGTTGAGATGTTTCTAGGTGGCATTGCAGCTATTGTAATTGTGATTTACATGGCTGACATGCATTGTGTAGCAGGTGTGTACCTCCCCCTGCTTGCAGTTAACATTTAGGCATTTTTGTCCCCCATGCAACTTACCCTGCACCTGTGTTGTTTCCTGGTAGTCTGCACTGTCCTGTCCTTGAATTGCTGTGACGATCTCCTCTGGGATGATGGCTGCCACCATCTCCTCCATCTGGTCCAGGGCCTTCTGTGGTGCTGGACTCCCACCTCCAGTCTGCAGTGCTGCCTTCCTGTTCCTTGCCATTTTTTCCTTGGTCCTGCCCTTGCAGTCATGCCAGCGTTTCTTGCACTCCGTGACTGTTCTCTGTACCTCTGCCACACTGCTGATCTTGTCGACAATTTGTTGCCAAATTGCCTCTCCCAATTGGCAATTTTGAGATGACAAAAAGTTGATGCTGGTGTTCCATCACCTCTCTGACCAGTATTTCCTGTTCCTCTGCACTGAAACAACACTTCCTTTTCTTCTTCTCCCTCTCCTGGGTCTGGTCTGGGTCCTCCTGGCTGGTTCCTGGTCGATTGGGGTCTCTCCTGGCTTCTAGGATCCATTTTGGGGCTCCTTAGCACTGCATTTGCGCCACTTTTTGACGCTATTGCTGGGAAAAATGGCACGTATTTGGTTTGCGACGTCGTAAACCGGATTAGAGTCATTTTCTCTGCGGTAACATCGTTTTGTTTTACGACGTGGCGCAATGGTTGGAGTAAAATAAAATGACTAATCCGTGGTTTGTACCACGGTGCTTCAAAGTATACAATTGACACCCGGGTGGCGCAAAGAAATGGCTTTAAAGTTTTTGATGCAAAACTGCATTGGCGCAGTTTGGCGCTCAAAAAGTATAAATATAGCCCCAAGGCCCATATTGATACTTTTTTAGCGCCGCATGTGTGTAATTTTTTGATGAAAAAGTGGGGCAAACTTGCAAAATACAATTGTATTTTGTAAGTTTGTGCCGTTTTTGCATCAAAAAGAGGCACAAATGTGGCGCTAAAAAAGTATAAATATGGGCATCAGTCACGTAGATGTCTAATTTTCAATTTTTTTTAACATTTATGGGTTTCCTAGTTTGCTGGCCAAGCCTGTGCCTAATTACCACAGAACCTTATGTATGAACAAATTTGAAAAATAAAATATAGATTTTTCTTCATTATCTTATGGGGTCTTCCCTGTTACAGGTAATAGGCCCACTCACACAAATGGGGCATACTTTTGATATGAAGAAGTGTGAGAGCAATAGCTTTTAGGACTTTTTGGACCTACTGAGATTCTGGAACTTTCTTTCCCAGTAATGTGAGACAAATCTATTACTTAAGCCAAAATTTGAAGTTCATAGGGAATTCCTCTTTAGAAATGTAGTGGGTCCACACAAGCACAACCACCCTTGCCTTCCCCAGGTGTCTAATTTTCAGAATCACATCATCATAGCATTAAACACATGATTTACAGTTTGCCGGATGGGGCTACTTTATCACAAATGTGACGGATATCCCATCTGCCGTATTATGATTCCATTATTTCCTATGGAAATTGTCATATTGCAAACAGGATATCCGTCATGTTTGCGAGAGAGTAACCCATCCACCAAACTCTAAATCAGGTGCTTAGTCTGAGAAATAAAGTAATCCTCCTTCAGCATATTTTTGCTGTCTTTTTGATGTTCTAATTGTAAGGTTAATCCACCTGCTTCAGCATTCTCACTAATACAGTTAAAAACCTCAAATCTATATTCTTTACTTTAAGATGCATTGCTCAAGTTCCGTTGTATTTCGGTTTTCTCTTGTATTGCCTCATTACGTTTTCTTAATATATTTTCATCCTGAAAAATACATTAAGTATTCATGTCATGTAAGAAAATGAAACATATGCACAAAATATAAGTTGTACAGAAACTACATACCATCTTGCTCTTTATATAAAGTATTTAAAGTATTCCATTGAAAACTTTACAAGCATAGTCACCACAAGAATCTCCTTCTCCTCTTTGAGTTGACTTCTTGTATGAATCTGAAGGTCCGGACTCTAATAAATGGTTAAATATAGAGAATGTTTTAATTTGTTGTTGGAAATAAACACATTTTCGGAGATTGATATAACTGTGATGTTTTTACCCAGTAGAGAATACCACATGAATGCATTTTTCTAATTTGTAAACATGTCAAAAGTTCGCTGTACATAATCAGGTTTGAGCTTAGGCACAAAATAGGTCCAGACACCAACATAACAGTGGCCCCATTCATGAGTTAGAAAGCTAAAATAAGTGGTCTATGTTTGCAAATTTGGGCAGCTTTGAACTTGCAAAAGACATACTGTATATGTGTTTTGCAAGGTTTCGAAGACTACATGGATTTCAACCAGCTGCAGGCAATATTTGTTTTGATGTCAGGGAAATCAGTGACAAAAACAGCTCAGCAGACCATAAAACAGGCCCATAAACAGACCACAAACCATCCCACACATCAACTTCCTAGACCTGCCCATCAGGCTCTGACTGACTACCCTGTAGCCCAGTCTGACAATGTACATAACCTGTAGTTCAGTGATTTGGCAGGTTCTTCTTATGACTTTATCAGTTAAAACCAATTACCTCATAGACTATACTTTTCCGTTCTTGGGCCCATATTTATACTTTTTTAGCGCTGCATTTGCGCCGCTTTTTGACGCAAAAGCAGCGCAAACTTACAAAATACAGTAGTGTTTTGTATGTTTGTGCTGCTTTTGCATCAAAAAGCAGTGCAAATGCAGTGCTAAAAAAGTATAAATACGGGCCTTGGTGTCCACTTGCAAATGTGAGAAGGTGAAGGTATATTTATTTTCTGGAAGTGAGAGCCAACATCTGTTGGAAACCCTTAACTGTACCTTTGTTTGTAATCTATCAATGTGTTCTTCCAATGAATATGCCATTAACTTACACCAATCAATTTTTTCTCTTCAAATCATTGTTTTGGTTATGGCTTCTAATTTATTAGCACATTTTCAGAAGTTCCCAAGGACGACAACAACATGCTTTGCATCTGGATAGTTGGTCACTCCTTTGATCATGTGGTTTGTGAGTATGCTAGATTGTGAAGAATTGATAAAGAAATTGGACTGCCTCGTGTGGACATTAAATGGATTGCCATATGTAGAAGGAAATAGCATCTGTAGTAATAAATGTGTAAATGTGTGCTTATCAGTACCCTGACTTTAACCCTTTCGCTGCCAATTCTTTACCCCCTCATGCTACGCCATTTTTTGGCTATTTGCGGTAGTTCTCACATAGGCCCTGTTGGAAAGTGGATTATTGGTGAGGGCAGGTAGGTACCTACTCTTAGCAATAGGCCACAAAACCCACTCAAGGTCTCAGTAAATAAATCCTTGCTCAACCCTTGGTAGCTTGGCCCAAGAGCAGTTAGGCTTCATTTAGGAGACATGTGTGTAAAGCATTTATTATCAACAAAACAGTAAACAAGTAAAACACAGCACTCAATAAAAATCCAATGCCAATTTATAAAAATAGGAAATATGTTTATCTTTAAAATGACACCAAACTGACAAAAATCCAATGTAGGAAACTGGAGGTAGGAGTTTTTAATGATTAAAATTAAAACTAGCGCATAGAAGCAAATAGCATTCAAGGGGTTAAATTTTTTTTCGCACTGGACAGGGGCAAAGTTCAGACTTCAGGCCTCACACGTACCTTCAGAACAGTTTTTTGACTCACGGAAGTGGTCCACAGCACCAGCCACGCTTTCAGAGGCTCTGGTTTGCCTCTTGGGCTCTAAGAATACAACTTCCACAATGCACCATTTTAACTTATAAAGATTTTTTCAACAGTAGTGCCAAACTTCTTCAAACTTCTGGATTTTCTTCCATAGTTCCTTCACATGTCCACAAACTTGATCCAAGCTTCCAGAATCTCTGAGTTGCTCCTTGGGAGTTGGGCCTACAATTCCCAGAATACACCTGGCCAGAATCCTCAAATAGCCACTGGACGCTGGTCAACTTGGCTTTTCTTTCAGGACTTGATTCAGGGGGCACTGGTCAGGTCCCTTGTACCTGTAGCTTACAGGGAGTCCACTCCTGAAGTTGCAGAGGCAAGACAAAGTCCTTATCTTGGTGGAGCCCAGTGCAGCTGGGGCAGTCCTTGTGAGTGCAGTTCTTCTGCAGTAGACCCGGGGTTCAGCAAGGCAGTCCTTCTTCTCCAGTATTTTCTCCCAGCAGGGATCTGAATTGTGGGCAGCTCTGCCATATTTATCCTTGCTCTTGGAGTGGGTGTCAGGGGAGTGCTCCTGTCCAATGGAGTGCAGGGTGACACCCTCTGGGGAGACCACTTCCTGGGAAGTGTGGCAAAAATCAATCCTAGAAAGCAACTCTCCTCAAAAATCCAATATGGAAAAAATTCATCCTTGGAGGTTAGATCTGGCTGAGTCTACCCAACACAACCCTTCCAGTCCCCCTCCTAATCTAATCATTGGTGCTCCCATTTGACTGGGGGAGCAGAAATTGGGGGAGGTCTAGTTTCTGTCCCAAGTGGCTCCTTCATTTGAAGACCAGTTTGGCTACTCTTCCCCCAACCTGCTCTGCCATCTGCTGCAGCAGTTCTCCTGCCTCACCAGATGCTTTCTTTGTTTCAGCCCAGCCTGCATCACACCTAATTACAGTAGTTTGTCTCAGGCTGCCAGAAGCTGACCAATCAGGAAAGGGCACTACTGGGCTGAATTTGGTAACTTTAAGAAAGAGTTCTAAAACTCTTTCTCTTTGCTAGTTATAATAAATTCAACCTTGGCAATTATTATTACATTTCATTTGGTACCAAACTTGATATATTTAGCTCATCTATATTAGAAATAAGACTTTGGCCCTCATTACAACCCTGGCAGTCGGTGGTAAGGCAGCGGTAGGACTGCCAACAGGCTGGCGGAAAAAATAAATAGAATCATGACCGTGGCGGAAACCGCCAACACAGACAGCCATCTTAACACTCCGACCGCCACAGCGGTACAAACAAACAGCTTGGCGGTCATCTCCAACAGACAGGCGGAAGACAATGTACCGCCCACACTATTATGACAGGCCAATCCACCACCTTTTCCAGGGCGGATTCAACGCGAACAAAAACACAGCGGAAACAGGACTTGGAAGGGAAAACTCTCAACTCTACTCACCCCATGAGGAACCAGGACGCCATGGAGCCGGAACTCCAAATCCTCCCTCTGATTGTCTTCCTGCTCCTCTGCCAGGAGCACGACCGACGGCGGTGACGACCATGGTGACTATTGCACCTACGACACAGGGGAGGGTGAAGGGAAAAGAGAGTGACACACACATGCAATACGCAACACCCCCACCCCCACCCTCACCCACAACAACTCACACACAAATACATGCTGAAACGTTACATTTCCCTCCCAAAACCCTCCCCGGAAGAACGCAAGGACAAAAGGAAATGATTTGAACAAATGTAATCAAGAAAAATCCATTACTCAAAAATGTATATACACTATTGACAAATATGTACACCAAGAATTCAAGTCCAGGTACTGCACCTATAAAGTCCGTGGACCACTGGGCCCAAAATGCATGGGCGAGGCCCACACAAGATACCTGATCCAAATGGAGAGAACACTGCAGGGACATCAGATCGAAATAAGACAGGCACCTCAGGGGGAAGGGAAGGGGGGCACCTCAGCCGGATGAGTACACGACTCCAGGTCCACGAGGGGGCTCCATGGCCATTGATGTATCCTGGGGAGTGCAAAGCCACAGTCTCTCAAGTCTCTCCAGTGGGTGGTTTGCCCACTGCTGCATCCTGGGGAGTGCAAAGCTACAGTCTCTCAAGTATCTCCAGTGGGTGGTTTGCCCAATGCTTTATCCTGGGGAGTGCAAAGCCACAGTCTCTCAAGTCTCTCCAGTGGGTGGTTTGCCCACTGCTGCATCCTGGGGAGTGCAAAGCCACAGTCTCTCAAGTCTCTGAAGTGGTAGTTTGCCCACTGCTGTATCCTGGGGAGTGCAAAGCCACAGTCTCTCAAGCCTCTCCAGTGGGTGGTTTGCCCACTGCTTTATCCTGGGGAGTGCAAAGCCAAAGTCTCTCAAGTGGATAAAAGTCTCCACTGGTTCTGGAGGGGGCTTTGTGCCCAGAGTGCTTCATCCTGCCAAGGACTGAGGTAGTGGATGTGATACTCCACTGGTTCTGGAGGGGGCTTTATGCCCAGAGTTCTTCATCCTGCCAAGGACAGAGGTAGATGATGTCTTTCTCCACTGGTTCTGGAGGGGGCTTTGTGCCCAGAGTGCTTCATCCAGCCAAGGACTGAGGTAGTGGATGTGATACTCCACTTCTTCTGGAGGTGGCTTTGTGCCCAGAGTGCTTCATCCTGCCAAGGACTGAGGTAGTGGATGCCTTTCTCCACTGGTTCTAGAGGGGGCTTTGTGCCCAGAGTGCTTCATCCTGCCAAGGACTGAGGTAGTGGATGCCTTTCTCCTCTGGTTCTGGAGGGGGTTTGTGCCCAGAGTGCTTCATCCTGCCAAGGACTGAGGCAGTGGATGTGATACTCCACTGACGGTGGGGCAACATGGAAGCTGCCCAGGCCCCTGGAACTGACCACCAACAATGTACGAATGATCACTGGGGATAGCACCCATGTCTGCGGTGGTGCCACTGGCTCAGGATATGGCGTGGCCTCTGGCGGTGCTGGTGGCGGGCTCAGTAGTGGTGGTGCTTGCGACAGTCATTGGGCAGCGGTGCTGGTGGCGGGCTCACTGACCTCGGTGCTGGCGGCGGTGTCATGAGCGGCGGTGCTGGTGGGGGGCTCACTGACCTCGGTGCTGGCGGTGGTGTCATGAGCGGCGGTGCTGGTGGCGGGCGGGCTCACTGACCTCAGTTCTGGCGGCGGTGTCATGAGCGGCGGTGCTGGTGGCAGGCTCACTGTCCTCGGTGCTGCTGAAGGGCACAGTGTCTGCGGTGCTGGTGAAGGGCTCAGTATCCTGGGTGCTGGCGGCGGTGGCCCTGGCGGCGGTGCATGTGGCTGTGCCGGTGGCGGTCTTGTCTGCCGTGCAGGTTGGCAGCGTCTTGCCTTTATTTTTCAGGCCCTTCCACACCTGGGATGGTGGTGCAGCTGTCTTGCCACTCCCAACTGTTGTCTTGGCTGAGCTCTCGGTGGCAGGTGTTTTGGCCTTCTCCGTCCGGGATGTGGGCAACTTCTTCTGTTTTGGAGGTGGGGGAATGTCCTTGGACTCGCTTCTTGGGACACTGGCAGCCCTGCTGCTTGGCGCACGGTTACAGCTGGCACCACTTTGCCCGGTGATGTGGTGGCTGAGGTGCTGGGTTGGGACCTGGAAGGCGGGCCCTAGGGGAAGAAAGGGTGGGGGAGGTGAAGGGAAGAGGTCAAGGTTTGACAGGAAAAGCTTTTTTGACACACTGGGACGGGTAGATGGAGGGGGTTTGGGAGTGGAGGAAGAGGTAGTGGTTGTAGGAGATATCCGTTTGCTGACTTTGGGTGAAGGTGCATGGGCTGGAGTCTGTCGTGAGGTGGACAGCTGTTGGGTGGGTGTGTGACTGCGTTTGTGTACTTTGGGAGGAGGGCTCACAGACACACTGGGAGAGGACACAGGGGATGTGTGAATGGTAGTGGGGGTGGTGTCTGCACGTGTGCGGTGTGTGGTGACGGGTGTGCTGGTGATGGAGGTAGTGGCTGAAGATGTAGTGCATGCAGGTGTGAGTGGAGATGTGACAGGGAGAGAGGAGGGAGACGTGGAGGAGGGGGTCACATTGGAGGCAGTGGATGTTGGTATGTGTGCATGGGTATGATGCTTGTGTGAGTGCCTGTGGGATGTGTGGTGCTTATGTTTGCCAGAGCTACCCTTGTGTGTTGAGGTGTGTGCATGCTGGTCTGGTGGTATGCTTGGGATAGGCTGAGGTACTGGGGATTGGGTCTGGGTGGAGGATGTTGGAGGGGGGAGGCTGGACACAGGGACAATGGCTGCCATCAGTGCTGAGGCCAGAGTCTGAAATGCTCGCTGTTGGGCTGCCTGGCCAGAATGAATGCCCTCCAGGTATGCATTTGTCTGTTGCAACTGCCTCTCTACATCCTGGATGGCATTCAGAATGGTAGACTGCCCAACAGTGAGGGATCTGGGGAGGTCAATGGCCTCCTCACTTAGGGCAGCAGGGCTGACTGGGGCAGGGCCTGAGATGCCTGGGGCAAAGGAGATGCCCATCCTCCTGGGTGAGTGGCGACGGGGCACACGCTGAGGGGCTGCTGGGAGGGCGGTGCTGGTAGGGGGGGTTGCGGCTGTACCTGTAGATGCGGGGGGCACAGAGGGGCCTGCCACCGCAAGGGAGCTCCCATCAGAGGAGGAGTCGCTGTCGCTGGTCTCTGCTCCAGTCCCCGCCGTGGAGCTCCCCTCGCCCTCCATCCCACTGGTGAAGTCCGAGTCCGTAGTGTGGCACTCCATGGCCATGTGGGATGCAGCCCCCTCGTGCTCCGGTGCCACTGCTCCTCCACCTGATGATGCTAATGCACACAAGAACCCTGATGCACATACACTCACCGTCGTATCATGGATGCCTCATCCCCCACCCTATCTCCCATCCACACCACTCCAAACAGGCATTGCCCATACAGCATGCTCACAGTGTACTCACCTGTTTGTCTGGAGGACCATAGAGTAGCGTGTACTGGGGGAGGACGCCATCCACTAGTTTCTCCAACTCCTCCAATGTGAAGGCAGGGGCCCTTTCCCCCGACACTTGAGCCATTGTCGCTTCCAGACTGAGGTCACAGCAGCACCTGCAGTTTAGGTCCTCTCCCGTTGAAGATCAGGTATCAAGTGAGTGAACAGAGAGAAAATGGCAGTCACGTCCGCAGCGGTGCGTACCATCACCGCCGGCGTACATCGTCATTGGCTCCTGGGACCCAAAGGGTCTAATGTTAACCAATGCAGGATTGCGCTGCGGTCTTCGAACGCCTACCGCGACGGTGTAGAACGCCAGAGCAGTTACCTCATATCCGCTTATCCCACCTTACAGGTCAGGCAGCCGCCATTTCAGGGGGCCACATGGCATTAAATTTAAATGCGTCACACATATCTAGGGCTTGCATAAACACTAAGACAGGCACATAGCGGATTGACAATTGTGTGCAATAAAGTTGTTTTTTTTGTACCTCAGTATCGGCTGACCCTCTGATCACTGTTCTCATCCATAGAGCAGGTCCGCTGGGGCAGGTGAGGAGATGACGGCATCCTCCGGTGTACAGACCGCTGGTGGACCTGTCGACAAGGAATAGCGACATGTAATAGTCACCTACAGACTTGATCATGCCACAATCCAGGAACTGTGTGCCCAGTTGGAGCCAGACCTGATGTCAGCTATCCGCCATCCCACAGGAGTCCCCCCTCTAGTGCAGGTCCTGTCAGTACTCCAGTTCCTGGCAAGTGGGTCTTTTCAAACTACAGTGCCCATAGCATCAGGGATGTCCCAGCCAATGTTCTCTGACGTGTTGTCCAGAGTGTTGTCTGCCCTGCTGAAACACATGCGCAGCCACATCGTTTTCCCTCAGGTGGAGGATTTGCCTAAGAGAAAGGTGACTTCTATGCCCTGGGACATATCCCCAACATCATAGGTGCCAATGATGGGACACATGTGGCCTTGGTACTCCCCCGCAGGAGTGAACAGGTGTACAGAAACCGGAAGAGCTACCATTCTATGAATGTGCAGATGGTGTGTTTGGCTGACCAGTACATCTCTAATGTGAACGCCAAGTTTCCTGGCTCAGTGCATGACGCTTACATTCTGAGGAATAGCAGCATCCCTTATGTGATGGGGCAACTCCAGAGACACCGTGTGTGGCAATTAGGTGAGGACAAGGACCCTTTACAGTGTAAATAGTTGTCTGGGTTTGGGGTTCTCCCTAAGGGTTAGTGTGTCTCTAACAGTTGTCCCTCGACATTTGCAGGTGACTCTGGCTACCCCAACCTGTCATGGCTACTGACCCCAGTGAGGAATCCCAGGACAAGGGCAGAGGAATGCTACATTGAGGCACATGGGCGAACTAGGAGGGTTATAGAGAGGACCTTCGGCCTCCTGAAGGTCAGGTTCCGGTGCTTCCATATGACAGGTGGTTCCCTATTCTACTCACCAAAGAAGGTGTGCCAGATCATCGTGGCCTGCTGTATGCTGCACAACTTGGCTTTGCAACAACAGGTGCCTTTTCTGCAGGAGGATGGTCCTGAAGGAGGTGTTGTGGCAGCTGTGGAGCCTGTGGACAGTGAAGAAGAGGAGGCAGATGAAGAGGACATAGACAACAGAAACACCGTGATCCAACATTACTTCCAGTGAGACACAGGTAAGAAGACATCACTGCCTCCTACATCTGATACAAATTGTTCGACCTCTCATCTGTCTGTTACTTTCACACAGTGTATGGACCCTAATTTGTCACTTTCCCTTTCGATTTCAGAGATGCGAGTCCCACTGTGTGACCTCTGCTATGTTACCTCATGGACTAGAGCTGTGTGACATAAGTATGTTGACAATAGAATGGACATTGCTGTTTCCCGCAGTTATTGTAAGTACACATTTGTGAAAGCACAGACTGACTCCAGATTGTTTTGTGGTTCAAGGGTGTTTATTTAAATGCTTAATAGTGGAGGCGGTTGTAAAATGGTCAGGGGTGATGGTGGAGGAATGTCCATGGCAGAGTGCAGTCTATAGGTCTCACAGGTGCATTGTCCAAAGGGGCATAGGAAGTGGGGCTAGGGCAGTTTAAGGATGGACAGGGTGACAAAGTGGGACAGAAGGATGACATTCAGGGTGGTCTCATTTCTTGCCGGGGGTCTTGGCATTGTTCTCTGTCTTTGTACTGGATCTCAGGGACCGCTTGCGGGGTGGTTCTCCATCTGCAGGGCGTGGGGTGCTGGTAATGTGGTCCTGTGGCGGTGCCTCCTGTCCACTAGCGCCGGCGGAGGTGGTGGGCAGTTCATCGTCCAGGCTAGTGTCAGGGGCCCCTTGTTGTGGCACAGTGTCCCTCCTGGTGTTCACGAGGTCCTTCAGCACCCCTACAATGGTGCCCAGGGTGGTATTGATGGATTTGAGTTCCTCCCTGAACCCCAAATACTGTTCCTCCTGCAGCCGCTGGGTCTCCTGAAACTTGTCCAGTACCGTTGCCATTGTTTCCTGGGAATGATGGTACGCTCCCATGATGTTGGAGAGGGCCTCGTGGAGAGGTGGTTCCCTCGGCCTGTCCTCCCCCTATGGCACAGCAGACCTCCCAGTTCCCCGGTTTTCCTGGGCCTCTGTCCCCTGAACCGTGTGCCCACTGCCACTGCCCCCAGGTCCCTATTGTTCTTGGCGTGGTGGGTTAGCATAGGTTCCCTGTAGTGGTGGACACACTGCTGCTTGACGTGTCCTGGGGACAGAGGTATGGGCCCGCTGGGTGAGTGCTGTGCTGGTGTTTCCTGTGGGGGGAGGCTCTGTGGTGGCCTGTGACTGTGTCAGGGGAACCGACTGTCCAGAGGTCCCAGATGGGCTGGGCTGGTCATCTAGATCCAGTTGGACAGAACTGCTGTCATCACTCTGGGCCTCTTCTGTGGGTGGAGTAGACATGTCTGGAACCTCCTGTCCGGTGACGTTGGGTAGGGGTCCTGCAGGGGTGTAAAGGCATGATTATTGCATCTGTGTGTGCCATGGTATGCAATGGGTGGGTGACCCTGTACCCCAGTGCTTATATTCTTGTGTAGGACCTTGTGTGTTAATTGTTTAGGGGTCTATGCGTAGTGGACATGCATTGGTGATGGGTGTCCATGCTTTGTTGTTGCATGCAGGGCTTGGTGTTGGGATGGGTGGTTTGTGATAGTGGGACATATGTGAGGAGTTTGAGTGATGGGGTGAGGGCGAGGGTATTTGATAGCATGCAGGTAGGGTGGGGGATGAAGTACTTAAGATTTGACTTACCAGAGTCCATTCCTCCAGCTACTCCTGCGAGGCCCTCAGTATGCAGTATAGCCAAGACGTGCTCCTCCCATGTTGTTAGTTGTGGGGGAGGAGGTGGGGGTCCACCGCCAGTCCTCTGAACCGCAATGTGGTGTCTTGAGACCACGGAATGCACCTTCCCCCGTAGGTTGTTCCACCTCTTCCTGATGTCATCCCGTGTTCATGGGTGCTGTCCCACTGCGTTGACCCTGTCCACGATTCTGCGCCATAGCTCCATCTTCCTAGCTATGGTGGTGTGCTGCACCTGTGAGCCGAATAGCTGTGGCTCAACCCGGATGATTTCCTCCACCTGACCCTGAGCTCCTCCTCACAAAACCTGGGGTGTCTTTGCTGTGCCATGGGGTGGTGTGGGTGATATGTGAGGTGGTGTTTGTTGTGATGTGTGGGGTGATGTTTAGGGGTGTGTAGTGTTTTGTGCGTGGATGTGTATGTGTGATGGTGTTGTGTGCCTCTGTCTGCTGGTGTGGTCTTTGCTTTGCTGTCTCTCTGGTTCTGCCAAATTTTTGGTTGTAAGGGTTTGTGGGTAATGGGGGTGTGTGTTTTATGTTGCATTTGGTGTGTGGGAGTGGTGTGTGTATGTGTATCAGGTGTGTGTATTTGGCATTGTCCAATGTGGTAGTGTTTTGTAAATGTGTGTGTATTTTGAGTGCGGCGGTGTGTACTGCCAATGGAATACCGCGGTTGAAAGACCGCTGCGTGTATTCGTGGGTCGTGATAGTGTGGGCGTATTCCTGTTGGCGTGACGGTGGAGGTTTTGTTATCGCCAGTTTATCACTGAGCTTTGGTGTGGCAGACTTGTGTGGGTGTCCAGATTTTGGCGGATTCTGAGCTGTGGGTCGTATTAGTTGTAGCGGATTTCCACGGCCGCGGCGGTGTGTTGGCGGTCTTCTGCACGGCGGTAAGCGGGATTTACCGAAAATGTTGTAATGAGGGCCTTTATATTTTAAAATAAAGTCTCCCAATGTTAGCCCATGGGGCCCATTGCCTACAATGGAAAAAAACAATGATTTGTCTGCTTTTCAATTTTAACAATAAGGTAGTTGGAGACTTTTGAAGTACTTTTAATTCCAAAGTGGAATTTGGGCTTAATGTTAATTTAAAAGCAGCAAGCAAGGCAGGCCTGCCTTTACAATGACAATGAACACCAAAATAGTGCACCTATGGGTGCACTAACTATCCTGGGGACCCTAAACCTACATGCTCAACCATGTACCAGGAGCTTATAGGTAGGTTGTCAGACCAAATTATAATTAAATCTAAATTGTGTGGTCCATTTTAAACAGAGCACTGGCCCTGGGACTGGTTAGCAGTGCCCAGGGCAGAGTCTGAGTCAGAAAACATCAGCATCAGTTAAAAATGGGGTCAAAAAGTGAGGGAGTTTCTGTAATCAGCCATGTTTCCCACAGTCCCCCATAACCTTTTATTCACATCAGCTATCCACACCAAATCTATCTTTTTTTCCACTGTCGTGCGAATTCTAACGGTGACCAGTGTTTGTGGATTACCCTGGAAGGGACTGAGAAAATAGGGAAAATATAGCAAGATTTAGGCCCATATTTATACTTTTTTAGCGCTGCATTTGCGTCATTTTTTTTCATAAAATCAGCGCAAACTTACAAAATGCAATTGTATTTTAGTAAGTTTGCACCGATTTTGCGTCAAAAACCGACGCAAATGCGGCACTAAAAAAGTATAAATATGGGCCTTAGAGTTTTTGGGTGAAAAATAGGGGAAAAGTGCTCCAGATAAAAGTGTGTGCTTTTTCCCTAAAATGGCATCCACAAGTGGTTTGCTGTACTAAAGTCACTGTCTTGCCAGCTTTCAGGAACATGCAGTGCTGAATCAAAAAAACTAATTTTGTACCCCAGTTTTGGCATTTTTCTAAGAGGTAACATATTTTCCCTATTTTTTGTGTGATCCAGAACAGCTATACATTGATGAAAAGTAGACAAAATTCTGAATTCAGCAAGGGGTCATATGTGTTGATCCCTCAAGATTTGCCAAAGTAAAATAACTGTTGAAAAGAAAAATATTGAAAATGACTAGGAAACAACTGGCATTTATGACAACATTTTCATCTGTAACTTTTTGTGATGATGGCAGATTAACAAAAGCAATATATTGTTACATCCCCTAGACCCTACTAGTTGCGAGGATATATGGGGTTTGTAAGTTCTCTAAGAACCGAAGCTACTGAGAGCAAACAACTGAGCTGCACCACATAAAGGCTTTTCATTGATCACAGAGCATAGGTTAACTTTTGTAGCAAAATAGGTAGATACCGAGGAACCTTATGTATTTCTGTCATGGGCATAAGATATAGAGATTAGCAGTAGTGACTATTTCTACATCTCTAAATTTGTAGGTACTCATACTATCATATGATTTCGAGGGTATTTTTCTGATGTCATCTCTCTTATATACTGGCTTACATTTGAAAGGCACAAATGCAACAAAATCTAATTGGTAATAACAAATGTTCTATTATTATATGCTCCTACAAGTCTCCCAATAAAAATGGTATCTCACTTTTGTGGGTAGGCCTAGTTCCCACAACAGGAAACAGCCCAAAACACAACATGCATGCTGCAATGTTTTTTCACCCAGAACTGACTCTCTTTCTCTGATGTGGGTAGCTGTGGATTATGGACCCTAATTCAGCCGGCATCTAGGGAAACCTAGCCAACCTATACATTTTTTAACACTAGTCACCTAGGGGAATCCAGAATGGTGTGGCATGTGTGGATTCCATGAGTTTTTTTTTTTTTTTTTACCCGACAATTCCCTGCAAGCCTCAAACTTTGTCTGAAAACATGCATTTTTCTCACATTTCTGTGATGGAAGCTTCCAGAATCTGCATTAATCCACAAAATTCCCACTAGCCAGCATTGCCCCACCTGTGCCGTTAAAAACTCTGCCCTACTTGTGTGCCTGGGCCTGGTCCCATGACAGGATTAGGTCAATGTGGTGTGCCTGTGAAGCACACCACCCTAGACTCCTCCTGATGTCTAGTTTATAGGAGTGCCTGGGTCTGGTAGGTTTTCCCATGTGACAGCCTATGCAAACTCAAAAAGTGCAGTCATTCACCATTGCAAGTGGGACGATATTGGGAGTTAGCCAAGCTCTCCTGACCCATATGTAAAATCAACACCCAGAAGAGTCAAATGTACTCATGTTTGCCATTGAGATAAGATACTCTAGGCAGCAAAGGGAGCAAAAAGACTATTACCCCCTTCAGTTGGGGTGGGGGCATAACCATCCCTTTAGTGTTGGGCAGTCCCCACCCTTTTTTCTCCCAAAAATATTCCCTAATGGTTAGTGGGCTTTCTCTTCCCCCCAGTCGCAGATTGGGGGTAATTACCCCATCTGCCAAGAGGGTGCGGGGGCAGAAAGACTGTGCCTATTTTTTTGGGGGGGTATTAAATGCCCATTCCTGACAGTCCCCACCCTTCGACTTAAAAACCAAAAACTGGGGCCTAGTGTGCTTTCGGCCCCCTTTCGGGGGGCTGATCAGAGGAATTTCCAGTGCCAGGTGTGCGGATGTCTGGGAGCCATCCGAAGCACACAAGCACTGTTGCATCGGACGACTCCTGGCTGTCCGATGCACTGAAACAATGAAATACTGTTTTGTGGATACGTTTATTTTCACTGGCATTGCATAAGCATGTATATGTATACCTACAAATATATATGCATATAAAATAAGGGGTGTGCAGAATTCATGTAATTTGATTTAGGTTAATTGACCGAAATATGGCAAAATAGCACATAGTTATGCAATATTCAAATCCACAATTTAGAACTATATTTCAGTCCAATATGCATCTTCATATCACTATTTGGCATGAGGGCTCATTTAACAAAAGCAGCGTGAACAACAGCAGCTCTTGTTCTGCTGTTTCCATGTGCTTGCTGTAAATTGTATTGCAAACTGTACCATTTGTCATCAATTTTGATGTGTATCACACGCTATTACGCAAAGTAGCATAATGGCAGAATTTTGAGAATTTCATGTAAAAAGCAGAATGTTAAATTCTCACAATTATGCAACATATGCTGACATAATCTAAATTTTGCCCAGGCCTAATATAAATCTATATATAACACCTAGTCATGTTCACCACCAGTTATAGTTAGGTCACTGTTTCCATAGGAAATGCCCTACTAGTTTTGCTAATAACTTTGGGGGTGTTTGACAAATCTTCATGAAACATTCCAAAAAGTTTCTCTTTTTGACTAGTTTCTTCATGAAAGGTTTCTGGGTGATCTGTCAAGTAACGGCTGAGAAAATGGGGGTCAAAAATGCAAATTCCCAATTTGTTTCCAAAGACCTTTTTAAGAAGACTTACATCAAAAAACTGCTGCACAGAATCACACAAATTTTGTCAGGAAGTTAGATCTTGGTCCAAAAATGTGCTTTTTCGTGATTTGATGTGAATCCACTCTTTAGTCAAATTTAAAAGGTTTTTGTGCCACCTTAGCTCCACAATTTTTGGTGCAATGTCTGCCGCATTGCAGGACCCTCCATCACCACTACACCAACCACAAAGGCCGCATAGGAGGAGAGAGAAATTCTATCGACAACAGGTATCTATCTTTGCCCAAAGAGTAGAAACTGTCATCAGATACTACCAACTGAATCCTGAGTCCATTGTGCAGCTGCTTCATGGCATAACACCAGCAATCACACCAAGGAGGATTGGGTCAATCAAAATGCCACCGAGTCAATCAACATACCACCCATGACCAAGCTCCTGGCTGTGCTGGCCTCTGGCACTTTCCAGTCAACTGTGGCAGAAATTGATTATTCCAGCCCTCCATCTAAGCCCTACTGCCAAGTGTGTTGGATGCCATCATTCACCTGATTCCTTACCATATCCTGTTTCCTAACACCCACCAACTGCAGCAGGAGATCAAACAAGAATTTTATGCAATTGCCGGCTTCCCACATGTGCTGGGTGCCATGGACTGTACGCATGTGCTACTTGCCCCTCCTGCTGAAACCAAATATCTATACAGGAACAGTAAGCACATGCATTCAATCAACCTGCAGGACATTGTGGACCACAAGGGACTATTCATCAATATGCTGGCCAAGTATCCCGAAAGTGTGCATGATGCCTACATCTTCCATCATTCCACCTTCAACCAACATTTCCAGGGTGGACAATATGGCTATGGCCTAGAAGTAGGTAAGTAAACAGCTATCACATAACACCTACAACACACATGGTGTTAACTATATACACACTACACTCCCCACACATGGTTAGGGACACATGGATCAACAATCAGCAACACACATGCAACATGCATCACAGCAAACTTACAATACACATCTCCAACACATAAGGACCACAGTACACGTCCCTAGTGGCACTTGAGTGGAATTTACAATGATACTCCTGTATTGCAGTGCCTGCTCAGCATTCACAAGTTAGTGTTCAGCAACTCATTTGGCTCTTTAAGCAGCTATGTCAACAAAGCCATATCTTATCCCCCCTGAGTATGAAACGGCCTTACATTGGGTCATGAAGTGTGTGTGCCTCCACATAATATATTGCATATTGGCATTGGCACACATATACAGCGATATGTACACCTGAGACAGCACCAAAAATTAAGCTTGCCATATGGGTGCAAATAGTAATGTTCAAAAAGGAGAAACAATCCACAGTTCTATTGTTTTCGGTCTCCCAATGTGTACACCAGTCTACAGCACACATAGGAATAGCTAATTGTCCACATTGATATATAATGTGCAGAAAAGGAGACAGTCATACTCATAAGCAATCGCCCCTGCCTAGTAGGCATCATGGTATCAAGGTACCAGGGTGCCCGTGTTGCAACTTTGAAACTGAACAATTGTCATCACAGTGGCTGAGAACAACAATGCTCGATATCTAGTAGTCATAGCACACTGCTGATGTGTCCCAGTGGTGTTGGATAGGATATCAAGACACAAGACAATTCCTGTCATATCCTGTGCCAAAAGGGCTATCCCAAAAACCACAAACATACCATTACATCCCAAGCTACTATGTCACACTTTGCATGATGCCTACACACACTCATGCATGTGAGTCAGGAATAATGGAAAATAGCCATTTGGGCAGGGGAAGAGCACCATGCCCAAGGGGGGTTTAGTTTGCACGCTAACCACACAACACACCACCTGTCTTATAGCACAGAACACACACAAAGGGATCAAATGCACACAACATGGCTCTTTGGTAGGTCACTTGTTACAATTAAAATCATCTAAATACATCCACATTGCACACATCCTTCATGGGTGAACTGTAATGCCATTCCCTATTACCCTGAGGCTGCACACTCAACTGGAAGAAGTGGCAATACACAACAATATAATCATGTATGCGATCAGAAACTCACACAACATGTGAAGTATGTCTGAACCCCTAAATCATGCTCCAAAACTGTGCCAGGCCACTTGAAATGATACACAAGGGCACATCTAACACTGTCTCTCTTCTCCCATTGAAGCAGACCAGGGATATGACATCCTACCATGGGGGATAAACCAATTTTCCAACCCACTAACAAACTGTGAGAAGGCATATATTGAGGCACACAAAAAGACCATAAAACTGATGGAGAGGACATTTGGCATACTAAAGGGCTGCTTCAGATGCCTTAATTTATCTGGGGGCAAACTGTTGTACTCGCCACCACTTGTGTGCAAAATTATAGTTGTGTGTGCCATTTTGCACAACATATGTGTGAGGACCAATGTCCCGTTGGAGGAACAGGTCGAGATCTCCAGGGAGGTGGATGAGGTAGATAATAGGGTATGGCTACCACAAATTGACCACTGAGTCCCAGGAGATAATATACCATTATGAGCAAAGATACTACACAGAAGGACTGCATTGACCCATCATTCAGTTAATGGGTTGTAAAAATCTACACCCAGGACACAGAACCGTAGTTTGTAGAGTTGAAGATACACAGAGGACAATTGTGATTTTACATGCCTGTCATGTCAGTAAATAAAACACCATTTACATTTTCCAAACATCACATCCCAAAACATGTCTGTAGCACTAAATGAACCCACCCAACAACCTTGCATAACGGCATGCACTCAGCACTTTATTAAGTTGGTCATAATATGTGACATGTGGAAAAGTCGACATGTTGATGTTATAATCACATTCCATGTCAAGAACATGGCATCCATGGGTGTGACATGGGCATTGTGATTTGATGACAACACAATGTCATCACATGAAACAAATATATGTAGTTCACATGTACAATACTATCACAAAATGTAGCCTAAACATGTACATATCCTTGTAAGGCATGTATCATAACCCTTGTAAACAGATGAGACAGCCATTGTACAAGTGTATAGAGCAATATGTGTCATACAAACGTACATATGCAGGCTATCAATCCACAAGGCAATTAAAATGTGAACATGTGTACTACATGACACCATACATCTGCAAACACACATTACGCCCATTTCTATGAAAAAACGGATGCATTGGTCATATGCGTGTTTTGTACCCATGTTCCGCATTAAAAATATGCTGCATACCATGTGACACATATGTACTACCTCATGTTTTGACATTGTGACTTCATGGGAAAATGATGCATTGGAGCACTGAGTTAAAAAAAAAAATGACGCATTTCCAAAACCTTTGTATCATGCGCACAGAAAAGATCTGGTGTGATGCCAAACAGGACCTGCTGACTTACTTTTGCTTTCATTTTCTAGTCACAGTCTTTTTGTCTGTCTTGGAGGGAGGTCATGATAGTTTTGTCGTTCTGAACTGCACTTTGAGTGGTTTGTTTTGCTGTGTTGTGTCCCTGTATTGTATTGTTCCTTGTGTCCATTTGGTGTGTAATAATTGTTTTGTCTACTGGGCGGTCATTGCATTGTGGGGTGTTTGTATTAGAGGTAGTTTAGTACTTGGGTCAGTATTTGCTTAGTTTTTGGGAGGATAAGGTGCTGAGGGAGGGTAGAAAGTCGGGGAAGGGTAGGCCCCATAATTTTAGAGCAAATGAGGTGGGGAGATTCATATGGTTGGTTCCACACTACCTACCCCACATGGTGGCCCAGGGTGGAAGGGTGATCCAGGGCTACCAGACCAAGGCCAGAAAGCTGCATTGGGGCAAGGTTCTGACCCATATGAACAGGCTCTTTCAGGTGGATAGGACGAATGTCAGCTGAAACATCTATGGGAAGACCTGATAGCACGTGAGGGTGACCTGCTGGACTTCCTAGGAGTTGAGGTTGGTGTAACAGTAGGTGGGTATAAGAACTTTGTTGGTTATTCCAGTTGTGTGAATGGTACTGCATGTCTGTTTAACATATGCCCAAATCTTTTAAAGTGAACCATCAGGGCTGCCTAGTGGGTGGGGTCAATTTTCTACATGTGCAACCATGAAAAGAAAAGTGAAGCAACAAGCTGTAGGAAAATAGCTCATCACTCACCTTATCCCTAGTATGTTATTTAATATCTCTTTGACACTGAGATTATGTGTAAAAATGTTGGCACAACTGTGTCATGGATGTATAAAACATGTTCACAGGAAGATATTTCCTTGACACTAAGGGGTTGACAGATGTTGTATGTTGCATAGCACATACATGTGATGATGGAATTGAAGCAGGTATTAAGTAAACATGCTTGAGGGTGTCCCTTGAGCCTCGTATGTGCTGGATGTCATGTTAGTGCCATATTTAATAGCATTAGCGTACAAAAAAGTGCAAGCAAGAACAAAAATGGGAGACAAGGTGGAGAATGCAGGCCAGGGCCAGAAGAGACCCCAGAGAGATCCCAATCATCCCAGTACCACCTAGGAGGGACCAGGAAAAGAGGAAGGTGACGAGTTGCTTTAGAGAGGAGGAGCATGACATATTGGTCAGAGAGGTGACGGAGCACCAACACCAGCTCTTTGTCGCCTCCAAATTGCCAATAAGTAGCAGAGAGATTATATGGCAGGCAATAGTAGATAAAGTCAACAGCATGGCAGAGGTGAACAGGACTGTCACTGATTGTAAGAAGTGCTGGCATGATTACAAGTGCAGAACTAAGGAGAAACTGTCCCGGAACCGAAAGGTAACAATGAACACTGGAGGTGGAAGTCCTGCACCACAGGAGGACCTGGATGAGCTGGAGGAGATGGTGGCAGCGGTCATCCTGGAGGAGCTGGCCACTGGAATCGCAGGACAGTGCAGACTACCAAGAACTACCACAATGCATGGTAGGTTGCAGGGGGGGATTATCTGGAATTTTACAAATGGCTGAAGGGGAGGCACATAAGACACACTGAGTGCATGTAAAAGGGTCGCATCGGGACGCAAAGGGCCAGAATCAATAGGCCCCCTCTCCACTGGAGCCTCACGTTTAGTGATGCTCTGGTGGCGCTATGCACTCCGACATACACACAACATGGTGTTAAGCCACTTGGGGGCATATTTATACTCTGTTTGCACCGAATTAGCGTCATTCATTTTTACTCTAATTCGGTGCAAAACTAACTCCATATTAATACTTTGGTGCTAGACCAGTCTAGCACCAAATTATGAAGTTAAAGTCATTTTTTGGAAGTGGAAACCTACCTTGCCTTAATGAGATGCAAGGTAGGCCTGTGCAAAAAATGACTCTATGGCCTTAATGCCATATTTATACTCACATGCACAAATGGTGCACGGGAGGGGTCACAAAATGGTGTAAAGCTTGCTTTGCCCCAATTTTTAATGCCTGGTTCAGGGCACGTGTTAGGGGACCTGTGGGCCTATTTCCATGGTGGAACACCATGCAAAAAGCCCACAGGTGCCCTCCCCAGGCCCCAGGGACACCCCCACCCACACCAGAGGGACAGCGGAGGATGAGGGACCCCATCCCAGAAAAGTACAGGTAAGTATTTATTTTATTTTTTAAAGTGCCTTTGGGGGCCCTGAAATGGGCCCCCATACATGGCACGGGGTGCATTGGCCATGCCCAGGGGACCCTGGTCTCTTGTACTGGCCATTGGGGTGGTGGCCATGACTCCTGTCTTTTCAAAGACAGGAGTTATGAGGTATGGATGGTTTTGCGTCAGGAAATGACTCTAGACAGGTTAGTGTTATTTTTTTTACTCTAACCTGCCTAACGTCATTTTTTGGTGCAAACAAACCTTCTTCCATACTGCCAGCCCAACCTGACTAAAGTCATTTTTTTTACCACTAGCATACCCTTTGCACCGGTTTGCACCATTCCATAAATATGGTGTTCAGCTGGTGCACAGAAATGGTGCAAGCCGGTGCTAAACTTTTTGGTGCAAAACTGAGTTGGTGCAGTTTTACACCAAAAAGTATAAATCAGGGCCTTAATGGCTTAACACTACATTGTAAATATGGCCACTACACATGTAGCACTTTGTCTGTAAGAGGTGTGAAATCAGTGCTGCTGTGACACAACAACACTCATTGCATATTGTTTTTGCCCCAGATCCAAAACTACATGTTCACCGGAGGCTTTGACTAAAGTCAACACCACCCCTGGCTCAACAAGGCAACGTGCTTTCCTTCCTCCTCGTGTCATTGCCATTCTTATGTGTGCTGCATCATGCAGCACACATAGAAATGCAAAATCACCGCCACCGCCGGCATGGCGGTCCAGACCGCCATGTTTATAATGAGGACCATTGTCTACAGATTTTGTACCTATTGCCCCCTATCCTGTGCACGGTGTGCAAGATTTCTTATGCCGCGCACACATGGTGGCGATAGGGGTGCCCTAACGGGCACAGGAAGAGTGGCGCTGCAGTGGGTGCAGTGAAAGTTTTCCTAATTTTTGAACTACCTGTGCACATGCATGTTTTATATCTCCTAAGTACCAGGTAAAAACTCACAATGTACATCCTATACATACGTGATGTAACCAAGCTCACTCACAATTATCATGATGGGTAGATCATGTAGGTTAATCTGCACAGATCTTGTTTGCCAGAATCTGTAGACATGTCCCACATCAATCTTGAGCAGAGCTGAAATCTCAATGTGTACTGAACTGACTGTTGCCCAGCATAATAAGGCTCCTTGCATGACCACTGCCTCACTTCATTTTAGAAGAGAAGTGAGGCACCGGTGGGGCAAGTGTCTCCTTGATAAGCCTCCTAAAGACCTTAACACATGTACATCATTTGTACCATCTCCTGAGTAAATTAAAGCAGCGTGTGGCACACAGTATTGTAACTGTGACAAACATGTTGGCAACAGGCTGTTGTTCACATAAACAGCACCTCTGACACATATCTTGATTGACATCACTATTTATGAGGGCATTCTTTGCTTGTTCTAAGACCCACAATTCCATAGCAGCACAAGTTAGCACTTGTGCAACAATCAACTTAATCTACATTCTCAACTTTGCATCAGACATGATGTCAATACCCAACTATATAAGAATATTATCTTATTGGTCATACGTGCCATTTTAACGTTGCATTGTGCACATCATACCCTTTCACATAAAACCTTGGAACAACACATGTGATGCACAAGGTGACACCTACTGGCTGCATCAGGGTCTTCAAACTGGGAAACCTCTCCAATTGTGTAGGGTGGTCGTCCACCTGTAAGACATGACAGGAACACATAGCTTTGTGATTTTGAACATTTCTGAGCATGGACAACTGTTACACATTCAACTTATTTAGCTGAGTAAGCTAGTCATCTTTGTGTTATGAATGAACAGCTGCCAACCATTACATTTCTTTCTGTAAGGCAAGGGCCAGATTAAAGAGGCCCTAGCGCCACCAGAGCATCACATTCCATGCACATTCACTGCACCATATGTGCAAAGAGCTGTTATGCCAATTTTTGTAGTGTAACGCCTCCATAGACATATGGGGCAGCATGACCCAGTATTCTGCATCAGAGGGGCATGCAATGGTTGTTGCAGTGGCAGTCCCATTGTAACACCCATAGCTTTTGATGTTGCCCCAGATTTACAAGACATCATACTTACTGCCAGCACCAAAAGAGTAGCAACACCCCAAGGGTGGTGTTAGCATGGCAAAGAGGTGAGGAATGCTTTATTAACTCTTTGTTTCTTGCTTCTAATATGTGTATGCTATTTCAAGGTGCACACAGAAGAGGTAAAATGCCATGGCTGTTTGCTTATGTGCAGGTAGGCATACCTTCCTGCACATTTACAATCAAACATAATGGATGTTTTGGTACTACTATGTGGCCTGCATTCTGCAGCAGACAGTGAAGTGGCATATCGTCATTGTAGTTTGTTTATGTCCAAGAAGGGATACCTTCCTGCACATAGATACTCCCCTCAACACAGACACACTTGCACTGTGGTCCAAGTGTGCCAGCATTGGCCCTGGCTGCTGAGTTATGTGCCAGTGCAAGGGCAGACGCAGGCCTGCCCCATACCTAAGGAAATACAGGACAGGCCTGTGCTTCAAATCCAGCGCAGCTCAGAGCTTCTGATGTTGGCACAGCACTTCGCTGCACCTGTTTCTCACATATTTGGCTCATAGTTATCACACAAGAACATACACAGATTTGGGTGGCAGAAATATGTACATGTTTCAGATACATATTTTTTATAATACAGAGGGACAGGATCCTGTCCATTGACTATGGCTTTGATTCTTGTAGTTGATCTATGTGAAGAAGCAGGCAACCACTCAAATTGTTGCCTGTTTTCAGTCCCATAGCACCAACACATACCTCCATCATGTGCTTGCCATATATAACATATGGCACACCATGATGGATGTCAGGACACTGATGTTGGGAACTCTGTCAGTATGGTTACACTTGGCATGTTTAGCAACATACATGAATATGCTACATATGCAAAGTGGAAATTGGCTTTTTGATTACAAGAGAACAGTCAAGTAATCAACCAGCCTTAGACAGAAATATTAGTTGACTCGAATAAGGGAACAGTGTAACCAAATTGAAGTAAAGGCTATATTTTTTCGGTGCCACCTACAGCAGAAATACACAGCTTGCACTCCTCAGGCCTGGTTTTGCCATCATGTGGCACCAGCCTTTCACACTGCCACAATGCTTACACTTGACAAAAATTGACATGTGGTTAGGTAGTAGTTGCCTCCATTGGCAAACATTATCTTCAGAAAATTAGATACAGATGTTGCGTAATGAGGCAATCATTCCTTCTTACATTTGTGTAACTTACTGTCATGTCACTCTGCACATACATGACTTTCGGCACACACATGTGCCATGTTTCCCATCACTTTAACATTACTTACCCCATGTACAAAGTTGTAATGACGCTAAAGGACATGTAATTTTGTGCATTGGAAACACGTACCCTTGCATCACTACACATGTGTGTCTGATATTTGAACCTTATGATGTATATGTGGTTCACAATGTAATCAAAGAGGAATGTGTAATTTGTCTGCAACCAGTGCATTGCTAAGCTCCCCTAAATGCCGTTTGGTTTAGACACCGAGGAGCATATTTATGAAAAGTGGCGCTGCACCTACTGCAGTGCCACTTTACTTGCACCCCTTAGAGCCCCCTAACGCCACCATGTGTGGGCTGTATTTAGTATATGGCACACTATGGTGGTAGTAAGGGAACTAATGTCAGAATTGTTTATGCTATTGGGGGTTTTGCAGGATTAGCATCAAAATTGTTGATGGCAATCCTACAAAGCACCCAGGGGCCAATTGTAGCCAATGGGAGCCTCCTTTTAATGCCAGCTCAGAGCAGGCATTAAAAGTGGCAAAACAATGATGCAAAGTAATGTCTTAGAACCCCCTAAAAGGGGAATGACCACTTTGCATTCATTCTGCCTGGCGGAGGCATAAAGTAGCGCAAAGGCTTTCAAAGTGGTGCTATGCATGCATTGCACCACTTTATAAATAGGGTGCAGCATTGTTTTGGCCATCTAACACCACATTAGCATTTAAAAATGATGCTAATGTGTTGTTAGAATGGTGCTAGGCCCTCTCAAATCGGGGCCTAAACGTCCTGCTCTGACCCTTGACAAAACATGCTGTAGTCAACCTTATGTCCTGTCATGCACATGAAAATGAGGATGTTTCAATCAAAAGAGGTACTTACCAAGTGGTCCACCAATCTGAATCACCAGGTGATCCAGGAGGACTCCCTCTCATGCAATGAAGTCTGCCAACTAATGTTTGAGTTGGTGGTCCATCCACATAACTCCAAATATCCTCCATAAGGTGGTTGAGCAGCTTGCCGCACCGCAGCTTCCGTGCCTCCGTTGGGAAGCCCTAGATGACCCGGCCACCCATATTCAACATTATGGGGAGGTAGTGCTTCACCAAAAAGATGAACCCTCCCAGTTCATTTCCACTAATGCGTTGGGCTGTCTCCTTCCCTGACATAATGCAGTTTCCCTCCACTGCAAATATATTACCCCCAAAAACGTATTAAGCACTACCCAACCTAACCCCAAATACTCCAACAGACTATGCTACCCCAAGACAAACACCTGACATAGCAAATACTAGGACAGGGCAAAAACAGTTTGTAAAACTTACAAAAATGACAAAATTGAGAGGACAACAACAGGACACAACACAAAACTCAGAAAAAACATCACTCCTCAACCAGCTCCACACAACCTCTCACAATCATAGACTAAAAGACTGTAAAATAAAAGTGAAGGTGAAATCACTGTACCATGTTTTCAGCCAGAAAGTCCTGTTTCATCCCTTCCTGGGCGTGTGTGTCACATTTTGTGATATGCTTTATTTTTTTGACCCATGACGGTCATGCATGTTTTTTTCCCATGAAGGCTGACAAGGCCTGTTGACTTGCGATTGATGCACAGGGGCCAGGTGTCTTTTTATTGATTTGCTATCAATGGAGAATTGCGGTTTGAGTAAAAAAAATGTATGCATAACAAGAATGCGTGGATTTTGTTGGAAAGGCTGACAGTGCTCCCAGATTCACATTCCTTGTTACATGGGCTATGCATCTATGTATGGCTATGTGTGTGTGTATGTGCATTCATATAGGTAACAATAACATTAGAATGTGTTACCATATGTTTGTATGTGTATGTGATGCATGCAATGACTGGTACCATTTACATATGTGCAAGTGTTGGTAGATGTTTCCACATACATGTTTCCACATGTGGACTGGGAGTGTACATATGTGATGTAACACATATTTGTGGGTTAACCTCATTGTTCAGGGTTCATGATGCTATGCTACACTTGTAACATATGGTTCCCCATGCATATATGATGCTCAAGATGGTGTACTGACATGTGTCAATGAAGGTTGGTATGTGACGTGCGTGTGGAAAGATATGTTTCATGTAATATGTGTAATGAATACCAAAACGGTGTGTTCCTTGGATATGAAACCTCCCAAATCTATCTTCCAGCATGGACATATGGTGGCCATTTTTTCATGGCTGTGTATTCATATCTGTACCACCAATGTTTCTCTATGTGGGGAAGTTGACTTTTGTGCACACTCCAATACACAATACCAAGCATGAGCCATTGAAGTGGTACACGTGTGATGAGAATTCAGACATATTTGTGAAATGCACACACTTGGTACATACAATCAATGAAAACATGCTTAATTTGACTGTTATATACAATGGCAAACAACTGTATTGCAGGGTTGCTGTCAGGCAATGATGGCACCCTAGTCATCGTTGCTTCGGTGGCAGTTTGTATGCCCACAAAGACCCATGGTTACATGTATTGACACAGGTGGATGGTGCTCCACTCAGCTCAGTCCACTGTACACAAGCAGCAGGCCATTGGCTATGTCAAGAGTGAATGTAGCCTCAGCAGGGGAGTCAGGGGGAGTAGCGTGGGGAATCTACCTTAATCATTATTGCTCTTCAGCAGCGCATTGCACAGTCCCCTGCAGACAGACACCTGCACAAATGTGATACCATGCCCTAGCATGTTTTGTTTCCTTTGGGATATCATGTACAGGGACTGGCTGCTTGTTTGTATAGGACATGTTTCATCATTTGACATGGTTTGACACAAATCGTTATACATTGTTTGGATTTTCCATATGATGCTTGGTTAGGGCATTTATATCTTGTGTAACCTGCTTATGTTTTCTGACCCAGTGGAAAGATAATATCATCTGTCACTGCCTTCTGTCACAACAGTATGTGATGTGCAAGTACATAGTGGCTGTTATTGTCAACATGAATTGGTTATGTACTGACCTAGACATCCACTGTGAATATGTGACTGGTGATCACATGGTTACATTGTTGTGTTGTATAGTCAGTAATGGTCTCTGTCTGCTCCTTCTCCAACATTAACAGCATATGTTCTTTGGAATGAATTTGGTTCTATATTGCTGGCATTGTTTATGCTGCTTACCCTTTGTACACATCTTCTACTGCAACATTGTCCCGTCATACATGGACAGGATGCTATGTGAGACTTGTATACTTTGTAGATGAACACATCTTCTTTTACTGGCTAAGTGATACTATCCCTCCCACTCCCAGGCTTTGCTAGATTACGTGACTTCCACACACACATGACAGTTCACTAGCCATCGCAAATGTGTAGTGTCAGAGTGACCTCTCCATGTTGTATCTCCAAGTGTCTGAAGAAGTCTCTCAGCTGTTCTTCTACATCCTTTGGTGAACACAGGCGTGCACTCACATTTGCATTCAACAACCTATGTCATTTTCACCATGAGGGTATCTTGTTGGTGTGTAGGATCATCTCAGCTATGATAATGTGAAACACCATATGCAATTTTTCTGTCTCCTTCTTCACCCATACAATTTTGTGACATGTTTTGACATTGCTAGAATTACATGTACATCCCAAACAGGATTAGCTGTGGGAGGCCTAGACATTTTAGGGTTTTGGTCCCAGTATATCAATGGTGTACAGTGTCTTGGTGATAAAGTTCAGTACAATTTGGTGTCTCCTGTGTGCTCCTGCAGCAGTGTTTTATTGTTCCCCATTCCACCTGTGCTGCAGCAGTGTCATCCTCCTCCTCATTGGGGACATCTACCAGTGCATGCCAGGGGAAATTAGTCTGAATACAAAATGTTATGCAAGATTGCACATACAAGGATTATCTTGCATACCAACGGTGGTGCATACAACAGACTTCCTACTGTTAGAGCCAGGCACCTGAACCTTGACTCCAGGAGCCCAAATGTCCTCTCTGCCACATTTTGTGTCCTTCTATAGGCTTCATTGTATGCCTGCTATTTCTCCGTTGTCGGTTTGCCAAGAGGCCATCACCCATGGCTGGATTCTGTAACCTTGGTCGGCTTCAAAGGAATATGAGAACATGTGTCAGTCATGCATATTTGTGGTTTCCTATGTGCCAATGCAGATGTTAGTTTTAGGTGTAGCGGTGACTCAGACTTGCATCTGGTATTGTGTGTGTTCCTGTTTGGTTGAATAGTTGCATCAGTATGTGGTGGTGGACGTTACTATCATGGGTTGTGCCTCAGCGACCTGTTAATTGTCAAATTAAATCTGTCCTGACAGTTCGACCATGCCAAGTATGCATTGTGTTGTCTATATTTGAGGCTGTATCCTAATGTTAGTGGAACCTACCACCTCCTTTCACCACAATAGCATAATTTGTATTGACACTATGGTAGCCCTACAAGTACAAACTCAGGCAATCATGCTTCCATTTGGCACTACGCATGCGGAACTTAGGCCCTCATTACAACCCTGGCGGTCAAAGACTGTTAGGGCTGTTTCGGAAGTTGCACCGCCATCAGGCTGGCGGTGCAAACTCAGGTATTACGACCGCGGCATGTGGCCCTCAGCCCCTCCACGTAAGACCTTCAGAAGAGTGATATTCTAGTACTTTGAACCTATTTTGTGTGTTTTTTGCCATGACACAGGTGTTGTGCCACTGTAAATTCCACCCATTTGCCCTCAGAAAAGCTCCCTTGCACAAAGTGTTGTTGCCAATTGCTGGCTAGCATATTTATATGTATATGGATCATGGGCACAGTGTGTCACAGCTGTATGGTATGTTTTGTGATGTATGCATGAGTTTTCAGACACCTACGGGACAGGAGAGGGAATGATTTGGTTTTCTGTGGACCCCCATTTTATCAATACTGGAGCCCGGGGATCCCAAATGAATCCTTATTGGAACACGGGGACACCCAAGGAGTCATTACTGATAGCTGGGACCTAATATTATTACATTTTTTAAGCAGCCGCGGACCCCCTGAGGAGGCTTGGTGGACCCCCAGGGGTCCCTGGCCCACAGTTGGGAACCACTGCCCTACATCACATGACCAGTCCGGCAAAGTCCCATCTCTCCTCATTCACATGCATCTCTGGCCTCTCCCAGTACATTGTCAGTAACCCAGCTGCCACAGTCCCCTGTTGGTACCCTGGTATCATGTTAGGGAGTTGTGGAATTACTGGGTATGATTTTAGGTGTGCTATGATGTGTCCATCCTTACACAGGGCCGGCTTTAGTACGGTGCGAGCATTGCGACCGAACCTGGTGCTGACCTGGATTGGAGGTTTTTGATTTCAGGGGGCGCTGTATTTACCAAAGACTTACAAAAATTGCAATATTTAATGCACCTGCTGAAGAGGTCTGTGTGCGTCTAACCTTCAGGAAGCAAATAAAATGTCAAGATACCTCTTGTGAATCATGTTATTGCTAGGGAGAGAGATGGGAGTTTTGTCTAGTTTAAAACTCTTTACCTGAACTGGTTATATTCAATCCAACAATTGTAAGTTGTGGGATTTATTATAACAGCTAATTTGATACTAAACTCGACATATCTGACACTTAGGGGGACTTTGTTAATTACAAAAAGGTCTCCCCATTTTATCCTTTTTAACCTAAGGAGGCCATTCACTACAGTGAGGGAAACACAAATTTGTCTGTTTTACCTCTCCATGACTTATAAAACAATTTTTATAAGGTCCCTGCTTATAGTTACATGGCACCCAACCCTAGAGGCACATAAGACACACCTTAGGGGTTACTTATATGTAAAAATAAGGTAGTTTAAGACTTTGGAAGTACTTTTAATTCCAAAGACGAATTTGCATTTAAACTTAAAAAGCAGCCAGCAAGGCAGGCCTGCCTTGAAAACGACACTGGGCACCTCAGTAGTGCACCTATGTGTGCACCACCTATGCTAGGGTCCCTAAACCTACATACCTTACCATCTACGAGGGACTTATACGCAGGTTGACATAACCAATTATAATTAGCCTAATTTGCATACTCATTTTACACAGAGGACAGGCCCTTGGACTGGTGAGCAGTACCCAGGGTACCATCAGAGTCAGGAAAACACCAGCAAAAAATGAAAAATGGGGGCAAAAAGTTAGGGGGCCTCCTCAATCAGCCCGGTTGTCTAACAGCCACACATTGCAGCATGGTGTTAGGATGCCTGCATTGTTGCTGGGCTGTAGATAATACACATTAGCTACTGCGGTCCCACACTTTAACCTAGCTTTTTCATTTGTCCCCACCCTGCACTTTGTGTAAGACACACCTCAGTATATTTACTTCACTTGTAGAAATACACAGCTCCATTTTTATGTACATAGGCCCCAAATTGTTTAAGCACCACATGATGCATTCTGTTCAAATAATTTCAACCTCAGACACAAATTGACACATATCATGTGTAACGTGCATGTGAGGACAGAGGAGCCCCATCTGTTGTGTTCAACTTATAATAGTGACCTTCCCAGTTGTACAGGCAGGCCTTTCCCAGTCCTTTGTGCCCCCTGCACAACGTGCCTGGTCTATTTTGCCCATTGTGAGTCATCACTGGCTAGATGGTACAGTAGAAACATGAAAGGTAATCGAGTGAAGGTAGTGAAGTTGCCTGTGCATATCAAAGGGAGATGGGTCAGTGAACATTACATACATTTGATATTTAGACATTAGTGTGCACCCGTGCATACCAGTAGCATGCATACAGTGCCTCCAAAGTTCCTCCCTCTTATGTCATTTGTGGGTTACAACATAGCCCCCAATGCACGTTATCCTTTGTTTGTTGTAGCTTCTCAATTGCTGCAGTGTCCTGTCCCTGGACTCCTTCCACCACCTCATCCTGGCTGACTGCTGCCACCATTCCCTCTGGCTCATCAAGCTGCTCCCGGGGGGAGGGCATCCACCTCCAGCCTGCAATGCTGCCTTTCTATTTCTGGCCAGTTTCTCTTTAATTGTGGACTTGTAATTGTGCCAAGGCTTCTTACAATCCGCCACAGTTCTTCTGACCTCTGCCACACTGCTGACTTTATTTACTATGGCCTGCTGTATGGCCTCCTTCCTACCTGCTGGCAATTTAGAGGTGACAAAGAGCTGGTGTTGGTGCTCCGTTCCCTCTGTGATCAGTATTTAATTTTCCTCTTGGCTGAACCTGCACTTCCCCTTCCTTTTCCCCTTCTCCTGTGACTCTGCATGGGAATTCCAGCTAGTACTTGGCTCAATAGGGTCTCTCTGGGGTCTCTCCTATCCAGATTTCTTAATTTTTCTGTTTGCAGGCTTCTGTTTGATGTTTTCACTGACTTTTTGTGGATGTTTTTAGCTGAAAATTGACCCTATTACGATTAGCATCACGTAACATGCCGCAAATCAGGGTAGCGCCACATTTCCGGCAATAGGACCATATACTTTAGCAACACGTCGCTTACTTTTGTGCCATGTTTTGAGGCACTATACTTTCCTTACTGCCATGTAGCGCCATATTGTAGATATGGAGCTTACATGGCACAAGAAAATGTCATAGCACAGCGTTCATTTTTTTTTTACGCAAAACTGCACAAAAATATTTGTATGTCTCACAAGAGTACCGAGTTTCCAACTTAAAAAAATAGAGCCTTCTGATTGGCCCAGGGAACTTTTTTAACCTTCGGCCATCTTGCTCCTGTGAAAGCAAGGCTCTGATTGGCTCCCTGCAACAAGAGTAAAAATTATGTAGGCAGCCATTACAGGACTCTAGGACTTGGTACCCTGTCCTGTGCCTTATTTAAAAAAATATAAGGGGCAGGGTTGTTGTATAGCCATTTTAGTTATAGCTTCATACACGTTATTTTAGCGAACTAGGCCTGCCGCTGTGCACTTTAACCTAGATATATTTTATTCAGCTTTGTTTATTATTTTAACAATAGCCACATTTGCAGTCTTGTTTTATTTTCTCTATCTAGCTGTTCTTTGCCTAGGCCAGCACTGCTTTCTTAAACAAGACGTTTCTTTCACTCTGTGCTTTTCTCAAAGCTGCAGTAAGATAGGTTGCCGGCAAACATGGTAACGCTTTGTCTCTAGTGTTCATAGAAACAGACACACTCTTACTCAGGGATCCTTTCTTGGAACATCAGCTGTTTTATTATAAAAACACTACTTTGACCCATGTACGTTAGAAGGAGATTCCAGCCAGATGACCACGACTATATGCTGATTGCTGAGTGCTTCGCTACAGCTGCTTATGTAGACTACAGGCCTCTTGCTGGTATGAGGGATGATGTCTTCCCAGGGGAATCTGAAGGGCAGAAATAGAGCTTAACATGCTGTGCTCTAACATAGCCTAGGTAGGAATTATTTTGATGATTCTGGTGACAATATGGTAGCGGTATTTTTATGCTTTACTCTCCTCGTTACAATTTTAATCCTGTCATGCTTCATCGTCTAGTTATTGCAGTACATGCTTAATTATCTAAGATGCAGTTGCTTCTTTAAAACCTTATTGAAATATATACTGCCTCTGATTGTCCTTGTATATGTGAGACTAATGTAAGTGAGAGAAACAGATGAGATCTGAATGACCACAATTTCCCTAAGGAGTCAATTGTGTCATGCGCTTGGCTGCCCAATCATCCCTGCTGTTGAGTGGAGATGAGGCACTGCTAGTTAGCCGGAGCAAAACTCAGATTAGGCCGACAGGTGTCACCTGTAGTGGGTTTAGACTCAGTCCCCCACAACACAAGTGTTTCTGCAGCCTCAATCCAATAGTCTCATTAGGATAATGAGAGCCTACGCGACATGGCGCCCAACGTTTGGTCAGGCTCTAATTTTTGGGTTCTCCTGAGTATCTCTGTCTCACTACATACAAAGACACCTCAGTACAATATACGGAGACATCTGTGGTATAGAGGATTTTCCTCCTCAGCTAAGTAGGGAGTACCTAACTAATGCTGTAGGTTGTTCAAGCTAGAACTCTAAAAGGATAATCCCCATTTGGTATGTTGATCTCTCAACAAAATTAACCATTCATCATGGCAAATCCGCAACAGGTAGCAATTGCAGTCAATATGCAACCAAACCTTACTGCACATTTATTGGCACATTGCCCAATGGCCCAGGTGGGTCCAGTTACACTTGTTGTTGAGGTTCATCCGGCCTATAGAACAGAATTTTTTTATTCTTTGGTCACATTTTCAGCAGCTGATGGGAGCACAAATATTTCATCACTACACACCTGCAAATGTACCTGCACAATACAGATCATATGCATATCTAGAAATACCTCTAACTTTTCAAGAACATAGTAATTGGCTTGATGGTGTCCTAGCCCCTATAATTCTACACATTAGGTTAGGTCCTCTAAGTAATGATGGTCCTACTTGGTCTTTATCGGCCACTTATACACCTCACCCTGCCACAGAGAACTTAACGGCAGCTGAACTCCGTCGCTTATATGCTGAGCTTACGGCAATATGTAGACGATTAGTACAGTAGTACATTAAACATAAACCTAGCACATGCTGCTCCGGCGCAATCACATGCAGTAACGCCAGGCATTATTTTGGCGACTGTACATTCGATCAGGGGCAAAGTAACCGCCAAATGAGAAGAGATTCCGTTTTGGTTAGCTCAAAAATAAACACACTGAAAGCAGCTTTTCCCCATATGGGACCTCAGGATAAGCATAGAATATTAACTATGTGCTTGCCATTTGGTATGGTTCCCACTATAGATAACTAAAATACATGGGGCACAGTATTTGCCACGCTCTATGCTACCGCACACTGTACACCGGCACATGCCAATTTACCAGAAGTCTTGAAGCAAATTCAAGACGAATATAGAGCTGCCCCGGGCCTGGACTTGAGGATGCAACTAATGGGCAATTTTGCCACAGTATCGTCAATTATATTAAGTAACCTTAAAGGTGAGGCAGTTGTATTAGCAGTGCACATGCGGCTCTGGGATGTTCCTCCACAGGACCAAGAACGTGCGCTGCCAAAGATTATAACAGTGACCTACTCTAGTATTGGTCAAGATAGTCTGGGGGCCAGACCTACAAAACCACAATTTCAGGGTAAATCTGATAAATATTCTACCAAGCAAGCCCCTGAGGGTACTAAGAAACACTGGGATAAAAAACAACAAACACCTAAAAAAGAAAGGGGAGAATCTCCGTATATGGAGACCCCACAGAAGAGATATAGGGTGAGATGTAGGTAAGTCTGAATTTGCGACTTGCAAATTGCGAGTCTGAGCGACTCGCAATTTGCAATTCGCAAACCCAGATGCAGGATGGTGTCCCTGAGACCATCTGCGAATCGCAATGGGGTCTCAAAGACCCACCTCATTAATGTTAATGAGGTGGGTCACAATTTGCAACCCCTTTGCGATTCGCAGCACTCACAGGGATGGTGGCCTGCTGGAGACAGCAGACCACCATGTCTGTGACTGCTTTTAAATAAAGCAGTTTTTTGTTTTGTATTGCAGCCCGTTTTCCTTAAAGGAAAACGATTTGAAATACACACAAAAAAATTAAATGTTTTTGTTTCATTTTTTCAGAGCAGCCATAGGACCACTGCCTGCTCTGAAAACATGTTTTCAGACCCTTTTGCAAATGGGTTAGCACCCATTTGAAATGGGTGCTAACTGGAAATTGCTTTGCGACTGCGTTCGCGGTCACAAAGCCCTTCTACATCGCAATGCGTATCGCAAGTAGGAAGGGGAACACCCCTTCCTATTTGCAAGTCGCATTCCCATTTTGCGAGTCGGTAACCAGGTTACTGACTCGCAAAATGAGAATGAGCATCGCAATGTGCGTTTTGCATGGCGCAAACAGCGAAATTTGCTGTTTGCACCATGCAAAACGCTTGCTACATCTGGCCCATAATCTCAGAAATAGAGATAATATTAAAACACCATACAGATATCAATATACTGACACACACCAATCTCGTTCCTTTTAGGACTCACCAGAAAAATGCAGTGAGAGAGGTTGGCGATCAGAGCAGAGAACTGAGTACGTGAAACCGAGACAGGAATTACAACGCTCTACATAAGTTTCTGTCAAAAAAGAATAGAATCTTCTCCAACAAAAACCTCAATTCAAAAAGAAAAAAAGTGGCAGCAGTTCGTATGCCATTCAAACGAGTGCTCTTTTGAAGAAAAAGAAGTGGGCATTAGCGCTATTAGGCAGCGTGGCAGAGGTCACGTCACAGTAGTTCAACGGAATCTTCAAGAGCATCTGGAGGAGAAAGCAACTGATGACTTCTTACAAGTTGAAACTGTGAAAATGGTTTTCTCCATGCCTGTTAGGGTGTATAAAGAGCAAAAATTAAAGATATGAACATGCCCAGTATCCTCACTCCGGCAAGGTTTAAAGATTGGCAATACTTCCTTAATGTCACCGAGGAAAGGCTAGATGCAATGGTCAAGGCTGGTACCTATAATTCTTCACTTTCCAGTCCAGGCGGGTGGTTAATATGGCCTACTGACACTAATGAGTGTCAAGTGCGTTTCTTGAACTCTTCAGGGTTTTTTCCAATTAACAGGTCAGACCCTCCCTTTATATCGGGTCAACATACAGGTATAATTACGACATACAGTGTGGGTAAACTGTGCCAGCAATGGGTACAGTCTAACACGTTAGCCGCAGTTAAGAAACATCTGAACACTCTTCCTGAAGATGTAGACTTGCAGGATTTTCTGCTGGGTCCTAGAAAACAGCGCTCAAAAAGGTTCCTATATGATATGTACAATGAGATCTGGAAACTTTCACAGATTGAGGCTGCTGTGCGTTTAAGGCAATTGGATAAGGAAAATTCAGAGAAGGCTTTAGCCGTTGCCGACAACGACATGAATACTCTTGTCCAACAGAATTTATTCACTGTCAAATATAGTGTTGTCTGCTATTGATATCACTCAGACAGACTTGTCCCGGTTATATCATGGATAGACACAGCTACGTTCCATCATGCAGCTGGGTTGGACTCTACAGACACTGAAAAATGGCCGTATTCCATGGAAGTACATTAACAGGAGTGAATTCTTCACTGCTTTTAATTTTTCCAGAGAACAACAGACAATGGCTAAAAGGGATGCTAGTTTCACCATGCTTCACGTGAAAAACTAGATAAGTTGTCCTTCACAGTAGCAGAGAGTCCTTCAACTATCGGGCTCTTACATGGCATAAATAATTTACCCATTTCGACCTTTTGTTTCTCAAGCTGCCTGAAACATCTTGCAGTGGGAAGATACGAGCAACTAGGAAATAGCTATATTAAGGAAGCGTGGGAGTTGCCCTTTGATTATAAATGTCTGAATGGCAAAATGGAGTTCTTTCTTAGCAGAAGCGAATGTGAGACTGCTGTTAGTCATTCAATGATATGCAAGCAGGTGTCCCTTCACGGTCATTGCAATACAGGGGTTGCAAATTTAGCCTGTTTTCTGAAGGGTACTCCCATCCCTTTGATTCGCCCGGTATTTGATGTACTTTCCAATGGAAGTTATGTGGTACTGAACGATCAAAGTTGTTGCGGCATGCGACCAGGAATTGCCTACGCAATCTCGGTCTCGAATGTTGTTACGTGTTGTGGACATGTTTTATTCCCCCCCACACGAGAGATAAAAGTATCTGACATGTGGCCCCACATAGATACTATTAATGTGAACTATGAGAAGCTGAGCAGGCTAAAGGCGCTTTTGTTTAAAAAACAGGTCGCCTTGACATCCGCAAGGGAGACGTATGCTCTCCAGATTGCGAGATCATCAGCGGAGATACAATCCCTATTAAATACTAACTTCCCCAAGCACTTTGGAGAACTTGTATCCAGAATATTCAATGCTTCGAGCACTATTGGGATAATCCATTTCTTTAAGGCTGTCGGGTCTGGTTTTGTGTCCATTTTCCAGACTGTCTACGGAGTCATCCCGTCGGCCATCCATTCGCTCTTTTCAAGTGTGTTTGGTGGCTTTCCAATTATTTTGACTTTAATTGGCGGACTACGACTGCTATTTCTTCTGATTCGCAGTGGTTGTTTCTTTCCAGCTACGCAGAGCAATGGAGCCGCTCCCACCAACACCACTGTGCCGTGAATGCATGGTTTGGATCTTCGGTGCACCCTTGCTGGTGGAACTGGAGCATGACTGGTCGTTATCATTTTGGCCCCTTCTCTGGTGCGTACAACCAGTTTTCCGCTGCATATGGTGCCTCTATGAACATCTGCCTATGATCTGTCTTGCTGTTGCACCAACATCTCCTGTGGATCACGAACTGATGATGTCCCCGATGAGGGCTCATACACGGTCATGCCCCTTGAGACTGAGGTTGCTCTGCGAGGCCACCTATGAGCCTTCCGTTTTGAAATCTACCATGGACTACGGCACTGCAACGGATGACTTTACACCAGAAAGTACTGCTCACTACTGCTCTGTGGATCCGTTTGTCCGCCCAGCACTCAATTTAACATCAGATGATGTTGACTGATTTTTTAGGTCCTTGGTTGGTGACTTCGATGACACTCCTCGAGATCATGCGTACAGCAAATAATTTGACGAATTGGCTTGCCATACCTGATTAAAGTTATGCATTTAAATGAACTTGCTCTGGCACGCTGTGCTTGTCATGGTTGACATTAACCTCTCTGTCTGTATTTTAGCTGAACTGTTTCTATTACCTTTATAACACATCTTAAAGTTTTTTAGCTAGTTTTTATGCTTTTAGCTGAGCAAGTTTAGCGTTTGGGTTCCTGTACCTTCTTCATACCTGTTACGGCAATGGGGAGGGTGTAGTGAATCCTAGTTTGTTTTAATGGGATAACAGGAGTTAGCTTAGCCTCTGGTTTGCAGACTTGTGCCCCCGTCACCTAGTGACTTTTAACCTACTTAGCTTGCTCTATCTTAGCCATTTAATTATTTAATTCATCTAAGATGGCTGCCTTGTTTATAGTTAGGCCACTTGTTATGTATTGCATTATCAGTGCCACACGCTAAGGCGTCAAGATCAGGCAGTAAAGACAAACAAACAGTAGGTGTTCACACTTAGGGATTTTCCATCTCTATACTTTCAAGGGATTGTTTTTAATAATTGTAGTCCCAAGCATATCGGGTATCTATTGTTGAGGAACACACCTACGTCAGGGGTCCTGGTAGATCTGTATAAATACATCGCACTTTAGACAGATAATCAGAGGGATTCCGACCAGAGGGCATCGCCACCATTGCTGATACCGATGCTGCACGTCGTCTTGACGCTGACCCAGTCTTCAGGGCCCTGTGGAGTCTGAGATAGAGACCTTATTCCAAGGTAACGAGAGCTGGGGGCTCCTCTCATGGACCTGGCATTGGCAGATTAGGTTTAGCAAACCCAGCTCTCCTTTAGGTAGGAGGTTAGGCCTATCATATTAGGGTATTAGGGCACATTACATCTTGTATGTCTTTTACATGCATTGCAAGTTTGTGGGGGTCTTTTCACAATTCTGTTCCTTGCATTATTCATTATCCTAATCATTGCAGCCCATGCAACATATCACAAATTGCAGTTGTGTTACACTTTACTGCATCTTTGTCATTGCCTTTGTTTGTATGAGACATGATATATCTGTGAGAAAGGGGTAATCTCCGTTTAACCACAACACTCCCTGAGATGTCTTACTCTTGAGTCCATGCATAAAGGCTGCCACAAATCACCTTTTACTATTGTGTTTCTGGTGAGGTGCTGCTAGAGAGCCGGTAAGGTTGGGACAACAGTTGCAACTTGCTGTAGGATAGGCATAGTTGCCTACAAACAAAAGTCCTGTCATCCTTTAACCAGCAGTCTTGCCTAGAGCAAGAGTCCAAACTACGACAATGCTTTATTATTTAAGATGCAGTTGCTTCATTAAAACCTTATTGAAATATATACCGCCTCTGAATTTCGTTGTATATGTGAGACTAATGTAACTGAGAGAAGCGGATGAGATCTGAGTGACCACGATTTCCCTGAGGAGTCAAATGTGTCATGCACTTGGCTGCCCAATCATCCCTGCTCTTGGGTGGAGATGAGGCACTGCTAGTTAGCCGCAGCAAAATCCGGATTAGGCCGACAGGTTTCACCTGTAGTGTGTTTAGACTAAGGCGGTCATTACAACATTGACGGTAAAAGCCTCTGACTGCCGTGCAGAAGACCGCCAACACACCGCCGCGGAAATCCGCCACAGCCATTATGACCCACAGCACGGAAACCGCCAAAACTCAGACACCCACACAAGTCCGCCACACCAAAGGTCAGTGATAAACTGGCGAAAACAAAACCTCCACCGTCAAGCCAACAGAAATACGCCCACACTATCACGACACACGAATCCACGCAGCGGTCTTTCAACCGCGGTATTCCATTGGTGGTACACACCGCTGCGCTCAAAGTACACACACACATACAAAACACAGCCATATTGGACAATTCAAAATACACACAACTGATACACATGCACACACCACTCCCACGCACCCAATACAATATAAAACACACACCTACATCACCCACAAACCCCTACGACCACAATTGAGAATGAAGCACAGAGAGAGACACCTCCATCAACAATACTAGCATCCACAGGCACAAAACACCATCGCCCACATAACCTCCACGCACCTCAAACAACACCCCACTACATATCAGCACCCCACACATCACCCACACCACCCCATGGCACGGCAAAGACACCCCAGATTCTCTGAGGAGGAGCTCAGGGTCATGGTGGAGGAAATCGTCCGGGTAGAGCCACAGCTATTCGGAGCACAGATGCAGCACACCTCCATTGCAAGGAAGATGGAGCTATGGCGAAGAATAGTGGACAGGGTCAACGCAGTGGGACAGCACCCAAGA
Source organism: Pleurodeles waltl (assembly GCF_031143425.1). Taxonomy (NCBI): domain Eukaryota; kingdom Metazoa; phylum Chordata; class Amphibia; order Caudata; family Salamandridae; genus Pleurodeles; species Pleurodeles waltl. Next base: position 1,016,510,751 of record NC_090440.1, read on the forward strand.
AATCGGGATGACATCAGGAAGAGGTGGCACGACCTACGGGGGAAGGTGTGTTCTGTGGTCTCAAGACACCACCTTGCGGTTCAACGGACTGGCGGCGGACCCCCACCTGCTCCCGCACAACTAACAACATGGGAGGAGCAGGTCTTGGCGATTCTGCATCCTGAGGGCCTCACAGGACTAGATGGAGGAATGGGCTCTGGTAAGTCAAATCTCTCACTATTTCATCCCCCACCCAACCTGCATGCCATCACATACCCCCACCCTCACCCTCACCCCCATCACTCCTACTCCTCACAAATGTTCTACTATCATAAACCACACATCCCAACACCAAGCTCTGCATGCAACCACAAAGCATGGACACCCATCACTAAAGCATGGACACTGCACATACCCATACACCCCCCTAAACCATCATCACACAAGGTCCCCCACAGGAATGCGAGCACTGGGGTACACAGTCACCCACCCATTGCACACCATGGTACACACAGATGTTATAAACATCCTTTTATACCCCTGCAGGACCCCTACCCAACGTCACCGGACAGTAGGGTCCACACATGTCCACACCACCAACAGAAGAGGCCCACAGTGATGACAGCACCTCTGTCCAACTGGATCTAGATGGCCAGCCCGGCCCATCGGGGACCTCAGGACAGTCGGTTCCCATCACACAGTCACAGGCCACTACAGAGCTTCCCCCCTCTGGAAACACCAGCACAGCACCCACCCAGCGGGCCCATACTGCCGTCCCCAGGACACGTCAATCAGCAGTGTGTCCACCACTACAGGCAACCCAGGCTAACCCACCACCCCAACAACAGCGACCTGGGGGCAGTGGTAGTGGGCACACGGTCCAGGGGACGGAGGCACAGGAACACGGGAACTGGGAGGGCTGCTGTGCGACAGGGGGAGGACAAGCCAAGGGAACCCATGCTCCACGAGGCCCTCTCCAACATCATGGGAGCCTACCGCCACTCCCAGGAGACGATGGCAACGGTACTGGCCAAGTTCCAGGAGACCCAGCGGCTGCAGGAGGAACAGTATTTGGGCTTCAGGGAGGAAATCAGATCCATCAATTCCACCCTGGGCACCATCGTAGGGGTGCTGGAGGAAATACTCAACAACAGGAGGGACACTGTGGCACAACAAGGGGCCCCTGACACTAGCCTGGATGATGAACTGCCCACCACCTCCGCTGGCGCTAGTGGACAGGAGGCAGCGCCACAGGACCATCACACCAGCACCCCACCCCCTGCAGAGGGAGAACCACCCCGCAAACGGTCCCTGAGATTCAGGAAAAAGACAGAGAACGATGCCAAGACCCCCCCCAAGAAATTAGACCACCCTGAATGTCATCCTTTTGTCCCAATTTGTCACCCTGTCCATCCTTAAACTGCCCCAGCCCATTTGGGCAATGCATATGTGAGACTAATAGACTGGACTCTGCCATGGACATTCCTCCACCATCACCCCTAACCATTTTGCTACCCATCCAATATTGAGCACTTAAATAAACACCCTTGAAGCACAAAACAATCTGGAGTCAGTCTGTGATTTCGGAATAGTGTATTAGCAATTACAGTGTCAAAAAGCTCTTTCATTTGTAATATCAACATACCTATGTCACACAACTCTAGTCCATGAGGAATCAAAGCAGATGTCACACTGTGGGACCCACATCTGTGAAATCGTAAGGGAAAGTGACAACTCAGTGACCATACACTGGGTGAAAACGACAGACAGTAGAGAGGTAGTAGTGTTAAAGTACATGTAGTAGGCAGGTTTGTATTCTTACCTGTGTCTCACTTGCTGGATCACTGAGTCCCTGTTGTCCATGTCTTCTTCTTCTGCTTCCTAATCTTCACTGTCCACAGGCTCCACAGCTGCAACAACACCGCCATCTGGACCATCCTCCTGCAGAAAACGCACCTGTCATCGCAAAGCTAAGTTGTGAAGCATACAGCAGGCCATGATGATCTGGCACACCTTCTTTGGTGAGTAAAATAGGGATCCACCTGTCATATGGAGGCAACTGAACCTGGCCTTCCGGAGGCCGAAGGTCCGCTCGATTATCCGCCGTGTTCGCCCATGGGCCTCATTGTAGCGTTCCTCTGCCCTTCTCCTGGGATTCCTCACTGGGGTCAGTAACCATGACAGGTTGGGGTAACCAGAGTCACCTACAAATGGCGAGGGACAACTGTTAGACACACACTAACCTGTAGGGATAACCCCAGACCCAGACAACCATTCCCACTGTCTTGCTTCCAGGTGCTCACCTAATAGCCACATACTGTGCCTCTGGAGTTGACCCATCACATAAGGGATACTGCTATTCCGCAGGATGTAGGCGTCATGCACTGAGCCAGGGAACTTGGCATTCACATGGGAGATGTACTGGTCAGCCAAACATACCATCTGTACATTCATTGAATGATAACTCTTCCGGTTTCTGTACACCTGTTCACTCCTGCGGGGGGAGGACCAAAGCCACATGGGTCCCATCAATGGCACCTATGATGTTGGGGATATGTCCCAGGGCATAGAAGTCTCCTTTCACTGTAGGCAAATCCTCCACCTGAGGGAAAACGATGTAGCTCCGCATGTGTTTCAGCAGGGCAGACAACACTCTGGACAACACGTTGGAAAACATAGGCTGGGACATCCCTGATGCAATGGCCACAGTTGTTTGAAATGACCCACTTGCTAGGAAATGGAGCACTGACAGCACTTGCACTTGAGGGGGGATTCCTGTGGGATGGCGAATAGCTGACATCAGGTCTGGCTCCAGCTGGATACACAGTTCATGGATTGTGGCACGGTCAAGCCTGTATGTGATGATCACATGTGTTTCCTCCATTGTCGACAGGTCCACCAGCGGTCGGTACACCGGAGGATGCCGCCATCTCCTCACATGTCCCAGCGGACGGTGCCTATGTAGGACAACAGCGAGCACAGAGTCAACCAACTCAGAGGTACGTACCCACAGCTTACACAGAACACGAATCAGAATCCGAAAAGTGGCCTGTATGTGTGTTGGGTCTAGGCCTAGGTATGTGTGACGCAGTTAAAAATGAAGCCATGTGGGCCCCTGAAATGGCGGCTGCCTGACCTGTAAAGTGGGACAATGGGATGGAGGTAACTGCGCTGGCGTTGTACACCGCCACGGTAGGCGGTCCAAGACCGCGGCGCAATGCTTCATTGGTTAACATTGGACCCTGAGGGTCCCAGGAGCCAATGACGATGTACGCCGGCTGTGACGGTACGCACGTCACCGACGTGACCGTCATTTTCTATCTGTTCAATCACTCGATACCTGATCTTCGACAGGAGAGGATCTACACTGCAAGTGTTGCTGTGTCCTCGGTCTGGAAGAGACAATGGCTCGAGTGTCTGGGGAAAGTGCCCCTGCATTCACATCGGAGGAGTTGGAGAAACTTGTGGATGGGGTCCTCCCCCAGTACACACTACTCTACTGTCCTCCAGACAAACAGGTAAGGACACTGGGAGCATGCTGTATGGTCTATGCCTGTGTGGAGTGGGGTGGATGTAAGAAGGGGGGGAGATATTGCAGCTTGCATGAAACGACAGTGAGTGCATGTGCCACATGGTAAGGGTAGGGATGGGGGCCAATGACTGTGACGTTGCAGTTGGTAATAAGTTTCTCTTCCCCCTGTACAATTCATGTAGGTCAGCGCCCACCAGAAAAAAAATATTTGGCGAGTCATCGCAAAGGAAGTCCGGACCCTGGGGGTCTACCACAGACGGAGCACCCACTGCCGGAAAAGATGGGAGGACATTCGCCGCTGAAGCAAGAAGATGGCGGAGGCTCAGCTGGGGATGGCCTCCCAACGTGGGAGGGGTGCCCGTCGCACCATGACCCCACTGATGTTCAGGATCCTGGCGGTTGCGTACCGGGAGTTGGATGGGCGCTTGAGGGCATCACAGCAGCCACAAGGGGGTGAGTACACTCTCATCATGCTGATTTAGCGCACTGTGGAGGTGTCTGGGTGGGGGAGGAGGGCTGTGGGTTTCCCTAGGCCAGGGCGAGTTTAGTAGGCAAGGTCCCTCCGTAAGGCAGGGCATGTGGCACCCCACCCCACCTCTGTAGAGTGACAAGTACCTAGTCCTGCCCCTGTGTCATCCATGTGTGCAGATGTTGGCCATAGCCTAGTAGGCCATTTCCCATGGATTGAACAGTGGAGCCCAAGATCACGGAGTAGTGCAGGGGGCTTCTGTGTCTGTCGTGTCTGCCAACGGTAGCGGTAATGCATGCACTCAACATGTCTTTCTTCTGTCGTCATCCCCCATTTTGTGGTCTCCCTGTTCTTGTGTGCATTAGCATCATCAGGTGGAGGAGCAGTGGCACCGGAGCACGAGGGGGCTGCATCCCACATGGCCATGAAGGGCCACACTACGGACTCGGACTTCACCAGTGGGACGGAGGACGAGGGGAGCTCCATGGGGGGGACAGGAGCTGAGACCAGCGACACAGACTCGTCCTCTGATGGGAGCTCCCTTGTGGTGGCGGTAACATCTGTGCCCCCGCATCTACAGGTACAGCCGCCACCCCCCCTACCAGCACCGCCCTCCCAGCAGCCCTTCAGCGTTTGCCCCGTGCCCGCTCACCCAGGAGGGTGGGCATCACCTTCGCCCCAGGCACATCAGGCCCTGCCCCAGTCACCCCTGCTGCCCTCAGTGAGGAGGCCATTGACCTCCTCAGGCCCCTCACAGTTGGGCAGTCTACAATTTTGAATGCCATCCAGGGTGTAGAAAGGCAGTTGCAACAAACAAATGCATTCCTGAAGGGCATTCATTCTGGTCAGGCGGCCCTTCAGCGAGCTTTTCAGGCTCTGGCCTCAGCACTGATGGCAGCCATTGTCCCTGTCTCTAGCCTCCCCCCTCCAACTTCCTCCACCCAGACCCAATCCCCTGTACCCCAGCCTATCACAAGCACACCTACAGACCAGCATGCACACACGTCAACACACAAGGGAAGCTCTGGCAAACATAAGCACCACACATCCCACAGGCACTCACGCAAGCATCACACACATGCAGACACACCAACATCCACTGTCTCCACTGTGTCCCCCTCCTCCTCGTCTCCATCCTCCCTCCCAGTCTCGTCTCCACTCACACCTGCATGCACTACATCCACAGCCACTACTGCCATCACCAGCACACCCACCACCACACCCCGCTCACGTGCAGTCACCACCCCACTACCATTCACACGTCCCCTGTGTCCTCTCCCAGTGTGTCTGTGAGCCCTCCTCCCAAAGTACACAAACGCAGGCACACACCCACCCAACAGCCATCCACCTCACGACAGACTCCAGCCCATGCACCTTCACCCAAAGTCAGCTAACGAACACCTCCTACAACCACAACCTCTTCCTCCACTCCCAAACCCCCTCCAGCTACCCATCCCAGTGTCTCTCAAAAACTTTTCCTGTCCAACCTTGACCTCTTTCCCACACCTCCCCCACCCCGTCCGTCTCCTAGGTGCCGAAATAGCACCTCAGCCACAACATCTCCAGGACCAGTGATGCCGGTAGTCACCGGAATCTGGAGTGCACCGGCCACCAGGGCATCCACTGTGGCACGGAGCCACAGCACGGACAGTCCCCCACCTGTGAAGCTTCAAAAGTTGGCCAGTGCCCGGCGGGAGAGGGGGAAGACTCCAACCACCAAAGCTGTTCCCAGGGGTCCCAGTGGGAGCGTGGAGTCAGCTGCGACACCTTCCAAGGTGGAGAAGGGCCACAAGAAACCAGGAAAGTCTGGGAAGAGCAGCACGGCGGAGGAGACCGCCATCATCCCCACTACCCAGGAGGCCACCGCCATTATCCCCGCTGCCCAGGAGGCCACCGCCATCATCCCCGCTGCCCAGGAGGCCACCGCCATCATCCCCGCTGCCCAGGAGGCCACAGCCATCAGCACCGCTGCCCAGGAGGCCACAGCCATCAGCCCCGCTGCCCAGGAGGCCACAGCCATCATCCCCGCTGGGACAGAGAGGACCTCCAGCACAAGCCCTGCTGGGACAGAGAGGACCGCCAGCACAAGCCCCGCTGGGACAACGAGGACCGCCAGCACTAGCCCCGCTGGGACAGAGAGGACCGCAAGCACAAGCCCCACTCGGATAGAGAGGACTGCCAGCACAAGCCCCGCTGGGACAGAGAGGACCGCCAGCAGCTGAGTCATTGCAAAGGAGCCCACTGCCTCAAGCACCGCTGAACAGGGCACCGCTGCCTCAAGCACCGCTGAACAGGGCACCACCGCTCCAAGCACCGCTGAACAGGGCACCGCCACCTCAAGCACCGCTGAACAGGGCACCGCCGCCTCAAGCACCGCTGAACAGGGCACCGCCACCTCAAGCACCGCTGAACAGGGCACTGCCGCCTCAAGCACCTGTGAACAGGGCACCGCCGCCTCAAGCACCGCTGGCCTATGAGCGCCAAGGGCACTGACGCTACTGAGTCCGTCACAAGCAGGATGAAGCACTCTGGGCACCATGCCCCCTCCAGAACCAGTGGAGAGATACATCCACTACCTCTGTCCTTAGCAGGATGAAGCACTCTGGGTGCCATGCCCCCTCCAGAACCAGTGGAGAGATACATCCACTACCGCTGTCCTTAGCAGGATGAAGCACTCTGGGCACCATGCCCCCTCCAGAACCAGTGGTGAGATACATCCACTACCACTGTCCTTTGCAGGATGAAGCAATCTGGGCACCATGCCCCCTGCAGAACCAGTGGAGAGATACATCCACTACCTCTGTCCTTAGCAGGATGAAGCACTCTGGGCACAGAGCCCCTCCAGAAGCAGTGGAGACTGTAATCGACTTGAGAGACTGTGGCTTTGCACTCCCCAGGATTGAACAGTGGGCAACCCACCCACTGTAGAGACTTGAGAGACTGTGGCTTTGCACTCCCCAGGATATGGCAGTGGGCAACCCACCCATTGTAGAGATTTGAGAGACTGTGGCTTTGCACTCCCCAGGATTGAACAGTGGGCATGAGGCCCTCTCGTGGATTTGGCATCGTGCACCGAACCGGCTGAGGTGCCCCCCCTTTCCCTCCCCCTGAGGTGCCTGTTTTGTCACTCTCTGATGCCCCTGCAGTGTTCTCTCCGTCATGGTCGGGGATCTTGTGTGGGCCTCGCCCATACCGTGTGGGCCCAGTGTTCCACGGACTTCATTGGAGCACTACCTGGACTACTATTCTTGGTGTATATTTTGTTTATGGTGTATATATATATTTTTGCGTACTTGATTTTAATATATTACAATGGTGACACTCATTTCCTTTTGTCTTTGCATTCTTCCTGGGTGGTTGGGGGTGTAACTATAATGTATAAATATGTATTAGTGTGTGTGTTGTAGTGGGTGAGGGTGGGGGTGGGGGTGTTGCATGTCTGTGTCCCTGTTTTTTCCCTCCCCCTCCCCTGTGTCGTAGGTGCAGTACTCACCATGGTCGTCGCCGCCGGCGCTCGTGCTCCTGGTAGAGGGGCAGGAAGACTATCGCAGGGAGAATTTGGAGTTTCGGCTCCATGGTGTCCTGGTTCCTCATGGGGTGTGTAGAGGTGAGCGTTTTCCCTTCGAAGTCCTGTTTCCGCCGTGCTTTTATCAGCGGTGAATCCACCCCGGAAAAGGTGGCGGATTGGTAGGTTGTGATACTGTGGGCGGTACTTTGTCCTCTACCTGTCTGTTGGCGGTGACCGCTAAGCTGTTTGTCTGTACCGCCGTGTTGGTCGGAGTGTTAAAGTGGCTGTCTTTGTTGGCAGTTTCCGCCACGGTCGTAATTCCAAATGTTTTACCATCGGCCTGTTGGCGGTCTTACCGCCGCTTTAACACCGACCGCCAGGGTTGTAATGACCACCTAAGTCTCCCATAGCACAAGTGATTCTGCCGCCCGATGTATTAGTCTCATTAAGATAATAAGAGCCTACGCGACAGTGTAGGGACTCCCCAGCCCACCACTAGAGGGACAAAATATATATATTATTTAAAAATATCTTGATCCAGCCTTTAATAAAAAACACCTATCTGCATATTTAAATATGCATTAATGAAGGGATGGGGTGCATGCAGCTTCCTCCCCAAGCCACAGATGGTCCATGGGGACTCAATCCCTGGAGGCCAAATGTTTAATAAAGTGGACGGAGGCATGAGGCATCCTTCCACATAGCAAATGGGCCCCTGTGGACCCTTGCACCCAAGGCAAGTATTTAAAATAGGGGCACACAACCCCCCTCCACAAGCCTCATCGCATCCCAGGGGCCCCATTCCAAAGGACAAAAAAAGAAAGGGGAGGGGCCACAGGACCCCATCCCCAGAAGCACAATACTTTACAGTGTCCCAGGAGGCCCACCCCTGGGACACTGTGGTTCTTCAGACAGAAGATTGCGAACATGCCCTGCCCTCACTCTCCTGGGCAGAGAACTCCATTTGCTGCCCCCCAACAGGACAGTTTCAAAACAGCTGCACCTGCTGGGTAGGAGCAAAGACAAAGTACTGGCTCCCATCAATACCGTGTACGGTGCTGGCTGGGGAGCTGACTGGGGCTGTGTCGGCCCAGTGACTCCCCTGTTGCCCCAAATATACAGGTTGGTGGGTGTCCTGAGGTGGGCACTGGGACACTCATTAGAGGCCCTGCAAGGATTGGGTCTCCCAGGCCCTTAAGTTTCATGGAGTGGGGCCACATATCCCCCTCTCCTTAGGTAAAAGAAGAGGCCTGTGGATGGGGTCCCTAGAGCCACTACCGGCTCGGGGAGGATGGGTACTCAACTATTATTCACTGCACCTTTGATTAAGCACCCTATAATGCTCTGAAAGGGCTTTATCTTTTATAATATTTTGAGCGTGGGATGCCCCTAGAATAGGGAAGGGCACCACCAAGCCTTTTATAATTTTGTTGGAAGCTGCGGGGAGTCCAGAAGCCCCCAACAGAATTAATAAACAGTAAATCTCCTGGGTCATTACACACATGACACCAGGAGAACTTCCCAGTCCTGCTCCGCTTTAAATGTTGGTGAGGGGGAAAGTTTTTGTTCCAACTGTAACTTCATGATAGTGGGGCGGAAGGTAAGAGAATAAATGAGGTCAACAGTGATCTGTGGACTTTTGGTCTCATTAATTGTAGAATTTGTAGAACGGTTGCAGGTTAGGGGTGGGGTCCCAGAGGGACTCAAAATAAAAAATAACAAATGTTGGGGTGACAGTCCTGCAATGCTCTCAGACCTAGTGAGGATCCTGCAGGAGGTAATGAATCCTCCCTGTGCTCCTGCTAACACACAAAAAGTAATTTTATGAAAAAGTAAGAAGTGAGGTCGGGGTCTTTGGCCATGAACAGAGGTGGCCTGGCTGCCTGTGGAGAGTTGCCTGACAACCTATGGTTAAAACATCTTACTTTACATTAAAAGCATAGAAATTCACTGAAAAAAAGGTTAAAATGGAGCTTTAACGAAGTTAGTAAAGTTAAATTGGAGTTACATGCAGGTCTTCTAATAAAAAAAACACTAACAGTTAAAAACCAAGAGAACACTAAAGTCCACCAGATATATATAACTAACATAAGTATACCTTGCACCGCTGTGATGCAATGCCTACGAACTAAAATAACATCGCTAATGTCATCTGAAGTCTAAGGTGTTGCAAGTAATAGGTTAGTGGCTGCTTCAACAAGGTGAGGGTGGTGAGTGTTTACATTTTTCTCCTGTGTAAATATCATGGTGACTAGACAATATGAAACTTGAGCTGTTGTGTAGAAGAGAAATAATGCTGACACACAGCTGTATAATAACCCCATCTCAGAGGAAAGGTAGATGAGTAATGGGCTGGAAATTGTGGACAAAGCTTGCATTTTCTAATTATCACTAAAAGAGCATGCATTATATTATTACTGTAAAATCACACACTAAGATTTTGTTACAGCTTTCCAATCATTCCCATGGTGGGGTCTAGAATTCTTAGTTTACCTACTTCTTCACTTCAGAGTGACTTGTTTGTTGAAATATGTTCAATATGTTATAGTTAATGTCATATATACCTTAAAACATTACCCAATATTCTAACCATATGTGTTAAGCCTTGCACTCTCGAAAGCAAAGCAGCTACCACCTTGGTGAAAGGCATTATGCTGCTGGGAAACTATGGGGCTTATTTATGAAAGGCTAGCACTGCAGGGGCCCTCATTTGTTCTGCTGTTTGGTGGTGCAAACCTCTTAACCATATCTACGAGGCCAAGCAAAACCACTTTGCAAGGCTTCAAATGACCTCATAGATTTGGAGTAAGACAGAGCAGTGTAAGTCACTGCTTTGCCTTTATCTACCAAAGCAGCACACATAGAAAACGGCAAATGCCTCTTGGGATTGCCCTTCTTGCACAAAAACAATCCTGCAGGCAGACGAGTGTGTGCCAGTGCAGAGGGAAAGAACAGGAATACGGTGCATTCCTACCCTTTCACATTTGTGTTATGAAGCACAGCAAGAAGACTTGTGGCACTCCCAAATGCCAATTCTCCATAAATAAGACCCACAGTTACCTAGGTAATGAAGTGACTGAATGTTAAGCATGTTTTGGATGCAACACGGGGGAAGATGTTTATGGTTAGAAAATGAATATTATGTTATGTGCTCAAGGAACCATCCTATATCCTATAAAGCCAGGAAAACCCCCATGTGCACTCTTAGAACATATGTCGGTTCTTACAATGCTATACTTGTTGCAATAACAATGGTTGCAAATTGCGACCAGTAAGTAGTGCATCTGTCCCTAGGGGCCAGATGTATCAAACATTGTTGTGATTGCAACAGGCCGTTTGCGACCTCAAAAATGCGTTTTGGTATGTAACAAGTCCAATTTGTGACTACATACCGATTCAGTATTAGGAAGGGGTGCGTCAAGGGCGTCCCTTCCTAATACAGAATCGCAGAGGTAGGTATGATTGTTTTGTGACTGTGAATGCAGTCGCAAAACAATCGCAGTTACCACTTACTTCAAGTAGGTGGTAACTCATCCACAAAGGGGAACATTTTTCTTAAGACCACTGCCTACTCTTAAAAAATGAAAAGAAAACTTTTCAATTTTCATTTTTAAACGCATCCCATTTTCATTTCAGGAAAACGGGCTGCATTTAAAAAAAAAAAAAAGATTGTGACCTACCTCATGAATATTGATGAGGTAGGCCCATTTGCGAGCCCTTGTGAATCGCAGTATAAAACTCCTGGAGTTTCATTCATTGCAATAGCAATTACTTAATTGCGATTTTCAAAAAGTCGCAAATAGGTAATCGCAATTGGATAACAAAATACATCTGGCCCTAAATCTCTTAAATGTGATTTTATCATACTGAACATCCATCCGGGTATCGGTTGAAAACAAGAGCATGTGAGAAAACTGCATGACATAAACCATATGTGCACATCCACACTGTCCGCCTAGACAAAATGCCACGTTTTTTAATCTTACGAGGGGGCACACAGGCAACACATATATACATCTACCTTTCTTATTTGTTGATATACATCTGATCTGGCACATTCTACACAAGACCACACATATTTTCTTCAGAGTGTCGTAATTTCATTTTTATAAAACTAATGTCAGTGTTTTTTTTTTCAAGAACATTTTTTGACAAGTGAGAATTACAAATTTCTGATCAAAGATATGTATTTTGCTTCTTTGGAATATGTGTGTTGATATTTGTCCAGGCCTAGCTTACTGATAAACTTTTCATGGAATAGGTTCAGAGTACAGTGTTCAACACTCAAATAGACATTTCTGAGATGATACGTTTTGGAGTATTTGGAGTCTACTAAGGAGGAATTTATGAGATAAATATGATTAGGGCATCTGTAGGAATGCAACCCATGACATAATTTTCAGAACATTTTCTCGTGGCAGGAAAATAGCACATACAAAAATTTATAGTCTGTTCAGCATATAAAGTACATTAGTTTCTTTGTTAAACATATGTTATAACTTTGGCAGCTGTTTGATTTTTTTTTGTTGCATGTACAGCACCTTTATTTGGTTAAGATGAAAGCTCTGTCATGGATTGTATTTTCTATTTACTTTTCTCTCCATTCTCAGTATTTGTGGTATTTAAATAAATTTAGGCCCAGATTTATACTTCTACGCGCTAATGCAGTTTTTCATGCAAAAGTATACCGCCGGTGGGTGTTATATTTATGGAATGACGGTAGCCGGCAGTAAGGCACCGGCTAGCATTATCAAAAAGGATGCTAGCTGGGTGGGGGAGGCGGAGGGGGAACAGGAAGTTGTGCGTCAAAGGATAACGCTAGTATGGGCAGAGGCATGAAAATGCTTCTAACCAGACTAGCGTCACTTTTTGACTTAAAAATCCCATGGACATGACTCCTGTCTTAGTTATGCCCACCACCCCAATAGCCATGCCCAGGGGGCACGTGTCCCCTGGACATAACCATTGGGCCGAGTGCCATGTAGGAGGGCCCAAGTGAGGCCCCCCATGGCACTTAAAAAAAAAAAAAAAATTACCTTTACTTACCTTACTTACCTGGAATGGGGCGACCCACCCTCTGGCGTACTTCTGGTGTGGGTAGGGGTGTCCCTGGTGGTAGGGAAGGGCACCTGTGGGCCCATTCCATGGTCTCTAACCATGGAAATAAACTCACAGGTCCCCAACACCTGCCCTGACCCAGGTGTTAACTAATGGCGCTAAGCATGCTTAGCACCATTATTTAAGCCCCCCGTGCTTGATTTTAGCACAGGGGTATACATATGACGCTACGGCCAAATCTTCATTTTTGGCCCGGGAACACCTGCCTTGCATTTCATTGACGCAAGGTAGTTTCCCGCTAACCTAACTCTGGTGCTAGCTGGGTCTAGTACCAAAGTATAATTATAGAGTTAGTTTTGTGCAAAATTTGCATTAAAAAATGACGCAAATCCGGAGCCAAGCTAGTATAAATCTGGGCCTAAGTGCTGCCTTCTGTTATACGGTACGGCCTGAGGTACCACTGCTTCACAAGCTTGCTAGATTGTTCAGAACTATTCTTTGGAAGTGCAATGTTGCACAACTGATGTACAGCACAATAACACGTTGTTGAGATGATATGCTGTCAAGCACGCAGCCTCATTATTCTAGTGATACATTTTATAAATGTTCTTTTCAATATACATTATTCATCATCAACACAACCACAAGTTGTGAATATATATCATAAGTGTTAAGATATTTGTGCTGTGCATCAGTCACAGGAATGATTTTAAACTGATGGCCAGAAACTCTCTTCAAGTAAAACAACTCAGGCGCCTCAGCGCAAGACGCTGCAGAAATAAACCTGCAGTACACTGTCTTGCATTAAGCAAATGACCAGCCAGTAAATGAGCTGTATAATTATGTCAACGACTATCATGTTAGAGTGAGTAGATATTGAAACCTCTAAATATATTTCATATTTGTTTCCAACAGATGGTGTAATCTTCGGAGCAGCATTTACAGCTTCTGAAAAGTTCTTCAAATACCACAGGTGCTCATTTTAGAAGGTTTTAAAATAATTATGGGCCAGATGTAGGAAGGAAGCAATTTGCGAGTTGCAAATTGCGAGTCCTTCCGACTCGCAATTTGCAACTCGCAAATTGCTATGCAGTACGGTGTCTCAGACACCGACTGCAACTCGCTATGGGGTCGCAATGACCCACCTCATGAATATTCATGAGGTGGGTCGCAAATTGCGGCCCCATAGCGAGTATAGGCACTCGCTAACATGGAGGCCTGCTGTAGTCAGCAGGCCTCCATGTTAGCGACCTGCTTTTCAATAAAGCAGTTTTTTTTTTTTTTAAATGTAGCCCGTTTTCCCTCAGGGAAAACGAGCTGCATTTCAAAAAATCTGAAACCTTTTGTTTCGGTTTTTTCAGGGCAGGGAGTGGACCACTCCCTGCCCTGAAAAAATATTTTGGGGTCCATTCACAAAGGGGAAGGGGTCCCATGGGGACCCCTTCCCGTTTGCGAATGGGTTACCATCCACTTCAAGTGGATGGTAACTGCGACTCCATTTGCGACCGCATAAGCGGTCACAAATGGAATTGCATACCATTGTGAATCGCAAATAGGAAGGGAACACCCCTTCCTATTTGCGATTAGGAAATGCATTTCGGTAAGGACTCGCAAAATGCATTTCTGCATAGGAAACACGCATTTGCGAGTCGCAAACGGCAAAATTTGCCGTTTGCGACTCGGAAAGTGCTTCCTACATCTGGCCCTTTATTCCGTATAAATACTTTATATTTTATTCATGTTTATTTATATTTAAATGAAGCAGTGATCGATTCCCCAGAGGAAATCTTCAAAACTCAATGCTGTCACTCTGTCTTTGGTCAGGTTGTGGGTTTCACACAAGTACTATGAAGGTATGGTTTGACATTTTCGTGTAGGCTCAGGTGAAATTTAGTTTACACCAGAGTAATCTCGTGTAACTTCTAGCATTCAATGTTACCCATGTTACACAAAATGCCTAAGATATCGCCATTGTGTCATCTTGGGAAATTAAAGGGTCTGGGGTAAAAATCTTACTGCAAGAGCACATGAAACGTGAACGAACAAAGCACGAGGACACCTTGTTTGCATCACATTTGATTTTGCTCCATTTCTTAGCAGAAAATGCATCCTCAGTGACCAAAATAGACACGAAGATGCATTTCACACTGTAAAAAGAGCACAAATTATTGGACAGGTATTTTGTGTATTTTATGTATACATTTGTGAGCATTTCTCATCATTTCTGGAAAGGAATTATTTAAATTTCACTGAGGTTTACTTGTTTGTGACTGTCGAACCAATCATAACATCACAACATGTCTAGATCAAATGGTGAACTTCACATGCACATATGCAGAAGATGAGGGCATACATGCAGAAGATGAGGGCATTTGAGCTCTGGCAAAATTAGAAGAGAATGTTAGCAACTTGTAAAAGTAAAACTGGTTTTTCTGACAAAACTAAAGAAATTCACATATGAGTCTTTGTTTAAGGGACATGTCAGTTCCCTTCTAAGATCAACTGTTTTTCTTTTATTATAAAATCCTTTTCAAATTCTCTGAAAAAAAACAATTTAAGCTAAAAGTAGTTTATGGGCAGTTTACTAAACTGCAGAGCCATAAAGCACCCCATCCGCAATGTCTTGCAAAATACCTGTAACATTGCATTATAGATAACATGTCAAATTGTATACAAAATGTTTGATGGCACAACTTACAATATGAACAGGGACACAGTCAACACTGTTTTGAAATGACATATCGCATGGCAGGTATGAAATGCTGCACTTCCACTGAAAACCAGCAGACTTCCTCACAGGCATTTAAAAGAAATAAAAGGCTTCAGAGATACTTTAGTTCAACAGATTTATTTACTGAGATTACTTAAGGCAATCATTATTAAGGGCCTCCACCAATTGTGGTTGAATTACAAGTTTGTTCCAAAGAGACCATTAAGAGTCTCACCACATGCAGTAAGATTCCATGTGTTATTCCACAATGTCATACCTTAAGAAATATTTTACACAAAGCAATAATGTGAAAAACAGTGTGCTTAAATCTATTCTGTATGTTATGTCACCTTGCATAAGGACTGACGAGATTTTAGTTGTAATCCTATGGTAATATTACATTCTGTCATTTTCAAAGTTTATGGACACAATAATACTCATCTCACGAATATATTAGAGCTCAGGATGCATCCCTGAGTGCTACGGCTACAGTTTGGTAAAAGGGCTTATTCTTCTGAAATCTAACCATTGTGTTCAAAAACATTAAATCAAAATACAATGGTTCAATATCACTAAAAGCCCCAGAAAGAGCGGATTTTATAAATTATGAAAACAATGCATTCAACTTTAATTACATGCAAAATTACCAAGTAGGCCTCATAGGAAAAACAAGTGTTTTAAGCTGCAGAAGAGAAAAATGACATACAAGACAGCCATAGTTACAAGTATTTAGTTTGAATAAATGAAGCTACATTTTATTATTTACTGACAACTGACCTAGTTCATGAATGTTAAAGGTAATGTTTCCTGACCTTCTTATGGGCATATGTTTCATAAACTATTTTAACTTGAATAAATCACTGACATGTAACCTTGCAAATGTTTGTGATTAAAATAAGTATTGTGTAATAATGAATAGTATTAGTGAGGTAATATAGTAGCTTAAACATGAAAATGCTGACTCCTGACGCAAATGAATGGTGAGAACTAGACGCTAAGTTATACAGTGTATTGAAAAGAATGTGTATCTTTCTAACAGACAATAACAGTTGTTGATAAAATGCTCAAGAGTAGTTATATAGAAGATTAGACATGAGTGTTCTCATAGACAAAATGTATTTGTCTGCATACAAGATTAAATCATACAATGTGAAAAATAAGAACACTTGATGATAAAAGGTGACTGTATTTACGTAATGTTACTATCTGTGGTACTGTATCCCAGAGAAGAGATGAAGGAAAGTTCTGTTCTCATGAAAACATCATAACCCGATTGGCTGGCTGAAGACTGAATAAGAAACATGTTGCAAGAGTTCAAGTTTGTACTGTCTATAATATTGCATGTTCCTAGAGTAGAAGAAGATTAATTGAACCCACACTTACTATTTGCCATGTTCCCAGCCTAAGTCTATGCAACTTTGGTGAGACTCTACTAATCCTCACTCTAAGGGACGTTCTGCTCTAAATGATTCTGACATTTGAAATTGAAGCTTTATAGTTTGATTTCTCAATTTGGAACTCATTATGGGTTCTGACTGATACTTCACTGATATTTCTTATTGCTCCAAATCCCCATAACCATCCTCATTCTTTTCTTTATGGAATACGCTTTAGGCATTTGTGCTTATGGAATAATTGATTCACTTACTAATTAAATTGATTTAATTAATACTGACTTAGTAATAATGAGCATGTAAAGAGGCTTGTTAATAAAGCTTTTAATCTCACACCAAACTCTCATTGTTGACTTCTAAGAACACAATCGACAACTGTGATGATCAATTAATGAGCATACAGCTACCAGTTAATCTTATCTAACATCAATGTCACCTTATTGAGTTGGTAAAACTTTCTCAGAAACTGTTAATTGTGAACCGGATGTCCCAGAGCTCCAGCAAAGTTCGTAGCAGAAGACAGTTTACATTAAGAGAAAGAGGAGATGTAATTAATTGCCATAATTTAGAGAAATGCCCATGTCCTGAAGCCCAACACCTGAACTTTGAAAATTTACAGAATGCGGTTTCAATGGCGGTTGCAGAATCTGAGATGTGAGTATCAATAGGGTCATGCGTTGCAATTGTTTTGATTATTGAGGTTTTAATTATGTGTGTTCAATGAACTGATAATGCGCATGCACTTAGTGTCAATAATTGAAGAGGTTAGAGGGCTATAAAGTAATCCAAGAATCTGGGATGGATAAAGGTATTTGTCTGCTAGAGATTTATGATGCAGGTCATGAGGTTCAGTTGACTGCAGATTTGAGACAGGGACTCTAACAATTTGTTGTCATTGTACTAATATTGATCAATGTTAGATGAACATGATGCACAAAGGTGGAAGCTACATTGATTCAGGTTAATTCTCATTGGTTAAGATTTCATTTGCATGTGTGAAAACTCTTTCCAATTGCAAGAAGTCAGATGATGGAAAAACCTGAATATTCCAGTTGTTGAATTGCCTCTTTGTTTTCCTTAGAGGAGCAAACAAAGATTGATATTTTATGTTGCACAGAGTTGTAGAATTAAAGCATTGTGTGTGTACAAGTAACTTGTAAAGGAGAGTGAACTACTGCAAGGAGCAAGATGTTGCTTCATTTGTGCCACACTGGGAATGGCTGGTTGGTGCAAAGTGCTGTGCTGTGATTGGATACTCAAAGTAAAGAGCTGCACTGAGGCTGGAAGAAGGGCTTGTTAAGAAACTGATGTATGTGGAAAAGAATCAAAACTTTCATCATTTGAATTGAATTGTTTGAAATATAGTTGATTAATTTGACAACAAGAAGTGTATAAAAGCTATTAAAGGTTTTGTGAGAGGTGATGTGACAATTCCGGTGTGGGAAGGTGAAGAGCACCTCTCGAGGGTACACCAGCATATTATATATGACAATGAATGTTAGGTTACACACATGTTTGTGGCTTCATCAATGGTGCATGATCATGGAGAAGGAAGGTCCTTTGAGCTTCCTAAAATATGGTCCATTTGAGATCAGAATTATTAATGGGTTGAGGGAAAAGGCAAAACGACTAATGCGAAATTACGCAGTTGCTCAATGGGATGAATAACAGCAAAGATAGAGGAAAGCTATAGTTGAGAGAACTCAATTGTATAAAACAATTACTAATGAGAAATTTGGAAAACTTGAAAAACCCAAAAATTCAAAAGCAAAGGGAGATAAGGATGAAAAAGATGAAAAGAAATCAGACTATGAAAGTAATTCAGGGAATTATATTTCAGAGGAATTATTGGCTTCATATCCACCACCTTAAGTGACTCTTGATCTTGATACTGAGAGTACTCTGATATCTAGGGTGACAGTGGCTACAGCCCCTGTTTATCTAAATGCAGTACAAATTGAGAGACTATTTACAATGACTCAGCCTGTTATGATTCAGCCTGTTGTACAACCTGTTATTACAAATACTGTGCAAACTTGAGTTGAAAATATGCTGACAGTGATGCTTCCAGGCGTTATTGCTTCAAATTAACTGTATCAGCACCTGTTACCAGAGTTGTATCACCACAGCCTTTAAAGAGTCACACTTAATATTGTCTGAAATACTGTATCTAAAGAAGCTACTTGAGGAGCACCTGTGACAAATTTTATCCTGACTTCACAAAATTCACAGATTTTTACTTGGACAGTACAGCAAACTTTTCAGACAGTGGGAGAGGTGAAGATAATTGTTCTTATGACACCCTTAACCATTGGAGAGAACAATTTATTTGAAGATGGAGTTTTACCCCCATGTTTTGAAGAGCAAGCAGAAAATAAAAACACAGCAACTACAAAACTCAGGATCTGGTCATACAACCATTAAGCATCCTGAGATTGAAAGTGGAATTAAATGAAATATTCAAAAGAAATTTCTAGGCATAATAAATAAACCTGAGCAGCAATTTAATTCTACCGAATTGAGGAACTCCACGCTACGTGTATAAAGTGGGGTTCACACTCAATTCCGCCATTTGACATGTGGTGGAATTATTTTCCTGTTCCGTTTCTGTTTCTGCATGCAAGACATGTTTTCACATGCATGACTTCTTTTAATGCGCACTAGCGGGCACTTTGAGATTTGCCAGGCACTAGCAAACGCAAGCAACATTTGCTAGCCGCTTGCAGCTTCCAGTTGCCATGTAACATTCCAGTGTTATTTTCATGATGCTGGCAGCAATTAAATCTACTCAAAAAAAACATTTTTGAATGAATATTCTACATCAATTGACTATTCAGGTTTTTTTTTAGTGCAAATGGCATTTTTTAAAATGTACTTTTTTTCAACAGGAAGGAAGTTCTCCAGAGACTCCAACTTCCTCTTCCTGTCCAGAAGGCTCCTCACAATGCTTTGCCATCTCCTGGTCACTTTTCATTTGTGTGGCAGGATCTCTCCTTCCGTCTGCAATTCCTGCGGCATATATACCGTTGGATTTTAAAGACTTTGATTTAATGATATCACAAGTAAGTTGAAACATTTTTTTATAAGGGCGGTGTTTGTTCGATAGAAGGCATTCACAAGTACGTATTTGTATTT
Organism: Pleurodeles waltl; assembly: GCF_031143425.1. Taxonomy (NCBI): domain Eukaryota; kingdom Metazoa; phylum Chordata; class Amphibia; order Caudata; family Salamandridae; genus Pleurodeles; species Pleurodeles waltl. The sequence continues at coordinate 1,016,530,536 of NC_090440.1, forward strand.
TTGTTTGATTATTAAATTTGATTGTGGTTGTGGTGGTTGGCCTGGAGTGTCAATCGGGGACTAGTTATTATTTTGCATTTAATTTTGTATCTTTTGCATGGGAAAATGAATGGACAGTTCAATACATTTTCTCCATGTTTCTTAAATTTGCACTATTCATTTATTTTACTATGTGGACTAGTCTGTCCACAGGCCATCCAGCCAGTACTAGTCATAGGTACATGAAACAATTAGTTTTGAGGTATATGTTGTTTTAAAACATCATTTAGGCTATGGATGGCATTGGATTGAATTAAAAATTAGTTTTTTTGCAGTTCTGTAGTTTTGTAGTTTTGTCTACAAAAAATGTTTGTTGGTGGGATAATACTTGATGCCTTATTAGAATATGTGTTATTTTAATATTTTTTTTAACTCATTTAATTTTGTCTCCTTTGTCTGGCCAGTTTGTGTGTGTTTGCTTAGGCCACCATTTTTCATAGTTTGTTCTCCATGCCTTTGGCCTGGAGCCATTTGTGTAATCAGTGTCCACAAGCCTGCATGTGTTCTTTGTTATTCATGCCTCCTTGCTTGTTGTTGACTATGTGACCAGTGGCCATTTTGTGTAGCCAGCCAGTGTGATTTTGCCATTGGCCTTCATGTGTTCCTTGTTCCTCATGCCTCCTTGCTTGCGGTTGCTTGAGCATGTGGCTTGTGGCCATTTTGTACATCCAGCCAGTGTGCTTTTGCCAAACGTTGCATGTGTTCTTTGTTCCTCATGTCTCCTTGCTTGCTGTTGTTTGATCATGTGGCTGGCAGCCATTTTGTGCATCCAGCCAGTGTGCCTTTAGCATGGGCTTGCATGTGTTCTTTGCTCCCCATGCCTCTTTGCTCGCTGTTGATTGACCATGTGGCTGGTAGCGATTTTGTGTATCCAGCCAGTGTGTCTTTGCTATAGGCTTGCAGGTGTTCTTTCTTTCCCTTGCCTCCTTGCTCGCTGTTGTTTTACCATGTTGCTGGTGTACATTTTATGCATCCAGCCAGCATGCCTTTGCATAGGTTTGCATGCATTCTTTCTTCTCCAGGCCTCCTTGCTTGCTGTTGTCATTTGACTATTTGGCTGTCACCCATTTTGTGCATCCAGCCAGTGTGCCTTTGTCATAGGCTTTGCATGGATGGGTGTGATAATAGATTAATAATATGCTTGAGGATCATTTTAGTATATGTATATTATGAATATGATTTTGGTGAACAGTGCTAATACTACATGCATTTTTTTACATTTTTTATTTTGTGCCTCCTTGCCTCACAACAGATGTTTTCTCATCCTCCCATACAAACATTGGCAATTATTTATTGTTTTTTTAATTTAAATTTTTAATGTTTTCATTTTTAATTTTATTATTTTATTTTTGCATTTTGCCTAGATCCATCCATCCATCCACCATAGGCGCACAACCATGCAACAGCGTTCAGTTTTTTATTTAGGTATAATTCCATTTTCTCCTGGACACCTTGACTGTGGAGCACTGCAGACACAACAGCATCATTCATTTTTTTAACGATTCTTTATTCCGTCCCCCTGGACCACATTGACTGTCATAGGCACACACGAACTTTCATTAAGGATTATTCCATTTGCCCATGCACTTCTCTGACTGCCACAGGTTTCACCTTTAGAATGGATGGACACAAAGCAAAGAGCTATATCTCTATGTTGTGTTATCCTGATTGGAAATTAATTTTATGGTATGGTGGTGTGGTTTGACTTTACAGTGGTTTAATTATTATTACCTAAGAATCCAACCACACTTATATTGCTTTTGTAGTAATTCAAACTGCACTAATGCCATATTTCACTAAATAGTTTTCTTGCTTGTTTGCTTTTAAAGAAGAAGAGACATCACCCACAGTATTGCCAAACACAAGGGCTGCACAGTGAAATCTGCCCTCCTCTTGCACCTGTGCAGCTTAGTGCCACTGTCAACTGAGAGCTATAAGATGGCCCAAAGAAAAGTTGCTTCCAAGAAAGTGGACAGTGAGAAGAAGCAACTTTCAACCAGTGGCATGCCAACCACAACCTTTTTCAAGAAACATATGCCTGCCACACCAGCCTCCGGGGAGGAACCTGTGGGCAGCACTCCCGCCTGAACAGGAGCACCCCAACCTAAGCCCAAGACCATGTCTGTCAGTGAGGCAGCCACTGCAATCATGACGATGCAGATGAGCAGTGATGCTGATTTTGCCCTTTCCACAAAGTAGTACCCAATTGTTATAGGAAACAGTGCAAAGTGGACAACAGCCACAGCCAGCAATAGTAGCTCTTCCTTAAGTTGTAGCACAACAGGAGGTCAAGCTTCCTGTTGAGCAAGAACCTGCTCTTTTAAAATCATTGGCTTCCAGAGCTCCAGCAAGGCAAAAGGAAGTGTACTACTCTACCATCTTCTCTAATCATCACTTCTGATAATGATGATAGGTCCTTGGAGTGAACTTTTGTGGAGTCCGGTTGACACCAGGAGAGGCAAGGGAAAAGAAAAGTTCCTGAAGGCCTTAGAAGTATGGAATGGAATGATGAGGAGGATAACGATGATGAGCCATTCATTGTGGAAGCTGGTACGGAGGAGTCCAACATTACTTTTCAACCTGCTCCGAGGGATGTGGGAGAAGTAGCACCACCAGCTCCCATATTTGTAAGGCCCCAGCTAAGACCTGCACAAACCCCTACCTCTGTAGAAGTATGCACTGCAGAGAGACAATCAATGATATACCCACCTACCTCTAGTTTTTCTTCAGGCATTGGCAGTGGCCCACTAAGAAAGTACTCCTGCTCAGTTTGGAGCTTTTTCACGCTCAGCAAACAGGAGGAAAACATTGTAATATGCTCCATTTTCCATGTTAGTGTTCATCGAGGTAGGCTGACTTACATAGCATACTCCATCATCTAATATGTGCCCCCACACTTGGGTTTGGACTAAACAGTGTTGACAACCCTATAAACTTTGAATTATAAACCTGTGTCCAAGAGTGCATGCCAATCAGTTTTTTTCTATAAATTGCATAGCATTCTCAGCATGATTGATAAAGTTTTGCTTCGCTTGCACTTCCATATGGAGGCACGCTGGGGCAACAGTTCAAAAGCTAAACCGTGTTCTCTATGAGCTTCTTTGTCACTTCCAGGATCAAACTCTGTTTTCTTCTGAGTTGCCACACCATAGCCAAGGCAACAGGAGATCCTGATCCCATTGATTCCCACATTGCCTTGCTGGCAAGCCACCATCAATATGCCCAACTTGTCCTTGTATTTCAACATTCTTGTGATCAGCATATGTGATTGTTCACCAGCTTTTCTCCTACCGCCAGGGATTTTATGCGCTCTATCCACTGAAAGTCCCCCCTCTATAAACAGCCCTGGTAGGACAGTAGGCAGCCATGTTTACAGAAATTGCTACACTGTTGCAGACCCTCTTCCTTCTGGCAAGCTTGTATGCACACATAGTTGCGTCTTCATCTATTCTTCAAATCCGTTAATTTAGCTTCTTGTATTTGTCCGTGTTTTTCTTGTTCCACTAGTTGGCTAGTGTGTGTTCCTAGTATCTCATCTGCCTCATCAGCCATCATGCCTAGTTCATTGACATAGTTGCTAATCGCATTCATATTTTGTTTAGCAGCACCATTGTGATAGTCAACCCCCTCAATCTTTTTCTGTGATGGCTTTATTTACCAAGTTTAAGTTCTTTATCTCATAGGTAGAATGGATGTGGTCTCCCCATGCCAGATTCATCAGTTGAATTCCCACTCTGGACCATACTGACCAGTCCCTCTTCTTTCAGGTAAGGAGTTTTAGGGGCCTGCCCCATGCCTCCCTTGAGTATAGGTGGCATCCATGCCCAGCGTCCCAACTTCGCTAGTCCCCCTGTCAAAATGCTCCAGGGTCGTCCTCCCACACTCTGCATCTGTCGTTCAGCCAGTCAAATCTCCTCTAATCACAGGTCAGGGTCAATGTATATGGGATGTATCACCCAAAAACAGGTTAGTTCATATGGGTGGAACGATTGCCCTGACATCTGTAAGTATCACTCTCGCTCCCCTGGCAATCTGTGTGAAGCTTTGATCTCCCTGTGGCTGCTAGGCCACTGCCCTCTCCATTAACTTCTAGCCAAGGCTCCTCTCCACATTGAGTGTGCTACAGGCCACACACCGCTATCTGAGTATTTGCTGTAAGAAACGTGGGGGTCATGATCACTTCTCCCCTCCGCATATCACCTGGCCGACAGTCTCAAGGCCCCACATATGGCAACACACTGGTGAGTCTCCCAGAGCAACTAGGTCACATCGCTCACCTCCAGTCTCTCTTGTTCTCTGTGGGCCTAGTACCCCTCCTGAAGGTCTCTAGGTAGGCCGGCTCCAAAGAGTTATCAGGGCTCTGGTGCAGTTGCCAAGTCTGTCGCCATCTTGCATTCCTCAGAGCCTCCCTCTCCTCTCACCTGGCTCCCCGACTCTGGTGCTCACGTGATGGGAGTGCACCTGCCACACAGCTCCCATGGGCAGTGCACCTCACCATTCATTCTTGGCTTCTCCTCAATACGTGCCCCAGTGTGGGGGCCACAATCTCATCTCTGGCACCAGACCCCCCCCCCCCCGGATTCCAGCTGATGGGACAGAAGGGGGTCCTAATGCAGCAGTTTTTGGTAGACCAACAGGAAGGCAAGTTCGTTTGGGTGGCCATCTTGGCTCCTCCCCAGCTGTTGTTGTTGTTTGACCTTGTGGCCGGTAGTTATTTTGTGCAGCCAGCCAGTGTGCTTTTGCTGTAGGCCTGAAGTGTTTTTTTTTTGTACATGCCTCCTTGCTTGTTGTTTGACCGTGTGGCCATATTGTGTAGGCCGTCAGTATGCTTTTTCTATAGGCCTGCATGTTTTCTTTGTTGTTGCCACGTTCCCTGCTTGCTGTTGTTTGTGGTTGGTGGACATTTTGTGCAGCCAGCCAGTGTAATATTTTTTTTCAGTTTTCAAAGCCATTTTCTATAGAGATTAATAGGAGAGGGCAGTGGCTTTTTGTTTTTGTTCATTTTTTTAAACTTTTATCTAATATCAGTTTACTATAGTTGAGGATCAGTGTAACACATGTATGAACAGTATTTAAAATTATATGCATTTTTTTTACTTTTTATACCTGCACCTCCTAGCCTCCCAAATCCCAATGTGTTCTTCACAGTCCCCTAGTACATCAGTAATTATTTTTTACTTATGTTTTTTTTACCTTCATTTTTTATTTTATTTTATATATACATATATATATATAAAGAAAATGTTTTTTTTTTTTTTTTACATTTTCCCTCTATCCTCCCCTTGCCTGCCATAGGCAACTGCCTCACACCAGCCTTTATTCTGTATGGATTGTAGACTAATTTTCTCCTGGACCCCCTACCTGCCACAGGCACACTGGTGCACATAAACCAGCTTTATTTTTTTTAATAGATTATTCCATTTTCCCTGGACCATCCTGCCTGCCACAGGTGCATATATCATTTATTTTTTTAGGATTATTCCAATTTCCCATGGACATGCCATAGGCAGGATTTTTTCATTTTCACCTGGACTCCCTGCCTGCCATAGTCACAAACCAGCATTATTGTTTTAAGGATGCTCCATTTTCCCCTGGAATCCCTGCCTTCAACAGTTGTCTCCCCGTAGATGCACTTAAAGCAAACAGTTACATCTCTATGTTGTTATCCTGATTGACAATTATTTGGTGTGGTGATACACTAACACTCAATACATTATTTTGGCTGTGCTATGAACAATCAAAACTGCAAAAATGCCATATTTCACTAAATATTTTTCTTGACTATTTGCTTTTAGGTGCACAAAAGACAACACCCACAGAGTACTACCAAACAGACGGCCAGCACAAATTGATATGGCCACAACAGAATAATGCTTCAGTCCCTTCCACTAGCGCAGTTAAGTGCAACTGCTAATTGACAGGCCTTGAAGACGACCCCAAAGACAGGGGCTACCAAGAAAGTGGCCAGTAAGGAGAAGGAGAAGAAAAAGAATCACATTTCCACCACTGGCGTGCCAACTGAAACATTTTACAGGAAATATGTGCCTGCTTCAGCGTCTTCTGGCCAGCAGCTGGGAGCAGCACTCCCACATCAACCAGCCCAACCTGAGCTCAAAGCCATGTCTCTCAGTGAGACAGCCACTGCAAACACAGAGACGAGTAACAAGTCTGAACTAGAGTTGTCTCAACCACAACCTAGTACCCAATCATCACAGGAGTCTGAGCAAAGCAGACAACAGGGGATACAGCCAACAATAGTAAATCTTCCTGAAGTAGGAGCAGAACAGGAGATCAAGGGGGTTATTCCAACTTTGGAGGAAGTGGTAATCCGTCCCAAAAGTGACGGTAAAGTGACGGATATACCACCAGCCGTATTACGAGTCCATTATATCCTATGGAACTCGTAATACGGCTGATGGTAAATCCGTCACATTTGGGACGGATTACCACCTCCTCCAAAGTTGGAATAACCCCCCAAATTTCCTTCTTAGCAAGGTTAGTCTCCTATGGAACCATTGGCTTCCTGATCTCCAGCAAGAAAAAGGAAGTACACCCCACTACCTTCTCCAAGGCCCTCTTCTGATGATCTGGATATGGATTGGACGCAGGCTGAGACCAAGACCCACCATGAGAGACAAGGGAAAAGGAAAGTACTGGAAAGCCTTAGAATCATGGAAGGGTAAGAGGAGGATAATCCAGTCATTGTCATGTAAGCTGGATCTGAGGGCACAAACATTACCCCTCCTATCCAACTTGCTCTGATGGATGCGGCCACAGTACCACCACCACCTCCAACCTCCATATTTGTAAGGTCCCCACTGAGACCTGCATCATTACTACATCTGTTGAGGTACGCACTGCAGAGAAGCAATTGTCAACACATTCACCTACCACCAGTTGTTTAGGCACGGCGGTGGCATCAGTGGCCCACTAAAAAAGTTCTCCTCCCCAATTTGAGAATTATTTGCAATTAACAAGCAGGAGGTTAACATTATAATTTGCTTTTTACAGAACACGGCAGCGTTATCACGCGCTGCATCTATTCACTTACGTCGGCTTTCCCCTGCCTCTCGACTCCGGGGCAGCACAGGCTGGGTCTACTCAGGCCCTAGATGTTAGGGTTATCCTATACTACAGATATACTCCATGGTACAACCCTCCGGTTCCCTACATCACAAGGAACGACCTTTACATTAATGGATCACTTATCGATTTTGGATTAGAACCGATTTTTTGGAGGTTAACAGAAGGACTCTAGGAACTTGCCTTCTTCAACTGTAGTTGCTGAGCCTTGAAAAAGTCAGAGAGGACGAAACACGTGTTGGCTGTTTTGGAATTCACATGTGCCTGTTATAACATTTGGATTTGAACATTCTTTGAGGACTAATTCAATTTCCCATTACAAAGGATTAAAATAGTTCCTGCAACTTTACTCATCTTGGACTTATTATTGTGGAGTGCCCTGGTTGCTTTTTCGTCTTGCACTTTATAATTTGCTCTATTTGCCACACGAGTATTCTTTGAGGTAAGCCTTGTTCACACTATGGTACTGGGGGCCAATGACCCATATGAAAACACATCACACAATCTGGTGGGAGGAGAAGCTTAAAACATTGCTGCAGGTGGTTGTCTTTATGAGAGAGGGGCATCAACTCTGATCAGGGTGGGAGGTGAAGGTGATGAGCAAAGGGGGTGGGACAGCTTTATGCAAAACAGCCCTTAGTAACCTTGAAATGACATGAGTCAGATGGAGACACCACGGCATACAATGACTGCCCCAAGATGCACTTTGAGTTTCCCACCTCCTAGTTCTTGGAAGCAGCATACGCCAGTGGCACCACAAAAGAAAACAGCCAGGCTACCATTATGGCATGTTTTGGCAGGAGGGGCCCAAAGAATGCAACCATGTTTGTCATCGCTGGACCACCTTTTTTCCTTTTGTGGAAGGAGTGAGATTTTTAGAATGTGTAGCAGCCATCTGATTGGAAAAAAAGGTTCACAGTCATACCTATTTTGCCACAGTTGCTGGTCCAGTGCTCCATCATTATGTGCTGCAATTGGTTGGATACGTTTTGCAGCAGAGTGCTGCTCACATTATCCACCTGATGACAGATGCATGGACCAGATGTCAAGCAACTGATTACATGTGTATCACTGCACACTGGATTTCCTTTGCGGAGGGTAGGAAACAGGTATCTACAAATCTCAGAACTGAAGAAACTTTTAAGGGCATTCAGTCGCAAGCAATAGTAGCCATGCTCGTCATGGAGAAATTCCGTGTTTCAGTGGCTGCAACCCAGAGGTCTTACAATTGGGTTTGTTTCCATGAACAATGCCAGTAATATAGTCAAGGTCATCGCAGATGGTGGATATCTCAGGGTCCTGTGTTTAGCTCATTGCATCGACTTGATTGTGCAGGACTTTCTAAAAAAAGAAGACACAGCAACATACTGACCATCTGTAAAAGAATACACACTCATTTCAGCCATTCTTTTAATGCCCAGAAGCAGCTGAGGATCATTCAACATGCTGATAGAGTACCAGCTAAAGACCTTATACAGAAGGAGCCAACATGTTGGAACTTGACCTATTACATGTTGCAACGTCTGTTTAAGCAGTGCAAAGCAACCGACGACTGTGCCATTGAAAGAGGAGGTGATGCAATTGGGAAAAGCATAACCAGAGATGCATGCAAATGGGGCCTAGTCAAATGTCTCAGATAGATGCTGACACAAATAGTATTTCCGTTAGAGTTTTTCATGCCGGAAGTCAGCAAGGAGGATAGTACATTGAACTGAGCTATCCCGTTGCTGCATCTGCTACAGGACCAGTTGGAATGGCTGGAAGTTAGAGGCTGAGGCAAAAGTTCTGGAGTGCAGCCTTCAACCTTCAGAGAGGTTAGTGCTGTTGTCTCATAGCAGCCAGCAGTAGCAACAAGAACACCGGCAACTACAGCAGCAGAAGAATCAGACCTAACCTCTTTAATGGCTTGGTTTCAAGTGACAGGTCTTAGGTCAAGTACAGAGGCAAAGGCAAAAGAGGGTGAGCAAGTGGCAGCACCAATGACCATTCAGAGAATGTTCCAGGACTATCTGGTTGACCCAAGGGAAATCTCTGTGGACCAAAACCCATTCATCTAGTGGTACAGGAAGATGTGCCAATGGCCAGGGCTCAGCAAGCTGGCAATAAAGTTCCTGGCTTGTCCAGAAGCCAGTCTATTTGCTGAAGTGGTTGTCACCTTCAGAAGGACCACTCTCTTGCCTCAAAACATGGAGAGATTGACCCTGATTAAAATGAGCCAACACTTCATACCACACAACTACACTGTTCCTGAAACACACAGGAGGAGGAAGATGAAGGAGATTGGTCAGACTCAAGTGTGTTAGCTGATCAACTTCTAGGCCAAGCCCCTGAGTTTGAGGATGAATTCTACTTCCCTGACTAAGTAGGCCACAATAGAACTTTCCAATTGCTATCAAACTGTTTTTCTAAAAAGAAATCATATAGCTACAGGAACAATATATATTTTGCTTGTGTCTGATTTATGCAGCCCCACCATTTTAGGCAGACATGTGACCAGGATGTAGTTGGACCAGTGTGAGGTGAACAAGGCTCCCCATTGGAAACAGTGCCTGCCTCTGTCCCATGTTTATCCTTTTTTAAATTCTTTAGCAGGGCTACCACACTAAAGATGCCAAATTGCCAATGAGTTGCTTTCATCAAAAGAGGAGGTACAATTGTGTACCACTGTTCTTGGAATGGAACAGCATTGCATCAATCAGTGATATATTACTGAGTTATTGTGAGTGATGATTAATGATACATGTGTTAGTAGACAGTGAGGGAGGGTGCTCAATTATTAATTTTTAAACTTGGTGTTGACAATTTGTAATGTTTGGGATGATGGGTGACTTTAACTCAAGGTGAATGGCCCTTTAACACATAGCCAGATTTACTTGCATGGTCCACTCCTCGCTATACTTTTTTCTGGGTCTTTAGAGAGCAGACCAGTCTGTTTAGTTAACAAATACAAATCTACACAGAACACTCAGACTGTTTTTGCTCTTTTTGATCAACAGCATAGCATTGCAGTTCTATCTCTCTCAATCTCATTTGGTTCAGGGGTCCAATTGATTCGTTACTCAGAGTGTGGACTTAGGGCAGGACTAACTCAACAGCTAGAAGGAAGTTATCTACTTCAAAGGGAAACCTAACCAACAAGAAGATGACTCTAAGAGGCCTACTCAGCACTGTGGAATAGAGAGAGGTGCGTTGATTTGGGAAATTCTAGGTAGTGTGCTGGCTGAAATAAATGGCAAACTCCTCTATTATATGGTGGTTTTTGGTGGGGGCTATAAATAGAGACAAACGTGATGATATCTCATCATCAGTATCACATGATGAGCACACTCTGCTAAATGTTATGAGAGTTGTGGGATTGATCAGCCAGGTATATGGAGCTGCTTTTCTGGAATTGTTTGTAAATTTACTCTCACTTCTCACTCTTAACCCCTTCACTGCCAGGTCTTTCCCCTCCTGTGCAGAGCCCTTTTTTTGGCTATTTGCGGCAGTTCGGGCTTAGACCCTCATAACGTTTTGTTCACATAAGCTATCCACGCCAAATTTGCATCCTTTTTTCCACCATCATAGGGATTCTAGGGGTACCCAGAGTTTGTGGGTTCCCCTGGAGGAGACCAAGAAATTAGCCAAAATACAGCAAAAGTGTCATTTTTTTCAAAAAATGGGAAAAAGGGCTGCTGAAGAAGGCTTGTGTTTTTTCCCCAGAAAATGGCATTAACAAAGGGTTTACGGTGCTACAATCACCATCTTCTCTTCCCAGTTTTCAGGAACAGGCAGACTTGAATCAGAAAACCACATTTTTTAACGCAATTCAGTCATTTTAAAGGACATACCCCCTTTTTACTATTTATGGTGCTTTCAGTCTCCTTACAGTTAATGACAGAAATGGGTGTGAAACCAATGCTGGATCCCAGAAATATAAACATTTTTAAAAACTAAACAAAATTTTGAATTTAGCAAGGGGTCATTTGTGTAGATCCTACAAGGTTTTCCTACAGAAAATAACAGCTGAAATAAAAATATATTGAAATTGAGGTGAAAAAACTGCCATTTTTCTCTACGTTATACTCTGTAACTTTTTCGTGCGATGTCAGATTTTTTAAAGCACTATAACGTCACATTTTCTGGACTCTTCTGGGTGCGGGGATATATAGGGCTTGTAGGTTCATCAAGAACCCTAGGTACCCAGAGCCAATAAAGGAGCTGCACCTTGCAATGGGTTTTCATTCTATACCGGGTATTCAGCAATTCATTTGCTGAAATATAAAGAGTGAAAAATAGGTGTCACGAAAACCTTTCTATTTCCAAAATGGGCACAAGATAAGGTGTTGAGAAGCAGTGGTTATTTGCACATCTCTGAATTCCGGGGTGCACATACTAGCATGTTAATTACAGGGCATTTCTCAAATAGTCATCTTTTTTACACACAGTCTTACATTTGGAAGAAAAAAATGTAGAGAAAGACAAGAGGCAATAACACTTTTTCTTCTATTTCGTGTTCCCCCAAGTCTCCTGATAAAAATGGTACCTCACTTGCATGTGTAGGCCTAATGCCTGCAACAGGAAATGCAACATGGACACATCACATTTTCCCAATGAAAACTGACCTAGCTGTGGATTTTGGCCTCTAGCTCAGCCGGCACCTAGGAAAAACTACCAAACCTGTGGATTTTTAAAAACTAGACACTAAGGGGGATCCAAGATGAGGTGACTTGTGGGGCTCTCACCAGGTTCTGTTACCCAGAAATCTTTGCAAACCTCAACATTCTGTCAAAAAAATACTTTTTTCTCACATTTCGGTGACAGAAAGTTCTGGAATCTGAGAGGAGCCACAAATGTCTTTCTACCTAGCGTTCCCCCAAGTCTCACAATAAAAATGGTACCTCACTTGTGTGGGTAGGCCTACTGCCCGCAAAAGTAAATGCCCCAAAACACTATGTGGACACATCAAAATTATGAAATACTAAACTACCTGTTTTTGCGGGGGTAAGGACCTGGGTTTTTGGTCCTGGGCTCAGCAGCCATTTAGGGAAACCTACCAAGCTCAAACATTTGTGAAAACTAGACATCCGAGGGAATGCAGGGAGGTGTGACTTGTGTGGATCCCCCAATGTTTTCTTACCCAGAATCCTCAGAAAACCTCAAATTTAGCTAAAAGATCACATTTTTCCAACATTTCTGTGTGGGATCACCTCACAGGGACAAATCTCCTACCACCCAACATTCCCCTCAGTCTCCCAGTAAAAATGATACCTCACTTGTGTAGGTGGGCCAAGTGCCTGTGACAGGGAAGAGCCAAAAACATGTCAAAATTGGTGGGGCACCGAAGCGGGCCAAAAGGGCAGTTTGAAAAAAATATTTATTGGCTGACAAGTGCGGCAGAATTTTTATCGGTACAGATGGGACAATGATGGGTGGTAGGAATTTTGTGGATTCCTGCCGATTCCAGAAGTTTCCATCACAAAAATGTGGGAAAATGTGTGATTTCCAGCAAAGGTGGAGGTTTGCAGGGCATTGTGGGAAAGAAAATGGCACGAGTGCATGTGAAGCACGCAACCCTGGAATCACCCAGATGTTTAGTTTTCAGATGTGTCTAGGTCATGTGGATTTTTCTACATGGCAGCGTCCCAAAGTCCAAAAAGTGCAGCCCTCACCATTCCAAGTGAGACAATTTTGAGAGTTAGCCAAGGTCTCATGGCCCAAATGTAAAACCAAAACTCATAATAATTAAAATTCCTCTTGCTTGCCGTGGGATAAGATTTTTTGTGTGCGGCGGGAGAGGTGAAAGACTGTTACCTCTTTCAGTTGGGGTTGGGGCATAACCAGGCCGATACTGGTTGGTAGCCACCAACCCACTATTTTTTTTAAAATTCCCTGGCATGTAGACTTTCTGCATCCCCCCGGGAGTGGATTGGGGGTAATTGCCCCATCTTCCCACTGGTGGGCAGAACAACTTTGGCCCCATTTATTTGGGGTGGGAGTATGGCCATACCCCCACCCTCTTATGTTGAAAGAAAATCATCCCTGGTCTATGGTGGGCTTTCCGCCCCCCTTGGAGGCAGATGGGCCTTCCAAAAAGAGGGCAATATGACCAACAGAAATCTGCCCTCATGGGGAGCGACCCTTGCCCAAGGGGCTGTGCCCCCAACAAAACACACATATACACACACCAATCCTTGGTGCCTAAGTGGTTTCTGCCCCCTGTGGGCAAATTGGCCTAATAGAAATAGGCCTATCTGCCCCCAAGGGGAGCAGAAATGCCCTAAAATAAATTTGGTCCCCATGGGAACGACCCTTGCCTAAGGGGTCGCTCCCTTTAGTGAAATTGCACAACAACAAAAAAACCTTGGGCCTAGTGGTTTCTGACCCCTTGGGGCAGGTGGGCCTAATAAAAATAGGCCAATCTTCCCCCGAGGGTGGCAAAAATGGCCTAAAGACAATTCCCCCCCCCCAGGGGAGCGACCCTTGCCTAAGCGGTCGCTCCCCACATATAAAAAAAATAAAAAATCCCTGGTGACTAGGGGCAGAAATGGCCTACAACAAATTTGCTCCCCTTGTCTGAAAAACAAACAAAACAAAAACTATCCCTGGTGCCTAGAGGTTTTGCCCCCCCTGGGGGCAGATCGTCCTAATAACAATAGGCCGATCTGCCCTCAGGGGGGCAGAAAAGGCCTTGAAAATAATTGCCCCCCTTGGGGAGTGACCCTTGCCCAAGGGGTCGCTCCTCTTATGCCACTTTTGCTTCACGATCCGGCTACTGAAATGCTCTGAGAGACTTCAAAGGGAAGGAAATTCCTTTCTTTCCTTTTGAAGCCTCTCAGGCCCCCATCACATGATCAGAAGAGAAATGCAAATGCATTTCTCTTCCGATCGCGCTGGAAGCTCAGCTTCCAGTGCAATGGGAGGCAGCCTCTGATGAGGTCAATGCTCGATCGCATGCTGATGTCATCAGACGTCACTGGGGTGGTCAGGGGTGGAAGGGGAAGCATTACGTCCGCGGCACGGGAACATGATGACACATGTGTGATTGATTGCAGCAGCCTATGTCCTAGCTCTGCCACTTGCTCCACTCCTCATGAAGCTTACCTTCTCTCCTTCTCCTTGACTGTACAATATCAATACTGCTTTACAATCCACAGGCTTTCTCTTCTCCTGCACAAAAGGAGAATGCTCCACAATACTCTTGCTTACCTTACCGGACTGGTTCAGCCAGGCACCCGGGACATTCAGGGAAAGAACAGATGCACTGCCTAACTTGGCATTTATACTGTATCATTTTACTTTTCACAAACATTATTTTTAGATCTCCATAATTCATATTTTTTAAACCTAGATAGGGATGAAGGACTGTGTGCAATGCATTTAATTGAACCGTCATGCCTTTATTTCCTTTCACAACAGATTTCATGATGATGATGTACTCCTCATCGCTCTGATGAATATTGTTGTTATTGTGTTTGTCTTTGTCACACCTTTCACAAACTCCCCTTTTCCATCCATTCATCAAACTCTTAATCTTCTTCTCCCATGCTGTGTGATGTATGGAAGTGTGACTTAATTTATACTATAAGCGGGTCACACATTTGGTGGGGCGGATTTGGTGGAAGCAACACCAACTCACCTCAGGATCTTCTAGTACCTGAGCAATAGCCCACACCAGCCCCAGTTACCCATCCACACATAAAAGCAATCCATAATTTAGTTATAGATAACTTCACAAATCAGCATCATCATTCAAGCCTATTGTTATTTAAACACTTAGGGGGTTATTACAACTTTGGAGGAGGTGTTAATCCGTCCCAAATGTGACGGATATACCACCAGCCGTATTACGAGTTCCATAGGATATAATGGACTCGTAATACGGCTGGTGGTATATCCGTCACTTTACCGTCACTTTTGGGACGGATTAACACCTCCTCCAAAGTTGTAATAACCCCCTAATTAACCTTGTCCACTCTAGTCCTGTGTCCACTTCTCCTGACTTAAGGATTTCATATGTTTAATTAAATACTAGATCTCCATTGCTCAGATGAAGTTACTAGTATTGCTATTTTTTGTGTGATAATAATAGCAGCTCGTTGTGTCTAAGTTGATGTCTTTTTTTTTATCCTTTGTAAAGGTATGATTTAAATAAATGTCATTCTAACTGTGTTTTCTTTCAATCTAATTGTCTGTGATGGATAATCCTTCTGTTTATTTCTATAGTTGAAGTTCACCTTGGTGAGAGTGGAACCTCGCTTGTGATGTCTTCCCTCTTAGCGTGCTAGCCTGCTAATGCTACTACTACCGTCTGCAGTCTGAGCGGAACCTCCAATTTCTGAGTGGCGGTGACCGATCCTTGATGAATGTTTGACTACAGGACAGCTCCTCCCACCAGATAAGCCTGATTCAAGAACAACCCTATAACAGGGTACTTCTAACTGAGGAGTGTCCTTTAGACCAGGTGAGAACATTAGGCCTCACAGTTATGCATGGAATGCATGTGTAGTTAGGCAGGGATATATAGACAGCCCTGATGAAGGCCCCATATCTGTATGGACTCTTGGCGAGTGCCAAAACATGTTGACAAATGAGGGGCAATTGAGACACTAAGGACCTGATTCAGATTTTAGCAGACAAGTTACTCAGTCACGACTGTGACAGGTAGCCTGTCTACTGAAATATAAATCCCATCATATCGCAGGGGAATTATATTTCGGCGGATGGGCTATTTATTCACTATTGTGACGGAGTAACCCATCCACCTAAATCTAAATAAGACCCTAAGGCCCAAGTTTGGCAGTCTTTTGGCAAGACCGCTGCAGTTGGGGGCACCAAACGACTGCCAGTGTTGGCGGTATCCCGCCCACCATATTACAAGTCACAAACAGCACACAGCCAAAAGACAGCCACAAATCCAAGACCACCAGGATGACCGAGGGTGGGAGATAGGCGGTCCCACTACCAACACCACAATACCGACCACATTCTACCCTCCATATTACTATCCACAAATCAGCACAGCGGTCATAGAACAGCGGAAAACCATTGGCAGAGCGAACCGCCATGATGAAAAATACACCTCAGCCAGAACACCATACCACGTTGGACAGTTCGAAAACCCCACACCGGACACACATTCACACACAAGATACACCTACACACACCACCATAAAACACACACCCACACAATCCACAAATCTTTGCAACTCAAAGGACGATCACAGACAGTGAGGAGCCAACAACATATGATTTTGCTCTTGTACTCCATAGGCACTTTTAGACCTCTCACTCAGCACACACCACACAACTGTGCAAACAACACTATACACACACATTGACACAGCACAAAAATACCCCAAAACAATTAGAACACACAACCAAGCACCCTCCACCCCATCAAGCACCTTACACTGCACTCTTGCACACAACACCCTCTCCACTCACAACAAAATCACCATGTCCCATCAAAAGCACCCACGCTTCAAAGACGAAGAGTTGAGGGTCATGTTCGATGAAATCGTCAGGGTAGAGCTATAACTGTTAGGAGCAGTGGTCCAGGAAACATCCATAGTCAGGAAAATGGAGTTATGGCAGAGAATCGTCAACAGGGTCAACTCAGTGGGAATCCATCCACCCACATGGGTGGACATCCGTGAGAGGTGGAACGACCTTAGTTGGAAGGTGCGTTACATGGCATCACAACATCAGATTGCCATCAACAAGACTGGTGGTGTACCCCCCGCCTCCACCCCACAGAGTTTGCATTGTGGGAGAAGAATGTCTTGGCCATCATGCATCTCGAGGGCCTGACTGGAATAACCAGGGGGCCAGACTCTGGTAAGTCACTAACACGCTCCTCGCAACAAGTACTCCTGTCTAGCATGCATCCCTACCACCCATCACTCCCCAAGACCCGATCTCTCACACCACCTACCACCTAATCACCTCCCCTGCATGCCATCCCACCACCCAGCCACTATCCCCAAACAGTCCCTGCTCAGTGCACGGATACCACAACCAAGTACTATCTCTACAACTCCCACAATGCACCTGCCCAGCCACATGACCACCTGAAATATCAATGTCACAGTGCAACACCTGCATGGCTAACTATTGCACCAGCTACACCTACTGCATTCTACAACTGAGGACCACTACATGGCAATGGCAGCAAGTAATCTTCATTCATCAAATCGGAATAGAACATGGTAGCCATTTTTGAACTCATGACCCACAAACTATATCAACAGTGCTTCATCTGTCATTGCCATAACTGGGATACAAGTCAAGCCACAGTATGCATCACACAATGTCAATACCAAGCACTACTCCACTATGGAACTCTCTCTCACTCCATCCACAGGTACCCCTGCCACTGTCACCCTGCAGAGGATGCCCGAGACAAACAGCTGCCCCCAGGATGAAGGCCCCAGAGAGAACTACTCCCCTGGATGTCTGGAGAGTGTCGACTTACCTGGCCCATCTGGGACTTCTTGTCATTCTACCAATACCAGCCTCAACCTGCCCACATCAGACCCCCTACCCTGTGGCATCAACAGCACAGCCAACCCCTCATCACCAGACCTGTGTCCAAAGGACTGTTCAATCAGCAGGGTGCCCCACAGTACAGGGACCAGAGTTGACCCCTCAAACCCAAGACAATGAAGGTCCTGGTGTAACTGGAAGTGGGCACACAGTGCCAGGGGCACAGGCACAGAGGGACTGGGGGCATGGGAGGGATGCTGTGGGCCAGAGGATGGGGCTCCCAAGGCACTCAACTGACCAGGAAACTATCTCCCAGGTCTTGGGAGCATACCAGCAATCCCAGGACAAGATAAGCCAGCTACTCACCATCTTGCAGGAAAACCAGAGGCTGCAAAGGGAAAACTACCAGGAGGCCATGCAGCAGTGGCAGGCTCAAAATACCACCATGGCCTCCTCCATTGCAGGGGTACTAAAGAAACTCAGCTCCAACCAGCATGTGACCTCCATCCACCAGCAGGCCCCTTCCACTAGCCACATACCAATGGAGCCTTCAACATCTACCACAGCTAGTGGACTGGAGCCCGTGCCTGAGGAACCTCAGACCACTGGCACCCCTCGTTCTGTAGCTGAGGAACCCCCTGAAAATGTGGTCATCCATCCACACATCCTGCAGGAGCTGATGCCAAGACCAAAACCACTGCCAGGAAGGGACCCTCACCTGAACATTCTCCCTTGTGTGCCACTGAAACACCCTGTTGACTGGCCAATGTCATGTCTCCATTATTCCATTGGCCCGTGGACACTGGACCAGTACTATATACAGCTGGGCCACCTACTCATCCACCATGCCCCCACTCATCAACTATTGGACAATAAAAGC
Source organism: Pleurodeles waltl (assembly GCF_031143425.1). Taxonomy (NCBI): domain Eukaryota; kingdom Metazoa; phylum Chordata; class Amphibia; order Caudata; family Salamandridae; genus Pleurodeles; species Pleurodeles waltl. The sequence continues at coordinate 1,016,549,005 of NC_090440.1, forward strand.
ACAATAAACACCAGAGAACACAGCTAATGCATCCGTGTCTTTAATGTAACATGTTTGAATGTGTGTTCACTAGAAAGTAATGTGTGTTCAATCCACATTCACCAAAGGCCTGTTATATTGACTGGAATGGGAGGATTCACCAGCAGGTTACACTGTACCTCAGACATGTTCCAAAATCCATTTGTCATGGGAGCCACTAGCTCAGGCAGACACCAGAGTAGCTCCACTAGAGCAACCTGCAAATAGACCAAGACAGGGACAACCATCAGGACAGGAGTCATGGTGGCACACACAACACATAATCAGTACATTGTAGTCAGCCCCAGTGTGACTTGTCAAGTGGTATGGGTAAACAGTATACTGTGTCACATTCATAATCTCTAGAAACACATTGCCATTTCATGCTAGCTCACAGCTGATATAAGCCAACAAAAGACACGTACAACTGTGAGGCCAGTGTCCATGAACGGAGATGTGAACAGTCAGGTTAAGGAGTGATACACAATACCCAATCTATAGTTGTCAACACATCTGCTTTAGAGTTTGCAGGACTAAGAACACACCACATGCCTGTACATAGGAGATGTGAACCTACCAACCTGCATTATCAACACAAGTCAGACATGAGGGCCCATATTTATACTTTTTGACGCAAAACTGCGCCAACGCAGTTTTGCGTCAAAAAAATTAGCGCCGGCTAACGCCATTCTGAAGCGCCATGCGGGTGCCGTATTTATTGAATGACGTTAGCCGGCATTAGCCGCCGGCGCTGTCTGGTGTGCGTTAACAAAAACGACGTACACCAGGCAGCGCCGGCGTAGGGGGAAAATGGCGTATGGGCGTCCACAAATGGTGCAAGTCAGGCTGAGGCAAAAAAATCGCCACAACCCGATTTGCGCCATTTGTTTACGACGCCCATCCCCCATTGAAATGACTCCTGTCTTAGCAAAGACAGGAGTCATGCCCCCTTGCCCAATGGCCATGCCCAGGGGACTTATGTCCCCTGGGCATGGTCATTGGGCATAGTGGCATGTAGGGGGGCACAAATCAGGCCCCCCTATGCCACAAAAAATAAAAAATAAATAAACCTACCTGGACTTACCTTAATGTCCCTGGGGTGGGTCCCTCCAGCCTTGGGTGTCCTCCTGGGGTGGGCAAGGGTGGCAGGGGGTGTCCCTGGGGGCAGGGGAGGGCACCTCTGGGCTCATTCTGAGCCCACAGGTCCCTTAACGCCTGCCCTGACCCAGGCGCTAAAATCCGGCGCTAATGCGGGTTTTTTAGACCCGCCCACTCCCGGGCGTCATTTTTGCCCGGGAGTATAAATCCGACGCATATGCATCGGAGTCATTTTTTAAGACGGGAACGCCTACCTTGCATATCATTAACGCAAGGAAGGTGTTCACGCAAAAAAATGACGCTAACTCCATGAACTTTGGCGCTAGACGCATCTAACACCAAAGTATAAATATGGAGTTAGTTTTGCGTCGAATTTGCGTTGAAAAAAACGACGCAAATTCGGCGCAAACGGAGTATAAATATGCCCCGAGATGACTACTAGAGCTCCTGATGGACAATCTGTCTCCCACCACAGGCCACACAGAGGGATAGGAACACTGGACACCTCCACTGATGTAACTGACCAGGAGGAGCAATATCAGAAGACAGATAGGAAATCAGAGACATGACAATACATATTACACATACCTGAATGTCACTGGAAGTATTGGGTGATCAGCTCAGTCCTAGAGTCAGCTTAGACTTCATCATCATCCTCATCATTACTTCGTATGTCACCATCATCAGCCACTGGTCCATCTGCCACCTCTTCTTCATCCAGTAATAGCATGCAATGTCTTAGGGCCAAAATATGTAGCATGCAGCAGGCAAAAATGATCTGACTGACCTTTTGCGGAGTTCAGAGAAGGGTAGTTCCAGCTACATGGAGGCACCTGAATCTGGCCTTCAGTAGCCCAAAACTCCTTTCTAGTACATGCCTCATCCTGCCCTGGGTCACTGGTGTCAACAGCAAGGGTAGGTTAGGATAGCCAGAGTCGCCTGTGTGCACAGAGGTAGGACCTGTCACTATACCGGTAGAGACACAGGGCTGTTCTTCAGAATGTGGGAGTCATTCACAGATCCAGGAAACTTGGCCACAACTTGGGAGATATACTGATCCGCGAGCCACACCATGTGGACATTGATGGAATAAAAGTTTTTCCTGTTTCTGTACACTTGTTCATTGGCCTTGGGAGGAACCAAAGCAATGTGGGTGCCATCTATTTACTGTGGGAAGGATGGCAAAGGGATTGCTTATGGCAGCCAATAGATACGGCTCCAACAGATGATATAGTTCCAAGATGGTCTGATGATTCAGGCGATAGGTGTGTATGACGTGTCTCTCCTCCAGAGTAGCAAGGTCGACTAGGTGGCGGTACACTAGCACATTTCTCATTCTCACCATTGCATGGTATCAAGGACATAAAGAGGAAAATTTACAATTGATGTCCACTACACATATGATGGCCAACACTAAACTTGTAGCACACAACAAACACTGTAGACATGGCACTAAGCTCTACAAATACAAATTGGGCATGTTGACGGACCGTGTATGCCATCTTGGCTGCCCATTGCAGCCCCGGACCAACAACATGTCACACACAAACCAGGTGTAATGTTCCATGTTACTACAGACAATTTTCCCCAGTACGAAACGTGTATTTACCAATTTCAGTGCCACATACGGATACCCCACCAATGAGGCATCAAATAGCTGCACGTGTATTGGAATTCAAAGCCGCACAGCTAACTCCACTGTGCCATTTATGGCACATGTATGGGGCCAGTCATAAGGGCACAAAATAGGGCAACCCTGCATGATGAATAAAAATCTTTAATAATGCATTTATTTTTGCTCTACAAGCCATGAAATGTTTTTAAAATGGCAGCCGCCTGTCCTGCATGTACAAGACAGATGGAAATTACCTAATTCTGCCGGCGTATGTCATCATTGCAGTAGGCGGTCTCAACCGCTGTGCAACTCCTCATTAGATAACATTGTTACCAATAGGAGACTGGGGCCTATGATTATTAATGCTGGCTGTGATGGTCATGTATGCGATGGCCGTGACCGCCATTTTCTGCGACCTAGCTCACTTGACTCCTGACACTTGTGCAAGCAAGACCTCCACTACATGAGCTGCTGTACTGTCTCTGGAAGCCATCACCCCACGTCCTGCAGGTGATAGGGCCCCAGCCTTCACTCAGGAGGAGTTGGAGAAATTTATGGACGGGGTCCTACCCCTGTATGGACAGCTGTATGGGGCACCAGAGAAGAAGGTGTGCTACCTGTGGTTTAAGTGCTATCACATTAGTAGTTGTCTCCCACAATGACTGAGGTAATCTCTATTTTGTACAGTTGCTGGCATGAACTGATTATGGGGGTGACATCAGGGATCCACTACATGTATGTCCTCAATGGAACAGGATTTTGTACATTGTAGCTTAACATGCTGACATATGTTGACTTAAGGGTGTAGGAAATGTGTAGGGAAACAACCATGGCATTCTGCTACATGTGAATTCATGTGGACAAATAGCACAGCAATATCTCATGTAGAAGCTATCATTCTGTGGACTTGCCTTTCCACCAATGGTATGGTAATAGATGTGGTGGGTCCCCTGGGAGGTCCCTAGGGTCTAATCATAATGTGTACATGTCATGCCTGACATCTCCTTGGCAATTACTATGCTGCTATGTAGTGTATCAGTCTTGACTAGTTCACTTAGTCAAAATGTTCTCACAATATCAGGTTTTTTAGCATTGCATCTTGATTTATCCAATCTTTTTTGCAGAAATGGTGTGTCATTGTCATGGCATGGCCTTCCATAATATATTTAAGAGATGTACATGTTGATCTGTGTAAATGGTGGGTAGGTATGGACCCTTTCGTACCCTATCATTCTCTCCCTCCCTCCCTCTCCTCCTCTGTCTTTGTGTGTATCAGCATCATCACGGGAAGGAGAAGGGGCACTGGTTAGTGGGGAAGCAGCAGCCCACGGGACCCAGGAGGCTGATACCAGCGGAGCCGAGGGGACCAGTGGGATGTAGGGCAAGGGAGTGCTACGGGGGAGACTGGGTCATCTACATCATCTTCGGATTCCTCCTCTGATGGATGCACCCTGTCAGTGGCTGACCCATCAGGCACCAACCCAGCCCAGCACCATCCTTGTCTGCCACCACCTTACCTGCACCACCCTCCCTGTTGCTCCCCACCCAGTTGCCTATACCAACTCACCCAGGAGTGTGGGTATCTCCTTTGCCACAGGCACCTCTGGTCCTGCCCCAGTCAGCCCTGCTGTCCTCAGTGAGGAGGCTATTGATCTCCTGAGATCCATCTCTATGGGTCAGACATCCATTGTGAATGCCATCCAGAGACTGGCAGCTCAGATACAGCAGAGCAATGCCTATCTGAAAGACATTCAGGGTGCCCTGTCTGGCCTGCACAGATCCTATCAGGCTCTGGCCTCCTTGCTGACAGCAGCCAGTGTCCCTTTGTCTTCCATCCCCCCTCCAGCTACCTCAGCCCAATCCCATACCCTTCTCCCCACACCCATCCAGAGCACACAATCAGACCACCATTCATCCACCTCAACAGACACAGTTTGCAGTGACAAACACTAGCACACTTGTTTTTACTCATACACTGGGTAACTTGTAATAAAAAGGAATCTCCTCGAGCTGTACCAGAAGGTATTTTTTAGCAGTTTCTTTCTTTCCTGGATCCCTGCTTTATCCGGATCAACACTTTATATAAGAACTCCCAAAATGTGGTTGAGTCCACCCTGTTGTTATCATCCTACCTGGGTGTGTATAGGTGCCAATGATGAACCAGCCCACTATCTAGTGGATGAGACATCTACTCCAATGTATTTTGTGTATTTAATTTAGACTGTTAAGTGGCTTTTGATCCCCATTCCTAGTCCCTTCAAGCCTAGTTGCCCTTTTGTGTATGAAATACTACTACCGCCACCATTAAGAAGGCACCTTGGGAAACCCTGCAGTAAGGTTTTGGAAAATTGAGGGAGGTAGCAGATGATGTGAAGGTAACTAGTTTAGTAACTAACTTCTTCTGAAGATTAATATGTGTTTTTATCTATGTTGTTGTAAGCAATATAGGCAAAGGCAATGGCATACCCTCCAGGGGTCAATATAATTACAGAGGGTAGTTGGAAAAGGTTATGGCTGTCTGGTATATACTTTGATAAATGGATTAAAAAAGGGAAAGGGATAAGAGAATAATATCCTTTAATTTCTCCTAACAATATATTTTAAACCCACCACCTCCACCCACAACCGGCCCACCCCTCTCACCAAACAACCCCGTCCCCAACCAATGTCCAAAGAAAACTCCAAAATCCCTTTTCATTCTCAATTCCCATCCTCTCCACCCATAGTAAGTCCCTCCCACCAAAAAAAAAAAAAAAAAAGGGTATCAGAAGACTTCATCTAGGCAAGCTTGAATGCTTGCAATCTCCTGACCACGGCTTGCCACCTCCTGGAGAAGCAACACTAGCTCTTGTAGCATGTGACATTGGAAATGACCTGGGTAGCTGGGGGGGCTACAGTGGAAGAATGGGCGGATCCCAGCTGTTGGCGGCGCAGGAAACGTAGTGCGTGGCATGGAGCTATTAGCGGCTGGCTGAATTGAACTGGGGCACAGGGCAGGTTCTTCCGCCTCCTCTTCCAGAGCCATCAATCTGCCATATTCGGCCTAGATGTCCTCCATCTGTTGCCACCACAGCTGGGCTGCTATCTCCTGACGAAATTGTGGACCAGCAGCAGTAGCTATATCAAGAAGACAAAATTTTAAAAAATGCTGAATGCAAACAATTGTTTAAATATTGGAATTTTTTATGTGATTAGTCACATGGCCAAGATTTCCCCATACATGCCTCACATAAAAGCACTACCTGGCTGCAAGGAATTATGTCAAAATACCACCAGACTAAAATTAGGGGGCTGATTTAGATGTCGGTGGAGGGAATACTCCATCACAATAGTGACCCATTTCCCGTCCACCATATTACAATGACCATATAATAGGTATCTGTCACATTTGTGACAGAGTATTTCCCACTGCGACTTCTAAGTCAGGCCCTATGTGATTTTTTTTTTCTTTTAGATGGTTCCCTAGTAAACAAACAAAGCAGACACTTTGTGTAAAAAGAAAAACTAAATTACCTCTCATTAGTGAGTAAGGCATTTTGCACTATGTACTACACATATTCTTGTTGTGCTCAGTTAATGGACACATGCTAGCATGCCAGGTACTTTGCTACTTTCTGCAGTCTGCAGCTGGGACAGCTGTAATGGACAATGTATGACCCTGCTCTTCACCTACTGCCTTTCTACCCTGACTCTAAAGAGGCAGATGAAAACAACAATACTACATCTCACACGTCACATATACAACGCAGACGTTCTGTCTGCCATAAGTAGGCAGTGGGAAAATTGATGCACTACAGTACAGGAAAAGGACCGGGATATAGTTTTTATTTTGTGCATTCGTCACTGAGTATCCTATCCACCAAATTCTAAATCAAGCACTTAGTTCCCCTTTACTCCCTGATCTCACCCTCTACCACAAATTATTTTCAATAAATACCTTTGTTTGGCATCAAGGAAGCTTAGGGCCTGATTTAAAGTTTGACAGATGGATTACTCCATTACAAATGTGATGGATATCCTGTCCACCGTATTACAAACTCAATAGGCTATAACGAGATCGTAATAGAGCAGACGGCATATCAATCACTTTTGTGACAGAGTAACCACATCCGCAAAACTCTAAATCAGGCCCTTACTCTACTGCAGGTTAAGTTAGAGGGATTATGGTAGGTAGAGGTTTCACTATGGAATAGTGGTAGGGTGTTACTGATCATCATGTGTTAAATTTTAGCCTAGTCAGCCACTGTAGTTGACAAATGATAAAAGTGAAAGATGTGAACATGAGTTAATCCGTTATGGACAGAAGAATATGCCACATGTCAAGAAAGGATTTTTCAATCTTTTTGAAGCACTCATGTGGCTGAGGGGGCACTCGGAAACACAGGAGTGAAGCACTCGAGTGACTGAGGGGGCACTCGGAAACACACCTTGTTGTTGGTTTGACATGCATTGAATACATTGTAAATGCTGCATTAATTGAAGCAGATGCACACTAGACAGCAATCACTGCAGTGCAAAATTGGATAATGCAGCAGTTAGGTCACAGTGGCAAAATGCCATGGGCAGGGAGGTGACGATGACCGGTGGAATATCTGCCTCTCAACAAATATAATATACTTAATTTGTCAATAAGCACGCAATGTGACTTATCCCCACTTGTCCCTGCCGTAGCTGGGACTCCCTCTTAAATTGCCTCCTCTGCTGCATCTGGCACACATGTGCTGCAGCTGGCCCTGGCACTGGTGGTCTACGCAGCTACAGAATATTTACACATTTTAGATGCCTATTACACCCACCTAGTTATTATGTACTTACTTATTACAAAATACAGCCACAATACCTCTACAGTTTAGTTGGCAGTATATTCTATCAAAACGTTTTGTGCAGGTTGTTGGTTGACAATGTCAGAAAAGCTAGGTAGTCACGCCAACCAAAAATGTTTGGTAATGGAATTGCAGAGCTAAGATGACTCTGAGTCATTAAGGTGAAATGAAGGGGTGGAATAATGGTCAGTGAAGAATAAATGGCCTTGGTTGGCAAATACAATGGGGTCTCATACTCTCCTGTCATGCTGCACTGTCATGGAAACTGCTGGTATACTATATAAATAAATGATAACACAGGCGGGGGTCCACCATGAACATTGCCACTCTCTCGTTTTTTACTGTTTGAGCTTGAACAAGAAAAAGAAAGCCTTCTCAACAAACGTGCTGTGATTAATAGCTTATTTGGGCCTGCAATCTGCACAGTAGAATACTAAAAATCGGTTCTCTTAGCCTTACAGTACCACAGGATATGTAAGGGGAGAGGGAACGTCTACTAACAAAGCAAATAAAGCTACCGACTAGTACAGACAGGACAGCTACAGAAACTAGAAATATAGCAAAAAAAGGATAATGCAGGGATAACAAGAATTTAACAGACATTAGATGGAGGAGTTGGAAAAATGGAGATAGTGTAGAAAAGCTAAGAAACATTATTCTAATAGTGGGGAGAAGTAAAGGGTAGAGAAATATTAATAACAGGACTTACTGGGACCAGCAGAACCATTGGCCACAGTGCTGGCACTGCTACTTCTATCCACCACTGCATTATTGGTGGCAGACCCTCACCCCCTTCACCCTCCTTAGAATCCTTCTTGCCCATTGGTGCAGATGGAAGAATAAGAGAGGATAAAAAATAGATCAGTAGTACTGTTAATCTCCCAAACTTATTTTGACAGGCAAACGCTCTAACATTGTACTTTTCTAAATCAGATTGCCTATAGTACTTGAGTTGACCTATTCCTAATTTCCTAAATCTAAGCCACATTTGTAACTACTAATGCATTACAGCAACAAATGATATTTTCTTCTCTACCCCCTTTGATGGGCGAACTCTGGTCTCCCTTTTCAATGTATAGATTAATATTACACACCACTGGGATATTTAAACTGTTTGAGCTGCATAAAGAAAGAAACAAAGAAGAGAATACTAACTCATTGATATACTACCGCTATCTTAGTGACAGGACAGAGGAGTCTGCATGGCTTCTTACATATATTAATCTGCCCTACGAGTACAATTATGGTGCTCCGAGAACCTGGCTAGCTCAAGCTGGATCAGATGGTATTCATCACCTAAACATAGCTCACCACTGAGTGTGAGCAGCATGATAGTTGAAAAAAAATTGCATTCTTATAAAACAAAAAAATCAATAATTGCTCACTGATTTATGCAGCGTTGACACCCAGCAGGTCAAGCAGGTCCTGTTTGCAGTCAATGATGTCTGCATCAACTGCTGTGTTATGTGCTGCACCCCAGTGCTATGGTGCATGCACCTGCATACTCTCTCCCAGAGCAGCCGACACTCCTGCATGGCGTACTCCTCCCAGGCCTGCTGCCAGAATGGAGAATAGATGGCCCAGCACCTAAAAACTATAAGCCTGATTCATAACGGTAAACTCTGACTTTAGGTGTAAACTTTAACCAAAAGTCTAAGGTTATGACTTTGGGAAATCACACAGGGCATTTCTGAGTACTATCTTTACGTCCACACTGGGGACTGACCAAGTGCGGATGTAAAGACAGTACTCACGAATGCCCTTTGTGAATTCCAAAAGTCATACACTTAGATTTTTGGTCTAAGTTTAAACCAAAAATGTAAGTTTACCTTTGTGAATTGGGCCCTAAGTGCGGCCACCTCAACTTGGAAAAAAAATGGGGTGGGCTGCACTCCTTGGTGCGGGCAATTGCAAAGTGTGCAAGCTGTCCGGCTTCAAGCAGCCTCACTGGTGGCACTGTTTGCTGCCTTCTGCTCCGACATGGCTCCAGGTGTGAAAAAAAGTAGGAGTAAGAAAAAAAAAGGGGAGAGAATGAAGTAGGAAGGAAAAACTAAAAAAGTACACAAAAGTCTCAGAAACAGTAAAACAATGACAAAAACAAAAAAATTACAAACACGAAGACGTACGCTGATAGAAATACGTTAAAGAGGGTTGAATTATTTGAGATGGGGAGAGGATTAGAATAGAGAGAAACATCAAGCCCAGCACCATGCAGAGAACAGAAAAAGTAGGTAAAACAAAAATGCCATGATCTTGCTGACTATGTGGTGCCATTCATGCTGATTTTTCAGCATGGAATGAGCTACTGCCCTGAAAAAGCAGTGCGAATGGGTGGGTGAGCATGCTTCTGGCTGTTCCGGGAGTTCAGTGGAATCTCACTGAGTTTTTCTGGAGCTTCGTGGAATTCCGCAGAGTAAAACTCTGCGCGTTCTGCCCAGGTCTAATGATAAATTGCCCGAATTAGCCAGAAAATATGAGGTTGAGCTCTCAAAGAGTCAACCATTACAGAGAAGTTTCAGGGTATATTTAGATGATAAAGTCATTGAGACAACGCATTCTTCAGGAATGCAACTGCACATTACTGAATTTGTGAAATGCATTTGAAGATGAAGTGAATTGAAAAACTGGAGATCAAATGGGCTAAGAAACTTGAAAAGAAACAAGAAGAAGTGGCTGAAGTAAATGGTAAGTCACCTGAGAGAGATACCAAATGGATTGTAATTTCATGTGCCATGGACTAGGGGAGATGTTGCAGAATTTAAAAAGAAGTTTCCAAAAATAACAAATAATCCTAAGGAGTGATAGAGACAGGTTGAAGGATTTGTTAATACTTTTAAGGTGTTGTGGTCGGATTTGAATACCTTCTTTGATATTGTGGTTCCAAATGTTCTATGGTCAGAATGTAAGGTTGCTGTACAGTGGCCGAACCCTGAAGGAACAAGGGATCTGCACCAATAATACACCAGCACCTGAGTTCATGAAAAAGTATAATGAGGTGATTACTTCCCTGAAAGGCAAGATTCCTCCAAAAGTTCAATTTTTTTTTTAACATAAAGGGAACTCAACAAGAGGCAAAAGAGTAAGGGCCAGACGTATCAAGGTTTTTTGCATTCGCAAATGGTGCAAATGCCCGTTTGCGAATGCAAAAAGCCCTTTCAGAATGTATGAAAGACATTCTGAATGCAATTTTAATTTTAAGGAATCGCTACAATAGCGATTCCTTAAAATTGCGACCCTGTTTAGAGAGTCGCAAATTGCGACTCTCTAAATTAGAAATCGCAAATAAGGATTCCTTATTTACGATTCCTTAGCACATGTATGAAGCAATTCCTAAGTGCGATTTGGGCATTTAGGAATCGCTAATTACCACCAAGTTGAACTTGAAGGTAACCATGTGCAAAATTTAAAAATGCATTTAAAATGTATTTTTAAAATGTACATGTAAAGCACACATGCCCTCTTGGAATGTGTGCACCTTACATGTCCCCAAGATTTTTTTTGGGGTGCAGCAGAGGGGACCTTAGGCCCCCAGCACCCTGGGGTTTTGCATTTCCAAAATTGCGATTTCTAGTTAAGAAATCGCAATTTTGGAAATGCAAAAAATTTGCAGATATGGGCCAACAGGCCCATAGGTGCGAATGGGGCCGGTATCGTAATTTGCGATTCGGTAATAGCATTTGCGATTTTAAAAAAATCGCTATTACCGTTTCTCAAATGTGATACATGGCATTTTGCGAGTCGGAAATAGCGATTTTTTTAAAATTGCTATTTTCGAATCGCAAAAGGCCTTCATGATACATCTGGCCCCCAGTGCATGAATACTGAGAGTGTTAGAAACCTTTTGACAGCATAGTGGTCAGTCACACCTTGATCAAGGTGATATGGGTTTCTTTATGACAGAGCTTGTTATTGGGTTGAGACCAGAGATCAGTCAACACATACAACCAATAGTGTTCTTTGACAAGGCCATTAGATGTGTTCCCGAGATATGTGAAATATTATAGTGATGAGCAAGAAATGAAGCAGAGGAAGTTTAAGGAGAACATTATGTTGTCTCAGGCAAAGTTGGTGCAGAAAGTTATTCAGAATCAGTCATTTGTATGGAATTCTGGTGGAATGCAAATCATTGGTTTTCAAGCTGGAATGCAAGGTGTTTTAGGAGGAATGGTGGCTCCACAGGGTAGAAATTGAGGAGTTCTGATTAATCTGAATTCTGGTGTAGATGTTGTATTGTTGAAGAGAATAACTCCATGTCATCTTTGTGACATGGTAGGGCATTGGAAAAAGGAGTGTAGACTGAAGCAAGATAGAATGAGTGGAAATCATCAAATGTAAGGAGGAAATCAAGTGTGAATCCAGAATGTACTTGTTGAACAAATGCAAGTGCCAATTCAGCCATAGATTTGAGTGATGCATATCTCACAAGCCCTGATGACTTCACAGAAAATAGGCTACCCCAAATTTAATATGAACCAAATGCCCAGAGTAAATGCAAACCCGTTCCAAAACCAGAATCAGAACCCATTTCAACAGTTCCTCTATGTTAAACTTTGAGAACTTTGGCTTTGACAATTCACAATGACAGTGCCTGAAGTGGGAGGAAGATTGCGTACTTAGCACAGTCTTAGCGGTAGACCAGAGTGGTCCATTCATTGAAGATGAGGTGAAGGGCACCCCGTTTTATTGTTTATTTGATAATAGTGCTACCCATTCCACTGTTAGAGCGAAGGAACTTTCAATCCTACCCCTCCTGGGAAAGAAATTCCAAGTTGTAGGAGTTACAAATAAACAAATCATAATTTCAATTTCAGAAGAAGTCCCAGTAAAAATAGATTAATTTGAAGAAAAACACAGTTTCGTGGTCTGTGACTTGAGCCCTGTAAACATGTTAGGAAGAAATTTATTGTGTGAATTAAAATACACAATTAACTGTACTCCGAATAATATTTTGATTTTCAAAGACATGATGAGGATCGTGCATTTAATTTAACCCAGCAAGAAGCTGTAGGATTGTACTCAGTGAGCATGGTGGAATAGTGGCCCCCTGATTTTAGAAAGGCTGTGAACCCAGAAGAATGGGATCATCCAAGGAAAGAGATCAGTCTAATCAAAGGTGTAGAACCAGTCTGCATCACAGTAAAGCCAAATGCAATTTTTGTGAGAACACCTCCATACAATTTGACCCCTGAAATAGTAGCAGGAATAACACCAATAATTGAAGATATGTTGAGATAAGGCATTCTGAGAGAGATCTTTGGGAGCCCTTGTAATTCTCCTATAATGAGCTTACAGAAACCTAACGTTAAATATAGAGCAGTAGAGGATCCCTGAAAGGTTAATAACATTGTTGTTCCATGTTGTCCCACGGTACTGAAATCAGACACTATCCTTTTACACATTCTGTGCACTGGAGAATGGTTAGCCATTGTGGATCTCTGTCATGTGCTCTTTTTGAGACTTTTGCATGAAGGCAGTCTGTTCTTCTTATCTTTTGTGTTTTAAGAGTTTTCACCTTGTGTTCAGTTTCACAGGGTATGCCAAGAGTCCTTGCATTTTTACTCAGATTCTAAAGAAAAATCTTGAATACTTAGAGATGCCCTATGATTCAGTCTTGGTACAGTACATCAGTGACATACTAAGTAAGAAGACGATGGTACTGAAGCACGCACTACAAGTGTTTCCATGAATTCCTTGATAATTAAGTACACGTCAATCACAGGAGCAAATTGTTCAATTTCATTTGTTTATTCATCCAAATCTTCTGTACATAACATTGAAAAACTTTCTCCTAGATGCAGCCAACACATGTTTCATTCACAGGACTTTTTCAAGGCTGCAAAACAGACATAGTGGATATATTGTGAATGTTAAGTAATCCAACACGTTAAGAAAACCAACAACCAACAAAGTTGTGCTGGTGAAGAAGTGCTAGGATGGTGAGAGTACATGTGGAGAAAACAGTTGAAAACCATGCAGAGGAACATGCATGATATTGTTAGAAGAAACTGAAGCAGAAAACACATCTGCCAAACAATTAGAGTTTGATGAAGAATAGGAAATAAGATCATACCACCAACAGTAAGAGAAATTCCCAATATATAGACACGCAATATCTCTAAAACACACAGGAGAGTCACAACACACACAAAAGTATCTGGGCCGCCCGTTAGGTGAAAAACCAAAATAGAATTCAGGTGTTGCGTGGTAAGAAGACACACATATAAGATAATACTGATAGGAAAGAATGACCTAATGATGTCAAAAACCCAAATGTGAATATAGTGAACAAGGCAGCATCTGTTAATTTTCCAAAGTCCTTCAAAACACGGACCGGGGTAAACCACGACTAGGCCACGTAAAAGGCCATAGGTAAACTCAACCCCAGTCCCTCCAATTGCTGTAAAAATGGAAGCTACTTAATGGCGTGGTCTAACATCTGTAAGGAGTGAAAAACAATAAAAAAATAAAAAAATAAAGAGGCAAGGGCTGAGTCCATAACTAAGGGTCACCCAGCACCACATACAAATGTTACAGGAAGATGTTCTAGAAGAAGAACAACAATAATGAATTAGAGCAGGATGTGGATAAAACGCTATTGCCATTTGGATCTCAGCAGATGGAAGTCCTGCAAAACAGGTTATTGTTCCACATAGCTCAACATTTTCACAGTCCTACACACTTAAGGAGAGATGCAATGGTGAGGTTGTTCAGACAGAATTGGTTTCAACCCAAGTTCAGGATGCTTGCAGAGGAGTTGTGCCATTGTTGTGTAACATGCCAACCGATGAATGTAAGGAAAATATAGAGAAAAGAACACCAGTAACACTGAGCCATGTAGAAAAATGAGGTGGTCCCTTCAACAGGATGCAGATAGAATTTAGCACAACAGCAGGGAAAAGAAAGAAGTGAAGCTCATACCGCTGCATCAGTCCAGAATTCTGACATTTCATAAAGTGGCTTTGAAACTCCTGTGGCAGGAGAAGAAAATGAAGAAAAAGCTCAAACTGACAGTTGAGACACCTCAAAAACAAACAGAAGATCCAGGTGAGGGAACAGGTGCTGGACCAAGAAGTGTTCCTTACAATACTGGATGGCCAAAAAATTATGGACAAAAGAAATTGAGATCAAGTGTGTTAGTTGAACACATACAGCCAACAATAGCTGAGGAGGCAGAGTCAGGTAGTGTAAGTGACACAGAAGAAGATCAAAAATCACCAAGGAGATCCAAAAGAGCGAGAGCACCTTGCTGGAGATATTCTGCACCTGAATGGACTTATTTTCTCATCCAAATCTTGAATGTTCCAATATCAGATATGGCTAATATGAGCCCTGTTTGAAACTTATTGACGTCACACTGGGAAGAATATAGGGGATAAAGCTGCTGACAATATTTCTGAAGAATAATAATTTGCCTTGAGAATCCTTGTGAAATAAAGTAGAGACTGAAATGTCCATAGGCCTGAAGCTGCAGTAAAAGATTAGGGATAACATTGTAAAAGAAGACAAAGTAGGGTGAAGGATGACTATACAAAGATTGTTGTAAATAAAGCTGAAAAATCAACTATACTAATCTCTGGAATGGGAGAAAATGGTGGCAGTATACAGAGATGGAGATGGAGATTGCACCTTGAGGCAGAGTCAATCTTGCTCAACCCCGCGTTCATCTGCAGGGATTTGCTTTAGCACTAGGCCCCAATTGGGGGCCAATACGCCTTTTGAGATTGTCACAGCCCCAGACATACCAACAGTCTTGAACATCATACAGAGCACCCTTCAGCTCACTGCTGAAGCCTTAAACCTTCAGTCCACCAAAATGGACACCCAAATTAAATTGCTAAATACATTAGCAGTCTTCACTTCAGGAATTGACTCAAAAATTGCCTATCTCATAAGTTGATAGTCAGAGCCCGGAACTCTGCAGATTTCTGGTTACCCACCTGTCCTTGTACATGCTCTTTTATCATGGATAAACTAAGACCCATATTTATAATTTTTTAGCACTGCATTTGCGTCATTTTTTGGCGCAAAAGCGGTGCAAACTTGCAAATTGTATTTTGTTAGTTTGTGCCGTTTTTGCATAAAAAAGCAGCGCAAATGCGGCGCTAAACAAGTAATAATGTGGGCCTGAGTTCTTTACCAGGAGCTTTCAGCAGCGTCTTTAAGGACTTGAAAAGAGCACTGGCTCAAAATGAGGCAGTTGCTCTCAGACTCGCCTCTACCCTATGAGTGACAACCCCTGCAGCCTTCAATAATGTGCCTGCAGGATACATCCTTGGAACCTTCCAAGTCCTATTTACAGGATCCCATGTATGGACATCAAATGCCAACAAACAATCAAGATGCAAAATCTAGACTCACGGAGCAGCCTCCCTGGGAGCTAGAACTCAGGGCCTCCTCCCAGCCTTGGGGACCCTCTTCCTCCTGCCACAATTGGCACCCCAGGTAAAAATCATTTGCCACCCCCACTCCGAAGAAATACCAACGGAAATGGAGGAAGCACAGGCTAAGAGCACCCAATAAGAAGAATATTACTTCCTTCTTCAGTAGCCAGGCAAGGGGTTCCAAAATATCGTCATGCTCTCCTTTAGGGCTTCAGATTCAAGTACATACATCTTCATCGGAAACTAAGGGTGGGTCATCTAGCATTCTCAAACCAGCAACCCGCCCCAGCCCCGCCTTCTCACCAATCCAATCTCAAGAAAGCACCTCTGTTGATGATTCTAGTAGTAACACCATTGCCAAAGGAGGCATGTCCCGGACTATCTCTCTGGGAACCGTCAAATGAGCTGAAAAATGCAGTTCATCAAATACGCCTCTTATTGTTACAGCAAGCTTTGAGAAAAGATCTCGCCAGGTCAAACTGTCCCAGAACTTAGTAAGTCAAGAAAGTCTCAGGGAGAGGGTGCAGGAGAGCGACTTCTCATCAACAGTGCCAAAAACTTTTGAGGCTACCAGACCTCAAAGTAGGACCAGCCATATGACGCTCCAGTCGCAAGTAGCCCCTACACGTCCTCCGTTGATCCTGCACAACAGTGATCCAAGCTCTACAGTAACTTTGCTGTACCCGGAATACAGATCAAGAGGCACAGTTGACCTGCTGAACCACAGGAACATTCTATGGTTCCCGAAACCGCAAATCTTACTTCGGTGGATGTGGTCTCAGTGGCATTTATTCCATCCTTGGCCCCCCAGACGAATGAAGTAACCAAAGGGACCTGGGGGGGCGTGGCCAAGATGGCGACCGGAGCGGCAGCATAATTTGGAGCTCCGCTCCTGGCTAATCAATTATCCTGCATCCAGGCGTCCTCCGGCTCCCCAGTGGATCGCCGCATGTCCTGCTGCCCCTGAAGAGGCCCAGGAGTGATGCGGCTCTCACTGGGTGCCAAGGTGCCGGACTACTGAGGAGGCCCCTCTGCCAAGGCGAAAGGAGTGGGTGGCCCGTGCGGTCTGCAGTGGGGTTGTGCTCTCTCCCCGGTGCAAGAGACTGGTGAACCGCCGAGACTCGGGCGCCCCCGCTCAGAAGCGCTGAACATCGATGGGGCTCGTGTGGACCCCGTGATTGAAGACGCCGTGGGAGTGGTGAGGACCCACAGCTGAGAGCTCGAGGGGACCAGGGCGGTGTCACAGCGACTCGGGAGCACCTTTCAGGCCTCTGCTCAGGTCAAGCACGGCATCGGAACACGAGGGGTGAGTCGCTGTTCCTATTCCTGCGGATTTGGCACTACAAACTGGTAGCTAGTGCATCGCACTGGCAAACTGTGGCCTAGTGCCGATGCCTTGGAGACTCGGCTAGCCGGCCACCCTGTGTTCCTTACCTGAGGCTGTCTTATGGAACCACGAGCGGAGCTTTGACCGAGGGGACACCCGAACTGCATCCCTCAGTCCGTGGAGCTCTGTTTGTGAGCCGATTAGTAATACTTGACTAAAGTTGACTCAGAGGGGTGGTCGCCCCCACCGGTGTCGCTTCGTTTTACCTCCTTGCCGCGCTGAGGCTTGTTGGACTTGGACTACTCCAGCCTCTTATTGTGCTACTAAACGGGGGTACTACATTATCTAAGCCAGTAGTGCTGGCGCCGCACAAGGGTGTTGCTCTCTGGGTGTCTTACGACAGATTGGCATAGCATCTGATTCCTTCCCCTGGATGCTCACCGCCGGTACTGACCTTGTGGATGTGAACCTGGTCAGGAGTCCCTCTGCGGGGCCTTCCCGAAGCTCGGGCGGGCGGATGGGTAAACAGAAGTCTAGCCAGGACACCTGCGATGACAGTGGCGGCAGCAGGTGCGTGGGCTGGGAACCTGGACATGACCTCCCAGGCGCTGCGTCAGATGGAAGCCACCCTGCACAATCACACATCACAATTCGAGAAGGTGCTGCAGGCCATACTAGACACCAAAACTACTTTAGAGACAAAGATAGATGCTGTAACACTGGATGTTAACCTGCTACGGACTGATCATCGAGCTTTAGTAGAGAGGGTGACAGAAACAGAGAATGACATGGCGACGCTGACCCCCAGTGTGAAGGCCCTTCAGGAGAAGATGACCCATTTAACCACGGAGGTTGATGAGCTCTGACGCAGGGCGGAAGATGCGGAGGGGAGGTCACAGCGAAAAACCATACGACTGGTAGGATTCCCGGAGAGAGCAGAGGGACCCAGCACGGAATTGTTCTTGGAAAGTTGGCTGACAGACAATGTTTTACAGAACAAAGTGCCAAAATTCTTCTCGGAGGACCGTGCGCATAGGGTCCCAGGGACACTTGCACCTGGCTTCATGCTAAGGGGTTCGCCCAGTCTGCACAGCTAGGGGATGCAGGAGAGCCATGGTTGCCTCCCAAGGGGAAATGCAGACGCCGGGCTCACTCAAGGGCCAAACCTACCATGGCACAATAGGTGGAGGAGCGCACCCGCCTGTTACACGAGACCACACAGTTTGTATCTAACCCCTTCTCTGCATTGAGTGACCTTTCTGACCCCGAGGCCAACCAAGTGGACTCCTCTGATGCTGGGGACTCTCCCCGGAGCTCGTTGCTCACCCCACGCTCTGCAGACGACATATGACCTACATACTCTGCACCGCCAGAAACTCTTCAGGGGCGGTCTCCTACACACTTTCTACAGGCCTGCTCATAATGTCTCGCTGCACCAGTAAATATGTGAGACCGGGCCCGGGCCTTACTACCGGGGTACTCCGGCTGGGCTGGGGTGTGGCGGGGCCCACGCTGCTATTTGGGTGGCCGGGAGCGTGGCTCTCACAACCTAATATCCAGCACTGCACCCTATTCCGTATGAACCAGTTCTCTCTCATGCCTGTTCGAAGGCCCTGTTTTGTTTTCTTGTGTTTGTTATCAATGATTTATGTTGATGTTTTAATGTTTATTTCACTAGGGGGCTTTCTTTTAATATCCCCAGGGGTTCGTTTTGTTATTGCCACGTATTGTAGATAGAGGGGAAGGGCAGGAGCATGCTGGTGGCCCTGAGCCGAGTTGGCATCCTGGGCAAGATCGTCCGTTGAGGTTGTTCAGGGCGTGGAGGGTTAGAACTCATGGGCTTCCCCACTGCCTTAAATCATCGCATAGTAATGGTTGTATAGTCTCAGGCGCACATCCCTCACTATAACGTAGCCACTTGGAATGTAAAGGGCATGGCTACTCCGCGCAGGTGACAGCGCATACACGCATTCCTGAGGCTGCACCTGGTCCATATTGCAATTCTGCATGAAACGCACTAATCATCAGCTACGCTTGAGAGAACACTCACTAGCTGGTGGGGTCAATTGGTGGGCACTCTCTCCTCATTCATGGCAATTTGAAACGCTCTGGGGGTACCCTATATGATCTCCCGCACACAGATAGACCCTAAAGGACACTATGTGGTGATTGAGGGCTCCCTGGACGGTACTCCATTGGCTCTTGTAGCGCTTTTTACTCCCAATTCAATCAAAAAAGTTTTTTTACATGCAATGACAGATGGGTTTTTCCGGGATCCCACTGGGGGAGAGTATCTGGGGGTGACTTCAATTGTGTCTTGGATGTCCATATCGATCGCTCCTTCCCCCCTCTGCCATCTGCTCCGAGCAGGCAGATTTCGCATGAGTTCGAGGCCTGTAGAATGAAGAACGGCTTGTGTGATGTCTGGCACTTGAGGCACCCGGCGAAACGCGAATATTCCTTTTACTACCTGCACGATTTACACACCAGGATAGATTTGATTTTTGCCCGCCCTCTTTGGTGAACAGGGTTCATGCCTCTGATTGTCTGGCCCGTACCGCGTCAGATCACTGCCCACTGCGGGTGGTCTTGGACTGGGGTTGTCTGAGAGCTCGGATACCTACATGGCATTTGCAGCCAGAGTCCTTGGCAGATCCTTCCTTCCGCATGGAGCTGGCTCAATGCCTTGCCACTTACTTCTCACAAAATCATAACACGACACTACACAGGGCGACAGAGTGGGATGCTCATAAAGTAGTAATACGAGGCCACTGCATGGCTGCCTCCATTGGAGTCTGTCGTGTCTTGGTTGGAGAGCTGTCGGAATTGGAGTCTAAGCTACGCGCAGCGGAAGTCACGGAGGCTGGGGGTGAGGTATCAGCGAGTGTGCTTGCTCCCTTACGGGCAAGCCATAGAGAAGCCGACGATAGACTGGGCAAACACGATTATTGGCACTATATAACACAATAGTACACAGAGGGGGACAGGGCAGGACGCCTGCTGGCTTGGTTGGTACTAGAAACTTCCCAATCCTCGCTCACTGGGGCGATCCGTCTGGACTCCGGAGAGATAGTAAAAATACCCAAGTGCAGATTAATGATGCTTTTTATACCTACTATGGAGAATTATATGTGCCCTCCCTCAACCCAATTGGTCTGGAGAAGATACGCCTTGCGTTATCCCAAATGTCCCGAAACAAGGCTCCTGGCCCCTGAAACACGAGGATCAAGCAGGCTTCATACCTGGCAGGAATACTTTCCTGAACATTAGGAGATTGATCCGTATAATACATAACTACAAATCAGTGCCCAGCCATATCGGTGTAGCCTTGTTGTTAGATATAGAAAAGGCGTTTGACACGCTGAGTTGGGACTTCCTTTTTCAATCGCTCGTTGCGATGGGCTTCGGTGAATGATACATAGCATTGATTAGGACATTATGGGGGTCATTCCAACTTTGGCGGTAAAAGGTGCATACCGCTGTCAGAAGACCGCCAACATACCGCCGCGGCCGCGGTAAACCGCCACGGTCATTCTGACCCACAACACGCAACCCACCAAAATACAGACACCCACAAAAGTCCGCCACACCAAAGGCCAGCGAGAAACTAGCGATAACCAAACCGTCACGCCAACAGAAATACGCCCACACTATCACGACACATGAATCCATGCGGCGGTCTTTCAAACGCGGTATTCCATTGGCGGTACACACCGCCGCGCTCAAAATACACACACACTTACAAAACACAGCCACATTGGACAATTCCAAATACACACACCTGATACACATACGCACACCACTCCCACAGACCCAATTAAATATAAAACACACACCCACATCACCCACAAACCCCCACTCCTAAAAAATCGGGACCACGCACAGAGAAATAGAGAACTGAGCACCCAAATGTGCATATTACCATCACCCAGCAATATTACCACGCACTTCACACAACACACCAATACACATCACCACACTTAGCACCACACAATCATCCACCCCACACATCACCTACACCACCCCATGGCACTGCAAAGACACCCCAGGTTTTCTGAGGATGAACTCAGGGTTATGGTGGAGGAAATTGTACGGGTAGAGCCACAGCTATTCGGAACACAGGTGCAGCAGACGTCCATTGCCAGGAAGATGGAGCTATGGAGCAGAATAGTCGACAGGGTCAACGCTGTCGGAGAGCACCCAAGAAATAGGGATGACATCAGGAAGCGGTGGAACGACCTACGGGGGAAGGTGCGTTCCGTGGTATCCAGACACCGCCTTACAGTGCAGAGGACTGGCGGCGGACCCCCACCTCCTCCCCCAGAATTTACAACATGGGAGGAGCAGGTCTTGGCGATCCTGCATCCTGAGGGCCTCGGCGGAGTATCTGGAGGAATTGCCTCTGGTAAGTCTCATCTTCACTACTTCATCCCCCCCACCCCACCAGCATGCCAACTCATACCCCCACCCTCACCCTCACCCCCATCACTCCTACTCCTTGCAAATGTCTCACCATCACAACCCACCCATCCCAACACCAAGCCCTGCATGCGACCACAAAGCATGGACACCCATCACCAAAGCATGCCCACTGCACATACCCATCCCCCCCAAACCACCGTCACAAAAGCCCCCACACAGGAATGCAAGCACTGGGGTACACGGGCACCCACCCATTGCACACCATGGCACACACAGATGCAATAATCATGGTTTTATACCCCTGCAGGACCCGAACGCCACGTCACCACGCAGGAGGGTCCACAAATGTCCACTCCACCCCCAGAAGAGGCCCACAGTGATGACAGCAGCTCTGTCGACCTGGATCTAGATGACCAGCCCGGCCCATCGGGGACCTCGGGACAGTCGGTTCCCCTCAGACAGCCACAGGCCACAGCAGACCTTCCCCCCTCTGGGAACACCAGCACAGCACCCACCCAGCGGGCCCATACCTCTGTCCCCAGGACACGTCAATCAGCGGTGTGTCCACCACTACAGGGCACCCAGGTTAACCCACCACCCAACAACAACAGGGACCTGGGGGCAGTGGCAGTGGGCACACGGTCCAGGGGACAGAGGCCCAGGGAAACAGGGGAACTGGGAGGGCTGCTGTGCGACAGGGGGGGGGCAGGCCCAGGGAACCCACTCTCCATGAGGCCCTCTCCAACATCATGGGAGCGTACCATCATTCCCAGGAGACCCAGCTCCTGCAGGAGGACCAGTATTTGGGGTTCAGGGAGGAACTACGAACCATCAGTTCCGCCCTGGGCACCATCGTAGGGGTTCTGAATCTGGTAGTCACCACATTGTGGGACACTGTGGCACCACAAAGGGCCCCTGACACTAGCATGGACCAAGAACTGCCTACCACCTCCGCCGACGCTAGTGGACAGGAGGCCCCGCCACAGGACCAACAGGCCACCAGCACCCCACCCCCTGCAGAAGGAGAACCACCCCACAAGCGGTCCCTGAGATCCAGGAAGAAGACAGAGTAAGATGCCAAGACCCCCGCCAGGAAAGGATACCTCCCTGATTGTCATCCCACTGTCCCACATTGTCACCCTGTCCATCCTTAAACTGCCCCAGCTTCACTTTCCACAGGCATTTGGACAATGCACCTGTGATACTAATAGTCTGGACTCTGCCATGGACATTCCTCCACCATCACCCCTCACCAATTTGCAACCACCCACCAATATAGAGCACTGTAATAAACACAGTTATTGCACAAAACAATCAGGAGTCTGGCTGTGATTTTGAACAAATGTATTAGACATTACCGTGCCAAAATGCTTATTTACATTGTGATGCCAACATACCAATGTCACACAGCTGTAGTCCATGGGGAAACAAAGCAGATGTCACACAGTGGGGCCCACATCTCTGAAATCGGAAGGGAAAGTCACAACTCAGTTACCATACACTGGGTGAAAAGGACAGACAGTAGAGAGGTAGTAGTGTTTAAGTACATGTAGTATGCCGGTGTGTATTCTTACCTGTGTGTCATTGGAAATATTGCTGTATTACTGTGTTCCTGTTGTCTATGTCGTCTTCTTCGGCTTCCTCGTCTTCACTCTCCACAGGCTCCACAGCTGCTACAACACCACCATCTGGACCATCCTCCTGCAGAAAAGGCACCTGTCGTCGCAAAGCCAGGTTGTGAAGCTTACAGCAGGCCACGATGATCTGGCACACCTTCTTTGGTGAGTAGAATAGGGATCCACCTGTCATATGGAGGCAGCTGAACCTGGCCTTCAGGAGGCCGAAGGTCCGCTCGATCACCCTCCTAGTTCGCCCATGGGCCTCATTGTAGCGTTCCTCTGCTCTTGTCCTGGGATTCCTCACTGGGGTCAGTAGCCATGACAGGTTGGGGTAACCAGAGTCACCAATTATCCACACAAGGTGCCTCTGGAGTTGTCCCATCACGTAAGGGATGCTGCTATTCCGCATGATGTACGTGTCATGCACTGAGCCAGGGAACTTGGCATTAACATGGGAGATGTACTGGTCTGCCAAACATACCATCTGGACATTCATGGAATGATAACTCTTCCTGTTTCTGTACACCTGTTCACTCCTGTGGGGGGGGACCAAAGCCACATGGGTCCCATCAATGGCACCTATGATGTTGGGGATATGTCCAAGGGCATAGAAATCACCCTTCACTGTAGGCAAATCCCCCACCTCAGGGAAAACGATGTAGCTCCGCATGTGTTTCAGCAGGGCAGACAACACTCTGGACAACACCTTGGAAAACATAGGCTGGGACATCCCTGATGATATGGCCACTGTTGTTTGAAATTTCCTACTTGCTAGGAAATGGAGCACTGATAGCACCTGCACTTGAGGGGGGATTCCTGTGGGTTGACGGATAGCTGACATCAGGTCTGGCTCCAGCTGGGCACACAGTTCCTGAATAGTGGCACGGTCAAGCCTGTATGTCAGTATGACATGTCTCTCCTCCATTGTCGACAGGTCCACCAGCGGTCTGTACACCGGAGGATGCCTCCATCTCCTCGCATGTCCCAGCGGACGGTGCCTATGAAGGACAACAGCGAGCACAGAGTCAATCAACCCACAGGTACGTAACCACAGCTTGCACAGAACACGATTCTTAATCCATAGAATGGCTTGTATGAGTGTTGATGCAAGGCCTAGGTATGTGTGACGCAGTAAAAAGTAAGCCATGTGGGCCCCTGAAATGGCAGCTGCCTGACCTGTAAAGTGCGACAATGGGATGTGAGGTAACTGCGCTGGCGTTGCACACCGTGGCAGTAGGCGGTCGAAGACCGCGGCGCAATGCAGCATTGGTTAACATAGACCCCTATGGGTCTCAGGAGCCAATGACGATGTGCGCCGGCGGTCGCGGTACGCACCCCCGCGGCCGTGACCGCCATTTTCTATCTGCTTAATCACTCGATACCTGATCTTCGACAGGAGAGGACCTACACTGCAAGTGCTGCTGTGACCTCGGTCTGGAAAAGACAATGGCTCATGCGACTGGGGAAAGGGCCCCTGCCATCACTGCGGAGGAGTTGAATAAACTTGTGGGTGGGGTCCTCCCCCAGTACTCGCTACTCTACGGTCCTCCAGACAAACAGGTAAATACACTGGGAGCATGCTTTATGGGCAATGCATGTATTGAGTGGGGTGGATGAAAGATGGGGGGGAGGGGAGCGATTGAGGCATGCATCAAACGACGGTGAGAGCATGTGCCACATGGCAAGGGTAGGGATGGGGGGCCACTCACATTGAGGGTGCAGAAGGTAATGACTATTCTTCTCCCTCTGTACATTTCATATAGGTCAGCGCCCACCAGAAGATCGATATTTGGCGTGCCATCGCCAAGGACGTCCGCACCCTGGGGGTCCACCACAGACGGGGCACCCACTGCCGGAAGAGATGGGAGGACATCCGCCGCTGGAGCAGGAAGACGGCGGAGGCTCAGCTGGGGATGGCCTCCCAACGTGGGAGGGGTGCCAGTCGGACTTTGACCCCCCTGATGTTCAGGATCCGGGCGGTGGCCTACCCCGATTTGGATGGGCGCGTGAGGGCATCACAGCAGACACAAGGGGGTGAGTACACTCTCATTCTGCTGACTTTGCGCGCAGTGGAGGTGTCTGGGTGGGGGAGGAGGGCTGTGAGTATCCTTAGGCCAGGGCGATTTCTGTAGGCTAGGCCCCTCCGTAAGGCATGGCCCTGTGCCCCCGCCCCCCACCTCTGTAGGGTGCCAAGTACAGCTATTCATGGCCCTGTGTCATCTATGTGTGCAGATGTCGTCCATAGGCTTGTAGGCCATGTCCCAGGGATTGAGTAGTCGACCCCAAGTGCGCGGCGTAGTGCAGGGGGCTTCTGTGTCTGTCCTGTCCTCCAACGGTATCGCCAATGCATGCACTCAACATGTCTATATTCTGTTCCCCCCCCCCTTTTTTGTGGTCTTCCTGTTCATGTGTGCATTAGCATCATCAGGCGGAGGAGAAGTGGCATCGGAGCACGAGGGAGCTGCATCCCACATGGCCATGGAGGGCCACGCAACGGACTCCGAATTCACCAGTGGGACGGAGGGCGAGGGGAGCTCCACAGCAGGGACTCGGGCAGACATCAGTGACACCGACTCGTCCTCTGAAGGGAGCTCCCTTGTGGTGGCAGCAACATCTGTGCCCCCCGCAACAACAGGTACAGCCGCCACCCACCGCACCAGCACCGCCCTCCCAGCAGCCCCTCAGCGTTTGGCCCGTGCCCGCTCACCCAGGAAGGTGGGCATCTCCTTCGCCCCAGGCACCTCAGGCCCTGCCCCAGTCACCCCTGCTGCCCTCAGTGAGGAGGTCATTGACCTCCTGAGGACGCTCACTGTTGGGCAGTCTACAATTTTGAATGCCATCCAGGGTGTAGAAAGGGAGGTGCACCAGAGTAATGCATACCTGGAGGGCATTCATTCTGGTCAGGCGGCCCTTCAACGATCATTCCAGGCTCTGGCCTCGGCACTGATGGCAGCCATTGTCCCTGTCTTTAGCCTCCCCCTCCAACTTCCTCCACCCATACCCTATCACCTGTACCTCTGCCTATCCCAGACACACCATCAGACCAGCCTGCACACACCTCAACACCCAAGGGAAGCTCAGCCAGACATAAGCACCACACATCCCACAGGCAGTCACACAAGCAACATCCACATACAGACATACCAACACCCACTGCCTCCACGTCTCCCTCCTCCCTCCCTGTCACCTCTCCCTTCACACCTGCATTCCCAACATCTTCAGCCACTACGTCCCTCAGCAGCACACACACCAGAACCCCCCGCACACGTGCAGTCACCACCCCCACTGCCATTTACACGTCCCCTGTGTCCTCTCCCAGTGTGCCTGTGACCCCCTCTTCCAAGATACACAAATGCAGGCAGCCACCCACCCAACAGCCATCCACCTCATGACAGCCTCCATCCCAAGCACCTGCACCCAAAGCCACCAGACTTACAACTCCTACAACCACAACCTCTTCCTCCACTCCCATACCCACTACACCTACCCGTCCCACTGCTCCAAAAAAGTTTTTCCTGTCTAAACTCAACCTCTTTCCACCAACTCCCCCACCCCGTCCATGTCATAGGACTACAGTCAGCACCTCAGCCACGACAAAACCGGCCCCTGTCATCACAGTCTGCCATGGACAGTGGAGTGCCCCACCCACCAGGGCAGCCAGTTTGGTGCGAAGCCAAGGCACGGGCAGCCCACCCCCAGAGAAACATCCCAAGATAGGCAGTGGCCGGCGGGAGAGGGTGAAAACACCAGGGACTAAAACCCCTACCAGGGCTCCGGCAGGGAGTGTGGAGACAGCTGGCACACCGCCCAAGGTGGGGAAGGGCCACAGGCGATCAGGGAAGGCTGGGAAGGGCAGCACGCCCGACAACACCGCCATCAGCCCAGCTGGCCAGGAGGGCCCCGCCAGCCCCATCCCAGGTGGGCAGGAGGCCACCAACAGCCCCAGCACAGCTGCCCAGGAGGGCCCCGCCACCCACAGGACAGATGGGCAGGAGGGCCCCGCCAGCCACAGGGCAGGAGGCAAATGACCTCCCCGCCATGGCCAGAACCGCTGAACTGGGCACCGCCGTCTGAAGCACCGCTGAACTGGGCACCGCCGTCTCAAGCACCGCTGCACTGGGCCCTTCATTTCAAGCACCGCTGCACTGGGCCCTTCATCTCAAGCACCGCTGCACTGGGCCCTTCATCTCAAGCACCGCTACACTGGGCACCGCCGTCTCAAGCACCGCTACACTGGGCACCACCGTCTCAAGCACCGCTGAACAGAGCACCGCCGTTTCAAGCACTGCTGCACTGGGCACCGCCGTCTCAAGCACCACTGAACTGGGCCCTTCATCTCAAGCACCGCTGCACTGGGCCCGTCATCTCAAACACCGCTGAACTGGGCCCTTCATCTCAAGCACCGCTGCACTGGGCCCTTCATCTCAAGCATCACTGCACTGGGCCCTTCATCTCAAGCACCTCTACACTGGGCACCGCCGTCTCAAGCACCGCTGAACTGGGCACCGCCGTCTCAAGCACCGCTGCACTGGGCACCGCCGCCTCAAGCACCGCTGAACTGGGCCCTTCATCTCAAGCACCGCTGCACTGGGCCGTTCATCTCAAGCACCGCTGAACTTGGCCCTTCATCTCAAGCACCGCTGAACTGGGCCCTTCATCTCAAGCACCGCTGCACTGGGCCCTTCATCTCAAGCACCACTACACTGGGCACCGCCGTCTCAAGCACCGCTGAACTGGGCACCGCCGTCTCAAGCACCGCTGCACTGGGCCCTTCATCTCAAGCACCGCTGAACTGGGCCCTTCATCTCAAGCACCGCTACACTGGGCACCGTCGTCTCAAGCACCGCTGAACTGGGCACCACCGTCTCAAGCACCGCTGCACTGGGCACGGCCGTCTCAAGCACCGCTGAACTGGGCACAGCCGTCTCAAGCACCGCTGAACTGGGCCCTTCATCTCAAGCACCACTGCACTGGGCCCTTCATCTCAAGCACCGCTACACTGGGCACCGCCGTCTCAGGCACCGCTGAACAGGGCACCGCCGTCTCAAGCACCGCTGCACTGGCCACTCCATCGCAGGCACCGCTGGCCCATGAGCGGCAGGGGCTGGGCCACATCTGTGTCGGGCAGGGCTGCACGAGGCACTCTGGGCCCCAGGCCCCCTCCAGAACCAGTGGAGACTGTTATCCACTTGTGAGACTGTGGCTTTGCACTCCCCAGGATTGAGCAGTGGGCAGCCCACCCACTGTATAGACTTGTGAGGCTGTGGCTTTGCACTCCCCAGGATTGAGCAGTGGGCAGCCCACCCACTGTATAGACTTGTGAGACTGTGGCTTTGCACTCCCCAGGATTGAACAGTGGGCATGGAGGCCCCTCGTGGATCTGGCGTCGTGCACTCATCTGGCTGAGGTGCCCCCCTTCCCTTCCCCCTGAGGTGCCTGTAGTTTTGCTATCTGATACCCCTGCAGTGTTCTCTCCGTTAGAGTCAGGTACCCTGTGTGGGCTTTGCCCATGTGATTTGGCTCCAGTGGTCCACGGACAATGCCTGCTACAATGCTCGGACTTGTACATTTCTGTATATAAGAGTTTTTAATGTGTATATATATTTTTTGGGCAGTATTGCAATATATTTCAATGTTTAGAATCATTTCCTTTTGTCTTTGCATTCTTCCGGGGGGTTTGGGGGGTGTAACTGTGATGTATTGCTATGCATTGATGTGTGTGTTGTAGTGGGTGAGGGTGGGGGTGGGTGTGTCGCGTATGTGTGTCCCGGTAATTTTTTCCCTCCCCCCACCCCTGTGTCGTAGGTGCAGTACTCACCGTTGTCTTCTGCGCCGGCGTTTGTGCTCCTGGTAGAGGAGCAGGAAGACTATCGCAGGGAGTATGTGGAGTTCGGGTTCCATGCTGTCCTGATTCCTCGTGGGGTTTATGGAGTTGAGCATTTTCCCTTCGAAATGGCTGTTTCCGCCGTGTTTTTATCGGCAGGACTACCGCCCCGGAAAAGGTGGTGGATTTGTAGGTTGTGATACTGTGGGCGGTACATTGACTACCACCTGTCTGTTGGCGGGGACCGCCACGCTGTTTGTTTGTACTGCCGTGGCGGGCGGTGTGTTAATGTAGCAGTCTCTGTTGGCGGTTACCGCATCGGTCGGAATTCCATTTTTTTTACCGCCAGCCTGTTGGCGGTTTTGCCGCCGCTTTAACACCGACCGCCAGGGTTGGAATGACCACCTATATTCTAGCCCATCGGCCCACATCAAGACAGGGCAAATTGTCTCTGACCCCTTCCCCATCCACAGAGGTACCTGACAGGGGAGCCCGCTGTCTCCTTTGCTGTTTACCATAGCTATGGAGCCATTGGCCATCAGACTCAGAATGCATGCACAACAATGGGGCATTCCAGAGATACACACACATCACATTATCTCCTTGCACGCAGATGATGCTTTGATTTATCTACGTGATCACACTGTATCTGTGTGACGAGTTCTGGAGACATTGGACTCCTATGCAGATCTATTCGACTTGCATGTAAATAGGTCTAAATCTTGCATTTTCCCCCTGACTCCTGTCCCACCGGACCTCCAATTGGCACTGCCAGAAAACCACCTACCATGGTGCCATACCACCTTTAAGTACCTGGGAATACAGGTATATCACTCTCTTATAGAGCTCAGGAAGGGCAATATTGGCAGAGTTCTCCGCTCCATATGGGCTCTCTGCCCTTTTGGGGGGCACTCTCCTTGTCGCACATGGGCAGGGTAGCCATCGCTAAAGATGCTCATCCTGCCTTGTCTACTTTATTACTTTGCAGCGCTCCTGGTTGTCCTACCACGCTCACTCTTTAAGAACTTACAGGGCATGGTGACAGATTTCTAAAGGGGTAAAGATAGATGCAGCGTGGCCTCGTCCACGACACAATACCTGCAGACTGAGGGAGGTTTGGGTATGCCCAATTTTGAAATGTACTACGCAGCTGCCCAACTACAATGGCCAGCTGCTTGGCTGAGCCAACGCCACACGGCAGCAAAAGCAGTATTAATGGATACACTGGCACCGTTGGCAATGTTGGCTTGGCTGGCAGATAAACCCTATCCCACACCATGTGGCAATGTCATATTGAATGTCGCAA
Organism: Pleurodeles waltl; assembly: GCF_031143425.1. Taxonomy (NCBI): domain Eukaryota; kingdom Metazoa; phylum Chordata; class Amphibia; order Caudata; family Salamandridae; genus Pleurodeles; species Pleurodeles waltl. Next base: position 1,016,579,438 of record NC_090440.1, read on the forward strand.
AGACATGCTGGCTGCGATATGTTCATGGTGGGAGTCCCCGCACACCATATTCCCCTCTCTATCCTTTGACACATCTGCTCAAAGCCGGGGCCCTGCTGGCACATCACAACATATCCTTGTGGAGGGAAGCAGGCCTTGATAATGTTAGGAACTTTTACTCGGATAATACATTAGTGACATTTGGCGAACTGATGGCGAGCGCGAAGATACATGCGGTAACTTTTTAGCATATTGCACCATACGACACCTACTCCATGTCACATGGGGCATGGGCGATGTTGAGCCCCCGACGTCACAGATCCTCACACTGGTCCTTTCGGTGGGTGACGCAAGGGGAGTGGTGTTGCTATTGTATCCCAGCCTGTTGTCGGGAGTGCACCGGAGCTTGGAACGCGCAAGACCTCGCAGGGACATGGCATTGCTTGCGCCCCTGTCTCGGGCAGCATGGTCGGCAGAGCTCTCCTCTGTTTAGAATGTCTCTCGGAATTATAGACTCCGATACACCCAATTTAATTATCTACACCACTCATACCTGTCTCACTCCAGCATAAAGTGCATGTTTCCGGCATCGGATCTGGTGTGCCTCCGTTGCGCAGAACCTTTGGTAGATTTTTATCACATGGTGTGGCGCTGCCCTCCATTATCCATAGCTTGGCAACTTATTACTGTTACAGTAACTGACATCACTGCCCATGCCATACAGGCGACGCCGGAGTCCTGCCTGCTGGGTCTGCGTTGCTGTGCCAGTAAGGACAAGCAACTCCATAGGTTCATAGATCTGGCCTTCATTGTTTTTAAACAATTAATAGCAACCCACTGGAAAGCGCCAAATACGCCCAGTTATGACAGTTGGTTGCGAGTTTTGCTGCAGCAATCCCATGCGGAGGCCCAGACACTACTCAACTTACAGTGTAGAGGGCTAGTACAGGGCAGATCCGATATCTGGGATGCCTTCATCATTAACATGGAAGCTAAGGATGACACACGTCCACCTTAAACCTCTCACAGACATTGATACACTGGAGTGGTATATGCTCCTCCGGTCTTATGCGACCTCCACGGTCGGTTGGTGTGATTATCATGGCTTTCACTGACGAGGCAGCGCACATAGGGGGGTGGTGCGTGGGAATTCTCAGAACCCTTTTCATCTTGACCACTGCGGCTTAACCCATCCTACTCCTCATTTAATATTGCTCGGCGCCATCCCACAAACATAATAGGCCACTATGGCGCACCTGGGTGCCCTGGGTTGCCTCTCTCCCTAGGGTTCAGAGTCTGGCGCTTCCCCTGGCTCAATGCAAGGCAGTGTTATTCGTAATACGTGGAATAGTTCATTGTTGATGTTTCAGTTGTATCTCTGCTTATTTGATATAAGGAATGTCTTTATGTTTGTGTATCTGAACTGTCGTCTCAGGGGTGTTTTACCCTGTGTGTCAGTTTCAAAATAATAAAGAGATTAAAAAAAAAAAAGTAACCAAAGTGACCTGGACCTTGGCAGAGGTAGAAGAGCAAGTGTGTGGCGTGGAGTAGGTACTACGCTCAGGAGCTTGGGGATACATATAAAACCTGCAATACATCCTGCTTATCCACATCCTCTATTAAATTGACAGGGTGGTAGAGGGTCTCAACCATCACCCAGTGCTTCCAACAAGACCTCAAGGAATTCAAGGAACTCTCACAGCACGGCCTAGTACAGCACCTCTGCCCCGCTCAGGTGCATTATCCTTAAATCTCATTTTGCAATATGTTCCTGGTATATTAATGGACTACTGGACAAATTGGAGGACATTTGCCTACTCAACTATCTAACGTCATTCCAGATAATAATGTTGCAAGAGACTTGGACAGAATCCCCACCTACAATCGCAGGATTTGTGAGTTATCATGTCTCGTTTTGGGTGCCTGAGTGGTGGACTCATCACATATCTCAGTTCAACAATGAAGGGGAACCACCACACGTCCCCAGTTACGTACAGAAATCTGTTGACAGTTCTTCTTATTGTGACACAAGGCCCCTCCACCCTCCATCTAGCCCTAATGAACGTCTATAGCCCACTAGGAAAAACTTGCAAACTAGAAGCTGCATGTCTGCTGAAAGAGAATATTGAAGAACCAGTCAACAACGTTCCATGCCCCCAACTGATCCTAAGCATTGATTTCAACATGAACCTGCTGGGATCTAAGCTTTCTGGTGAAGCCACTTCGGCACAGAACTTTCTCTGGCAGATACCGGGCCAAGTTCCACCTGGAATTTGCAAGGGGGACAAACTAGGGAAACAACTCATAAAAGACCTTGAAGCAATGGGACTCTGATCTGCCAACAGCTGCTACAGTACAGATCAAACCCCTCGTTTACATTTTTTTCATAAAAAGGCACAATCGATAATAGACTATACAATCTTATCCTTAACCCTGTTCGGCCGAATTTTGAAATTTCAGGTAACAAGCAGAGGGGAGAGCGACCACTTATCGCCAGAACTGCATTTTACTCACCCAATTGAACACCATGAACCTTCGGACGCATTGCTGCGAGCCACATATATAACTAACAGGAGGTGAATTAAGACCACTCCTGCCCTGGCAGAGACAGCCAAGCGAATATGGTCCCTTAAATTGAACCTCACAGACCCTGAGCAAACACCACAAACAACCTGGGACAAGTTTGTGGTAGAGCTTATGATGTCCTACCAGCAGCAGTTTCAAGGAAAAAGATCCCACAGCTTACAACGCCCTTCATCCCAAAGTTATACAAAGACACTTAAATGGAATTTAAATTCCGTCTTTCGCCATCTTCAGAAAGAATCCAGAAATGAGGCCCTGAGAGCACTGGTATATTCCTCCAGACTGGCCTGTAGAGGCCACCTATGGACGCATCAAAGAGACAAGGCAGCCGAGCTAGCAGTAAAACTCCTGCAGGCATCAAAGATAAATCGGCATGCGTAGTTTTGGAGGCTTATAAACAGCCTAAGCTCTGCAACACACACACACCCATGATTAATATCTCTGAGCCCATCTGGTATCAGTATCTCTCATGCCATTTTGGCCTTTCAACTAAGAGCCCTGTAGGTGAGGGAGACCACCCCCAGACAAAAGCATCAGCCTGTACCTCCATCGGCTCTCCAAACAACAACGCAGCTGCGTTTCGGTTCCCTCAGAAACAGAGGATGAAAATTATTAAGTGCTGGAATGAGGGAGCACCGGAACCCAATGGTATCCCTGCCACCCTGTACAAAGAGGACCCAAATTATTGGGCAAAACATCTCTTTACACTCTACAATTGCATTCTTGCTAAAAGCATCATCCTGCAAGCATAGAGAGGCTCAACCATCACCCCTATCTTAAAAGGGGTGCGACTAACGACCCAGCAAACTACCAATTAATTGCATTTCTAGATGTTGAATCAAAAATCTTTGCAGGGATTCTCTTGGACGAGCTTGAAACCTGGGCTAATGTCAATAACCTGATCCCGTTTAATCAAACTGGATTCTCAAAAGGGGTGGGCATGACTGCCAATCTTATGGTCATCGCACTATTATTTGACCAATGCCAAAGTGCCAGGAACTCACTTTTTCTTTCATTTATAGACTACAAAACTGCATTTGTTCGAGTAGAAAGAGGGAAACTCTGGTTTAAACTCGCAAGTTGGGGCATTCCCTCCCAGTTGTTGAAAGCAATAGTCCTTCTCCACACAGATACCTGGGTGAGGGTCAAATTGGGTGGAAGGACGCACCCCTCCAGGAAAATTCCCCCTTTTCAGGGTCTGCGCCAGAGATATGTACTTGCACCCTTCTTTTTCATCTATTTTTGGCTGACTTACCAGCGGAAGGTTGGGGCAAACTGCCATGACAAGCTTCACATACGCCAATGATCTTATCCTTTTCAGTCACACTAGAATAGCCCTGCAGAGGCTTCTTAAGGCAACACCTGAATTCTCTGGAAAAAATGTTCTCCTCATTAATTTGGATAAATCAAAAATCATGTCCTTTAAGATGACTGGGCGGCTGTGATATCATTGGTACTTGGGTAACAACAAGGTTGAAACAGTGCACCAATATAAATACCTAGGGGTTCTTCTTGACAGCAATGGCTCCTTCAAACCCCATCTGGAGTCCCTTAAGTCGGAAATCCATCTTGCTTGCATTCACGTTCAACAGTGTCAAAAAAGCAACTGGTTCTTCAACCTATCTGCCGCTAATAAAGGTCATCCAAGCTAAATTAACATATGGCAGCGAATTTCAAAGAGGCTGTGGCGACGAGCACTTAGACAAAATAATTACCAAGCTTTTCAAGAGCTTGTTCAGCTTACCAAATCATGTTTCACAGGCCCAAGTCCGCCTAGAATTTGGCCTGGTTAGGCAGTGTCTAGCAAGGAAAGGGGCATTTATCAATCTAAGCCATAAACTTAAGGGTGAAAGAGAAGGCTCCCTAAGCTTTCTTATTTGGGTGGAAATTACTTCGGACCCAACCTCCGCCTTCCGTCTCTACCTCGAGTCCTCCTTGACAACATTGGGCCTGGTAGCTCAACTACCCCACCTCAGCTCACACCAGCTTGTCAAACGTGCAACAAAAGTAAGCATCAAGTCTCTCTCACATCTTCAGGATAAAGAGGCTTTATCAAAACGAAGCCATGCCTGGCTGGTTCTGTCATCATACGGCTTTCTAACCCTCTAACTCTATCTGGGAGCAGCATGGATTAAAGCAGCCTTTATGAAATACCGAATGGGCTGCCGTCCAACATATGCCCACCTCCCTAGGTGGATGAGAGTCAATATGGCAGACACCTGTCGACTAGGTGGACTGGCTCCGGAAACGCTGATCCATCAGATAAGCCTATACAAAAGCACTACAACAGATCGTAAAAGGCTCCTACGACAAGTTTGGCTTCAAAGTGGGCTGCACAGGTGCAGACTGGCGATATTGGCAGGCTTTAAAGGGGATGACGTGCAGCTCAGCTGCAGACTGGCTAAATTCTTGGGTAATTTAGGGCACCTTCTTCAAGAGACTGAACAAGCAAGACAAGCACGCACAGCCAGCCTGCAAGCAACTTTGTAGTACTCGGTAATTCAGCGGAACATTTCAACTTAAACTGATTTTATTACTGTATTTTATGATCCCTTGGTTTCCTTTTTTTTGTTTTTTTCTTTTGTTTCTCTTCTCTTCGTGTAATGGTTTTTATTGACCGAACGCGTAATAAATAAAATACAAATACAACTACATTAAGGATAAAGAAAACACAAACTGTAAAACTGATGTGAGAACAACTGAAAATTAGATATTGACATTTTTGCTGATACACTTTTTCATTTGAAAAGATCTGACTTTAGACAAACATTTGTTTCCTAGCCAGAGCTAGTTGTCACATAATTATGGGAATTGTATTTATATTAGTAGTATTAGTCGTTATCATTTTGCTAATATGGATTATCTCACAGAACAAACAGTTTTTCTCCCCCCTGCATACATTATGCATGCCGCAGGCATTATGTGGAGCAAAGGGTTACAAAATGGCACAATGCGCGCATTGTGCCACTTTCTAAATGTGGCGTAGTGATTCTGGCCTTGTTGGAGCATATTAGTGTAAAATAAATGAAGCTGATGTGGTACAAATCTGGGCCTTTAAGTGAACAGATTTCTTTGCTGAGATTTCTTAAGGCAATCATTATTAGTGGCCTCCACCAGTTTCAAGAGTCATATAGTATCACCACATGCAATAAGTGTACGTGTGTTACTCCACGATGTCAAAAATTAAGACATATATTATAAAAAAAACAATAAATAAGGTGAAAAACAGTGTGTTGAAATATTGTCTGTATGTCAGGCCACATGGCATAAGAATCTACAGGAATGCAGCTGTAATGACCTGGAAATATTGTATTCTGTAATTTTCAATGGTTTTGGACACAATAATACTCATCTCACAAATAAATTAGGGTGTGTGATGGCTCCCTGAGTGATACCCCTAGAGTTCTTTTGAAAACAGTGTTGCAAGATTATGAAAGGATTTATTCTAATGTAATCTAACCAATGTCTTCAAACACATTAGCTCAAAATAACATGCTGCTATAGCTCTAAAAGTCACTGAGGGAGCAGATTTTATAAATTACAAAAGCAGTGCATTTAATATTAATATCATGCAGAATTAAAATGGACGCCTCATAACAAAACACGTGCTTTAAGCTGTAGAAAGAAAAATCACATACAAGACAGCAATAGTTACATATATTTCATTCAAATAGCTAAAGCTGCATTTTATTATTTACTCACAACTGACCTAATTCAAGAATGTGAAATGTAATGTTTCCTGACATTCTCATAGGTATATGTTTCATAAAATGTATTAACTTGAAGAAATCGCTGACATATAACCTTGCAAATGTTTCTGATTAAACAATACGTATTGTAGAATAATGAATGAACACCTTGTATATTAGTGAGGTAAACTAGAAGTTTAACCATAAAATGCAAACTCCTAAAGCAAACAAATGGTGAGAATTGGACTCAAAGTTATACAGTGTATTGAACAAAATGTGTAGCTTCCTAACAGACAATAACAAATGTTGATAAAATGGACAACAGTAGTTGTTCAGAAGATTAGATATAAGTGTTCTTATAGGCAAAATGCATTTTTCTCTCTAAAATATTGAATCATACAACGTGCAAATAAGGACACTTGATGATAAGAGATGACTGTGGTTACCTAATTTGACTATCTGTGGAAATGTACCCAGAAAAGAGATGAAGGAGTGTTCCATTAACATGAAGACATTGTAAGCTGATTAGCTAACTGAAGACTGAAGAAGAAACATGCTGCAAAAGCTTAAGACTGTACCATCTATAATAATGCACGTTCCTAGAGTAGAAGAAGATGATTTGTTGCACCCACACTTACTCACTACCACTTTCCTAGCCCAAATCTATTCAGCTTTGGCTGAGAGTCTACTGACTTTGTAGAGCCTCACTTTATGGGAAGTTCTGCTCTGAACGATTATGATTTTTGAATTTAAAACTTTAAGCTTTGATCTCTTGATTTTGGTTCTGTCTGACACCTTTTATATTTGTAGTTGCTCGAAATCCTTATAACCATCTTCTTTCTTGGAATAAGGATATTTTCTTTTATGACTCACACTTTATGCATTTTTTAACAAATTATTGACAACTTACTTTGCTTGTGGATTAACTGTCTACTTAAATTGAAGAAATGAATACTGACTTAATAAAGATGAGCATATAGAAAGACTTAATGATGAAGCTTTGAAACTTACACCAACACTAAACACTCATTATTAACTAACAATATGATTGAAAACTGTGACGATCTATTAATTTATATACAACTCCTTGTTAACCTCATCTAACGTCAAAGATCCATTCGACCTAAAGGCTTGCATGTCACCTTGATGAGTTCATAAGATTTTCACATAAACGTCTAATTGTGAACTGGGTGTCCCAGCCCTTCTGCACCACCCTATATCAGCACTGTGACTACATGGAAACAAAATCATGCAATTCCAAAGACAGCACATACATGTTCTCATAGAAACAAAACAGAGAAAAGATGCTTCCGCTTTACTGACAGAAAACAAATGCCTTTAGATATTCTGTTGAGTCTGAATGTCTGTAGTTAAACTAACAGTCTACAGATGTCATCACTAAGACTTTTTAGCTCCAAAAAGGCATTGAATTCTCTAGATACGCTACCACAAATCCAAACAGGTATACTCATTTTTTCCATTGTGGTTCTTGTATGGGCCAACTTTACCATCATGAAGCTTTAAGTGTCTCAGCATGATTTTTCAGTTTCAGAGACATGTATCTTGTTATGTTGCATATATAATTGGAATACCCATTTACCTGAACTTTCCCAAAAGGAAAGTCAATTTTTTTACTTCATTGATAGCATATGATTTCAGAATCTTTAAAAAAATGTCCACTTCACGGTTTACTTAAGTGAATGTCTTTAGTTTCATAAAGGTATACTTTTTCCAAAAACACTGTGCTTTTTGGTAATTACCTCACAACGTGTACCTTTTTATATTTTTTTTACAATGAACAATGGTTTGAATATTGTGATAAAACTAATATCTAGAATGACACCTTGTAAACTGCTTTCAACGGTGTAAACTACCATTCTTGCAACTTGCTTACAATATTTATATACTTTTTGAAAAACAAGAATGACTACAATATATGCTGTTAATAGGTATTATACATATTAGAAAACATAATAAAATATGTTGTTCCCATCTGAACTAACAAAACATAAATGTCAATTAGTAGATCCCCTGAAATTTCTTGTTGACCTGTCAAGTAGGAGTGTGTGCCCCATCTCCATGCAAGAGAGTGGAAAACGGATTCAGCCTTATCTGAAAGTAGGACTCCTTGAAGAGTGGTACTTTAAGACTTAGGGTGTGACGTTTAACGTTTATCATGGCGATTGAGTATACTTCATCCCCTTGATGGGGAGATTGATGCCTAAATTCTAACTGACAGTTAGAAAACCCTTGGCTGTCCTAGTGGCTCCTGTCAATGCAGTTTTGCTCTTTGCTACAGGGTTGCATCGGCAGGATACAGCTGTGTAGCAGAGAGTACTTTTTTCTTTATGAAAAGAACATTTCAAAAGTTCTGAAATGGGAAAGATAAACATAAAGGTCACACTTGGAACAGGTAATTTGCAACATGAATACTAATTGTTAATGATTCAAGTGATGGCCTGGAGGGGTTTTCTGGTAAAGTAAACTTGATCTCAATTGTTTAGGTGATCCTTCTTTACTTGATTATCCTCTTGGTAACTTAGGTCCATCATCTCTATGCTCTCCTGAGACCACACAGTTTTCCCTAGTCTAATTAAATACTGAATTTCTTTCCTTTATTTTGTTCAACAGGTTGATCTCTTTTTGGATGAAGTCTCAAAGTACCATTGACCCCAGTCAGAATAAGGATCAATGCCTATCTACTTCTGAAGGAAACAAGAGGTTTCAGAGCAGTAAACCCCTGTGGACTGGAGAGAGGTGTGTTGATTAGGAAACTAGCAGACAAGTGGCTCAAGTGGCAAACTCTAAAGAAGTGGTTGTGTTCTGGGCATGTTACACAATAGCCACAGTTAAATGTTTCATTGTTTGGGTAATGACTAATCAGCTGAGTAGACGAAACTAGTTGTCTACCTGGTTGTCTGGGCCCTGGGATTGTTCCAAGATTGACTATTAGTTAATGGTACAATAGTACCCTAGGTATGCTTCGCCCTTTGCCTGTGACTCCTCGTGAACCTGACTTACCTGGACTCAAAACATTTTTTTTTTTCTTTTTTCATTTATGAGCCTTTCTCTTCTGCAAGGAACTGCCCCAACACTCCTGCTCAGCGATTCAGTCTAGCCAGCTTCCATCAAAGACAACACCTGAAGAATGCAAATAAAATGTCAATTTGTATTCAACATTGTTTCTCTTTTATTATAAATATTTGTTGAACAATACAGATGCTTCATAGTTTTCATTTTTCCAGCCTAGGTAGCGAATAGCAAACTTGAGCGTCTGGGAGCTGCTAAAGAAAATGACTGTTTCAATTTGCTGATTAAACTGTCATGTTCTTTCCACAACAGATGTGATGTTACATGCTGCTAATGGACTTGATAAATGTTATGTTTGTCTATCTCTCATCTTTCCCTAATTCCCCCTACTCATCTATTCATAAAACCACTAATCTTCTTCCCCAGGTTGTGCGGTCTGTTGGGCTGTTCATTTCTGCCATCAGCAGATTGCACACTTGGTTGATGTGGTTAATGCTAAGCCAATTGTTAATGGAGAAAGTGATTACTAAAAATTGCAGATTTTTCAACACCTCCCTTCTTACATCCCACCTATGCAAGAAGGAAAATCATACTACAGAGAATAAATTACAACAATGGTTTTGCAAGGATAGGTAAAGTGCCCTTAGTTTTATTACCACAATCTATTCCCCGTTGATTCAACTGAAGTAACGTTCTCCTCCTGGGTCAATCAATCAATCAATCAATCAAATTTCTTAAGCACGCTACTCACTCGGTAGGGTATCAAGGCGCTGAGGTGGGGGGGGGAGTTACTGCTCGAAGAGCCATGTTTGAGGTGCTTTCTGAAAGTTAGGAGGTCCTGGGTCTTGCGCAGGTTGGTGGGGAGGGAGTTCCAGGTTTTGGCGGCAAGATGGGAGAAGGATTTGTCGCCGGAGGTGGTGCTTTGGATGCAGGGAACTGTTGTGAGGGCGAGGTCGGCGGAGCGGAGCTGTCGAGTCGGGATGTGGAAGTTGATTTGTTCGTTGAGGTAGGGTGGTCCGGTGTCGTGGAGGGCTTTGTGAGCGTGGATTATGATTTTGAAGACAATCCTTTTGTTGATAGGCAGGCAGTGTAGGGATCTGAGGTGGGTGGAAATATGCTTGTGGCGAGGGAGGTTGAGGATGAGACGTGCAGCGGCATTCTGGATGCGCTGGAGTTTTCTCTGAAGCGTGGCTGTGGTCCCTGCATAGAGGGCGTTGCCACAGTCCAGTCTGCTGCTGATGAGGGCATGGGTGACCGTTCTTCTGGTTTCTATTGGAATCCACTTGAAGATCTTGCGTAGCATGCAGAGGGTGTTGAAGCAGGAGGATGATATGGCGTTGATTTGCTGAGTCATGGAGAGAGATGACTTAAGTCTGATGCCGAGATTGCGTGCATGGGTGGTGGGTGTTAGGGGTGGTCCTAGGGTGGTGGGTCACCAAACGTCGTTCCATGCTGTCTTGTTGGGACCGAAGATGATGATCTCGGTATTGAGTTCAATTTGAGGTGGCTTGCTGTCATCCAGGTAGCGGTGGCGAGGAGTCCGGCGTGTAGGTTGTTCTTGGCAGTAGATGGGTTCCTCGTGAGGGAGAGGATGAGCTTGGTGTCATCGGAGTATGAAATAATGTTGAGGCCGTGGGGGCGGACGATGCTGGCGAGCAGAGCCATGAGACATTGAAAAGGGTGGGGCTGAGGGAGGATCCTTGGGGGACCCCACAAATGGTCTTGGTGGCTTTAGACCGGAATGGAGGGAGGCAAACTCTTTTGGTTCGGAGAGGAAGGAGGTGAGCCAGTCCAGTTGAGGATGCAGCTGAGGTGATTGAGGTGTTTGGTGTTGTTGTGGCGCTTGTTGGTGTGAGTGCAGGAGAAGTGGCATGAGTGACATGTGAAAGGTCCATGGGTGTGTCCGGGGTCGGCCTGGGCACAGGCGGTGTGCCGTCTGGAGTAGAGAGCAAGGAGCTCTGTGGAGGAGTAGAGGCGCTTGGGGATGCCAGAGGAGTGTGGACCAGGGGGACGGGCGCTGGGCGTGGTCCAGTCACGGATGGGCGCAGACGGGCTTACCTGCGCAGTGGCCACCATTAGGAAGGGGAGGTGGGAGGGAGGAGCAGCTGGGAGGTGGGAGGGAGTGGCCAATGGGGGCACGAGGGTGGCGTGGCCGCAGGGGACGCAGCAGCAGGGACGGGGAAACCGGCAAGAGCCGGAAAGTGAAAACCAGCACAAATGGGCAGAAAAAGTAAGCAGAGCAGAAAATGGGTACAAAAATTCAGCAACAGTACAGAGAAAATGAAATACAAAAACGGAATACAAAATACAATAAATACAAAAACGGAATACAAAATACAATACAAAATATAATGTACACTAGATATGCCTACCACTAGGCACCAGGGATGAGGCCTCAAACTTCCTTCAACATCAAGGGCAGGGTCTGGGGCACGGAGGCAGGCTGGTGGAGCTGTCTGCCATCTCGAGTGTCACCTGGGCTTAAGGCAGTTCAGGGGTCACACTCGGCACCGAGCAGTGGCCGCCATTAAGAAGGGGAGGTGGAAGGGAGGAGCAGCTGGGAGGCAGGAGGGAGTGGACAATGGGGGCGTGAGGGGTCGGGCCGCAGGGGATGCAGCAGCAGGGACGGGGAAACCGGCAAGAGCCGGAAAACGAAAACGAGCACAAATGGGCAGAAAAACGAAGCGGAGCAGAAAATGGGTACAAAAATTCAGCAACAGTACAGGGAAAACGAAATACAAAAATGGAATACAAAATACAATGTACACTAGATATGCCTACCACTAGGCACCAGGGATGAGGCCTCGAACTTCCTTCAGCAACAAGGGTGGGGTCTGGGGCAAGGAGGCAGGCTGGTGGAGCTGTCTGCCTGTCGAGTGTCTCCTGGCCTAAAGGCAGGTCAGGGGATCACAGACATGAGGGCTTCATTATGCTTACTTTAGTAAGAGCATATAAACTATGTTGCTAGCTGTTTTCTCACTGTGGTCTCTATCTTGCATTTTCCACTCACTTTGTGATTTTGTTTAGCCTAGTTGTCTGTGGTGCAGAAAGAGAATCCTTTGGCTGGTTCACAAACATCATTCAGAATTAGAAGAACCCAGTTTTTCTTGTGATATCTTCCTTGTTACCTACAGACCACCGAAAACCAGCATTATGATGACCCAGTGGAAAACCCTGCTTTAAAGTAATAAGCCAATTAGGACAGGCAGCAGACATCACTTTTTCTATTCAGGTAAGAAATGATGTTCTAAGGAAGGGAAGGAGGCATTGTTGATTTTTACGTCCTTGTGATCAAATAATACTATTGGTCAATAGCTACAGAGAGTAGGGCAAGCGCAGTAAGTATACAATGATTACTGATGGGAGGATGAATTCTGTTCAGCTTAATCAAAACAATAAAGCAGAAAGAAAAGATGGGGTATGGTTATGGTCAGGTTTCCAAGACTGATTGCTGGTAGGGTAGACCAGAGGAAGTAAAATAAGTAAACTACCTAATGTGGCAAAAAGCTTAGTAAGGCAGAGTTTAAAAAGAGGATGAAGGGTATGGTCACCCTGTTGGGTAATTACTTTAACATGGGCCAGACGCTGGGCCCAGCCTTTGTTGTCATGTCACTATGTTGGTGGTGCTTCCACTTTAGTTAAACGTGATGCTACAGCAACCAGTAATGCCTAATAATACATTTAAAAAAGACACATATTAAAGAAAAAAACACCACTTTATTAATAAAAAAAAACTCTGATGTCCCACTCTCACCTCCCTAAACAGGTCTTTGTCCCTTTCCTAAACCCTAGCAAACTCTGTCCCCAACTGTTCATCCCAGCCACCCCTTCCTCAACAGGCCCATTACCGTCATGCCTTCTAGCCTCCTTAAAATGTCCTGCTAGTATTCTTCTAGTTGGCACTGGCACTGCTTGGATTTCTCCAGGCCTTTGATTAGTTGCCTGAGTAGGGCATTTGTGGTTGGGGGCGCTGGAGGATTGGGACTAAGCTGTCTACACTGGCGGAAATAGTATGACTTGGATTCCTCCATCTGGAGACCAGAGGCAGCAGCAGAGGCCTCATTCTCTTCCTGCTCCTGGTCCACTAGCTGGTGATACCTCACAACAATGGCCTTCATCTACTGGATGTGCGGCCAAGTGGCTACTTCCCAACGGACTCCAGGCTATAACCTCCGGCAGGAAAACTAGATGATCCAAGGAAAGAAGAGAAACTAAATTGTAGTACTCAATACAAATGCTTATATATATAGACAGACCATAACTTTGCTCTTCTCCTAGGGTCACTAGCATTTTATTCTCATCCGTAGTTCATATAATGCAGTAAGTTGTGCAAATTAATTCATGAACATCTCCAAACCCAAAAGTAGACTTTTAAAAAAAACGGATAAAATAAATTTAGGGGATGACAGTCAATTTCATGAAAAACGTAGGGTCTCATTTCGAGGCTGGCGGTCTTGAGACCGCCAGCTTGGTGGTGGCAGATGGAACACCACATTCCAGGCGGTCCGACTACCACATTGCCACCATGGCATTCAGACTGCCAGGAGACAGCCGTCCCCACCAGGAACATAATTCCTGATGGGCTGATGGTGGTTGGGGCTGTGCTGAGCCACAGCTGTGCTGAGTTAAGTGCCCCTGCACTGATCACAAGTTCAGGTACCACCAGCCTTCTCATGTAGGGACCCCACAATGAAAAGGCTGGCAGAAACCCATTGTTGGGGGCCACAGGGGTGCCCTTGCACTGCCCATGACTATGTCGTGGGAAGTGCAAGGGCTCCCCTGCCCAGCACCCTCAGGATGCACACTGTCTGCTACAGTAGACAGTGCACATTCTGGGGGTGCAGGGGACACCCTCTGTGCGATGACATTGGCCTCGGCTCCATGAAGAGCTGAGTCCAATACTGCCACATGGTTTCCAATGAGCTGACTGGTGGAAACCTTGTAATAGGACCAGCGGAGACCGCCAACTCTGTGGCAGACTCCTCTCCACAGGTCTGGCTGCCCAGGTTTCAGACTGCAACACTGAATGTGTTATTAAATAATGACTGAGCTGCAACATATAAATGGATACTGCTATTGAACAATACAGGGTATTATGCATTAAATTTATGTTGCACAATTCATTTGACTATTAGATATGTATTGTGTAACATTAATGGAGGTAACCTAGCAGGGCAGTATGTTTTTTTTAAACAACTAATCAGGTCATGAATTCCAATGTTCCTGCTCTTATCCCATTCCCTCCTGAGTCTTGCTCTGCATCTAGACTGAGTCCTATCGTAGGGGTGGGAGGCACTCATGAATTTTCATTTTGCAGAATTTCACGGAGTTCCATGAACAGGCACAAGTAGGCACATTGCATTGCTTGCACTGATTTTTAGCTCTGGGTGCTTGTTCCACACTGAAAAATTTGCGTAAATGCACCAGAGGATGCAGCTTTTCAAGTGTATTTTGCTGCCACTCAATTGCATCTTTCTGACCATGGATGTCTGCAATTGAACCGCAATCGCTCATATTGCAGAGATCATGCTGAGTGTCCTCCTAGCGATTAAAAAACATGCTAGGGGATGCCAAATCTCACTTGCATTTGCTGCAGTTGGTGGGCTGCATGTGAGAACAAACTTCAGCATGCAACATTTGGCAGAACATGGCCAGATCTCTGTGTTACATGTGCACATGTTGATGGGCCAAAATTCCACCAGCTCTGCTGGTGGAGTGGAAGTTATCACTCCTCCATCCTACACTTCACCCTCCAACCTCCACCCCAAAATAAATATACAACAATTATTTTATTGAAAGGCTATGGAGCAAGTAAGCACTGGGTAAGTTAAGTGCTGATGATATGTTTAGCTTTAGCTATAGACAAGCTGGTTGATCAATCATGTAAAAGGCTTAGTCACGTGGTTAGTGGGACGTAGAAGATCGAACAGTAATGAAGCCATGAAAAGTAAATACTTAGACCCTCATTACAACATTGGAGGTAAATGCCGCCTACCTCCATACTGACGCCCGCCAACATACCGTGACCGCGGCGGTATTCCGCTACGGGTATTATGACACACACAGAGAAATCTGCCACTACACAGACACCCACACAAGTCTGCCAGGCCAAAGGTTAGTGATAAACTGGTGGTCCCCAAACCCACACTGTTACGCCAACAGAAATACGCCCACAGTATCAGGACCCACGAATCACTGCGGCGGTCCTTCAACCGCGGTAAACCATTGGCGGTACACACTGCTGCGCTCAAAATACACACACTCTTACAAAACTACACCACATTGGACAATTCAAACTACACGCACCTGACACACTTACACACACCACACACCCACATTACCCACAACCCTTTCAACAAAAAAAAAGATTTCTAACAGAGAGAGAGAGACAAGTCAGGAGCACCCACTCAATCTGAGCCACAGAACACCATCACCCTACACATCCTCACACATACCATCACAGCACACCCATGGCACCCCAAAGACACCCCAGGTTTTCAGAGGAGGAGCTAAGGGTTATGGTGGAGGAAATCATCTGGGTAGAGCCACAGCTTTTCGGATCACAGGTTCAGCAGACGTCCATTGCTAGGAAGATGGAGCTATGGCGGAGGATCTTGGACAGGGATAATGTCGTGGGACAGCACCCAAGAACAAGGGATGACATCAGTAAGAGGTGGAACAACCTACGGGGGAAGGTGCGTTCCGTGGTTGCAAGACACCAAGTAGCCATAGGGAGGACTGGCGGTGGACCCCCACCTCCTCCCCCACAACTAACAACACGGGAGGAGCAAGTCTTGGCGATCATGCATCCTGAGGGCCTCGCAGGAGTAGCAGGAGGACTGGACTTTGGTAAGTCAAATCCTTACCACTATATCCCCCCACCCTACCTGCATGCCATCACAAACTCCTACCCCTACTTTCACCCCCATCACTCCACCACCTCACATATACCCCACTATCACAATCCACCCATACCAATACCAAGCCCTGCATACAACACCAATGCATGGACATTAGAGAGAATCACCTAGCCCACAAAATCACCACGCACACAAGGCAAAAGCTGATAGGGCTATCACAACCATACAGTGAAACACACCCATGCACAAGATGGCACACGCAGATACAATAACACTGCATTTACATCCCCACAGGACTCCCACTCAATGTCACCGGGGAGTAGGTGCCACCAACATCCAGTCTCCCCACAGAAGAGGCCCACAGTGATGGCGGCAGCTCTGCATGCCTGGATCACAATGACCAAACTGGCCCATCAGGGACCTCTGGACAGTCAGTTACTCTGCCACAGTCCCATACCACCACAGACCCTCCCCCCTCAGGAAACATAAGCATAGCACCCACCCAGTGGGCCCATACCACTGTCCCCAGGACACATCAATCAGCAGTGTGTCCTCCACTACAGGGACACCAGGCAACCCCACAAACCCAGGACAATCAATCAGGTCAGTGGCAGTGGGCACACGGTTCAGGGGACAAAGGCACAGTACAACAGGGAAGCCGAGAGGACTGCTGTGCGACAGGGGGAGGACAGGCCCAGGGAACCCACTCTCCATGAGACACTTGCAGGGATCCTGGGAGCATACCACCATTCCCAGGAGACCTTGGGCCAGATACTGGCCAAGTTGCAGGAGACCCAGAGGCTGCAGGAGGGACAGTACCTGGGGATCAGGGAGGACCTCAAACACATCCACACCATCCTGGTCACCATTGCAGGGGTGCTGGCTGACATGGCCAACACCATGAGGGAGGCAGTGGCAAACCAACGGGCCCCTGATACTAGCCACACTGAAGAACAGCCCTCCACCTCTGCTGCGCTAGTGGACAGGAGGCCCCACCACTGGAACAACAGGCCACCAGCACCCCACCCCCTGCAGAAGGAGAATCACCCCACAAATGGTCCCTGCGATCCAGGCAGAAGCCAGAGAACATTGCCAAGACCCCCACCAGGAAATAAGACTCTTGTGATTGTCACCCTTGTGTCCCACTCTGTTACCCTGTCCACCTTGAACTGCCATTGCTCCTCTTCCTATGCTCCATTGGGCAATGCACCTGTGATACAAAGAGACTTGACTCTATCTGGACATTCCTCCTCTTAGCACTTAAATAAAAACCCTTGGAACAAATACAGTTCTGGAATCTGTCAATTGAATGAAATATGTATTAGTACAACAATCTGTAAACATTGCAATTCATATGTACAGTTATATATACATTGGTATGACCTGTAGTGGGCAGCAGTAAACACACCGAGCCAGAGTGTCTGGGCTCCACAGAGATCTGAAAAGAGAGATGCCGAAGGGTACAGTAAGTGGCCATAGACATAGGGAAATCAGGCTGCCATTTTCATTGTCCAACAGAAAACTGCATTGTAAAGTGAAGTTACAGTGTCTTACCTGTGTGCCACTGGAAGTACTGCTGTATGAGAGAACTTCTGTTGTCCACATCTTCATCCTCTACCTCCTCTTCCTCACTCTCCACAGGCTCCACCGCTGCCACAAGACCATCTTGAGGCTCATCCTCCTGCAAAAAAGGCACCTGGCGTCTCAAGGCCAGGTTGTGCAACATGAAACATGCAACGATGATCTGGCACACCTTCTTGGGTGAGGTGTACAGGGATCCACCAGTCAGATGGAGGCACCTGAACCTGGCCTTCAGGAGGCCGATTGTTCTCTCAATTATCCTCCTTGTTCGCCCATGTGCCTCATTGTAACATTCCTCTGCCCTTGTCCTGGCATTCCTCACTGGGGTCAGTAGCCATGAGAGGATGGGGTAACCAGAGTCACCTGCAAATATCGAGGGATACCTGTTAGCCACACACTCACCCTTAGGGACAACCCAATACCCATACACCAACATATACTGGATGGGGACCTTGGGATCACCTATTAGCCACACCCAGTGCCTCTGGAGTTGAGCCATCACACATGGGATGCTGCTATTCCTCAAGATAAAGGCATCATGCACAGAGCCAGGATAATTGGCATTCACATGGGAGATGTACTGGTCTACCAAACACACCATCCGCACATTCAGAGAGTGATAGCTTTTTCTATTGCTGAACACTTGTTCATTTCTCCGGGGGGGGGGGGGAACAAATGCTACAGGGGTACCATCTATGGCTCCAATGATGTTGGGGATATGTCCCAGGGCATAAAAGTCAGCTTTCACTGTGGCCAAATCCTCCACCTGGGGGAATAAGATGTAGCTGGGCATGTGTTTCAGCAGGGCAGACAACACTCTGGTCAACACATTGGAGAACATTGGCTGAGACATCCCTGATGCCATGGCCACTGTTGTTTGGAAGGAACCACTTGCCAGGAAATGAGGCACTTTAGGACCTGCACTACAGGGGGGATACCTGTGGGGTGCTGAAATCAGGTCTGGCTCCAATTGGGCACACAATTCTTGGATTGTGGCCTGATCAAGTCTGTAGGTAAGGATAATGTGTCTGTCCTCCATAGTCGCCAGGTCCACAAGGGCTCTGTACACAGGGGGATGTCTCCATCTCCTATTATCCTTAGCGGTTGAACTCTAGGGTGGAAAACGGTGAGCAGAGGGTCATAATCACACATATGTTTTAATAAAAATGCATTTCTTCCTTTACAGAAACAGTATGTGAATTTGAAAATCAGTTGATGTGCCAATATATGCTGTGACGAAGTTAGGTGCCATGGCCTGTGCCCCCCTGAAATGGTGGCTGCCTGACCTCTGAGGAGAGACAAGTGGAAATGAGGTAATTCCGCTGGTGTTGTGCGCCGTTGCGGTCGACGGTCCATGACCACCGCAAAACTCCGCATTGGTTATCATTGAGCCCTATGGATTCCAGAGCAAATGACGATGTATGCCGGCGGTGACGGTACGCACTGCCGCGGACGTGACTGCCATTTTCTAACTGTTTAATCACTTGCTACCTGACCTTCACCAGGAGAGGACCTATACTGCAAGTGCTGCTGTGACCTGTGTCTGGAAGCGACAATTGATCGCGTGTCTGGGGAAAGAGCCCCCACCTTCACTTTGGAGGAGTTGGAGAGACTGGTGGATGGGGTCCTACCCCAGTATACTTTACTCTATGGTCCTCCAGACAAACAGGTAAGTACACTGTGAGCATGATGCGTGGGCCATGAATGTATTGAGTGCTGTGTGTATGCCTTGTGTAGGTGGAGGGGCTAAGGGGTCCTGGGTAGAGTGCTGCATGTCTGGTGGTCAATGTCTGTGCATAAGGGGATGGGAGGGATATTGTGGGACTTGAGTGTAACAGTCTGAACGGTATGACTAATCCCTTTTTTCTATGCATATTTCCCTGCAGGTCAGCGCCCATCAGAAAAAGGGTATTTGGCGTGCCATCACCAAGGAGGTGCGGACCCTGGAGGTCTTTGACAGGCAGAGCACCCACTGAAGCAAACAGTGGGAGGACCTGCGCCGCTGGGCAAGGAAGACGACGGAGGCCCAGCTGGGAAGGTGGTGCCCATCGTACCCTGACCCTCCTGATGTTCCTCATCCTGGCGGTGGCCTAACCGGAGTTCAATGGGTGCTTGAGGGCATCACAGCAGCCACAAGGGGGTGAGTACAGATTCATAATCATGACTTTGCGCATGTTAAGGTTTTACCTGGGTGGGGGATGTGGGCTGTGGGTGCCCCTAGGCCAGGGCGAACTGGCAGGGTAGGTCCCTTGTTGGGCAGGCTCTGAAGCACTCCAACCCCAATAGTGTTAGTGGGCATCTACTACTGGGCAGGGTCCTGTGAGCTTTAGGTGTGCAGCTCATGGCGTTAGGCATTGTACCCCATGGGCTGGAGACTAGCTGTGTAACTGGTAGTGCATGGCTTAGTGCATAGGGCAGCTCCCTGTGTGTTGTGTACGCCAACGGTAGTGGTGTTGCTGGCACTGACCAAGTGTATCTTCTGTCTCGCCCCCCCTTTTTGTTTTGTCACCCTGTCATTGTGTGCATTAGTATCATCTGACGGAAGAGCAGAGGCACTGGCGACGGAGGGAGCTGCATCCCACATGGGCCTGGAGGAGGAATCCACTGTCGATGAGGGCACCAGTAGGACGGAGGGCGAGGGGAGCACTACAATGGGAACAGGAGAGGACACTTGATACAGCGACTCCTCCTCCGATGGAAGCTCCCTGGCGGTGGCAGACACTTCTGTGCCCACCCCAACAACAGGTACAGCTGCCACCCCCCCTACCAGCACCACCCCCCCAGCAGCTCCTCAGCGTTTTTCCTGTGCCTGCTCACCCAGGAGGGTGGGCATCTCCTTCGCCCAAGGCACTTCAGACCCTGCCCCAGTCAGCCCTGCTGCCCTCAGTGAGGAGGCCATTGACCTCACTGTTGGGCAGTCAACCATTCTGAATGCCATCCAGGGTGTCGAAAGGCATTTGCAACAAACAAATGTATACCTGGAGGGCATTCACTCTGGCGTGGCAGCCCAACAGAGAGCATTTCAGGCTCTGGCCTCTGCACTGATGGCAGCCATTGTCCCTGTCTCCAGCCTCCCTCCTCCAACTTCCTCTACCCAGTTCCAATCCCCTCAACCCCAACCTATCCCAAGCACACCTTCAGACCATCATTCACCCAAATCAACACACAGAAGTGGCTCAGGCAAACACAAGAACCACACATCATCCCACAGGCACTCACACAAGCACCATCCAGAAGCAGACACTTCAATATCCACTGCCCCCACTGTGTCCCCCTCCTCCTCCTCGTCCATCCCCCTCCCAGTAGCGTCTGCACTCACACCTGCATGCACTAAATCCTCATCCACTACCTCCATCACCAGCACGCCTATCACTACACGCCCCTCACTGGCAGTCACCCCCCATCCATGCACACGTCACCTGTGTCCTCTCCCACTGTGTCTGTGACCCCTCCTCCCAAAGTACACAAACGCAAACACACGCCCACCCAACAGCCATCCACCTCACAACAGCATCCAGCTCATGCACCTGCACCCAAACATAGCAGACTGACACCTCCTACAACCACTCCGTCCTCCTCCACACCCAAACCACCAGCCAGCAAGGCCAAGGCAAAGACTCCAGCTGGCAGAAGCAAGGAGGCCCCACCATCTGCCAAGGGCACAGAACACCAGGCAGGGCACTTCAGCCTTCCGAGGCTGCAGGGGAAGGGCTGGAGCCTCCCCTCTCCACTGGTAGCACCACCACCTGCACCACGGCCAGCACTGCCACCTGCACCGCGGCCACCACCGCCAGCTGCCCTGGGCCAGCATCACCACCTGCACCGTGGACAGCAGCACCATCACCAGCAGCCCCAGAAGGCAGCCATCCGAGGCTGCAGGGGAAGGGCTGGAGCCTCCCCCCTCCAGTGGCAGCACCACCTGCTGCACCATGGCAACCACCGCCAGCTGCCCCGTGGCCAGCACCGCCACCTGCACTGCCGCAAGCAGCACAGCCACCAGCAGCAGCAGCCCTAGTGGGAAGCCGTCTGAGGCTGCAGGGGAAGGGCTGGAGCCTCCCCCCACCACTGGCTGCACTGCGTCCTGCACCAGCACTGCAACCACTGTACATCCGTCCCTGTTGGAGGATGGACTTTAGTCATGCATCCATGGTGTGTCATGCATCCTGCCCACAGAAAATCAAGTGGATCTGACACCCAGGTGAGTGACTGTGACCTTGCACACCCCATGTGCTGCATCACTGGGCACCAAGCCCCCTCCAGAACCAGTGGAAGAAGGCATCCACTCACCCTATCCTTGGCAGGTTGATGCACACTGGGCACCAAGCCCTCTCCAGAACCAGTGGAAGAAGGCATCCACTCACCCTATCCTTGGCAGGATGAAGCACACTGGGCACCAAGCCCTCTCCAGAGCCAGTGGAAGAAGGCATCCACCCACCCTATCGTTTGCAGGATGAAGAACACTGGACACAAAGCCCCCTTCAGAACCAGTGGAAAACCGGCACACACTAGAGAGACTGTGGCTTTGCACTCCCCAGAACCAAGCAGTGGGCAAACCACCCACTTGAGAGACTTGAGAGACTGAGGCTTTGCACTCCCTAGGACTAAGCAGTGGGAAAACCACCCACTTGAGATACTGTGGCCTTGCACTCCCAACGACCAAGCAGTGGGCAAACCACCCACTTGAGA
The DNA here is from genome assembly GCF_031143425.1 of Pleurodeles waltl. NCBI lineage: Eukaryota > Metazoa > Chordata > Amphibia > Caudata > Salamandridae > Pleurodeles > Pleurodeles waltl. The sequence goes on from NC_090440.1 coordinate 1,016,601,846, forward strand.
GACTGTGGCTTTGCACTCCCAAGGACCAAGCAGTGGGCAAACCACCCACTTGAGAGACTGTGGCCTTGCACTCCCCAGGACCAAGCAGTGGGCAAACCACCCACTTGAGAGACTTGAGAGGCTGTGGCTTTGCACTCCCCAGGACCAAGCAGTGAGCAAGCCACCCACTTGAGAGACTTGAGAGACTGTGGCTTTGCACTCACCAGGACCAAGCAGTGGGCAAACCACCCACTTGAGAGACTTGGGAGACTGTGGCTTTAAACTCCCCAGGAGATCGCTGTGGGCATGGAGCCCCCTCCAGGAGCAGTGGCGTTGTACCATCTTCCAGCTGAGGTGCCCCCCCTCTTCCCCACCCCCCTGAGGTGCCATTGTGTTTTCGACCTTATGCCCCAGCAGTTTTCTCTCCATATTGAGGCAGGAGTCAAGTGTGGGCTTGGCCTATGTGTTTTGGCCCAGTGGGCCACGGACATTTTTAATGGACATGGTCTCACGTTTTGTACATATGGTTTATTTTGTAAATACTGTTTTTGAATTATTAATGTATTTTTAACTATTTCTAATGTAACACTCATTTGACTCCATTACTTTTGTCCTTGAGTTATTCCAGAGGGTTACGGGGTGTATATGTAATGTTGTTGCATGTGTTTGTGTGTATGGTGTTGGGGTGAGGGTGGGGGTGTTGCGTGTTGAGTGCTGCGTGTGTGTGTCACTTTCTTTTTCCTCCCCTATGTGCTAGGTTCAGTACTCAACGTGGTCGTCGTCGCCGCCGTTGGTACTCCTGGTATATGAGAAGAAACACCAACATGGGGAAGACCTGCAGCTCAAGCTCCATGTAGTCCTGGTTCTTCCTTGAGTGTCGAGAGGTGAGTGGTTTCCCTTCAAAGTACTGTTTCCGCCATGATTTGATGACGTTAGTACCGCCCCGGAAAAGCTGGCGGATGGGCGGGTTTTAATGGGGTGGGCTGTACATTGTCTTCTGCCTGGCTGTTGCAGTTACCGCTGCGGTGTTTGTTGTAACCGCCGTGGCAGTCGGAGTGTTAAAGTGGCTCTATGTGTTGGCAGTTTCCGCCGTGGTCATGATTCCATTTTTGTTACCACCGGTCTGTTGGCGGTATTACTGCCGCTTTAACACCGACCGCCAGGATTGTAATGAGGGCCTTAGTCAGAAACTGTGGGAGAAAAGTGGCATGAGCCAAGATGGGATTGTAATTTGTGGGCTGGATAGAACAGTATGGAGAAGATGGAAGGGTATGAATGACCACTGAGCAATGCACTTCTTCTTCTATCAATTAGTGTCAATGCTAGAGAGGCTGAGAACCAAACATAGGAGTCTGGATAAGTTATAAAAGTGATGGTATCTTAGGAAGTAAGTAAGCAATATCCTAATGGCAGCAATTATCATTGAAAAAAATGTTTACCGCTTGTCCCAGCAGCCACTTCTATCCCCCCAACAGGATGGTCCGCACTCTTATCAGCAGCAGCAGCAGCTTGAAGTACTTGAGGACCAAAACAAAAATATAAAATGTTTATTTAGAAATTCAGTATCAACCACAGTATTTTTTACACATTAAAAAACAAAACTTAAAATACTAACATGAAGTTATAACTATGCAAAATATCACTCTGAAAGGTTTCCTTGACATTTAAAAAATGAAAAAGTAAACAATTGAATGTTATAAAAATAATAATGGAGTGTAATGGCTAAAAAATAATTTGAAAACTGATGCTTCAAGGAGGGGACGGGAAAGGAAAAGACAGGTGGTTTTGGTATTGTGCCAAGCTGCTCTTTCATAACATCATGAGACCTTGCATGAGAGCAAGGCTTCTCAAAGTCAGCATTATGAGGGTTAGCTCTGAAATGATCCATGTAAAGCATCCATGACCACTTAAATTTCACAACTATTGACTGCTTGTTCAAAAAACCCTCTTGCCAATATACATGTAGTGTGCCTGCAGTCCTTGCTGATCATTTTGCCAACAATTTTCCATTGATAGAAGATATGTAAAAAAGGGATGAGGGAAAGGTTAATGCCACAATAAAAAAAATCGAGAAAGGTTGCTACAGACAGGAGAAAATAAGCTTTCGAAACAGAAAGAATATAAAATAAAACACACAGAAGTATGTGGATTCATGCTGACAATAAAATCGATAATGGGAATGTAGGAGAGTGGTGTGTTAGGAAAGGGGAGTATTATGCAGTTAGGTTGGTTAAGCTTCACTATGCAATTTTCTCACTATACCCCAAACTGGGACTTTGGATTCACACTGATACATCGCTAGCTCAGCCCTGGTAGTGTGGCACAGAGCAGTCAGGCTTTACTAGGACATGTTTTAACCATTTCAGAGCACCAACATGGATGATAAGTAAAGACACTACTCAAAAAAAATTGAACACCAATTTATAAAAATAGTGCAGAATTATATATTAATTTAGATACCAAAATTAACACAATTGGATCAGTATAACCAGACATGGATTTTATAAGAAAAAATAAATCAGTGCAATTCACTACTGTCAAACTTTAGAGATATAGTAAATGGAGAAAACAGTCGGTCACTTGCTGATCAAGTCTAGTGGAAACCACTGGGTTTTAAGGTGATGCGGGTCCCAGGACTAGGCCACAACAGTCAGTTGACTATTACCTGGCTTGAACAGTGTGGGTGCAGAGTTGTTCTGGCTGTCCTTGCTGCTGCAACAGGAGCTGCAGGGATACTGCTTTTTCACTTAGACAGTGCTGGTGAGGAAATGGATGCAAAACTTAACAATGAAGCCGCTGAGGAGGATGGTTGAAGGGGCTGTGGGGTTCCCTTGAGGTGTCGCATCAAAAAAAGTTAGTGGTACCTGGACTGGCTACCAACAAGCCTTGGCAACGGAAAACACAGTGTACAGTTACTTTGTTCATCTTGGTGACTGAGGAAAAACAGTAGCCACCTGAAACCTGATGGATATCAGGACTACGTTTCCCACAGTGCACTAGATAATTTACTTTTGGGCCATTCCCTTGGCTGGCCGGATTAAAAGTGATTCTTGGTTCTGGAGGAGTGCTTTGCCTGCGGGCTGCAGGGGACTATTACCTTTAGTGCCAGGGTGTTCTGGAGTTACCTTGGGTGTCCAGAGAAGTTCCCCTTGCTTTTGGAACAGGGTGGCTGTGTCCTTTTTTTGGGGGCCAGCCTGCTTGCATATCAGAAGTGGTTTGTGTTTTGAAGTTCACCACTTTGATGCAGCACTTCACTAGCTACCCTGACAAGAAGGGAAATTACACCCTTTGTTTCTGACTCCTGGGAGTGTTCACAGCTCTTGGCAGGTGGTCCAATTCCTCTCTTTGTGGAGGCAGCTGCAGGCTGCAAGCTAGGGCACTGGAAAGGCTGGGGCAACCAGGTGGGCAACCTCTAAGGCAGCCAGCTGGGTGCAAGTCACATTAAATGTGACTTTGTATTAATGAGACAAGGCACTTGATACCAAACATGACATACTTCATGATGGTCATAATGGAGTTGGTGACCTCAGGATCCCCAGGTGCCAGCTCATGATAGCCTAAAGACCCAGGTCACTTCTAGTAGCCCGTAAAGGAAAGAAGTTACTATAGGGACATAAAAGTTTACACCTATATGTCCACACTTTTAATATAATGCACCCTGCTTTCTAGGCTCAGGGTTCCTGCCTTAGGGGTGATTGACATATAGTAATGATAGTGCTTTGACCTTGCCTACATGGTGAGGGCAAAGCCGAGTTGGACCAGTTTGCACTGCTCCTGCAGTCTGCAATGACAGGCCTGCTGTGATCTGTTTACTTGGGTCACTCAGGGTAGCACAATCAGTGATTCAGGCCCTGGAGACCCCTTGAACTCCCATGCCCCAGGTGCCAGAGGTACCTTTTATTAGGGACATATAAGGGTGTTAATGTCCTTGCAAATTGGGGATAACAATTCATACATATCATATTTTGAGAGAAAGCACTGGTGCAGGGGCCTGGTTATCAGGTTCCAGTGCATTTTCAGAGCCAACCATCAGCATTGGGGCAACAAGTGTTGAGGAGGCCATATAAAAATGACACTTTCCTACAGGAAAAAATGGAAACTACAGCAGGTCATATTGCACACTAGTTATTAAAAGTAAAAAATAACAAACATGACATACCAGCACTGGCAGGAATGACTGGCATTGAGGCTATTATGTCATAGTCACCCTGGTACATGGAGATCTTCTTCCCCTTTTGTTTCTCCTTTTCATGAAAGGAGGAATGATACATAGGAAACTGATTAGAACTTTGTAGTACTCTCTATGAAAAGGACATTTCACAGGCAAGCAAATCTTTTGCCTGACCAACCAATCATTTTCCTCACTTCATGTGCATTTTGAAAATATAATAGTTTCTTACAAATTATATTGCTCCTCCACTCTGAAAGTGATGGTCAAAGTCAGTCTCCCTTCCTGTACTGTATCTCACAGAGACTGTGCTAATGACAGAGTCACAGAAGTCATAGAGGAATGCCAACACCTTTGATATCAGACTATTCTCCTGACATCCCGCTTATCAGCCTAAGCATATTTGACCCACAGTGGGGCACAATCCAGTCAGCATGGTTCCCTTGATGTCCAATCTGCTTCCTTTCCAATATTTCAGCCCTGCACCTTCCCTGTCAGGCTACCAACATGCGTCACTGCTCGCTGGATAGCATACATACTACTCAAAGTGTATAAAGAAGCCCTAACATATTACATACCTTCTGCTTTGAAACAAAGACAGTGAGTGCAAGGACTGTGGTGCCAAATGTGCATTTATTAATCTGAGTGGTATCTATGTTACAGCTCTAAAATGAGCCCTGCTCACTAAAAAGACATTTCCACTCACATAATTGAATCTATGTTTTGCACCAATGGGCACATGTGTGTCCACATTCTTTGTTGCAAAAGAAAGGGCACATAAATTGAGGACATAAGTTATAATCTTTCTGTCCTTCCAACAAAACTACGTATAACCATCAGTCTCCTTTTAGGGCCATCGCTACCATCAACAGGTATGCCTCTTGACTTTCAGTGTGGTGGCTGCAGAAGGCTCCCTTTATACATTCCTCCATTGGGCCCATTTTAAACTCTCAATAGGGTAAGATTAGAAGTGAACATGACTTTGATATCACCTCACTTGAGTGGCACATTGTAGGTGCTCAATTATTTATGAATTACTATATCACATCTATTTGCAGTGTTGAATTGCAATGATGGGTATGATTGTCTTTGGAGCACATAATCTCTGGCACAGCAGCAGCATTTGAGTACTTATGATCCTCTGTGTTCCTTAATCAACTATTTTTGTGTGTGTGTCATGTTTTGTGATTTATATTTTTACAGATTCCTAAACAGAGATTACTTGATCTCCGACTTAAGTATAAAAATGATGCACATGAATGTATGTGTATGTATATACATTTAAAAGCATCACCCCCAAATAAGTTGGTTATAGAGAAAAGGCTGATTGAGCTGAATCTAATATTGAGATCCAGTTCTGAAGAAAGCTCTGGACCTCATATGAGGAACCAAAATGTCTGAAACATGTTTATTAGTAGGATGCAGGATGAATACCCTCACTGTTAATGTCTTTTAATAACCCCATGAAATCAAACAATAAAAATCAATATGGACTGTCAATAGGGATTTTTACCAGCTTGTGTTGGCTCGCAATGCCACTAGAAGGAGATATTCACATATCCACCCCAAGTACTCTCTAACATTTGGGATCCATCTACCTAAGAATGTTGGATGAATGTGAGATAGGTTGGTGGGTGAGGGTTTTTGTCCATTTTTTTATGAAACTCACCCCTCTTAATTGAAAAATATCCTTTCAAAACGTTATGATGTCCTTTGAGTAACCTCATGACTGGATTGCCCATTCTGGTCTTGAAGGAAGGACATATTTCTTGGATAGCCCACTGCTCTTGTTCTTCTTTATTGATTACAGGCATATGTATTTTAGTAATGTGAAGAAGAGCTTGCCTACAGGACATGGCCAAAATCCAACCTGTAGTAAGGCATTGCACTGCACCATCTGATTCTGCCCATTCACCTCTCAGCAAAGCCTTTTACTGTGCATACCCAGCAACACCCAACCTCAACGATCTATCGGCTACAGCTGTATACAACTGAGTTTTGGCCATGGGCCTGGTCGGAGTAGAGAACCCAACTGTGCTTTTTATTGTTTTTTATATTTGTTAATGTTTCTTATAATGAACACCTTTTTTTCTTTCTTTTTGTGTTTATCTTTGAGCTTTTATGCAAAACACGGTTTCAAACTACTTTGTGAACCTTTTTATGTGATGTTTGTTTACTCCTTTAAAGTAATTATGATATTTTTGAGGTTCTGATTCATAGCACCAAAAATGACATCTATGTGACAGAAGCAATCTTTTCCTCCTTTGCAGCTTGGAGGACTTCTGGTGGTATTAATTCTTCCTTACTTTACTTCTGTCACTGTTTTTGTTTTGGAATTCCAATTGATCATATCACTTATACCAAGTCAGTAAATCCTAGGACGTCTAAGGTGGAGGATTTTGGTTACATAAAAAGTATCTTTCCTTTCAGGAATTAACATTCGTTCCCCTTAGGGGAGTGTGAATAATTACCATACTACCAATTCATGTTCAGAATGAACAGCACCAGCAGACCTTCAAGTTTTTGTCACTTTCAAGCACATAATCTTCTTTATGTAATGCAGAAGATGAATGAACTTGATGTGATCCTCCTGCTTGATAGCTGTACCCTTGTTGTTGTCCATTCAATTTAGGGACTGAATAAGCTTGCCCCTTTTAGTCTCCTGGGTGAAAGTCAAAATGGACTCCTTCAAGGGGTGAGATGTGCTCCCCATACGGCTGTAAAATGTTTTTTTTCAGACAGTGTGGAGTTTTTATCCAATAAGGTGCTCTTTTTCTTTTTTTCAATTACCAGGTTTGAAAAACCCATGTGGCTTCAATACAAAGAATACTTTGGCACCCCTACTCTTTGTCTAGGTTAGCAACTCTCACAGGATCAACGAGCCTGAACCTCCTTTCCAGGTGTTTTAAATCCAAAAATGAGTACCAAAAACCCATATTTTTCTAAAAGTTGCATTTGAGAATAAAAAAATTATTTTTATTGTTTAAAGAAAGGGGTTTACTAAAATGAACCAAAAACTCACACGACTACTGGAATATTGAAAAACTTTCTTCAAATTTAAAGAGTTTTTTAGTAGCCTTACTGGGAACCAGGGTGTGACATCTCTACTTATACCCATTTTCCTGCCATCGTGAAGGATCTGCAAATTCTTACAGACCGTTGGAGGAGTTAAGTGTTTGCTGAGACTGTATTGCTCCGCATTCAAACTGTTCCTTACTTTCTTACAGAGATCATCATTACAATCCTTACATAGAAGAGATCTGCAGCAGTGACAACTTTATTTTGTTTGTTGTGCTTTTCTTGTTTTGGGGAAAATGTTTTGATCCTTTTCAATGACTTTTGGACATGAAGGTGAGGAGAACAGGAATCCACAGAAAGAATGACATGAAGAAACTGGGAGTTATTCACACAGAGGTTTCCAAATCACCACCAGAATCCAAAATGTTGAATTCTTTTTCCATTCCAGCTGGCAAAAAACTATTGACCTCACTTTTACTTTATGCCCGAAGCAGCTAAGAGTAGACAATTAAGGTAAATATATCTTTGGAACATGATCCATGCAAATGCATCGTAATTCTTGACATGAACAATAACTGTTGACATAGGATCATCAGTATTAAGCGCATCACCTTACCAAGAAACATTTAAGCTATTACTATTACTATGATCACAACATATCAAAAGGTAAACTAACTAATGCAAAATGTTGCATTAAAAAAAAATTGATTTTATTTATGCTGATGTCGCAACAATATACTAGGTTTACAGGTTAGTATACACAATCAACTTAGGTTAAATATCCATCCTTGCAGAACACCTACTCATTCCTATTTTCACTAGCTTCATATTTGTACTTTCATATGTTACAGTTTTAACCTTGCCTATTTTCAGTCCAACTACCTCATATACAACTAGTCTATTTTCCACCCCTACTGATTTAGCTTCTAGAGTTACAGAGTTTCTTCCCTCCTCATGACCTTTACTGGTCCCGAATAATATGACATTAGCTTGAAAGCTGATTTGAACCTTTTTTTAATTAAGACAACATGACGACTTCCACATTCAATCTATTAGCATTCCACTTAATGTCATACATCACTTTGTACTCATCCCACTTCTTCATGATTTGTTCTATTACTTTTTGTATCACAACATTACTTGTCATGCCACCATCATCAAATGGTATTCTCATTTTGGTTTCCAACCTCTTTAGGGCTCATACAAATTATGCCCATTGGGCAAATGTTCATTTGCTTTGTTTGACCACATCATCCCACTTACTATGTTCATTCAATGGAGCTGTCTGAATCCTGTTATACACTATGGGGGTCATTCTGACCTCGGCGGTAAAAGGCGCCTACCGCCGGTCAGAAATCCTCCATAATCCCGCCGCGGTCGCGGAAACCCGCCACGGTCATTCTGACCCGCAGAAGGCAAACCTCCGAAAATCCGACCGCCACAGCAGACCGCCAGACCAGCGGTCGGCGGAAAGGTGGAGGTGACCAAACCTCCACCGCCACGCCAACAGAAATACGCCCATCCCATTACGACCCACGAATCCACGCGGCGGTCATTCAAACGCGGTATTCCATTGGCGGGACACACCGGCGCGGTCAGAATACCCACCAACGAACAAAACTCACCCACATTGGACGATTTGAATCCCACACACCTGATACACATACACACACCACTCCCACACACACAATACAATATAAAACACCCACCCACATCACCCACAAACCCCTACGCTTACAAAATCGTAAAGAAGGCAAGAGAGAGACACCAGCATCCAAAACATAACAGCCACAGCCACTCAACACCATCACCCACACACTATCCACACACAAAACAACACACACCACCACACTCAACTCACTTAAATACACATACTCCACCCCACACATCATACACACCACCCCATGGCACCCCAAAGACAACCCCGCTTCACAGACGAAGAACTCAGGGTTATGGTGGAGGAAATCGTTCGTGTAGAGCCCCAGCTGTTCGGCACACAGGTCCAATACACCAGCATTGCCCGGAGGACGGAGCTATGGCAGAGGATTGTCGACAGGGTGAACGCAGTGGGACAGCACCCCAGAAATCGGGAAGACATCAGGAAGCGATGGAACGACCTACGGGGGAAGGTGCGTTCCATGGTATCCAGGCACAACATCGCCGTGCAGAAGACTGGCGGAGGACCCCCACCTCATCCCCCACAATTCACATCATGGGAGGAGGAAGTCTTGAACATCCTGCATCCTGACGGCCTCGCAGGAGTCGGCGGAGGAATGGATACTGGTAAGTTGAAGCTTCAATACTGCTTCCCCCCCACCTGCATGCCAAATCAGACCCCAACCCTCACCCCCATCCTCGAACCCCACCCTCACCCCCACCCCCATCCTCACCCCCACCCTCACCCCCACCACCATCCTCACCCCCACCCTCACCCCCACCACCATCCTCACCCCCACCACCATCCTCACCCCCACCCCCAGCACACCTATTCCCCGCCAATGTCTCACCATCACAACCCACACATCCCAAAACCTAGGCCTGCATGCGTCCACTAAGCATGGACACCCATCACCAAAGCATGCCCAATGCATATACACATCCCCCCCACAAGCCACCCTCACCAAAGCCCCCACACACGAATGCCAGCACTTGGGGACACGGGAACCCACAGATACACCCATATGCCACACATTGAAACTATAACCATACCTCTATACCCCTGCAGGACCCGACCGTCAACACACCGCGGCGGAGGGGCCAGAATTATCCACACCCCCCACCCAAGAGGCCGTCAGCGATGACAGCAGCTCTGTCGATCTGGACAACGATGACCAGCCCGGACCATCGGGGACCTCTGGACAGTCGGTTCCCCTCACACAGGCACAGGCCACTATAGACCCTAACCCCTCTGGGAACACCAGCACAGCTCCCACCCAGCGGGCCCATGCCTCTGTCTCCAGGGCGCGTCAATCTGCGGTGTGTCTACCACTACAGGGCACCCAGGATAACCCACCACCCCAACAACAACAGGGACCTGGGGGCAGTGGTAGTGGGCACACCGGCCAGGGGGCAGAGGCCCAGGGAAACAGGGCAACTCGGCAGGCAGCTGTGCGACAGGGGGGGGAGGAGATGCCCAGGGAACCCACTCTCCACGAGGTCCTCACCACCATCATGGGAGCATACAACCGCTCCCAGGAGACGATGGCGACGGTACTGGCCCGGTTCCAGGAGATCCAGGTGCTGCAGGAGGAACACTATCGGGGGTACAGGGAGGACATCCGAGCCATCAACACCACCCTGGTTACCATGGTAGGGCTGCTGCAGGACCTCGTAAACAGCAGGGCGGACACTGAACAACACCCAAGGGCCCCTGCCACTAGCCGGGACCAAGAACAGCCATCCACCTCCGCCGGCGCTAGTGGACAGGAGGCCCCCGCACAGCAGCAGCCCACCAGACCCCCACCTCCTGCAGGAGAAGAACCACCCCGCAAGAGGGCCCTGAGATCTCGCAAGACAGAGTAGGATGTCAAGACCCCCGCCAGCAATGGATACCACCTGATGTCATCCCACTGTCCCACATTGTCACCCTGTCCATCCTCGAACTGCCCATGCTCCATCTCTCCACAGGCCTCTGGACAATGCACCTGTGTGACTGTTACTCTGGACTCTGCCATGGACATTCCTTCACCATAGCCCCCACCCACTTGAAACCACCCATCCCATTTTGAGCACTTCAATAAACACCTATTTTGCACCAAAATATCAGGAGTCTGGCTGTGATTTCAATAGATTGTAATTGACATGACAGTGCAAATATGTCCTTGTACATGGTGAAGTCAACAAACAGCTGCCACAAAGCTGTAGTCCATGGGGAAACGAAGCACAGGACTCGTAGTGGGGACCCCAGATCTGAAATAGGGAGGGAAAAGCCAAAACTCAGTCATCATACACTGGGGCAAATAGACAGGCAGCAGAGATGCTGCAGAGTAGTTAACTTTTACTAAATTATCTTTGAAATGTTACCTGTGTCCTATTGGAAGTACTGTTCAATGATTCTGTCCCTGTTGTCTGTTTCAGCCCCGTCGTCTTCCTCCTCGTCACTCTCCTCAGGTTCCACCGCTGCCACAACACCACCGTCTCGACCATCCTCCTGCAGGAAAGGCACCTGGCGGCGCAAAGCCAGGTTGTGAAGCATGCAGCAGGCCACGATGATGTGACACACCTTCTTAGGTGAGTACATTAGGGATCCACCGGTCATATGCAGGCAGCGAAACCTGGCCTTTAGGAGGCCAAAGGTGCGTTCGATCACCCTCCTAGTACGCCCATGGGCCTCATTGTACCGTTCCTCTGCCCTGGTCCGGGGATTCCTTACTGGGGTCAGTAGCCACGACAGGTTGGGGTACCCAGAGTCCCCCACTAGCCATACACGGTGTCTCTGTAGCTGTTCCATCACGTAAGGGATGCTGCTATTCCGCATGATGTAGGCGTCATGCACTGACCCTGGGAATTTGGCATTTACATGCGAGATGTACTGGTCAGCCAAACAGACCACCTGGATGTTCATTGAATGGTAACTTTTTCTGTTCCTGTACACCTGCTCCCTGTCTCTTGGGGGAACCAAAGCCACATGGGTCCCATCAATGGCACCAATTACGTTGGGAATATGTCCAAGGGCGTAGAAATCACCCTTCACTGTAGCCAGTTCGCCCACCTCAGGGAAAATGATGTAGTTCCTCACGGATTTCATCAGGGCAGACAACACTCTGGATAACACCTTTGAAAACATGGGCTGAGACATCCCAGAAGCAATTCCCACGGTTGTCTGAAATGACCCACTTGCCAAGAAATGGAGTACTGACATGACCTGCACCAGAGGGGGAATCCCTGTGGGTTGGCGGATGGGGGACATCAGGTCGGGCTCCAGCCGGGCACACAGTTCATGGATAGTGGCACGGTTAAGACGGTAGGTCAGGATAATGTGGCGTTCTTCCATTGTCGACAGGTCCACCAGCGGTCGGTACACGGGAGGATTCATCCGTCTCCTCGCCCAACCCAGCGGACGGTGCCTAGGAAGGACAACATGGAGCACACAGTCAGGCAACCCACAGGTACGTACTCACAGCTAGCACAGTATACGATTCTCTATGCAGTGAATGGCGTGTATGAGTGGCTATGCAAGGCCTAGGCCTGTGTGACGCAGTTGAAATTGAGCCATGTGGGCCCTGGAAATGGCGGCTGCCTGACCTGTGAAGTGTGACAATGGGATGTGAGGTCAATGCGCTGGCGTGGCACACCGCGGCGGGCGGCGGGCCAAGACCGCGGCGCGAAGCCGCATTGGTTAACATTGAAGCCTATGGGTTTCAGGAGCCAATGGCGAAGGGCGCCGGCGGTGGCGGGACGCACCGCCGCGGTACGCACCGCCGCGGACGTGACCGCCATTTTCTATCTACTTATCCACTTGCGACTTGAACTTTCACAGGAGAGGACCTATACTGCAAGTGTTGCTGTGACCTCGGTCTGGAAGGGACAATGGCTGCTGCGACTGGGGAAAGGGCCCCTGCCTTCACTGGAGAGGAGTTGGAGAAACTTGTGGATGGGGTCCTCCCCCAGTATGCGCAACTCTACGGTCCTCCAGACCAACAAGTGAGTTTAATTCTATCTGGATTTGGGGCCACTGGCTGGCTTGGGGGCCTGGCGGGGATGGGGTGCATGTTGGGGCTGGCGGGGGGCCTGGCGGGGATGGGGTGCATGTTGGGGCTGGAGGGGGGCCTGGCGGGGATGGGGTGCATGTTGGGGCTGGCGGGGGGCCTGGCGGGGGGCCTGGCGGGGATGGGGGGCATGTTGGGCATGGCGGGGGGCCTGGCGGGGGGCCTGGCGGGGATGGGGTGCATGTTGGGCATGGCGGGGGGCCTGGCGGGGGCCTGGCGGGGATGGGGGGCATGTTGGGCATGGCGGGGGGCCTGGCGGGGGCCTGGCGGGGATGGGGGGCATGTTGGGCATGGCGGGGGGCCTGGCGGGGATGGGGGGCATGTTGGGCATGGCGGGGGGCCTGGCGGGGATGGGGGGCATGTTGGGCATGGCGGGGGGCCTGGCGGGGGGCCTGGCGGGGATGGGGGGCATGTTGGGCATGGCGGGGGGCCTGGCGGGGGGCCTGGCGGGGATGGGGGGCATGTTGGGCATGGCGGGGGGCCTGGCGGGGGGCCTGGCGGGGATGGGGGGCGTTGGGCCACTGGAAAGGAAAATGCTGAGTAACTTGAACGTGGTATTTCTCCCTCCCTGTACGTGTCACATAGGTCCGCGCCCATGAGAAGATTGGGATTTGGCGTGCCATCGCCAAGGAAGTCCGGGGCCTGGGGGTCCACCATCGACGGGGCACCCACTGCCGCAAGAGGTGGGAGGACATCCGCCGCGGGACCAAGAAGACCGCCGAGTCTCTGCTGGGGATGGCCTCCCAACGTAGGCGGGGTGCCTGCCGTCAACTGAGCCCCCTGATGTTCCGGATCCTGGCGGTGGCCTACCCTGATTTGGATGGGCGCGTGAGGGCAGCACAGCAGACACAAGGGGGTGAGTAGAAGCATCATCTACTCTGTTGTCGTGCAGTGGAGGTGTCTGGGTGGGGGAGGAGGGCTGTGGGTCCCCCTAGGCCAGGGCGATATCTGTAGGCTGGGCACCCCCGTAAGCCCCTGTGTCCCCAGCCACCACCCTCAGTAGTGTGTCAGTACAGCCATCCCTGGGCCGTGTCATCCATGGGTGCAGTTGACAACTCTAGGCGTGTAGGGCATGTTCCACGGAATGCGTAGCGGACCCCAAGTGCGCAACTTAGTGCAGGGGGCATCTGTGTCTGTCATGTCCGCTAACTGTACCGGAGATCCATGTACTCAATATCCCTTTATTTCTCTCTCCCCCCCCCTTTTTGTTTGTCTTTCTGTGCTTGTGTGCATCAGCATCATCAGGCGGAGGAGAAGTGGCATCGGGGCAGGAGGGAGCTGCATCTCACATGGCCCAGGAGGGCCATGCCACAGAGTCAGACTGGACCAGTGAGACGGAGGGCGAGGGGAGCTCCACGACGGCGACGACTGGAGCCTGCAGCGACACGGACACGTCCTCGGAAGGGGGCTCCCTTGCGGGGGTGGCACCATCCGTGCCCCCCGCCATTACAGGTACAGCCGCCACCCAGCGCACCATCTCCGCCCTCCCAGCAGCCCCTCCGCGTTCGCCCCGTGCCCGCTCTGCCAGGAAGCCGGGCATCTCCTTCGCCCCAGGCACCTCAGGCCCTGCCCCTGTTACCCCCGCTGCCCTCAGTGAGGAGGTCATTGACCTCCTCCGAACGCTCATTGTTGGGCAGACTACCCTTTTGAATGCCATCCAGGGGGTGGAGAGGGAGGTTCATCGCAGCAATGCGTACCTGGAGGGCATTCATTCGGGTCAGGCTGCCCATCAGCGATCGTTCCAGGCTCTGGCCTCAGCACTGACGGCAGCCATTGTCCCTGTCTCCTGCCTGCCTCTACTAACTCCCTCCTCCCAGTCTCCTGTTCCTCTGCCTGTCCCACCCACACCATCAGACCAGCCTGCACACACCTCAACACCCAAGAGAAGCTCATCCAAACATAAGCACCACAGATCACCCAGACATTCACACACGCAACATTCCGATGCAGACATGCCAACAGTCACTACCACCTCTGTGACCCCCACCTCCTCGTCTCCCTCCTCCCTCCCTGTGACGTCTACACTCACACCTCCATTCACCTCACCATCAGCCAGTGTTTCCATCACCAGCACACCCTCCACTCCAGTCCGCACACGTGCAGTCACCATCCCCACTGCCATTTACACGTCCCCTGTGTCCTCTCCCACTGTGTCTGTCACCCCCTCTTCCACACCACACAAACGCAGCCACCCACCCACCCAACAGCCATCCACCTCACGACAGCCTATCCCTCCTGCACCTGCACCCAAAGACAGCAAACGTGACTCACCTACAACCACATCCTCTCCCTCCACTCCCATTCCCACTGTACCTACCACTCTCCATTGTCCCAAGAAGCTCTTCCTCGCCACTACTAACTTCTTTCCTGACCCTGAGCCCCCCCCTCCTTCTCGTCGGGGTAAGAAGAGCACCTCAGCCACCACCAGCCCTGCAGCCCCCTTGACAAGGGTGCAGGGGTATTGGAGCCCGCCAGCCCGCAGTTCTGGATCTTCACCAGCAGCAAGGGGACAGCCAGCCCACCCCCTGGGAAGAGGAGCAGAAGGCGGAAGGGGCGCCGCAGGAGCCCGCCTTCTACATCCCCCCCGGACACCACCCAGAGACAGTCACCAGCCACAGCTCCAAAGGGAGGCAAGGGCCACAGGCCGACGACTAAGGAGGGCAAGGGCAGCAAGTTGGAGAGGTCAGGCAGCAGGCCTGCTGCCCAGGAGGAGCCCACAACCCCCATAGCCGCTGCCCCGGGAGAGCCCACCACCCCCATAGCCGCTGCCCAGGGAGGACCCAGCCCAGCTGGCCAGGAGGGCCCCACCACCCACAGCCCAGGTGGGCAGTGAAGGAGCACCATCCCCGCTGCCCAGGAGGGCACCACCAGGCAATTAGCAGTTGGCCATAGACCGTCCGCCGTCTCAAGAACCGCTGAACTGGGCCCCGCCGTCTCAAGAACCGCTGAACTGGGCCCCGCCGTCTCAAGAACCGCTGAACTGGGCCCCGCCGTCTCAAGAACCGCTGAACTGGGCCCCGCCGTCTCAAGAACCGCTGAACTGGGCCCCGCCGTCTCAAGAACCGCTGAACTGGGCCCCGCCGTCTCAAGAACCGCTGAACTGGGCCCCGCCGTCTCAAGAACCGCTGAACTGGGCCCTTCAAGGCAAGAACCGCTGAACTGGGCCCCGCCGTCTCAAGAACCGCTGGACTGGGCCCTTCAAGGCAAGAACCGCTGAACTGGGCCCCGCCGTCTCAAGAACCGCTGAACTGGGCCCTTCAAGGCAAGAACCGCTGAACTGGGCCCCGCCGTCTCAAGAACCGCTGAACTGGGCCCTTCAAGGCAAGAACCGCTGAACTGGGCCCCGCCGTCTCAAGAACCGCTGAACTGGGCCCTTCAAGGCAAGAACCGCTGAACTGGGCCCCGCCGTCTCAAGAACCGCTGAACTGGGCCCTTCAAGGCAAGAACCGCTGAACTGGGCCCCGCCGTCTCAAGAACCGCTGAACTGGGCCCTTCAAGGCAAGAACCGCTGAACTGGGCCCTTCAAGGCAAGAACCGCTGAACTGGGCCCCGCCGTCTCAAGAACCGCTGAACTGGGCCCTTCAAGGCAAGAACCGCTGAACTGGGCCCCGCCGTCTCAAGAACCGCTGGACTGGGCCCTTCAAGGCAAGAACCGCTGAACTGGGCCCCGCCGTCTCAAGAACCGCTGAACTGGGCCCTTCAAGGCAAGAACCGCTGAACTGGGCCCCGCCGTCTCAAGAACCGCTGAACTGGGCCCTTCAAGGCAAGAACCGCTGAACTGGGCCCCGCCGTCTCAAGAACCGCTGAACTGGGCCCTTCAAGGCAAGAACCGCTGAACTGGGCCCTTCAAGGCAAGAACCGCTGAACTGGGCCCCGCCGTCTCAAGAACCGCTGAACTGGGCCCTTCAAGGCAAGAACCGCTGAACTGGGCCCCGCCGTCTCAAGAACCGCTGAACTGGGCCCTTCAAGGCAAGAACCGCTGAACTGGGCCCCGCCGTCTCAAGAACCGCTGAACTGGGCCCTTCAAGGCAAGAACCGCTGAACTGGGCCCCGCCGTCTCAAGAACCGCTGGACTGGGCCCTTCAAGGCAAGAACCGCTGAACTGGGCCCGCCGTCTCAAGAACCGCTGAACTGGGCCCTTCAAGGCAAGAACCGCTGAACTGGGCCCCGCCGTCTCAAGAACCGCTGAACTGGGCCCTTCAAGGCAAGAACCGCTGAACTGGGCCCCGCCGTCTCAAGAACCGCTGAACTGGGCCCTTCAAGGCAAGAACCGCTGAACTGGGCCCTTCAAGGCAAGAACCGCTGAACTGGGCCCCGCCGTCTCAAGAACCGCTGAACTGGGCCCTTCAAGGCAAGAACCGCTGAACTGGGCCCCGCCGTCTCAAGAACCGCTGAACTGGGCCCCGCCGTCTCAAGAACCGCTGAACTGGGCCCCGCCGTCTCAAGAACCGCTGAACTGGGCCCCGCCGTCTCAAGAACCGCTGAACTGGGCCCTTCAAGGCAAGAACCGCTGAACTGGGCCCCGCCGTCTCAAGAACCGCTGGACTGGGCCCTTCAAGGCAAGAACCGCTGAACTGGGCCCCGCCGTCTCAAGAACCACTGAACTGGGCCCCGCCGTCTCAAGAACCGCTGAACTGGGCCCCGCCGTCTCAAGAACCGCTGAACTGGGCCCTTCAAGGCAAGAACCGCTGAACTGGGCCCCGCCGTCTCAAGAACCGCTGAACTGGGCCCCGCCGTCTCAAGAACCGCTGAACTGGGCCCCGCCGTCTCAAGAACCGCTGAACTGGGCCCCGCCGTCTCAAGAACCGCTGAACTGGGCCCTTCAAGGCAAGAACCGCTGAACTGGGCCCTTCAAGGCAAGAACCGCTGAACTGGGCCCCGCCGTCTCAAGAACCGCTGGACTGGGCCCTTCAAGGCAAGAACCGCTGAACTGGGCCCGCCGTCTCAAGAACCGCTGAACTGGGCCCTTCAAGGCAAGAACCGCTGAACTGGGCCCCGCCGTCTCAAGAACCGCTGAACTGGGCCCTTCAAGGCAAGAACCGCTGAACTGGGCCCCGCCGTCTCAAGAACCGCTGAACTGGGCCCTTCAAGGCAAGAACCGCTGAACTGGGCCCTTCAAGGCAAGAACCGCTGAACTGGGCCCCGCCGTCTCAAGAACCGCTGAACTGGGCCCTTCAAGGCAAGAACCGCTGAACTGGGCCCCGCCGTCTCAAGAACCGCTGAACTGGGCCCTTCAAGGCAAGAACCGCTGGCCCTTTGGCAGACGTGGCAGGGCAGGATCTATCTCGGGCAGGGCTGCAGGATGTCCTCTGGCCAACTTGCCTCCTCCAGTGGCAGTGGGGTCTGTTATGGACTGTTTGGACTGTGGCTTTGCTCTCCCCAGGATGGCCCAGTGGGCAGGCCACCCACTGTATGGACTGTATGGACTGTGGCTTTGCTCTCCCCAGGATGGCCCAGTGGGCAGGCCACCCACTGTATGGACTGTATGGACTGTGGCTTTGCTCTCCCCAGGATGGCCCAGTGGGCAGGCCACCCACTGTATGGACTGTTTGGACTGTGGCTTTGCTCTCCCCAGGATGGCCCAGTGGGCAGGCCACCCACTGTATGGACTGTATGGACTGTGGCTTTGCTCTCCCCAGGATGGCCCAGTGGTCATGGAGTCCCCTCGTGGATCTGGCGTCGTGTACTCAAGTGGCTGAGGTGCCCCCCCTTCCCTTCCCCCTGAGGTGCCTGTCCTATTTTCTTTCTGATGCCCCTGCAGTGTTCTCTCCGTGGAGTTCTTGTCGTGGGACTGGGCCTTGCCCCTTTGCACAGGACCCCTGTGATCCACGGACAGTGGTTGGACTACATTTAGTAGCTGTATATATTTTGTACATAGTTTATTTCAATATATCTGGCCGTTTATGATCTCTTCTTTTGGTCTTTGCATTATTTCGGAGGGGGGTGGTTTGTGGGTTGTGACAGTGATCTGTGGGAATGCATTGATGTGTGTGTTGTAGTGGGTGTGGGTGGGTGGGTGTGTGCCGGTAATCTTTTCCCTCCCCTGTGTCGTAGGTGCAGTACTCACCGATGTCTTCCGCGCCGCCGGGCGTGCTCCTGGTATATGAGGAGGAATAGGAGTGCGGGGATGACCTGTAACTCTGGCTCCATACTGCCGGAATCTCCCGTGGAGTGCGTAGAGGTGAGCGTTTTCCCGTTCGTAGTCTGTTTCCGCCGTGTTCTTATCGGCGGTGCTCCCGCCCCGGAAAAGGTGGCAGATTGGTGGGTCGTAATAGGGTGGGCGGTACTTTGTCTGCCGCCGGGCTGTTGGCGGGAACCGCCGCGCTGTTTGTTTGTACCGCTGTGGCGGTCGGAGTGTTAAGTTGGCGGGCTGTGTTGGCGGTTCCCGCCAGGGTCAGAATGCCATTTTTAATACCGCCGGTCTGTTCGCGGTCCGACCGCCGCCTCTCCGCCGACCGCCAGGGTCAGAATGAGGGCCTATGTTTATTTTCTCAATAATGAATTTACCCTTTGTACCATGCTGTTTTGTTTATAATATTTCTTTTCTTTAGATAATGTCTGTTTCTTCTGGACAAAAGGTAACACAATTCTCTGAAACCAAGGTTAACTTACCCTCAAGAAAATGCCTAGAAGATACTTAATAATTCTTTGAATGGTAACATTGGCAACACATTTAACTTTAACCCATTTTGTTTAATAATCCAGTAATATCAAACCTATTCTGGTACTCAGAGTATTAAGGGGGTTATTCTAACTTTGGAGGAGGTGTTAATCCGTCCCAAAAGTGACGGAAAAGTGACGGATTTACCACCAGACGTATTACGAGTCCATTATATCCTATGGAACTCGTAATACGGCTGGTGGTATATCCGTCACTTTACCGTCACTTTTGGGACAGATTAACACTCCTCCAAAGTTAGAATAACCCCCTAAGTGTTATCATGATGTCTTCATTTATTTTCGCTGATAGGCTCATTGGCATTTCGACAGACATTAACCCCATCGCTGCCAGGCCTTTTCCCTCTCCTGTGCCAGGCCTTTTTTTGCCTATTTGGAATAGTTCTCGCTTAGGCCCTCATAACTTTTTGTCCACATAAGCTACCCACGCCAAATTTGCGTCCTTTTTTCCCAACATCCTAGGGATTGTAGAGGTACCCAGACTTTGTGGGTTCCCCTGAAGGAGGCCAAGAAATTAGCCAAAATATAGTGAACATTTTGTTTTTTTGAAAAAAAGGGGAAAAAGGGCTGAAGAAGAAGGCTTGTGTTTTTTCCCCTGAAAATGGCATCAACAAAGGGTTTGTGGTGCTAAAATCAGCAGCTTCCCATCTTTCAGGAAAAGGCAGACTTGATTCAGAAAACTCAATTTTTTTGTAAACCAATTTTGGCATTTTACTGGGACATACCCCATTTTTACGATTTTTTTTGCTTTCAGTCTCCTTCCAGTCAGTGACAGAAATGGGTGTGAAACCAATGCTGGATCTCAGAAACCTAAACATTTCTGAAAAGTAGACAAAATTCTGAATTCAACAATGGATAATTTGCGTAGATCCTACAAGGGTTTCCTGCAGAAAATAACAACTGAAATAAAAAAATATTGAAGAGAAGTAAAAAAACAGACATTTTTCTCTACGTTTTACTCTGTAACTTTTTCCTTCAATGTCAGATTTCTGAAAGCAATATACTGTTACGTCCGCTGGACTCTTCTGGTTGCGGGGATATATAGGGCTTGTAGGTTCATCAAGAACCCTAGGCACCCAGTGCCAATAAATGAGCTGCACCTTGCAGTGGGTTTTCATTCTATACCGGGTATACAGCAATTCATTTGCTGAAATATAAAGAGTCAAAAATAGGTATCAAGAAAACCTTTGTATTTCCAAAATGGGCACAAGATAAGGTGTTGAGGAGCAGTGGTTATTTGCACATCTCTGAATTCTTGGGTGCCCATACTAGCATGTGTATTACAGGGCATTTCTCAAATAGATGTCTTTTTTACACACTGTCTTATATTTGGAAGGAAAAAATGTTGAGAAAGACAAGGGGCAATAACACTTGTTTTGCTATTCTATGTTTCCCCAAGTTTCCCGATAAAAATGGTACTTCACTTGCGTGGGTAGGCCTAATGCTCGTGACAGGAAACGCAACATGGACACATCCCATTTTTACTTTGAACTCTGTTGTGTTTTTTAGAAAGTGCCCAGCTGTAGACTTTGGCCTTTAGCTCAGCCAGCACCTAGGGAAACCTAACAAAGCTGCACATTTTTGAAAACTAAACACCTAGTTGACTTGTGGGGGTCTCACCAGGTTCTGTTACCCAGAATCCTTTGCAAACCTCAACATTTGGCAAAAAAACACCTTTTCCTCTCATTTTGGTGACAGAAAGTTCTGGAATCTGAGAGGAGCCACAAATTTCCTTCCACCCAGCGTTCCCCCAAGTCTCCCAATAAAAATGGTACCTCACTTGTGTGGGTAGGCCTAGCGCCCGCAACAGGAAATGCCCCAAAACACAATGTGGACAAATCACATTTTCCCAAAGAAAACAGAGCTGTTTTTTCAAAGTGCCTAACTGTGGATTTTGGCTTCTAGCTCAGCCGGCGCCTAGGGAATCCTACCAAACCTGCACATTTTTGAAAACTAGACACCTAGGGGAATCCAAGATGGGGTGACTTGTGGGGTTCTCACCAGAATCTGTTACCCAGAATCCTTTGCAAACCTCAAAAGTTGACCAAAAAACACCTTTTCCTCACATTTCAGTGACAGAAAGTTCTGGAATGTGAGATGAGCCACAAGTATCCTTCCACTTGTGTGGGTAGGCCTAGTGCTCGTGACAGGAAATGCCCCAAAACACTATCAAAATTATCTAACATAAAAATTACCTGTTTTTGCGGAGGAGGGCACCTGCATTTTTGGTCCTGGACTCAGCAGCCATCAAGGGAAACCTACCAAACCCAGGCATTTCTAAAAACTAGACACCAGAGGGAGTCCGTGGAGGTGTAACCTGCGTGGATCCTCAATGGTTTCTTACCCAGAATCCTTAGCAAACCTCCAATTTGGCTAAGAAAATCTATTTTTTTCCACATTTCTGTGTGGGATCACCACACCGGGACAAAGTTCCTACCACCCAACGTTCCCCTCAGGCTCCGGGTAAAAATGATACCTCACTTGTCTAGGTGGGCCAAGTGCCTGTGACAGGAAAGAGCCAAAAACATGTCAAAATTGAGGGGGAACCAAAAGGGCAGTTTGGAAAAAAGCATTTTTAGGCTGACTAGTGCAGCAGATTTTTTATCGGTATAGGTGAGACAATATTGGGTGGTAGAAATTTTTTGGATTCCTGCAGATTCCGGAAGGTTCCATCACAAAAATGCAGGGGAAATGTGTGATTTCCATCAAAGTTGGAGGTTTGCAGGGCATTGTGGGTAAGAAAATGGTGCGGGGTGCAGGTGAAGCACACCGCCCTGGAATCAACCAGATGTTTAGTTTTCAGATGTGTCTACTTCTTGTGGATTTTTCTACATGGCAGTGTCCCAAAATCAAAAAAGTGCAGCCCTCACCAATCCAAGTGGGACAATTTTGAGAGTTACCAGGCTCTCATGGCCCAAATGTGAAACCAAAACCCAAAATAATCAAATGTCCTCTTGCTTGCCATGTGGTAAGATGTCTTAGTGTGCAGGGGAGAGCTTAAAGACTGTTACCCCCTTCAGTTGGGGTGGGGGCATAACCAGGCCCACACTGGTTGGTAGCCACCACTCCACTATTTTATTTTTTATTCCCTGGCATCTAGTAGACAGGGTGTGGATTGGGATGACTGCCCAATCTGCCTACTGCTGGGCAGAACAACTTTGGCCCCATTTATTTGGGGTGGGGTTATGGCCATATCCCCACCCTCTTATTTTGAAAATAAAGTCTTCCTCGGTCTCTGGTGGGCTTTTTGCCCCCTTGGGGGCAGATGGACCTTCCAAAAATAGGCCAATCGGCCACCAAGGGGGGGAAGATATGGCCAACAGTAAGGTGCCCCCATGGGGAGCGACCCTTGCCCAAGGGGCTGCCCCCCAAACAAAACACACACACACACCAATCCCTGGTATACTAGTGGTTTCTGCCCCACCTTGGGGGCAGATTGGCCTGACAAAAATAGGCCGATCTGCCCCCAAGGGCCGCAGAAATGGTGTAAATACAATTTTCCCCCCAGGGGAGCGACCCTTGCCTAAGCGGTCGCTCCCCATACATAAAAACATAAAGTAAATTAAAATATATATATATCTCTGGTGTCTAGAGGTTTCTGTCCCAGCCTGGGGGCAGATATGGCCTAAAAATAATTTGGCCACCTGGGGAGCAGCCCTTGCCCAAGGGGCCCCTCCCCTTATGTGCAAGTATGATAAAAAAATATCCCTGGTGTCTAGCGGTTACTGCCCCCCTGGGGACAGATAATTAGGCCAATCTGCCCCTGGGGGGCAGAAATTGCCTAAAAATAATTTGGGCCCCAGGGAGCGACCCTTGCCTAAGGGGTCGCTCCCCACACATAAAAAAATAAAAATGAACAAAAAAAAATAGCCCTGGTGTCTAGTGGTCTTCTGCGCCTCCTGGGGGCAGATCGGCCTAATTATATCAGGCCAATCTGCCACCAGGGGGAGCAGAATTGGCCTAAAAATCATTTGGCCCCCTGGGGAGCGGCCCTTGCTCAAGGGGCCGCTCCCCTTATTGAAATGTACCAAAAACATAAAAAGTCTTTGGTGTCTAGTGGGCATTTCTGCTCTCCGATCACATAGGGATTGGACAGCAGAAATGCTGTGAGAGAAATGCAAGTAAAGGAAAGGTCTTTTCTTTCCTTTCTTGTCTCTCCAGCCTCACCTCCCGGTCAGAACAGAAATGCAAAAGCGCAATCCGAGGTGACCTCTGATGAGGTCAGTGCACGATTTGCGCGCTGACGTCATCAGACGTCACTGGGGGGTGGGTGGCGGTGGTGGAAGGGGAAGCGATTCCCCTTCCATCCCCAACTGAGGGGGGGGGGTGTGAGGGAGGCCCACAGGGGGAGTGCTATCCCAATGAGTTGGGTGCAGGACAAGCTGGTCCCGTCCCAGGCACCCGGCAACCGTGTGCCTGGATGAGACCAGCTTGCCTGGGGCATCATAGCGGTTAAAAAGGAAGGAATAAAAAGCTTGAAATGTGGTGGACAATAAGCAAAAACACGGTAGAAACATTATAGAACAAGTCTAAAAATGTCCAAAATGTCCAACAGAAATATTGAAAGTCATAGCCCCAAAAGCCCCAAAGAAATGTTGAGGTCCAAAATCAAACAGAAATCTGAAGTCAGTTCGCCTGAAGAAAGGTATCAGAGGTGCAATTTTAAGTTGATGGTAGAGGTGTGGACATTTTTTATTTATGTAATTACAAAAACTGCAGGCAATTTTAGACATAATTACACAAAATGTAAATCCATCATTTAGCACTATATTTTAGTACAAAATGTGTCCACATGGGATTTTTTTTTACAGAAGAAGCCATTTTCTCTAAAAACAAGTTTAAAAAACAAAAGCGCTGCAAGCAACAGTCACTCAATTCTGTTGTTCCTGTGCAATTGTGGTAAATGTTTACCCAAATGACTTGTAATTAGCTGAAGTGACAAAATGGCATATTTTGAAACATTCAAGTAACAAATGTCAAATAAAAATCCTGAAATTAAGCAATTGCCTAGCTGAGGGCAAAGGTTCAGCTTAAATTTCAGTACCAATATCAATTGGAAGGCTATTTTCTGAGCATGTGATGAAAAATAGGTTTATTAGTACATTGCATGTACAGGGCATTACAATGATTATTGTGTGTGTCTAGCTATGTCAGTATGGCTAGATCAATGTTTGAAAAGTGTCACATATTTTTGTGTGATGTGATGTAAAAAACAGTTAGAGTCATGTGTATTTCATAATATTTAATCATTTATCTTTCAAAGAAGACAGTAAAATAATGGAGAAATTTCAATCAAAAACAGATGCTCCTCTTTACAAAAACTCTTGTTCCAAAATATTGTTAAACAATTTACAATATGTTTAAAAAAAAATAATAATAAAAAAATACATTTACCAGCACATATTACAGACTTGCATAAATACAGGAAACATTCAGGCTCTAAAGTAACTATAATGCATGCCTTCGTCATGCACTGCTTATGACCTTAGATATTACATTACTCATGACATGTTCTAGGACATCACTGATAACATCACTGCAATATCTGAAATGACATAAGGGATGACAACACTGTGCACTGGGGTGTGAGTTATAGTTACTTTGGAGCCCGAGTTAACTATTTAGCTAGTTATAATTACTTTAGAGTCTGAGCTACTTGAGTTAACTATAACTGATAAATGCTAGTGATTTTGTTCATTTAAAATGGTATGTTGTAGCTGATATTTTGACCTAACTATAACATCCCTTTAGTCTTTGGTTTTGCCACTGAAAATATGTTACCCAGGGGCAGTCACTACCGGGTAGTTATAAGAAGGATCATGTTTCCATAAAAATTGTTTTTGGGTTTGCTAACAGCTTTGGGGCCATTTTATGAATCTTATCTTATGAAATTTCGAAAAACAAATCCCCACAGCTCCTCCCAAGAAAATTTTGGGGTGATCCGTTAACAGGTGGCAGAGAAAAAGAGGGGGTTCTAAAATGCATTTTCCCTAGACAGTTTTCACAGGAATTTTAGACACAACTACAGCCCAAATCGCTGAACAGATTAACAATATATTTGGCATAAAGCTAGATCTTTTTCCAAAAAGAGTTCATTTTGTGATATGGTATAAATTGGTGAAGTAGTTTTGAGCAACTAATGCTCTAATACCTTGTATATATCATGCCCTGGAGGATCCATGGACCTGACAGATGTTTTGGAGAGAAATTATTGCCTGCTGCCACATCATTAACAATGTGACAGCAGACATCTTAGAACTCATGATTCAGTCTAGAGCCCCCTAAAAATGAGAGAATTATTAAATTGGGCTGCACATTTGCAGAGGATCCACAAATCTGCAGTGATAAAATATACAAAAAAATATTACAAGGGTAGAGCAGGGCCCGAGGAGGTGGCACACATGTCATTCCCCTGGGAGACACTGTTGGCTCGGGGAGAAGCCCCCAGCCCTTTCTTCTAAAGGCCAAGGAGTGGCCTTTTCTGGCTTGGGGAGGCACATGCTCCCTCTCCTTTATAACATGTGTGGGCCCTGGGTATGGGAAACCCTGACCGAAGCAGCTCGGGATGGAAACCTCACACCACATCCCCTTTAAAAAAACAAAACATTTGGGGATCGGATATCCAGGGTCCAAAGTGACCTGGTGAGGGGCTTTGCTAATAGGTTAGGTGCAGAGCTCTCTGGCATCCCCCACATGGTCCAAGAGCTCATGGTACCTCTACCCTGCCCTATTTTTTCCATATTGCTTCATTTAGTTTTCAGGATACAGGGACTGAGTCCCTGTATCCTGAAATGGTAGCTGCAACATTCCTTTTAATTGTCATCCAATCGGAGCACAAGCTCCTGCAGGACTCGTGGGAGCCACTCCCTCTTGTAGGAGCATGAAGGCCAATGCGGAAAAAAACCTTCCGAACTAATCAGATGGCTTTATTTTTAATTTGTGACTGTGAGCACTCACAAACCCAACTGTCTGGACAAATATTTTTGAACCTTAATTTCTCAAAAACCACTGAACAAATTTATACCAAATCACAAGAAGCTCATTTTCTGGACCAAGATCAAGCTTTCTGCAAAATGTGGCGTAGTTCCATGAAGCAGGTTTTGCAGTATTGCATTCCAAAAGGAATTTTTCCACAGCCCTAGCTTCACTGATGTCTAGAAAACGTTCCAGGAAGCAGCTGAGGTGGATGAACATTTTATTTGAAAAGTTTTGTGAATATTTGTCAAACATTTCAAATCGTCTTCCTATGCAAATATGATGACCTAACTACAACTACCCAGTGGCAAAATATATACACACACCCACACACCCACACACAGACACACACACACATGAAAAACATTTTTCATCTTCTGCCTGAAAAGTTTCAGGGTAATTCGTCAAGTGAGGGCAAACTAAAAGAGCGTCCCAAAACGCATTTTCTCTACGCAATTTTCCATAGGCATTTTAGACATGACTACAGCCTGAACCGTTGGACGGAATTATACGAAATTTAACAGGGAGCTAGATCTTGGTACAAAAAGGGTGCTTTTTGTAACTTGGTGTAAATCTGTTCAGTAGTTCAAGAGTTATTAAACAAAAAAACTTTATGCATATCTAGAGACGCTGATCCACCACAGATCCACCTGCTGTACATCTGCGATTCCACATGCGAAAAGCAATGCCAGGTTTGGGTGGCCTCAACTTGAGAGGAAAGTTGCTGTCGCCATTTTTTGCATCAACAACAAGGTGATAGATGGAATGCTTGATTTAATCTCAACCACTGGCAATCGATCGAGCTGCACCCCAATCCATCAATTTTTTGCCCACCAAGCCAGCCCAGTTTGGACCCAGCCATATGAAAATCAGCCTTGATGCTGCTCCCTATGGTAACAGTCTAGCCTGAATTGCCAGGCCAGTTCGGTTTGGTTTTAGGGGCGGGGTGGGGGATCAGGGTAGCTTGGTCAGGTAAGTGGGATGAGGCAGGGTTGGGGTAGTTTTTAGGGTTGGGGTGGATTGAGGGCTAGAGGCAGGGACAGAGGTCAGGGTAGTTTGGTTTTAGGGACAGGGTAGGGTAATTGGGGTATTTTGTTTTTTAGGGGCAGGGTAAGAGGGTTAGGGTAGATTGGTTTTATGGGTAGGGGTGAGGGGACGGGGTAGTTTGGTCAGATAAGTGGGGTTGGAACAGGGTAGGGGTAGATTATAAGGGTAGGGGTGGTTTAAGTGCTTGGGGTGGGGGGTGGGGTTCAGGTAGTTTGTTTTTAGGGGCAGGGGTGGGGGATCAGGGTAATTTGTTTTTTAGGGGCAGGGTGGGGGATCGGGGTAGTTTGGTCAGGTAAGTGGGGTTGGGGCAGGCTTGGGGGATAGTTTGCAGGGGTGGCGTGGATTAAGGGCTTGGGGCGGGGTGAGGGGGTCGGGGTTGTCTAGTTTTTAGGGACAGGGGTGGGGGATCAGGGTAGTTTGGTTTTTAGGGGTGAAGGTGGGAGAATGGGGTAGTTTGGTTTTAGGGGTGGGGTGGGGAAGGTTTTAGGGCTCACGGTGGGTGGGGGTGTTGGGGTAGTTTTGTTTTTAGGTGCAGGGTGTGGGGTTGGGGTAGTTTTGTTTTTAAGGGCGGGTGGGGTTTGGGTTAGTTTTCTTTTTAGTGGCAGAGTTGGGGGATGGGGTAGTTTGGTTTTTATGGGCGGGGTGGGAGGTCAGGTTAGTTTGGTTTTTAGGGGTGGAGGTGGGGGGTTCAGTTGTTTCTAGAGCAGGTGGGGGATCTGGGAAGGTTTTAAATCTCAGGGTGGGTGGGGTGTGTTGGTGGGGTACTTTTGTTTTTAGGGGTGGGGTGGGGGCTCTGGGTAGTTTTAGTATTAGAAGTGGGGTACTTTTGGGCTTTAGGGTGGGTGCGAGATGGCATGCTAGAACCACACATGCAGTACCCACACATGCATTTACTAGGCATGCTTTTACAAAAAAATAGTTGTAAAGGCATGCGTGGTAAAGGCATTTGTGGTAACAACGCAATCGTTGCCCCAACTGCGTTGTTCAGGCATGCGTGGTTCTCGCATGCGATGTTCCATCATACATCCATGGCAAGTGCAAAAACAACAAGGTGATGAATGGAATGCTTGAACTAATCTCAGCCACTAGCAATCACTCTGGATGCATCCCAATCCATCCTTTTTGGCCCACCATGCCACCCGTTTGGACCCAGCCATATGTAAATCAATCTTGACCCTGCTTTCCATGGGAACAGTCCATCCGTACTGCCAGGCAAGGTTCTCCCCGAACCGGAAACATATATCATGGGACCAATTTTGGGGTATCACTCCATATCAGCCATGCTAGATTAAATCCATTGGCACAGTGAGCACAGCTCCCAAGTCTACGCATAACTGGAGCACTTAGGGTGGCAAATGCAAAAACAACAAGGCGATGGATGGAATGCTTAAATTAATCTCAGCCACTGGCAATCGTTCAGGCTGCATCCCAATCCATCTTTTTCACCATGACACCACAATTTGGACCAGGCTATTTGCCCATCAGTCCTGACCCTGCTCTCCATGGGAACAGTCTAGCCCAAACTGCCAGGCCAGACCTTCCTTAGGCTAGAAACAAGCATGCTGGGACAGGTTTTTGGGTATCACCCTTAATCATCCAGGCTAGCTTGAATCCAGTGGCACAGTGAGCACAGGACCCACTTTTGGTCACACCCGGCACACCTAGGGTGGCAAATGCAAAAACAACAAGGTGATAGATGGAATGCTTCAATTAATCTCAGACACTGGCAATCACTCATGCAGCATCCCAGTCCATTATTTCTTTGTCCACCATGCCACCCCAATTTGGACTCAGCCATACACAAATCAGCCTTGACCCTGCTCCCCACTGGAACAGTCCAGACTGCATTGCCAGGCCAGGTCTTTTCTAGACTGGAAATAAGCATCCTGGGACCAGATTCAGAGGATCACCCCTCGTCAGCCAGCTAGCTTGAATCAAGTGGCACAGTGATCCCAGGATCCAAGTCTGGTCATACCCAGCGCACTTAGGACAGCAAATGTAAAAACAACAAGGTGATGAATGGAATGCTGAATTAATCTCTGCCACTGGCAGTCATTTGGGCCATATCCCAATTCACAGATTTTTTTGCACATCATGACACCTCTGTTGTGACCCAGCCATATGCAAATCAGTCTTGACCCTGCTCCACATGGGAACAGTCCAACCTGATCTGCCAGGCCACCCTAAGCCTGGTTATGGGGTATCACCCCTCATCAGCCAAGCTAGCATGAATCTGGGAGCCCTGGTCCCACTGTTCCAATGGAGAGCAGGGTCAAAACTGATTTGGATATGGCTTGGTCCAAAATGAAATGGCCTGGCGAGCAAACAAACAATGAACTTAGGCCAAGATATGTGACTGGGGATGAATGTTTGCCATTTGACACCCTCTTGGGCAAGAAATTGACCAAAAATGTTTGTTTGAGGCACAATAGCATCTGTGGATCACCTGTGATGCTCTGTGCAGCCCTGTGTGAATCTGTGATGGATCCGCAGATCCAGACCCAATTAAAGAAAAATACACTCAGTTACAGAACCAGTCACACATTCACTTATGCACCCATACACACTCACTCACAGACCCACAAAACCGCTACCATACCCAGTCATAGACCCATGCAGCAACTTACACAACCATTCACACACCCACACAACCACTCACCCACTGATACAGACAGCCACACACCCACTAAAAGACCCACAAATCCACTCACACATCTATTCACAGAACCACAAGGGCACCCATACATGCCCTCAGACACTGGCTCACACACTCACACACACACTTATACACCCGCAAAACAACTACCACACCCAGTCACAGACCCACACAGCCACTCACACATCCACTCACATTAAGAAACCCTAGAAATTCACTAAAAAAGGAAAGGTTACAGAAACCTGATAGTTAGGAAATAGAATTTAAAAAATCTTAAAAATTCACTTGTCGCCTTGCCATGCACAGCTAATCACCCCACATATTACATCAGTAATGACATCTTCTATGACATCACTGATAATTTCACTGCAACATTTGCAATAAAATAATTGAAGAACAAAGAGTGCATGACCTGGGCATGAATTATAGTTACGTTAGGGCACAAGTTATAGTTTCTTGAGA
This sequence comes from Pleurodeles waltl, assembly GCF_031143425.1. Taxonomy (NCBI): domain Eukaryota; kingdom Metazoa; phylum Chordata; class Amphibia; order Caudata; family Salamandridae; genus Pleurodeles; species Pleurodeles waltl. Next base: position 1,016,632,537 of record NC_090440.1, read on the forward strand.
TAAATATAACTATTACTGCTCAATAAATATACTGCTCGATATATATAATTGTTACTGCTCAACTGAAGAGACTTGATATGATGCCCCACCCAAGACTTCTCACAAATCTTCAGGCTATAGGTGTAACAGGACTAGTCTTGGACTGGTTTGCCTCTTTTCTGGCAGATAGATGCCTTCAAATCTGGATCCCTTCTTTTTCCTTGGAATCACGTGAGCTGACAGTGGGAGTCCCTCAGGACTCACCATTAAGTCCAACTTTATTCAATCTGTATCTGACTCCCTTAGCACTGATTGCTGAAGGCCTTGAAGTGAAAATTATTACATATGCTGATGATATGCAGTTGCCGTTTTCATATGGTAAGGGTGAGGAATTTCTGAAGTACAGATTAAAACCTGCCTGACTACAGTCTTTCAGTGGCTGGCTGACCACCAACTCAAGTGCAACACAGAAAAAAATGATATTTTCTTTTTGGTAACATTGCGCCTGAATGCTGGCAGACTTTTTGGCCTGAAGATGCGGCCTCCCAGGCTTGCAATAGGGCTTAGTCAAGAACCTAGGGGTCAAATTTGATGGCTAGCTGCCTTTTAAGTCTCAAATCAGGTCATGGGTTGGCACTTGTATTAGGGTTCTATGCTCTCTGAGAAACTTCTTGCACTTTTTGTCTTTCTCAGCAAAGAAGACATGATTCAGGCCTTGATAACCTCAAAATTGGGCAATAGCAATGCCTTATATTTTGGACTACCAGAACAGTTCCAGCAACTGTTGTAGACTTCAAGCAGTCCAAAATCCTGCAGCTCGCTTACTTTGGAACTTTTGAAATAGAATGCAGATGTCTTCTTATTGGCTCCCCAGCAGGAAAATAATCTTGTTTAAAGCACTAGTTTTGGTACATGGGGCCTAGTTTGGATGGGCTTAAGGATCCCCACCTGGTCCCATTTCAAACTGGGTGCCCTGCTGGGCACACAGGATAGATGGCCCAGCCCTAGGGTTGGGTTACTGGGGCAGAAATTGGCCCGGGGAGATGAGACAGGCAACGCCCCATAGAATTATGGTGGGCCACAGTGGATGGTATCCCTGGGGCCAAAATCACCTGGGCAAGCAGGGTTGCGTGAACCTTCTCCCCCACACTGGACACTTACTCAACAAGGCAGTACTTACTAAGTAACCAGTAGAAAGTTCTCCAATTCGATATACATTTTGTGCAAACTGTGGACTCTTGTCAGATAAACGAACAGGTGAGCTTCTATTCTGGCCATGATGCTCATTTCCCAGGAATTAAACCTGAAAAGGAAGCACTTACATATATAAACGTAGTAGGTGCCCCAGTTGACGCTCTACTTCTGGAAAGGACAAATGTTCCTAACTCCTGGGCTTGGCGATGGCAAAACATATGTGCTTACTTGGCGATTCCATATTGAAAAACAATCTGAAATTCTTTGTGGAGGTGAATGCATCTTTCATCTAATGGAGCACAATCAGACACTCTCACACCCACTCTCACAGCCAGACAGACACTCTCACAGTCACTCTCACACCTGGAGATACCCTCTCACACCTATTCTCACATTCAGAGAGACAGGGCCTGTGGCCAGCTCCCACTGTGCATAGCAAAAGGCCGTGTGCAGCATGGGGATGGATGGTTAGGTACCTTAGTCCATGAGTTATAGTTACTTGAAATAACTCAAACTACAACTGCTGACTTTCTCTGATTTTTCTGGTTTTGAACGAGTAAATTCAGAACCTAACTATAATGTCCCTGTAACCTTAGGTTTGTTAATTGTATATATATATATATATATATATATATATATATATATATATATATGTGTGTACAAACCCATGGAAATTCACCTGTTACAGTTATAGTTATCTCAAGTAACTATAACTCGTGCCCTATGGTAACTAGAACTCGCACTCCGCCATGCACAGTCTTATCGCAATTTTTTTTACTGCAAATATTACATTGATATTATCAGTCATGTTATCAAAGATGTTATGAGTGCTGTAATTTGGGTGATAATTAGCAATGCATGGCAAGGACTCAAGTTATAGTTACCTTAGGGCACAAGTTATATTTGCTTTAGATAATTCTAACAATAACAGGTGAATTTCTATGGTTTGTACGTTTAAAATATGAGCCTAACTATAATGTTCCTCTAACCTTTGTTTTTTCAGTGAATTTCTATGGTTTTTATAATCCTATTTCCTAGATATAATGTTCCTGTGTCCTTTGTTTTTTCAGTGAATTTCTATGTTTTTTAATGTATAGTCATTTTCACTACTATATATTATTCCAACCAAAGCTGTGCACAGCTTTTGGCTGTGTGCAGCACTTGTTGACCACAGGGACTGTGGTCCTGTGCTCAATGTGCCATTGAAACCAAGCTGCATCAGTCTTTGCACTTAGAGTGTCAGGTCTGTATGTGTCTAATTTTTAAAGGAATTTATTTTGAGTGAAACTAATCACTTCCATGAAAAGATCAGAGTTTGGAAGAGATACATTGATGATATTCTCATGGTTTGGAATGGAGACTAAGGCCCTCATTCCGAGTATGGTGGTCTTATGACCCCCACACTTGCGGTGGCAGTCTTACTGCCATGGTCGCGGTGATTAAGAGGGCGTATTATGAGTCCAACTGTTTGGCCAAAGCCAAAGCGTCACAATTCCGCAAGCCCTGCCGGTGCGGTCAGACCAGCGTGGCTGGCAGTAAGCTCCTCCGGGCCGACAGAATTTCTAAAACCGCTGGCCGTATTAAGAGGGAGCAAACTGCCAAGTGAAAATCCTGGCAGTAATGCATCCAGTGACAGGAATCCCCATTCCTATCGCTGGCACATGCATCCCCACACATCCACATACTTGCAGACACACACCCCCACACTTGCAGACACCCCCTCAACCACACACATACATCCCCACCAAACTGCACACAAACATCCAGACACCCTCAGCCAACCACAAGCATACATCCAGACACCCCACCCAACCGCACGCATACATACTGACACCCCCAGCCAACCGCATGCATACATACTGACACACCCACCCAACCACATGCATACATACTGACACCCCCACCAAACTGCATGCATACATCCAGACACCCCAACAAGCCGCATGCATACATACTGACACCCTCACCCAACTGTACGCATACATACATACATCCCCACTCGCTTGCACACAGACAGGCACCACCGCCCAACCAAACACAAACAGACACGCACCCCCACCCAACCGAACACAAACAGAAATGCACCCCCACTCGTTCGCACACATACGCACCCCCCTCCGCATTCACACACACCCTTACCCTTGTCATACATTCACTCACAGACACACACACACCCTCTGCATTCATACACCCCTTGTCCCCTGCATACTTTCACACACACACAAACCCTCTGCATTCATACACACCCCCACCACCATACTCTGCATACATTCACATACACACAACCACATACACATACAGTCACACACACATGCACACACACCCATTCTGACAGGCACACACATATATGTTTGCACACATACAAGCACTCACCACACACATGCACCTACCACACACACACACCCCTTCCGGTTGGTTCCCTTACCTGTCTGGGCCGCACAGCACTCCACGTCAAGGTGGTCTTCCGGGAGGGGGTGGATGTCGGTGGTTCCACCGCTAATTCCATACCACTATGCAAGGACCACCATGCCATATTATTGCTCGTAATATAGGGGGCGGAGTACATCCGGCATAGCGGTGCTGGCGGTGGACCTGCCTTTCACCCGCCGTCGGTCATGCTGACAGTATCGGATTTCTGCCTGTTTATGGCAACACTGTCAGTCTTTTAGCACCCGCTTTGATGCGGGCCTTGGCAAAAGACCGCCAGAGTCAAAATGAGGGACTGAGACTGTATAAAGCCCTTCTTTCTATGGCTGAATAGCACAGACCAATTCTGGAAGTTTACCAACATGGGGTGTTTGGACAAAATATCAAGTTATAAATATTGTAGATGGAAATATTGAAAATGGAATATCGTTATACAAAAATATTGGTATGCAAAAGTAAATATTTTTCAGATATGTAAACTGTTTTAAACGTGTTGGTTTAATATTGTTTTCAGTTATATAGCTGTAAGAAGGTTGTTTTTAATTATGTTATTATGTGTTAGATAATATATTAATTTTATTTAGTTAGTGTTGTGTGTGTATAATGTTATTAATAATTGGAAATATTGTTTATAATTTTAAGTGATTTAGAATTTTTGATTTAATTTTTAATATTAATTTATAGTATTGTAGTGGGTTTTGTAGAGGGATAGGGTGGAAAGTTAATTAAGTACTAATTGATTATTAATTAATAATGTTCAATTAGTTATGTGGTTTGTATTAATTATCTAACTTAAGAAATACTGACTTATTTTAGTCATATTTTAGGTGAGGGTTGCTAGCATTGTAGGGGTAAAGGGTGTGAAGTTAATAAAGATATCATTGTTATGAATTAATTATTTATAGGTTTGTAGGGGTTTAGGGTGGGGAATTATTTAAGTAATAATAACTAATTAACACTTAAGAATTAACTTATAATTAATTGTTCAATTGATTATTAATTGTATAAATTGTGAAATAATTACACATTTTTGTTATAGTTTCGATGTGTGTCGCTAGGTTTTTAGAGGTCCCAGGTGGGAGGTTAATTAAGTAATAAGTAATTATTAATTAAGTGTAAATTGTTAATAACTTATTTAATTGATAAGTAATTATGTAAATTGTATAATACTTATGTAATTAAGTAATATTTTAAGTGCCGGCAGCTGGGTTTGTAGGGGTGTCGGGTGGAAAGTTTACTTAAGTAACACGTGATTAACAATTAAACATTATTAATGAATCAGTTATTTAATTGATTACAATTATGTAGTTTGTGCTATACTTGTTCATTTTTGTTTTCAAGGTGTGGGTTGCTCGGTTTGTAGGCTATAGGGTGGGACGTTAATTTAATAATAGTTGGCAAATTATTTTAATGATAATTTTAAATGCAAAATAGCAAAAACTGATTAAAATATTTTTTTGAAGTAGTAAAACTGTAATTAAAAGAGCAAATAATTATTTTAATTGATTATTATTTATTCCATTTAATATTAATGGTGTAAATTGTTTAATTGCTTTATTAAATAAATATATATATTTTATTAATGTTAATTTATATGTTTCTATTAAGAGTGTAGTAATTTTCTAGATTCATAGGGTTATTCAAATATGAAATGTGTTTCAAACGAAGGACTTTCCCTACTGTTGCTTAGACTGGAGCCGGAATAGTAAAGTTAACACCTCCGAAGTTCAACACTTTCCCTACTGTTGCAGAGATTGTTGTGGGAAGAGTAAATCTTACCCCTCTGAAATTCTATGTTTTCCCTACTATATCATAGACTGATGAGAGAAGAGTATTTTGTACTCCTCCAAAGCCCAAACACTTTCCCCACTATTGCTCTGTTTGGAGATGGAATAGTAAATGTAACCCCTTTGAAGTCCTACATTTTACCTACTCTTCAGCTGATTGGAGTGGAAATATTAAACTTAAGCCTTGCAAAGTCCAACACTTTCCCTACTGTTACTCTGACTGGAGTGGGAATAGTAAATGCAACCCGTATAAACTTTAAAACTTTCCCTACAGTTGCCTAGATTGGATTCTGAATAGTAAATTAAGCCTCTTTGAACTATTTCTTTGCTGTTGCATAAATTGTAGTGGGAATATTAAATCAAACCCACCTGAAGTCCAACAATTTTCCCTACTGTAATGCTGTCTAGAGTGAGAATAATACATTTCACCCCTACAGAATCCAATGTCTTGCACACTGCTGCACAGACTAGAGAGGAAATAGTACATTTTACCTCTTCAAAGTCCAACATTTTTCCTACTGTTGCACTGACTGGAGTGGGAATAGTACATTTTACCTTTCCAAAGCCCAGAACTTTCCCTACTAAATTGTTGTTTGTAGTGGCAATAGTATAGTTTACCTCTCTGAAATCCAAATTATTCCCTACTTTTACCCTGTTTGGAGTGGGAATAGTAAATTTCACTCCTCTAAAATCCAACACTTTCTATACTGTCACACAGACTGGGGTGGGAATAGTACATTTTACCCCTGCAAAATCCAACACTTTCCCACCCATTTCATAAACTAGAGTGGGATATTTAATAATCTTAAGCCCTCATTATGAACTGGGCGAGATGCTCCGCCGCCAACCGTGATGGCGGTCAATGGAAGACTGCCAGTGGCGGCAGCTGGCATCCCGCCAAATTATGATGCATGGAGCCTCACCACCATTGATGGTGGTAAGGGCCGCCATGTGCCATGCTGGCGGACGGTGCTGGGGGTGGATGCTGCTCCACACTTACCGCCACGTCAGACCATACACTGAGATGCCTATAATGAAGCAGTTATAGGCGTGGCAGTGTATGGCGAGGTGGCAGTGGTGGCAGAGGAGCATTCAGGGAGCCCGTTCCCTCCTGGAGCAGTTTGACGGAAGAGGTAAGATTATGTGGGGGTCCACAAAAGTCAAAAGGTTAGGAACCACTTTTCTGAATCGTAATGAGTTGACCACGACTTCACCTAGTACGTTCCCCCCGGCAACCCTATTGGTTTATTGTAAAGGCTCTCTCCAATTGTGTTTTCACTCCAGTATCATACTTTATCATTGAGTCCTCACCACAGATATTCTGATCATGGCTGGATGGGCTCTACCTTGGGACATTCAAGGAAGCTACCACCAATATTCAGAACACTACAACTTGTTAAATTTGATTTGTAATCAAAAGAATCCTGTCTATGTTGATTTCACATTCATAGAGTCATCATTGCATGCAACACACTTATTCAACCATCTGAGGCAGTGGTTCTCAAACATTTTACTTCTGTGGATCCCCACCTTATCAATACTGGGATCCCGGAACCCCCACTGAATCATTATTGGAATCCAGGGATGACCCACTGAGTCATTGCTGGAAGCTGGATACCTTGACCTTAACATTGTTGATAATTGGAACCACAAAACAATACACAAAAAAATACAGAAACAATCATACATCAAAAGCATATACAAGTGATAGCACATTGTTTAATTTGCAAACAAATATTAATAAAAAGTAAAAATGTTAATTTTAATAGCAAGGTTGGAGTTTTCTAAATTCAATTGTAGCCACACATTGTCCATACTGTATTTCAATTGATGCATCTACACTGCTCCAACACATCAATCTCATGATACTAGTTTAATATTTGCCTGCAGTTTCAATTTCCTTGACATTTACAGTACGTTCTAAAATTTTCAATTGTACATTTAGCCACTTTATTTACATACACTTTATTAATCTGTTAAAATTATTTAATTTTCTAATTAGTTCTGGACCCCCTGAAGAGGCTTTGTCGACCCCTAGGAGTCCCGGGACCACAGAATGGGAACCACTGATCTGAGGCCTTTCCCTAGTCTGGCTTGTGTGGATAAGAGAAAGGCATATTTCTGTCAGTCTATGTTATTTGTAGCTACTACTCTTCATCTACTTCAATGCCATTTGTAAGTGCATTCCACCTATGTGATTCATTCCCAATGAAGAGGGAACTGTGGACATTCCTCCATGCATTGTAACACACAATGGAAATTCACTATCTGGTATGACTACATTGTATAAATGTCATTCACAAGTGGCAATTGTCAAAATTAGACTTCGTGACTTGTAGCTTTGTTCAGTTGGTAAGGCAAGCTCAATTGTACAATTACTCTGTCATTCTTCTCAGAGATATATAGGAATGTGATGTATTTTAGACACTATGGCTCATTCTTCCTTTAACTCTACACTGGTGCCCTTTTGGAAGCCTAGCTCCAACACAGGCACACTTGAACCATGGTGTTGCATGCAGGATTGTTTTTGCACAAGAAGGGACACCTTCCTGGACAAAAACAATCCTGAGAGGCATGTTCCTCTTTCTATGTGTGCTACAGACTGCAGCACACATGGAAAGAGGAAAAAACAAGAAGAAATGAAAATATTTCTCCTCGTTATGCCTGCTTAAGGATTACATGATTAAGTAAGTCTGAGGCAGCATCATATCCATGTGCGTTCCGTAGGAAAGCCCACCGCAACATCTATGAAAAGCACCCCTGGTGCAGAGGAAGGCAACACAGTCACTTGTGCTGCTTCGTCTTACTCCATAGCAATGAGGCCATTAAAAGCTGTGCAAAATGACTTGCGTGACCTCATAGAAATGGTAGCGAAGCCTGGCTATTAGAGCATCAAAGAAAGTGATGCTCCGGTGGCTCAAGCCTCTCATAAATATGCCTAAAATGTTGTACACCCAACAATTTACCAGAGTAACATGATATTTCTCCACTTTACACCTCTCTTAGGAAGGCATATCTTTTTGGCGCATTCCCAGGATTATCAGTCCTGGTAAATCTCAGAATGTGTAAAAAATTATAGGAGTTGTGTACAAACCACCACACCATGCTCATGGAATTACTTCCTAAGGCAGAGTAGATAAATGCAGCAATTTGTGCTGCATAGCCTTACTCCAGATTTAAGGAGCCACCCAGGGCCATTCAAAGTGGCCTTGCGTGGCTTCATGAATCTGAATTAAGGTTTGTGTCACTCTTTCACCATGTTGTGTGGTGCAAGAGCAACACAATCCAGCTCCTAAATAGGCCCCTTAATGTCTGTTATGCACCCAAAGGGTAGTGCAAGGGTGATCAGCATTGTTGTCACACTCTTAAGGTAATATCACTGGAACACAAAAGTTCAAGTTGGTACATGTTGACTCTAACCTCACAAAAAACAAATCACTTCTTTCAAGAGAGGGCTTGAACAGTGGTTTACCCATTTTTGTCCCTGGCACCTGCATCATGGGGGTAAGATCGGGGCCACATCGTATAACATTGCGGTCATCCGTTTCCTTGTCGCGTGACCATGGTCATGTGACCTATGTTCACGTTTAGCATGATGTTGAGTCGGTCTATTGTGTTACTGAAGGCCCAAGTGATTATACTGAGCCCCGTTGGCCTAGTTTCAGAAACATCCACTTCTTTCTTCCTACGTTAAGGCTGGTCAGTGGGTGTTTTAATACAAAAGGACTACTTGACATCCCAACATACCTTTATATACCCAAAAATCTACTGTATTTTATCTGTCATCAATCTTACGATGTCAAAAAAGGTTTCTAGGCTGTCAGAATAGGACAAACCCCTGATTTTGACCCTGGTGGTTTTCAGACTGCCAAGGCCGCAGTGATGGTCTGGCTGCCGCCAAATCGGTGGTCCAACTGCTTTGGCGGTGATCCGACTGCTTTGGCGGCAGTCAGACCACCACATTATGACCGTGCGGTTGGGTCACGGCTGGACCGCAAGAACTGCCAGTTTCCCTCCACAGGGGGGACTGACAGGGGGGATTGACAGTGCTGGGGACCTAATCTCCAGGGCAGTGCTGCATGCAGCGCTGACCTGGGGATTAGACTCCCCTTTTCCAACATCTTTTACATGGCAGTAAAAGCTGGTGGAACCAGGGTGCAGGGGCCCCCATGAACAGCCCTGTCACGCTTTTCACTGTCTCCATTCCGCTGTTGAATCCTACGGACAGCAACATTGCCGCCGGCTCAATTATGAGCCAGCGTCAATGTTGTGGGCTGTTCCTTGCTGGGCCAATGGGTGGAAACACCGTTTCAGCCCACTGACCCAGTGAGGAACTTGTAATGGGGCCTGCTGGAAGGCATCTGCACTGGCAGCAACCTGACAGCAGGAGTTTGGCAGGCAGCCTTTTCCACCCACCAAACCCGTAATGACCCCCAAAGTATTCTATGGGTCTGTGTGCCTCTATTGTCCCTTCTCTGAGTAGTGTTTTTGAGAGATTAATTAAAACACTAACCCCCAAGGTATATCATCGTTAAGTCCTTTAAAGGGTGTTCGAAGGCTGAAGACCCAATGTTGTTTTTCTTTTTCAAAAAGTACTTTCCGGGTTTCTGGTGCCTTCCTTCTATTTTTCCAGTCCACCCACTTCAAGTCAGTCACAGAGTGGCCTCTCATCATGTACTGGTCCATGATTTTAACTGTACTTTTTCCATCTTAAGTGGCTCTTCAGGTCCCCTATTCAAATTTTTACCTTTCTATGAGTGTTGTTTATGTATCTCAAATCATAGGGCCATGTTTCTATGTAGATAATGTGTGTCATATCGCATTGTGTGTCATTTCAGAACCCATGGTTTATTTGGTCCAAGGTCTAAAGATGTACTATGTGCAGTTAGAGAGCAAACACTGCACTATCCACAAGGGAAGTGTCCTGTTACTCTCAGGAGTCCCCAAAGAATGTGTGTGCTACTTTGACTAGCTGTCCTTGCTCTGTACGTGGCACGTACCAAGATGTCCTTTAGGTTCCTACTTCTCCTATGAACGCACAGGGGTTTGTCTAAGGATAGGGATCCTGTATTCAGGTGGTCCCAATGCTTTAAAATGATGTGTGACACTTTGTTTAAAGCTGTAGTGTATGTTGCTATACACATCAGTCTCCCTGCCAGTCCTCAGCTATTATCTCGAGAAGGTTATCTCTATGCTGGTATCTCATGTTTTTGTGTCTTCCTTATTATCCCCTCTGGGTAATTCCTTGCATGTAGTTTTTTGCAAGGTATTCTGATTATATTTTGTAGTCTTCCGCCTTAGTACAGTTTCTCCTTAGACATAAATGTTGGCTATATGGTAAATTGTCTCTCAACAGTATTAGGTAGAACCTATGAAACCTCAGAAGAGTAATCTTGTCTGTAGGTTTGTGGTGTGTATTTGTGTATAGACCTCCTGCCTCTGCCCTTATGCATACTTCCAAGAATGTTTTGTTCATATTAGGATTACTGACACAATTTCATGGTAAACAATATAGTTGTCAAAAATATTGTGTCACAAATATTGTTTACCACATTCTGGTGCTCCTATACTTATAATGGAAAGTACAAACATATCAGAAAACATATTGCTGACATTAACATTGTCCAAAAACAGACAACAATATTGATTTTCTAATATAAAAAGAACTAAGAGTAGTAAATATTAAATATTTAAAGATATAACTTAATATAATGTAAATTAAATATATTCCACTAGTACGTGGGTTGAGCGACTGTGTCAGACCATGGGAAGGTAACTAATCCAACAAGAACAGAGATGTCTCATTTGGACGAAATTGACTGACTAAATGGTATTCCAGCTCCTGTCTGTCCAACATGTGTGAGCATCCTTCTATGTTTATCTGCAAATGATCAAGCATCAGTACCTTCTAATGGCACCCCCGCCTTGCCCACAGGTTGCAAAAATAGGCTCTGTAGCAACACACCAGGGGACTTCAACCTACAAGCCCAAGTAAACAAATCCACAAAGATTAAAATATTAGAATTGCTTAACCGACTTACAGCATAAACTCTAGAAAAACTCTGCCTTCATTGCAGCGTACTCATACCTTTTAAATATGGGACTGCTAGCGTATGTCTCCATCCACACCCACTCAACACATGCGAGTCAGAATCAAACATTGCAGGCCTTCCCAGTGAGTTTAAATAAGGAATTGAAAGGTCATGTGACCATTCCAGTGACTATGGGAAACTGGTAAAAATGCCTAACTAATACCCAGAGTTTGGGAACTGTTGCAATTACGGTAAGTATACTGTTGTGGACCTCAGTAAGTTAATAAATAAAATAGCTATCTGGGCTATCAGCTCAGTCCATGTTAGTAAGATACACATTCTGTCTGTCTCCCTATTGCAGAGCATTCAGGTAGTCACATGGCACATGAGCAATGCAATAACTGTGGCAGCCATGTTTAAATGTAGTAATGGCCCATCTAAATTCTCTCTAATACTAAATATACTTTCACAACCCTGATAGAGGTAGCCCCAGAGTCTAACATATCCATAGAACAAATAGAAAAGACCCAACCAATTTTTCTCAGGGCATTATTAGATAACAACCAATACAACTAAATGTCAGAAACAACAGTACAGATAAAGGTATTCACAGCCCTCATACCAACCATAAGAAAGAAAAGGACACAATAGGAAATCCTGAAAGGGACCATACCCTCTCTCGTAGAACTTCTAGATATCGATACAGTGGCCGCAATTGCAGGCACAGAACTATGAAAGGTGGTTCAGGTCCATAACCGTCTATGTGGAATACATCACAACTGTTCCGTTCAAGATAGTCTACCTACAACGTTGCCAGTATTTGCCGTTCCACCTGTTGATTCAGACCCTTTTTAACAGATCTGGAAGCCAAATCCATCGGTTCTCTTTAGTGGTCAACAGGCAGTCCACTTTACAAGTCTTTTTGAGGGTTTATAACATCAAGTAGAAACCAGTGCATATCATTGGGGGAATGTTTCATAAGATTATAATGTTCAACCATAGGAGCATTCATATTACACCGTATTCGTGATTGATGTTCAATAATCTGTTTTCTGACCTCCTGAGTTGTTTTACCAATATAAAACAAAGAACATGGGCATTGATTACAATAAATACCAGCTTTAGAGCCACAATTAGAAAAACGTTTCAGCTGCCAAGTTCTCTCATTTAGATAACATGTTTTGACAATTTTAGTAGAAGCACATGCACTGCAAATTCCACACAGGTAATGTCCAACCCTTGGTGTTAGCCCCCAGATGTTACTCAGTGTGCATGGTTCTGGTTCAATGTAGGCCCTGACTAGACCGTCTCTCAATTTTTTTCTGCTTTTAAAAGCAAATAATGGTTTCTCAAGTGGAATATCAAGCGAGTATACTAAATGGCATTTTTTTTAAAACAATCTTTTTAATTCCATTCGACTCTGAACCAAAAGTTGTAACACAAGTCATACACGAGCGAACAGCTTTCTCTTTGACCTGAAGTAAGGCTTGTCGAGCGGAACACCAGGCACGTTTCAGGGATCTTTTAACCAGTCTATATGGATAGCCACTTTTGATCAATCTGGACCTTAGAATCTTGGCTTCCAAAAAATTGTTGTCTTTCTTGGTGCAATTACGTTTAATGCTTAAGAATTGCTCAAACAGTAAATTGTCCCTTAAATTCATGAGATGATGGCTATTATAGCTCAGAAGAGTATTTCTGAAAGTGGGTTTAGTATATTGGCCTACATACAGCTCACCCTCATCAACTGAATTTTTAAATCTAACAAATTACTGGAATGGGTATCATACTCCAGGGTACATTTTAAGTTGGTATTCTGATTATTAATCCATTTGTGAAATTGTAGTATGTCACTTATTGGACCATGCCAACTAAAGAAGAAGTCATCTGTATACCGGAGCCATTTTGTGATGTAACTGCCACAAGGATTATCCTCCATATAGATGGTATATTCTTCAAAAGTGGCCACATATAGATTTGCAATATCAGGAGCAAAAATAGCTCCCACTGCTACTCCCTTTATTTGGGCAAAGAACTCATCATTGAATAGGAAGCAATTGTGTTTCAATGCAATCTGAGCACAACTTGTGATAAAATCAGTGGGGACCCTATGAGGTCTTGGTCTAGAGTTAAGAATGGGGGTACTTACCTCAAGTGCCTCACCTTGTGGAATATTGGGGTACAGGTTTTTCATATCCATTATAAGCAAGATATGAACCTCAGGATTAAACGGAGCCCCTTCTATTTGAGTGATCACAGACAGACTATCTCTTGTGTATGACTTGGTTAGTGGTACAAACGGTTTGATGAAAAAATCAACATATTCTGCAAGTGGTTGTAAAACAGACTGACAGCCAGCCATAATGAGTCTTTCTAGTGGCTTCTTTGCATCTTTGTGCTTTTTGGGAAAAACATAGAAGGCTGGTATGGCAAAATCATCCTTATTAAGGTAGTCATATTCCATTTTGCTTAACCACCCACCATGCAGAACCTTATTGGCCACTTCACGAATTTCACTTCTGATGGATGGTGTAGGATCTTTCTTTAATTTGTTGTAATGTGAAGGATTATGTAGTTGTCTTAAAACATCCTGTTCATAAACTGTTCTATCTTGAATAATGATGCTTCCTCCATTATCAGCAGGTTTGATAACTATACTTTTATTGCTGGCTAGGGAGGATAAAGCTTCATTTTGAGCTTCAGTAAAGTTGGACTGCACATATTTATGTTCCTTGAATACTTTCTCTACCTCAAGCAGAACAGCATTCTCAAACGTTATGATTTCCGTTGGCATCAAGTTAGTCTGTGGAAAAAATGTACAGGCACATCTCAAGCCTGTGACACTTTCTGGACTCACATGTGGATTTTCGGTAAACCAAAATTTAAGTCTCAAGGTGTAAAAAATGTATCTAACTCTATTTGAGTAAAAATGGGTAATTTCTATGAGTTGGCACAAAGGATAGACCGGTACTCAGAACTTCCGTTTCTTTAGAACTTAACTCGTTTGAGGACAAGTTGAAGATCGGTACCTCCTCTAAACCAGAATTCTGTGTCATATTGTCTACCACTCGTAATATTGATTCCTGGGTTGTCTGAACTCTGGGGTGTGTTGGTTCCTGAACCACCCCTCGCTGAAGTTCCTTACCCTTCCACGTGCTGGTCTCTGGCCCCTTTCTAAAAAAGTTTGTCTAGAGGTGGAGGGTTCAGTATTAGGGAGGCCCGAATTAGAAAAAGTTGTCACTGTCAGAAAATTACTAGAAGTAGCTGAGAAAGTAACAATATGTTTCCGAGTGCCACCAGTATTTACTGTACCATGTTGGTAAAAATCTTTGTTTAAATATGGATATGTGCACTCCTTACTATATCTCCTGATGTCTTTTTGCAACTTCTCTGTTTTCTACAAGATATTAGTTCTTTCAAAATCAGAAATGGCAGCTTTTAACTTTTTATAGTTTCCTTAGAATTGGTTATAGTTTGATCCTCCCAAAACTTTTTGCTAGCTCTTTAATCTCTTTGTTAATCCTTTCTATATGTTTTAGAGCTGCTTCTATGCTAAGGACCACCAACCTTCTTGAGCATTTATATGAAACGAAACCGAACCTAATTTTAAATTCCTCATCATCAACACAAATAATCAGAATATTCCGTACTTGTAATCCAACCCGGATTATATTTGCATTTAAACAATCTGTCCTTACCAATTTCCTAGGCAATTTTTTTAGTTGGACCAAAGTGGAATCCTGTTGTGTATGTAAAATTTATGCCCTGTGTTGTCCCAAAAGAGATGGGCCGCTGGCTATTCTAGCAATGTGATCATCAGTGTAAAATAATGTTTCTTGCTCAGACATTTATCCAGTTATCAATTCACAAGGTGCACTTAACATAAATGTTTACACAAATTCAACATAGATATCAAAAATAAACTTAATGAAGGGTTCACCTGCATGTATTATAGTTCCCGAAAGACTAATACAGTCACTTAATGTTAAAGGGGCCCTCGCAGAGATACCTCTGCTCCTGTAAATGAACACACTTAGGGGCAACCCACAATTCCCCTAGGAACTGGGTACAGACAGTGTTTCACTTAACAATGCTCCTATAGTAATTATTTAGATATAGTATGCGTACATATGATCCAGTCTTCAATTAATGAATAAGACAAATCCGTACTGTTACAATTCAATATATTACTCAATAGGATTCAGGAAGTTCAAAAAAATGCACAACAATTCTAACGAATGGCCATCTCATAAACAACAACACTGTATATAACCCCTTTAGATTATAAGATTGAATCCCAACTGCAGATCCAGGAAGGGGTTATAACCCTCCTCATGACACAGTTCTGCACAATAATTGCCTGGTCTTCAGTCCCAGATCTAGCAATATCATGGACTTTCAATTCAGCTTGTCAAATGAGAAGGTAATGTCACTTCTTTAAAATTAAAACTTTCATACTTTAAAATTAAAACTTTCATATATCAAGCACTGTGATTTCCAAATTGCGATTTGGTAAAAAACTACTGCTCTTGATACCTATGACCTGTTGTCTAGTGGTGGGAAAACAGTGTAAATAGCACAACACCCTCAACGAGTGGAAAGAGTGTGGTGCATTTATTCAATATGATTGGATTTCTGTTTGGATATTTTATTATTAGGTATTTAGTGACATGTTACAAACATGTCACAAGGTTACAAAATTAAACCCTTTTATTCCTTAACTGTAATGAATTAAAAACAGGGTTCCTAATGATGTACTACTCGTGGCAGGGATTGATAATTTTACCCGAGGTTTCATGGTTGTACATACAAGAAATAGACACTTGGCATTAACACTGATAAACTGTGAAACAAAAAAGGGAATGACACATAACTTTCAAATACACTTTTGATATGTTCAACCATTTTTATGTCTGTGGGTTTTGTTTTGTCACGGAAACGTTTTCTACCATAATTCAACATGTCAAAATGTACTAGAACTCACTTGCCTTCTTATTTTGAAAGCAGAAAAAAAGTAAAATGAGAGTTTTATGTGTGCCTTGTTTAAAAGAAGTGTATTGCCCATATTGAGCCCATATAGAGCGACAGCCGGCTTCCTTGACATTTCTAACCTATGTGCACTGCACTGTGTGTGTGCAGGGGTGATCAGGTTGCTGCAATCGGAATTGTTAAAATTTACAATTTCCATTTGTCACGGTACATAAAATAAATCCTACATAATATCTAGCAATTGCTAACAGACAAAGTTCACTGGGGTTCCCTATTCTTTTCATAATACTTTCAAAGTTTCAAAGAATTATCACCTGTGTGGTATTCTTCAGAAAACCCGAAGGAGACAAGGTGCCATCCAATTTGGAATGTGAACGGCTTGGAGTTCTAGCTGAAAGACGCCCTGCAGTAAGTATTTCATTTATAGGACTGAAATTCTGCTGAGTGAGAATAGAAGAGGATTTTGTCAGTCTCCTGCTGATTTCTTTCTACAAATGCAGACGTTTAGTAAGAAGTCCTTGAAAGAAACACTTTACTTTGCCATATACAATTTGTAGATCTTGAAGCAGATGCTTTAATGAAACTTGTACAATTTGCCCAATATATTGTTTGCTCATTTAAAAAAAAAAAAAAAAAAAATCTCCTGATGCTTTAGATTCTAAATAACATATATATATATATATATATATATACATATATATATATATTATTTTTTTCTGCCAATTTAACATTCACGTTAAAGATGCCGCACTCACAGGATTGTGATTAGTCCTCTTTTATTGAATGAGAAAAGTACCCCCACCAAATCACACCAAGGCGTTTCGACCTTCCCGGTCTTGATCATGGTACATCATTAATCCAATCCAAGTGCTATTTATACTCTTCCACTAAACTATGCCTTTAGGTGGCATTCTGGTATATGTAGTTCTTTACAAAATGTATTATAGTCAACAAACCACCCATAACCTAAAAATTCCTAAAAGTGCTACAATTGTAACCAAAAAAAAGATTTTTTTTTATACATCAGAAATATAAATGCATCCATACGACATCTTAGTGCAATCAAACATAAACAATAAACAAGATCATAACCCCTATAATACCTACTATATTTAACATTATTCTTCATAATGAATATTTCACTGTCAGTTACCTTTTCTGCTTACAAATTTACAATTGCTGTAAGTCGAGATCACGACTTATACATCCTCATTTCATCATAGGGATACCAATCCCTATTTTGACCAACCTCCGAATATTACAAATTGGTATGATTGTAAATTAATACAACAACAGTGAAATCCTGTTGTTATTTAACATTCAAAATCATAGATGACAATACAGCTCCTCATCGTAGTTAATCCCATATGGCATCTTGGTTTTTAATTTTATGATGTATTTGGACTCCAAACGTCTTAGTCTCTGAACCCTATCACCACCTCCTTCATGTTTATGTATTGTTGGAATACCATAATATTTCATGGACATCCAATTCAGATCTGAGTGAGTTTTCAAATGTTTTGTTATAGCATATGTGGTATCCTCATTTTGTACCGCCCTTATATGTTCTAGAATGCGCTTGTTTAAGGGGCATATGGTACTGCCCACATAATTTAGACCACATCGACATTCCAAGATATATATAACAAAGGGTGTTTCACATGTAATTTTCTCTTTTATCATTACTTCCATGCCTCTGAAACCTGTTACAGATTTTTTATCACAGCCAATTTTGCATGCTTTGCACTTTTTACAGGAGAAGAAACCCTTATTACCACCTGATAACCAATTGAAAGTTTTAGGCACCTGAAAATCTCATGATGGAGATTCTAATCAAATATGCCAAACATGACATTGAAAAACTAAGACAGAATATTAAGGAACTTGAACAACAAATAGCGATGTTAGACCAAGAAGAAGAAAAGGAAAAATGTAAAAAAAACATGAATACCATCCTTGATAAATATGAAAATCAAATAGAGGAACAGAAGAAAAGTAAGTTCCTGAGAGATGCTCAAGACTATGAATCAGGACGGATCCTAACTTTTGCAAAAAGATTCGATATGTTGAAACAACAGCTGCATGCGGGACAAATAGATTTGGATCAAACTAAAAACACAGAAACAAGTGGATCGGAAACAGATCTGAGTGAAGGTGAAGGCACAAGTAAAAACATAAGAAAAATTACTTTTTTTGATGAAATAAAATTGGTATACCTGGATCAAACAACACAGAGGAACAGAGGAAGGTGAGGGAGAGGAAGAGGCCAGGGGTGGTGAGACCCTGCAGGAGGAGGAAGACGAGGAGGAGCAAAAGGAAAGGATTCCATGTTACGCAGCCGAAAAGAACAATGAACCTACAGTTTCCGCAGTCGGCAGTTGGGCAATCTGAAAATGTTACTGTCAATCTTTCAAATTATGAACTAAACATAGTGGAAACAGCAGTGTTATCAAAGGGGTTAAGTTTCTGTCCGGAGAAACATCAGGATTTTGTCCAAACAAGAATTGACCTTTATAAGTTTGTAAGGAAATTAAAACTGGCGAAATACTTTTCTAAATTAGACCCTACTGGAACATCAGAAGGAGGTTCCAATATTGGCAATCTAAATTTAAACATTGAACAAAGTACTGATTTAAAAACAATGTGTGACTTG
The DNA here is from genome assembly GCF_031143425.1 of Pleurodeles waltl. Lineage (NCBI taxonomy): Eukaryota > Metazoa > Chordata > Amphibia > Caudata > Salamandridae > Pleurodeles > Pleurodeles waltl. The sequence goes on from NC_090440.1 coordinate 1,016,651,598, forward strand.
TCCCACAATTTAAGAGATGAGCAGTTAACTGAAACTGAAATACTGGCTACTTTGGGCATTGAGACAGATCTTAGGGCCAGATGTAGTAAGCCCTTTGCGACTCGCAAACGGTGAAAAACGCCGTTTGCGAGGCGCAAAAGACCTTTCGCGATGCAGAATCACCTTTTGCGAGTCGGTACCGACTCGCAAAATGTGATTCCGACTCGCAAATAGGAAGGGGTGTTCCCTTCCTATTTGCGACCGCATCAAGATGTAGAGTTGCTTTGTGACCGCGAAAGCGGTCGCAAACCAACTCGCAGTTACCATCCACTTGAAGTGGATGGTAACTCATTGGCAAAAGGGAATGGGACCCCTTCCCCTTTGTGAATGCTCACAAAAATATTTTTTCAGAGCAGGCAGTGGTCCTATGGACCACTGCCTACTCTGAAAAAAAACGAAACAAAAAGGTTCCGGTATTTTTTCTATTTGCAGCTCGTTTTCCTTTACGGAAAACGGGCTGCAAAGAGAAAAAAAACTGCTTTATTTAAAAGCAGTTACGGACATGGTGGTCTGCTGTCTCCAGCAGGCCACCATCCCCGTGAGTGCCTAGTCTCGCTAAGGGGTCGCAAAATGCGACCCACCTCATAAATATTTATGAGGTGGGTCTTTGCGACCCCATAGCGAGTCGCAGAAGGTGTCTGAGACACCTTTCTGCATTTCCTTTTGCAAGTTGCAAATTGCGAGTCGCTGGGACTCGCAATTTGCAACTCGCAAAAGGAAACCTACCTACATCTGGCCCTTAGTGCCAGAACGAAATTTAAACCTAAATCTAAATTTTGCCCATCTCTCTCTCCAGGCAACAAAATTGATGCATTTCATGATTTGGTAGTGACTGATCTAGAGAAATTACAATCTTCTCAGAAACAAGATAAGGAAAATTTGACAAAAGAACAAAGACAAGCATTGAAAAGTCTGATGGACAACCAGACAATAGTGATCAAACCTGCAGACAAGGGGGGGAACACTGTAATTTTGAATAAGGATGACTATGTAGAGGAAGCACTTAGACAATTGAATATACATAAAAATTATTGCAAATTGATGCAAAATCCCATCAATGACCTAATATGGGATCTGAATGAAAGATTTGAAAAATGATACTCAGAAGGATTAATCAGTTATGATGAAAAACTGTATATGATGAATAATAATCCAATTATGCCAACAATATACTTCTTGCCAAAAATTCATAAAACCTTAGATAAACCTTCCGGCAGGCCTATTATATCAAGTTGTGGTTCATTATATGAAGGTATTTCAAATTATATAGATCATCATCTGGCCCTAATGGTAAAAGGTTTAAACTCATACATACAAGATGCTGGAGATTTTCTAAGAGCACTAGATGGTATAGTATGGCAATCTGATTATCTGTTGGTTACAATAGATGTTGTGTCATTAAACATCAGGTGGGGATAAATGCAGTCAGTGGCAAAAAAGCATTCACTTTCTGAAACATTCTGAGATGTTATTAGAGATGACAGAAATATGTCTCAGTAATAATATTTTTCTGTTCAATCATCAGATCTACAAACAAATCTGTGGGACAGCGATGGGTATGACCTTTTCCCCAAGCTATTGAATCTCACGATGGGGTGGTGGGAGAGCTGCATAGCTTGGGGCCATGAAAATGATAGATACATGAACAAAGTGATCATGTGGCTTCGTTACATAGATGATTTGTTTTTGATTTGGCACGGAACTGTGAAAGAATTTGAGGAGTTCTTTAGCATACTGAACAACAATGATGTAGGACTACAGTTTACATATGAAATAAGTGAGAGCATGATTGAATTTTTAGATGTACAAGTGTATAGTGCAGCAGGAGCATTACAAACTACATTATACAGGAAACCCACAGCAACTAACAGTATTTTACATGGTGCTAGTTTTCACCCCAGGTCTTTGATTAGAAGTATCCCTTATGGTGAATTTATTTGGATCAAAAGAAATTGTTCGAATGAACAGGATATGAATGAGAAATTCAGTGAGATTAGACAAAGGTTCATAAGTAGGGGATACACATTAAAATCTATCAATCAGGGAGAAATGATGGCAAGGCAAAAAACCCGTGATCAGGTGTTGGCTAAGAAAAGAAATATTTCGGATCAGTCAGAATGGGAAAATAATGAGATTAGACTAATCTTAGATTATAGCAAAGAAAATCAACAAATTGTGAAACTATTGAGAAAATACTGGCACCTGATTCAAAAAGATAATGATATTGGACATCGGGTTGGTACTTGCCCCTCAATTACATATCGGAAAGTATCATCTTTAAAAGATATGTTAGTAAAAAGCCCTTTTCCGGTGCCTAAAACTTTCAATTGGTTATCAGGTGCTAATAAGGGTTTCTTCTCCTGTAAAAAGTGCAAAGCATGCAAAATTGGCTGTGATAAAAAATCTGTAACAGATTTCAGAGGCAGAGAAGTAATGATAAAAGAGAAAATTACATGTGAAACACCCTTTGTTATATATATCTTGGAATGTCGATATGGTCTAAAATATGTGGGCAGTACCATATGCCCCTTAAAAAAGCGCATTCTAGAACATCTAAGGGCGGTACAAAATGAGGATACCACATATGCTATAACGAAACATTTGAAAACTCACTCAGATCTGAATTGGATGTCCATGAAATATTATGGTATTCCAACAATACATAAACATGAAGGAGGTGGTGATAGGGTTCAGAGACTAAGACGTTTGGAGTCCAAATACATCATCAAATTAAAAACCAAGATGCCATATGGGATTAACTACGATGAGGAGCTGTATTGTCATCTATGATTTTGAATGTTAAATGACAACAGGATTTCACTGTCGTTGTATTAATTTACAATCATACCAATTTGTAATATTCGGAGGTTGGTCAAAATAGGGATTGGTATCCCTATGATAAAATGAGGACGTATATGTCATGATCTCGACTTACAGCAATTGTAAATTTGTAAGCAGAAAAGGTAACTGACAGTGAAATATTCATTATGAAGAATAATGTTAAATATAATAGGTATTATAGGAGTTATGATCTTGTTATTTGTTTATGTTTGATTGCACTAAGATGTCATATGGATGCATTTATATTTCTGATGTATAAAAAAAATTCTTTTTTTGGTTACATTTGTAGCACTTTTGGGAATTTTTAGGTTATGGGTGGTTTGTTGAGTATAATACATTTTGTAAAGAACTACATATCCCAGAAGGCCACCTAAAGGCATAGCTTAGTGGAAGAGTATAAATAGCACTTGGATTGGATTAATGATGTACCGTGATCAAGATCGGGAAGGTCAAAACGCGTTGGTGTGAGTTGGTGGGGGTTCTTTTCTCATTCAATAAAAGAGGACTAATCACAATCCTGTGAGTGCGGCGTCTTTAACGTGAATGTTAAATTGGCAGAAAAGATTTATTGGAATAGGTCCTTCCTTGATGCCGGCACCAACAGTTTGAGCACGCCTTTTCTGTGGACCTGGTCGAGTTGGAAATATATATATATGTATATATATATATATATATATATATATATATATATATATATATATATACACATATATTTATAAAACCTTGTTGCCACCAGGTATTTATAGTTAGGACCTAATTTCTATAAGATGGTATGTTGGCAGTACCAAACACAATGTTAAGAAACTAATTTTAGAACATATGCGTGCGATTACAACTAATGATGAGCATTATCCGGTAGCAAAGCACTTCAAGGAAAGACACAATTCTGATTGCACCAAGTTATCCTATTTTGGTATTGAACATGTTTCCCCATGCCATAGGGGAGGCAATAGAGAATTGATATTGAGGAAAAAAGAATCCAAATACATTGTAGAATTGGAGACTAAGGCCTCGAATGGATTGAATAAGGGGGAGGAATTAAATACTCACCTATATGATAATTAGTAGGATGTAGAGTTCTCTGACAGGCCATTATGAATTGGTATAAACTGTTCTGTTTTTTAGCCAATGGTGAGAAAGCTTTTTTTTTTTTTTTTAATCTAACGGTTAGAATTTTTTGAATATATAACATATTTGGATTTGATAAATTAGTCTTTTCTATTTTTTTGATTGTTTGGAGATTTAGTGAGGGTACTGGGTATTTATGGATTAGTGTATTTATTGAGTTATTTATTTACCTATTTATATGTATACATAGATATTGTATTTATAATTACATGTAATTCTCTTTTCAGATATGATGGGTCGGATGGAAATCTATTGTCTTCATTCTCTCTAGTAGTCACAATATTATTGGGTGATCCTCCTTGCAGAGCTTCAGATGAGAATATATATTTTTTATAGCAATACAGTGATGATTTATTTTTTTACCCATTTAGGTAGGAATAATGATTTATAGTGTTTGATGATGTATTATGTGTTTCTATTCGTAGTAGGACCTGAATTGATAGTATTTTATTATTTAATTTGATGGCCCGGGAGAATATTAACCTCATCAAATTACACAAATTATACTAATTTTCATTTTCCTCCTTTTATAGTGGCAATATAAATTGATTTTAGCAATAGTGCAATAATATAAATCAAAGCTGCTTATATATGATATAAAGATCTGTATGTGCTAGGATGTTGGGTTGAATTGGGTTTGTATTTGCAATATTTGTTCACAGTCTTATTTTTATGTTAATGCTGAGACAGTATATAATGGAGACTGAGTGGTGGTAGTTATCACATGACCAAGGCTGCTGTGTCAGCCGAAACGCGTTGTGTTTGTATTAAACTTATTTTTGTTTTTCCCTGAGTCCTGAGTGTGCGAGTATTATTTTTTATTTTTTGATTTATGACTGACCGGCTTGCTCGTGCCGGTTCTCGCACCACCCCTCTTGGGCCGAGCAAGTTCTACTTCGAGCATGTGGATGTAATTTTCCTTAAACAACTTTGCAGCTGGCCGATATTATTAAATACTGCATGCCTACTTCAGATGTCTTCTTAGAGCGGTTACTTTTGTTTGGATTCCATCTAGCTTCACACGGGAAACGCTGCAGCAATTAGCTCTGAAGATGCTGGGCTGTATTGCACAAAACCGCTGTGTTTAACTGTTGAACTTTCACCTTTTGGGTGTACGCGTCAGCCTTTACGCATCGGATGCCGTTTTCAAAGTGATTCCTGCTGGGAGTGATGTTTCTACGCTCAATTTCAGCTGCGTAAATACACCAAGCAGGCAGGGATTTGTGTGGGGCGATACATATAGGCATTTGTATCTATTGTTGTTCTGTACAATGAGCTGCTAGATACACGTGTGAAGAAGATCTAAGTGTTTATGTATTTGGTATCGCAGCAGTTTGATGACGCTGCGCTATACTGCCGCTCCCTACTGTGTGTTTCCTCGATGCCCGGGATATTGATCCAGCACTCAGGGTAAGAAATTGGACCAAAAATAATTTGTTACAGTTAATCGGATCAGAATAAAATAAAACTTTTTATTCGGCTGTTGTGGAGCGGTGTGTGGAAAGGGCAAGCAATATAAACGGAGAAGTTATCCTTTCTGCTACATATGTAACTATTTACACAGCAGAGAATCGTATGTGGAGGAGACTCAAATATATGCAACTGATGCTGGTGTTCAACAGTGTACTCTGGTGATGTGTGATTCCCTTTTGATTGAATTTGGATATTTTTGGGGGTTTTCTTTTCTTTTCCCCTTTTCTCTTTTTTGAGAATTTTTTGAGTAATCCCTGTTGTGAAGACCAGTAAAGTAAGAAGCACAGTGCGAATTTAGCACCACGGTTGTGGCAGGCAGTGTTATATCTAAGTAATTAGGCAAGGGGAACCAGGAATAAATATATATTTTTCCTGGGGGACTCATGGTATTTATGAAGTTTGTTTGATACATATTGGTTTAATACTGTCTCACTATGAATGATGATATAGAGAATGAAAGACAACTGGCAGCACAAACGCTATTTTCTACAGATATGGTTAGGAGGACCCCTCAGAGTTACTGTCAGGAGAGTACTAATGAATTAAAGACGTTGTTACATAAACTGGAGGAAGTGTATCGAGCTGAATTATCTAAATGGTGGGAAGCCACATCTCTGCAGAATTATATTGACCAACAAATGGTACCAAGGGGTTTATGTATTTTTATTACCCCTTCCTATGAGACACCTAATCCAGAGATGCTAAAAGAATGGGCAGAGAATTCCGCCTTGAGTTCTAAACATATGCTGGAGATTCTTATTAAGTATGCGTGGCAAGATCGACAAGTCCTATTAGGGGACATTAAGAGAGTAAGAGATGACCTTGATTTAAGATCTGAAAAAGAAAAGGAAATTATTTCTAAGTTTATTTAAACAATTAATTTGAGCCTGAAGAAATATGAAGAGGATATTAAGATCAAAAAACAACAGAAACTACACAGAGATATAGGGGACTATGAAAGTGGTAGGATTTTGACATTTAGAAGGAAATATGATAATCTTTATAAAACATCCTCTGTCAGTAATCCACCACAGGAAGGACAATCTATCTCTGAAAGTGATGTAGAAAGTACAAGGGAGTCAGATACTCCAAGTTCTATGGAGAGCGATAAATCTGCTGAAGATGTTATTAACAAACAAGTTACTTTTTTAGACGAATATCGCCTGCTACGACATGGCAGGCAAATCTCTAAGAATCAGCAGGGACAAACCTCAAACTACAAAGGCAGAACAGCAGGCCGAAGAGGAAAACGGGGCAGAGCCAGAAGAGGCGAGAAAGACTCAGAAATCACAACAAGAACAGATTTCACTTTGGGGCAAGTGGGAAAAACAATAAGAAGCTCCAATTTACAGACCTAATGGATACCAATATGGTGAATAAAACAATTGTAAATGTATCCAATATAGTTCTATCGGAGAGTGATAAATTAACGTTATGTCTAGGCCTCTCATTTTGCCCTACTGAAGTTTAATTATGCTGATACAAGGATTGACCTTTTTAAATTTATTTGGGAACTGAAACTACAAAATGGTTTAAACAAAGGAATTCGTCTGTTACAGGGGCTGTTGGTTCCCGGGGGTTGATTCTCAGGATGTCCTAAGTATTAGTGATGAAGATTCGTTGGTAGCACTTTATGAATTGGTGAGGAATGAAATTGACCCCAATGTAACTAATAACGTGTATAAAATTCTTGATGAGTTAAATATTACAAAGGATTTGTCCGTTCCCTCTGGTTTTAAACCTAAGTCAACATTTTTTCCTGTTATGAACCATGACAATATCGATACATTTCATGATGTGGTGGTTAAAGATAAATCATAAATCATGGTTTAAACCCAGGTGTAATCAAAACCTAACACAATCTCAGAGGAATTTGATTAAGAAACTGGCTGATGATAAAGAAACAGTTGTCTGTCCCGCTGATAAGGGTGGGAATATAGTACTTATGGACAAACAGAAATATATTGAGGAGGCTATGCGTCAACTTAATACTACACAGTTCTATAAGGTTACTATTAAAGAGGCATATACTAATAGTGTTACAGGAATTTGGCAATTATTGTCGGAATGGAAAGACAAAGGCCTGTTGTTATGGGAAGAATATTGCTTCCTTAAAAGAGATTTTCCTAAAGTACCAGTGTTTTATACTCTCCCAAAAATTCATAAAAGTGAAACCAATCCCCCAGGTAGACCGATTGTATCATCCTGTGGCAGTGTATTGGAAAATGATTCCAAATATGTAGATCATTTTCTGAGAGAATTTGTTGTTAATTTACCATCATATGTCCGGGATACTAAAGACTTCCTGGGTAAATTGAAAGGTATTGTATGGGAAGAGGATTTTCTACTTCTGACACTAGATGTTAACTCCCTATACATTATCATTGATCATGATAAGGGCATTGCTGCATGTAGACATTTTCTACGTACTAGATCTTTGAAATATCTAGCCCACACAGAGATGATAATGGAGATGATAAGGTACTGTCTGACTAACAATTTCTTCTTATTTAATGGAACCCTATACCACCAGACCCTTGGGACAGCGATGGGTACATGTTTCGCTCCTAGTTTCGCTTGCCTCTTTTTAGGCTGGTAGGAAGAGACTATTTTTAAGGATGAGGAACGTTACCCAGGAGCTAGCCTGGCAATTTTGTGGTTGAGGTATATTGATGACCTTTTCATTATTTGGAAAGGGACGGAAGAAGAGACCATACAGTTCATTGGTGAATTAAGTAATAATGATTTGAACATTGGTCTGACCTATAATATAAGCAAAGCTTCAATTGAATTTTTAGATGTTTTGATAAAGGTCAGAGAAGATAAGATCACCACTGAACTATTTAGTAAAAGTACTGCAGGTAATAGCTTATTACACACTTCTAGTGGTCATCCAGACAATCTAAAATGGAGTATCCCTTTTGGTGAATTATTACGAGCTAAAAGAATCAGTAGTACTGATGAAGCTTTTGAAGTGGAACAGGTAGAGATGATTTAAACAGCGAGGTTATCCTGAATGGGTAATCAAAAAAGCAATTGATAAGACAAAGGGGATAAAAAGATCTGATACTCTATTTGATAACACTATTAAAACAGAAAAGGATGATGAGGATGGGACTAGACTTATTATGACATACAATGAGGATACGAGACAGATCAATAATATTATTTCAAAAAATTGGAAAATCTTAAAAAGTGATCCTGTCATTGGAGATACAGTACAACAAAGACTGCAGATTACATATAGGAGAGGGCGTAGTTTACAAGATATGTTAAAATCCAATGATATAACTACAATTCCACAATTGAGACAACATAACCTACAGGGTTTTTTTCCTTGTGGAGATTGCAAGGCCTGTCGGCATAGCTTCATGTGGAAACAATATGCTATGTGCCAACCTGGGAAAGTGCGACACATTAGCCAATTTATAACGTGCAGTACTTCATTTGTGATCTATATATTGGAATGTCCTTGTCTAAGATGGCATGTTGGCAGTCCCAAACACAATGTTAAGAAAATAATTTTAGAACATATGCGTGCGATTACAACTAATGATGAGCATTATCCGGTAGCAAGGCACTTCAAGGAAAGACACAATTCTGATTTTACCAAGTCATCCTATTTTGGTATTGAACATGTTTCCCCATGCCATAGGGGAGGCAATAGAGAATTGATACTGAGGAAAAAAGAATCCAAATAAATTATAGAATTGGAGACTAAGACCCGTGAATGGATTGAATATGGGGGAGGAATTAAATACCCATCTTTATGATAATTAGTAGGATGTAGAGTTCTCTGACAGGCCATTATGAATTGGTATAAACTGTTCTGTTTTTTAGCCAATGGTGAGAATTTTTTTTTTTTATCTAACGGTTAGAATTTTTTGAATATATAACATACTTGGATTTGATAAATGAGTCTTTTCTATTTTTTTGATTGTTTGGAGATTTAGGTGGTCATTACAACCCTGGCGGACGGTGTTAAAGCGGCAGTAAAACCGGCAACAGGCCGGCGGTAAAAAAATTGCAATTACAACCGTGGCGGAAACCGCCAACAAAGACAGCCACTTTAACACTCCAACCGCCACGACGGTACAAACAAACAGCGCGGCGGTCACCGCCAACAAACAGGCGGGAGACAATGTACCGCCCACGCTATTATGACAGGCCAATCCGCCACCTTTTCCGGGGCGGATTCACCGCAGATAAAAACTTGGCGGAAACAGGAATTTCGAAGGGAAAACTTTCACCTCTACACACTCCACGAGGAACGAGGACACCATGGACACGGAACTCCAAATTCTCCCTGCGATAGTCTTCCTGCTCCTCTACCAGGAGCACGAACGCCGGCGGCGAAGACCACAGTGAGTACTGCACCCACGACACAGGGGAGGGGGGAAGTAAAAAACAGGGACACACACACGCAACACCCCCACCCTCACCCACTACAACACACACAAATGCATATCAATACATCACAGTAACACCCCCCAAACCCCCCGGAAGAATGCAAAGACAATAGAAAATTAGTGTAACCATTGTAATATATTAAAAACAAGTAGGCAGAAATATATATATACACCATGTACAAAATAAATACCAAGCATAGTAGTCCAGATAGTGCACTAAGATAGTCCGTGGAACACTGGGACCACACATTATGGGTGAGGCCCACACAAGATCCCCGACCATGACGGAGACAACACTGCAGGGGCATCAGAGAGCAACTAAACAGGCACCTCAGGGGGAGGGAAGGGGGGGCACCTCAGCCGGATGAGTGCACAACGCCAAATCCACGAGGGGGCCACATGCCCACTGTTCCATCTTGGGGAGTGCAAAGCCACAGTCTCTCAAGTCTCTACAGTGGGTGGTCTGCCCACTGTTCAATCCTGGGGAGTGCAAAGCCATAGTCTCTCAAGTCTCTACAGTGGGTGGTCTGCCCACTGTTCAATCCTGGGGAGTGCAAAGCCACAGTCTCACAAGTCTCTACAGTGGGCGGTCTGCCCACTGTTCAATCCTGGGGAGTGCAAAGCCACAGTCTCTCAAGTCTCTACAGTTGGTGGTCTGCCCACTGTTCAATCCTGGGGAGTGCAAAGCCACAGTCTCTCAAGTGGATGTCAGTCTCGACTGGTTCTGGAGGGGGCATGGTGCCCAGAGTGCTTCATCCTGTTAAGGACAGAGGTAGTGGATGTCAGTCTCGACTGGTTCTGGAGGGGGCATGGTGCTCAGAGTGCTTCTTCCTGTTAAAGACAGAGGTAGTGGATGTCAGTCTCCACTGGTTCTGGAGGGGGCATGGTGCCCAGAGTGCTTCTTCCTGTTAAGGACAGAGGTAGTGGATGTCAGTCTCCACTGGTTCTGGAGGGGGCATGGTGCCCAGAGTGCTTCATCCTGTTAAGGACAGAGGTAGTGGATGACAGTCTCCACTGGTTCTGGAGGGGGCATGGTGCCCAGAGTGTATCATTCACCCCGTGATGGACTCAGTTGCGTCAGTGCCCCTGCCACTCATGGGCTAGCGGTGCTTCAGATGGCGGTGCCCTGTTCAGCAGTGCTTCAGCTGGCGGTGCCCTGTTCAGCGGTGCTTCAGATGGCGGTGCCCTGTTCAGCGGTGCTTCAGATGGCGGTCTCCATTGCAGGGTCTCAGCTGCTGGCTGTCCTTCATGGCCCAACGGGCCTTTTGCTGGCGGTCCTTCATGGCCCAGCGGGCCTTTTGCTGGCGGTCCTTCATGGCCCAGCTGGGCTTGTGCTGGCGGTGGCCTCCTGGGCAGCTGGGCTTGTGCTGGCCTCCTGGGCAGCTGGGATGATGGCGGTCTTCTCCGCCGTGCAGCTCTTCCCAGACTTGCCGGGTTTCTTGTGGCCCTTCCCCATCTTGGAAGGTGTCACAGATGACTCCACACTCCCAACGGGACCCCTGGGAGGGGCTTTGGTGGCTTGAGTCTTCACCCTCTCCCGCCGGGCACTGGCCAACTTCTGATGCTTCACAGGTGGGTGTCTGTCTGTGCTGTGGCTCTGTGCCACACTGGCTGCCCTGGTGGCCGGTGCACTCCAGATTCCGGTGACTAAAGGCACCACCGGAGGGGGTGTGGCTGAGGTGCTAGTTCGGGACCAATGAGACGGACGGTGTGGGGGAGGTGTGGGAAAGAGGTCAAGGTTGGACAGGAAAAGTTTTTGGGACACACTGGGACGGGTAGCTGGAGGGGTTTTCGGGAGTGGAGGAAGAGGTGGTGGTTGTAGGAGGTGTACGTTTGGTGACTTTGGGTGAAGGTGCATGCACTGGAAGCTGTCGTGAGGTGGATGACTGTTGGGTGGGTGTGTGCCTGCGTTTGTGTATCTTGGGAGGGGGCGTCACAGACACAATGGAAGTGTGAATGGTAGTGGGGGTGGTGACTGCACGTGAGCGGGGTGTGGTGGTGGGTGTGATAGAGAGGGACGTAGTGGCTGTAGAGTTAGTGCATGCAGGTTTGAGTGTAGACGAGACTGGGAGGGAGGAGGGAGACGAGGAGGAGGGGGACACAGTGGAGGCAGTGGATGTTGGTGTGTCTGCATGTGTGTGATGCTTGCGTGAGTGCCTGTGGGATGTGTGGTGCTTATGTTTGCCTGAGCTTCCCTTGGGTGTTGACGTGTGTGCATGTTGGTCTGTAGGTGTGCTTGGGATAGGCTGAGGTACAGGGGATTGGGTCGGGTGGAGGAAGCTGAAGGGGCAGGCTAGAGATGGGGACAATGGCTGCCATCAGTGCTGAGGCCAGAGTCTGAAAATCTCGCTGAAGGGCAGCCTGACCAGAATGAATGCCCTCCAGGAATGCATTTGTTTGTTGCAACTGCCTCTCTACACCCTGGATGGCATTCAAAATGGTAGACTGCCCAACAGTGAGGGACCTGAGGAGGTCAATGGCCTCCTCACTGAGGGCAGCAGGGGTGACTGGGGCAGGGGCTGAGGTGCCTGGGGCAAAGGTGATGCCCACCCTCCTGGGTGAGCAGGCACGGGGCAAAGGCTGAGGGGCTGCTGGGAGGGCGGTGCTGGTAGGGGGGGGTGGCGGCTGTGCCTGTAGATGCGGGGGGCATAGATGTTGCCGCCACCACAAGGGAGCTCCCACCAGAGGACGAGTCTGTGTCGCTGGTGTCAGCTCCTGTCCCCGCTGTGGAGCTCCCCTCGCCCTCCATCCCAATGGTGAATTCAGACTCTGTAGTGTCGCCCTCCAGGGCCATGTGGGATGCAGCTCCCTCGTGCTCCGTTGCCACTGCTCCTTCGCCTGATGATGCTAATGCACACAAGAACAGGGAGACCACAAAAAGGGGGGGAACGACAGAAGAAAGACATGTTGAGTGCATGCATTACCGCTACCATTGGCGGACACGACAGACACAGAAGCCCCCTGCACTACGTCGCGCTCTTGGGCTCCACTGTTCAATTTATGGGAAATGGCCTACAAGGCAATGGACGACATCTGCACACAGAGATGACACAGGGGCATGACTAGCTGTACTTGGCACTCTACAGAGGTGGGCTGGGGTGCTACATGGCCTGACATACGGAGGGGCCTTGCCTACGGAACTCGCCCTGGCCTAGGGAAACCCACAGCCCTCCTCCCCCACCCAGACACCTCCACTGCACGCAAAGTCAGCAGAATGAGAGTGTACTCACCCCCTTGTGGCTGCTGTGATGCCCTCAAGCGCCCATCCAACTCCGGGTAGGCCACCGCCAGGATCCTGAGCTTCAGGGGGGTCATGGTGCGACGGGCACCCCTCCCACGTTGGGAGGCCATCCCCAGCTGAGCCTCCGCCGTCTTCTTGCTCCAGTGGCGAATGTCCTCCCATCTTTTCCTGCAGTGGGTGCTCCGTCTGTGGTAGACCCCCAGGGTCCAGATGTCCTTGGCGATGGCACGCCAAATATCTTTCTTCTGGTGGGCGCTGACCTACATGAAATGTACAGGGGAAAAAGAGAAGTTATTACCAACTGCACCGTCAAAGTGATTGGCCCCCATCCCTACCCTTGCCATGTGGCAGATGCATTCACCGTCTTTCATGCATGCAGCACTCTCCCCCCTTCCTTCTTACATCCAGCCCTCTCCACACTGGCATAGCCCATACAGCATGCTCCCAGTGTACTTACCTGTTTGTCTGGAGGACTGTAGAGTAGCGTGTACTGGGGGAGGACCCCACCCACGAGTTTCTCCAACTCCTCCGTGATGAAGGCAGGGGCCCTTTCCCCAGACACTCGAGCCATTGTCTCTTCCAGACCGAGGTCACAGCAGCACTTGCAGTGTAGGTCCTCTCCTGTCGAAGATCAGGTATCGAGTGATTGAACAGATAGAAAATGGTGGTCACGTCTGCGGCAGTGCGTACCGTCAGCGCCGGCATACATCGCCATTGGCTCCTGGTACCCATAGGGTCCAATGTTAACCAATGCAACATTGCGCTGCGGTCTTCGACCGCCTACCGCGACCGTGTACAACGCCAGCGCAGTTACCTCACATCCCATTGTCCCACTTTACAGGTCAGGCAGCCGCCATTTCAGGGGCCCACATGGCTTCATTTCCAACTGCGTCACTCATACCTAGGCCTAGACTCAACACACATACAGGCCACCTTTTGTGTATGATAGGTGTTCTGTGTAAACTGTGGGTATGTACCTCTGAGTTGTTTGACTCTATGCTCGCTGTTGTCCTTCATAGGCACCGTCCGCTGGGACATGTGAGGAGATGGCGGCATCCTCCGGTGTACCGACCATTGGTGGACCTGTCGACAATGGAGGAGCGACATTTGATTATCACATACAGGCTTGACCGTGCCACAATCCAGGAACTGTGTACCCAGTTGGAGCCAGACCTGATGTCAGCAATCCGCCATCCCACAGGAATCCCCCCTCAAGTGCAGGTGCTGCCAGTGCTCCATTTCCTTGCAAGTGGTTCCTTTCAGACAACACTGGCCATGGCATCAGGGTTGTCCCAACCTGTGTTTTCCAACGTATTGTCCAGAGTGTTGTCTGCCCTTCTGAAACACATGCAGAGCTACATTGTTTTCCCTCAGGTGGAGGATTTGCCTACAGTGGAAGGGGATTTCTATGCCCTGGGACACATCCCCAACATCATAGGTGCCATTGATGGGACACATGTGGCTTTGGTACCCCCCCACAGGAGTGAACAGGTGTACAGAAACCGGAAGAGTTATCATTCTATGAATGTACAGATGGTATGTTTGGCAGACCAGTACATCTCCCATGTGAATGCCAAGTTCTCTGGCTCAGTGCATGACGCCTACATCCTACGGAATAGCAGCATCCCTTATGTGATGGGTCAACTCCAGAGGCACCGTGTGTGGCTATTAGGTGAACACCTGGAAGCAAGTCAGTGGGAATGGTTGTCTGAGTCTGGGGATATCCCTCCAGGTTAGTGCGTGTCTAACAGTTGTCCCTCACCATTTGCATGTGACTCTGGTTACGCCAACCTGTCATGGCTACTGACCCCGGTGAGGAATCCCAGGACAAGGGCTGAGGAACACTACAATGAGGCCCATGGGCGAGGGTGATCGAGCGGACCTTCGGCCTCCTGAAGGCCAGGTTCAGGTGCCTCCATATGCCAGGTGGATCCCTATTCTACTCACCAAAGAAGGTGTGCCAGATCATCGTGGCCTGCTGTATGCTTCATAACTTGGCTTTGGTACGACAGGTGCCTTTTCTGCAGGAGGATGGTCCAGATGGCGGTGTTGTTGCAGCTGTGGAGCCTGTGGACAGTGAAGACGAGGAAGCAGGGAAAGAAGACATGCACAACAGGGACTCAGTGATCCAGCAATATTTCCAGTGAGAAACAGGTAAGAATACAAACCTGCCTACTACATGGACTTTAACACTACTACCTCTCTACTGTGTGTCATTTTCACCCAGTGTATGGTCACAGAGTAGTCACTTTCCCTTACGATTTCACAGATGTGGGTCCCACTGTGTGAGATCTGCTTAGATTCCTCATTGACTAGAGCTGTGTGACATAGGTATGTTGACATTAATCTTGAAAGAGCATTTTGTCACTGTAATTGCTAATACACTATTTCGAAATCACAGACAGACTCCAGATAGTTTTGTGCTTTAAGTGTGTTTATTTAAGTGCTCAATATTGGAGGGGGTAGTGAAATGGTGAGGGGTGATGGCGGAGGAATGTCCATGGCAGAGTCCAGTCTATTAGTCTCACAGGTGCATTGCCCATATGGGCATAGGAAGTGGAGCTGGGGCAGTTTCAGTATGGACAGGGTGACAAAGTGGGACAGTAGGATGACAATCAGGGTGGTCTCATTTCTTGCCGGGGGTCTTGGCATCGTTCTCTGTCTTTGTCCTGGATCTCAGAGACTGTTTGCGTGGTGGTTCTCCCTCTGCAGGGGGTGGGGTGCTGGTGTGGTGGTCCTGTGGCGGGGCGTCCTGTCCACTAGCGCCGGCAGAGGTGGTGGGCAGTTCATCGTCCATGCTAGTGTCAGGGGCCCCTTGTAGTGCCACAGTGTCCCTCCTGGTGTTGAGTACTTCCTTCAGGACCCCTACGATGGTGGCCAGGGTGGAGCTGATGGTTCTGAGTTCCTCCCTGAAGCCCATATACTGTTCCTCCTGCAGGCGCTGGGTCTCCTGAAACTTGGCCAGTACCGTTGCCATCGTCTCCTGGGAGTGGTGGTAGGCTCCCATGATGGAGGAGAGGGCCTCGTGGAGAGTGGGTTCCCTTGGCCTGTCCGCCCCCTGTCGCACAGCGCCCTCCCAGTTCCCCTGTGTTCCTGGGCCTCCGTCCCCTGGACCGTGTGCCCACTACCACTGCCCCCAGGTCCCTGTTGTTGTTGGGGTGGTGGGTTATCCTGGGTTCCCTGAAGGGGTGGACACACAGCTGATTGACGTGTCCTGGGGACGGAGGTGTGGGCCCGCTGCGTGGGTGCTGTGCTGGTGTTTCCAGAGGGTGGAAGGTCTGTAGTGGCCTGTGACTGGGTGATGGGAACCGACTGTCCCGAGGTCCCCGATGGGCCGGGCTGGTCATCTAGATCTTGTGGGCCTCTTCTGTTGGTGGTGTGGACATGTGTGGACCCTCCTGTCCGATGACGTTGTGTAGGGGTCCTGCAGGGGTATAAAAGGATGGTTATTACATCTGTGTGTGTCATGGTGTGCAAAGGGTGAGTGACTGTGTACCCCAGCGCTTGCATTCCTGTGTGAGACCTTGTGTGAGGATGGTTTAGGGGGTTGTATGGGTATGTGCAGTGGCCATGCTTTAGTGATGGGTGTCCATGCTTTGTTGTTGCTTGCAGGGCTTGGTGTTGGGATGGGTGGTTTGTGATATTGGGACATATGTGAGGAGTTGGGGTGCTGGGGGTGAGGGTGAGGGTGGGGTTATGTGATAGCATGCAGGTAGGGTGGGGGTTGTAATAGTTAAGATTTGACTTACCAGAGTCCATTCCTCCACCTACTCCTGTGAGGCCATCAGGATGCAGAATCGCCAAGACCTGCTCCTCCCATGTTGTTAGTTGTGGGGGAGGAGGTGGGGGTCCGCCGCCAGTCCGCTGTACCGCCAGGTGGTGTCTTGAGACCACGGAACGCACCTTCCCCCGTAGGTCGTTCCACCTCTTCCTGATGTCCTCCCGATTTCTTGGGTGCTGTCCCACTGCGTTGACCATGTCCACTATTCTTCGCCATTGCTCCATCTTCCTGGCAATGGAGGTGTGCTGCACCTGTGATCCGAATAGCTGTGGCTCTACCCGGACGATTTCCTCAACCATGACCCTGAGCTCCTCCTCCGAGAACCTGGGGTGTCTTTGCCGTGCCATGGAGTGGTGCAGGTGATGTGTGGGGTGGAGTGTGTGGTGATATGTGTGCTGATATGTAGTGGTGTGTTATGTGAGGTGCGTGGAAGTTCTGTGGGTGATGGTGTTGTGTGCCTGTGGTTGCTATTGTTCTTTCTGGTGCTCTCTCGCTGGCCTTCTTTCGGAATTTTTTGTCGTGGGGGTTTGTGGGTGATGTGGGTGTGTGTTTTATAGTGGTGTGGGTGTGTGGGAGTGGTGTGTGTATGTGTATCAGGTGTGTGTATTTGGAATTTTCCAATGTGGTAGTGTTTTGTAGGAGTGTGTGTATTTTGAGCGCAGCGGTGTGTACCGCCAATGGAATACCACGGTTGAAAGACAGCTGCGTGGATTCGTGTGTCGTGATAGTGTGGGCGTATTTCTGTTGGCGTGACGGTGGAGGTTTTGTTTTCGACAGTTTATCACTGACCTTTGGTGTGGCGGACTTGTGTGGGTGTCTGAATTTTGGCGGATTCCGAAATGTGGGTCATAATAGCTGTGGCGGAAATCCGCGGCTGCGGCGGTGTGTTGGCAGTCTTCTACACGGTGGTAAGCGGCTTTTACCACCAATGTTGTAATGACCGCCTTAGTGTGGGTACTGAGTATTTATGGATTAGTGTATTTATTGAGTTACTTATTTACCTATTTATATGTATACATAGATATTGTATTTATAATTACATGTAATTCTCTTTTCAGATGTGATGGGTCGGATGGAGTCTTCATTCTCTCTAGTAGTCACGATATTATTGGGTGATCTTCTTTGCAGAGTTTCAGATAAGAATATATATTTTTGATAGAAATACAGTGATGATTTATTTTTGTAGCCATTTAGGTAGGAATAATTATTTTTAGTGTTTGATGATGTATTATGTGTTTCTATTCGTATTAGGACCTTAATTGATAGTATTTTATTATTTAATTTGATGGCCCGGGAGAATATTAACCTCATCAAATTACACTAAATTATACTAATTTTCATTTTCCTCCTTATATATTGGCAATATATATTGATTTTAGCAATAGTGCAATAATATAAATCAAAGCTGCATATATATGATATAAAGATCTGTATGTGCTTTGATGTTGGGTTTAATTGGGTTTGTATTTGCAATATTTTTTCACATTCTTATTTTTATGTTCATGCTGAGACAGTATATAATGTAGACTGAGTGGTGGTAATTATCATGTGACCAAGGCTGCTGTGTCAGCCGAAACGCATTGTGTTTGTATTAAACTTATTTTTGTTTTTCCCTGAGTCCTGAGTGTGCGAGTATTATTTTTTATTTTTTGATTTATGACTGACTGGCTTGCTTGTGCCGGTTCTCGCACCACCCCTCTTAGGCCGAGGAAGTTCTACTTCGAGCATGTGGATGTAAAATATATATATATATATATATATATACATATATTTATAAAGCCTTGTGGCGGTTGCCACCAGGTAGTTATAGTTAGGACCTAATTTCTATAGATTTTTTTTTGCTTTGTTTTGATAATAACTTTGGCCCCATTTGATGAATCTTCACAAAATTCTCCCAAAAAATATAACTCTCACTTCAACGCCATCTGTAAATTTTTGGGGTGATCCGTCAAGCGTGGCCCAAGAAAAGGGTGGGGTCCAAAACACTTTTTCCCCATTCATTTTTCTATAGGGATTTTGAACAGGAATAGCGCCAAAACCACTGGACAAAATTACACCAAATTTGGCAGAAAGGTATCCCTTGGTCCTGAATGCACCCTTTTTCGTTATTTGGTCTAAATTCGTTCAGCAGTTTTTGAGAAATTAAAGGAAAAACAGATTTGTATATACAGGGATGCGAAGGCTCCACTAACCCTCCTGATCTCATGCTGAGATCTGATCGACTTACAACCCTTCAACAAATGAAGCTTTAGCAGCCATGTAGGGACTCGGCATCAAAGATTAAAAAAGGAGAAAATGGGCAGGATGGGGACACTGACCCTATAACTCTGCGGAAAAAAAAATCCCCTGATCCACTGAAAATTACAAAAAAAGAAGCACAGTTGTTTAAATGAAGCCCCTGGTTGGGCCAGGTCCCGTAGGCATTGACATTTTGAATGCCTGGGAACTGCCACCTGCCCGGGGCTATCATGGAATTAAATGTGGGGAGACGTCCGGTCCCCCCAAAGCCCTGGGGAATGCCTCCTCCCTGGGGATATCATGGAATAAAATGCATGGGGCAACCAGCCCTCCCCCTTAACCCCTGGTGACTGTCACCTCCCTGGGGCCATAAATAGAAACAAATGTGGGGGGCTGCCCGGCGCCCCACAACCCCAGGGACTGGCAACTCTACAGGGCTATCATGATTTAAATGGGGGGCTGCCCAGCCCCCCTGCAGTCCTGGGGACCACCCTTACACCGGGCCGAAGATAGCATCAAATGTGGGGGGCACTGCCCCCCCACAGCTCCAGGAAACACCACCTTCCTGGGGCAAAATTAAATTTTGGAAAGGGGACATTCAGCCCCCTCATGGAGCCAATAATGGCCCTGGTGATAGCCAAAAACCCCTAGCGGGCTCCTGCTGTGTCCGAGAGTGCATGCTGAGGGCACGAGTTATAGTTACCTTAGGACATAAGTTATAGTTACTTGAGGTAACTCTAACAGGTGAATTTCTATGATTTTGCACATTTAACATGTGAGCCCAACTATAACGTCCCTGTATCTTTTGTTTCTTTAAGTGTATTTCTATGTTTTTTTAAATTCTATTCACTACCTATACCGTCCCTGTAACCTTTATTTTTTTAATTGAATATATATATATAATTAATAATCACTGAAAAGAATGTAAAGTTAAAGGGATGTTATAGTTGTTATAGTTAGGTGCAAATGTCTGTTATTTGTTAGATTTTTACCAGGAAAGTATGCTTTTCTATGATTTTGTATAAATCATTTCAGTAGTTTTTGAGAAACAATGGTTTAGAGATATATTGACAGTTGGACCTGCAGAACACGCTGGACACCCTTGAAAGTCCCAATACACACAAATAAAAAAAAATAATGTTCTGATTGGTTAAGAGGACCTTTTTCCAATCTGCCAGTTCGCTCTCATATCATAATTGTGGTATTTCTCAATGTTTGAAGAACTGTAGAATTGCACTGAAACAACACAAAGGTTAAATTAGAGTTATATGTGAGGACGGTAGTAAGATATTAACTCATGTTTAAAATAGCAGTTATGATTAGCTGACAAAAGATTAATAAATATCTCTCTATATATGATCCTATGCTCAAAGACTAGGCTTTATAAATGGCAAAATACTTTGTCCCTTTCTAGCTTTGCATGGGTGGCACTGTGCTAATCCCATGCTTAAGACTTTTCCTAGAAATACAAACATTTGTGGTGCACAAATTTAGAGTGTCACTGGTGTTGTAGGGTGCTCCATACTGGAGTTGCTCTCTACTGTAACGTGAGAACTACCCTGACTTGCCTATATCTTTGAAACCGTTTGACAAATTTTCATGAAATAAAAAAAAAAAAGTATGCTAAAGAATCTTGTTGAGGTGATCTTTAAAAAAATGCATTTCCCATGTTAATTCCTGTAGGAGTTTTGAACACGACTACAACCTGAACCACCTGAACAGAATTACACCAAACTTGGCAGACAGATTATGCTGTTTGTTATTTGGTGTAAATCCACTCAGTAGTTTCGGAGAAATTAAAGGAAAACCAAGTTTGTATATCTACAGGTGCAAAGGTTTCACAAATCCTCCCAATCCAGTGCAGAGATCTAATTGACTGCCAACACTTCAACCAGGAATAGTTGGCAGACATTTTGGGATTCACTTCAACCATGTCCAAAAAAAAGACCAAAAAAGGAAAAGGGGACAGGGTACCATTACCCTAAATCCCTAGCTTTAGTTCAGTGGTATCCCTGGTAGATCCCCGAGCAAAAAAGCATTTATTTAAAATTCATGGCGAACTTCATGAATATTCTCACATTTCACTGTGATTTTTTTTTTTTTCAAAAGCAGTGTCCTGTGTTTAAAAATGCTATGGACTCCTAATAGGCCAGGTGCCTGGGGGTAGTATGGGACAGCCATCTACCCTGAGATATTCTGAATAAATATGTGAGGGGGCTGCGCCACCCCCCAAACCCTGGAGACCACCACCACCCTAGGGCAAATTAAATAATGATAAAATGGGGGCCCCGCACCCTGGGGACACCACCTCCCTGGGGCTAATTTAATTAAAATATAATAGCAGTCCTGCCAACTCTTCTAAGCCCCTCGGTCCGCCATATCCCCAGGGGTATTTATTCAAGGTATGTGGGGAGCAGTGAAGATCCCCTGCACCCTGGAGACCACCACCTACCCGGGCAATATTTATAAAAAATAAAAGGATGGTCCTGCAAACCTGACCTAAAGCCCCGGGAACCACCACGTCCTGGGGCTACAAAATGGTTAAAGGAGGGGTGCCACCTTCCCAGGGCTGACATAAAGGAATAAAGAGGGTCCGTTGTAAACCCCCTGTCCTGGGGACCACCACCTCCCTGGGGCCCTATCAAAGAAAGAGGGATGCCAAGCGGCTCCCCTTGTGGAGACATTAATGGCCCTGGTGACTGCCACCGTCCAAAACCGGCTTTTGCTACCTTCAGAGGTGCCCACCCTTGGGAGGTAGCTGTTTACTTTTGCTTGGCGGGAGCTGTGACAGCTCCTGTCAAGCAAAAGAAAACACTCTGCTTTCAGCAAGCAAGAGCTGTCAAAATGGTCCCGTTTTCTGACAGTGCAACTTTCATCTCTTTCCTTGCCCACAGCTCCCTACGTACGGGAGCAATGCCAGCTCACACAGGATGCAGGGAGTTGTTAGGATCACGAGCCTTGAGACTCACCCTTCCGGTCCTGTCACTGTCTCTCTCTCTTCCATCCTATAATGCGGTATGTTTGTTTATTTACTCATGTTTTTAATGTAAAACATTGCTAATGATGGAACATTTACATCATTTTGCCATCAAAATCTTAGGGTGGCCTTGTGGCTAAGGTATCAGACCCTCAAACAGAAGGTTGAGGGCTCTAGTCTAGGTGTGTTAGTTGTCATTTCTCTGCTTTAAATTCTTTTCAACTTCAACTATTTAAAGTACATTCTGAAAGGTGATCTCACTCTTTCTGTTTGTCTAATATATTTTTAAAACATTTGTCGGATTCTGATTGTAAGGGGTGCGGAAATGGGTGGTTATAGGGGGTTGGCAGCAAGGCCTGGAGGCAGCCCAAGCCCTCAGCCAGCATTTGCCACACACGGCGGAAGGTTATGGTGGCTGGATTAACGTACAGTAATTAAAATTACTATACGTTTAAAAAAACATAGAAATTCACTAAAGAAAACAAAGGCTACAGGGATGTTAAAGTTAGGTTTTAAATTTACTAACACAAAACCAGAGAAATTCAGCAGTGCTAGTTAGAGTTATTTCAAGTAACTATAACTCGCAGGCTAACGTAACTCTAACTTGTGCCCTTGCCATGCATGGCTAAGTGCCCAGATTATACAGCACTCATGACAACTTTTATAGCGTCAATAAAAATATCAATAAAACGTTAAAAGTCAAAATATTGAAGTAAAAACTGTGCAAAGTGGGAGCATGAGTTATCATTACCTTAGTTCAAGAGTTATAGTTACTTAAAATAACTATAACTGATGAATTTTCTCTGGTTTTGTGCGGGTAAATTCAGAACCCGGGAAAAACGAATAATTTGTGTCTCAATATCTATATTTTTTTTCTTTAATAACTCTGAAGCTACTGAAAATATTTTCACCCAATCACAAAAAGCGCGGTCTGCTGATCAAGGTCTAACATCCTGCCAAATTTCTTGTAATTCTGTCTGGGCTGTAGCCGAGTCTAAAGATTGCAAAATCCCAAAAGACATAGGGGGTCATTACAAGCATGGTGGGCGCGGTAACCGCTGTGCGGCAGCCAATGCGGCCACACTCCTGCGGACCCCATTACGACATCCCTGCTGGGCCGGCGGGCGCAAACCAAGTTTAGGCCCGCCGGCCCAGCGGGGATGAGGCCGCAACATAGGAGCTGGCACCTAATGGAGCCGGCGGTGTTGCGGCCGTGCGACGGGTGCAGCAGCACCCGTCGCGCTTTTCACTGTCTGCTATGCCTGTTAGGGGGCCCCTGCACTGCCCATGCCAGGGGCCCCAGGACACCCCTTACAGCCAGCCTCTTCCTGGTGGTGCAAAATGCCAGAAACAGGCTGGCGGTAGGGGGGTCATAATCACGCCGGGGCTAAAACGGCGGGAAACCGCCGGCCCCGGCGGTGCGACCGCGGCGTCGTAATACGGGTCTCCGTACCGCCAGCCTGTTGGCGGTACGGATGCCACATTACCCCTGGCGGTCTCTGACCGCCAGGGTCGTAATGACCCCCATAGATTGATAAAAAAGTGTTTTTGGGCCATGCCTTTTTTTGGCAGATGACGGCAATTTTTTACATGCACAACTAGGCAAAGAAGGGTACTTTTTAAAAAAAATGTGAAGAAGATTAGTCAATGACGCCACAGTTATTAGCAAAACAAAAAACACTTCATCTACAGGAAAAGTTGGTCTTAATAACTACTTATAACTACTTATTGGCTATCGCCAGTAGGTTTCATATATATATATATATATATATATATATATATATATATATACATATATATGTATATAAATATATAGATATATAAAACAGGACTGATTGCGGAAGCCCCGTCACTTTTTGTTCCACATTTTTCACTCAAATTGGTGTTTTCCTGACTTTGATGGTGCCCTGGACACTGCTAAACAGTACCAGGGCCTGTGATCTGATTAAAATGGTTAATGCAACTTAGGTTTTTGTAACTGGCTGTACCAGCCTACCTATAAGTCCCTAGTATATGGTAAAGTATGTAGGTTTAGGGACCCCAGCATAGGTAGCACACCCATTGGTGCATTGCTGTGGTGCCCAGTGTCAGACTATCTTGCTGGCTGCTTTTATGTTAAAGTTAAAGTTAACTCCAAATTCGACTTTGGAATTTTAATTACATCCAAAGTCCAAAGCTACCTTTATTTTTACACATAAGTCACCCCTAATGTGTGCCCTATATGCCCCCAGGGTTAGGTGCAGTGTAACTATAAGCAGGGACTTTATAAACTATGTTTTATAAGCCCTGGTGAGGGAAAAATAGCCACATTTATTTTCCATTGTAGTGAATGTGCTCTATAGGCTAACATGGAAAGACTTTATTTTAAAAGAACTAAGGGCCAGATGTAGGAAACTACAATTTTGCTACTTGCAAATTGCTAGTCTGACCGACTTGCAATTTGCTACTCGCGAAATTGTAAGCAGAAAGGTGACTCAGACACCTTCTGCGACTCGCTGTGGGGTCGCAAAGACCCACCTCATCAATATTCATGAGGTGGGTCGCAGATTGCGACCCCATAGCACGTCCCTGCACTCACAGGGATGGTGGCCTGCTGTAGTCAGCAGACCTCCACGTCTGTGACTGCTTTGTAAATAAAGCAGTGTTTTTTTTTTCATTTTGCAGCCCGTTTTCCTTAAAGGAAAACGAGCTGCAAAATGAAAACTAAACCGAAACCATTTGGTTTCGTTTTTTTCGGCATTCACAAAGGGGGAGGGATCCCATGGGGTCCCCTTCCCTTTTGCGAATGAGTTGCCACCAGTGTGACACTGGTGGTAACTGCGAGTTGGTTTGTGACCGCATTCGCAGTCACAAAGCAACTCTTCATGGCGATGCGGTCGCAAATAGGAAGGGAACACCACTTCCTATTTGCGAGTCGCATCCCCAAATTGCGAGTCGGTGCCGACTCGCAATTTGGGGATGAGCATCGCGTTCAGCCTTTTGCATGCCGCAAACTGCGTTTTTCGCAGTTTGCGACATGCAAAAGGCTTCGTACATCTGGCCCTAAGTCTTATTTTTCATAGGAAGGAGCTAAATATAGCACGTTTGGTCCCAAAATTAAATTTTTAATAAATCCAACAACTTGCCACTGTTGAATGTAATATAACTTGGACAGGGAAAGTGTTTTAGAACTCTTACTAAAAGTTACCAACTTCAGCCCTGCAGTGCCCTTCTCTGATTGTTCACCCTGAGCCAAGCTGCATTGATGAGGTGTGAAGTGGCCCGGGCTGAAACAAAGGAAGCATCTGGTTAAACGAGATCTGCCTCAGCAGATGATAGAACAGGACTTCAAAGGAGGGACGGACATTTGGGACAACAACTGGACCTCTCCCACTTCCTGCAGCCCCAGACAACCATGTGTCCCCTGATAAGATTAGTAGAGGGCTGGAAACTGGTGTGTTAGGGGAAACTTAGCCACACCAGTGGGTGGATTCAGCCAGATCTAAACTCTAAGATTTAATTGTTGCCATCTTGGATTTTGGTGGGATTGATTTTTACCACACTTCTCAGGAAGTAGTCACTCAAGAGGGTGGTAGCCTGCATGTGATTGTACAGGAGCACCCCCCTGCTTGTCACTCCAAGAGTAAGGATAAATATGGCAGAGCTTCCCCACACTTAGGATCCCTGCTGGAAAAGGGCAAGAAGAAGAAAGACTGCCCTGCTGGACCCGTGACCTGCACCTGGACACTGCACTCGAAGGACTGCACCAGCTGCACACTTTGGACTTTTCCTTACTGCTACAATTTCAGGAAGGGACTTCCTATAAGCTACAGGTAGAAAGGAGCTAACCAGAGTCCCCTGCATCAAGTCCTACAAAAATAGCCCAGCTGACCAGTGGCCGTTTAAGTATTTGAACCAGGTCCATTCTGGGAGTTGAAGTCCTAAACCCCAAGGAGAAACTCAGAGCTTTGAGAACCTTGGGGTGAGTTGTGGACACTTGAAGGACCTTAAACGTATGTCTGGAAGATGATCCAGATGTTTGGAGAAGTTTGGAGCAACTTTGAAAAAAAAGCTCCATAAGTGGACCAACCTGACGGCAAGAGTTTAGCCAGCCACCGACAACTGCAAACCAGCCTAACTTGCAGGTTCATCCTGCTGAAAAGCTCCAGGGCCCAGACTCATGGGAAGGCAATCCGATGATGTTGCATCAAAATTGGCTTGCTGAGGAGGACCATCCGAAGTCAGGGAAGAAAAGCTCCAGAAACGTTTCAAAGTTCGAAGGTAAATGTTTGACCAAGGCCTCTCGGGAATTGAAAATGAGTAGGGCTCCATTGTGTTCAACCTCAATTTTTGACTTTTCCCCGGGTGGAGGAGTTCTTCTTGAAAAAGTTTTTAAGTCTGAAAGTAGAAGTTTTGACCTCCCGCACAGTGTATCCAAAGAGGGCTCCAGCGAAGTTGGCCTGAACTTGTGACTTTGTCCGGGTCAGTGAGATATTTTCAAGAATTTTTCTAAGTGTGAAGGTAAAACTTTAACTCAGGCCTCCTGCTCAGTGTAGCTAAGCAGGGCTCTATCACAATCAGCCTCATATTTTGACTCTCCTCTGGTCGAGTCTGACCAGATGTCCCAAGTGACGCTTTTTGTTTCTAAGCGCAAAAAATATTTAATCTTTAAAAATTCATATCTCCTGTTTGGTATACTTTTAAAGACAAAAATATAGTCTCTTTTTATACATAGGTGTTGTATTTTTACTGTGTTTTTTGTTTTACTTATTTACTGTTTTGTTGATATTAAATGCTTTACACATCTCTCTCCTAAGTTAAGCCTAACTGCTCATGGCCGAGCTACCAAGGGCTGACCAAGCATTCATTTACTGAGACCTTCACTGGACCTTGTGGGGATTTGTGGCCTATTGCTAAGTGTAGGTACCTACCTGCCATTACCAATAATCCACTTCCCAACATATATATATATAAAGCCATAGAAATTCATCAGTTATAGGTATTTGTGGCGCAGCAGTGGTTTGATTACCCCAAAAGTTGTGAAAATACCTTTACCTTAAAAAAAAGTAGAAATTCGGTGAACTATAACTCTTGCTCCACCATGCACAGTTTTTTATGAATAAGCTTACAACAAATGTTACAGTGATATTATCAATGATGTTATGAAAGAGGTCATGACTGCTGTAATATCTGGGGTAATCAGCATCGCATGGCGAGGGCGCGAGTTGTAGTTACCTTAAGGACCGAGTTATAGTTACTTGAAAAACCTATATTTCTAAGGTCTTGTATGAGTATAACATACTTTTAACCTTTGGGTTTTTTTAAGTGAATTTCTATGTTTTATTTAATCTATTTCCTAACCATAACGTCCCTGTAACCTTTTGTTTTTTCAGTGAATTTCTATATTTTTTTTAATGTTAAGTCATTCTCTTTACTATACATCAATCAAATTACCACACGCATGGCCTTCGGCCGGGCATGGCAGGGGTTGGCCACAGGGCCTGGTCTGTGGCCACTCCCTGTGGCCAACCCCCGTAACCACTGAACCCCATGCTGCATACCTCCTTTGCCAATGCTCAGAGGGAGTTGGTCACAGGGCCTGTCTCTATGGGTGTGAGAGGGTGTCTCTAGGTGTAAGAGTGGCTGTCAAAGTGTCTGGGTGTGAGAGTGGGTGTGAGAGGGTCTATGTGGGTGGGAGTGGGTGTGTCTGATGTATTCCAATAGATGAAAGATGCATTCACCTAAACAAAGAATTTCATATCAATTTTCAATACGGGTACACTGAGTGAGCTCACTTGCTTTGCCTTTGCCAAGCCCAAGAGTTAGCATAATTTGTCCTTTCCGGAACTGGAGCTTCAACTGTTGCACATGCTACATTTATATTTGTAAGTGCTTCCTTTTGAGGTTTAATTTATGTGAATTGAGCATCGTGGCCAGAACAGAAGCTCACCTGCTCCTTTATCCAGCAAGAGTCCACAATTTTGCACAAATGCCTACCCAACTGGAGCACTTTCTACTGGTTAGGTAGTAAGTGCTACCTCATTGGTTCAATGTGCATTTTATGGTAGGGGGTCTGTGTGGCCCAACTTCCCCTGTTCATTTTGGCCAAGGGGGCCCATCCCCCAAGGCCCACTGCAATTCCATGAGGGGGGTGCAGCTCCCCTCCCCCTGCCAATTTCAGCCCCAAAGACTACATCTCCCGGGGCCCAGACTCACCATTATCTTACTTTATTTGAGAGAGGGGGCGACACCTGGCTAGTTTTTGCCCCAGGGTCCCCATCCCCAAGGCCTTGCCTTTTATAATGTATTTAATCTCTTGGGGAGGGGGCTGCAAGGTCCCCCTCACCCGGTCAATTTTTTGACCCAAGGACCCCATCCCCATGACTCACCATTACCTATTTTTGGGGGGGCTGCACTGCCCCCAGCTGATTTTGACCATGGGGACCCCATCCTCCAGGGATAGGCCATCAATACTGGGTGCCCTGCAGGGTAGCAAGTGTTTGTTTGGGACCGCTGGGAAAGCCTCAAAGCCCCTCAGTCATAAACAGATACCCGTCTCCTACAGGAGCCAGCATTGTTTCCTCTGTTTCTCCACCCGCGGGCAGGGAAACAGAGGAAACCTCTGCTTCCAGCAAGCGAGAGACGTTTGACAGCTCTCACTAGCTGGAACCGGAGTGTGACAAAACTGATTGCTGAAGCTCTCTAACAGTTTGCCCACATTTTTCACTTTTTGCTGGTGTTTACCTGACTCTTATGGTGCCCTAGGCACTGCGTGCCAGGGCCTGTGCTCTGTGTAAAATGAGTATGCAAATTAGGCTAATTATAATTGGCTATGTCAACCTACCTACAAGTTCCTAGTATATGGTAAGGCATGTAGGTTTAGAGACCCCAGCATCGGTGATGCACCCATAGGTGCACTGCTGAGGTGCCCAGTGTCATTTTAAAGGCAGGCCTGCGTTGCTGGCTGCTTTTAAAGTAAAGTTATATCCAAATTCGACTTTGGAATCAGAAGTACTTCCAAAGTATTAAACTACCTTATTTTTACATATACGTTACCACTAAGGGGTGCCCTAACTGGCCCTAGGGATTGGTGCTATGTAACTTTAAGCAGGGACCTTATAACATTGTTTTATAAACTCTGGTGAGGTAAAATAGCCAAATTTGTTTTACTCTCACTATAGTGAATAGGCTCCATAGGCTAAACTGGGGGTACTTTATTTTAATTAATAAAGTCTCCAAAGGAGCTAGATATGTCACATTGGGTATCAAATTTATTGTTATAATGAATCCAGCAATTTGCCATTCTTGAATTTAATATAAGTAGCTCAGGGAAAGAGTTGTAGAACTCTACCTGAAAGTTGACAACTTCAGCACTGTAGTGACCTTCTCTGATTGGCCAGACTCTGGCAGCCTGGCCAGGCTGCCTTGATGAGGTGTGAAGTGGCCTGGGCTGAGGACAAAGGAAGTGCCTGGGAGATAATATCTGCCTCTGCAGATGGTGAAACAGGATGGGGGAGTGCAGCCAAACTGGTCTTCAAAGTAGTGAAGGGCATTTGGGGAAGCTCCCTCATTTCCTGCAAACCCAGACAACCAGGTGCCCTCTTGATTAGATTAGGAGAGGGCAGGATAGGGGTGTGTTAAGAATGTTTATCCACACGAGTGGGTAGACTTGGCCAGGCCTAACCTCCAAAATTCAGTTTCTGACATTTTGGATTTTCAAGGAATGTTGCTCCCTGGGTTTGATTTTTACCACTCTTCCTAGGAAGCTGCCATCCAAGAGGGTGGTGGCCTGCCTGTAATTGGACAGTTGCCCCCCCCCAGCTTTTCAACCCAGGAGCAAGGATAAATTTGGCAGAGATGCACCTACACCTCAGATCCCTACAAGGAGCAACATCAGAAGAAGAAGGACAGCCCTGCTGGACCCCTGACCTGCACCTGGACACTGCACTCTAGAGGACTGCACCAGCTGCACATTTGGGCTTCACAACTAAATGGACTCTGTGGGGCATATTTATACTATGTTTGTGCCGTAATTGCGTAGTTTTTTTTTACGCAATTCCGACGCAAAACTAACTCCATATTTATACTTTGGCGTTAGACGCGTCTAGCGCCAAAGTCCATGGAGTTTGCGTCATTTTTTTGCGTGGACACCTACTTTGCGTTAATGATATGCAAGGTAGGGGTTCCCGTCTAAAAAAGTGACTCCGAGGCATGTGCGCCGTATTTACAATCCCGGGCAAAAATGTCGCCCAGGAGTGGGCGGGTCAAAAAAAAAGATCTCCAGCCGCTTTTGCGTCGTTTTTTAGCGCCTGGTCAGGGCAGGCGTTAAGGGACCTGTGGGCTCGGAAGGAGCCCAGAGGTGCCCTCCCATTCCCCCAGGGACCCCCCCCTGTCACCCTTGCCCACCCCAGGAGGACGCCTAAGGATGGAGGGACCCATCCCAGGGAACATAAGGTAAGTTCAGGTAAGTATTATTATTATTATTTTTTGTGGCATAGGGGGGCCTGATTTGTGCCCCCCTACATGCCACTATGCCCAATGACCATGCCCAGGGGACAGAAGTCCCCTGGGCATGGCCATTGGGCAAGGGGGCATGACTCCTGTCTTTGCTAAGACAGGAGTCATTTCAATGGGGGTTGGGAGTCGAAAAAAATGGCGCAAATCGGGTTGAGGCGATAATTTTGCCTCAGCCTGACTTGCCCCATTTTTGGCGCCCAAGATCCATATTCCCCTACGCCGGCGCTGCCTGGTGTACGTCATTTTTTTTGACGCACACCAGGCAGCGCCGCCGGCTAACGCCGGCTAACATCATTGAATAAATACGGCGCCCGCATGGCGCTTCAGAATGGCGTTAGCCGGCGTTAGATATTTTGACGCACAACTGCGTTGGCGCAGTTGTGCGTCGAAAAGTATAAATATGGCCCTGTGTGTCTTTAAGTGGTTCAAGAAGGGACTTCCTGTAAGCTCCAGGTAAAAAGTAGCTAACCAGAGTCCCCTGCATCAAAATCTGAAGGAACTGACCAGCTGACCTGTGGCTAGTCGTCATTTTTGGATTTGAACAAGATGCATTCTGGGAGTTGGAGTCCTAATACTCAAAGAGCAACTCAAAGCTTCTGGAAACTTGGGTTGAGTCATGGACTCCTAAAGAACCTTTTAAGACCTTCTGGAAGAAGATCCAGAAGTTTGGAGAAGTATGGAGAACTTTTGGGAAAAAAGCTCCATAAAGGGACCGACCCTCCCTGGTGAGTCAAGCGAGTTTAACTCAACCTCAACCTGACCTGACTTGCAGGTTCCCCCCACTAAAAAGCTCTGTAGTCCCAGACTTCCAGAATTTCACCAGGGGCTCCTGGAAAGGTGATCCGGAGACCTCGGATCGAAATCAGCTTGCTGTGGAGGGTCTGCCACTGTCAGAAGGAAAAAGCTCTGAAAGTAAAAAGTTGACAGGGACTTCCCGCACATCGTATTCAAGGAGTACTCCAGGGACGTTAGGTCAACATTCAGCTCTGGCCTCGGACGAAGATTTCCGTCATTAAAAATTGTCTAAGTCTGAAGGTAGAATTCTTCCACAAGACCTAACTGGACCTAGTGGGGGTTAGTAGCAATTTTCTAAGTGTAGGTATTTACCTGCCCTTATCTATAGCACACTTTCCATCACAGAGAGTTTGCTGTGAGTTGGCAGGAACTGTCAAAGTTCCTACCAAGTCACAGTAAACAGTTATGTCCCATGGGTAGGCACCCTGGGACATAGTAGGACCTGGCACTGGAGGGTGGTGGTCCTGAGGGCTATTATTGGCTCCTAGAGGGGTCACACATCCCCCCTTCAACATTTCATGTAGCCCTAGGAAGGTGGTGGTCACCGAGGGGCCAAGGGTTTGCTAGGGACCCTCTTCATTCCTTTATGTCAGCCCTGAGGAGGAGGTGGTCCCCTGGGCTGAGGGGGCCATAAAAATACCCTAAGAGGGGGCTCCATTCCCCCTCCTACATTTTTACCTGCCTCCAGGACTGGGCCCACCCAGGGGCTTTAGAAAAATAAGCGCAGAAGTCATTTTTAATTTTTGCTGCGGATTCACTGATCCACTGTAGATTTGCTACAATTATTTTTTTTAAATGATTGTTTTTCTCTGGTGGGACCCTGCACCAGAGCTAATTGGTCAGGGAGTCCCCACCCTAGCCCTTTTTCTTTTTTTTTAATCTTTATTTGTGGGACTCGGCTGAAGCAGAGTACCTAGATGACTGCCAAAACATCCTGGTTAAAGTGTTGGGAGCAATTTAGAGCTCTGCAATTCCCTGCACAAGCTTGTTATTATTTTCAAACTCTTCACGCCTCTAGATAGCTATATTTATTTTTCCTTTAATATCTCAAAAAGAACATCAAATACCAAAAAACACTCTTTCTGGAGCAAGAGCTACCATTCTGCCAAATTTGGTGCAATTCCGTCTAGTGGTTCGGGCTGTAGTCATGTCTAAAATCCATATGGGAATTATAATGTGAAACACACTATTTTTATCTATCTATCTATCTATCTATCTATCTATCTATCTATCTACATATATATATATATATATATATATATATATATATATATATATATATATATATATGTATATATATATATATATATATATATATATATATATACACTGAAAAAACAAAGGTTACAGGGACATCATAGTTAGGAAATAGAAATAAAACAAGCATTTTCAATGCACTGGGGCTCGCATTTGCTCGAGTTGGAGCTATTTGCGTTGTAAACTCCTAACCTAACTTTTCTTGCCGCACAAATTAAAAGAAAAAAAACACAGCGCGATCGCACTATGTAAAATGCAGCGCTGAAATTGAAAATGAAAAAACGGAGCGCGATTGTGCTATGTAAACCCCAGCGCAATCTCGCTGCGGGGAAAATTAACAGATAAATTAGTCCAGAAACCAGGCTCAAAACATCGAGCCTCATATGTTTCTAGTAGTTTACCGGTGCTGTGTAGGTGGGCTAAACACTGGAAAAGGCAGGACGTATGCATGCCTTTCACAACTGAAAGCAAGCAGATTTTTAAGTAAGCCCAGGAACCAATGAAAGAGTCTGACGTGACCTGGCCGTGGTTTGAAGCCCAAAGAGAGATTACTTTATGGACGGACCACTTTGCGCTTGCCCATAAAAAAGCATAGAAATTCACTTAAAACACAAAAAATTATAGGGAGGTTATAGTAAGACTCACATTTTAAATGTACAAAACCATAGAAATGTACCTATTATAGTTATAGTTATCTAAAGTAACTATATCTAAAGTAACTATAACTGATGCCCTGAGGTAACTATAGCTCGCACCCCTGCATGCACAGCTTTTTAGTCAAACATTTTACTGCAAATACTAAATTGATATTATCAAAGGTGTTATCAAAGATGTCATTAGTGCAGTAACTTGTGGGGTAATTAGCAGTGCACGGCAACGGTGAGTTATAGTGACTTTCAGGCATGAGTTATAGATATTTGAGATACCTCTTGCAGTAATCTGGCCTCCAGCACTGTATTTATGTAAATCCCCAGGGCAATGGCAGTTAGATAGTTAAGACATATTGCTCTGGGAGGTGGTGGTCCCAGGGTCATGGGGATGACGTGCTGTTCCTCCGCATACAATATGTACAAAGCCCTGGGGAAGACGCGGTCCCTGGGGCAAATATAAGCCCTGAAGTGGGGCCAGTGTGCCCACTTCCTTATATTTATCATGCTCCCAGGACCTGGCCACCCAGAGGCTTATTCAAAAATAAGCACAGAAGTCTGCCCTTTAAAAAAAAGATAATATATTATTAAAAATATATTTTTTAAGTGTTTTTTTTTGCTTTGGCGGGGTCCCTTTCGGACCCGTGTACCAGAGCTATGGTGTCAGGGTGACTCTACGCTGGCCCCTTTTCCTTTTTGTTTTTGTTTGGTGGGATTCAACTGAAGCTTAGCCCCAAGATGGCTGCCAACACTTTCTGGTTGAAATGTTGGCAGACCATCAGATCTCTGCACTTCCCTGCACAAGCTTGTCATTATTCAAAATCTACTGAACGGATTCACATCTATGTATCTATCTATGTATATGTCTAACTATGTATATATATATATATATATATATAGTCACTTAAAAAACAAAGGTAGCTATGCTTATGATCGTTTCCACAAAGGAAAAGCATTTTTTTTTTGGTTTGCTTATATCATTAGCGGCACTTGGTGAATCTTTATGAAATTTTCCAAAAGTAAGTTTCATCAACCTCAGCTTCTTCCTGGAATGTTTCAGGATGAACAGTAAAGCAGGGGGTGAGAAAAAAATGGGAGTTCCAAAAAGTTTTCCCTATTCATGTCTCAATAGGAAAATTGAACTGCAATACAGCTGTAGAATGCGATTTGGTATAAATCTGTTCATTAGTTTTTGAGAAATTAAGATGAAAAAATATTTGTGTATCTGTATG
This sequence comes from Pleurodeles waltl, assembly GCF_031143425.1. Classification (NCBI taxonomy): domain Eukaryota; kingdom Metazoa; phylum Chordata; class Amphibia; order Caudata; family Salamandridae; genus Pleurodeles; species Pleurodeles waltl. The sequence goes on from NC_090440.1 coordinate 1,016,686,152, forward strand.
GTTACAGCTGTAGAATGGAATTACACCACATTTTGCAGGAAGCTAGAACTTGTTCCTCAGATTGTTCTTTTGTGATTTGGTAAAAATCTGTTCATTAGTTTTTGAGAAATTAAGGTGAAAAAATATTTGTATATCTGTATGGTTGGGTTCAACTATCTAGTTAGGCATCTCCACATTTGTGTGTGTGTGTGTGTGTATATATATATATATATATATATATTATTATATATACATATATGTATCTGGGAAAGTAATTGTGGGAAAATAATATAACGTTGTTCAGAGCTATACCAATCAACACACATTCATACATTTATTACTACTGTGCAATGCTCGAATTGGAGTTTGTTATCCCAGTACACACAAATTCACCAGAAAAACACGCTAATCTCCCTCAGAGATAGCATGTAACAATTACTTTACACAGGAACAACTCTCCTTACAATCACGCTATCTCTTGGGTATGATTTTACCATACTGCAAAAATTTAGCCTCATGCATCGTGTTTTTGGTAAAAAAAAAAAATTTTTAAACAAGTACACATGAAGTGGTACTGTGGCATAAACTGTATTCGCAGGCAAATATGCAGAATATAATATACTATTTCTTACCATTGTTGAGCGAGGGGAAGGGGCGGGAATCATGACTCACTCGAGGCTTTGCCACTCGTAAATTATGGTACCCTCCACAATTGTAATAAATAGCATACATATATGTGTGTGTGTGTATTTCTGTATGTGTTTTTGTGCGTGTGAATGTGTCTTTGTGCGCATTATTTTCTTATTCATGATAAGAAACCACAGGGGTTCTTTCAATATCTAATGGTAGACAGGTGGATTGTATACAGCCAGCAATAGTTTGGACATTCTATCCAACCTGCTCATTAGCAGCTAAAAGTCCAAGCTCCGTTGGTAGAAAGGCAGGGATCACAGCAGGGAAGTAGCATCGGGGGCTTCTCATATTCCTTCTCTGTCTTGCAAAGCAGTGCGGAGTTTTTTTCGGCAGCTCATTAGTAGGAGCACTGATGCATAAGAGACAGTCATTAGAGGTGTTTTTCAACACTGTCTTCTGATCAGGTAACTAGTGGCATCTTAAGACATTTCCTTACATTGTTTCATATAAGCTATGCTGCAGCTCGATTGAGAATGGCATCCATATCAAATACTGAACACAAGGCTGACCTTTTTACGACAAAAGAGGAAAAAGTTCCATTAGTCGCTGCAATCATGTCTTTATGTTGTCAAATGTGACGTAAGGGAAGCAAAGAGTAATCCCTGAGCAGCTGTAGTCTTTTAGCTCTACTAATCTATGGCAAATTCAACCCTATTACTTGATTTAAGGTTATGACAAGAGGGACACCAGTGGAAAAAAATAATTTTCAGTCATGAATTGACAGGGTCTGCCTTTATTGTTAAATAATGCCTTTTAGTGTTCTCTGTTACAGCTGATGTTTGAAATATTGGGCATATTGTATGCAGCAAAGGCAATTCAGAAGAGATAAAACCACAAACTGCTATAGAGTGGATGATAACTACATCCTCTTGATCATGTTTGAATTTACCTCATGTCAGAGATTAAAGCCCTTATTTACTACAGATTTCCTGCAGGCGCTTATATGAAAAAATGTGACGCAAAAGGCAGCATTAATTTACTAACCATTTTAAAGGCGGAGTGCAGGGCTAAATTGCATTGTATTATGCGAGCCCGTGCAACATTAAGGCCCATATTTATACTTTTTGACGCAAAACTGCGCCAACGCAGTTTTGCGTCCAAAAAATTAGCGCCGGCTAACGCCATTCTGAAGCGCCATGCGGGCGCCGTATTTATTGAATGACGTTAGCCGGCGTTAGCCGCCGGCGCTGTCTGGTGTGCGTTAAAAAAAACGACGTACAACAGGCAGCGCCGGCGTAGGGGGAAAATGGCGTATGGGCGTCCACAAATGGTGCAAGTCAGGCTGAGGCAAAGAAATCGACACCACCCGATTTGCGCCATTTTTTTACGACGCCCATTCCCCATTGAAATGACTCCTGTCTTAGCAAAGACAGGAGTCATGCCCCCTTGCCCTATGGCCATGCCCAGGGGACTTCTGTCCCCTGGGCATGGTCATTGGGCATAGTGGCATGTAGGGGGGCACAAATCAGGCCCCCCTATGCCACAAAAAAAAATTTAAAAAAATACCTACCTGGACTTACCTTAATGTCCCTGGGGTGGGTCCCTCCATCCTTGGGTGTCCTCCTGGGGTGGGCAAGGGGGGCAGGGGAGGGCACCTCTGGGCTCATTCTGAGCCCACAGGTCCCTTAACGCCTGAGCCCACAGGTCCCTTAACGCCTGCCCTGACCCAGGCGCTAAAATCCGGCGCTAATACGGGTTTTTTAGACCCGCCCACTCCCGGGCATCATTTTTGCCCGGGAGTATAAATCCGACGCATATGCATCGGAGTCATTTTTTAAGACGGGAACGCCTACCTTGCATATCATTAACGCAAGGAAGGTGTTCACGCAAAAAAATGACGCTAACTCCATGAACTTTGGCGCTAGACGCGTCTAACGCCAAAGTATAAATATGGAGTTAGTTTTGCGTCGAATTTGCGTCGAAAAAAACGACGCAAATTCGGCGCAAACAGAGTATAAATATGCCCCTAAGTGTATGATGACCGAGCTGTCATAGTGACCAAAATTGGAACCAACATAGATTTATATAGGTGGAAGCAAGGGAGAAATAATTATCAGTGTAACAATTCATTTTTCCAAAAGCTATACGATCCAAAATGTGGATGTACTCAATTTTTGTTTAGCAAAGTTTAGGGACCATCTAATCATTTATCTATGCGTCCTTATGGGCTACTGAATTCATGTAATCACTGGTTCATCGGTGTGGGGAAGTCTGTGTGATAATTTAGTATAATCGTGTTTCTAGACACAGAGAACCATTACATATGCAATTCCGATCATACTTAGATTGCCATACCTGTCTCAACCGAAAACTTGAGCAAAATACATATTGCTTGGTTGACTTGTTGGAATTCATACTTTTAATGTTGTCCTTCAAAAAATGAGAGTAAGTTCGCAGCTACAAATTGTGATCCATATTTATAATGTTTTACTCAATGCAAGGCAGCCAGTCACCTTGATGCACTTCAATGTGTGAAAGGGCAGGAATGCACTGTACTTAACATTATATGATGCATTCCTGCTGTCTGCCTGCACTGGCAAACAAACCGCTGCCGAACAGCAACGCAGGTACCCTTGCACCATGGTGCAAGGGTGCTTGCATTGTAGTCAGGATTGCTTTATGCAGAAAGTGGCACCTTCCTGCTCAAAAACAGTCCACAGCGGCATTTTCCTCTTTCTAAATGTGAAGAATGCAGAACACTTTGAAAGATTAACAAGTGGAGAAATCAAGATATTTCTCTTTGTTGAACCTCTGGTGGGGAGCCATACAATTCTGATGCATTCACTGGTCTGCCAGTGTTGGTAAATCTTGGAATTAGTCAGAATGCAAGGGTGGATGCATGAGAACACCCACGCCCCACCCATGGCATGGCTTCCTCCTATTTTGTTGGGACCGGGTTGGTCCCATTCCTTTTAGTATAGGGGGATTATGCCTATAAACCCCTCAGAATGGACAAAGCCATTGTTTGAACAGTCATGTGCAGGGGGCATATAATAAATAGTGGTGAGGACCGGACCTCATTTTTCAGTTCATCACTACATTTGCCTATGTCCTGTGTCTTATTTTACCAAGCCTACACATCTGCATAGAGCGGTTAGTCCACCACTGAGGCCAGCTAAGTCACAACATATTGACAATTAGGGTGTGTGTTTGAGCACTGCAAGCTTCTCTCATCTGCTTGTCTCAACCTTCCTGCCTCGAGTAGTTGCTTGCTTTTTTGCCATGTTGCAGTGACACACTGTGACTCCAAGCATCCACTGCAGAGTGCCTTTTGCTTTTTGTAGTGGGCCCCGTGCAGCCTCCATGTGTGTGGCACATGTTTATTAGAGTTATTTAGAGCGTCCCAGCCTGAACATGTTGGCCATGATCATTCCTGGAACTTGGAGGATGTGCTCCCATAGTTTAGTGGACAAACAGCCCTGAATGAATTGAGCCCTGATCTTATCTGTGTTTACCAGGGTGCACGTGCTAGCCAAGTCTTTTAACCATGCTTAAATTGAGACCACTGACTCCTCCCACTGTTGCCTTGCCTGGTGTAAGAGAAAATGCTCGTACTCAGAATTCGTGAGAGATCCAAAATGTTCTGTTAGGGATTGTTTCCGGGTATTGTACGTGAAGGTTGGGCTAGCTACCACAATTGTACTCGCAATCTTGTGAATGTCAGCTCCCCCTCAGTTTTGGGGTGTCTAGTGCTGCTGAAGTATTCCAGAACACAATCCAGAGAGTGCTAGCAGGACACCTCAACAGGATGAAGGCAGCGTTTCAGCAGCTGTCAGAGAATGTCCTCACTCTCAATCACAAGAGGTATGTATACCTTCGGAGAGAAATCTTTTTGTTGGATACTGTTCCTCTGAGAATGGGGTCATGCCTGATCAAAGACATCCAGTCAGCCCCTGCTCACACCAGTGTCGTGAAAATACACAGTTTTCCAAGAGGGTGACCTACTGTGGTTGTTTTATTCAGAATCTCATCACCCTCACTGGCCCGCTTAGGGAGTTGACCAAGGCAAATGCCATCTGGGTAGGGGGCACTTACCAAGAAAGGGCTTTTCAAGTAACTTTCAGAACACACAGCTTTGGCCTATTTTGATCCTTGCCACAAATCTGAACTGTCAGTGGATGCCAGCCCCATTGGACTTGTGGCAGTGCTGTCGCAATAAGAAGATAAAGGAGAATCGGCCACCATAGTCTATGCCAGCGTGCCTTGACAAGCACAGAGCAGCACTATTCACACCTTGAAAAGGAGGCCACAGATATCTATGGGGGGTACTGCCATTTTAATAGATATCTTTGTGGCCACCCATTCTTAGTTCACACTGACTACAATCCTTTATTCCCCTGCTCTCCGGATCTTCTTTCAAGCCACCTTCAAGAATCAAAAACAGTATTCTCAAGTTGCGAGAATGCAGTTTTGCCATGGAATATTGACTAGGGACACAGACTGGATGGACTATTTATCCAGACATGTGAGGCCAGCCACAAGTGGTGAGGAGCAGGAAGCTGAAGAAATCAAAGAATACGTAAAAAACATAGTAGAATGGTCCCATCTGTTACCAATTTCCCTAGAGGAGATCCTGAATGAATATCTCCAGTTGGCCTTGTCAACTGTGGCAGCAGGGAGTTGGCAGACCTTGATGCAGGATTTGTCCCACAGAACTGCTGAAGCATGGCAGACTTTGCTGTCACTGCATCATGTCCACCATAAATTAGCAACCTCTCCTGAAGGCTGTCTGTTGAGAGGGCCAAGGTTGGTGATTCCTGAATGATCATAGGTGGTGGATCTAGCTCATACTGCTCCCCAATGGATTGTTGAAACAAAATCCCAACTGACGTGCAAAGTTTAGTTCCCTCGACTCGATGTTTGAGTTGAGCAGATTGTGTGCCACTGCCCGCTGTGCCAGGCAACAAGGCCCGCAGATCTACCTCCACCCGTTATTACAGAAGACATTGCTCCTTTTCCCTGGCACCAAGTGCTGATTTTGCAAGTTTACCTGACAGATGGCACATGCTGGTTGTAATCAATGCCCTTTTAAAATATCCCGGGGTGGAAATCCTTGATTCTCTGACCACCACCCTACCATGACTTGAGTCATGGCTACTCATGGATTGCAGAGTGAACATCCCAGATTATTTGAAGTCAAGAGGCATTCCAATCAGAATGTCATTCCCAGGTGGCCTCAGGCAAATGGAAAGGCTGAGCAATTCATGAGGACACTAAACAAGGTGAGAACGATTGCATTAACTGACAACCAGAAACTGGAATGCCCTGTACTTGTTCCTCCAAAAGTATAGACTCTTACCACATGCCCCAAGAAGAGTAAGCCCTGGGATGTTATGCTTGAATAGGATCACCTGGCCTTCTGGAGAATAGCACTGGAGTTGATGTAAATGAGGTTGCAAGTGGAGGAGACATGTGACTACAGGTAGAGCTTAGTGTAGTGAGAACAGTCCATTGGTTTGCTGAAACGGGGTAGCTAGACATCAGCTTAGATCGCATCCAGATTCAAAAATGCTGTACTGAACTGATCCTGAGCAGCATCTCGCTGATCAGCCTCCCTAGCTGAGTTAAGATCCTCTGACTGTGTTTTGCCATTCTGACAGGACTGGCATTCCTGTTATGTTTGTTGTGTTCTATATTTGTATTATTTGGGATGTGTGTTTCGTTGGTGTTGGTGTTTTGTTTCGTCCGGTTACGAAGGAAAGTTATGTTGGGCTCAGGTTGGTCCCATTCCTTTATTAGCATAGGCGGTGCTTATCTATAAACCCCTCAGCATGGACATGGTCATGGTTTGGACCGTCAGATGCAGGGGGAGGATAATAAATAGAGGCGAGGCCTGGACCCAATGTTTTTACATCACTGCGCCTGGCTGTGTATTATTTTACTGTGAGCATACATATGTATAGGGGGTTAGGCCTGAACTGAGGCCAGGTTTTCCCAGCCAGCCAGGTCTCAACACCTGTCATAGAGTAACACAAGACAGTGATTTGCACTGCCTTGCATTACTCTAGATTTATCAAGCCACTCAGGACAATGCAAGGTGATCATGCATGGCTTGATAATTCTCATTTAGGATTTGTGTCACCCTTGCATCCCCTTTTTGTGTCACAAGGGCAATACAACACCTTGAGAAATATGGGCCTGCCTTTTTGTTTGCTAGAATTCGGATCAAGATTCACTGATTATGCTCTCACATTTAAGCATTTTTCTTATTAAAAAAATAGGATTTCTTTCTGAAGCAATAATGTTGAACAATAAAATGTTTATTTTTATTTTGTAAATTCCATAGATGTTTTCCTTTCCTCCTGGATGTTTTGCAAAACCTCAAATGTCATTGCATTGTGAAATATGGTCTACAGAAGTGGTTCCCAATCTTTTGTCTTCAGTGGATCTCACTTTATCAATACTGGAACCCCTGAACCCCCACTGAATCATTATTAGAATCTGGGACCTCCCCCACTGAGTCATTACTCAAAGCTAGGGACTAATCTTTTAAAATATTACATTTTCTAAGCATTTGCGAACACGCCTGAGGAGGCTTGATGGACCCCTAGGGGTCCCCAGACCACAGGTTGATAACCACTAGTCTACAGAGCAATTTAGCTATTGTTCACATAAGGTTACATAATTACTACACCTTGTTCTATTCTTCGCCTATCTTTAACCATAATAGTACCCTGGCAGTGCTCTTGGAAACGTTATGATGTATATAACTAGCTTTGCTACTCTAAAACTGGCAGAAATCATGCATGCCGAATATTTATCCCAGAAGTGTGATGATTTTTGCAACCGACTGTCAGTTGATAGCAAAGATCATTTTGCCAATAGATATGTGCTTAATTTGCACAAACCGTAAAGCAATGGATCTGCAGCAGTGCGAATTTAGGATTTTGTTTTAAATTTGAATTAGTGGATGCAAATAAGGGTGTGAATTCGGTCTCTAAGCAGAAGATGATACATGTTTATTATGTGTCAAAATGTACAACCTGTTTGCATAAGAACAAAACAACATAGCATGACGTTTTGATGGTCAAATAATTCCATGTAGTATTATAGCAGACAAAGAATTCAGTGGCACATATCATGTGTAGCATATGATTAGGGCTCCCAGTTTTCAGTTTCTACTGATGTTTACAGATACAGACAGAAAAATATTTCTGTTCCTGTATGTATTTATTTTTACATACAAAAAAATATGGAAAATAGGCCTTCGTTTAATGATTTTTTTCTACTGTCAATCACAAGTGCCAGGTCTGTAGGTGTACAGATTGAGAGTTGGGAGATAAAAAAAGGACAGCAGATTTTCTAATTGAGCTTAAGTAAGTGCAGGTCTACAGTTATCTATGCTATTTTAAATACAAGTGTTTTCAGATACCCCTACTGCACTGTATACTGCTGAAACCTTTTGGATATTTAAATGTGAGTATACATTTATCAGTTAAATAAATGTGGAAAAAATACCTGCAGCTTCCTTTATACAGTGAACAAAAAATACAAATGGATAAATACAGAAATAAGAAGCAAAAAATAAATATGGATAAATACAGACGGAAGTGTTGAAATAACTTAATACCTTAAAACCTGGAGCCCTGCATATGTTCCTCTTTTTCACCAGATGATATAGGTGATACATTTATTAAGGGATGGCATTTTCCTTGAAATACAGATCAGAATTTTCCACTTGAAGCCTAATCAGCTTAACCAAAACTAGTGCCCAAGGTACAGAAAAATAGTTGCAATTCTCTATTAGACTCCTCTATCTAGATTTATGTTTCTTTAATTTACTGAAACTGTACCACTGCTTTTATTCATTTATACATTGTTTCATTGCATTTATTATTTTCAAGACACGCATATTATCATTTGTACGGCACACATAAGCTGAAGCATCATGGTGCTAAAAAAACAAAAAAAGGAGAAAAAGTTATAGGCTCAACAGTTAAGTTTTTAAAAACTTGTGAAAGGGTAATAATGAAGGAGCCACTGGATTCAATGGGGGAGCATTTCCCATTCTATGGGAGCTACTACAGTGAAAACTTTGGGACTGATATAATTGTTAGTAGAGAGGGAACTGCATCCCAACAGTGACGGAGTTCCCTCTCTAAAAACACAGTTTTCCAGCCACCTGATTTATATGCAAGTGGAACATAGGTTTGGCTATGGTGTTGACTACTTAATCACTTCCATAGCCAAACTTCTCTGATGGCCCGGCAGAGTAAGGGCCTTCAGAGAAATGGCTATATGTCCATCCGCACAATTTGGATGGGTGAACATATAGGCCCTCAGTACGAACATGGTGGGTTGGCCTGCCATGCCGGCATTGGCGGCTGTAACCGCCAGCCAGTATGGCGGGCCAACCTGCCACATACTGAACAGGGTGCCTCACTCACCGCTAGGCTTCAGCCGTCCAGCAGCCTGGCAGTGAGTGGAAACACAATCCGACAGGGTAGCTGTGCTACCCTTCGGATAATGTTTCCATTTCCACAAGCCTTTCCCTGGTGGGTTATCCCGCCAGGGAAAGGCTGGCGGAGGGGGTGCCCCTGCACTGCCCATGCAGCCTGCATGGGCAGTGCAGGGGCCCCGGTGCGGTGCCCCGTCGTGCAGGTCACTGCCTGATTTTCAGGCAGTGATCTGTGCGACGGGTGCAACTGCACCTGCCGTACAGAGGCATGCCGTCAATGTCCCGGCTGGGCCTTTCTGCGAGCCGCCCCACAGAAATGTTCATTATTTGGCCGGTGGGGTTCCGGGGTCGCTGGCGGTCAGTGTTTTGAACGCCAGCATGAACACGGCGGTTGTTACCACCGTGTTCATAATGACACACCATAGTAATTTTTACTGTCCATCCCCGCTGGTCAATCCCCCGCAGTAAGGGACTGTAAAAAAACAAAAATTACCCCCTCCCCATGAGAGATGACTCCCATGGTGTAGAGGGCATTATCTTTTTTATTTTCAAAAAGAAACTCCTAAGTTGAGATTTTCATTTTTGAAAATAAATAAGACCAGTTTGCTGCAAACTTCCATCATGTTGACAGAGCCCTGCACCAAACTGTAAAACGAATTGACAGGAACAGAAATTACAGCAGTTCCTGGCAATGCTTAAGAAATTATCTCCAGTTTGGAGGTCATTTATAAATTGGGTGGGCGGCACCTCTCTCAGGGCTACAGAGTAATTTACTCCATCACCCTGGTGGAGGAACATGTTTCCCATTGATAAATAAATCAGCCCCTTTGTCTCAGAAAGATTTAGGCCCTCATTCTGACCCTGGCGGTCTTTGACCGCCAGGGCGGAGGACCGCGGGAGCACCGCCGACAAGCCGGCGGTGCTCCAATGGGGATTCCGACCGCGGCGGTAAAGCCGCGGTCGGACCGGCACCACTGGCGGGGTCCCGCCAGTGTACCGCGGCCCCATTGAATCCTCCGCGGCGGCGCAGCTTGCTGCACCGCCGCGGGGATTCTGACCCCCCCTACCGCCATCCAGATCCCGGCGGTCGGACCGCCGAGATCCGGATGGCGGTAGGGGGGGTCGCGGGGCCCCTGGGGGCCCCTGCAGTGCCCATGCCACTGGCATGGGCATTGCAGGGGCCCCCGTAAGAGGGCCCCTACATGTATTTCACTGTCTGCTGCGCAGACAGTGAAATACGCGACGGGTGCAACTGCACCCGTCGCACAGCTTCCACTCCGCCGGCTCGATTCCGAGCCGGCTTCATCGTGGAAGCCTCTTTCCCGCTGGGCTGGCTGGCGGTCTGAAGGAGACCGCCCGCCAGCCCAGCGGGAAAGTCAGAATTACCGCCGCGGTCTTTCGACCGCGGAACGGTAACCTGACGGCGGGACTTTGGCGGGCGGCCTCCGCCGCCCGCCAAGGTCAGAATGAGGGCCTTAGTCTTTTTTATTTTATCTAGGTGTTTTAAGTACATACGGACCTCTAGACATTACTCAACACATACTCTGATAGGAAAGGCATTAAAAGGGGCTGTCCATCTTAGGTCAAGTATGTCTCCAATATTGCAATAATGCAACCATTGTACAGAATAACCACTGGGCAAAGGCTGGCCATCAGAATAGCCAGGATACTATCAACATCAGTTATGGCCAAAATTGGTTTAGTCACATTCACAATATGTCAATACTGGCTGGCACCATGCACAACTAAACCAAGAATCTCCACAATATATTAATGATGGCAATTATTAAGCCACTACAATGCAAGAAATGGACACAATTGTGCCAGAGGTGAACCCATTGTGATGCGGAGCCATATATTGTTTTGCTACTCCTTGGCACCAGGCATAGCTTCCAGGGATCAACCATGTTTATCAGGGAGACACTCAGTCCCAAAACACATACACAAAGATGTGTGCTTAAATGTGCACACATGTATACTCACACCAACATGCATGGACTGTGAGAAAGTGGATTTCAACTTGGTATCCAGGCTCCTTATCTCTTCAGCTCCTGGAATGAGCATGCAACCAACTCACACATTTATCTCTGGCTCCTGCCAGCCCACACTTAGGTGACTTTGCTCGGGTTCCTGCTCAGGCTACTGCTGGCACTCTTCTTTCTAGCCCAGTGCTTACACACACAGTGCTACTGATAGAGTAGGGCCTACACCCCGTTCAATCTTGTTGTGACTTTGCTAGATTCAGTGTGGATACAAATAGTCACATTGCAGGCCTTGCAGGTCATCACAGTGATGTTTATTTGTTAGTATGAGGCCCTGTTATTGGTTTGGCTGGCTATCACTCAAAGGGACTTGAGATTAGCAATTTTCTTCAATGTGCATAAACCCTCTAAATGATGTAATAGGTTTGGATTTACAATGGAGGGCTACTTGAAGGGTGAGGGGAGCTATCAGTAGCTCCTGAGCTACTCACTGGAGCTCCATGACCTACTCTCATTGCCTTTTCTTCTGATAATTGATAGAGAATGTGTAACTATGGTCAAACCAGTGCTATTTGTCTTTGTGTTGTATGTTAGGTCAATGATTACACTATGCATGATCACATTATATATGCCATTGTTTACCATTATGTATTCAATTGGATGGTAGGTTAGTACCTGAACAATGTTTTTCTGTGTATGCATGACCATATCTTGTTAATAATTTCAGTTAAATATAATTGTACTTCACTTGCATTACACAGCACATCATTTGTAGTGATTTTCTGGGCATACCGTTTTGATGTATTCCTAGTCATATAGCTATGTCTCTTAATGCAGTAATTGTTCATATTGCAGTTCTAGTGCTGTTTTCAATAGCACTTCAAGTCAACAGAATTGATCCATATTTTTGCTGGATTTTATAGCAGTATCTTGTGCAACTTTTATTTGTGTGTTGCTGTTTTTCCATCTGCTGCAAATACTCTCTGTTCTTTGTTAGGTTTTACTGTCCTTCTCAATGAGGATTGGGAATCCTACCTTTATTATGAGCAGTTGTATCCAAATACAAAATTTAGTTTTGGGCCAGTTTCCATATTGTTGACTGAACCAGTGCCTTGGCTGGCATGGCACCTTGCCTATCACCTTTAGTTAAATTATTGATCATTTGATCTGAAGGATTAATGTTGATGACTAACACAATGATATGTTCTCCGTTTTCAGAGGGTTCTCTGTCCAATTCAGGGTCCAATAAAATTCCATGCACCCAAAAGGAAAATTTAGACTAGTCAAAAAGGTGTATTTTTACAGGTTGGGTTCCAGTTTAAAAATAGCCTCTTTTATGCACAATAGGTCCTGAAGTCCACTGGTGGCATTTATCGTAACGGTACTGGCTACACCTTGTACAATGCACTTGGAACTTATAAGTACGTTGAACATGCCAATTAGGGTTATTCCAATTTAACTATGTTTGAAGGGGGAGCACAGGCACTTTAGTACAGGCCAGGAGGTGTTCAGTGTACAGAGTTCTACAGCCAGCAAACACAGATATGGCAAAAATGTGGGCACCCATCACACAAAAAGATAGTCATTTCCTGCAACCACGAATAAGAGCAACTCATTTTCTGTTGTTATCATGAATTTTCAGTAAATTATTACAGCAAATGATAAATTGCTCAGTACATTTTTACCATGAATGGTGGGTAATTGCATAAAGCAGAGTAATGGCATCCGGCAAAATTCCTGAAATTACAGGTATTACACCAATATAATTTACGTTTTCCCAGATCTCATCATCCATGGGATCACTATCAACAATTATCCATCAGGCTGATGTCCTAATTGGGAAAGCTGAGTTGCCCTGAGTGGAAATAGGCAGGGCCTCCACTGATTTCAGACCACAGATCAAACTCCTAATGACCCCCATTACTTGAATTTTGTTAATGTGTCACAATTGAAGTATAATAGACATTCTCTAATATATGTAATGCACTCTACAAATAAAATCAAGTATAAATATCAGGGACAGTATTGCTAGCCACAACTACGTTGTTTCTATACAAAGCAAAGTGAGAACAACTGTCTAGCAAATCTTTCACTTACTCTCACTGTCATAGCACCATATACATATCCATTAGCTGTAAAGTGGAATTATTCCAAGGAGTTAGATTTTCAGGATTAAGATCACCTTCAATGTAAAAGAAATATTTATAACTAAGAAAAGGTACACTTTCTATCAATACTTCACTGCATAGTCTATCTGTTGCGTAATACCTGTTTGTCAATTTGTGGTTTAAAACTCACCAATTTTTAAAAACAGAGGTTATCTTCTGAAATTAAAATTATCTGGTTGCCATGACTGTCAGTGATCACAACTGAGCAATACATCTGACATTGTTTCATTGAAGAATTCAATTGCTATAATAAGCTTTAAAAATTTTGATAAAAAATGTATCAAGAAAATATAATCACAATTGAGTTGGGCCATTTAAATGATCATTTCCTTTTATAGTTAGCATTTATTAGAGCACTTCTGACAAGGAACGTGTCTTTACAGTTGAGACCTGGTTTCCGAATCATCATTGTATTCCTTTTCCAAAGGCCATTTGATATGGATATAACCTAAAATAAACATGTACTTGCATGTCTCTTCTTCTGCTCAGACCTCCCTACAAATAAAACACACATCGGCCAAACCTCAGTCTCCGAATAGGCAGCATAACATGTACACACTTTCTCGGCAAAGACAAGAAGCATCCAAGACCACCTGGAATTTAAGAAGGCATGTAATATTTGCTTTTCCTAAACAACTAATAAAGTGCTACAGAACCAGCACATAGAACCACTTATTATCCAAAGAAGGGCACGGGGACAGAGATCTCATAATCATACTGACACAAAAATGGATCAAATTGTCACCAAGAAAGGTAGGCACACACACATCCACAGCTTTCTCTCACTTTTTTCAAGTCACTCGGTGCCCAATTGCACATACTCATTCGCAATGACACAATATAGGTACTAGACCTGTCAGCCTTATGTGATCATTTTACCTTCCTTCCCTATTTTTGCTAATCTTGTTTTTGTTGGCCTTAGGGCTCTGTGCACTTCACCACTGCTAACCAGAGCTAAGGTGCTAGTGCTCTCTCCTTTAAACATGGTAAAATTAGCATACACCCATTTGTCTCATTTAATTTATTTGTAAGTCCCTAGAAGGTGGCACCACATGTAAAATTAATGCTATAATTGGCCTGCAGCAATGATTGTGCCACCCACTTAAATAGCCTTTGTCTCAGGCCTGCCATTTCAGCCTGTGTGTTCAGTTTTAAACTGCCATTTCGACCTGGCAAAAAAACCTTTGCCTCACCTAAACCTCAAGTTTACTGCATTTCTCACCTCTAGGGTAGGTCCTAGAAAATGCAGAGGGTAGGGTGTAGTTTGGTCAAATAGTTGCACATGCACTTGTACGTTTCACATGTCCTGGTAGTGAAAAACCCCTAAATGTGTTTTCTACTACTGTGAGGCCTACCTCTTCCATAGGATAACATTGGATTGCCTTATCACATTTTTTAGGTGCTAGATTGTGACTGGAAACATTTAAACATTTCATGTTTGGTGTCTGAGAAATTGTAATAAAAACTCCTCTTTAATGGTGAAGTCCAATTTTAAGTTACAATTTCACAAATGCAGCTTTTAGAAAGTTGGCATTTTCCTGCTCTATTTGGTGTCTGCAACCTGCTCTTGGGTTACATGGACCTCCAGGCCCAATTCTTCATTATACTCCTGGAGCTATGGATAAAGCAGAAGAAGGGCTCCGGTGCTGCTTTGCTGCTAGATGTACTGCTACTCTGCTGTTCTGCTGCCCGCTAACCTTCTTGTGAAGAAGGAAAGTAGGAACACCACCTTTCATTTCAGGCTGAAGTAACACTAAAGGTCAGCCAGCTGACCACCTGTTTTAAGCTAAAGGGACATAACAAGCTCTAGAGATTCCCTGCAACTGCCCGGATGGCCTGTTGCCTGGTCCTGCCTCAGCCCTACTAGACTCTAATGGAGTAAGACCCTGCCCCACAAGTGGTGCCTCTCAAGTCATGGGCCTCTGGTGTGGCCGTAGTTGAGCTCTCCTGAAGTTTTAGGCTCTTTGTGAATGGACCCATTCATGCCAAAATGTTCCGGCCATCAGTGCCTGCATCACCTACCAATGCAAATCTCCAGGAAAATGTAACTCTTCGCACCACAGGTGACGCACAACAGTGCAAGATCTGCACTTTGCGCTACAGCATCAACAGCTCACAGTGACCACCAAAGCAAAGCTCCAGCATGACCATCCCGATGCCTCATTTTACCTTTGTGCTACATTGACAACCATCCACACTTCTTTTCCTGCTCCTTGCAGCTCCTTTCACCGTGAACGGAACTCTTTGCACTGGACTTAGAAGGTAATCCTTTCAATGGAACTAACCAGATCCCAGAATCCAGCTCCTACTCCAGCACAGTCGGCCTGAACTTGTGACTTTTATATGGTCATGCACTACCAGATTGCCTTGAGGGGGCTCTGTGCTTTTACGAGCTTCATGTACCTGAAATCTTTAAACTTGCATATCTTTCTTTCTACTGATTGGATTTTTGTATTTTTTTGTAAAATATATTACATTTTACTCAATTTTTCTAACTTGGTGTGGCTTTCACTTTATTACTGCTTGACACACTGCATAAATACTTTACACATGGCCTCTAAGTTAAGCCTGACTGCTTTTGTGTGAAGCTATCACAGTGTTAAGCACAGGTTAATTTGAGGTTTGCTTGTGTTGCACACTGACATGGATTGTGGTTGCTGCTTGAGTAGAGTTTCAAGTTATCAGCCATTAACCCAATTTCCAACAACGAGCAACCTCTGTCACTCATGAACAAAACTAAAACACTTCCCACAAAGACCATACTGAATTTAAACACCTATCCAACCGCACGATAGTGCCTTATTAGCATTAGCATCCTCTGTCTCTTACCTACACATCAAGGTGCTGTAACTATCCACACATTTTGAAGAGGACAGTCTGACAGAAGTGGCTAGGTACAAATGAGTGTCCCAGGGTTGCCTTCCATTGAAGCTTCCTGTACCAGCAGAGGATGAGTCCAATCCAATGGGACATCCCTCTTAGTGAAATGCTAATTGTGAGGTGTTGGCAAGAAGATGAGACACTGTTTCAGCAAAGAGCTCATGAAATAAGGAATGTGCCAAGAGATTGTCCAAAGATTCAACAACTACTGCCACACTATTATTATAGGTGGCTAAACACTCTGATTACATTTGCACACAATACATTACCAATAAGGCTTAATGCTATGGAAATGTTTTTAAAAAAATAAGCTATGTTAAAAAATGAGAAGTCCAAAATAATGGTATTTGGAAAACAAAAATTCAAAAATACACTCTATCTATTGAGATAAGGGTGATTTTTTATAGAGGAAATATAGATTTCTAATTAAGGAAGGACAATCACAGACAAAAGAGCTAGGAACTCCTGTTAGGAAGGGAGTACTAGGACGAAGACAGTTGTCAGTAAAAGAATCATGATTGCATAAAAATGTAGGTAGGAGTCTTTCTTATGATATCAAAGTTGAAGCTTTTGGAAACAAATGTGTTTAGACTCCAACAGCTCTTTTTTGATGAGATATTTGAGGCTTTCCTTTTGGGAAGAAATTGAAACATGACCCCTTATTGTGTGCTGCTACAAGACATGAAAGTATCTTGTGCTCATGTGAAGCGCACCAAAACCCATAGGCGATGTTTGCACTATATAAAGCTGCAAAAAGGAAACACTAGCCTATTCCATCTAACACAGGCAGACTTTTGTCAATACAAGTGCTAGACATGGTCATAAAAATGACTTTGCCCTCTTGTTTGGGTGGTCTTCTTAAAGGAAAGTCAGGAATACATTGTCACTTATCCAACACAAGGAGTCATAAATGCACGCTGTGACTTATGACATATAAGTCTTGTTCACCTGATCTTTCTAGTTGCTCAGGATCATTAGCAAGTGTATGAAATATTCACATTTCTTGTTCAATTGTATTCTTCATACCAAATGCTTGTCTTATTCCTGTAATGTGATTTATTTATATAATCTACTTTTGAGCTTATAGTTTTTTGAGGCTCTCATTAACAGTGGCTCATTATCAGATGTGAACTTTACGGAACAATAATATCTGACACTCAGATGATAGAAATCAGAATCGCTGATTATTGTCTGTCACAAGTTTTGCCCTCACAAATGTGCCATAACTTGCAAATTTTGGTAATTTCCCCAGCAAAATTGACGTTCTATGGTATTGACGGTCAATTTTCCTGTGGTAAACTTCAACATGTTTCACCTACTGACATTTATCTGCAGAATATTCTGGAGCTAACTGCAGTGTTTGCCCAAAGACTCAGAATTCCAGTATGTGCAGTAGTAAGAATTACCATACAAGCTGAAATTAAAAGGGGAACTCAAAATGAGGGGTTTATGTGATATTCCTTAGTTCACGAATGGTAAGACGACAAAAACATTAAAATACAAGTGACACTGAAAGATTAAACCAATGAGAATTGTTGAAGATTTTGCTGAGCTCACAGAACTCAAAGCACTGTCAGTGGAGCTGACACTGACCCAATGACTTCTATATGGATCCAAGGTGTGCTATACCATAGATAAAATATGCATATGGATTTTGTTAACTACACAAGGTCCTTGCCTCAGTAAGAGTAAATCGAGCAGTGCAGTACACCTGGAAAATATTACATTTGTAACATGGCATTAAATAGCACTTTAATGCACAAAAGCATCATTCAGGAAGTTAACCTAACCTGTGCTTGAATGTCTAGATATTATATGGTATGAATATAAGCAGTATTTACACATGTAATAAACGTACATTTTGACTATTCTGTGACTTTAACTGAATTGAGCATTGCCATATTTCGCCTGATTTACAGGATTTGTAAGTGAATAGCCATCCATGAATGTGGTGGATGTATTATGTCAGCCATATAAGCGATGGAAATTCCGCCACATTTTAAGTTGATGTGGAGGCTTCTGTTTGAAAGTGGCTTTCTCTGCCATGGGAGAACTATTTTGAGGAGCTAAACTTCTGGCAGGAATTCTGACAATAAATTTGATAAATGGAGGGTGACCACCTCCTGCCTGGTCCTTACAATAACTCTTTGCAGTCACAGACTTTTAATAGATATCCTATTGTATTCTGGGTATAGTAGTCTTGTCCTTTTTTCTTGAACGAATTAGACTAACACATAAAAATCAATAATTGGTAGGTGAAACATTCAGGAGTGGAGACAGCCTCTGTACTGACCTGAAGTAAGGTGGTCACACCATCCTAGTTAAAAAGGCAATTGCCCACACGAAACTGAGCCCTGGAGCTCTACCCCTACAGAGAACGTGCATTATCAACACCCACAGATCTTGTCACCCTTACATGCTGTGTGCATGATTCTCAGCATGTCAAGAACAGAGGGACAGATTTACGTGGTCATATTGCCACCAGAGCATCATTTTTAGTGACGGTCCGGCGGCGCTTTGCATTATGATGTATTTACAAAGTGGTGTTAAGCTACTTTTTGTGGCTTAACGCAACCTTTTAAATATGGCCCCTTCCCACATAGCACTTTGCGTGTTAGGGGCACGCAATGTGTGTTGCTCTGGCATTCCACAGCAACACCCATTGCTTTCTGAGGCTGCCCTAGATTTACGAGTTTTCGTTAACCTGAGGCAGCGCCAAAATCTAGCGCCACCCTAGGGGTGCTGTTAGCATGATGTAACAAGGAGAAATTCTTCAATTTCTCCTCGTTTTCTGCTCTTTCTATGTGTGCTGCATTTGGCAGCACATATAAAAGAGCAAAAGGACATTGGAGATTGTTTTTTTGCAAGAAGGTGTCCCTTCCTACACAAAAACAATCTCGCCTGCAGCACAGCCATCCTTGCACCATGGCGCAAGGATGGCTGAGTTGGCACTCAGCAGCAAATTTAGTGCTGGTGCAGGGGGCAACACAGGGGTGCACCGTATTCTATTAAATACGGCACATCCCTGAGTTTTGAAAATGACGGAACGCAGCGATGCTAAAGTTGGCGCAGCATCCCCCACCATCATTTTCTTGTAAATCTGGGCCAGAGTACTGAACATACTGTGAAAGTCCATGACACTTTCCCTCGGGCTAACTGTGCCAAACAGAAAGGCAGAGTTAGATGGTGAAGCAGAAAGTCCGCCATGCACTATGGAGCAACCACTGAATCATGGAAAACACAATGTTAAAGACAAAAGCGTTTCTGTTATTCTGTCATGGAGGCTACTTCCCAGAGGGTGATCTAACTGTTGAGAAGCTGACCAAAAATATTTTTCTGTCAGATCTTTTAAACAGTTCTCGTTTACACCAAACATGTTTCTCTTCATGATAGAATTTATAACTTCCAGCCTGTTTGCAGAAAATCATATTCACTTTTGAAGCCTCATTTTAGCTCCATGAGCATAATCCTGTTAAATAACAATATTTACAGCATGTGAAGGGCCAAACCCCTTAATAAACGTGTTGTGAAGGATATCACATTGATTAATCCCATTCAGTGCTTTTTGCAAGGGCATGCCATGACAACTACAAAAAGTTACAGCAACTCAGCCAAGGACTGCCGCTGACTAATTCGGTGTCGATTGTTTGCAAGCTACATGGAGTTGAGAGCTCGTTAAAACCTCAAAAAAGCATAGACACCCTGAAGAAATTCCAGTCCTCCGACAAACTGTTTTATGATTGCCAGCAATTAGTTAAGCTTCTTGGCGGTAACGCAACGGCATGGGACTCAGCCAAATATATTGAACAGAGCTCACAAGCTTCTGCTCCAGCTGAAAGACATTAAAATGTTTGTTAACCTTCGAGGTCACTGTTGATTCACTTCTGCAGACAGAAAACAAGATTTATACAACACCGATCAATATGGCCCTGAGACTTTAGCTATTGAGGATGGTGGATGGAGCCACTTCTCTTTATCAGTTTACCATGACACTAATGTATTTTGCCTGTTTTGCCTGGGCAGTGATGAATCTGTTGGCAAAAGAAAACAAATAAGCCCCTGTTGTTGAGAGACATGTTGCCCATGATTTGTCTCAGTAGACATGCCAGCTTGTTCACCAATTCATTTCCTGTTTAATTTAAGTGGCATATCTGTCTCCCCCTTTCATGTAAGTCTTTTGTCCGTTGCACAACCAAGCTGGCAGTAAGAGAGTAATGCTGTTCTGCGGGATTGATGCTGCCGCCACAGCAGCGATGCCTCACAGTTATGCTATAAATCCCAGTCTTCATATTGATGACATGTCATGCTTATCGTGAATTTATGCACATTGGCACAACAATGATTTTATTTCAGTGAAAGATATTTTACAAATTCATATTCGATTTTCGTTTTTCTAAAGGGAACATTTCGGTGTGATTTCTTTCTTTGGGGCGATGCATTGCTTTGTAAGGGGAAATAATGACAATAGAGTTCCCTGAAGGTTATAACTTTGATCATGAAGCTTATACGAATACCGCATCTTGAAGCTGATTCAGATGTTGTGTATTATGTATAAATTAAGATAGAATTTGTTTCTTTTTTTCTCTAATTCTACTTCAAAATCTCTTTGCACTGAAGTAAAAAAAAACATTCTCTAAGCGACTTCAAACGATTTTGCAGTTTAAATTGGATTTAAGTTTTCGCAGGGATAATAACATAGACATGATTATGTTTGTAAACAGCTACATATTATAAAATGAAACATTTTAAGTTATTGGAATTCACATAATTGCGTCTAAACCTTGTGGGAGCATTTGGTAGCATTTTAAATGAGTCATTGTAAGAGAATATTTAATCTGATGAATAGCAACGACTATTTTTTTAAGAATCTATAGGAGAATATGTTTGTAATGTTTTAAAATGATTTCATGAGGACTTGTGTTTAGGTGATTTATGACTTGGACTGGTGACGGAGATTTTTTGTTGAAAATACAAAAACAAAACTTTAATAACGAATACCTCAGGAATCATACAGATGGCAAACAGGCTTAGAAATATTTTAGTTAATCATTTTCTTATTATCACTTTGGCTATTGATTGCAGGGGGCCAGGGGTGTCTATCATGCACTGCCGAATATTGGGTTTAGGGCATGCTGTACCTGGTTGAGTAAGATTCCATGTACATGCAGAAGAAGACATGGGTTACATGACAGTTGCTTTCTGACAAATGTTAATAATTCATATTTCAATTTGTGCCTACCAACTCTTAGATAATTGCTGAAAACAGTGAATCTAAACATGCGTGGCAATATCTGACAAAAAAATAAAGCAAAAACTGTTTTATACTTTTATACCTGTTTTGCATTAAGGGGCCAATGTATTAAGAGGCAGGTTGCAAAACGTGGTTGCAAATTGTGCAGTCACTTTTTGCGACCTTTCTCAGATTTTGCAATGCCAACGATGTACTGATAATCACAACGCAAATTAAGCAGTTGCAAGGAATCACTTACCAACCTGCCTAATGAAGATAAATTAGGGAGTTTGCTATTTGTGACCCCTTTTATTCAGTTACAAAACTAGAGATAGTGGTCTTTAAGAAAGAAGAGATCACCATGCCTGTGTTCAAAACTGCTGTTTTCTCTAAAGAAACAGGTGTTGCTGTTAACCCTGTAAGTACTGGCATTGGCCAATAGTCGACACCGCACTACCTCCCCAAGTGCGTCAGTTGGCTATTGGTCAACATTGGAGAGACAAGCACCAGAGGATTCATTTTTTTAAAAAAAGGAGTGGATGTGAAGTTGAACCACTTCCCCTTCAGCCCCCGTCCATCAGTGACATCAGCGCACCTCAAGGCACTTTGACTTCACAGTTTCACCACCAGAGGTGATGAAGCAAGGAGGTGAGAGCCCTCTTCCACTCTATTGGGATATTTTATATTCCTGCTTCCTTCACACATTTCAGGAAGGCATTGTTGGAAACAGTAGCATCTCCCTATTCCAATAATGCCTCCCTGAAAGGTTTTCCTGATTGTGGATTGCTTTTGTGCTGTGATGCACATTTAAAAGAAGCCACTAGGCCACCAGGCATTAGTGTATTTGGGGTGTATGTTCCTGTGGTGGAAGGTCTCACCCCTGTGAGGCAAAAATGTAAAAAATGGTAAGTATTTTCTTCCCTGGGGTTGTGATTGCACTCCTATGGGACTTTGAAAAATATTTATTTAAAAAAAAATTGAAGAAATAGTCAGGTGGTCGTACCTCCTAGTATATGGGCTGATCCCCTTTGGCCCCAAATTTTGTTTAAAATGTGTGTTTCCGGCGGGGGGGACAATCACAGACCCCAGTGGAAACACACATTCAACAAACAAGTAAAACAAATGTCAGTATTGGGTTTTGCCCTCTTACCACATGTGTCGACCCCCGTTGGGGGCCAGTTATATTGCTTTAGAAATGTGTTTTCCCATGAGAGGGCTGTAGGAAGCTGGCCCTTTATATATTGGTCCAACATGAGGTACACTGTGCAAAGTGTCCAAGCAATCCTCAGAGGTATCAAAGAGACACAAATTACATCCCAAATGCTGTCATTTTTGGAAGTGTGATCGAGCAGTTAGACATATCGCAGGGTAGTGCTACGCATGTAAGGAACACACTTATACAGTTAGGGCCAGATGTAGGAACCAGTTTGCAACTCGCAAACAGCAAAAGTTGCCGTTTGCGAGTCGCAAACCCGAGTTTCCTATGCAGAAATTTTTTGGGGGCGAGTCGGGAACGACTCGCAAAATGCATTTCCGACTCGCAAATAGGAAGGGGTGTTCCCTTCCTATTTGCGACTCGCAGTGGTATGCAATTCCATTTGCGACCGCGTATGCGGTCGCAAATGGAGTCGCAGTTACCATCCACTTGAAGTGGATGGTAACCCACTCGCAAATTGGAAGGGGTCCCCATGGGACCCCTTCCCCTTTGTGAATGGACCCCAAAATATTTTTTCAGGGCAGGTAGTGGTCCAAGGGACCACTACCTGCCCTGAAAAAATACCGAAACAAAAGGGTTCGGATTTTTTTTTTAAGTGCAGCTCGTTTTCCTTTAAGGAAAACGGGCTACACTTGAAAAAAAAAAACTTCTTTATTAGCAAGCAGTCACGGACATGAAGGTCTGCTGACTACAGCAGGCCTCCATGTCAGTAAATGCCCCTAGTTGCTATGGGGCCACAATTTGCGACCCACCTCATTAATATTAATGAGGTGGGTCTTTGCGACCCCATAGTGACTCGCAGACGGTGTCTGAGACACAGTTCTGCATAGCAAATTGCGATTTGCAATTTGCGAGTCGCTCGGACTCGCAAATTGCAAGTCACAATTTGCTTTGTACCTACATCTGGCCCTAAGTGAGATACATCCTCAATAATGAAATCGGGTACCAATTTATAAAAACCACATACTTTTAGATAAACTTTGATACCAAGATCACCGGCATCAGGTAAGTACTTTTCAAGTTATGGATTTTTAGAGTTTGGAAAAGTTGAAAGTGCATTTTATAGATGCAGTAATGTTAAACTATGGAGGCAGAACAAGTACTGCTTCCAGGTATAGTACAGTGACTTATGGGACCAATCTCCTGGACTTGGGGGAAGTATGGGGCAAGGTACAAGGCCCCATAAGCAGGTCAGCTTGATCAACAATGGGGCAGCTGGGTGCAGGTGTGCAGTTTAGCATTGAGTGCCCTGTGTGAGTTTAATGGGATTGGTCTGGTTGCAAAGTTACTACAGGGATAGACTGGAACATCACTCCAGAAGAACCTACCGGGGTGGGGGGACTCGACCCTTGAGGTCCTTGGGCACATGGGGACACTGTCAGTCCACTTCACCTTGGGCTGTGGGGTGTGGGGCAGTGGTGTTTTCTGGCATCAAGTCCAGTGCTGTAGTTCCTCAAGGGTGCAGGGGGTTGCAGAAACAGTCTGTAGGCGTAGAGTGGGGCTCCAGTCTGACAAAGCCAACAAGTGTGCTCAGGTCTCATGAGGCGGGGAGATTTGGGGACACCTTGGGTCCTCCTCTCCTCAGTCCGAGGCGGACAGATGCAGAGGTGTCCTGAGGCATTGTGTCTTTGTCTTTAGGTCACTTGGGATGGCTAGGGAGTCTGCAGAAACAGGCTGCAGATGCCGTTGTGAAGTCCCCAGTTGGTGAACTTAAGGGGAGGCTTTGTCTCTGGAGGGCCTGGGGACCATTCTGACACTAGTGGCCCACTTCAGGTCAGGCTAGGCAGCTAAAGTGCAGTGGTGATGTTCAGCATCAGATTTTTGGCAGTCCCAGTTCTCACAGTTCTTTCTTGGATGCCTGTAGGTCAGTTGCCCCTTTAAGGTCAGGTGCAGCAGGCAGGCTAGCAAGGTTAGTTCCAAGTTGATCATGCCTCACCATTATCTGGTTCAACAGGCTTCTTGCCCACTCCTTCCTTTGTGTCCAGTGAAGATATGATGATCTGGTATCAGGGGCCCCCTAAATAGGGGGCATTAAGGGGAGTGAAGAGTAGTAGACTACTTATCCTTGGGGTCACTACACCCCCTAGATGACCACATCCTGTGGGGAGTGTGAATCACCCTGTCCAAAGGTCCTAAATTTCACCACACATAAGATGGTGGAAATTTCTAGACTGTGTCCACTTCAGGCCGGTCACCCTAGGGGTGTGTCCAATCTATAAATGTGACATGCCTTCTGCATAGCTCATTTTCCTTCATGCCCAGGTGGCAAATGAGTCCTGGGGCAGGGGGTTCAGCATCTCCCTCTGAGGAAGGCCAGTTCTGCATACCAAAGGTGATGAGCTTCTTTGAAGCTTCTTCCTTGGATCACAGGTCATCCTGTGGGGAGGGATGTGTAGCCCCCCTGCCCGAGCAGGCTCTATTTCTGACCCCAGGAGAGCAAAGGCTATCTCCCTTGGGGGTCAGATTCTCATCTGTTGGTAGCAGACTGGTTAGAAGTAGTCCATGAGCTCACTAGCAGTTCATAGGTTATCAGGGGAACCTCTAAGGTGACCTAAGGGATAAACTCATCACTGGAATCAGTAAGGTTTTTTTTAATACAAGATGTTTGAAACCAAATATCCCTATTTTCTGTGAGGCCATCATGAAGCTGAGGAACTTGCATTGACCAGTATCCAGCACTTGTACTTAGAATCACTTCCCTGTGCACTTACCATGTCCAAGAATCGACAAAGATGTAGCAGGGGCATACCTGCTCTGGCAGATATGCCCACACATGGAATATAATGCACCCTGCCTTAAAGCTATAAGGCCTGATGTGAGGATGACCTATAAATATTACATGTAGTGTTTAGGGAACATGGTACACAGACTGTGTGACATGTCATGTGTTCCCTTTTAGGGAGCACCTTGTTATGCAGGCTGCAATGGCAGTCAGCATGCGTTTGTTGCTGGGTCCCTCAGAGTGGGCCAAGTGGTCTTGTAGTGCTTAGGAATCCTCTGTAGCACTTAGGCCCTAGGTACTAGAGGTACCACTGCAACCAGAATCCGACTTCCTACAGGAGCCAATTGTGCCCACCCTAGGAGAAACACACATTTAAAAAGTATATAACTAGAGGGTTTGTGCAGAGCCCTCTTCATGTATTGATCTGCTCTGTCAATCGCTTTATTTTTCCACGCAGTGCAGCATGGGTCAATAGGTGTGTCTTCTTCTGTTGTTGGCTAACATTACTTTGAGTGATAGCCAGGCCCACTGGATAATCCATCATCTGCTACATAATCTACAGAGTTTAACAAAAAAAATGTTTCTAGCTTAAACAGATGAAAAGTTACTGAAAACGTAGCAACATATTTTCACGCAGTGGATGCCCCTGCGTAAAGGTTGACTGGTCACCATTCGGTTGCTTATTTCTGTATTTAGTTACTAAACTTGTAATAATGAGGTAAAATCTTTGCCCAGACAATATTACTATGTTTAAAAATCACAAAATAATGAAGTAATAGCACAAAAGTGCTGTATTAGTCCACGTAAGTTGCCTTTTCTTACCACATAATTTAGTCAACCCTCTTGCATAATTTGGTGCTCTTTTGCCACACAATTCCAGTGTCCCTGGTAATATCACTGTGGTTTTCTATACATAGCACACCTTTGCACAAAGGTTCAGAGGTTACTATGTAAATGTGGGCTTTTTGTGATCAAACGTAGAATTTTTACTTCAGAGAAATACTTTTATAATGGCAATGCTGGAGCAGCTCCCCAACCATAGTGTTTTGCATAAGCCATGACAAAAGTATGCTGAGGTATTGGGTATGTGGCAGAGTGAAGAAATACTCTGTCTTTTTTGCCATTTTCATTGTCTTTGGAGAGCCTGCAGCTGCATCGAATAAGCAAAGTGCTTTTTTTGTTTATTTACTGCTGCAAGCATCTCACAGATACACACACATACCAACTAATTTACAGCCATCCTTCTACCTTCTATGTAGGGCAGTGTTTTAGGAGGAAAGTTTTAGACAGTCAAGTGATAGGACTCTGATTGACCTTGGTTTGATCTGTTCCTGTTGCAGGCACCAGTGACCCCATCCGCACAGGCGGGGTAGCATTTTTTTCAGCACAAGTGAGATAACCTTGGGTGGTAGGAATTCTGTGGATTCTTGCTGATTTTGGATGTTTCCGTCAAAGAATATTAAGAAAAATTAATGATTTTAGTCAAAGTTTGTGGTTTCAGAGTATTGCGGGTAAGAAAACATGTGGTATCCACACAAGGCATATTACCCTGGATTCCTTTAGTTGTCTAGTTTTCAAAAATGTATTTGGTTGGTAGGTTTGCATAGGTAGTATAACAGCACAGGCCCAAAATAATGCAGCTACCCCTATTGTTTATCTCTGAATGGAGTGCTGGGCCTGTTGTGTGGAAGTCTCTTGAACCATCCCCACACAAAGGGTACCAATCTCATTGGGAGGGATTTAGGAACTCAGGCTGGTAGGAACTTTGTGGCTCCCCACAAATTCCAGAACTTTCTGTCACAAAAATATGAGGAAAATGTGTATTGTTCCCAAAGATTGAGGTTTGCAAGGGCTTCAGGGTAAAACTACTTTTTGAAAGCCACCCTGGATTCCCCCAGTTGTCTAGTTGTCAAAAACATGCAGGTTGCTAGTTTTTCGTAGGTGTCTCCTGAGCTGTGACCCAAAGTTCACAGCTTCTGTCACTGTAAAAAAAGGGTCAGTTTTCTGTGGAAAAATGTGATGCATCCATGTTGCGGTTTAGTCAGTTTCCTTAACAGGCAGTAGGCCGAGCCACACAAGTGAGGTACCATTTTATCAGAAGACATGATAGAATGCTAGGCAATAGAAAATATTGGGTCTCCAGAGATTCCAAACGTTTTCCTCACCCAACTGTGAGGAAAATATAGGTTGTTAGCCAAAGGTGTACAGACACTTATGGGTAAGGAAACTCGGTGAGAGTCATGCAGGTCACCCCACCCAGAAGTCCTCTAGGTGTCTAGTCTTTAGTAATGTATAGTTTTCTTGGTTTCTGTAGGTGCCGAGTGAATTAGGGCCCAAAATCCACAGCTACACACACTGCAAAAAAAAGTCAATTTTCAGTGGAAAAATGTGATAGGTTCATCTTGTGTTTTGGGATATTTCCTGTCTCGGACTCTAGGGCTATCCACACAAGTGAGGTATCATTTTAATGGGAAGACATGTGGTAGCATAGAATAGTAGAACATTTGTACCTTCAAATATGAGCGAGAGTGTAAGAAAGAAGACTTTTTTGGAAAATGCTTTTTGAATCACATGCTAGTATTGCTATCCACAAATTCACTCCTCCTAAACTCAATATGTGTTGCCCCTTTCAAATATGTACCTTTTCTTGCTCCCTCTTTTTCACACTATATATTTTAACATATGAAATGCCTCATAAATGATACACAATGAAGCACCATAGTAAGGTACAGCTCAGTTGTTGGCTTTGGGTACCTCGGGTTCTTGAATAACCTATATACCCAATATATTCTCACAAACAGAATTGTCAAGCAGGCAGAATGGGATATTGCTTTTATAATTCAGCCATCATGATAAAACATTGTCACAAATGGCTGTTTTTTCCTACTCATTTTCAATGTTTCCTCATTTCAATAGTTAGTTTCTTTGGCAAAGCCTTGATGGATCGACATATATTACCCCTTGTTAACATCAGAATTGTGTATACTATTCAGAAAGCTATAGCTTATGCTGATCACTCATGGGTTTCACACCAGTTTCCACCACAAACTGGAAGTAAAGACAAAAAGTAGGAGTAGGAACATTAGTATTTCTCTTTGAAATAGCTGTGGTTAAAAAACTAGGTTATTTGATTTAGCTCTAGATGTTCCTAAAATCTGGAAATATGGTGACTTTAGCACAGCAAACCTTTTATCAATGCCATTTGTAAGAAAAAGGACACTGTTTGGTGGAGCACTCTTCCCTCTTTTTTTCCAAAAAACTAAAAATATAACTGTATTTAGGCTGTTTTCTCTGCCCTCACGAGGGGAATCTACTAACCCTGGGTAACCGTAGAATCCCAGGGGTGTTAGGAAAAAGGACTTAAATTTGTCATGGATAACTTACGTGT
The DNA here is from genome assembly GCF_031143425.1 of Pleurodeles waltl. Taxonomy (NCBI): domain Eukaryota; kingdom Metazoa; phylum Chordata; class Amphibia; order Caudata; family Salamandridae; genus Pleurodeles; species Pleurodeles waltl. The sequence continues at coordinate 1,016,714,808 of NC_090440.1, forward strand.
GAAAAAAGTAATGGGGGTCTATGCTTGAAGTACCCCAAATAGCCAAAAAATGGTTTAGCATTGAGGTGAAAAAGCCTTAGCAATTGAAGGGTTAAATAGTTTCCTATTTGGGAATATGCCAGGAGGAACAAATAGTGGTTCAACAGGTCTGCCAGCTCCCTTGAGGCCTCCTGACCCTTTGTACATCAATTACCACCTCCTTTGAGGAGTCGACAACTGATCAATGGTTTCAAACTGAAGCCATTGATACATTCCATTGCACATTTTCATGAGTGGTCTCCCCTTTTAAGTACTCTCCTAATTGCTCTTCTGAATGGATATCAAACCCATTTTGCGAGTCAGAAAGTATTTTCCGACTGCCAAAATTTGACTGGTTGCAGTTATAAAAGCTGACATCAGAAATGGGTCTCTACAAGTGGCCCTAACGTTTGAATTTGCAAGATTCTACTGTGAAAAGGTATTTTTAAGACTAACACTTGCTAAGAGTTGGCAATCTTCATGATGTGGTGAAACAGACATTTTGCAGTGCAGATCTGAATCAGATGTTAAGGTCAGCAATATCCTTTGTATGTAGTGCATGACTAATCCAAAGTTGTGCATTCCGTCAATAAATCAGTCAGAATTTGTAAAGCACAGCTAATCTCTTGATAGGGTATCCAGGCACTTGCAAGTCCTGGAGAAAGCAGTGAAAACAAGGAAAAAGCAAGGAGGAGGCATACAAAAGATAGGGGGAAAAGCAAGGCGAAAGCAGAGAAAACAAGGGATCAGCAAGGAGAAGTCACACAAAGAACAGGGGAAAAAGCAAGGAGAAAGCAGTGAAAACTAGGGAAAAGCAAGCAGAAGGCACACAAAAATGGAAAAAAAGCAAGGAGAAAGCAGTGAGAATGAGAAAAAAGCAAGGAGAAGGCACACAAAAATGGCAAAAAAGCAAGGAGAAAGCAGCGAGAATGAGAGAAAAGCAAGGAGGAGGCACACAAAAACAGGGAAAAAGCAAGGAGAAAGCAGGGAAATGAGAAGGCACATGGAAAAACAGAGGAAAAAACAAGGAAAAATAAGTGAAAACAATTGGAAAGCAAGGAGAATGTACTTAAAACATGAGGGAAAACCGAAGGGATAGCAGTGATAATAAAAAAAATGGGGGAAAAGCAAGAAGAAAGCAGTGAGAACAAGGGAAAAGCAAGGACTCAAACAACTGGGGGGAAAGGAAGGAGACAACAAGATCAAAAGCAATGCAGCAGCACAGGAAGAGCTGGGCCTGGGACCTGCAATGAGTAGAGAATATTTGACTACTTGATATGATTTTTGAAACAGCAAATGATAATAACTTCTAACTATAGGCAGTTTCTATACACCACCAGTTTTTCCATTTGTCCCAGTTTTACTATTTTACACCATTGTAAATAATTTCTGTTAAAACTGCCTAAATAAAATGTTGCTAAACTTATAAACCGCCAGAGGGTGAATGGGTAAGTTAGTCCTGCATGAATTTAAACATGTGACCCAAAGACCACACCAGTGGTAAGAGTGAGTGTTCATATTATTTAACTCTGCAACAAATGTAAAGCTAATTTTTAGAAGTAGATATTAGCATGAGGGACAGAGAGTGTGATTTATTGGTTTAATTTTCATCTGTTATATATATTTAGTTGGAAAATCTATAAGTGATTCCTAGAACTCGGTTTGCACCTAAATATATTGTGGCACCCCATGGTTGAATAGTTGAACTTCACTCATTGGGTCTTTTTAAGAGCTGCTAAAACTAAGACATCAATAGGATAATGACGTGGGTAGAATTTCATCCAGCTAGGCTTTGACAATACAATGAAGGACCTTCAAATTCACGAGAAAATGCACTTTTTGCGTGGTCATCCTTTCCCACATATTTTGCTAGATTTCATTGCTGTTGTATGCAGGAACCATAAGACACTGCCGTCCAGTGCCAAGTGTATGTGCTATGACTTCTAAACATATGTATACAATTTACTAAACCCTAATTGGCATATCTACCTTACCTGTAAGTACCTAGTACATGGTACCTTGTGTGTCTAGGGCCTGTAAGTTAAATGGCACTAATGGACTACCGCACATTATAGTGTCACTAACAAAGTGACCATTAAAAACATGATTCAGGTCTGTCTCAGCCACTTAGCATGTTCTGACCTGTTAAAATAACCCTTTTCATAGGTCTACACCTTCATTTTTCATACTTATAAATCGCCCCAAGATAGTTTTTAAAAGCCCATACGGCAGGATGCATTGTGTTTAAAAAGTTGGACATGTTTTCTTCAGTTTTACATGTTGTGGCAGTGAGGAGTGAGTGCAATGAGAAAGAAGTCTAGATACAGGGAGAATTACATCTAGAGCACAAAGAATCCATAAAGCAATTCTCATATTCTGTGCTGACTGGACCATCTCCTATTAAAAAAAGTCCTTTCTTCCTAATGTATTTCAAAATTTCTCATCAGCCAGTTTCCCCCTTGAATGAATCTTAGTGGTTCTCCTGTTTATTGTCAAAACACAGGACACTTCATTATGAAAATTAATCTTAAAATGAATTTTAAAATGATCAGGCCGTACTAAGGGAAAAATGTCAACACATTCCTTTAGGTTATTCATGACAAAGATAAGATCAACTATATGACAATTTTTATATGTGGTTGCTGTAACCTTTTGAAAAAGGTCTATGCAGATAATGTTCAAGTAAGAACTGCAGCCTTAACATCGTTAGGAATCTCTGCCCAAATATTAAAATTTCTGAATAATAAAAAATGTATTATGGCTAACTAGTCGTGGAGGCAAAAAATCCTCAAGTACATCTACAAGGTTAGTAAAGATTCCAGGAGGACGGTAATTGCATGCGTTAGTAAGTAAAGTCCTCCCTTACCCTGGATTCCGACTTCAATCCACAACCAAAAAGTCAGCATGGCAGGTCTTGTGTAGGGGGAGTGCATGAATAGATACAGACATGCCTACTTTTGGTGGTCCGCTGGTACGGACGTGCTGTAGGCAGCCATAAATATGCAGCAATAAATGGGTGCCTTCTTGTTTGCACAGTATGCCTCTGTCAACTAGACTGCCAACAAATATGGCTATGGGTCGTGTATAGCTTGAGCAGGGAAGAAATTTCAGTTGGGGTGGTGAGCACTCCACGTTACGCCAAGGATAAGTAATGTGTCCTACTTGACCTGGAGAAACTACCTAGGCTCCTAACACATATTATTAAAATACTTTCAGTAAATCAGCACACTAAGATCAAATAAAAAAAGTTTTAACTGCAATGTGGCAGCAATGTCAGTGTGTTAATGGAAGTAACATAAAGTACAGATAGACCAAGTAAAGTGCAGTGTAACATGTGCAAATAGCACAGCAGCAGGTGCATGCACGAAGCAGGCAGCCTTAAATAGGCACCCTCCTGCCTGCATATTAATGCCCTGTCAACTAGATCACTGACCAAATTGGCTATTAGTTGAATCAACCTTGAGTGGGGAGGAAGTGGTGGTCGTGCTGATGAGCATGTCGTATCAGTACTACTGCTGACCAGAATCGTCAGTAAACTGCTGACCAGACGCCCATCATGCACAATATGTCACTGTTCATAAAAATGAGCAATAAAATACTTTCACTAAAATGCTATCAACAAAAATGTCATAAACACTATAACATACCTACAAATATGTCTCTTCTCGCCCCAAGTAGCAGTTTTAGCAGCAGTGTAGTAACAATACCAGAATCGTAAGAAAACTACTAACAAGTGCAGATAAAACAAGAAAAGTGCAGCATAAGATGTGCAATTAGCATAGTTATCATCATGTTGCCATAGATGTTAGTGTACTTTCTGATGTTTGCATGAATAAATATTACTTTTATAAGAGAAAACGTAACTATAATTTACCTTCAACAGAGAATTTCCAGTGACTTTGCTTATTTATGATGCAACCAGCCTTATCCGATTTATTTATGATGCAACCAGCCTCATCCAACACAATTCTGTTGTGTTTTACTTTTGGCCATGTGCAGTGCCCTCAAGGTGCAGAGCCCTCTTATTGCCAGTCCCAGATCTAATCCCCAATCCCCAATCCCCATCCCCCATCAAAGTCAGAGGACCATGGCCCACAGCTATGTTCAAACAGGCTGTCTGTGCAGAGCCTGGCCATGAATACACCCTGTACCCAGTGTTCTTCCCACTCAAAAAAGGCTTCAGACATGAGCAAAGTCATCTGGGAAATGGAAGCACATCATTCAACTCAGCCCAGATGAGTATTGCCTTTGTCATTTTAGTGATGGGGTCTGTGAGCAGAGCATGCAAGGCCTGTGCGCATGGCACAGTGAACTAGCTTTACACATCTTTCAGGTAAGTGTGTCAAGCTCATGCCCTGCATAAGCTCCTGTCCTACTTCTTCCAGAACAATGACTCACATTAAGCCATGAGCAGCCAGCTCTTGGTAGAGGGCAAAGTCTACAGTCAAACCCTGTGCCCACTCTTCCACCCACTAACCATGTTGTCGAGAGCCATAGTCTGTGCACACGGGCTCAAAGTGAAGGGTATAACCTAAGATCAGATTGTGAGCCAAGGCTCTAACCCACTGAACCAGCTGCACATAGTTTTTAATCCATGTGCAACCAGATCTTGTTTGCATGGCTTGGCATCTCACTATAGCATGCACCAAGGTCCACAAAACCAAGCCAGATGCTCTACGCCTGGAAATTTAATACACATTTTTGACTCTCAGGGTCTGCATGTCCATGAGAGATCAGCATATCCTGCAACAAAAACTAGATTATGGGCCTGATTATGAGTTTGGCGGTCTATTGACCGCTGCACCCGTGGGGGCAGTCAGACCATTGCAAACTTGCCAGTCTGACCTCCACATTATTATGCTGGTGGTCAGACCGGCAGCACGCTGCCACCACTGCCAGGATCAGAGATCCCGACGGATTGGTGGTGGTGAAAGTAGTGATCAGCCACAGCGGTGTTGAGTTCAACACTGCTATGCTGATCATGACTCTCCTTTCTGACAGCCTTTTCATGGCAGTTTCACTGCCTTGCAAAGGCTGACGGAAAGGCAGAGCTGGGGCCACAGGGGGCCCCTACACTGCCCACGACATGGTCATGGGAAGTAGAAGGGCCCCTTGTCTGCAACTCGGAATGCACACTGTCTGCCATGGCAAACAGTGCACACTCTGAGTGTGCTGTGCGCGAAAGCATTGGCCTTGGCTCTGACTGAGAGCTGAAGCCAATGAGGTGCTACTCTTTCCGCCGGCTTGCCTGGCAGAAACATTGTAATACAGCGATGGGGAAGCCACCAGCTTGGCGACCGCCTCCCCACCTTCAATTTCTTGGTCTGGCAGTCAGACTGCCAAACTTGTAATGAGGCCCTATATCATTCATAATTTTGAGAGATGCTCCTTCTTCCCGTTTCTCTCCCCAACATTTTCTTCAGGATGCAGGCTTCAGAGCCTCACATCCTGTAATGAACATTAAAATAAAAAAAATAGATGCGACCAGCCAACCAGATTGACCACATCTGCATAGTTCCTAGAGGATCTGTAAATTCACATTGAACCAAGAGAAACTTTCCCTCTTCCAGTTGTATACTTTGTGCTTCAATCTTGACTTGAAGATTATCAAAATAACTAACTTTTTTTTACCTTGCTTGACCAACTTTTTGTGGCTATTTTGCAAAAACCTCTGAATGGATTTTCACCATACCAAACAAGTATAACGGGATAAACAATGCTGCCTCACCTCATTCAAGAATAGTGAACGTTTGTTGAGCAGGATTTGATGCAGCTGTGTTACAAATTCCCCCTGGAAAATAATATGGAGCTCAGCACATTTGACCCCCTTGACAAATCATCTTAAAACTCTCCAGAATATGGTGAATTTCAGTGATATAAACTTTTGTAAATTTTTCTTTGGTTTCATCATACAGTATCAAAGTTTTTTAAATACTCTAAAATTGCAATTTCTTGCGTATTGTCTTTTACAGTTGAACACATATTGATTTTCTATTACGAGTACATCAAACTGTTGGTGGGCATGCAGATCTAATAAATCTTTTCTCTCAATATATTTTGGTTAAAACATGTGATATATTTATAGAGCCTGATAGTGAATAGGCTATATATAAAATAAACAAAAGGGATGAACTTTAAGAAAAACATAAGGTCTATGTAGATAAGGAAGACTACGGTGACTTTGTTCTGCTTCTGGTGTTATAATGATAGTGGTGAGAGTATTGAAGAGTTCAGTGAATTGTCTCAACTGACATTTTGACAAGCTGGTAGGGCACTAACGATCATAACTTCATTCTGAGCTTGTTAGCACCTTACTCACAGGTTTGTATTTTGAGCTATATTAGAATGATATCTATCTAGCTCTTCTCTTCATTCAAGCATGGGGCCCCTATCCAGTTAAAAAGTTCCATAGAGTCTTGCATTTTATATATTATCCTCTCATAAAAAGCTAATAAAAAAAGGTTCAATCAGCCATTCTTCATGTGTGGGGGGTATTCTGGTTCTCCAGTGGGATAGAATACAGATATTTGCTACTGTCAAAGATGTGGCCATCTACCTTCGGCATGAGGTTGGCATATTTTGGGATACTAATAAGTTCATATATTAGTAAACATTTCATGGATGGTTATGAGGGGAGGAGTCGTTGGGCCCATTCACAAACTGCATTTTGTAGCCCATAAAGTAGTAGAATATTAGTATTAATTACTAATTATAAAATGTATTTCACAAACCTAAGAGTGAAATCTCCATCTCCACCTCTCCTACCCTTTAGTTGGGGAAATTCTCACATGTAAACTTACTACTTAGTGGTAAATGTAGGAGCGACCAGGGAACTAGCGGTATTACCACAGCTGAGGGAAAAAGGTTGAAAAAATCTAAACACAAGACTTTCCTGTTGCATTATGAAATGGCTATTAAGGCCACTAAAACAGCCTTTTTCTCTGACAAAATTAGGACAAAATTAGGACAGGAGGCAATTTCTTCTAGACTTCTGTTCAAAACTATTAACTAATTACAAGGGAAGAATCCTGTATTAGGACCATTTAAGTTCTTTTTTGAGTCGTTTTCTTTTTTTTTCTCTCTCTCTATTGATATCAGCTTTGCCTTTCTTAATTATAAAAAAGACGATTCCCTTTCACGTACTTTGCAAAGTCCTCCTTTTATTTTGACGATATTATTGATGTTAGTTCGTGGTCCATGTCAGTATCTCAGGGAGAAGCATCCCTTGTTTATTTCTAGAACCGGGGGGGGGGGGGGTGTGGCTCGCTCTCTTCGCGGCACTCTGAATTTGACTCCGATAGATGGTTCAACTGACCCGAATGATGTTTAACTCCCCCAGCACGTATTCCCGGTTGCTTTCAGGATATGCGACCGGAGGGTAGGTTCACAGACTGGGACTGCGTCTTGTACAATGTGAGTATGCCGCCTCATGAGATAACCCTACACTGAGCACAATTACGTTTACTGTTTTAGTAAACTGTTTCATATTGATTTCTACATAGTGCGCAACTGATTTACTGGGAGGCGTTTTCCACCTAACATTTACTGACTCCATGTACCATTGAGATCATGAAAGTTTCTTTTGATGAATTACACTATCGACGTAGATGGAGCTACTGCAGTGAATATTCGCCCTTACACAAGCTGTACTATGTCGTGAATAAGAACTGCTGAGCTAATTTTAACATTACTTTGTATGGTATGCTTTCACCATTTATACATCGTTAACACTATCTTGTCACTAAGGCACACAAGTATACCTGTCTCGCTTATTGATTTTTTCTACATGTATTTAACCACTTTCTTTTCGTAATTAACCAAGTGACAATAGACGGTTAATGCTAAATTAACCTCAACAGACGGGACGGTATTGATACTTAGTTGACTGTCTCGTTCAACGTATGTTAGAATTAACAATCAAGTTCTATAGTGACACTAGTAACTATTCCTTATAGTAACACCCTCAAACTTAGGTTAAGAGAATGGAGTCTTTAATGACTCTTTCCCCATATACACAGATACGATGGTGGTTTACGGTATGCATAATTACATGGATCAACATCCCCATTGTAGGATCGTAAGCGGCTATACTTTGTTTGTTACCTTTGGACCTAGCACATGAGCATGTTTACACTGTGTGACACAACACAAACACGTTTTTGTGGACACCCTTTGTAATTTATTTATGTTAAATGCTAATTTGCTTATGTTATGTTTGTTTTCTCCATAGGCACTGACTCATTTAGGTTGTTAGGTGCTGTGCTTTTAAGTAAGTAGATATTTCTCCTTACACTTTGACATTCCATCGATAACAACGTGACACAGATTAGGAGACTTTTGTTTTGTTGGTTCTGACGAAATGCCATTAGATCCATGTGACTGGTTAGGCGTGAAACATGTTGACCCAGGGGTTGGTAGAGGGTAATTCCCGTGTCACCCACTCTTCTATTTGATGGTTGAGTGTTGGGACATTATTTCCATTTCACTCCTGTATTGTTCTTTTTAATCTTTACCAAGATCCCGTTTACCCAATAAAACTTTAGAGTGTTTGGGGGTTCCGAGCCAATTTTATCCTTTTTCTTTAGCTCCTCTCAGGACATAGGTTTAAGGTCTTTTCCATGTCTACTTTATCACGGCACACATTACTTTTGAATATCTCCGGCAAAGAGCACCCTAGAGGGGTCCGTCAGATATTGCAGCACCAGTCTGGTAAGGAGCGGGCAATATGATGAAGCATGACATCTACTGAATGTGTGAAAGTACTTGCTTCCACTTTTGTATGTATCTACTGGAGTTACATTGACTCTTCGCATTTTGGAGCAGTGTACCTGTTTAATTCACAAAACTATTAAATACCTGACCTCCCCCTGACCTCCCTTCCCTCTCGTAATCAGGCTTCCATCTCTCAAGCTTTCTGTGACTGCATAGCACTCTTTTTAAAAAGTAAGGTCCTAGATCTATACTCCACCTTTGATCTTTCTCTAAATGGCAACTCTTTGCCTGTGGACTCCTCTGAACTAAAATTGTTGGAGCTTCCCATTATTTCTCTTCAGCAGACCAAAGAGCTGCTCTTGAGCACTAAATCTGGGTCTCCTCTAGACTCTGCTTGGCCAAAATATTCCATCTGGCTACCGGTCTATTGTTGGCTTTCAACATATTAGTTTCAGAGGTATTATTCAATTCTGCATTTTTCCTGCATCCTGGAAAAGAGCCATGATTACTCCCTTACTGAAAAAAAGAAATGTTGATCCAGATGATTTTAAGAACTAGCTCCCGATCTCCTTGCTCCCTTTTGTAGCCAAAGTTTTGGTAAAACATTAGGGCCTTCATTATGAACATGGCAGTCTGGGCCGCCAAGCCAGCGGTGGCAGTAATTACCACCACCGGCAGACCGCCATATAATATTTGTGGCAAAACTACCACTTTTGTAACTCCGCCATGCCAGGCTTCCACCGCCAGGCAGCCTGGCGATGGAGGAGTTACAAATCTGACAGGGCAGCGCTGCCCATCGGATAGTGTTACTGGTACCACCAGCATTTCCCTGGCGGAAAAGCTGGCGGAATGGGTGCTGTCGTGCATTTCACTGTCCGATTTACGGGCAGTGAAATGCGCAAAGGGTGCTGCTGCAATTGCCGCACTGCTACATTGCCCCCGGCTCAATGTGGAGCCGGCGTCAATGTACAGGCTCTGCATTCAGGTGGGCTGGCTGAAAGAAACACTGTTTCCATCCGCCGGCCCAGTTGAATGTACATTATGTGGCCAGGAGGGTCTTCTGTGTGCTGGTGGTCTTTTGTTGACCACTAGCGCCGAACTCTGTGGGTTTTCCCGACGAGTTCATAATGACCCCTTTATTCTGGAATTTCTTACTTTCATAGAAACACATGGCTGCCAAGGGCCTTCACAGAATGGTTTTAGGGCTGGACACAACACTTGAGGTAGTAACTGTCAACATCCGCCACCATGTTGACTACAGAAGGGTGGCCATACTTTTAATGCTCAACTTGTCTGCAGCATTTGATAAGATATGGCCAGTACGTAAGATTCAATGGCTGGAGGAGTTTGGGGTTGGTGGCGTTGCCCTCTCTCGGCTTTCTTCCTTTCTCATGGAGAGAGTCCAGGAGGTCAGCTGTGGGGACATTAAAGTAGATGCCTTCACTCTTCCGTGCGGTGTCCCCCAGGGCTCCCCATTGATTCCTGCTCCATTTAACATCTATTTGGCACCTTTGGCAGCCCTGGTGCGCTTTATTTGCTTTGAGGTTCAGTCATACGTCGATGACACTCAAATTATCTTGTCAATTTCCAACAATGTGATTGCTGTTGCTGAGTTGTTTAGGCACTGTGGGGGTCATTCTGACCCCGGCGGGCGGCGGTCGCCGCCCGTCTGGAGGGAACCGCCATTCGGCCGCCCCGCGGTCAAAAGACCGCTGGGGCCATTCTAACTTTCGCGCTGGGCCGGCGGGCGCTACCTAAGGTAGCGCCCAGCGGGAAAGGGGCCTGTAACACAGAAGCCGGCTCCGAATGGAGCCGGCGGTGTTGCAGGTGTGCGACGGGTGCAGTTGCACCCGTCGCGCTTTTCACTGTCTGCCAGGCAGACAGTGAAAAGCAGGCTGGGGCCCTGTTAGGGGGCCCCTGCACTGCCCATGCCATTGGCATGGGCAGTGCAGGGGCCCCCAGGGGCCCCAGGACTCCCGTTCCCGCCAGCCTGTTCCTGGCGGTAAAAACCGCCAAAAACAGGCTGGCGGGAAGGGGGTCAGAATCCCCATGGCGGCGCTGCTTGCAGCGCCGCAATGGAGGATTCGCCCAGCCGGGGGAAATCCGGCGGGAAACCGCCAGACCCGGTTACAGCCGCGGTCGGAATGGGCAATGAAGCACCGCCAGCCTGTTGGCGGTGCTTCAGTCGTCCTTGGCCCTGGCGGTCTTGGACCGCCAGGGTCAGAATGAGGCCCTGTATGTCCTGCATTGAGAAATGGATGAACAACAACACATTAAAACTTAATGCTGGCAAGACAGAGGTCCTGGTTTTCGGTGCCAAAGACTCAACTTGGTTCAATGTTGGGTGGCCTCTTCCTACTCATGTGAAATCTTCCAAAAATGTAGGTATTCTGTTGGACAATTCCTTGTGTTTTGACAACCAATCTAGCCACGTCGCCTGCACTTGTTTTGCTATTATTAGAATCTTGAGGAAGATTTTCCTTTTATTCCTAAGGAGTTACATCAGGCAGTTGTCATGGCACTCATCAAATCTCGGTTGGGCTATTGTAATTCTGTATATTGAACGCTAACTGTACTAGTGTCAACAAGTTGCAGGTTGTCCGGAACACAGCTGCTCATCTCACTTTGAACATCCCTAGACAGGTATCGGTGAGAGTGGGCCTGTGTGCCCTCTACTGGGTGTCTATTAGAAAGAGAATTGCTTTCAAAGCACTATGCATGGTGCATAAGGCCATTCACATCCAGAACACGGAACAGCTTAATGCCATGTTTTAGTGGTGCACCACACCTAGACCCCTTATGTCTTCTTTGCACAAATTGGTAGTTGTTCCTAGATTTTGGAAAGTTAGATGGGACAGAAGGACTTTTTCCGTGGGATCGGACTAATTATGGAACACTTTGCCATTGCACATTGTGGATATAGAAACCTCTACTTTTAAAAAACAATTAAAAACATGGCTTTTTACTCAGCACGGTCCTGAATGAGAGCTACCGTTGTCCTTCCCGATCTCTGCCAGCACTTTGATGCCTTTGGGTTTAATGTGCTATGTTAGATGTGACAGCCTTTGGGTGGTCATTCCACAATTTTTTGCCTACCTCCCTTCACTTTTGTGACACTGTTTTTGCTGGTTTTAGGACTCTGTGCACTTTACCACTGCTAATCAGTGCTAAAGTGCATATGCTCTCTCCCTTAAAACATGGTAGCATTGGTTTATACCCAATTGCCACATCTGATCTACTTGAATATCCCTAGTAAAGTGCACCACACGTGCCCAGGGCCTTTAGATTGAATGCTACTAGTTGGCCTGCAGCACTGGTTGTGCCACCCACATAAGTAGCCCCTTAACTACGTCTCAGACCTCCCATTGTAAGACCTGCATGGCACTTTGACTTGGCATTTAAAAGTACTTGCCAAGCCTTAAACTCCCCTTTTCCTACATGTACGTCACCCCTAAGGTAGGCATTAGGTAACTCGTAGGGCAGGGTGCTGTGTGGGTAAAAGGCAGGACATATACCTGTGTGTTTTTATGTCCTGGTAGTGGAAAACTCATAAATTTGTTTTCTACTACCGTGAAGCCTGCTCTATTCATATGCTAACATCAGGGCTACCCTCATATACTGTTTAATTGGTAGATTCTGATCAGAAAGGGGTAGAGAGGTCATATTTAGTATGGCCATAATGGTAAAAGTTAATTCTACTTATTGGTGAGATTGGATTTAATATTACTATTTTAGAAAGGCCACTTTCAGAAAGTGAGCATTTTTCTGAACTTAAAGTCCATCTGTGCCTTACAACCTGCCCCCAGTCCACGTCTGGGTTGGGCTGGTTGATAGTTCCTTTGTGCATTTCACCCAGACAACCACAAACACAGGATACTCAGTCACACCTGCACTCATCTGCATACTGAATGGGTCTCCCTGGGCTAGAAGGGTAGAGGGGCCTGACACATTTCCAAGGCTAGTGGCCTGCCCTCAGAGAATGGACTGCCAAACCCCCACTTGGGACCATGGCAGACAGACCTGTGCACTTCAAAAACACTCTTTGAAGTCTCCCCCACTTCAATGGCCCTTTTTTTCGTATGTAACCTGGGGCCCTGGCCCCACCAACTCAGACACTTCCTGGGACAGGTACTCTGAACCAGATCATGCAACCTGCCAAGAGGAGCTGCCTGGCTGCCCAAAGGACTCACCTGGACTGCTTTGCTGTGAAGGACTACTGCCTTGCTGTTGCCCTGCTGCCTTGCTGGCCTCTTGTTCTGGACGTCCCAGGGCCAAAAATAATTCCTCTCTGCAAAGTAACTCCTTGTGTGGTGAAAATAGATGCACAGCCTGCCGGAAGCGATGCACAGCCTGCCTAGTGGTGAAAGAATCACTGCATTGTGCTCTGGAACAACGCAGCCCGGCTCCCCGAGTGGAGATGGACTTCCTGCGGGAGGAATTGATGGAGCGTCTGCCGTGCGACAGAAACTCTGCCTCATCGCCCACCAGATTGACACAGGACCTGGGACTTCATCCAGCACGCCCAGGATTTCCACGCATCATCCCTGGACATCAAAAGACACCGCATTGCAAAGAGGATTCAAGCCTGCACGCCGGAATTCGAAGCAAAGTCCTTGCCACATGGAAAAGAATCGAATCATTGTCTGTGTGCACCAGGATCTCTGACTCATACCCTCCGTTTTCCACGCATCTACTCCTCTACGGTCTTCGTTCGTGTAATTTTGACCCATACCAGTTACTTTGTTCTTGCAAGAGACATTTGCTGGGAAACACCCGGAACAACGACTCCTAAACCACAAAGTCGTGAAAAACGAAAGCAAAACAAGGGTTTTGTTTTCCACGACTTCCTGGTTTTTGTGCCTTACCCGCGCATGTGTGAACCATGTACATGCACGGTTAAGGCACAGAAGAAGGGAGTTGACTCAGTGAAGGAGGAGGTAAGTTGGGCTGGGACTTGGGCAGTTTTTTTGGGGGTGTGGTGGGGTGGAGTGGGGGGCTTGGGGTGATTAGGGTTTAGGGGGAGGGGTAGTCAGGGTTTAGGTTTTAGGGATGGTTTGGGGGGTTGGGTGCTTTAGGTTTTAGGGGCGGGTGGGGTCTCTGGTATGTTTAGTTTTTGGGGGTGGGGTGGGAGGCTTGGGTTGATTAGGATTTGGGGTAGAGGGGGTCAGGGTTTATTTTAAGGGGTGCGTTGGGGGTTGGGGTGCTTTAGGTTTTAGGGGAGGGGGTTGGGGTTGTGGTAATTTTGGGGGTCATGGTAATTGTTAGGGGTGGGGGGCTAGGGCAGAAGCATGCTGGAACCGTGCATGCTGATCACTAATGCCTTTACCAGGAATGCCTTTACAATGAAAAATCATTGTAAAGGCATTTGAGGTAAAGGGATTAGTGATATCAACGAGTTTGTTGTTCTGAACTCGTTGTTGAGCCATGGGTCCTTGAAGTACTCGTGGTTTCTACATATAACCCATTTGTTGCTTTATAAAGACTAAAGTCTCTTCTTTTCATTGCAAAAGTGATATTACAACATGTACTTATCAAATCTTGGTTGTTTTGACTTTCATTCATTCAAATAAATATCGTAACCCCTTAGCTGCCAGGCCTTTTCCCCCTTATGTGCTGAGCCTTTTTTTGGCTATATGGGGCAGTTCGCACTTAGGCCCTCATAACTTTTTGTTCACATAAGCTACCCACGCCAAATATGCATCCTTCTTTTCCAACATCCTAGGGATTCTAGAGGTACCCAGACTTTGTGCGTTCCCCTGAAGGAGACCAAGAAATTAGCCAAAATACAGTGAAATTTTATTTATTTTTCAAAAAATTGGGAAAAAAGGGCTGCAGAAGGCAGCTCGTGGTTTTTTCCCTGAAAATGGCAACAACAAACGGTTTGCAGTGGCAAGATCACCATCTCTCCAGCTTTCAGGAACAGGCAGACTTGAATTGGAAACCCAATTTTTCAATACAATCTTGACATTTTACTGGGACATACCCCATTTTTACTATTTTTTGTGCTTTCATCCTCCTTCCAGTTAGTGACCAAAATGGATGAGAAACCAATGCTGGATCCCAGAAAGCTAAACATTTCTGAAAAGTAGACACAATTCTGAATTCAGCAAGGGGTCATTTGTGTAGATCCTACAAGTGTTTCCTACAGAAAATAACAGCTGAAATAACAAAATATTGAAATTGAGAAAAAAAACAGCCAGTTTTCTCTACGTTTTACTCTGTAACTTTTACCTGCGATGTCAGATTTTTGAAAGCAATATACCGTTACGTCAGCTGGACTCTTCTGGTTGCGGGGATATATAGGGCTTGTAGGTTCATGAAGAACTCTAGGTACCCAGAGCCAATAAATGAGCTGCACCTTGCAATGGGTTTTTATTCTATACCGGGTATACAGCAATTCATTTACTGAAATATAAAAAGTGAAAAATAGGTATCAAGAAAACCTTTGTATTTCCAAAATGGCCACAAGATAAGGTGTTGAGAAGCAATGGTTATTTGCACATCTCTGAATTCCCGGGGTGCCCATACCAGCATGTGAATTACAGGGCATTTCCCAAATAGATGTCTTTTTTACACACTGCCTTACATTTGGAAGGAACAAAATGTAGAGAAAGACAAGGGGCAATAACACTTGTTGTGCTATTCTGTGTTCCCCCAAGTCTCCCGATACAAATGGTACCTCACTTGTGTGGGTAGGCCTAGCGCCCACAAAAGGAAATGGCTCAAAACACAATGTGGACACATGACATTTTTTCACTGAAAACAGAGGTGTTTTTTGCAAAGTGCCTACCTGTGGATTTTGGCCTCTAGCTCATTCGGCACCTGGGGAAACCTAGCAAACCAGAGCATTTTTGAAAACTAGACACCTAGAGGAATCCAAGATGGGCTGACTTGTGGGGATCTGACCAGGTTTTGTTACACTGAATCCTTTGCAAACCTCAAAATCTGACCATAAAAACACTTTTTCCTCTCATTTCGGTGACTGAAAGTTCTGGAATCTGAGAGGAGCCACAAATTTCCTTCCACCCAGCGTTCCCCCAAGTCTCCCGATAAAAATGGTACCTCACTTGTTTGGGTAGGCCTAGAACCCACGAAAGGAAATGGCCCAAAACACAATGTGGACACATGAAATTTTTTCACTGAAAACAGAGGTGTTTTTTGCAAAGTGCCTACCTGTGGATTTTGGCCTCTAGCTCATTCGGCACCTGGGGAAACCTAGCAAACCAGAGCATTTTTGAAAACTAGACACCTAGAGGAATCCAAGATGGGCTGACTTGTGGGGATCTGACCAGGTTTTGTTACACTGAATCCTTTGCAAACCTCAAAATCTGACCATAAAAACACTTTTTCCTCTCATTTCGGTGACTGAAAGTTCTGGAATCTGAGAGGAGCCACAAATTTCCTTCCACCCAGCGTTCCCCCAAGTCTCCCGATAAAAATGGTACCTCACTTGTTTGGGTAGGCCTAGAACCCACGAAAGGAAATGGCCCAAAACACAACGTGGACACATCACATTTTTTCACAGAAAACAGAGGTGTTTTTTACAAAGTGCCTCCCTGTGGATTCTGGCCTCTAGCTCAGCCGGCACCTAGTGAAACCTAGTAAACCAGCGCATTTTTGAAAACTAGACACCTAGGGGAATTCAAGATGGGGTGACTTGTGGGGATTTGACCAGGTTCTGTTACCCTGAATCCTTTGCAAACCTCAAAATTTGACCAAAAAAACACGTTTTCCTCTCATTTCGGTGACAGAAAGTTCTGGAATCTGAGAGGAGCCACAAATTTCCTTCCACCCAGCGTTCCCCCAAGTCCCCCGAAAACAATGGTACCTCACTTGTGTGGGTAGGCCTAGCGCCCACGAAAGGAAATGGCCCAAAACACAACGTGGACACATCACATTTTTTCACAGAAAACAGAGGCGTTTTTTACAAAGTGCCTACCTGTGGATTTTGGCCTCTAGCTCAGCCTGCACCTGGGGAAACCTAGCAAACCAGCACATTTTTGAAAACTAGACACCTAGGGGAATCCAAGATGGGGTGACTTGTGGGGCTCTGACCAGGTTCTGTTACCCAGAATCCTTTGCAAACCTCAATATTTGACCAATAAAACACTTTTTCCTCTCATTTCGGTGACAGAAAGTTCTGGAATCTGAGAGGAGCCACAAATTTCCTTCCACCCAGCGTTCCCCCAAGTCTCCCGATAAAAATGGTACCTCACTTGTGTGGGTAGGCCTAGCGCCCACGAAAGGAAATGGCCCAAAACACAACGTGGACACATCACATTTTTTCACCGAAAACAGAGGTGTTTTTTGCAAAGTGCCTACCTGTGGATTTTGGCCTCTAGATCAGCCGGCCCGGGGGGGGGGGCAGAAATGGCCTAAAATACATTTGCCACCCAAATCCCCCCGGGGAGTGACCCTTGCCTACGGGGTTGCTCCCCCTGCATGACATTGGAGCAAAAAAAAAGATTCCCGGTGCCTAAAATCCGCCGATCTGCCCCCAAGGGAGGCAGAAATTGTCTAATTACAATTTGCCCCCCCAGGGGAGCGACCCTTGCCTAATGGGTCACTCCCCATCTCTAAAAAAACACAAAAAATCACAAAAAAATAAAAATAAAAATTGCCCTGGTGCCTAGAGGTTTCTGCCCCCCCCCGGGGGCAGGTCAGCCTAATAACAATAGGCCAATCTGCCCCTAGGAGGGCAGAAATGGCCTAAAATAAATTTTCCCCCCAGGGGAACTACACTTGCCTAAGGGGTCGCGCCCCTTGCGTGAAATTCAAGAAAAAATAAAAAAACTCCCTGGTGTCTAGTGGTTTCTGTCCCCCTTGGGGGCAGATTGGCCTCATAAAAATAGGCCAATCTGCCCCCAAGGGGGGGGGGGGGCAGAAATGGCCTAAATATAATTTGCCCCCTATGGGAGAGACCCTTGCCTAAGGGGTCCTTCCCCACTTCAAAAATATAAAACAATATAAAACCAAAAAAGAAATACTCCCTGGTGCCTAGAGGTTTCTGACCCCCCCTGGGGGCAGATCAGCCTAATTATAGGCAGAAAAGGCCTTTAAAAAAAAATGCACCCCTTGGGAGCGACCCTTGCCCAAGGGGTCGCTCCCTCATGCCAGTGTCATTTAAAAAAACCCATCCCTGGTGTCTGGTGGGCATTTTGACAGCTGGATTGCTTGCAATCCGGCTGCCAAAACGCTGAGAGAGACTTCAAAGGGAAGGAAATAACTTTCCTTCCCTTTGAAGTCTCTCGGCCTCCTCCACGTTATCGGAAGAGAAATGCTTTTGGGAGGAGGCCTTGTGACAAACAGCGCACGCTCGCGTGCTGATGCACAGGTGGGGTGGGGGTGGAATGGGAAGGGCTTCCCCTTCCATCCCTGCTTTGGGGGGGTGGGGGGGAACACCACAGAGGGAGTGCTAGCGCTCCCTCTGGGCTCTGTGCCCAGGACGTAATGGTTACGTCTTGGGCACACGAGCACTGTGCCGCAGGATGTAACCATTACGTCCGCGGCACAGAAGGGGTTGTATTTTTCTAAACCTGTGTGGTGTATTTTTTTGGTGTTGTTACTGTGTTTTTGCAAGATTCATTGCACAAATACTTTACACATCGCCTTCTAAATTAAGACTGACTGCTCAGTGCCAAGCTACCAGAGGGTGGGCACAGGATCATTTGGATTGTGTGTAACTTACCTTGACTAGAATTGTGGTCCCTACTTGGACAAGGGTGTATACCTCTGCCAACTAGAGACCCCATTTCTAACACACTCGATAAATGCTTTTAGCATTACATTACATAACATAACATAACAAGATAATGAAAAGATGGACATACTTACTACTAAATGAGAGATGTTTAGTGGCGACTAAGGACGAGTTCAAGCAGCATTAGGAAGTGGCTTATGGAGGGCAGTGCATTAATATACTTTCAGTTAATTCTACACATCACTTTTAATAACTTTTAATAATTTTGTTTTCATTAGGTGGTAATTTTCCTTAATTTTAATTTCAGAAAAATAATTTGAATGCAATTTAATATATTCAACATAATGTAATTTTAAATTAAAATTAAGTTATTTTGTTCTAGCATTTTTTATCTTTCTACATTTAAAATAAATATACTCTATTTTTACCTTAATTTATAACATAAGAGTATTTGTAGTCATTTTTTTAAAGTTTAGTAAACTTTTTTACTGTTCCCTGTACTTACCATATGGAGATCTCCACCACCAGGACGTTAACCAAGACTGGCAGAGGAAGTTGATTCGCTGTGTACAGTAGCCTCCTCTCTCTGGCACTTCCCTGGTTAAAAAATAAAGAAATAAAAAAGTGCATTTTGTGCTGAAACAAATTACCCCTATGGTTCGATAGGGTAAAAAAATATTTGGAAATAGTTCAGAATTAATAATTGGTGCTCCACGTTAAAAGCAAGAGCTATTTGGGTTCAGGTAGGACTTCTAACGTTGTTCCCACAATATGTTTTTATGTGATGAACATCTCATTTACATGGCATCGTATAATAGCATATTCGCCGGCCTTACGTGTGGGATTACACCAGGGTAAAAGACATTTTGTCCGTTTTTTTAATTAGCAAGGCTTGCTCTCATGACTGTGCAAAAAATCATCATTTTAGTATACTTCGTATAACAGATATGCTCAGTGCTCATTCCGTGCCATTAACAAATTAACACGTAGGAGAAAATTCCCCGATTGCAGTTTATGGATGAAATCTGGCCATAAAACCAGAACAGATGTCAGACAGAAGGTAATTCCAGACGTTCAAAGCAATTTTGTCGAAAGAATAGAACTGCAACGTTTTGCATAGAAAGGTGGGGCAAACTGTAACAGTTATGTTTCTTTATTTCTGTGAATATTGTTCCTGACTTTCCATAAAATGTTCTTATGAAAAAACTTTGTTTGGATCTCTTTTGCAACCCTGGCTATCTGTATAAGTATGTGTCAATTCTAATTAATTAAACTAGGGCTGAATAGATGTGTGGTAATCCATAACACAGGTAAACGGGAGGGGTCAAAATGTTTACGTTCTCAGAGTCACTAAGGATGAATCCTAAATAATATTGTTTGTTTGTATCATGTCAACTTCACAAACAAGCAACTGACTGTTCGAGTCTGATCTCTGTTAATTCACAGTAATTTATGCATCATTAATACGAATGCAACGTTAATTAATGTATGTGAGCTTTATCGAAGGTACAGTATGCTTCAAATTATGACAGAGCACAGGAATTTATACAATTAGTACACTGTTCATTCTTGCCACATTCTAGCCCCTCGGTGTATCCTAGATATTAAGTAATTAGATAGTTAGCATATGTTGAATACCACACTTCCCTCATCTGCCAGCGAGATTTCTGTGACAGAACACATTCATTACAGTAATCAGTTTACCGTTCTCCTTCACAACATTCATGATTACAATTTCACACTCTAAGATGAAATATGTCTCTTTCACAAGCTGTGAAATTCACTCAGCATCCAATGAGTCTTTAATCTGCCTGAGAAACGTATTCATTTTAGTAAAAGATTAAAATATTAGTCTCGACAGAAAAATCAGTGTTATTAGGTTTAGGAAGATTTTTTTTTTTTTTTTTTAAGATCAATTAGGTGTAATGAAATTCTATTTGTAGCAAAATATGGCAGAGGCTTCCGACGTGATACATTATTAAATTGCGTTTTAAGGTATTAACACCTGCTGCATAATTATCATTATACCTTTGTCATAATTGGGAACCAAAAACGTTGCTAATTTTTGTGCATGTTGTTTTATGTATACAATTCCACGCTTATGTTACATATAGTGGTTTGATTGATATATAAGCGTCTATTTATTTACCCAGAAAATTCATTTATCGCACAGTTGCTTTGATCAATTACCCGGCTACATTCAAAACTATACTGCCTAAGGCGCTTGCAGGGAAAACATGAAAAATGTACCAAGCAATTAACAAACTGCTTCTAATTGATTCAGATGTCTGCTGATTTTTGTGCACGTGACATTTGGTAATCACCCTCTTACTCCACTAATGATAAAAAGGGAAAACAGCTGCAAAATCTATGTTTTACATAGTTAAATGAGAATTTATAGGGAAGAAGTTGTCAACCAGCGCAAGACATGCAGCAAGAATAAAACAATGTAAACAGTCATAGATAGACAGGGACATTTAACATGTTAGCCTTCATGGTGGACTCTAAACAGGTGAGACTAAAGGTTTTTTTCCTAAAAGACAACAATATTGGGTTGTCTGTCAGCGTTTTGGGTAGTCGATGTACTAGTTTATGAGTTTGGTACTAAACGACCTGGTTCATCATGTTATTTTTTTTTTTTCCGAGATTCCGAGATGTGCATATGGGTTTATGGTTCATATTTTGATGGTGATTAGAGATTGGTAGATTGTGATGGGAGGACCACCGTAAGTCAGCAGTTTAACTGCCCTACCAAAGTTATCCTTACTCAGGTCTATTTCAAGTGGGACCAAGCACTGGCTTCGATGTCAGAAACCTCTGACCTGACATCCAGCCTGCCTCAGTTCCATCAAGCTCTAGTGTGAGAGCTGAGATTTTCTTGATAAAATGTTTAGTCTTTAAGTAATTATACTTACAGATTAATGTGTGAATTAATTTAATTGTTATGTGTTCACAAGAACTAAGATCAACTAAATGTCCAAGATTATATATAAGGCATATAGGGGGTCATTCTGACTCCCGACGGCCGCGGTAACCGCAAGGCCGGCGGGAGCCGCCGAATGACCGCACCGCGGTCAAATGACCCCTGCGGCCATTCTGGCTTTCCCGCTGGGCTGGCGGGCGACCGCCAGAAGGCCGCCCGCCAGCCCAGCGGGAAAGCGCCTTCAACGAGGAAGCCGGCTCCGAATGGAGCCGGCGGAGTTGAAGGCGTGCGACGGGTGCAGTGGCACCCATCGCGATTTTCAGTGTCTGCTTGGCATTCAGTGGCATGGGCACTGCAGGGGCCCCACGACACCCGTTACCGCCAGCCAGGTCACAACCGCCAGAACCAGGCTGGCGGTAGGGGGTCGGAATCCCCATGGCGGCGCTGCCTGCAGCGCCGCCATGGAGGATTCTGCAGGCCAGGGGAAAACCGGCTGGAAACCGCCGGTTTCCCTTTTCTGACCGCGGCTTTACCGCCGCGGTCAGAATTGGCCTGGATGCACCACCAGCCTGTTGGTAGTGCATCCGCGGTCCCCGGCCCTGGCGGTCCATGACCGCCAGGGTCGGAATGACCCCCATATTTTGTTTTTCCATGCTAACTTAAGCTTATAAAATTATTTTGTCTTTACAAAAAAGAGTCTCTTAAATAAAATAAATGTCAGAATTAAAGGTGTATTTAGTGACCTCTGCTGGACTGAAATAGAAGCAGATGCAAGATCACTGATGCAATGCAAGCTGTATAAAATGTTCTAGTGTGTTCTGTACTCTGACTGACTTAATTGTTTGTAGTTATGTTTCTAACTTGTCTGTCTTTCCTCAAGGGAAAAGAAAATGTTGTGGTAACATATTTTTTAAAGGTTTTCCTGTGACTTCGTATTCCGGTGGAGAGAAAAAAAGGATCCACAGATGAAACTGGAGAAGAGGAAGCACAGGTTACACTTGTATTAGTTTAGATTTTGTCAATGGAATAACAGTAAATAGAAGAGGTTAGAGTAAACAACTTACATAATTTTGATATCTGTTAATGTACTGATTGGTCATAACTTTCTCACCTCATACTTTATCCAATCATTTTCATTTAACAAGTTTAATTCAATGTTCAGTCACTGTGGTTCTTGAGGCATTCCTCATTCAAGCATTCCTACTCTGATGTTCTCGGATTTTGTATTCTGAGTTCCAGAGATTTGCTTTCTGATCTGTCACTTTGACATTTCATGTATGTTTTCCCAGATAGTATATTGACCTTCTGGTACTTTATTAGTTTATGTCTGTTCAATACTGAACTTATCCTTAGATGGTTTATTGTATCTTATAGTCCAAATTCTAAACCATTACCCCTGCTCTTATTCCTGATGCTACGTGTTCCTGTCCTGATGTTGGTGCCTGATGTTGCTGTCCACCTGACAAAATAGATGTTGTTGCTGATTACGATAGTGATTTGGTAAATGTATGAGCTGTGAATTGTTATTTGTCTTTTGTTTTTAAGGTAACAACTGCAAATGTTTATTTCTGCTGCTTATTGTTGATAGCGCCATAGTTAGATGTTTTCTAAATTTATGTTACTAAAACTTTTATATGAAGTCCAACATGTTAATGCTAATTAGTGGTTAGTGAGGTGTTACACACATGCTCATGAATAATTATTGATATTTTTGACTTATCATTATCAGATTTATTCAATTTCTCTTGCTCGGATTCTGTTTCTATGGTTTTTTGTAATAACCATTGAGATAATTTGTCTATTTGCATTGACTAAACTTAGATATATTTGTCATTCGAATCAGCCTTTGTTGTTTTTCTATATGTATCATTTGTGTTTGAGAATTATCCTCATGACTTTAGCATTGTTTATATAGGGAAATAAATAATTAACGTCTTAATAAATTGGTGTGGTTATTGAAGTTGAAATGATTATCAAATGTTATATGTGATGTCTATGACATATTTCGATTGACATTTTCCTTAAAGCAGATTCGGTTTGGTTCATCGACGTACTGTGTGAAATCCACTATCTAGCCTCTTGTTTCTAAAATTTAGCTAGGGTTTCTCTCCGCGTTAACAGTTTTGGTAGCAGAGTTTGGTTAGTAGCTCTTTAAGTAATGTCATTGCTTGTGTCAGAAATTGTGAAAATTAATTGTTGTGTTTTGATTATTATTTTTGAAATGTTGTTCAAATTTGATAAAATGAATTGCTAAATGCCTAAAGTGACTTTCCCCGGTTCTTGGAGGTTTCTTAGGTTGATAGGGGATGTTCTCAGTGTTATGTTGTTACATTGAGTGAATAGAATACGCGCCTGCAGAGATTTAGCAAATTTGCAGTTGATTTAGTTGATTGTGAAATTTTTATGGGAGTTGGCGTACTCCAGAAGAAGAAGTAATGTTAAAAAGAGAGTTGGTGTACTCTGAAGTATGTGAGTAGGGAAGTCGGCAAACTTCACATGTGTGTGGCGCTTGGTGCTCTGGAAAAATTGTCCACGTGGTTGTTGATAAGACGGACCTGACAAGAGAGGTCTAAGACTCCGGAGTATACTGAAAGTGAAATGAGACACTTGGATTTTTTGTTACAATTTGTCCATTTAGTAGACCAATCAGGCGTGGATGGAAAGTCAAGTTTGGGAGTTAGATTTTGAGTGTTTGGGAACTTCGATTGAGATTTGGCAGGTTCTTTGTGCACTGGGACTGTCTCCATTGATCAGTTGAGGGTGAAATTAGCAGGTCGAATTTTGCTTGTAAATCTGGGGAACTGAGAAAAAAGAATAACTGTAAGAGCAAAGCAGACAGTGAAATTTAGAAGGATCCTGAAGCGATTGTGTTACCCTACGTGTAGTAAATAGACAAATTTGTTTTTTTCTTGGTTTTGAAGAAGTGCTTGCGATTATTTTTGCATTAAGTTTGAGTGTTTTTGAATTAAGGAGGACAAGCCACAAGACTTTGTCAGCCACTGTGTGTAAGTGTGACGTCAGTTTTGTGTCATGCTAGGATAGGTTGGTTAGTGAGATGGGTCATGCACAGATTGGTGGATAACCGGGAAGAATAATTGGATGAGAAGAGAACTGAAAAGGATTGCAGGATTTGTAGTCATTTTTTATTTTTGAAATAGATTTTGTGGAAAAATTACGTTTTTCAGAGCTTTAAAAAGTGTTCTTAGAGGCGATGAGTATATTCCGGAAAGGGATGGAGAAATCTGTCTGCTACAAGGTACTCCCGCATATATCGTAATTGATGAGAAGGGTACGAGTGCATGTCTTTGGTTAAAATAATGGATTAAGATAACCAAGAAGGAAGGTTGTCTAGGTTTTCCTGAAAATGGGACATTTAATTTGAGAATTTTGGAGAATTAGAGACAGAAGATGTATGGTCTGCGACCTCCACCAAAACCAGCTCAGTTCGAAGTCTTAGAGATCTGGGAGCTAATAGCTAGACAGGAGCAATCTTGGAAGTTTGAGAAAAGAATGAGATGGACAGAGAAGTCACTAGCGAAAGCTAGATGGGACAGTGAGCAGAGATAGAGGAGACTTGATACCTTACAAGGTGTTTGATTGTTTCTGCAATGTCAAAGACAATGAGAATGAGACAAATAAGATTTCAAAGAAGTCTAAAAAGAGTTCTTCAGCAGTCAAAGAGCAGACATCAAAAGAGCTTAGAAGGGTTTTGTTTAATGATGATGAATCAGAAAATGATGAGTTTATTACACAGATTTTGAGAAATCTTCCACCACTGTATGTGGCTCAAGAAGGTTCAAGTACAACTGGTATAAATCATACTGCACCAATACCAGCTGTACTGCCACAAAGTTCAGTTCAGAGAGACCACAACACAACTGAGAGTTCTGTACAGGTTAGTCATAACATGAATCAGACTTCAGGACAGAGTTCACAGAGCTCAGGTCAGACTAGTCCGTTAGTGCAAATACCGAAGCAGAGTAGCTTTAATCAGTCAGCAGACAATAGACAGCTACCAGAGATTAATGTTTCTGCGATCTATCCAGATTTGCTGATTATGAAAACAATTACCAATTTAGTATTATCTTCGGATCAGAATCCACAGGAGCTAAGATTAATTCCGAAAGAGCCTACTCTGATATTATTACAACAAATGCAGAATACAGGAATAATACAGTCTCAGAATGTAGAAACCAGGAGCCCAGATGTGATTTCAGCGCCAATTACATTTGGTCCACCTATGCCTTTATATGTTCAGGGCAAGAGGGGTGTGGGGAATCAAGGAGTTCAAAGTCAGAATGGAAACATTGGGTTAATGTCATCGATAGGACAGACTCCAAATAGGTCAAGATCTTTAATAGATTTGACTCCTGTTAGAAATTCTGAAATAACTGGATCATGCAGTGGCCAGGAGAGAAGATTATTGACACATCAGTGTATGAGCCCAATGCAGCAGCAGTCACCGAGTGTTCAGCCTGATAAAAGTTTATTAAAGGGTCTGACTGCAATGGAAATAACAAAATGGTTAGACGATTTGACTGTTTCAAAAGTCCCAGAGAATCAAAATAAAGGAAATGAGGTTCTAAATAAAACAAGATTGTCAATGGAAGCAGGTGAACTTCTTGAAGGGACAATGGGAGTGAATATACTGAAGCTCAGTTGACATATTTGTGTCCATTAATGACAGAGGGAGAAGCTGAGTGCATCAGCAATTACAAGAATTAGCAGACAAATATGAAATGGATCTTACAAAAAGTAAGAACCTGAAGAGAAGTTATGGATTACATTTTGAAACTAAAGATTTTGAATACATGAGATCTGCAGGGATTAACACACATCTTAGAGATTTACTTGAAAGAGTGCAAATCTGGAGAGCATTAGAAAAATGGGAGGGCAGATGAGTCAAGAAAAGAGAAAGGCCGGGGAGAGGTTCCAATACTTCTCTTGTAGATGTAATGTAAACAAAAGAACCAGTAAAAAGTTTGCCAATAAGAGAGACTCCAGGAGGGAACTTTGTACACGTACCTTGGAGCAGAATTGTCCTTTTTTCATTTACAAATGATTACCCCAGGTCGAGGAAGAAACCAGTGGAATGGTATCAACAGAGAGATTGGTTCGTGAAACTTGCTAAATGCCTGTGAGAGGACTTGCATACTCTCTTTGAGATAGTTGTTCTAGCAGATTTGTGGACTGAGTGTAAAAGGAGTGTAGATTGGCCTACAAGTAAACCCGCAAAGAGATCAGAAAACAGGTGCCCCATCTCCTGAAAAAATGAAATATTACTATAAAGTCATTGAGTTCCTGAAGACAAGAATTTCACCGAAAAACATTGATTGGCAACGCATTGATAGAGCAGTTCAGGAAGGGAAAGAATCGATTCATGCATACTACAGAGAGGTTGTTAAAAACATTTAAACACTACAGTGGTCCAGAAACAATGGAGCCGAAATACATGATTCATTTTGTGTTCATATTTGTCAAAGGATTAAGACCAGAGATTAGCCAGATGATCAAGAGTCATTTGATTTGCTGGCATGGAAAACCGATTGATGAGTTTTTGCAGTATGCGAAATACTGTAGTGATGAGATTGAATTAAAACAAAGAAAGTTGAAAGAGAAAGCAAAGATGATGCAGATTAAAGCTGCACGGACAGGGATTCAAAGATATTTTCAGCAGCAGTAGCCGGGGGAAATGGTATGTTACAGAATCTAAGCAGAGGAAGAGGACTTGGTGGAATGACACTTTCGGTTGTTAATCGGAGTGTGGATTTGAATTCTGTGATGACACAAGGAGAGCAGCAGGGAAAAAGAATGTTACCTTGTCATGTTTGTGGAGCAATTGAAATTGGAAACGGCAGTGTCCAATGCTAAATCAGGGAGGTGTTATTAAACAGCCACCATTTGTAAATACTTTTCAGAGCATGAGAGGACCAAAAATGAGAGGTCAAATTAAACATTTTCAGAATGATATAAATCCGATGCAGGGTTTACAAACTTTACAACCAATGCAACATGTGCAAAATGTACAACTGCAGGTACAACAGGTACAAATGCCCCAACTACAGCAGATACAGCCACAAGTGCAGACGGTGCCTGCACAACAAATTAAAATGCCTAGACAATTGTAAATACCTCAGAGCCCTATGGATCAGAAACAGCTGATGCTTTCTCAGGTGGTCACAAGTCAGATATTAAATCAGAGTGACAATACAGTACATCAATTTCCTTTACATAGTGAGAATGAAATAAACCATGTATGGCTGTCGGATAGTTTAGATGAGGAGGAGTATGTGATGGCTGCATCATTAGAAGTGGATCACAAAGGTCCTTATGTTAAGGGAAAGGTGCATGGTCACAAAGTTTATTTTCTGGTTGATACTGGAGCTACACGCTCAACAGTGTGATCTGTAGAGTTTCCAGATTTACCCTTGTCAGGGAAGACAGTTCAGACTGTGGGAGTTGCAAACACATATTTGACAAATCCTATTACAGAACCAGTTTTGGTTAAGACTGGAAATTTTAAGGGTTTGCACAAGTTTGTGGTTTTTGACTCAAGTCCAGTGTCACTCCGGGAAAGAGATCTGTTGTGCAAAACAAGATGTTCAATCACTTGCACAGATGAGGGAATAGAGATTCAGACAAATAGTGATGATGAAGATCTGACACCAAATGTCAACAATGAGTTGGTGTCTGGGGAATTTCCTTTGATTAGTTTCAATGATTCAGAGTTTGAAGAAGCACCTTTCATTAGTTTCTTTTCAGTTTTTGAAATAAAAGATCTTCCGGTTAAATTGCAGAACAATGTCAAGTCTAAAGTTTGGGATCTTTCAGGAAAGGATATTGGGTTGATCAAAGGAGTAGAACCAGTCGGAGTCACAGTGAAGCCTAATGTGGTTTTCCCTCGGATTCCACAGTATCCGATGACAATTGAAGCAATCAAGGGTGTAACACCTTTAATAGAGTAGTTTGTAGAGAAAATAATTTTGAAGGAGGTGTTGAGTAGCCCATGTAATTCACAATAATCGATTTAAGAAAACCATGTGGGAAAATTCGTCTTGTACAGGATCTCAGAAAAAAAAATGATATTGTGATTAAGTATTGCCCAATTGTGCCAAATCCAGCTGTGATAATGTTTCAGATCCCATGTGATGGTGAATGGTTTACTGTGTTAGACATGTGTCAAACATTTTTCTTTGTGCCTCTTCATGAGGACAGTAGATATCTCTTTTGTTTTAAATTCTTGAGAAAAGTTTACTGTTGGTGTAGAATTCCACAGGGATTTTCAGAGTCACCATCTATTTTCAACCAGATCTTAAAAAATAATCTAGAGTCATTTGTAATGCCTCACCAATCGATGTTGGTACAATACATTGAGGATCTACTGATCGCATCAAAGACAAAGGAAGGGTGTAAATATGATACAATTGCATTGTTGAATTTCCTGGGAGATAATGATCATAAAGTATCCACTACTAAATTTCAGTATTGTCAGAGAGATGTGAAATATTTGGGTCATTTAATTGAGGAAGGAACTGGGAGAATTTAGAGAGAGTGAGTTGGGACAAATTTGCAGATGAAAGTACTAAGTACACAAATGGATGTGAGGGTGTTTTTGCGAATGGTTGGTTATTGTCACCAGTGGATTCTGAATTTTTCAGTTCTTTCAATGCCCTTACAGAGACTGACTCATAAAGATGTTTTCAATCCTATAATATTGGATGCAACTTGTATGAAAGTGTTCACTGACCTGAAAGAGAGTTTATGTCAAGCTCCAGCTTTAGGTATGCCTGATTACACAAAGAGTTTTCTGTTGTTTTGTCATAATCGTGATGCATGTTGTTTGTCTGTTTTGACTCAGACACATGGTGATGTCAATCGTCCAGTAGAACATTTTTCAGCTACTTTAGATCCAGTCGCAGCAGCATTACCAGAATACTTGTGGTCTGTTGCAGCAGTAGAGCAGAGCATTGCTCAAAGAGAGAATATTGTGATGGGTTACCCTCTTACTGTGACATTTTCTCATTCAACAGAAATATTGCTCACTTGTTCAAAGACTCAGTATTTGACCAGTTCTAGACTGACCAGATAGGAGACCGCAATCTTGGGATCTCAGAATGTTGCAATTAAGAGATGTACAGTTCTTAACCCAGCAACTTTGGTTCCATTTGAAAATGTTGGTTCAGATAAATTGGATGGTACTGAGTATGATTGTTTGGAAATTACAGAGCTATGCGCAAAACCCAGAGCAGATTTTAGAGACACCTGCTTGGAAGACAATGATCACACTATTTTTGTTGATGGTTACTGCTTGAGAGATAATGTGGGCACTTTGAGAGCAGGATATGCAGTGTGTACTATAACTGGCATACTGGAAGCTTCATGGCTTCTGGCAGTGTTTTCTGCACAAGTAGCAGAATTGGTAGCTCTTACTAGAGCATGCAACATAACGAGTCAGAAGAAAGTGACAATCTACACTGATAGTCAATATGGATTGGGCATTGTGCATAACGTTGGCCAAATATGGTCACAGAGAGGGTTTCTTAACTTCTTCTGATTCACCAGTAAGAAATGGTGAGAAAATTAATGAGTTGTTACAAGCTGTTCAGAAGCCAGAAAAAATTTGTTAGGAGGCTGCCTGGTTTGTAGTGGGTATCAAAAGTACTTACACCTTATTCCAGGTCCAGTTATCGCTTATAAGTGAAATGTAGGTAGTGTCTAGAAGGGAGGCTATCTAGGGGTAGCTGTAGCTGAGCAGCCAAGGTCTATCTAGGAGACATGCAAAGCTCATGCAATATCACTATAGTCACCATACTTACACACATGAAGGAAAATACCCAGTGTTACAAAAATAAAGGCAATTTATTTTGGTGACACAAATGCCAAAAATACCTTAGAGACTATGCTCTCTTAGGAGGTAAGTAATATACACAGCGGGTACACTAGAATGCAGTATTAGCTATAAAAAAAAGTAAGAAAACAGTGCAAATAGTGAAGATCACAATAGATAACAATGAGACTAGGGGGAACACAAACTATATACTAAAATAGTGGAATGCGAACGTTGGTTTCCCGCCTACGCAAGTGTAGTGAGTAGAGGGGCGCTGGGAGGGTAAGAAAACACCAAAGGTAAGTAATAAAACCCACCCCAGAGCCCAGGAAAGCAGGCATAAATCACAGTAAGTTTTCTAGAACATACAAGAACACGTGATAGAGGATTATGCAAGAACCAGAAGAGACTGCAAGACACCAACAGTGGATTCCTGAAACTGAAGACCCGTGGAAGAAGGAGACCAAGTCTACGAAGCACTGAAGACTCCAGGGAGAATAGGAGCCCCTGCTAACCTGGGTGAAGGTGCAAAAGAAGAACCACGGGTGAAGAAGAACAGTCAGTACTGCACCCAAGAAAATGGATGCAGGTACCTGATTGGAGCAGATGATGTCCCACGCCGGATGGATAATTGCAGTCTGGTTTGTGTCACTGGATTCCGCCAACAAGCCTTGGCACATGGAAAGCTTGAGGTTAGGGAAAATGGCACTGCCCGGGATCAGGAGGGATCTGGTGGCCTCTACTCAGGAGGCAGAGACAGAGGGGGCTCTCAGCAACTCAGAGAGCCCTCAGAAGACCAGGCAGCATGCACAGGAGTCGCACAGCATGGGGACAAAGAAGGTACAAATGGAGGCCCATGCAGCACTACACAAAGGGTTCCTGTGCCGCCAGAGAACCACTCAGGAAGTTGTGCATCACAGGAAGGAGTGCTGGGGTCGGAGCTGTGTTGTGCATGAAGAATTTCATGGACGGTCACACACAAGCCTTGGAAACTGCAAAACACATGGTGCAACGTGGTACTGTTTTGTGTGGGTATGCAAGCTCTTACCTCCACCAAAGTTGGACAGCTGGACCATAGGACTATCGGGACCAATTCAGTCTCACACCCGTGTTGCTGTATCCACGCACTTCATCAGGATAGGGGACCCACGCCACCGGTCGTCGCTGCAAAAAGGTGCCTGCTGAAGCAGGGAAGTGACTCATTCACTTAAAGGGAGATTCCTTCATTCTTCTGGTGCAGGCTGAAGACAGGCAGTCCTCGGAGGATGTACAACCTGGAAACAGTTGCAGTTGCTGGCAGGGGTTGAAGATACAATGTTGTAGAAGTCGTCTTTACTTCTTTGATGCAGTTTGTAGAGTTCCTGGTGGGTACATTTGCAGTTTCATCAGTAGGAGGTGAAGGAAAGGGTGCAGATGATTTCTGCTGGAGTCTTACAATCCGAAACTGAGGAAACACCCTGAAAGAGACCCTAAATAGCCCTAAAAGGGAGATTGGTCAGCTACACAGGTAAGCACCTATCTGGGGTGGGCTGTGACGTCTTCTGCTGGCACTAGCCACTCAGATGATCCCAGAGTGCCCCACCACCTTGGAATCCAAGATGGCAAAACCCAGGGACACTCTGGAGGAGCTCTGGGCACTACCTCTGGGGTTGTGATTGACAGGGGAGTGGTCATTCCCCTTTCCTTTGACCAGTTTCATGCCAGAGCAGGGAATGGGGGTCCCTGAACCGGTGTAGACTGGATCATGCAAGGAGGGCACCATCTGTGCCCTTCAAAGCATTTCCAGAGGCTCTGTGAGACTACCCCTTCCATGCCTGTGCACCTATTTCTAAAGGGAGAGGGTGTAACACCCCTCTCCCAAAGGAAATGCTTTCTTCTGCCTTCCTGGGCTTGAGCTGCTTGAGCAACATGAGGGCAAAAACCTGTCTGTGAGGTGGCAGCAGCTAGGGCTGGCTGGAAAACCTCAGAAGGCTGATGTGGCAGTACTGGAGGTCCACTGTGGAGCCCCCAGAGTGAATGGAATTGTACAACCAATATTATAATCAGTATTGGAGTACAATTCCAAGTTGTTAGTCTTCTTACATGGCTATATTTGGAGTTACCATTGTGCAGCTAGACATAGGTATTGACCTATGTCCAGTGCACGCGAACAATAGTGTCCCCGCACTCACGAAGTCTGGGAAAATGTTCCCGGATGACATAGGAGCACCTCTGCTAGTGCAGGGGTCCCCTCACACACAGGTACTTTGCACCCAGCCTTCAGGTTTGGAAGGCCTGACATATAGGTGATGTATAGGTGACCTGGTGCAGTGAAAAATGGCAGTGAAAGGGTGCATGCACCACTTGACACAGGCAGCAATGGCGGTCCTGCAGAAGCCTTTGCATGGGCTCCCTATGGGTGGCAAAAGTAGTGCTGCAGCCCATAGGGATCCCCTGGAAACCCGATGTACTAGGTACCTAGGTAGCATACACTAGGGACTTATAAGGGGTGGCCAGTATGCCAATTTGGTATGAAATACTAGGTTATCAGTATGCAGTGAGAAAACTGAGAGGCGAGAGCAGAAGCACTGGAGCTCTGGTTAGCAGGATCCCAGTGACACAGTCAAACGCACTGACATCAGGCAGAAATTGGGGTAACATGCCAAAAAGAGGGTACTTTCCTACAAATTGCTGTGGTGAAATGCAGTGCACATCAGAGATCACAAGATTACGTGTCATTGGAAAATGCATACACAGATCAAGATGCAACATTTCATGCCTTGAATGGCATATCCCTTAAAGGAAACTGGGAATTGTTACCTGAAAATGATGAAGTGTAGACAAATTTCACTATGCAAATTATTTATACTTTGGAAGACCTGAAGGCTCTACAAGATAATGTTTCTAAAGAAGAGCGCAGGGATTGGATCAAGCTTAAATGTGTTCAGCGGGAGGATGATGTTTGGGTGAAAAGAGAAGAGAAGGTAGTCCTGCCAAGTAGTCTACTGATTCAATTGACTAGGTACTATCATGGACAAGCACACATAGGGAGAGATGCAATGGTTCAATGTTTTAAGCATCACTGGTTTAAACCAAAGTTTAGACAGGTTGCCGAAGCAGTTTGCCATAGATGCATTGTTTGTCAGCAGATGAATGTTGGCAAAGGGACAGTGGTCAATATTGGACATATTGGCATGGCAGGAGGACCGCTTAGCAGAATGCAAATAGATTTCATTGTGATGCCTGTATGTGCTGGTTTGAAGTATGTGTTGGTGATTGTGTGCATTTTCAGTCACTGGATTGAAGCTTACCCTACAAGGAAAAAAGATAGACTCACAATAGCAAACTTACTGCTTAGAGAGTTAATTCCACGTTTCGGTTTCCCGGTTTCTTTGGAATCAGATAGAGAAAGCCATCTCAACAATGAAGTGATTAAGTTCAGCTTTAAACATTGAGCAGAAACTCCATTGTAATTACCCCCCAGAAGCTTCAGGACTTGTGGAGCAGATGAATGGAACTCCTAAGTCCAGACTGGCAAAGATGTGTGCATCTGCGGACTTGAAGTGGCCAGATGCTTTGCCGTTGGTTCTAATATCAATGAGAAGTACCCCTGACAAGAAAACAGGATTGTCGACCCATGAAATCCTCAGACTATGAGATTACCAACTATACCTGCAAATGCTCTTTTAAATATTACAGATGACATGGTATTAGACTACTGCAAAGGACTAGCTGATATGGTTCGGTCTTTTTCTCATCAGGTGGAAGCAACCACAATTCAACAATCTCAAGGCCAAGGACACAACCTGAAGGCTGGTGAATTGGTCATCATTCGTAAGCACGTGAGGCAGGACCCTACCTGGTGACATTAATCACAACTACAGCCAGGAAGAGTGCAGGACTTGTGAACTGGGTACATGCAAGCCACACTTGGAAAGTGAATAATCCAACAGAGGAAGAAGGACAGCTGTTGAGTTGACCTGCAGCTAAACATATTCCAGTGCAAGACAGAGAAAGAGAAGAAATGGAGACCGTACCTGAAAGAGTTCCAATAGATGTGCTCACTCCTGTATCAGACAAAGTGGAGAGTATCCTGGAAGAGGAGAGTGAATCATCCTCAAATGAAGTAGTAAAGGAATAGGTCCAAGGAGATCAAGAGAGAGTACCGGTCGAGAGAAACATTTCTCAGAGGAGGGTGTCCTCAGAAGCAGGTGGTTTGACGAACCAGACTGAACAAGTGACTGACCAAATGGAAAGGGAGTTGAGACAGATCCAAGCCAAGAGGGTTTGATTCCTCCTGAACCAGTTGCGGGAACGTCAAAGGAGAAGAATTTTAGTTCAATCCTGAAAAGAGTGTTAACAAGAAGTCCTTTGAAAGATGACAACTGGCCAGAGAAAAGATCAGAAACAGGAAAGATAAATGTGGTTTCACCAATTCCAGAAGAAAACGAGTTGAACAAAGGAGAAGATTACAGTGAAGAAGAAGCTGGTAGCAGTCGAAAAGTGAAAAGAAAGAGAGTTGCTAACAGAAGATACTCTGGTCCCGAATGGGCATGTGTAACTACAAATGAATGGCAAGAATAATTTTTTTATTTTTGTTTTGACAGAGATGTTTGATAAAGTTGTACCTAAAGAGACTTTGATAATCTAACTTGACAAGCTGCTAAAACTGATTTGACAAATATTACCAAATTTTGACAAGGAATCCTGATAGTTTGAATGAACTTTTGAAAAAAAAAAAAAGAAAATTAGGAAGGATTGAAGATTGAAACTTGCAGATTTTTGATATTTTGTTTTTTTGTTTTCTGATTTTTGTTAGCCATAACTTTTGTTTACTTCTATTTTTTGATTCTTTACAGACCATGGGAAAGTTTAGTAATCGACACACTAAGAAGAGTCATTGTAAATGTATAGGTATTGGTTTGGTAATTGTTTGTGCAATGGTATGTTTGTTATTGATTGTGAGTGTGAATGTCTTGGAAATGAGTGGAGCCAACCATACTATAGAAACACTCACAACTGTTAATCCTTTAGAGTTAACTACTACTCTTTCAGCAACAGATATGTTTAAAATAGATCATAAATACTTACATGAAGAGAAATTACTTTCTTCTAATGTCTTCTATCGCTTATTGCGTGAGTATGTTGATGTAATGAATGCGAAAGATTGTTATGTTTGTACAGAGATTGCAGCCTCTGTAGAGGAGGAAATTGCTTATTATAATTTGCTGCTTACTTATGCTGTAAGTTGTAGTCTTTTACTAACATGGTTCTATAACCAGGAATAAATTCAATATTTATTTTTAAATTATGATGTATTTTCTTTTGTACCTATAATTAGATATTTAAGTAGAATAGCAAAGGATAATGACACAGTTTTAGTAAGAGGTTTCTTTGAACCTACATTAACCTTTGGAACTGCATTTGCACATCACAATAACCTTACCTGTTTACTTTCACTTGTAGAAAAGGAGTTTACATTTAACACAGAAGATAGGAGGAGAGCAATTAAAGCTAAGATAGATAAGGGAGTAGTTCACCGTAGACCTGGGATTGATCATGCTTACACTGACATCACTAAACAAGGGAAGTTAGCATTAGATGTACAACATATAGGAAAGATTTGTATATATAGGCCGCAAAGTTACTTTGATAGAATATATGTGAGAACAAGTGAATGTAGACATGTGTTTTTGTTTAAGAGTAAATAGAATTTCATGTTAAAGGGTTAGGATCCTCCAGTGCATGGAGTATATTGTATTTGTGGGACGAATGCTTATTATCGTCTTCCTAGAGGATGGTATGGCACATGTTAGTTGGGAATAGTCTTTCCAAAAATGTACCAGCTGGCAGACTTAAGTAAGTTTCCTACATTTACTGAAATACAAATGTGACACAAGCGAGAATCAGTTTCTAGCATTGTGGGCAACATATTTGGAGCAATATTTCCTTCAGTGGGAGTTGTTCTGAATTCAATAAAAATACAAGAGTTGTCTACTGTTGTGGATAACATGTTAACAGATTATTCAGGAGCTATTCTCCTCTTAGATACTGAAATGGCTGCTACAAGAGCTGTGTTTCTTCAGAACCGCCTTGTGTTGGACATTTTTTTTGCAAAAGAGGGCGCAGTTTGCAAATTATTTGGTCCGTGTCACTGTTTTTCATACATACCGAACAATAGTAAATTAGTTAGAGGTTTGATCAACAATTTAACAAAAGATAAAACAGAACTCAAAGAATTAACTGAAACAACTCTTTGGGAAAAAAGCTGGCAAGGGAATTGCTTCAGTGGGAAAATGGCTTGGCAACATGGGAAAAGGTATTATGTTAAAATTAGTCAAATGGATTTCGATTATTGTGTTTTGTCTATTTGGAATTTGGGGAATACATAAGATATTTCAAATGATTAAAAGAATGAGATTTGAAAAGAATCAGAGGAGGGTAGATGTTCAAATGGAAAGATTTTAGTGGAAAAATTCAAGGAGAAAGAACATTTATAAAAAAGTAAAGTAATCAAGCTTCTGAATTATGAAATGAGCTCATTAAATTTATTTTTGGTTTTTGTGTGATGACATATAAAGTCATCAGAGGAGGGATTGTGAGAGCTGAGATTTTCTTGATAAAATGTTTAGTCTTTACGTAATAATACTTACAGAATATTGTGTGAATTAATGTAATTATAATATTGTGTTTACAAGAATTGTGATCAACTAAATGGCCACCATCATGTATAAGGCCTATATTTTGTTTTTCCATTCTAACTTAAGCTGATGAAATTATGTTGTCTTTACAAAAGAGAGTGTTTCTTCACTAAAATAAATGTCAGAGTTAAATTTATATTTAGTGGCCTCTGTTAGACTGAAGTAGAAGTAGATGCAAGGTCTCTGTGCAATGCAAGCTGTATAAAATATTTCTAGTGTGTTCCGTATTCTGACTGACTTCATTTTTTGCAGTTATGTTTCTAATTTCTATGTCTTTCCTCGAGGGAAAATAAAATGGCGTGGTAACATATTTTCCATTCGTTTTCCTGTGACTGTGTATTCTGGTGGAGTGAAAACAAAGGATCCACAGATAAAACTGGAGAAGAGGAAGCTCAGGATACAATTGTATTAGTTTAGATTTCGGCAATGGAATAACAGCTAATAGAAGAGCTTAGAGTAAACAATTTATATAATGTTTATATCCGTTAATGTCCTGATTGGTCATAACTTTCTCACCTCATACTTTATCCAGTCATTTTCATTTAACAAGTTTAATTTAATGTTCAGTCACTGTGGTTCTTGAGGCATTCGTCAATCAAGAATTTCTTCTCTGATGTTCTCGGATTTGTATTCAAAGTTCCAGAGATTTACTTTATGATCTGTCACTTTGACATTTCATGTATGTTTTCCCAGATAATCTATTGACCTTCTGGTACTTTATTAGTTTATGTCTGTTCAATACTGAACTTATGATTGGGTGGTTTAGTTTATCTTATAGTCCAAAATCTAAACTATTACCCCTACTCTTATTCCTGATGCTACCTATTCCTATCCTGAAATCGATGAAATAGTCATTGTTAATGATTACTGCAGTGGTTTAGTAAATGTATGAGCTGTGAATTGTTATTTGTCTTTTGCTTTTCAGGTAGCAACTGCAAATGTTTATTTACTGCTGCTTATTTTTGATAGCACCATAGTTAGATGTTTTTTAAATGTATGTTACTAAAACCTTTACATGAAGTCCAACATGTTAATGCTAATTAGGGGTTAGTCAGGTGTTACTCACATGCTTATGAATAATTATTGATATTTTTGTATTATCATTATCAGATGTATTCAATTTCTCTTGCTCAGATTCTGTTGCTATGGTTTTGTGCAATATCCATTGAGATAATTTGTCTATTAGCATTAATTAAACTTAGATATATTCATCATTCGAATCAGCCTTTGTTGATTTTCTATATGTATCATTTGTGTTTGAGAATTATTTTCATGACTTTAGCATTGTTAATATAGGGAAATAAATCATTAACTTCTTAATAAACTGGTGTGGTTATTGAAGTTGAATTGATCATCATATGTTTTATGTGATGTCCATGACGTATTTAGAATGACATTTTCTTTAAAACAATTGCCACACACTAGTACCAGTAAAGACAGAGGACCTCGTTGGGTCAATCATGCATGCACCTCATCCCTTAAAGACCTAAAGAAATTAAACAAAATTTTCCCTCAAAATCGACATGTTAATAAGGTGGCAAGAAGGACATACAAGGATGCACTTGCTGCCAGGAAGATCGAACTGAGGGAGAATGCTTGGGATGAGCTAATTGAAGCAAGCAAAAAAAATGCAAAGGCTCTTTGGCAAGTGGTTAATTCTCCCCCGTGAAATGACATGGATAAACTTACAATTAATACTCTTATCCCAGCCCAAATATGGGTGGACCACGTCTGTAAAAATTATACTACAGGGAATAGTGTTTCCCAGGATGAAATGAATTGTCTTATGGCGATAAGAAATGCCTCTGTAGGTGCATCTTTCGGTAATACAATCAATGTAGTAGATGTAATACAAGCAATCTAAGACTGCCCCTCTGACAAAGCTCCAGGCCCTGATAGAATCCTAGCTGACCTATTCAAAGCGATCCCAGAATTTTGGGGACCATTGTTTACTAACATTTTAAGATATGCTATAATAGGCCCCACAGTAGATACTTGGAGAGAGGCGGTCATTGTACCCATCTTTAAGAAGGATGATAGGGCTGATCCACAATGTTGCCCAATCTCCCTCTGAGATAGCTCAGTTAAGATACTAGGCCGAATGATTTTAAATAAGTTAGAAAATTGGGCAATGGAGGATAATCGTTTGTCAAAGGTGCAGTATGGGTTCCGCCCAGGGCTGGGTACAGTTGAACAAACTCTCAACCAGACCCAGATAGACAGAAATACACAAAGGCCAAAAAAGGCTGTGCACATTTAGCCTTCATGGATCTGTCCTGTGCTTTTGACACATTTGACAGAGTGACATTGTGGACTGTTATGCTGAATATGGGGGTGGACAACGATATAATTGTCCTACTTAGTAGGCTTCATGCTTGCACCTTGGCACAAGTTTGTTTTACCCAAGAGGGTGATTGAACTGATTAATTTGCCTCTTTGAAAGGGGTAAGACAGGAATGTGTGTTGGCCCCTTTCCTTTTCCTCCTCTAGATAAATGGGCTGGAAAATGTTCTATGTGTAACGGGGAAGGATTCGTCACTTATTAAAAAATTCCCCTATTCCCATTCTCCTTTAATGCGGATGATGGTGTACTTATCTCAAGGACAGCAAATGGTCTCCAAATTGTATTAAATGCTTTTAATACATTTATGGGAAACCTCGGTCTTAAAATGAACAGAACAAAGTCATTTGTTATGAAGAGTGGCCCAAAATTAGCAAAAAGCAAAACATTTGTTCTGGAAGGTGTAGAAATGCTCAAGGTTTTACATTTTCCCTATTTGGGGATTCCCATTGATGTAGATTTTAATTGGAAATGTTTAGAAAGTGTTCGTATAATGCAATTCCAAAGAGCCGTTGATGCTCTTTTTAGATTTTCTAAAAAGCTGGGGCACAAACCAGTTAAAGAGATGTTGACTATTTTTAAAAGTTCATGCTCTTCCATTGCAACATTTGGAGCAGGAGTTTGGGGCCATGCAGACTGTTAAAGTGTTCAGGTAGTTGAGAACAAGTTTTTAAGAAGGTTATTAACAGTCCCACAATTTACCTCTGTAATGTTTTGTCATTAAGAAGTAGGCTTGAGGGGCATATCAGATTATATAAAACTCCAACCTGTATTGCTATGGTTATAAATGTGGTCAAGTTCTGAAGCCCACTTGTGTAGAACAGGGATCCAGGACTGTCTTTAACTATCACGATTTATGGACACACCTTGGCTCAGATATGTTCATTCTACATTGTCTCGTCTTGAGGCAGGGGAATTTGTTCTTGGGACGGGATATTAAAAGGATTAAAGAGACATACTGGTATTTAATTTATGATTTAAAACCAAATATGGCCACAGCCAGGGATCAGGAGAGGGTGCTGCCACAGCAACTACACCCTATGTTATATTTGGACATTATTACTTCTGAATGGCATAGATTTTTACTTACCAGGCTGTGCCTGAATACTATACATTAACTAGTAGCATTCTCTATCCATGGCATTTGGTTTAAGAAACTTCCACCATGCTGTTGTGATGGTAAAACACCTCAAAGCACTTTGCACTTTGTCCTCTTTTGTACCCTTTATATGGAACCTAGAAGGTTTTTACGTCCAATTTGTTTATCCAAGGGTATTAGATCTAGCTACTGTGCTTTTAATTATTTATACAACCTGGGAAATGAAGAGATAATATATGCTTTGTTAAATTATATATATGCTGGCTTTGGTATTCGAAATTCTTATTAATATTGCTATGTATTGTACATTTGATAATTTTGTATGTACGGTATATATTTAATGTCTTTTATGGTTTTATTTTTAACTGAATAAAGTATTTGATGATGATGATGATGATAATTTGTCTTTTTGCTTTCATTAAACTTAGCTATATCTGTCGTTCGAATCAGCCTTTGTTGTATGTCTATAAGTATCATTTGTGTTCGAGAATTATTTTCATGACTTTAGCATTGTTAAAATAGCTAAATAAATATTAACTTCTTAATAAACTGGTGTGGTTATTGAAGTTTAATTGATTATCATATGTTATATGTGACGTCTATAACGTATTTCGAATGACATTTTATTTAAAATATATTTGGTTCGGTTCATCGACCTGGTGTGTGAAAGCGGCTATCTGGTCTCTTGTGACTGAAATATAGTTAGGGTTTCTCCACTTTAACAATAGTAATTTGGGTAACCCCATAAACATAGTTACCGATCTCTGTTTGGAGTGGGAGAAATGCTAGGCTTATAACCATGGAGCCTCTGCTGGCTCTGCTATCTGTAACCTCTGACCTAACAGGCTGTCTGCCATAAGGCTGCCAAGTCATAGTGACAGTCATCCTGTTTTATTTATGGCAGAACGACCATCACAAAATTTTCCTGCCTGGGACCGTTATGTGAGGCCTGCAATGAATTCCAGGAAAATCTACCAGTAGTCCACTGTATGACCTGGTCCTCTATGCACAGGTGGAGGACCACAGCAAGATTGGTCATATTTCAAACCACTCAGTCATTATAGACCCAGACATTCATGACTGACTCTGCAAGGACACAATACAAGATGCCATTATCGTGTTAGAGAATAAAACATTCTCCGTCCACATTTATTACATCTCATAAACACAACAACTTTTTCTTTCTCATGTTAAGTTACAGTATGTACAGAATAGCATTGTGTTTATCAAATAGACATATCTAATTCATGACATTTTGAGCAAATATTCAGTAGTAATACATGAACAATTTCTAGCAAATACCATATACTTGAGAGGAGTCATGGTTGATCACTCCACAGGCCCCTTGTGTCATTGACTGATCGAATTGACTTGGATCCTGTATGAAATCCAGCTAGTCCCTTAATAAGCTGTCCTTCACAAGGCAAACTCACTTGTTCCCCCAAGACAGAGGGAGCTTGGGCCAGCATGACAGCTGGTCCCCCAAACAACCATGCAAGAGCAACCCAATACATGGGATTCCCCCTGGCACCCACTGGAAGATGGCCCTTGATGACTGGGCCATACCTCGGGCCCCTGGTGCAGCCCACCATCCCACAGTATCACCTGGGCTGTGCAATGAGGTACCCTGGCCAGCTATGGACAACCGTGGTAGCAGACTTCCGCAGCCTTTCAATAAAGACTGCAGTACACCTGCATCGGCTTCAGATAAAGGCTTAAAACTGATTCCAAACTGAATTCGCCTACACTTGATGCCAAGGTTGTCTACCTGTTTTTCTGGCCAAACATGACTCCTCCTCCACTGACTCCTCCTCCCTCCTCTGCCAGAAATTATAATTAACAAAGTAACTTCCCGCAGTTGACTTAATATAGGGATGCGAAGGTGGGAAAAGAAGAAATCTGGTCTGAAAGGGCAGGAGGCATGTCCGCAGTCACCATGGGCAGCCAGCAGTGCAAAGGGGCAATCCGGTAGTCTTGCCCCTTATTTAACTGGAGAGGCTGCCCCTGATGCTCATCCAAGCACCCCGCCAATCTCGTAACAACCAATGGCTGCCAACCCTGGGTGACTGCCCAAATTCAAAAC
Organism: Pleurodeles waltl; assembly: GCF_031143425.1. Classification (NCBI taxonomy): domain Eukaryota; kingdom Metazoa; phylum Chordata; class Amphibia; order Caudata; family Salamandridae; genus Pleurodeles; species Pleurodeles waltl. Next base: position 1,016,757,191 of record NC_090440.1, read on the forward strand.
CAGGGCCAGAGTTGGCCACTGCCCCTGACCGGTCCGATCCAGTCCGCATCTGTCTCCAGGGCCCGTGAGCTCTCGCCTTGTCCCCTTGTCCACAGGTGGGGGACCTCAGCGAGACTGGTCATATCTCAAACCACTCAGACATATTACACCTACACATTTATGACTGATTCTGTAAGGACACAATACAAGATGCCATTAATGCGCCTGAGAATAAAACATTTTCCGGCCGTATTTATTACATCTCATGAACATGACAATTTTTTCTTTCTCATGTTAAGTTACAATATGTATAATAGCATTTTGATAATCACATACACATTGAGATTCCTAGCAAATATTCAATATTAATACACTAACAATTTCTAGAAAATACCAAATATGTGAGAGGAGTCATGGTTGACCACTCCCCGGGCCCCTTGTAGCATCGACTGATTGAATTGATTTGGACCCGTGATGGAATCTTGCTGGTCCCTCAATAAGCTATCCTTTACAAGGCAAACTCACTTGCCCGCTCAAGACAGAGGGAGCTTGGGCCAGCATGACAGCTGGACCCCTAAACAACCATGTCAGAGCAACCTAATATATGGGATTCCCCTGGCACCCATTGGGTGATGTACCTTGTCAACCGGGCCATATCTCGGTCCCCTGGCACAGCCCACCACACCCCAGTATCCCCAGGGCCGTGTAATGGAGTATCCTGGCCAGCTATGGACAATCGTGGTAGCGGACGTCCTCAGCCTTTCAATAAAGACTGCAGTACCCCTGCCCCAGCTTCAGTGAAAGGCTTAAAAGTGATTCCATCCTGAATTTGCCTTCACTTATATCCTTGATGCCAAGGTTTCCTACCTGTTTTTGTGGCCAAACATGACCGCTCCTCCGCCACAGGCCTGGGTGGTTTCCTGACCAGCCAAGCCAACCCCAAACTCCATTGCTGTAAATTGTGAACAATGTCAAACATAAAAATTGCCACCAAATTCTTCACGGACCACTTGTTACCCTACCTACGTGAAGAACAACTCACATGGAGACACTCCACTGAACCATCTTTTACAACCTGTGTTTATCAACTGGTTCTTGGTCAAGGTGCCTGACTAATTCAATGAATTCAGGCTCTTTAGAAAATCAGTCCTACCTCCAGACTATCCTTCAAGATGACTTGGGACCCCACCAAGGCCAAGCAAAGACACCTTTTAGCCAATCGTGGCATTCTCCTCAAAGTTTCAAATAAGATTCTCCTGACAACATTACCAGTTGTTACCACCAGTACAGGGATGATGACTGCAGGCAGCTGTACCCCCTGCCTGCGACCTCTTTAACAAATTGGTGTAGATCACCCAGGAAGCGACTGCCTCTTGCCACCTTGGCGGAACGGAAGACTTGCTTTTTGTTGCCTGTCTGATAAACTGGTTCTGAGCATGTTGACCTTGCACTCCCAACAAATGAAAGATGGAGGATCCAAGCACTGGCCTAAGCCATGTGACCTAATGGAACAAGCTGAATACATGTCATTACCGATGTGCATCCATTGTATCCACTTTGTGTTAAGGCCAGTGCTTAATTTGTAAATAAAAACGTGCCGGTGCCAAAAGCCCTTCTCTTAAATGCGCGGCTGCTGCTTCAAATTAAATGTGTGAACACGGAATACTGAGGCAGAGTAATTCTGAAGCCATCTCGGGCCTCTGCAATCCATATAAAGCCACTCCCTGCCACTTCAGCTCACTCTTGCAGCTTTCTGCTCTCTCTCATTGTGACACTTTTTAGTTTTTCTCATCCTCCATCTTTCCCATATGTGTCTTTTGCTCGCAGCAACTGCTTGAGGAAAGAAGAATAAGCCCCGCCCTCCAAAATAAGTGCTGGTGCTCAGCACGGGAAACAACAAGCACAAATTAAGCACTGGTTAAGGCACTCATAGTGCTATTTCAAGCCTGTTTCTCCTTTTCTGACCCTCTTTTCTGACTATCTGGGTTGTTGCTGTCCCATATTAAGGAAGGGTGCAAAGTTATTTGATGAGCAGCACACCTGTAGTGTTGACTAATATGAGGCAGGGGGAATGCCGCCTGACATATCTGCAGTGATTTTGCATTGCAACACTTGTGGCACCCACTATTCAAAATAGCCTCCTTTTGTTGTTCTCCCCCTGATCCCCCAAATTAATAGGATAACAATATCATCTTGAACTCATTCACACTATATAGCCCATCAAGGAGTGAGATAAAGGATAACATGGTGTCTAGAACAGAACAAGTGAAACATCCCTTTGAACTAATTTGGGCTACTGGTCAAATCTGACCTTACAATGTTTGGAGGAAAAGTCTGTCACATGGGATGAGCATGACACTGCAGGTACCAAATTACACTTGCTGTGTTGCAAACGTTTTTTGGCTGACACTTTTAAGACTCACTATGGGAAAGGAAGTTAAGCAAGGGCTCCGGCATGACCCAGTGCAAAAAGGACAGCAATGGAACCCTTCATTAATAAAAACCTTTTTTTAGAGTGCCTTTTATAATACATATATATATATATATATATATTTGTATATATATACATACACACACAGATATATTTATGTATATATATATATATATATATATATATATATATATATATGCACACATACATACAAACACTCACACATATATATACACACACTTGCAATATGTACAATAGTCCGCTGGACACTCAATTCTAGAGTGACTATGCACTCGCTCAAGCTGAGCCAAGGAATGTTAAATAGTTAAATAAATACCTTCTTGAGAGCCTTCTACAGGACAGAAGTTTCTGGGGACTTTGCTGGTCATCCATTAAGAAGGTCCATAATAAGCAGGAGTCCCTTCCTTTCTCCTTCTTACATTCTTGGGAAGCATCAAGGGACATTTACCTGTGAACCTCAACCTTCTTTTTGTGCAAAATTGCCATAAGGCTGTAAATTAGGTGGTAGTCCATTATTTATAGGACACTGGACACTCCATTCCAGAGTGACTGTGCCCTCACTCAAGTTGAGCCAAGGAGTGTTAAATAAGTACATGCTTGAAGTCTTCTACAAGACAAAAGCTGCTGCACACTCTCTCGGCCATCCTTTAAGGGTGCCCATAATAAGCTGGCATCTCTTCCTTTCTCCTTCCTACACTCATGGGGTGCATCAAGGGATATTTACCTTCGAACCTCAACAATCTTTTAGTGCCAATTGGTACAAGGCTGTAATCCAGAGTTTGAGTTGGCGCCTTACAGACTGAGGCCCTCATTATGAGTCTGACGGTCTTGAGACCACCAGACTCGCAGTGGCGGTCTCACCACGGCAGAACCGGCTGTGAAGTCTGCCGTATTACGCGTTGTGGGGATTGGCGGAAGCCAAACCTCCACAACTCCGCCTGGCCTACTGGTGTGAATGCACCGCCGTGGCAGGCTGTGACCTCCTCCAATCTGGCAGCAGACCTCAGGCCGCCGTCCGGATTACGAGGTTGCATACCTCCAGGCTTTCCCTGGTGGTCATTCTGCCATGAAAAGCCTGGCGGTCATGCTCCCGGTGACAGGAATCTTCATTCCTGTCGCAAGCACACACATGTCACCACACATGCACACATCCCCCACCCATTCATACACTCAGAGGCAACCCCCCACCCCTTTACCCATGCATGCATTCACATACGCACTCATTCGGCATACGTATACATGCACTCAGACAGACCCACTCACTCGCATTCATCCATACAGACACCCCATACACGCATATACACTCGCAGACACACACGCATTCAGACCCCCATTCACACCTCTGCAAACACATACACACGAACCCAAACACAGACCCCCTTCCCCCTCTTCGGATGCCCACTTTCCTCTTCTGTTGAGGAGGACGTCCGGGAGGGGATGGATCTTGCCGTTCTTCCTTCTTTGCCACCACCACGCCAGCAGGACACCGCTGAGCCGTAATATGGAGGATGGAGTCATGCTGGCGTAGTGGTGCCGGCGAGGGAACAGCCTCTGCACCGCCGACCGCCAGAACCAATGATGGCTGCTCGCCGCCTCAAAAATGGCAGTGAGCAGCCACCACTTGCAATACTGGTCGTCGAATGGCGGTCAATGGAATTGACTGCCAAAGTCGTAATAAAGGCCTGAATGTGGCAAAAGACTAATCCCTTCATTATAAGATTCTTATCAACACACCCAGAGTCTATTGACCCTATCTTCTGCTTTAAATGGTCTACAACATAGTGGTTTGCTGGGAGAGGGACTCTGGTTTGGCTGTAATCAGTCTACGTCTACTCTCATTTAGCTCCTTCGCAACGTCTGGTGAAATACCTGCGTCATTTTTGCGTGACAATATTGGGTTCAGTGGTCAGTAGGAAATACACCTGTGCTTCTCCTGCCTAACTGGCCCCCAAGCTGTCTAGCCATTGGTGGAAGGCCCACATGTGGATATTAATCATACCCAAATAATAAAATCAATTAAATAATTTGCTTAGTGATTTTTTTATCAGCTACAGCTGGCGCCACCTGCCAATGATGTTCGCAAGGGCTATGTGTTTTGAAATGATTAGTTAAACTTCATAATCATAAGTATGTGATAATAAGTTAATTAATGCACATTCTCCTGTTAAAACTAAGTACCTGACATGAAGGTTAGGCGGGGTCAAACAACTGGTGACTGTGAGGAGCTTTCTTGAAAAGGCTGGTCACCCAGAGTTGATAGTCTAGTCCACTGGCCCTAAGAGAAAGGCAAGTGCCCAGTGCATAAGGCATACATTTGGAAAAAAGTAGCCTCAAGCATTATTACACTTTCATTTACTTACAATTAGGGTTGTCACCCCACCAGAAGAAAAATTATGGACAGTTGTTGAAGCTTTAAGAGGCTAAAATGGCCCGGACGTAACACTCAATAGGACTGTAACAAAATAGTGCATTATTTCTAAAATGGATTTCCTGACATCGTGATATGGAGAAGAGCAGCTTCCGGGGACTTGGAAACTAAGGATCACAAAACTCTAAAAATGAAAAAAGGACTTAAACATGCTAAACATTATTTCGTCACCAGAAAAGAAGAGCATAACAGTGACAAAAGGTTTCCAAAGTTTGGCCGAGCCTCTGGAACCAATCTAAAAGGTGTGCATGTAAGAGCAGCCAGCAGGTCAAAACCAAGATCAATGATTATATCCTGTTGTGCGGTTCTATAATTAATGTGTAACGGGAAGGTAATACTCTCACTGGGCTGCATGAAAATGCCGCAAAGTTGTTTTCATTTCCCCTTTTAATATGCAGGAGTTTTACCGCGTCCCTGTCAACACTCATTTATTCACAGGACTTGAAAGTCAGACCTGGGTTTCAAAAGTTATAAAGTAGCATCACCTATGGCCCTGTTGAAGCAACAGCCATTAAAATGATTAAATATAAAAAACTAAGAACAAAGCATAAATGAAGCATAAACACACACATACAAGACAGTGCCCTCGCAGAAGTTGCTGCTGTCTCCCGAGTCAGCTCTAGAGCCTGCCGGCCAGAACTTCCACTCCTCACCTCTGTTCTACACCAGTCGTCTCCATACGAGGTCCCCGACATGCCAACCAGTGGCACCTCAAAACATGAAGGGAAAAGGTTTTTCACACATCGCGGCAGCCCGACCCCCACGGAGGCGAACTTCCAACAGGCCAATAGAGAGGCCCAACCCAAAAGAAGAAATCTGGTCTGAAAGGGCAGGAAGTGTGTCCGCAGTCACCAGCGGCAGCCAGCAGTGAAAAGGGGCAATCAGGTAGCCTTGTCCATTATTTAACTGGTGCAGCTGCCCCATATGGTCGCCCCCTCCAATCATGTAGCAACAAATGGCTGCCGACCTTGGGTGACTGCCCAAATTCAAAACCAGGGCCACAGTTGGCCACTGCCCCTGACCAGTCCAATCCGTCCCGCACCTGTCTCCAGGGCCCATAAGCTCTCACTTTGTCCCCTTGTCTAGGGTTAGTCCCAAACCTTTTGCTTACTTCCATTTTTCTGCAGAAATAAATTTTTGTTGGCCTTTGGGCTCTGTGCACTTTACCACTGCTGACCAACGTCAATGTGCTTGTGCTCCCTCCCCCAAACCTAGGTCACTTGCTTTACACCTGTTTGGCCTATTTATAATAGTTATAAGTCCATGGCAGAGTGGTACACTGTTAGACCTGGCATCCTTAGCGTGGTTGCCCCAGACTTTTTACCTTCAGACCTCCTGTTTCTGCTGACCTCGTTTTTGCTGGCTTATGATTCTACGCACTTTACCACTCCTAGCCAGTGCTAAAGTGCTTGTGCCCGTCCCCCAAAGCATGGTCACATTGTAGATCTCCAAATTGAATGTGTTTATAAGCCCCTAGTTGAGTTCACTACATGTAAATTAAATGGTACTAGTGGGCCTGCGTCACTGATTGTGTCACCCACTTAAATAGCCATTGAAGCTTCTCAGTCCAGCCACTGCAGAGCCTTTGTGTGCAGTTTTGAGTTGCCATTTTGACCAGGCAAAAAAATGCCTGGCCCAAACCTTCTTTTTTATTAAATATGTCACCCGTAGGGCAGGCCCGGGACAGCCCAGAGGACAGGGTGTAATGCACCTAAAAAGTAGCACATGCACTTTTTAGTTTTACATGTCCTGGTGGTGAAAAACACTTGAGTTCGTTTTTTACCACTGCAAGGCTTATCTCCCCGTAGGTTAATATTGGAGTTGCCTTATTATGTATTTTAAGTGTAACCTCCACATGAGAAGAAATTATCTCTTAATGTTTGGTGTTTCTAGACTCACAGTTAAAAACCCTAAGTCCTGGGGAAATCTGATTTTAAATTACAATTCTGAAAATGCAACTTTTAGAAAGTCGGAATTTAGATGCCTTAGCCACTTGGTGCCTACACTGTTCACATGACTGGTTGTAGTTGGCAGTTAAGCTTTGTGTATTCCTCCTAGACAGCCACACACAATTGGAATTAGGTGTGACTTAATGGGTCATCTGGGATGGGAGAGAGAAATTGGACATAGCCTCACTTACACCTGAATTGGCAGTGTCATGTCCACACACAAAGGGCTGAATGACCCTGTATTGTCACCCCAGCCTGCTTGGAGCCAGGCAGGGGAGGCAGGTATCCCCTGCGCTTCTAAGCCACTGTCTAAGTTAAGCCTGACTGCTGTTTGTGCCAAGCTACCCAGGGTTAATCACAGGTTATTTTTTTGTGGTTCACCTTGCCTGAGATCGTGTCTGTTGCTTGACCAGGGTCACACCTACACATGCAGTAATAAATCTTCATGCATGTCAGTGTCTTAGATGTTTTGTTTTTCAAGAATAAACTCCTGCTTTTAGCCTTCATTCTTGAAAAAAAAAAAGATGTTTCAGAGTGGGCACATCTACCATTGCTCATTCTTCGCAGAGCTTTTCTGCCTTCACTGTACCCTTGCAGTGGCAACTCTGCTGAAGGCAGAGATTGCAGCAACTGCCTGAATGGGATTTCTATATGTGGTGGTCTTCAGACATGAAAGAGAAGGTGATCGTCTCTGCTGTCCTGGTGGTCCTGAGGACCACCTGACATACTCTAAGTCATAGCATCTGTTTTTAAGAAGGATGGGTGTTAGAAATGTGGCCTCTGTTTGACAGAGGTATGCACCCTGTTCAAGTAGGAAGCACAATCCTAGTCAGGGTAACTAAGTTAAACACCATCCATTAACCTGTGCTCACTCTCTGGTTGTTGCTCATGGAGAAGGCGGGATTAACTTTGGAGGCAATGTGTAAATCAGTTATGCAACACCTAAACCAGTAAAACACTGAATACACCACACAAAAATAATCCACAGCTGGTTAGAAAAATAGAACTTGATTTAATGATCAAAACAAGACCAAAATGACAACAATCCAATAAGTAGAAGCGAGAAAGGATTTTTTAAAAGAATATCTGCAATTGTGGTGCTTAGAAATTTACAGCGACAACCGGGGCCATCTGGTTGCTCTAGGACCGGTCCAAAAGTTCAGGCAGACTGTGATGGAGTGTTGATCGGCTATTGGACCAACCTTGTCCCCCTGAAATAGTACCTTGTGTCCAGGGTTGCATCGATGTCCAAGATCTAATGCAAGGAGTAGGGAAGACAATGTAAAGCCGATTTGTCAGTTCCAATCTGTGGAGTCTGGGAATGCTTCGTCGTTGAGCCACTCAGTTGGAGCGAGGTCCTCGATGTACAGCGGTGAACCCTTTACTGTGAAGGTGATACGTTGTCATCAAGTCACGCAGCCAGCGATGTGAAGGTGCTATGTTGGGTTTGAGGGTGATGCGTCCACTTCCAGAGGCCCAGGACTGGATTGGGACCACTTAACATGGTAGGACTCACAGTTGGCAGAGTCCATAAGCTGCAGCAGAGTTGAATGAAGTTCATGTTTAAAATGCAAGCCTAACTATATCATCCCTGTAACCTTTTGGTTTTTTAAAGTCAGTAGGTAGTTATAGTTAGGACCTAGTTTCCATTGGAAGAACATTTTTGTTTTGCCCAAAACTTTGGTGCTGCTTGACAAATCCTCACAAGATTTTCAAATCTTATGATTTAATTGGTTCAGCTGTTGTCTTTGAAGTTTCAGGGTGATCCGTCAAGCAGAGCTGAGGTAAAGCAGTGGTCCCAAAACACGTTTTCCTCATTCATTTTTCCATAGGGTCTTTAGACTCACCTACAGCCCAATTCGCTGAATGGAATTGCACCAAATTTGGCAGACAGCTAGATCTTGTTCTGCATATTGTGAAGAAGGGCCAGGGTAGGGACACCCTAAACCCCTAACCTTGGTGCAGGGGTCCCCAAGGGACCCCACCAGGGCTAAAAAGCTTTTTTTTTTTAAATGCCTAAGTACATTCTATGGATGAATCTGCAGATTTTTCTGAGATTTAAAAAAAAAGTGCAGTTTCCTGCCCTTTTCCTATTGTTTGCCCCTGGGTGGGCCATGTCCTTGGGGCATTGTGGGGTGAAAAAAGGAGGGGGGCACATTTCACCCCTCTCTAGGGGCTTTTCAAAGCCCTGGGGACTGCCACCTCTCTGAAGCACATTAAATTAAGTGTACAGGGTGCCTTGTGCCCCGGATACCATCACCTCCCAAAAGCAAAATGGTAGTTTTAACTGGATGGGCTGCACCGCCTCCTCCACAGCCCTGGGACCACCACCTCCCCATGGCAATTTATTTGAATTAAGGGGGTGGTGCATGGCCTGCCTGCAGCCTTGGGGTCCTCCACCTCTCTGGGACTAAAGTAACATGATGAAGGGGATATGTCACAGACCTCCAGCCCGAGGGACCACAATCTTCCCAGGGCTAAGTGGAGCACAGCCCCCTCATAGAGGCATACATGGCCCGGGCGACCGCCATCCCCCGAAGGCCGGCTCCTGCTATGTTCCGGGATGCTCACCTCTGGGACATAGCTGTTTGCTCTGACTTGGTGGGAGCTTTTACAGCTCAGGACAAGTCAGAGCAAACACTCTGACAGGGAAAGAAATGTAACTATTGCTCTTACACACAGGGAGCTACATATTTAACACCTCCTGTGTTTGCAAGAGCAATACAGGCTCCCGGATGAGCGAGGGAGGAGCCAGCAGGTACACAGGGGTCCTATTGCACAGTGGGTGCCCTGGTGTGTACCAAGGAGACATGGCCGTGCCCCCAGGGGTGGGGTCCACAAGGTTAAAATAAGCCTGTTTCTTGTTTGTTCTCCTCTCCTGGTGAAAGCAGAGTCCATGGTTCTCCCTTTAAACTGCTAAAAGTATGACAATTTGCAAAATCATCTGCAAGCTCCACACGCTTTACCACACACTATCCACCTTAGCAGTATGCAAAGGTCTTCTTGCTTTTCACCAGGATGATGGACAGCTTACTCAAGGGCCTCCCAGTGCATTTGCCCCTGATTTAGGTAGCACCTTCTTGATGCTGAGGAATATGAGGACATCTCCACAAAACAAAGAAGCACTTGCATCATATAGATAAGAGGAAGGACATTGGTGTGTGGAGATTTACGTCTTTATCGTCTTGCTGGCCTTGGCCTCTCTATAGGATACATGCTATCACATATATCTAGATAAAGGCGCCACACTCACAATCATATTGCCAAAATGCACACAAAGTCACTGGTGACATTTACTTGTGCTCCATTCTGCAGCTGCAGTGTAGAAAACGTGCTCGACATTTAGCCAAGGAGGCAGAAAGAACTCTACTTGGGTATATATTTTGTGCAAAACTCACACTGCTACTGACACATCCACACACTCAGACACCCACTCACCGTCACTCACTCTTGGCCACATGTAGGTAGCTTTTTGCACGTCGCAAACAGCGAATTTCGCTGTTTGCAACATGCAAAAAGCCCTTCGCGATGCACAAACTCAGTTTTGGGATTCTGTAACCTGGCCCTCTTCAGTACCCGTGCCCTAGGTACAAGAGTTAATATTTACTAGGGACTTACAAGGGTGGCTAAAGTGCTAAATATAGTACAATTTTAGGGAAATAGTTCTGGCTCTGGGAACCTGTTTAGCAGGGGCCAAGAGCACTTACAGTTTGAACCACATAATTTTCCAGGCAAAAACGGGGGCTACCATATCAAAAGAGGCCCTTTCTCACAGCACAGTCAAAGGCCATGTGCAGCATGGGGTTAGGTGGTATGAGGTTATGTGGGTCACTGTTGCACCCTCGCCATCAGTGTGAGCTGCAGCTTTCTCAATGCGGGTGGGTGTGACCTGCCGCGGCCGCCGGCATTCAGAAATCTTGCTTGCGGTTGGTAACATAGCCATTTCTCTTGCTTACGCTCGCCAACTAAACATTGACGCGCCGTGTGAGAGAAAAAAACTCCGCTCCATGTCACTTTGCTGAGTTTTTCGGGTGGAGTGGGAAAAACTCAGTGAACTCCGCCGACGGAGCAGAATTCTTCGCCCACCCCTACTATGATGTCCCTGTCACCTTTGTTTTTCAATTGCATTTACATATATATATATATATATTTATATATATATATATATACAAGGTTGTTATAGTTAGGACCATGTTTCCATAGAACACTATAACTCATGCCTTGCCATGCATTGCTAATTACCCTAATTAAGGGGCTCATGACATCTTGATAACATCATTGATAATATCAATTTAATATTTGTAGTAAAGGTCTTGGTGAAAAAACTGTGTATGACAGGGGCACGAGTTATAATTACTTTAGGGCATGAGTTATAGTTACTTGAGATAATGCTAACTGTAACAGGTGAATATCTATGGTTTTGTATGTTTAAAATGTGAGCCTAACTTTAGCGCCCCTGTACCCTTTGGTTATTCAAGTAAATGTCTATGTTTTTTTATTTCCTAACTATATTGTTTTAGCAATCCGGTAATAATTAATGATACACAGTCAAAAAAAAGTAACCCATGCTCACTGACTTTTCCAGAAAGAGCAAAGATGGTTTATTCCTACATGACGTGTTTCAGCCATCACAGTGGTGTTGCTCACATAAACATGATCAATGGTCCCTGTAACCTTTGATTCACTGACAAAAAAAAGATAAGCAGGACACTACACTTAGGAAATAGAATTTAAAACCTAAGAAATTCACTTAAAAACCAAAGGCTACATGGGCATTATAGTTAGCTCACACGTTAAATGTACAAAACCATGAAAACTCAACAGTTATAGTTAGAGTTATTTCAAGTAATTCTAACTCAGGCCCCAGCCATGCATTTTTTAATGAATAATTTTACAGCAAATGTTACAGTAATATCGAAAGTTGAGGGACTCCAGGTACCCAAAGGGGTGAAGTACTTAGCTGTTTTAGCAATCCGGTAATAATTAAAGATACACAGTCAAAAAAAAGTATCCCATGCTCACTGACTATTCCAGAAAGAGCAAAGATGGTTTATTCCTACATGACGTGTTTCAGCCATCACAGTGGTGTTGCTCACATAAACATGATCAAACCACCCCTTATAAATACAACCGAGCACATTAAAATAAAAGAAGTCCCACATCCAGAAAATGAATGGATAAAGCCACAGTCTGAGTGGAGTAGTGTGCTGGCCAAAGAAATAGACAAGGAAAATGTCTGATTTATGAAATGTTTGTGCTGCCTTAGCGTAATTTTTTTACACAAAAGCAGCACAGACTTACAAAATATAATTGTATATATTTTTCATAAATCAGGCTCTAAGTTCATTAGGCAAAAAATTGAAAAGAACACAAATTGTGATTAAATCACATAGCCTTGCATAAAGTATGACTGTAATGTAACAGAAATAACAAAATTCATAAAGGAAACTAAATTGCATAAAATAGACCTCTACTGCACCACATACTGAGTCACAAGTATGTTTGTAGAGGCACAATACTATTTTCCCTGACTTTCCAGCATTTTAGCACAAGTATAAAATGTACAAACAATGCTACAAAATATCTATTACCACTTTATGCACCAATGCCAATGTGGCTTTGATTGCAAATAGCCAGGTACAGTGCAAAAACAGATTAGAAATAATTTGAAAACTCACAATTTTGATCTGTATGAGAATACCCAGAGTAAACCACAAATGGACTGGTACAGAAATACAAAGAAAAATATGAAAATATACTATACTGTCATATAACCATTATATTAAAACCTCTGTGGTTAGAGTGCTCCTAAACCACAACCTGTGACCACTAGAGCCACAGGTACCCCCAGAGTAGTAACTGGCAAAATGAAAAGGGGGTTCCAGCTCTCCTCAAATCAGCATTTTCATTAGCAAAAACAAATTAGATTATAACTCAATTAATCAGACAAAATCTCATGTTCAAAATGAAAATATGATGTGGTCACACAAACCTAATATCATGACTCATACATGAACCAGTGAAGCCATCATAGCTACTGATGGGGTCAAACATGTGCAATGTGACAACACAAAAGACAAAAGAGCCAAAACATATAACATCATTCAAAAAAGTACAAAATCTTATCTTAATGTGTTATAACACCACCGTTCTATAGGCAAAGAAAAGAGTAGGGGTGCCTATTGCCCCCAAGACACTGTGGAGAGAGCCAACCGGATGCCTATTCCTTTCTTCCTACAACCAAAAGCACAACATGACACAAGCAGAATAGTCAGACATAAGGGACATACACAAAATACATATTGGACATTAAGTCAGAACAGTGCATAAATCATCATCAAGAGAGTGCAGAAACAAACAATACGACTGCAGCACTGTTCAGTGTTTGTGTCGATCTACACTTGGGGCCAGATGTACCAAAGGGTTTTACCCATTCTGTGTCAATGGGAAAATGTGTTCGTACATATGGCCCTTGATTCCTAATTCTGGTTCAAGCCACCTGGGGTTAAAATTTCTAGGTCAATAATCAGATATTTTGTCTCTCTTCCTCATTCTCAATGTGTGGTCTCTACCCCTGTGGATCTGGACAATGAGTTCAATGGCATAAAAAGTAATTTGACTATAGTCACTGAAATGTGCCTCTTGAAAATGTCTGGCCACTGTATACTAAGATTCACAACGATCTGTAGCACACGTGTTCGAGTACTCATTCTTTGACATGAAAAAATGGTACTGCTACATATTTAAGTGGACATGGGCATTACACAATGTAGATCACCTACTGAGTACTACATGTGAGGAATTGTGTGTTGGGCCATGTGCAATCCATAACAATCTGATATTCTTTCCTCATCCAGCTGTATCTGAAAATCTTGCAACATCCACACAGGAAGAAACCTTTCAAATCATGTTCATTGAGGCTTTTTGGTTAAAGCTATACCATTATGAACTAAGGCATTTATCATGGGCTTGGCTCTCTTAAATGTATTTCTGGGTTTCAGGCCACACTTTTCAGTGGGTCACTCATAAGGATATCCCAATGTTTGTACAATATTTGCCTTATGTGATTACAGCTGTTATTATAAGAGATTATGGGCTACATGTACAAAAGATTTGATTCGCGAGTCGCAAAACTTTATGTTGAACAGTGTGAATGACACTGTTTACGATTCACAAAGGGGTCACAAATGCCCTACCTCACAAATATTCATGAGGTAGTTCGCAATTTGTGACCCCCTTGGGAATGGCTGCCCTCACAGGGATTGTGGCCTGCCTAAAGGAAAACATGATGCATTTTAAAAAGAAAAAATGAAAAGTTTTCTTTTCATTTTTTCAGAGCAGGCAGTAGTCTGTAGGGCCACTACCTGCTTTGAATTTTTTTTTTTACTGCCATTCACTAAGGGGACAGGGTCCCCTGGGGACCCCTTCAAGTTTGGGAATGGACACTGGTGCTAAATGAGATTGTTTTTACAACTTAATTCGTGGTCACAAAACAATCATACATGGGACTGTGACTCGCAATTAGCAAGGGAACATCAACAGGGAGCGAACTGCTAAAAAGCAAGTTAGGACAAATTAGTTAGGACAAATTCTGTATTTTTACTCTTTGTTTTTTAGTTAAAAAAATTTGGTTTTAATGGTTTTGTGAAAGTTCTCAATGGTCTAAAGACGGGGGAGGGTGCAAATCGAATCAAGTATCGCTCTGACAATTTATTAGGAGGCGTGTCCGTGTCCACAGTTCGGACTACAGTGTGGAGGGTATTTTATTTCACTTTTGGCTGGACCCGCTGTGTTTTTAGGGTCAGCCCTTACTTTTAACTTTTTGATCAATTTAAGAATCTAGTGTTTTTACGTTGGTTGTTGTAGTGAGGGGAGCAGCCATTTTTCCCACTCACGATCGTCCCATTGGGGTCCGCCATCTTGGGTTGGTTGCCGGTCTAGTTGACCGCAACCCAGACGGGCTAAATCCAGACCCGGCATCCGCGGAGCGGACTGCTAAAAAGCAAGTTAGGACAAATTCTGTATTTTTGCTCTTTGTTTTTTGTTTTTTTGTTTAAAAATGTGTTTTTAATGGTTTAGTGAAAGTTCTCAATGGTCTAAAGGCGGGGGAGGGCGCAAATCGAATCAAGTATCGCTCTGACAATTTATTAGGAGGCGTGCCCGTGTCCACAGTTCGGACTACAGTGTGGAGGGTATTATATTTCACTTTTGGCTGGACCCGCTGTGTTTTTAGGGTCAGCCCTTACTATTAACTTTTTAATAAATTTTAGAATCTAGTGTTTTTATGTTGGTTGTTGTAGTGAGGGGAGCAGCCATTTTTCCCACTCACGATCGGCCCATTGGGGTCCGCCATCTACGGAACCGGCGTCCCTGCAGTGGATGCACGCAACGGGCGCGCCGAAGGCAAGCCCGTCTGCGCCCGTCCGCGCCTGTACGGGGCTAGGTGCCACCCCCTTTACATCTCAAGAAAATGGAGAGTTCTTATATCACATACACTTCAGTGGAACTTAAGGATTTTATCAACAGCCCGGGGGATGGCTGCCGGCTCTGTCCCAATTTATCAAAAGGGGCTTGGGCCTGTCCCTCTTGTAAATGGGCTCTGCAAGAACCTAGATGTTCTGATATATAGCAACCTAAACATAGTGTAGTCCTTCAATTGATAAACTGCTGTTCCCTGCCTGCACACAAGTTAGATATAAATCTTCTTTTGAGTGAGTGGTCACCGGCCGTCCTCTTTCTTATGGAGACTTGGCTCCATGAGGGCTCAGGTCCGGAATTAGCCCTCGCTCTACCGAACGGGTATGCTATTTCAAGACTAGATAGAGCAAAGGGTAAAGGAGGGGGTATAGCAGTCATTTTTAAACAGGATTTTCTTTTTAGTTGCTTCCCTTTGGAACTATCAGGGTGTGAAGGTATGAGTTTTTCTTTATCTTTTAACACAACTTTCACATTCACTGGAGTTTTATTGTATCGCCCACCAGGGCCTTATGAAGAATTCCTTAACACTCTACCGGATCAGATAGCGGAATAAATTTGCATTAAACCTAATTTAACAGTGTTAGGGGATTTCAATATCCAAGTGGACAATTTAGAACAGACTGCATCCAAGCGTCTGCTGAGTGATTTGGAAGCGCTAGGACTACATCAATTAATTTGTTATCCAACACAGGAGAGGGGACATATGATAGATTTGGTATTTAGCAATTTTCCTTCATTGAGCGCTCTGCCTCCCGTCCCTGTAGCATGGTCGGATCATTTTTTAATTACATTAAAAATCAAGCTGCCCAATGAACCTGGTTTTCATCAGTCCATACGTAGGAAGGTAAAGAAATGGCATAGCCTTAACTTGGAAAAATGGGTTAAATTGTTAATCAAGAGTAAAAAAGATTTTGAGAGGGATAACCAGATGGACTCCACCCTCTTTGATGACTGGATTTCCAGTTGCCTTGATACGTTGCTTCCTTATAAGGATCTTTCAGGGCAGAGGAGAGGTGACAAGTCCCCATGGTTCTCCCCCATCTGATAACTCTGAAGAGGAATTGTAGGCGGCTAGAAAGGAAATAGAGGAAATCATTAAATCAGGTAGACAGGGAAGAGCATAGACAATCCATTAGGCTATATCATAGGGAGATAAGGCTAGCTCAAGCAACCCATTATGGTGACAAGATTAAAAAGGCCTTGGGTTCCCCGAAATAAATCTTTCAGGTTTTGAAGGAGTTGCTTTATTCTCCTATCTGCCCTGAAGCAATGGTAGCATCAGTGGAACACAGCAATAATTTTGCCTCATTCTTCTTACAGAAGATTGAGGAAATCTATAAGAATTTCCCAGGGGAAGAAGTGACAACGTTTGATCAGCCCAGTGAGAATAAGGAGTGTAACACCAGTTTACAGTGTTTCCCCCCTATTTCAGAAGAAAGCACCTTCCTGCTTCTTAGTAAACTGAAATCTGGTTCCCCATTAGATCCTGCGTCTCCTCATATACTTATGCAGGGAGGATCTGCCACAATATCGGCGATAACGGGGCTGTTGAATAGCTCCTTACAAAGTGGCAGTGTACCTAAATCATGGAAGCATGCAGTGGTCAAACCCCTGCTAAAGAAACCTAACCTAGATAGAGCAGAATTTAAGAACTATAGGCCAATTTCTCTTCTTCCAGCTATGGCCAAATTAATTGACAAGCATGTGAACACACAAATATCTGGATTTCTGGAAGAATATAATATTTTGCATCCCACGCAAATGGGCTTTAGACCAGCCCACAGCACTGAATCAGCCATGATAGCTGTGACAGAAGAAGCCAGAAAACGGATGGATCAGGGTCTGGTGACAGCTGTCATAATGCTGGACTTAAGTGCTGCATTCGATACAGTTAATCATGGACTATTGATCCAAAGAATGGAAAAAAGTGGTATTAAAGGCCAGGCTCTTAAATGGATATCTTTTCTTCAAAATAGTTCTTTTCAGGTTTTAGATCTTTTTTTTCAGATCAGTTTAGACTTCAATGTGGAGTACCCCAGGGCTCGTCATTGAGCCCGACTCTTTTTAATATTTATATCGCTCCCTTAGCAGATGTAGTGGAACCTTTTGGTTTGTCGCTGACATCTTATGCTGACGACACGCAGTTGGTTGTCTCTTTTTCTTCAGTCAAGGCTGCAGATAATTCAATGTTACCAGCCTACTTGCAAGCTGTTTCGATCTGGATGACTGATAGTAGGCTCCAACTCAATGAAGAAAAGACAGACATAATGGGGGTTATTCCAACTTTGGAGGAGGTGTTAATCCGTCCCAAAAGTGACGGTAAAGTGACGGATTTACCACCAGCCGTATTACGAGTCCATTATATCATATGGAACTCGTAATACGGCTGGTGGTAAATCCGTCACTTTTCCGTCACTTTTGGGACGGATTAACACCTCCTCCAAAGTTGGAATAACCCCCAATGTTCCTGGGAAAGCTTTCCAGTCCGGCGAAGAATATTCTGCCGACAATACATCTGGAACACCTACCTCGTCCAAAGGATCACATCAAAGCATTAGGAATCTGGTAAGATTCCAGACTATCTTTAGATCATCAGGCTAGGATGCTTTCCGCTACCTGTTTTGGATTACTGAAGGTACTTCATAAGGTTATCGGTTTGCTTCCCCCCCTGGCCAAAACACTTACGGTACAGGCCCTCATTTTATCTAGGCTGGACTATGGTAATAGTCTTCTCTTGGGTTCACCAGAGTATGTGATCAAGAAATTACAAACAGTACAAAATGCGGCTGCTCGGTTACTGTATAATATGCCTAAGTTTACATTGGCTAAGCAAGCTCTGGCCGCTCTGCATTGGCTTCCAGTGGGGAAGAGAATTAAGTTTAAGTCTTTACGTATTTTTCATAGAGCTTTATATAATAGAGGTCCTCATCAACTAAAAACCTTAGCTTCATTCTATGCTCCTACAAGAGCTTTAAGATTCTCTTCTAAAGCCTTAGTTGTGCTCCCCAAAGTAAAAAGGGCAAGTTGGGATGGTAGATCTTTGAAATATCAGGGAGCCAAACTGTGGAACTCATTGCCGCTCAATATCCATGTGATGAGACAGGAGTTGGAATTTCGGAAGGCCATTAAAACATGGTTATTTTAACCCTAATTTAGTATTCATTTTAATTTTGTGCTGATGTTGCATTATTTCTTCAGCTTGTTTTAATTTCAGGTCCCTCTTAGCGCTACGAAGCCTCCAGGCAGTATGGCGCTATATAAAACATTCTAACATAACATAACACCCCTTGCTAATTGCGACTCGCAAACCCTTTTTGCGATTCGGTAAATAGTTTACCGAATCACACAAAATCGGTTTGAACATACCACTGTTTGATCAGGTTTTATTGGCAATGATAGGCAATTAAGCGAAAGTGGTTATGAAAGAGCCGGGTGTAGATTTTAATATTTTAAAACAGCTTCTGTGAACTTTACAATGGCCAGTACAGTGTTTATATCAAGTGATTATTGGAAGAAACTGTAAAAGTAGAAGATTGGCCTAATGAAGGAGTAGTTGTAAGATTCTATCATAAGCTTGTTAAACATGCATTTTCAGTATTTTTAATGGGTTTTAATCATGCATAATGCTGCACTGGTGTATTGATGTGTGTTGGAAAATTGGTTATTGGTAAGGGCAGGTAAGTACCTACATTTAGCAATAGGCCACTAACCTCCACTTAGGTCCAGTTAGGTCTCAATAAATTAAACCCAGCTCAACCTTTGGTAGCTTGGCAACTAGTGACAAGGCTTTACTTCGGAGACAAGTATGTAAAGCATTTAAAAATCACAAAACAGTAAATAATCGAAACACAAAACACAACAAAACTCCAACACCTATTTATAAATATAGATGACATTTTTGTCTTTAAAATGACACTAAAATTATTAAAATCAGATAAGGGGAACCTGAAATATGAATTTGTAAAGAATGGATGTTTTCTAGGGCAAGGAAGCAACTAGCGCTCAATGGGTTAATAAAGGTCACCCTGGATATGGACAAAGTCTAGGGTTCAGGCCATCCACCAGGTAACACTGTTGCAATTACCTTCAGAAGTGTTACTTGATTCAGGAGAGTGGTCAACAGCACCAGCCAAGGATTCAGAGGCTCTGGTTTGCCTCTTGGGGTCTAGGACTACAACTCCCACAATTCACTTCTTCAAATTATGGAGTTGCTCCAAACGTCTCAAGACTTCTGGATCTTCATCCAGAGGACCTTTTTGGGTCCTTAAAGTGTCCACAACTTGATCAAGGTTCAAGAAGCTCTGATTTGCTCCTTGGGAGTTGGGACCACAATTCCCAGAAAGCACCTGGTCAGAATCCTCAAATGGCCACTGGACACTGGTCAGTTGGGCTCCTCTTGCAGGACTTGCTGCAGGGGACTCTGGACAGCTCCTTTGTACCTATAGCTTATAGGAAGTCCCTTCTTGAAACAGTAGAAGACAGGCAAAGCCCTTTTAGTGGTGAAGCCCAAGAGTGCAGTGTGCAGGTGCATGTCAGGGGTCCAGCAACGCAGTACTTGTTCTTCTTTGTCAAGTTCCTTGTAGGATTCTGAGGTGTGGGTGCAGCTCTGCCGTATTTATCCTTGCTCCTGGGGTGGAAAGCAGGGGGGTCCTGGGTATCCAATCCCAGACAGGCTCTTTCACCTTTTGATGACGACTTCCTGGTAAGTGTGGCAAAAATCAATCCCAGGGAGCAACATTCCTCAAAAATCCATCATGGCTAAAAATGCTTTTTGGAGGTTACATCTGGCTGAGCCAACCCACCGGTGTGGCTAAAAGTCTTAAACACACCTTTCTCCTGCCCTCTCCTAATCTAATCAGGGTGGTACTTGATTGTTTGGGTTTGCAGGATGTGAGGGAGGTGCTGGGTTGCTCCACATGCACTTCCCTGCCTTTGAAGACCAGTTTGGCAGCCCTCCCCCTTCCTGCTTACCCATCTGCTGAGGGAAGATCTCCTCCCTCAGGCACATCTCAATGTGTTGAGCCAGGCCACGTCACACTTCATCAAGGCAGCCTGGCCAGGCTGCCAGCGGATGGCCAATCAGAGCAAAGCAGCAAAACACTGCAAGGCTGAAGTTGGCAACTTTTTAGGTAAAGTTTAAAACTCTTTACCCGAACAAGTTATATTAAATCCAACAATTGGAAGTTGTGGGATTTATTATAACAATCAATTTGATACCAAACCTGAGGTATCTGTTACTTAAGGAAACTTTAAAAATTAAAATAAAGTCTCTAGCCTATGAAGGCCATTCTCTACAGTGAGTGAAACAAATTTGACTGTTTGACCTCACCAGGGCTTATAAAACTTTTTTTTATGGTCCCTGCTTGTTATTACATGGCACCCAGCCTTAGGGGCACATAGGACACACCTTAGGTGTGACATATGTAAAAATAAGATAGTTTAAGACTGTGGAACTACTCTTAATTCCAAAGTCGAATTTGCATGTAACTTTAATTTAAAAACAGCCAGCAATGCAGGCCTGCTTTTAAAATGACACTGGGTGCACTACCTATGCTGGGGTCCCTAAACCTATGTGCCCTACCATATACCAGGGGCTGATAGGTAGGTTGACTTAGCCAATTATAAATAGCCTAATATGCATACTCATTTGTATGCAGAGCACAGGCCGTGGGATTGGTTAGCAGTGCACAGGGCATCATCAGAGTCAGGAAAACACCAGCAAAAAGTGAAAAATGGGGGCAAAAAGTCAGGGGGCCTCTGCAATCAGCCCTGTTTTCTCACAACATGAAATGTAGATTATCCAAGTGATAGTGTTAGGAGAATCTGGATTTCATTAAAGACATTGAGGCTGCCATTTGCCCTGATGAACCCACCTTTTTCCTGGGCTGGTGTTTGTAAAAATAAAAATAAATATTTTGATTGAGTGGCTCATTTCATTTCTTTAACAGAGCTGAAATGAATCTGAATCAATACAAGTAAGGAGAAGGTAGATTAATACATTTTTAGTTTTTGAAGTTAAGATGTTTGGAGAGCAAAGACGAGGATGGCTGCTGTGCCTGAGGACTATGGTGCCCTGATTCTGGAATGTTTAGTCTGTCAATATCTTTCACATTAAAGAGGTTTACATGGAGTTGTAATAAAAGTTGTATGCATAATGTCTGATACCCTCTGTGTCCATAATGAAATTTCGATTCTCCTAACACTAAGGCTTGGAGAATCTACATTGTCCTGCAATCCTTTGATTGTCAAATGCACCTCTCGCCCTCAATGCCTCACTGACATTACAGGTTTGGCATACCGTAATTATTATGTCAATAATTGAGGAGAATACAAGGTGCTCCTAAGGGACCATGGGGAGTTTTTTAAGGAAAAGCTGCGGTGGGAGTTACTTTTTGAAAGGCTATTCCATACCAGTGCCTTTCTACGAACTCCAAATTAAATACTCTCTGATCAGCTGTAACACATAGCTTTCATAGCACCAGATTGTACATTGTTTGATGTCATCACAACCCCTCTACAGCACTTGCTGTTCCTAGAATATTTCTCTGAAACCCAAGTCATTTCAGGTGAGCTCTTGAATTAAGGGCTCTGACTGTAGAGCATTGGTGAAAGGGTAGCCTTGCACCCAGATGAGATTGGGTGTGGCAAATGGCTCAATTACACAGAACCTTTGAGGGAGGACCATTTAGCTCCAGGACTGAGTGATTATAACACTGTGTGTTAAGAGCCCAATAGAAACATTTGAAGTATCAGGACCTTTGCACATTCAGTACAGACCTGGCTGAAGGAAACTTCCTGTGCCCTGAGCCTGATGGGTACGGCAGAAGTATGGTCTCTGCTTATAAAACTAATCACTCATTCAGGACCGGTCTAAAAACAAATACCTGCTCCCATTACCTTCTGCACATGCCGGTGTGCCTGAGTGGCCTAATGGTGCCAATAGCAATGTTATAATTACGTCATCAGTGATGTTATTGAAGGAGGAGAAATTATTAAATTAAGGAAATAATGCATTTAACATTTTGAACATGTAGAATTACCATGTAGGCCTCATAGGAAAAATAAATGCTTTTAAATTGCAGAGGAAAACATGTATCAGACATCCATATTTACACTTATTTAGTTTGAATAGCCGAAGCTGTATTTGATGGAAAAATTGCCCTAGTTCAACAATGCGAAATGTAACGTTTCTTGACCTTCTCATAGGCATATGTTTGCTAAAATGTATTAATTGAATACATTGTTGACGTTTATCCTTTCAAATGTTCCTACTTAAACAAAGGACACTGTAGAGTTAATGAATGAGAACCTTGTATATAAGTGAGGTAATGAAGAAGCTAAACATGAAAATGCATTTCTTGAGGCAAATGAGAAGTAGTCGAAAGTCAACCAGTTTATTGATATAAATGTGTTTTTCTACTAAAAACAAAGATGATGGCTGATGAAATGAATAAGTAGTTATTTACAAAGTTAGACATGAGTGTTCCACATGAACGTCAATAAGGGGTCACACGGGGTCGCAACTGCAACCCCTAAGCCTCCCATTTCAGCCCTTGCCACCTTGCTTGCAGCCCTTAGCTGTTTGTCAGCCTTGGCAAGCACACTGGTGGCATAAAATCTCTCAGCCAGTGTGAGCAGTGCTTGATTGCACTGCTGAAGCTCTGCATTCTGATTGCATTCACTCTGGGCCTGTGGAAAGGAGCTCGTTCTCTCACCTGTTGCTTTGGTGACTTTGGGCCAGCCAGCACAGTCCTTGATTTCTAGATACATTGTATGTATCTGCTGTGTTGTGGGCCTGGGCCTCTCAGTCACCTGACATTCTGGTGAAGTTGATAGGTTTAATGCAGCACAGTGATTTCTGTAAGCAAAGTCTTTGTTCTGGGTTAAGTGTTGCCACCCTAGCTGAGGTGGTGCGTTGTGTGCATGTTTTGGCCAAAGGGTTATCAATCTAGTAGCACAAGAAAATACTATGAATGACAACCTTGGAAAGATTTATTGGCCAGCACCCACAGTGCTCTTTCTAAAGCTGTGGTGACTGATGCATTTCTCTCTCTGGAGTCTGGCTTGAGTCTAAGACTCAACTGAGTGACCAATAGCTTGCCAATAGTAACAGTGGTAGTTGGGTTGTGACTTTACTGTCAGTATCTCGCTAGACTGAGTCGAAGGACCTCAGGCAAGGTGTGTGATGGCCTGGTAGAGTGAGAGAGTGAGACTGACAGACCAACTGACTGAGTCATCGTCAGTAGTCTCTTGAGTCTCTGACTCCCCTTGGTGCCAGCCTGGTGGATATCATGACTCGTGTGAGCCGGAGTTCTCGGCAAACCTCTGCTGTTCTAAAGAAACAACAAGTAAGTCACGGTTAACAAGGTGCCGGAGAGCTGAGTCCTCTGGCTCTTCTCAACCTTACAGTGAATACTGTAAGAGTAAGGAGCTGACGTGGGGTCAGATTCAGACTCCCCACCTGAATTGATGCATGAAGCTTTGTCCATTGATGGCTTGATATGACAGCATCCGCAGGAAGCTCCGTACCCCACTGCTAAACAGTGTGTGTGACAGGACATGTTTCCCTCAATGCGTCACTCGCTCTCAGGGATGCCCCTGGTGGGAGGGCTGGATCAGAATATTAAATATGCATCTATCCTCCAATAACAATTAGCCTGGGGTTATTCCCCATTGCCTTGTATTCACATTTTGTAGTTAGGGAAACTGAGGCTTGCTGCGTTAAATGAAGTGTTCGAGATCACACAGTGTGACAGCAAGCACATGCTACTGAATGGTTTTGAAAAACATACATTTGATTTGAAGGTCTCATTTTTGAGTACATACTAGTGAGTCCACAGCTTCTATATTACTAAACACACACTAGTGAGTCAACAGGACCTAGTACTACTGATCAAACATAAGGGAATACTCAGGCAATTAACTTATGTTGTGTTGTAAATAAGATGGATCCTTTGTAGGTTCTAAGATGTATGTCTTTTGAGCTTAGTTATAGGTTACAAGTAGTGCCCCACCAGGACAGCATTTTTGCTGCTCTGCCCACTCACACCAGCCAGGCACTCATCAACACTCTCACACACACTGGCTGAGCAACAGGGAACTAAGGGAAGAATGTATAGCAACAGTTCAAGTAACAACACTTCCTCTCCTAAGAGAAAACAAATGATAAAAATAACATTGTCCTTTAACATAAGGACCAATAGATGGTAGTGCAAATTTAAACTGAACAAATCAGTAAATAAAAAGGACTAAATATGGAAGTAAATGATAAACAGTCCTAAAATATTAGATACAGTAATAAGCACATAATGCAATTTAATTACACTCACCCTCTTCTGCACACACTATAACAAGGAAGTGCAACATACTCATTAACACAACACCACACTCACACCCTTCTGCAATACACTATAACAAGGGGTGCAACCACTGATTAACACAACACCACACATCAAAGCAACACTAGGGTACACAACCCTGCAATGTTGTCACTAGGGTACACAACCCTGCTTCACTAGGGTACACAGCCCTGCAACGCAACATTAGAATTTATGAACCTGAAACGCAACAGTACGGTACTCAATCCTGCAACACAAACTAGGGTACACAACCCTGCAATGCACACTAGGGTACACAACCCTGCATAACTAGGGTACATGGCTCTGCAACACAGCATTAGCATATACGAACCTGCAAAGCAACATTAAGGTTCTCAACCCTGCAACACAACCAGAGGGTACACAACCCTGCAACGCATACTGCGGTACGCAACCCTCTGACATTAGAGTACACAGCCATGTAATGCAACATTAATGTGTACAACCCTGCAAAGCAACATTAGGGTACTCAACCTTTCAACGCAAAACTGGGGTACACAACCCTGCAACACACGTTACAGTACATAACTCTGCAACTCAATATTATTTCAAATTAAAGCATTCAGACAAATATTGTGAATTCTAACAATTTACACATGCATCAAATCCACTTAGGCAACAAATTAGCATGGCACAGATGGCCATACTCTCAGTCAGTAAAATCAGCATGGTCACACTTACATTAACATATTGAGGATTCTAAAAATGTACACATGCAGCTGATCCAGATTGCATGAAACAAAATACATTTAGGAATACAATTAAAACATGGCAGCAAATTAAGAACAGCACACAGAGATAAACTGGCATGACAATATTATAGATGGAACAAAAGTATGTCCAACAGTAACACTTAGGCCCTCATTATGAACACGGCGGTCGAAACTCCTGTGTTCATGCTGGCGGTCAAACTACTGACCTCCAGCGCCCCAAGAGCCCCGCTGGCCGTATTAGGAACATTCCTCGGCCCAGAGGAATGCCTGGCCGGGACATTGACGGCAGCTCCACATGGAGCTGCCATCAATGCCTCTGTGCGGAAGGTGCAGCGGCACAGGGCCCCTTGCACTGCCCATGCCAAGTGAATGGGCAGTGCAGGAGCCTCCAGGGGTGCCCCGGGGCACCTCCTCCACCAGTCTTTCCCTGGCGGGCTTCCCAACCAGGGGAAGGCTGGAGGATTATGGATCATTATCCAAAGGGCAGCACCGCTGCCCTGTCGGATAATGATTCCAACCACCGCCAAGCTGCCTGACGGAGGCAGCCTGGCGATGAGTTTGGGCTGCCAATGGCAGCCTTCATGGTGTTGTCTATGTGGCAGGCCACACAGCCATGTTCGTAATGACCGCCTTAATGTACCAGGTAAGCTACTTCTCACCCGAAACCTCTCTCCACTCTTTAACACTTGGACTCCTATAGTTTCCCTGGAACAATTAGAACAGTATGCATCCCCTTTCCTGTGGGAAATTCGCACACACGTTTGTGCTCTATGATCTGGTAGCTTACACTGGATGGTCAGCTGTGTACATGCAAGTACATTGAAAACAAACGTCAATTTTTTGAGTAAGAAATTCCTGACTTTTAAGTTTGCTGCTAATCTGAGATAATAAACATAAAGGTGGTCATAATGACATTGGCGGTCAGCTGCCCGCCACGTCGGCGATGGCGGTAGTAAAGTCGCAAGGCTGGCAGTAATGACCGCCAAATAATGACGATGGTGGGGATCCCGCCCATAGACAGCCAAAGCACCACACCAACTGCCAGTGCAGTATGACCACCATCCATGGCGGTAGCCACCAACAGGCAGTTGGAAGACAAGAAGCCACCCACCATATTATGACACAGCACACCACCAGGATTTCCGGGGCGGTAGCAAAGTTACCAAAAGCCTGGCGGAAACACATTAAATACAAGGAGACACTCACCTCCAGGAACACAGAGGAGTCCGTGGCCGTCATGGAACCAGAGCTGCACACATGCACAACACACACTATACACACACACACAACACACCCAGAACAATCTGCAGTGTAAATTGACAGCAACAGAACTCAGGAGCAAAGAGAACTAGGACACATACCTCTGGTCCAACCTCTGTAATCATGTTGGAGAATGAGGGTAAAGTCTAAAAATGGAAAAATAACATATTTACAAGCAGGGCCATTGGCCAGTCCAAAGTTCACTTAGGGCCACAGGGCAACTTCCAAGGGCCCAACTTGACACCTGACAACTACAGGACTCTACAGGGCAGGGGCATTATGTCAGAAATAGGCAGGCACCTCAGGGGGTGGGTTTTAGTAGGGGGTCCTTGGGCTTGGGTTTGGGAGGGTGTGGGTCTTGACACTTCCGTTTAGGGGGCAGAGGAGTGGGCTTGGGGCAAGGGGCTGGAGTGCCACTCTTGTGCCCCTTAATGACAGTTGCAGTCTCAGGGGGAGTAACAGGATTCGAAGGGGAGATAGTAGTACTGGGCTGGAGGGGTGGGACCTTTGTTTTATGGGCAGGACGGGGTGAGGAAAGAAAGAGGTCAAGGCAGGAAAGGAAAAGCTTCTTAGGACCAGTGGGGTGGAGTGTGGGAGGAGGTATGGGAGTGGAGGTAGAGGGAATGGTTGTTGGAGGAGGATGTGTGCTGGACTTGGGTGCAGGTACATGGACAGTGTGCGTGTGTGAGGTGCATGGCTGTTGGGGATCTGGCCGGGAGCATTTGTGTGTCTTTCGGGGGGCAGAAATGGTGGGGGAGGTCAAACAGGATGTGTGGATGGATGTTGAGGTGGTGTCTGCAAGTGAGGTGGGTGTGCTGCATGAGGTGATGATGGGAGTGGTGGTGACTGCCCATGTAGTGTGTGGGGTGCCTGTCTGAGGGTCTGCTGTTGTGGTGACTGTGGGCAAGGCTGTGCACGTGGCAGGATCTGGGACTGTTGATGCTGCACATACAAGTGTGAGTGCTGATGTGACTGTGAGGGAGGATGAGGAGGGGGAGGCAGTGGCTTCTGTTGTGTGTGCAACTGTGTGTTGGCTATGTGTGTGCTTGTGGACTGATGTGTGCTGCCTGTGTTTGTCTGTGCGAGTCTTGACCGTTGTTTTGGGTGTATGCTTGTCAGAATGTGTGCATAGGATGGGTTGGGGGAAAGGAGACTGGGACTGGGAAGAGGCAGTTGGATGGGGGACGAAAGAAACAGGGACACTGGTTCCTGTCAGATAGGAGGCCAGAGCCTAAAACGTTCTTTTTAGGGCAGCCAAGCCACCGTGAATGCCTTCCAGGAAGGCATTGCATTGCTGCATCTGGAATGCCAACCACTGGATGGCATTCACTATGGTTGACTGCCCTACAAAGATGGATCTCCGGAGGTCAATAGCCTCCTCACTGAGGACAGCAGGGCTGACTGGGGCAGGGCCTGAGATGCCTGGGACAAAGGAGATGCCCACCCTCCTGGGTGCACGGGCACGGGCAACTGTGTGGGGGGCTACTGGGAGGGCGGTTCTGGTACTGGATCTGGCGGAAGATGATGTAGCTGGGCTGGTCCCAGAGAGGTCTGCCACCACCAGGGAGCTTCCATCGGAGGAATCAAAGTCAGTTGTTTCAGCTCCAATCCCCCCTTGGTGCTCCCCTCACCTTCCGTCCTACTGGTTCCCTTGGCATCGGTGGACCCTGCCTCCTGGGTCCCGTGGGCTGCAGCTCCCTCATTCACCAGTGCCACTGCTCCTTCCCCAGATGATGCTAATGCCAACAGGGACAGGGTGACAAAAGGAGAGGGGGGAGAAAGGAAGGGAGTGCAGGGTCAATCACAGCAACAACAGCACAGATTGCATACACATCAAAATCACTCCCTGGGTCAAAGATTGGTCAGTATGGACTACAGTGGAGAACCACCGTCTAGGTAGGAAACCATACACTACCATCTGCACACCTACTGGGAACATCTAAGCCCTGTCAGCCATGACAAGGTAGCTACCTAGCAATACCAAGAATGCATTCCATCCTTCAGAGCTAAGCAGGGCCACGCAGGAATATCTACACTGGCAAATGGGGGCATCAACTGACTAGAAACCTGCATACAAACCCCATGCCAGGCAAGAAATGATAAATGCCACACACACTGGACTCACCCCCTTGTGGCTGCTGTATTGCGCTCAAGCGCCCATCCAGCTATGGGTGGCCACCGCCAGTATGCAGGCCGTTAGGGGGGTCAGGCTCTGATGGGCACCGCCCCCTCATTGCTCCATCGGCTATGGACCCCAAGATCTGCACGTCCTTGTCGATGGCACGCCACAACCCCTTTTTCTGATGGGTGCTGACCTGCTGAGTAAACAGACAGAAGGACACCATGAACCATACAATCCAGCCTGTCACACATATGGCCTACAACTGTCCCTCATGTAGTACACACATGACCTGTACCTCTGCATTCACATTGCCTGCAGCCACCCCCCCCCATTGACACACTGCTAGGACACACATACATCTCCATGAAGCCATGTTGCATGCAACATACCCATGTTGTACTCACCTGTTGGTCTGGAGGCCCAAACAACTGCCCATACAGGAGTAGGACCCCATCCATGCACTTTCTCAACTCCTTCGACATGAAGGTTGGGGCCCTTTCCCCTGTAGCATGGGCCATAGCAGGTTCCAGACACACGTCACAGCAGCACACACAGTGGAGATGTCGTCCAGTGGATAGTCAGGAATCAAGGGAAGTTGTAGAAAGTAAATGGCGGTCACATCTGCGGCGA
Source organism: Pleurodeles waltl (assembly GCF_031143425.1). NCBI lineage: Eukaryota > Metazoa > Chordata > Amphibia > Caudata > Salamandridae > Pleurodeles > Pleurodeles waltl. The sequence goes on from NC_090440.1 coordinate 1,016,786,579, forward strand.
TGAACACCGTCACCGCCGGCTTTGATCATCATTGGTTCCTGTACTCCATAGAGCCACATGTTAGCCAATGAGGAATTGCACGGCGGTGCAGACCGCCTTCTGCCATGACGCCTAACGCCGGCTGAGTGAGGTCACTTCCACCTGTCCCTGCATACAGGTTGCCATTTCCAACTGCTAGTGCTCATGTTTGAATTCCCTCAGTACGTCCAAATCACATACATGCACTGTATACTCTGATGTTGTGTGTCTATGCGTGCTGTTGTCACACCCATATTGCTTTTGACCCACTCAGGTACCAACCACTGTGGAGGAATAGGCGGAGGAAACATGCACCCGTGTAAAGACCCCTTGTGGACTTGGCTGCATTGGAGGACCATCCACCGGGAGTGCACGCCAGGGGTAGGTGAAGGCGACCTCACCCGTCACAACAATGATAGTGGCGCACGTGGCTTGCTACTTCCCATGGGGCCCCCCAATGATGAGGGATGGGCGACCTTTATTCAGTATTTTTGACAGACAGTTTACTGAAATGTAAGTGACTGTTATTTTCTTATACATACATAAAGTAGGTTTGTATTTCACCTATTTTTATTAACTTTTTTATGAGTCAGGAGAACTTAAATTGATTTTCGGTCCTGAAGAAGCGTTATAGGATCTTTATAGACCACAATACGCAAAACATGTTGACCATGCCTTAGGAGATAGGTGAAAATGTTCCCAGTTCTCTAGGTTCAACTAAAAAGTGGCTGAGCATAAATCCTCAATGTTCCACTTTCCTTACGTTTTTAATCTTGGTCTTGGCCCTTTATTTCTGACACATTAAACTGTGCTGTTTCCAGTGGGGCTAAGAATCAATTTTAATTTTAACTGTCCTGCCAGAATGACTGCCTGACCTTAACGATCACGGCGGCAGCCACTTATAAAAAGATCTCCGGCAAAGAGCCCCCGAACGCGGAGCCCGTCAGATATTGCAGTGCCAGTCTGACGAGGAGCAACCCGATGATGAAGCATGACATCCATTTGGATGTGTGAGGGCTCTTGCTCCTGAACATCAGTGTCTCCCTAGATTTATGGAACAGTGTACCTATTTTGTGATACATTGGAGGATCGCCACATCATACTCACCTATCGTCTGGACAATGCACAATTAGAGCCTGATCTGATACCCGCAAACTGTAGCACCAAGGCAAGTCCCCCTCTTGTGCAGGTACTGTCAGTGCTCCATTTCCTGGCAATTAGTTAATTGCTTGGAAGGGTTTTGGCTGCCTTGCTCAAATACATGTACAGCTAAATCGCATTCCCCCAGGTTGATGATTTTACCACTGTGAAGGCTGGATTCTACGCAATGGGACACATACAACATGTGATCAGGGCCATTGACGGGCCCCGTATTGCCTTAATCCCTCCCTTGGCAAATGAACAGGTGTATAGGAATAGGAAGGGTTTCCGCTCTCTCAATGTCCAGATGATGTGCCTTGCTGACCAGTACATCTCCCACGTCACTGCCAAGTATCCTGGATCTGTGCATGATGCCTACGTCTTGAGGAACAGCAGCATCCCACAGGTGATGGCACAACTATAGAGGCACAGAGTGTGGCTCATAGGTGAGCTTGAGCCCCCACCCAATGTATGTCAGTGTATGCCTACTGGAGTCATACCCCATGCCATTTTCCATGGTTAAAGTATGTCCCTCACTTCTTCAAGGTGACTCCAGCTACCCAAACCTTTCCTGGCTGTTGACCCCTATCAGGAATCAGAGACCAGGGCCTGAGAATCAGTACAAAGATGCTCATGGGCGTAACAGGAGGATTTTGGATCAAACCATTGGTCTCCTGAAAGCCAGGTTCAGGTACATCCATTTGGCAGGTGGATCCCTATGCTACTTCCCTGAGAAGGTCTGCCAAATTGTGGTGATGTGCTGCATGCTATACAATTTGGCCCTCAGCACCATGTGCCCTATCTGCTGGAAGAGGGGGGTGACAATGCACCTGTGGCAGCATTTGACACTGAGGACAGTGAGGAGGAGGATGTGGACAACAGGACACAGATCATTCAGCAGTACTTTCAATGACACTCAGGTAAGACTGTTGATCTATACATGTCTACATTTAATGTATGTGCTATGTGGGCGTAGTATTATGCCAGTCACTATCTTTGCATACCAATTGACTGTCACCTATGCCTTCACCTATTGCTGATGTTGGTGTGGTTACAACAGTGTACTAATGCCATGACTACAGACTGCTGAGATACATTTGTTGGATGGCTTCACACATTACAGGACATCTGCACAGGATAATATAGTTCAATACAGTTCAATACATTGCACATTTCTTACTGATAAAACACTTTTACTCAAGTTGTGTTCAAGGGTGTTTATTTGAAGAAAAAAACAATGGGAAGTGCAATAGAGTGGGGTGATTGTTAAGGAATAGTTTATAGTAGTGGCCCAGTCTGTTTTTGGCACAGGTCCATTGTCCATTGGGCCATAGGAAGCGAAGCAAAGACAGTCCAAGGTGAACAGGGTGATTCAGAGGGACACAAGGGGGGCATTCTGGAGGGGCTCATTTCCTGGCGGTGGTCTTTGTCTTGGCAACAGTCTCTGGTGTCTCTCTGGGTTGCAGGGAACGCTTTTGGGGTGGTTCCCCTTCTGCAGAGCAAAAGGAGCTGGTGGCCTGTGGGTCCTGTGGCTGGTCCTCCTGTCCACTAGCTGCAGATGATGTTGATGGCTTTTGGGTGGACTGGCTAGAGGAAGTGGGTTGCTGGTGTGCTCTGTTTTCCTGCATGGTGTTGGCCATGTCACCCAGCACCCGTACAAGGGACGCCTTGTTGGCATTTGGGGCCTGCAACTGCTGCATGACCTCCTGACGGTGTACCGCCTGCAGCCGTTGGTTCTCCTGCATGATGGTGATCACCTGGCCCATCCTGTCCTGGGATTGTTGGTATGTTCCCAGGACATGTGTGAGTGCCCCCTGGGCAGTCGGTTCCCTGGGCCTGTCCTCCCCCTGGTGCACAGCTGCCCTCTGAGTGTCCCTGACCCCCTGTGCCTGTGTCCCCTGAATGGTGTGCACACTCCCACTGACACCATGACCGTCATCGTCTTGCCTGTGTGGTGTAGACTTGGATCCCTATACAGGTGGGCACACAAGTGATTGCTGTGACCTAGGGACAGAGGTTTAGGAACCTTGGTTGGCAGCTGTGGTATTGGAGTCTAAGGGGGGAGCCCTGTGGTGGACTGAGTGTGAGATGTGGTGTCCGACTGACCACTAGTCCCAGATGGGCCAGGGAGTTCCTCCAGACCTCCAGAGTTGCTGTCATCACTGAGGGCATCTTCAGGTGGGGGACTGGGTTTCCGTGGCATCTCCTTGTCGCTGACATGGGCAGAGGCACCTGTGGGGATGACAGTGATGTGTTAAGGTAATTTTCTGTGACATATTCTGCATTTCCAGCTTTCCCAATGATATTGGTGTTGTCCTCCACCTCTGGTGGTGTGTGTTGATGTATTGTGGGATTAGTAGTTACCCATGCTGTCCTGCATTGCTGTTGTGTGTGCATGCAGTGCTGGGAGGGATGTGCTTGCAGTGGGTATGGCAGGCAGGGGTAAACATTTGGGTATGGTTATTGGGGTGGTGTACCATGTGGGATGGAGAGGGGGTGAAGGGAGTCAGAGAAAGTGGGTGAGTTGGCATGCAGGAATGGGGTGGTGGTAGGTTGTTAATGTTGACTCATCAGTGTCCAGTCCTCTGGCAACTCCAATAAGTCCCTCAGGATGCAGGATTGCCAAGACCTGCTCCTCCCATGAAGTCACCTGTGGGGGAGGAGGTGGGGGTCCACTGCCAGTCCTCATTATTTCAAGCTAGTGCCTTGATGCAATGAAATGTATCTTCCCCCATAGGTCATTCCACCTCTTCCGAATGTCATCCCTTGTGCGTGGATGCTGTCCCTCAGCGTTCACCCTGTACAAGATCCTCCCCCATAGCTCCATCTTCCTGACAATGGAAATCTGCTGGACCTGTGCTCCAAAGAGCTGTGGCTCTACCCTGACTATTTCCTCAACCATGACCTGCAACTCCTTATCGGTGAAACGGGTGCCTTTGTGGGGACATGGGTGTTGTGTGGTGTGTGTGTGTTGCACAGAGGGTGTTGAGTGATGTGGTGGGGTGTGAGGTGTGTGTTGCATGACGGATGAATGGGTAGTTGTGGTGTGTGTGTGTGCAGTTGTCTCTGTGATTTGCGTGGCTAGCTGTTGAGGTCTTTTCGTGTTTACAAAGGACTGTGGTTGGTGTGGGTATGTGTTTTATAGTGCTGTCGGTGGGTGTGTGGGATGTGTGTATCTGTGTCAGCTATGGATTTTTTGATTTGGCCAACGTTGTCTTGTTTTGTTTTTGGGTGGTCATTTCAGCCGTGGTGGTGTGCACCGCCAATGATTTACCACCCTTGAATGTCCACTGTGGTGATTGGTGGGTCATTATTTGGAGGGCATTGATTTGTTGGCATAACGGAATCAATGGTAGTTCTGACAGTTTATCGTGTTCGTTGGCTCTGGCAGATTTGTGGGTGTGACTGATTTCTGTCGGTTTTGTGTGTGTCTCATAGTCTGGCAGATGGATGTCCGCCTCCGGGGCGGTATCTTGGCGGCTGTCACCGTGGCGGTATCCGGTATTTACCGCCAATGTCATAATGAGGGCCAAAGTGTCTAAGTGTGCCCATCACTGCGTACTCCTTTCTCATGGAAGAGTGACTAGATGCTAGCAGCTGACACAAACCTTGATGAACTGATGACAGGTGCTTCAGTATAGTATTAAAAGTACACCTTCTAGGCCATAGTACCACATTGAAAACATCCCAATTGTGGAAGATGGCTGCATATGTGTCATGTCATTTTCCAAGGTAAATTGAGCTTGTCTTGCTAGAGTGGAGCACAACAGCATGGACTCTCACCGCAATGGTGTTAAATCCTCCCAGAAATACCATTGCTGTGATGTGATATCAAATTCTGGCTCCATGCTGGTTCAGTGCAGGTTCATACTCACATTTGGCTCCTCTCTCCCTGTTAACTTGTTGGCTCATCCACATGTATGGTAATGACAGAGGCTGCGCTGTAGAGGTGTCTGTGTTTATAGGCACTGGCAGGTTGAAGACTGAGTCTGCAACAGTTTCTGTCGTAAGCAGACCCTTGAATCAAGGCAGATTAACTCCCATCCATACCAATGTACCTTGGTGCTGTGGTGCTTGAATGAAGGTGTCATGATACTGCTTCTGTTATCTTCTATTGCGCATTGAGGCCCATATTTATACTTTTTAGTGCTGCATTTGCGTTGTTTTTTTTACGCATAATCGTCACAAACGTACAAAATACAATTGTATTTTGTAAGTTTGAGCTGCCTTTGCATAAAAAATGACACAAAGGCGGCGCTAAAAAAGTATAAATATGGGCCTGAGTGTTGGAAGAAGAGAAAGTTGGAGTGCCGTCGGGGTCAGTGATTGTAGAGTAAGTGTCAACATCAGGTCAGTGCACTCTCTACGGACGACTGGAATGCAAAAACCCAGCACTTATGAGATAACGTAATTCATGCATTATGTTGATATGCTGTTGTTTAACCTTTTGCATTGCAGAGTTTAATCCTGAAGACTTATATTCAAGGTGCTTGTAAATACTGTTGATTTGCAATGTATTGCTGCAGGCTTTCAGAGTGTGTCAGGGTGTAGTCCCTTTCCAGGGCCTTCTAGAAGCTTTCTCTGCAGCATGACTGGGTGTGGTTTGTGGGCTGGGACAGACTCTATATAAGGGAGCCAGCCCAGCTCCACGTGCTCACTATTCAGAGGTCTTGGTGCAGAGCAGCAGCAATTTCCTGAGCTCCTGTTCTGGAGGCCTACCTTGATCTTCCAGGCCTTTGCCCTTCATTGTATTGGTGATCCTTGATCAGGGTGGTAAGACAGAGGTCAGGTTGGGCCCCCGATCCCGTTTTCGAAGGCATTTGAGTTTTTGAGCCTAGTTTTCATGTTGGATGATTTTTCCTTGTTCGTGTGAATGTGCTCGTGGTATCTGGCATTTACATGTTGATATTCGAATTGGCAAGACGCGTGATTCATTCTTGGCATTTGACTTTTGAGATTCGGGTCGGCAACAGTGTGCCCGACCATTTCTAGACATTTGCATGGTGGCATTGGAATCAGCAAGATGTGCGATTCATTCCGTGCATTTAACTCTTGGTACTCATTGTGTGCTACCATTTCCTGGCATTTACATGGTGGAATTCGAATCGGCAAGACGCGCGATTCATTCCTTGCATTTAACTCTTGATGTTCATGGTGCGCTACCATTTCTTGGCATTTACATGGTGGCATTCGAATCGGCAAGACGTGCAATTAATTTCTTGCATGTAACTCTTGATATTCATTGTGCGCGACCATTTCTTGGCAAACACTTGAGTACGGCAATTCCCTTGCCGCTCCTGACCGCCAATGGTGCGTGGTTACGACGCGTGCCACCGCGTCTAACATAAACACAACACCTTATTCATAAATAAGGCAACCGGCACTCCGTGAATGTGCTAAATAAGGGTTAATGTAACCAAACAGGAACGCGTTTCGGCGTCTCCGCCTTTCTCAACCTGTGGGGGCCGCCATTTTTTTCCCCATTTATATATAAAAGATTTTCTTAAAGCAACATGGTAACAAAATATAATAGTAATACAACATAAAATACTTATAATGTCCATCATTACATATTTTGAACAAACATATATATACAACTATGAATGAAATTTCCTATATCCAATTTTTTGTATTTTATCTATATAAACCCCATCATTGTATAAAAAATATAAATAATGAATGTGAGAAAATATAAAGATCATACTTATCATCAACTGTGCCAATAACAAAAATTAATTAATTAGATAAACATGAATCTACAAAAAACAAAACTAAATTACATTACCCTGGTAAATCTTAAGACCTATTAGAAACTCATAAGAATACTGCAACAGCAATGCTATGCTCTACTATGATCAAGCAATCCAACTAAATCGATGTTATGATTATTTTTATTCTTATTCGTGGAAAGGTGAGTTATATCTTCAGAGGAAAAACCGTACTGGCAGGGAGAAAGAATGTATAACCAAGTGAAAGTAAGTACACAATAGTGGGAACCCACATGTATTAACACAGATGAATATATAATTCTTCACTGGAATTTAACCCTGCTGGTTCGCTAGAGTCTAGTAACAAATTGTATCTAGATTCTAATTTTCTCAAATTTTTCTCCCTGTCACCTCCACGGACATCTTTTCTTATGCCGTCAATTACACTGTACTTGATACTTTCCATTCGTCCTGAATGAAACTCATGTACATGTCTGGCAACGGGGTACGAATCATCTTTGTTAGCTATAGCCCTGAAATGTTGGAGTATTCTTTTATGTAGTTGGAGTTTAGTGCTGCCAACATATATCTTAGGACAGCTACATTTTAAAATGTAGATGACATATTCACTCCTGCAGTCATATCTGCCTTTTATAGTGTGAATAGTTGTGTCTCCTTGCTTAATGCTCTTGACCATTTCTTGGCATTTACATGGTGGCATTCGAATCGGCAAGGCGCGCAATCCATTCCTCACAGTTAACTCTTGATACTCATTGTGCGTGATCATTTCATGGCATTTGCATATACTTGTTGGAATCGGCAGTGTGCGCGATTCATTTCCCGCATCTAAACTTGGTGTTCAGATCGCGTACAGTGTGCATGATCATTTCATGGCAATTAAAAACATCTGATGTGTAGTGTTTTCCTGAAGTGCACACAACTATCCAGGGCTTTTGAATTTTCTGAAAAGGTGTTAAAATTCAAGGTGTTACATTATATGTGCATATTAAGTCCTTAGTACAATTCCTATTGTTTTCCAGGGAATGTTCAGATTACTTTTTGTCCTCATGTAAAAAGACAATGTTTGTTCTGAAAACATAATTCTAGAAGGTTCTTATATTCCCGGACAATATGTAACATCTCATGAAAAGTCCATATGAAACATTGTATTAACCATTATTGATTCCTTTCCAGGTACCTAGATTTCTTGAGGCCTAGTCAGCGTCTAGTTCTAGGCTATTCATGTTCCTTCAGTCTAAGTGTTATTTCATGTTCTGAGCATCATTGAACTCTAGATTCAACAGAGTGTTACTTCATGTCCTGAGTATCATTGAACTCTAGATTTAACAGAGTGTTACTTCATGTTCCAAATATCATTGAACTCTAGATTCAACAGAGTGTTATTTCATGTTCTGAGTATCATTGAACTCTAGATTCAACAGAGTGTTATTTCATGTTCCGAGTATCATTGAACTCTAGATTCAACAGTGTTACTTCATGTTCCGAGTATCATTGAACTCTAGATTCAACAGAGTGTTATTTCATGTGCCGAGTATCATTGAACTCTAGATTCAACAGAGTGTTATTTCATGTTCCGAGTATCATTGAACTCTAGATTCAACAGAGTGTTATTTCATGTTCCGAGTATCATTGAACTCTAGATTCAACAGAGTGTCATTTCATGTTCTGAGTATCATTGAACCCTAGATTTCAACAGAGAGTTTTTATGAACCTCAATGTGATTATATCTTGATATTTTGTTGTTTAACCTTTGCTTCCTACAGGTCTCCTTCCCAGCTGTTCCCTTCCTAATCCCCTTTTCCCCACTTGGACTCGCCTAGGCTCTGTGATACTTCTATCCGAGTTTTGGAGCTGTCTTGTGGTGGACATGTTGGGAACGTGCACAGACCCCAATGATCTGGTCTCCCTGAAAGTAAGTGTGTTAAAGATGTAAGGTTTCCTGTTGGCAATGGCTCTTTCTGCAGGGTTATCCCAAAACATTTTCCCTTGTAGTCTTTCAAACCTGTCTTAGGCCTGCCACGGCAGGCCTTGCATATGGAGTTTGCTGCTACACTGACTAGGCATTTCAAACTAGTTACCAAGGCTTAAACTCCCCATTTACTACACATATGTCACCCCTAAGGTAGGCCCTAGGTAGCCATATGGGCAGGGTGAAGTGTATGTAAAAGGTAGGACATGTACTTTTATGTTTTACATGTCCTAGTAGTGACAAACAGCATATTTCTATTTTTAAGTTGTCATTTCTGATCTAAAAGGAGTAGCATGGGCATCTTTGGTATGCTTGGAATTGTATTGAGAAATCCTGATTACTGAGTGGTTGGCTTTTACATTACTAGTTTAGAAATGCCACATTTGGAAAATGTTTTTTTTTCTGCGCTTATAACTGTGTGCTTTGCAGCCTGTCTCCAGTCCTCTAGGACAAAGAGACAGCTACAGTTTGAGCATACTTTCTGAAAGCCACAACACAGGAGGGGCTGGGTGTGACAGAAGAGGCATCTGCATCCATCTGCATACTAATAGTCATCCTCAGTTGGGACAGAAGGAGGTCGTTCATACCTTACATTTCAAAGGCTGTGCCCTGCCCTCACACAAAAGGTTGATTTAACCCCTACTGATGTCTGGAGCTAGGACTGAGTTAAAAGGGCCAGTGTTATGCTTGAAAGGGTTCCTTTGGAGTCACCCCTTGAACAAATATATTTTGGAGTATAAGTACAGGGGCTCTGACCCCAGGATCTAGAGAGCACTTTTGGAACTGGGACTGAAACTCTGTCAGATGGATGTTTCCCTTGTCACACCCAACCCCTCCTGTGTTGTGGAAATCTGGCAAGTCTGCACAAAGTGTAGCTGTCACCCTGCCCTAGATGCTGTCCATACCCACGCCTTGCTGACAGATGACTGGCTTACTCCCACAGAGATCCAACCGCTCCCTCTATTTTGAGCCCTGTGCCCCCAGATAGGAGCTACTAATAGTATGAGGGGCTGAGAACAGTGACATCAGGGTTCACTTCCGGCTACAACCCCATTGAAGCATAATGAATTACAGCCTCGACAGTGGGAATCTGCCCATGACCCAAAGGAGACTGGTGACAGAGCCCCACGATCAATGCATACTCATGGGAGCTTAGGGTCTCTCCAGCGTCAATGAGATTAAAGCACCTATGGACTTGCTAACGTCCCTACTCAAAGGCGTGCACTAAAGTTGTGTCAACACCTGGGCTGTGTGCGCTTTATTGGCGACTAGAATGCAAAAACCCAGCACTCTCAAAACAACGTAATTTATGCATTGCGCTGATATGTTGTTGTTTAACCTTTTGCATTGCAGAGTTCAATCCTGAAGACTTATTTTTAATGTGCTTACAAATGCTGTTCATTTGCAATGTATTGCTGCAGGCTTTCAGAGTGTGTTAGGGTGTGGTCCCTTTCCAGGGCCTTCAAGAGACTTTCCCTGCAACATGCCTGGGTGTGGTTGTGGGCTGGGCCAAGACTCTATAAAAAGGAGCCAGCCCAGCTCCAAGTGCTCACCATTCAGAGGTCCCGGTGCAGAGCAGCAGCTACTTCCTGAGCTCCTGTCCCGGTGGCCTATTTGATCTTCCAGACATCTGACTTTCATTCTTCATTTTGAGATCCTTGTTCTGGGCGGTAAGACGGTGGTTGGGCTGACCTCCTGAAGCCGTTATCGAGAACTCTCATGTTCTTGGGCCTAATTCTATTATGATTTGACAGATTACTTTGCGTGTGTCATCTATGCACTTGAGTGTGACATTTGCAGGGTGGCTTGTGAATCGGCAAGACGCGCGATTCGTTTCATGACAATTTAATCTTGTTAATTATTGCGCGCTACCATTTCTTGACATTTACATGGTGGCTTAAGAATTGGCAAGAGACGCTATTCGTTTTAAGGTGTTTTAACTTCGTTGTTCATTGCGCGCTACCATTTCTTGACATTTACATGGTGGCTTAATAATCGGCAAGACGCGCGATTCGCTTTATGGTGTTTTAACTTTGTTGTTCATTGTGCGCTACCATTTCTTGACATTTACATGGTGGCTTAAGAATCGACAAAAGACGTGCAATTAGTTTCATTGTACTTTGATCTTGTTATTCATTGTGAGCTGTTATTTCTTGACATTTACGTTGTGGTTTACGAATTGGCAAGACGCACAATTCTCTCCTCGAGTTTAATTCATGTTGTTTATTGTATGCCTCTATTCTAAGATATTTATCATGTAATATTCGAGTTGACAAGTTATGTGATTTGTTTTTCCTGAATCCATATTGTGTTATTCTTGGTGCACAATCATTTTATGGTGTTTACTATATATATATATATATATAGATATATTTATATATATATATCTACAATATGCGCAATTTGTGTTGAAACATTTTAAGAGTACACAGAAGATTAAAGTGTCTAGATGCAATATTGTATGGTCCTAGTATGCATTCTCAAAAAAAGATTTATATGACTGGTTTAAAATTTAGTCAGAATGTTTTTCTGATTCTCATGTAAAGGAAAGTACTTGAATAAGAAAGTTTTCATTTAATCCATCTTGATTCCCTTACAGGTATCCAGCCATCTTGAAGCTTAGTCATTTTAAACTTAATTCTTAGATTGTTCATGTTTTCAGAATGACTATGCTTAGAATCGTAGTCTAGTATTGATTTCAGGAGATATCATTTTCATATTGTGTGTTCTAACCTTTTTCTTACTACAGGTCTCCTTCCCAGCTGTTTCCCATCCTAATCCCCTCTTCCCCTCTTGAACTCTCTTAGCCTCTGTGATTTATCTATCAGAGTCTTGGAGCTGTTCAGTGGTGGACGTGTTGGGAATGTGCGCAGACCCCGAGGATCTGGTGACTCTGACAAGTTGCACCTAAATTTCAAGTTGTAAGCCACTTAGACCCTGATCTGATTAGCCCAGTCTGCTGTGATGTGCTATTCCTCAGTGCAGGGGACAACATTTTTCATGTTCCGTTGAGATTCTAGGGCTAGAACAAGGTGATACCTAGAGCTTTGGTGGGTGTCAGCAACAGAGGGAGATACCAGACAGCTTGGTGGGAACAACAAGTTGGTGGCTATTGCAAGACCTGTGAAGGCCACAAAGAGCTGCACTAGAATTAGTGTGATTGGATGGACTGGAGAAATAAGTCTGGAACCTAGAAAAAGTGAAAGCCTCCATTGAGGGAGGTCAGGCATCCGCCACCATGACATGTCTGTGCCAGCAGCATAGATTCTGAAATGCATCCTCTCAACTAAGAGGGGCCAATGCATCTTGAGGGGCCCTGTTCACTTTTCCAGCTGTCATTTCTCTTGTGGATGGGACTTTCACCATTGAGACTGGTCATGGCAATGGCACAAACCAAGAAGGACTGCTCCCTCAAGGACATGCTTTCAAAGCCAGCAAGGAGCTCAGTTGGAGATCAGCCCCCTTCCGCTAGCCACAACTTCCAACCAGAGGGAGAGGATACACAAGGCCCAGTGACTCGCTCCTTCTTCGAGGCCCTGTTTGTATTTCTAAGAGATCATCTTCAGGTGGTCAAAAAAGACCTCTTCCAAGATTTAAAAGCAGTCCCCAAGGGTCTGGTTGAGATAGGGGACAGAGTATCCATCTTGAAAGACCACAAGACCAGTCAGGATGAAGAGATTGAACAACTTCAGCAGGAAGTCATTCTCCTCAGAGACAAGAAGATTGACCTACAAGCCCAAAAGGAAGACCTAGAAAACAGGTCAAGATGCAACAACATATGAATAAGAGGGGCCTCAACCAATGAGGAAGGGGACAATATATGGTACTATGTGGGAGTCCTCTTTGACCAGATATTGGAAACCTGTTCAGAAATGGACATACAGCTTGATAGGGTGTACAGAGTAGGTCCTTTAAGCCCAGAGAACTCCCCATGTGCTGAAATCCTGGTGTGTGTTCATGATTTTCCACTTAAATAGTGGATTCTTTGGAAAGGCACTGATTTACACCCCCTGCAGTTTAGAGTACACACGTTGATGCTTTACCAAAACCTCTCAGCACTAACACTTCAAAAGAGGAGGAATTTGCACCAAGTGACTATCCATCCCTGGGAAAAAAGTGTCCCATACTCCTGCCAGCATCCGTTCCGTATTGTTTTCCGCTGAGAAGATTTTGATGGAAGCCTGTAGAATGCTGCAGCTTGGGGACAACACTGCTGTCAACACCAGGACCAGCCCCAGGGAACAGAAAGATAAAAAACACTCTAGATTATAGAAAGGCTTGACATGAACCAAAGGTCTAAGACTCAAACCTGAAACTATGGAAATGGAGAGACGAGAAGTGATGGAGGCACTAATCAGTGACTCCGAAAGAAAAGAAACAACCTGAAGACAGCTCGGGGCTCTCCAACTGCTGGGACACCACTGGCTGTGGCCTGCAGTTTTGAAATATCAGGGACATTGTTTTTGTTATTGTTCACATTGGGTATTTTTTAAGGGAGTTACTCACATTTCATATGGGTGCATTACACTATTGGTTCCCACCAATGTGGAGGTGATCACAGGGTTTGCTGTCCCTAAAGAATAGTGGATTGGCCTGTAGATGAGGGGACACTAGAGTACCGTACCACACAATAAACTAAAGGTCATCACACTCAATGTGAAAGGGCTTAGCAAGCCAACTAAAATATGAGCTGTTTTATTGTACCTAAAACAAGCAGGAGCTGATATATGCCTCCTACAGGAGACTCAATTATTCTTGAATGAATTGCACAGACCTAAGTCATGGCCCTCCCACAGCACTTATTTTCTTCAGCCAACAAGATGGCAGGGGTGGCCATTTAGGTCTCTCAACACTTCTGAGGGGAAGTGGGCGCTAAACTGACTGAAATTAGGAGGTGGTTACTAGCATATCATATACGGGTGGGGGATCACACCTTTGTTCTAGGCTCTTTTTTGCCCCCAATGATGGTGAGAAAAGTTCCTTTGCAGAAAGGTGGCATACATTATGTCCTCACAGGATAGGCTGATACTGATTGGGGAGGAGTTTAATTTAGTATTCCACTACAACCTTAACTGTTCAGCACATAGGCATGGGAGAGCCGGACCAGTGTCCCAAGAAAGCGATTAATTTCTTGGAGAGATGGGTTTACAACTCTTTTGGAAAGAACTACATTCTCAGACTCGAGACTATACCTTTTACTATCATGCCCACAAGACCTATGCCTGGTTTGACCATTTCCTTGGGACTAAAGAGCAACAGGCCCTTGCGGCCTCCACAGATATTGAATCTAACTTTCTTTCAGATCGTGCTGTGGTGTCTCTAGACCTCATACTCCCTCCACTATCACGTACCCCTCCAGCCATGGTGTTGTGCTTTCACTTAGGACCGAACTGACAAAAATCTCTGGAATGCACTTCTCAGTTCAAAGAAGACATTTATTATTAGTTCACCACGAGGTTCCTAAAAAAGGAGTTTAGTAGATTGAAAGCACATGTTTACAAATAGTCACAGCAATGAAAGGAAAATATACCAAAATGATTCTCAACTGCAATGTACACAGCAAATATATGTAGGTATGATTATGCAAAGCAAAGAATGAAGTTAAAATTAATCACTGTAGGGCCTGTCAGATGCTTCATCTTTCTCATGCTAGCAAGAAGATGATCCCATTCAACTGCAAGAAAGAGATCTCCACCCTCACGGGACAGATATGTCAGGCATTCAACGTCTAATCCTGACCGAGATCTTGGAAATTTCACCGCTACTGAGCAGGGCCACCTTTTTATATCTTAAAGAACTGGAGAAGGGCTTTCTGGAAAAACCTCCCCCATAAAAACAAAATATTCAAAAATTCTGGCTAATGTAGGTCAGAGTCGAAAGAAACAGGTTGGAACTGGCCAGTCTCCCAAATTGTCTCTCCCAAGCCCAAACCATTTCCTGCTTGCACTAAAAACATCAGCCTGGTACATTCTTATCTTTCTGACGGCCTACTTCCTCCATATTATATACTAGCTGTTCGGTGATAATATGTCCTAGCTCTTCAGTGAGAAAAAATACAAAAACAAGCACAGTTTACAATGTGGAATAATACTAACACATTTAACATGGCAGCGTCTAATGCTATGATAAAGTCAATAGGCAGCTAAACTGAATAAAAAATGTAATCTGCAACTGGTGAACACTGGACAGCTAATCCAGGTGCAAAGTGGTGCAACACAAAGTCAGTGGTCAAAAACACATATTTCACTACATTTCCACCCTTTAATCAATGATTTTGCGTACTTTTCTCTTATGTAAAAAAAAGAAAACATTATAAGCAATTGTACACAGCAACATAATGAAATGATAAAAGCAATCACTATAAAGCAATGGAAGTGGATTAACATATTGATTTTATAAACAGTTAAACCAGACACACCTACAATGAAAAGACTGAAGCATATATATTCTGATTGAGATAATAACTGATTGAATAGTGTCTCTTGGATAGCAAGTTGGAATATAATTAGATGGAAACATCATGAGTTCTAATCATGTAAAGGTGCACGGTCGACCTGAAATATTTGCTGGAATATGTGTTCCCATACAAGAATAGTCAGCCAACTGACAACTTAAACATGCTTAATGAGACTGGCAGCAGTCATCAGATGATAACAAGCCATGGGTTAGTTCGAGTGAAAGAATTTAACCAAACAGGTTGACAGAACGTTCATGTACTCTGTATTGTTTCCATGCAGAATTTTTAATCTGTGAAGCACAATTTGCGCAAAATGGATCCCTAGGTTTTGTACTTTAAAAGCAGTAGGAGCATTGCACAAAGGTTATCAATCAAGTTCAAGTTGGGGGTGTGGTCCCTCCCCCAACCCCACATGCAAACGCCTGAAGGTGGACCACACAGTACACTCATGGTCAGTGGGAAGTCATAGTAGGATCTGTAAAAGAAACAAGTATGATTTTTCTTGCAAATAAGATTTGTCATCTGAAATGTGCTCTCCTTTTTCCTTTCCTTGCTTTATAATCAGCAGGACGTTATTGGGGCCCTTTGCTATAATTTCTGCAGGTTCTGGAGGGCCATTTGGGGACTCAACCCACACATTATTACTGAGGTTTTTATCTGCTGAATCACAGCTTGACTTTCCTTGCACTGTCAGAAGGACTGGAGCAGCCCCCTTCCTCACCAACCCTCCATACACTGCACTTATGACAAGTTGGACAATTGTTTCTTTAATTTGTATGAATAAATCAGCATTTCAACTACTTAACAGAATAGCTTTGGTTTATATCTGTCCTGGCAACTTTCCTCTCCCCAATTGATCCTTGACTATTTGTGGGACAGATATCTGTTGAGTGTGCTGACAAATAGGACATTGCAAAATCACAGTTTTTATCAAATCTAGGAGAATGTGCGTCCCTCTAATCTCTGCCCGTCTGTAAGTGGCTTTTTCTCCCAGGTGTCCACAATTCTGGTGCGCCCACGTAGCCATCCCCACCAAGTCAGAATCCTGTGTTGACACTTCTGCCTCTGAACTTTTGTCTTTGATGTCTGCAAGGGAATTTTACCAGCTTTCTAGTGAGTCAGTGGGACAATGAGCATCTATGACTTTACTCTGTTCTAATATTTCCCAAATTTCCTGCCACAACTCTTTGTTCCATACCTCCTTTGATTGAATGAACCAGTTATGTGCATGCCATGTGGGAAGCCAAATGGCTAATCCATTGGCAGTGGACCAAGAATCAGGGTAAAAATGACACATCCCAGATAGCTCTTGCTTTAGAGCCTGACACATAGTGTACAACTCTGCATATTGGCTACTTTTTCCTTCTCCTGTGGTAGACAACAACTTTTCAGTAACTGGATTGAATGACACTGCTTTCCAATGTCTTGTGGTACCCACGTATTTCAATGAACCCATAGTAAAGCAAACATGCTTCCTATCCTCAGGGGACAAGAATTCAAATGGCACACTCTATTTCCCTTCTGCACTCTCTCCTCATCCTGTACAGGGGCTTGTGACACCTGTTCATGTGGGGCTGCAGTGCCTGCTGGTCCTACTCGAGCCCTGTCTTGTATGTACCAAATCCAGTGTATGGTGCTAGCCTCTTGTGCATGTCCTATACGGTGAGATTTAGGCTAACTCATCACCCAATGCATGAGTGGTGTTTCAGGTCGCAGAATTACATTATGACCTAGTGTTATTTGCTCAGTATCCACTGGAGCCCAATAGCAGAACAAAAACTGTTTTTCAAAAGGAGTAAGCCACTCCCCAAAGTAAGGTAGTTTTCTAGTCCCAAGTCCTAGGGGCACCCTTGTCCTCCCCTGTTTCTGACACATACTCCAGTTTGCATATTGTCCCTGAACAATTACATGTAACTCAATATTTCCCTCTTGCACATTCCACAAGCCTAAAGTCTGTTGAATTATTTCATTTGCCAAATCAAAAGCACATAGCTGTTCCATACCCCATTCAAACTCATGTATTTTCCTAGATACTTTGTACCAAAGGGTTATGATTTTACTCAGATGAGGGTCATACTGTTTCCAAAAATCAAACAATCTCATGAAACTCTGTGTGTCTTGCTTAGTGAGAATAGTAGGAAATTCTAAAATATTTTGTTTTACCTGTAACATTCCTCTATGTTATGAATTCCACTGAATTCCCAGAAACTGCACATTTTGTGACAGTACCTGTATCTTGTCTGAATTAATTGTACACATAGTACCCTGCAAAAGTGGTCTGAATATACCAGTAACATCGTCAACTTCTTGCTCGGTGTAATCCTTTAAGGAATGCATTTTAACTCCTGCCAAAAACTATGAGCTACTCTGGGCAGGAACTACGCTCTGCTCATGCAGCTCACACTGGCCCCCACCTTTTTTAACCTCCTCATTACTGATATGTGAAAAACCAGATTCTCCTGTAACAGCTTGGTAGATTTCAGTTTTGTTTTGCAATAACTTGTTCTGACTAACTTGCTCTTTTAATTTCTTATTTTCATATTCTAACTTTTTACATCTCTCATGCATTTTTCTGTAAGCAGGCAAAAGTATCCCAACCTTCCTGTCAAGAACAAAAGGGATACCATTCTGTTCAAAAAGCACCTTTTCTAAACATGAAAACACTTTAAGCACTTTTTTTATCCAAGCGCACATCCCAAAACTTAGAAAGTCCTGATGAACAAGAAAACAATTTGCCAAAACATCAGAAGGCACTTTAATCTCACATGCATTTTCAAACATTATTTGCGGTGATTCCTTTAACTCTCTGAATAAACACACATTTACACTTTTAAATCATGCACTTCCAACCTCTCCTTTTTAGACTGTCCGACCTACTCCAAAATGTTTTGCTTTCACTAATGACCGAGCTGAAAAAATATCTGGAATGCACTTCTCGGTTCAAAGGAGACATTTATTGTTAGTTCACCACGAGGGTCCTAAAAAAGGAGTTTAGTAGATTGAAAGCACACGTTTAAAAATAGTCATAGCAATGAAAGGAAAATATACCAAAATGATTCTCAACAGCAATGTACACTGTAAATATATGTAGTTATGATTATGCAAAGAATGAAGTAAAAATTCATCACCCTAGGGCGTGTCAGATGCTTCATCTTTCTCATGCCAGCAAGAAAATGACCCTGTTCAACTGTGAAAAAGAGATCTCCACCCTCACAGGGCAGATATGTCAGGCATTCGATGCCTAATCCTGACCAAGGTCTAAGAAATTTCACCGCTACTGAGCAGGGCCAACTTTTTATTTCTTAAAGAACCGGAGAAGGGCTTTCTGGAAAAATGCCTCCCATAAAAACAAAATATTAAAAAATGCTGGCTAATGTAGGTTGGAGTTGAAAGAAACAGGTTGGAACTGGCCAGTCTCCCAAATTGTCTCTCTCAAGCCCAAACCATTCCCTGATTACCCTAAAAAACATCAGTCTAGTACATTCTTATTGTGCTGATGGCCTACCTCCTCCATATTATGTACCAGTTGTTCTGTGATGATATGTCCTAGCTCTTCGGTGAGAAAAAATAAGAAAACAAGCACAGTTTACAATGTATAATAAAACTAACACATTTAACATGGCAGCACCTAATGTTATGATAAAGTCCATAGGCAGCTAAACTGAATACAAAATGTAATCTGCTACTGGTGAAACTGGACAGCTAATCTAGGTGCAAAGTGGTTCAACACAAAGTCAGTGGTCAAAAACACATATTTGACTACACATGGCTATTAAGGGA
Organism: Pleurodeles waltl; assembly: GCF_031143425.1. Lineage (NCBI taxonomy): Eukaryota > Metazoa > Chordata > Amphibia > Caudata > Salamandridae > Pleurodeles > Pleurodeles waltl. The sequence goes on from NC_090440.1 coordinate 1,016,805,672, forward strand.
AACCCTCCTACAAATGCGCGAGGTGGTCAAGTAGGCCACACAGGCAAGCACTAACTAATTGTCCAGAAATTATACAGCTGACACATCTATCTCACTGGTATGGGAGACCCTAAAAGCAGTTATTTGAGGGGAGCCTATGTGGTCTCAGCACCAGATAATAAACTGCACCAGGACAAATGGAAACAGTTACAATAGCAGGTGCAGGAGCTGGAACGCATACATCAGCACACAGGCACCCTTTGGGTCTGGCGACAGTTAGAGTTGAGCAGAAAACAACTTGCAGGGTTGCATCTTGACAGAGCAGAATACTCCCTACTTCAACTCAAACATTTCATTTATGAGGGGGGAACAGATGAAGGTGATTACTAGCCAATAGACTGTGAGTGCAATGGTAGGCCATGGGAGTAGAGTCCTTACTAACAGAAGATGGCACTGTGATTGTGGGAGATGGCCCTATTCTATCTAAGTTATGTGAAATGTATGAGAACTTATACTGAGAACAATGTCTACCACCAGGTAACCTAGACCTCAAGGGTTCTCGCACATCACATTTGAGAAAAGACCAGGCGACCGGGTTCGATCGCCTGATCTGAATAGAGGAAGTTATCTCTGCCATTGCCCATCAAAATTCCCTCAAATCACCAGAACCGGATGGTTTTCAGGCTCTGTTCTGCACTACGCTTGCCCCGTTATTGCCCTGACTTTTCAACTGAATCACCGGTCCCTCCTCGCTGCTTCCATCAATGAAGGAAGTATCTATAATTGTCATCACCAAACTAGGGAAGGACAAAAAAAAATGTGGTTTCCATTGCCCTATTACCCTCCTCAGTTTGGACACTAAACTATTTACTAGTATTTTGGCAGCTCGTTTGAATCCACTTATGCATGACCTGTTAGCCCAGATCAGGTGGGATTCATCCCACACCAGTAATGTAATGATAACGTTAAGAGGATTCCCCATCCGATTGACAAAGCCAAGTGCTCCAAAAAGGAAATAATTCTTCTGGCTGTATACACTGAGAGGGCATTTCACTTCGTCCACTGGTCATATTTAGCAGTGCCATTTGCCTACTTTGGTTTTGGGGCACGGTTTTGCATTTGGATTTCGAGCAATTATGGACGTCCAAGAGTGACTGTTAGAGTCAATGGCCAGACCTCAGCTTAATTTCCTATTTGAAGGGGAACAGGGCAAGGGTGCCTGTTGTCGCCCATGCTGTTTGTACTCTACCTGGAGCCATTCACTCAAAAGGTGCAGGACAATCTGAGCATCACCAGTGTTTGTTTTGGTGGGGAGGAACATATGATCAACCTCTACTCAGACAATGTTATCATGGCACTGGATAACCCCATCAACACCTTTCCAGCATTTCTGAATGAGGTGGAGATGCTCCATGGATAGCTGGTTTTGCATAAATATTCACAAATCACAGGTCCATAACATTTTGGTACCTTCGGAAATGGAGGTACAGCTGGTCCGTCAACTTCCTGATACAGTGGATATCGGCATCAATCCATTTTTTGGGTATACAGCTGGCTCCGACTGTGAAAAAGACAGTGACCCAAACCTACTCAACTCTCCTCTGACAAATCAAAAGAGATCTGGCCCAGTGGAGGTTGTACCATCTGCCCTGGCTGAGTGTCACCAATAAAGATGAATGCCCTCCAGAAAATTCTCTTCCTCTTGGATATACTCCTGATTGAACCTCCCAGCGGGATGATCCAATCTTTGCAAATGGAGATGTACCACTTCGAATTGGCAGAGGGACGTCCTCACAGGAGCCGGGAGCAGAGCTACAGACATTCAACTGAGGGGATATTGGGGCTTTTTAATCTCTTACAATACTACCAAGTAGCCCAACTTTGCTATATGGTGGAATGGTCTAGGGGAAGAATCCGCAAAGCATTGGTTATTCATGAACTAAGCAGTCACAAGAGCCCATCTGTGGAAGATCCATTTACGGACTGATTCGCAAAGAGCTTGGGGCCTCCTCTCCTCCCCAGCTGCCAAATCTATTTTGAAGGTTTGGGAAACAGTAGTATTATATAAGTGTCCTGTTGGACTAGGCTCTTTTTGCAGGTTCATCCCCAGACTTTTTGTCTCCTTCTTCCTATTTGTATGACCTCTTGCTGTTGGCTTGAAGACTCTGAGCACTTTATCACTGCTGATCAGTGCTAAAGTGCAGGTGCTCTCCCTTCTAAAGTTGGTATGATTGGCATATACCTAATTGGCAGATTTAATTTACCTGTAAGTCCCTTGTACAGTGGTATCTCTATACCCAGGGCCTGTATATTGAGTGCTCCTAGTGGGCCTGCAGTTCTGCTTGCTCCATGCACAGAAGTAGCCTTTCAAATCTCTCTCAGGTCTGCTAGCGCAGGGCCTGCATGCACAGTATTCTGCCTCAGGGACCTGACATCCAAATGTACTTGCCAGGCCCAGAACTCACCTTTTACTACATGTAAGTCAACCCTAAGGTGGCCCCTAGCTAGCCCTATGGGCAGGGTGCAATGTATGTAGAAGGCAGGACATGTGCCTGGTTGTGTGGCCTGTCCTGGTAGTGACAGCCTATTTGGTTTCTCACTGCTGTAAGTGCTGCCTTATTATAGGATTGCATTGGAAATGCCCTGCCTTATGTCTAGGAGGTATTGTCTGATTCATGAGGGGTAGCATAGGCATGTTTGGTATGGTAGTAATGGTAGTGAGAAGTGCTGCTTACAGGTGTATGGGGATTTTCTATTATGATTACAGAAATGCCACTTTTAGAAAGTGAGCATTTCTCTGTGCTTATGACTCTGGTGTTTTGCAGCTTGACTCCAATCCACATCTAGGCAGAGTGGCAGTTGAGGTTTGTGCATACTTTTCAGACCACCTGTACACAGGGAGGGTGGAGGTGTCATAGAGGTGCATCTGCATTTTGAATGGTCTTCCTAGGCTGAGAGAAGGGGAGGCGGGACACACATGCATCTGTGAAGGCTATGCCCTGGCCTCACACAAAGGGCTCTTTTACCCCCAACTAACATCTGGAGCCTGTGGTGGGGGAGAGAGGGGACACTCCCAGAACCAGTTGTAACTGGCTCCCCCTCTTTGTTAAACCTATGCAAAACTGAGTATAATTACAGGGGGTTTACCCCATGAAAATGAGGCACTGAAACATACTTGGAACTGGACACAGAACGCTGCTGAAGGTACCTACAAGGAACCACCTTGGACTGCTGCTGCTGTACTGACCTTTGACCTTCTGTGTCACTAGGAGTAACTGCCACTGACTGCAACCCTTTTTGCTGGCCTGCCGCTGGGGCCTGCCGCCCTGTGCTTAATTTTTGTGTCCCCAGGGGCTGGATGCTGTGACAGCATGTTAGCTGCTGATCTATTGCCCACTTCTTCAATGTCGAAGGTCCTCTGTCCTTTGAGCAGCTGTGGGTATTTTATGCATTCCCAGAGGTGCAGAGACTAATTTACTTATAGGTCAGACACTATCTTTCAGACCCAACAATACGAGCAAGGGTACAATGCCCACTAACTGTGTTTGAGAAATGATGATAACGAAAACCACAAATAAACCCCTGGTCACAGAATTGTATAGAATCATGTTTCACACCCCTCCATCGATTAAGACCCCAGTGCAGAAACACTGGGAACTCCAACTAGATAGGCAGCTGACACCCAAAGAATGGGATGAGGTGTACTACAGAGCTCAGCATATGGCATGCAGCACTGCTAGTATTGAGACTGTCAACAAAATCATCACTTATTGGCACCTCAGACCTCCTCGCCTGCATAAGAGCAGCCTGGCACACAGTGCAGAGTGCTGGTGGCATTATGGGTCTCCTGGGACTTTACTTCACCTACTGTTGGAATGCCCCAAGCTTTCACAATTCTGGAATGCAGTTCTGAATGACATAAATGCTCACTTGGATACACAGTTACCTTGATTCCCCACCTGCACAATCCTGGGACTCCCCAACAAGCTCACCTTCCTGCTTCAATCCTGCAGGGGATGTCACACTGGATTGGCATTTGGAGCATCCTGCCAGATCATTCTCACGCACTGGGGCACAGGCAATTATTGCATGGGCTGGGTATAGAGAGCTCACTCTAGTCTTAACTGCCCATATTGACTTCTATGGGGAACTTTTGCAGCTATACATAGCTCTTATGTCCAAAGAATTCCAGGAACCGATGTGTCCCAAATACTTATGTCTTCTACGCTTGACCAGCACAGATAACCCTACGCGGAAAGGGGATCAATCGGGCAGACCCGCACCTGATGATTAATGCCTCACTTTGTGTGTTCATTGCAGTGAGTAACCAGGGGGGAGGTTATGGGATGGTTGAAACTATGTTGCACTGTGTTTCTTGACTATTCTCATAAGCACTGCAACACTTTTTTTGTTGGCTTGTTATCCATATTGCCAAGCAACAATAAAAACAGATTTGTACCATAAAAGGTGAACTTTAAAGAAATCAAATAAAACAAAATCAAGTAGACTTAACAGACCAAAGAAATGGTTTTTACAACAGGTGTCCTCATGCACACACTGGTGGATCAAGGATGTGTAGGAAATCACACCATACTCACGCCTTCACTTCTAGGTGAAAAATAAAACATGACCAATGGAAGAATCAAGCATCTTACCATCCCACATTCTGGAGTAGGCCCCTTGGGGACTGTTTAGGCTCAGCAGCTGCTACAAATCTAGTGAACAATATAATTAACAGAGTTTAAAATGTAGTGTCATGTTGCCAAGTAAATCCGACCAAAAACCAAATTAACACTCTCGTCAAACACCAGGACTGTGTGTATATCTGACAGTCTCCATGATAGGGTCACTGATATCAATTTAGGTAAATCGTATGTATAAATGGATCGTTACATTTATCTGTCTGAAAAGGCAGTATAGGTCTCAGTCAAAGCTCCCACCCATGATGTTAATGCTTATCAAATATGAGCTGGAGAAAAAAAGCCAACGCAATGCATTATATATCAAAAGATTTTACAAGAATCTTAGTGAGGAATATATGAAAAATGCTCCCAAGATGGGCAGTCACAACGCAGAAGGAATACATGGCCTTCCCGATGGGTAAGAAATATTTTGCATGCTTGTTTCAGTAGTGTAACCCCAAAGGAGCATGCTTGTAAAGTGCTTCTTAATAGACCAGTCCATTCAGCAGGACTGCCTATGAGGATTTCACGTACTGTCCAAGTTCCCTGTCAGTAATGAAGAGTGGCGTCCACAAATATGGCAGTGTCAGTTGTAAAATCAGTGCCCCCAGGGATGCAAGTGCATCATAATCATAACTGAACGTCCCCAGACTAGAAGCTAAAAGTACTCATGGTGTTTTAACATGCAACATGAACCCCGCTGCTCACTGTAAGTGGTAACAAACAGCATCCACAAAGAAGGTGGCACAAAACATAAAAACAATGTTGTTGTGGACAAGAGTGCATAATAACAGTTAAAGGTGATAGTCCTCAGACTGGGAGCTTTAAAAAATTCATTAGCAAGAGGAGCAGGTAATAAAACATTAGTCAGGCCACCACATTGCTCAATAGAAAAGCTCATGAATATATAAGAGGAAAAACGAGTAAACCAGCATATGCCCAAATAGGTGAGGTTAGCTCGACCAGACATGCACCTAGGAAGAATGCTCTTAGATGCGTGTAGAGGAGAGCCAGCTTGCAAGATACGGAGAGCAAGTACGAGAAAGACTTACTTGTGTCAGAGAGTGATGCAGGCTCTATGACCTACCCCTGGCCCATTGCCCCCTAAGTGGGAGCTATGGGGGACAATGCATTTTAGATGCAACGTCAATGTGCGGCTGAACATGATTGACACAGAGTAGGAGGATTCTTAAAGGTTAAAGGGGTGTCGTGTTGGCTCTCATTGTACCAATGAGATTGCTGGATTTGATCTGCAGCACCTCAAAATTGTGGAGAATAAGTCCAATCCTGCACTGTGTGACAACTGTCGGCCTAACCCTTTCAACCAGCTAGCAGTACCTCACTAGCACCAAAAATTGGGGGTGATTTGTGGCACCCTTGATCGTGACAGTTTGATTTCTCAGGGACATCGTGGTGGAACAGATCTCATCCTTTTCCCTCAGTTACATTTGTGACACACGTGCCAAGACAAACAGAAGCAGGAATTGGTTCAATGTATTTTATTGAAATAACTGCGTTCTTGATAAAAAGACATGTATTGGAATGCTTAGGATAATGAAATATAATAAAAGCAAAGTGGTGACAAAGAAAGTGGAACACAAGAAAATTCCCACCATAGCGTCACAATGCTAAGTTTTGGAGTGCCTACCTATATCACTAAAGTACTATGTCAGAGCACCGCAGTGTTAGCTCTAACCACACTTTATTACCACTAGGAAGACACGAGCCCCCATACCTGAATATGGGAGTAAGGAAAAGGGCTGTTGGTCTATCGAGAGTCCTCTCCCATTTAGGCAGAAAAATACATCAAGGCCCTCACTACGACTTCGGCGGTCTTGTAAAAAGACCACCAAAGCCGCGGGAGCCAATATACCGCCAGTGCTGGTGGTATGATTGGCCCCCTATTATGACATTTCCGCTGGGCCAGCGGACAGAAACAGTGTTTCCATCCGCTGGCCCAGAGGAAAAGTCACATCAACATTGCAGCCGGCTCCTAATCGAGCCGGCTGCAATGTTGATGTGCTGCAAGTACAGCAGCACCCGTTACACATTTCACTGCCCGTAATTCCGGCAGTGAAATGCAAGATGGGGCTGTGCCTGGGTGCTCCTGCACTGCCCATGCCAAATGCATGGGCAGTGCAGGAGCCCCCAGGGGCACCCCGAGTTCCCCTTACCGCCAGCCTTTCCATGACAGTGTTTATTGCCATGGACAGGCTGGTGGTTGGGGACTCACAATCCCTAGGGCAGCGCTGCCCCTGGGGATTCTGATAGCCCGGCGGAAGCCTGGCTGTATATTGGAGGGACCGGCGGTATGACTGTGGTACATGCGCCATGGGCATAATACCCTGGCGGAACACCGCCAGCCTGTTGGCGGTGTTACCGCCAGTGTTCCGCCCACCGCCGGGGTCATAATGAGGGGCAAAGTCTCAGCAGACAGCTACAATGAAGCAATGGCATGCAGTGGCACTTTGTGGCTGGAACTTCCCTCTATTGTATAGAGGGCAGAGAGATGTTTTATAATAAAACAGCAGGTGTTTCTAAGAAAACTGCCCTAAAGTAAGAACACGTATGTTTCTGTGAAGTGGCGTTCTACTTTGTACCAACAACAATATTTTGTACAGCCTTGAGCAAAGCACAGAATGAAAAAGTCAGACTAAAAATAATGAAACAAGTTTCTATACTAAAAGTCTAAGAGCTAAAATCATGGCAGAATGAAGCTTCTGCTCAGAAAATAAAATGAATTAAAATTGATTATTACTAAGCTAAAGGGCACAAGCTGCAGGCCTGTGGCTTAAGTAATGTGCTCATAATAGCTACTAAAAAAAAACCTTACCACAGGGGAACAACTGCATATTCAATGGATCAAAATAAGACCATTATGGGAAATAGTCAATACTGAAGAAAAAATGATTATGCCCACCAGAGCGATTAGTCCCAAAACAGGAGACATAGGCAACCTATTGGTCTGAGGTTTGTAACTAGAGGGACCACATCCAATAACTGAGAGATGGAGTAAAGTCAGATCATGTTCTACCCAAGTCCCTAAGTCTGTAGTTAAAAAAGATGGGACAGAAAATGTAATTTTCAAATGCAAAATCCCTCACATTAGAGGGTGGGAGAGTGCAATAGTTGAATAAGGTCCTCTTAAGCATTAAGGCCCATATTTATACTTTTTGACGCAAAACTGCGCTAACGCAGTTTTGCGTAAAAAAAATTAGCGCCGGCTAACGCCATTCTGAAGCGCCATGCGGGCGCCGTATTTATTCAATGACGTTAGCCGGCGTTAGCCGCCGGTGCCGTCTGGTGTGCGTAAAAAAAAACGACGTACACCAGGCAGCGCCGGCGTAGGGGGATATGGGGCTTGGGCGTCAAGAAATGGGGCAAGTCAGGTTGAGGCAATTTTTTCGCCTCAACCCGATTTGCGCAATTTTTTTTCACTCCCAACCCCCATAGAAATGACTCCTGTCTTAGCAAAGACAGGAGTCATGCCCCCTTGCTCAATGGCCATGCCCAGGTGACTTCTGTCCCCTGGGCATGGTCATTGGGCATAGTGGCATGTAGGGGGGCACAAATCAGGCCCCCCTCTGCCACAAAAAAAAATAAAAAAAAACACTTACCTGAACTTACCTTAATGTCCCTGGGATGGGTCCCTCCAGCCTTGGGTGTCCTCCTGGGGTGGGCAAGGGTGACAGGGGGGGTCCCTGGGGGCATGGGAGGGCACCTCTGGGCTCCTTCAGAGCCCACAGGTCCCTTAACGCCTGCCTTTTGCAGGCGCTAAAAAACGGCGCAAAAGTGGCCGTACGTCATTTTTTTTGACCCGCCCACTCCTGGGCGTGATTTTTGCCCGGGAGTATAAATCCGACGCAGATGCCTCGGAGTCGATTTTTTAGACGTGAACGCCTACCTTGCATCTCATTAACGCAAAGTAGGTGTCCACGCTAAAAAATGACGCTAACTCCATGGACTTTGGCGCTAGACAAGTCTAACGCCAAAGTATAAATATGGAGTTAGTTTTGCGTCGAAATTGCGTCAAAAAAAACGACGCAATTCCGGCGCAAACAGAGTATAAATATGCCCCTAAACCCTTTGTTAGTAATGTAGATTTAGTCCATTGGTCAAGCTTATGGATTTATTAAAGATACTCAAAAAGTTGCTGTCTAAAACCATAAAACAAATAGGCAACTAAAATGAAGCAGTGGAGGTCAAGGGAGAACCATGAATACTGTGTGCCACTTTGTAGGCAAATGGCTGCAGATGGATCTTATGATGATGGAAGGACCTGGAATTCCTTCAATTATTGCTATCAAGAGTGTGTGCCACTTCCCAGCAGATCAATTGCAGTCCCCTACTGGTAGATGGCCAAATAATTATTTCAATTCTTGTTATCAAAGGGAGATGGAATGTACGCAAAACTCCTTAGTTAGACAAGAATTACATCCAAGGTATGTCATCACTGAGTTTCTCAATGTGAGTCTGTAATCTATGCACTCATCGCTGTTCTTTTTCAAATAATTTCTTGGAGGTATTACATAAATCTGTCAAGGTGTCAAAAATCACCCATTTGAGATTGTCAGGGGTCATAAAGTGGGTACTCAATTTCATCACTGCCTGCTAATATCTGATAGTGCTATGGTGTTCATTGGCCCAGATCTTAACCTGCCTAGTGGTCATACCAGTGTAAACGAGGCCATATGGGCAGGTGATCAGGTAAATGTAGTTTTTTGTTTTACAGTTAGTGTGCTTCTTTAGGTTTCATATGCCGGCTGAATCCAAAACCATGGTTGTTATTTTGGTCATGAGTGGCCAAACATTATATTGGCTACATGGATAATATCCTTTCACTGCAGGTGGATTCTGACATCAGTAATAGTAGCCAATCTGGTTTGGGTCAAGTTTTTTTGGTCTGGTGCCCCAGAATGTCCTTGATTTTATTGGTTATCTAAAAAACAAATAGGGGCTTCCCAATTGCTTCATCCCCACTTCTCTTAATGGCTCAACGTTTGATAATGACCGTTTTCACTTAATTGGATGTAGGTGTAAAAGTGATGATGCACGTTTGTCTGGATGACTCAGGTTTTTGGTAGGTTGTTAAGAGAACTTCCTGGGAGCTATTTTGTGCTTACTTTCGTGCCCTGACAATGACCTGCGACAATGACACATCTTTTGTTGGTGACATGGGCTTAAGCATGAAGCCACATGGGCCCCACCTCCTGTGATAGAATTATTATTTAGAACGTGCTTGTTGTGCCATCATGATCTCAATTGATGTAATTGATTTACTGAAGTGTGTAGTGGTGGCATCATGCTCTAAAAGTATGTAATTGACCTGCCATGTTTTGTATTTGTAAGGTCATGGTTTAAGTCATGAGATTGCTTTGCTATGTCTTGTGGTTGTGACTTCATGGCCTAAAGTGATATATTAATCTGCATCATTGCAAGGTAGTGACATCAGGGTCTAAAGTGTCTTGTCAGGTAGTAGTAAAGTAATTGTTCTGTCTTGGCGTGTGATAGGTATATGATTGGCTAAACTTCCATTGCTATATTATGCAGTATTAATAAGGGTAAATGTGATGCCATTTCTCTGCTTTTTTGTGTTAGTAATAGCAGGGGCTAAAGCAAGGTCCTTCCATCGGCCTCTATGTTTGATACAGTGACACTTTCGACCAACCTGGTATAATTGATCTGCTGATGTGCATTGTCATAATCAGCTAAAAGGGAATTTCTGCTCTGTGGTGGAGAGGGCTAGAAACACGGATAATATTTTTCTGGTGCAGACCATCACGTATTAAAGAGTATTTATTTGGCTGCCACTATGTGTGTTTGGTGAGGACATCATGGGCTGAAAAGATATTGGTCCTCATTACAACATTGGCAGTAAAAGCCACTTACTGCTGTGCAGAAGACCGCCACCACACGGCCGCGGAAATCCGCAACAGCTATTATGACCCTCAGCTCGGAATCCGCCAAAATTCAGACACGCACACAAGTTCGCCACACCAAAGGTCAGTGATAAACTGGCATAAACAAAACCTCCACCATCACGCCAACAGAAATACGCCCACACTATCACAACACACGAATCCACGAGGCAGTCTTTCAACCGCAGTATTCCATCGGTGGTACACACCGCCGTGCTCAAAATACACACACTTTTACAAAACACAGCCACATTAGACAATTCAAAATACACACACCTGATACACATACACACACCACTCCCACACACCCAATACAATATAAAACACAGACCCACATCACCCACAAACTCCTACGACCAGAATCACCGAGAGAAGGCCAGAGAGAGACACCACAAATAACTACCAAGCATCCACAGGCACACAATAGCATCATCCACAGAACTTCCACGCACCTCACACAACACATCACTAAATATCACCCCACTTATCACTACACACACAACCCCACACATCACCCACACCACCCCATGGCACGGCAAAGACACCCCAGGTTCTCTGAGGAGGAGCTCAGGGTCATGGTGGAGGAAATCGTCCGGGTAGAGCCACAGCTATTGAGGTCACAGGTGCAGCACACCTCCATAGCCAGGAAGATGGAGCTATGGCGAAGAATAGTGGACAGGGTCAACGCAGTGGGACAGCACCCAAGAAATAGGGATGACATCAGGAAGAGGTGGAACGACCTACGGGGGAAGGTGCGTTCCATGGTCTCAAGACACCACCTTGCAGTTCAGCGGACTGGCGGCGGACCCCCACCTCCTCCCCCACAACTAACAACATGGGAGGAGCAAGTCTTGGCGATTCTGCATCCTGAGGGCCTCGCAGGAGTAGATGGAGGAATGGACTCTGGTAAGTCAAATCTTAAATATTACATCCCCCACCCTACCTGCATGCTATCACAGACCCCCCCCCTCACCCCCACCCCTATCACTCCAACTCTTCACAAATGTCACAATATCACAAACCACACATCCCAACACCAAGCCCTGCATACATCAACAAAGCATGGACACCCATCACCAATGCATGGCCACTGCACATACCCATACACCCCCCTAAACCACCATCACACAAGGTCCCACACAGGAATGCAAGCACTGGGGTACACGGTCACACACCTATTGCACACCATAGCACACACAGACGTAATAAACATCCTTTTATACCCCTGCAGGACCCCTACCCAATGTCACCAGACAGGAGGTTCCATGCATGTCCTCACCACCAACAGAAGAGGCCCACAGTGATGACAGCACCTCTGTCCAACTGGATATAGATGACCAGTCCGGCCCATCTGGGACCTCGGGACAGTCGGTTCCCCTCACACAGTCACAGGCCACCACAGAGCTTCCCCCCTCTGGAAACACCAGCACAGCACCCAAACAGCGGGCCCATACCTCTGTTCCCAGGACACGTCAATCAGCAGTGTATCCACCAATACAGGGAGCCCAGGCTAACCCATCACCCCAACAACAACAGGGACAAGGGGGCAGTGATAGTGGGCACACCGTTCACGGGACAGAGGCCCAGGGAAACAGGGAAACTGGGAGGGCTGCTGTTCGACTCAGGGAGGACAGGCCAAGGGAACCCACTCTCCACGAGGCCCTCTCCAACATCATGGGAGCCTACCACCACTCCCAGGAGACGATGGCAACGGTACTGGCCAAGTTTCAGGAGACGCAGCGCCTGCAGGAGGAACAGTATTTGGGCTTCAGGGAGAAACTCAGATCCATCAGTTCCACCCTGGGCACCATCTTAGGGGTGCTGAAGGAAGTACTCAACACCAGGAGGGACACTGTGGCACAAGGGGCCCCTGACACTAGCCTGGACGATGAACTGCCCACCACCTCCGCCGGCGCAAGTGGACAGGATGCCCCGTCACAGGACCACCACACCAGCACCCCACCCCTGCAGAGGGAGAACCACCCCGCAAACAGTCCCTGAGATCCAGGACAAAGACAGAGAACAATGCCAAGACCCCTGCCAAGAAATGAGACCACCCTGAATGTCATCCTTCTGTCCCACTTTGTCACCCTGTCCTTCCTCAAACTGCCCCAGCTCCACTTCCTATGCCCATTTGGGCAATGCACCTGTGAGACTAATAGACTGGACTCTGCCCTGGACATTCCTCGACCATCACCCCTCACCATTTTACAACCCCCTCCAATATTGAGCACTTAAATAAACACCCTTGAAGCACAAAACAATCTGGAGTCAGTCTGTGATTTTGAAATAGTGTATTAGCAATTACAGTGTCAAAATGATCTTTCAAATGTAATGTCAACATACCTATGTCACACAGCTCTAGTCCATGAGGAAACACAGCAGATGTCACACAGTGGGACCCACATCTGTGAAATCATAAGGGAAAGTGACAACTCACTGACCATACACTGGGGGAAAACGACAGACAGTAGAGAGGTAGTAGTGTTAAAGTACATGTAGTAGGCAGGTTTGTATTCTTACCTGTGTCTCATTGGAAGTATTGCAGGATCACAGAGGTCCTGTTGTCGATGTCCTCGTCTTCTGCTTCCTTGTATTCACTGTCCACAGGCTCCACAGCTGCAACAACACCGCCATCTGGACCATCCTCCTGCAGAAAAGGTACCTGTCGTCGCAAAGCTAAGTTGTGACGCATACAGCAGGTCACGATGATCTGGCACACCTTCTTAGATGAGTAGAATAGGGATCCACCTGTCATATGGAGGCACCTGAACCTGGCCTTCAGGAGGCCGAAGGTCTGCTCTATTATCCGCCAAGTTCGCCCATGGGCCTCATTGTAGCGTTCCTCTGCCCTTGGCGTGGGATTCCTCACTGGGGTCAGTAGCCATGACAGGTTGGGGTAACCAGAGTCACCTACAAATGGCGAGGGACAACTGTTAGACACACACTAACCTGTAGGGATATTCCCACACCCAGACAACCATTCCCACTGACTTGCTTCCAGGTGCTCACCTAAAAGCCACACACGGTGTCTTTGGAGTTGACCCATTCCATAAGGGATGCTGCTATTCCGCAGGATGTAAGCATCATGCACTGAGCCAGGGAATTTGGCATTCACATGGGAGATGTACTGGTCTGCCAAACACACCATCTGCACATTCATGGAATGATAACTCTTCCAGTTTCTGTACCTCTGTTCACTCCTGCGGGGGGTACCAAAGCCACATGTATCCCATCAATGGCACCTATGATGTTGGGGATATGTCCTAGGGCATAGAAGTCGCCTTTCACTGTAGGCAAATCCTCCACCTGAGGGAAAACGACGTAGCTCCGCATGTGTTTCAGCAGAGCAGACAACACTCTGTACAACACGTTGGAAAACATAAGCTGGGACATCCCTGATGCTATGGCCACTGTTGTTTGAAATGACCCACTTGCAAGGAAATGGAGTACTGACAGCACCTGCACTTGAGGGGGGATTCCTGTGGGATGGCGGATAGCTGACATCAGGTCTGGCTCCAACTGGGCACACAGTTCCAGGATTGTGGCACGATCAAGCCTGTATGTGATGATCACATGTTTTTCCTCCATTGTCGACAGGTCCACCAGTGGTCTGTACACCGGAGGATGCCGCCATCTCCTCACATGTCCCAGCGGACGGTGCCTATGAAGGACAACAGCAAGCACAGAGTCAACCAACTCAGAGGTATGTACCCACAGCTTACACAGAACATGAATCATAATCCGAAATTTGGCCTGTATGAGTGTTGAGGCAAGGCCTAGGAATGTCTGACGCAGTCAAAAATTAAGCCATGTGGGCCCCTGAAATGGCAGCTGCCTGACCTGTAAAGTGGCACAATGGGATGTGATGTAACTGTGCTGGCCTTGTACACCATCGCGGTAGGCGGTCGAAGACAGCGGCGCAATTCTGCATTGGTTAACATTGGACCCTATAAGTCCCAGGAGCCAATGACGATGACCGCCATTTTCTATTTGTTCAATCACTCGATACCTGATCTTCGACAGGAGAGGACCTACACTGCAAGTGCTGCTGTGACCTCAGTCTGTAAGAGACAATGGCTCGTGTGTCTGGGAAAAGGGCCGCTGCCTTCACATCGGAGGAGTTGGAGAAACTCGTGGATGGGGTCCTCCCCCAGTACACGCTACTCTACGGTCCCCAGACAAACAGGTAAGTACACTGGGAGCATGCTGTATGGGCAATGCCTGTGTGGAGTGTGGTGGATGAAAGATGGGGGGGGGGGATTGAGGCGTGCATGAAACGACGGTGAGTGCATGTGCACATGGCAAGGGTAGGGATAGGGGCCAATGACTGACAGTGCAGTTGGTAATAACTTTTCTTTTCCCCCTGTACAATTAATGTAGGTCAGCGCCCACCAGAAAAAGGATATTTGGCGTGCCATCGCCAAGGAAGTCCGGACCCTGGGGGTCCGCCACAGACGGAGCACCCACTGCCGTAAGAGATGGGAGGACATTCGCCGCTGGAGCAAGAAGACAGTGGAGGCCCAGCTGGGGAGGGGTGCCTGTCGCACCATGACCCCCCTGAAGATCAGGATCCTGGTGGTGGCGTACCCGGAGTTGGATGGGCGCTTGAGGGCATTGCAGCAGCCACAAGGGGGTGTGTACACTCTCATTCTGCTGATTTTGCGCACAGTAGAGGTGTCTGGGTGGGGAGGTGGGCTGTGGGTTTCCCTAGGCCAGGGCGAGTGTGCTAGTTAGGTCCCTTTGTTCTGGCAGACCCTGTGGCACCCCACCCCACCTGTTTACAGTGCCAAGTTCACCTAGTCAGTCTTCTGTGTCATTCATGTGTGCAGATGTCGGCCATAGCCTTGTAGGCCATGTCCCAGGGATTGAATAGTGGAGCCCAAGAGCTCGGCGTACTGCAGGGGGCTTCTGTGTTTGTTGTGTCCACCAACGGTAGCGGTAATGCATGCACTCAACATGTCTTTCTTCTGTCGCCCCCCCCGTTTTGTGGTCTCCCTGTTCTTGTGTGCATTAGCATCATCAGGCGGAGGAGCAGTGGCAACGGAGCACAAGGGAGCTGCATCCCACTTGGCCCTGGAGGGCGACACTACGGAGTCTGAATTGACCAGTGGGACGGAGGGCGAGGGGAGCTCCACGGCGGGGACAGGAGCTGACATCAGCGACACGGACTCGTCCTCTGATGGGAGCTCCCTTGTGGTGGCGGCAACATCTGTGCCCCCCGCATCTACAGGTACAGCCGCCACCCCCATACCAGCACCGTCCTCCCAGCAGCCCTTCAGCCTTTGCCCCGCACCCGCTCACCCACGAGGGTGGGCATCACCTTCGCCCCAGGCACCTCAGGCCCTGCCCCAGTCACCCCTGCTGCCCTCAGTGAGGAGGCCATTGACCTCCTCAGGTCCCTCACTGTTGGGCAGTCTCCCATTTTGAATGCCATCCAGAGTGTATAGAGGCAGTTGCCACAAACCAATGCATTCCTGGAGGGCATTCATTCTGGTCAGGCGGCCCTTCACCGAGCTTTTCAGACTCTGGCCTCAGCACTGATGGCAGCCATTGTCCCCGTCTCTAGCCTCCCCCCTCCAACTTCCTCAACCCCGACCCAATCCCCTGTACCTCAGCCTATCCCAAGCACACCTACAGACCAGCATGCACACACGTCAACACACAAGGGAAGCTCAGGCAAACATAAGCACCACACTTCCCACAGGCACTCATGTAAGCATCACACACATGCAGACACACCAACATCCACTGCCTCCACTGTGTCCCCCTCCTCCTTGTCTCCCTCCTCCCTCCCAGTCTCGTCTACACTCACATCTGCATACAGTACCTCTACAGCCACTAAGTCCCTCTCCAGCACACCCACCACCACACCCCGCTCATGTGCAGTCACCACCCCCACTACCATTCACACGTTCCCTGTGTCCTCCCCCAGTTTCTCTGTTACGCCCCCTCCCAAGATACACAAATACAGGCACACACCCACCCAACAGCCATCCACCTCACAACAGCCTCCAGCTCATGCACCTTTACCCAAAGTCACCAAACGTACACCTCCTACAACCACCACCTCTTCCTCCACTCCCAAACCCCCTCCAGCTACCCGTTCCAGTGTGTCCCAAAAACTTTTCCTGTCCACCCTTGACCTCTTTCCCACACCTCCCCTACCCAATCCGTTTCATAGGTCCCGAACTAGCACCTCAGCCACAACATCTCCGGGACCAGTGGAGCCTGTAGTCACCGGAATGTGGAGTGCACCGGCCACCAGGGCAACCAGTGTGGCACGGAGGCACAGCACAGACAGTACCCCACCTGTGAAGCATCAGAAATTGGCCAGTGCCCGGCGGGAGAGGGTGAAGACTCCAGCCACCAAAGCAGCTCCCAGGGGTCCCTTTGGGAGTGTGGAGTCAGCTGTGACACCTTCCAAGGTGGGAAAGAGCCACAAGAAACCCGGCAAGTCTGGGAAGAGCTGCACTGCGGAGAAGACCGCCATCATCCCCGCTGCCCAGGAGGCCAGCACCAGCCCAGCTGCCCAGGAGGCCAGCACCAGCCCAGCTGCCCAGGACGCCACCACCAGCACAAGCCCAGCTGCCCAGGAGGCCACCGCCAGCACCATCCCAGCTGCCCAGGAGGCCACCGCCAGCACCATCCCAGCTGCCCAGGAGGCCAGCACCAGCCCAGCTGCCCAGGAGGCCACCGCCAGCACAAGCCCAGCTGCCCAGGAGGCCACCGCCAGCACAAGCCCAGCTGGGCCATGAAGGACCGCCAGCAAAAGCCCTGTTGGGCCATTAAGGACCGCCAGCAGCTGAGACCCAGCAATGGAGACCGCCATCTGAGGCACAGCTGAACAGGGCACCACCATCTGCAGCACCGCTAAACAGGGCACCGCCATCTGAAACACCGCTGAACAGGGCACTGCCATCTCAAGCACCGCTGAACAGGGCACCGCCATCTCAAGCACCGCGGAACAGGGCACCACCATCTCAAGCACCGCTGAACAGGGCACCGCCATATCAAGCACCGCTGAACAGGGCGCCGGCATCTCAAGCACCGCTAGCCCATGAGCCCACTGATGCAACTGAGTCCGTCACGGGGTGAATGATGCACTCTGGGCACCATGCCCCCTCCAGAACCAGTGGATACTGTCATCCACTACCTCTCTCCTTAACAGGATGAAGCACTCTGGGCACCATGCCCCCTCCAGAACCAGTGGAGACTGACATCCACTACCTCTGTCCTTAACAGGATGAAGCACTCTGGGCACCATGCCCCCTCCAGACCCAGTGGAGACTGTCATCCACTACCTCTGTCCTTAACAGGATGAAGCACTCTGGGCACCAAGCCCCCTCCAGAACCATTGGAGACTGACATCCACTACCTCTGTCCTTAACAGGATGAAGCACTCTGGGCACCATGCCCCCTCCAGAACCAGTGGAGACTGTCATCCACTTGCGAGACTGTGGCTTTGCACTCCCCAGGATTGAACAGTGGGCAACCCACCCACTGTAGAGACTTGTGAGACTGTGGCTTTGCACTCCCCAGGATATGGCAGTGGGCAAACCACCTACTTTAGAGACTTGAGAGACTGTGGCTTTGCACTCCCCAGGATGGAACAGTGGGCAACCCTCCCACTGCAGAGACTTGAGAGACTGTGGCTTTGCACTCCCCAGGATTGAACAGTGGGCAACCCACCCACTGTAGAGACTTGTGAGACTGTGGCTTTGCACTACACAGGATGGAACAGTGGGGAAACCACCCACTGTAGAGACTTGAGAGACTGTGGCTTTGCACTCCCCAGGATGGGACAGTGGGCAACCCACCCACTGTAGAGACTTGTGAGACTGTGGCTTTGCACTCCCCAGGATGGAACAGTGGGCAAACCACCCACTGTAGAGACTTGTGAGACTGTGGCTTTGCACTGCATAGGATATGGCAGTGGGCAACCCATCCACTGTAGAGACTTGAGAGACTGTGGCTTTGCACTCCCCAGGATGGAACAGTGGGCAACCCACCCACTGTAGAGACTTGTGAGACTGTGTCTTTGCACTCCCCAGGATATGGCAGTGGGCAACCCACCCACTGTAGAGATTTGAGAGACTGTGGCTTTGCACTTCCCAGGATTGAACAGTGGACAGACCACCCACTGTAGAGACTTGAGAGACTGTGGCTTTGCACTCCCCAGGATGGAAAAGTGGGCATGTGGCCCCCTCGTGGATTTCGGCGTCGTGCACTCAACCGGCTGAGGTGCCCCCTCTTTCCCTCCCCCTGAGGTGCCTGTTTTCTTGCTCTCTGATGCCCCTGCAGTGTTCTCTCTGTCATGGTCGGGGATCTTGTGGGGGCCTCGCCCATACTGTGTGGTCCCAGTGTTCCACAGACTATCTTAGTGCACTACCTGGACTACTATGCTTGGTATATATTTTGTACATGGTGTATATATATATTTCTGCCTACTTGTTTTCAATATATTACAATGGTTACACTAATTCTCTATTGTCTTTGCATTCTTCTGGGGGGTGTTACTGTGATGTATAGATTTGCATTTGTGTGGGTTGTAGTGGGTGAGGGTGGGGGTGTTGCGTGTGTGTGTCCCTGTTTTTTCCCTCCCCCCTCCCCTGAGTCGTAGGTGCAGTACTCAGCGTGGTCTTCGCCGCCAGTGTTCGTGCTCCTGGTAGAGGAGCAGGAAGACTATTGCATGGAGAATTTGGAGTTCCAGCTCCATGGTGTCTTCGTTCCTCATGGAGTGTGTAGAGGTGAGCGTTTTCCCTTCGAAATTCCTATTTCCGCCGTGTTTTTATCCGCGGTGAATCCGCCCCGGAAAAGGTGGAGGATTGGCCTGTCATAATAGTGTGGGCGGTACATTGTTCTCCCGCCTGTCTGTTGGCCGTAACCGCCGTGCAGTTTGTTTGTACCGCCGTGGCGGTCGGAGTGTTAAAGTGGCTGTCTTTGTTGGCGGTTTCCGCCACGGTCATAATTGCAATTTTTTTAACGCCGGCCTGTTGCCAGTTTTACCACCGCTTTAACACCGCCCGCCTGGGTTGTAATGCCCACCTTTGTTTTTTCAGTGAATTTCTAAGGTTTTTTTAATGTAAAGTTAGATGTTCGTAGAATTCCTAACTGTAACGTCACTTTAATCTTTGGCTTGTTCAGTGAATTTCTAGGGGTTTTGTAATGTAAAGTAAGATATCCATCACAATCAACCCCTCATCCCCAAACGCCCCATACCTGCCAATGGAAGCTCTTCCAAGGTATTTTCTATAGGTGAGCTCATTTCTTTTATTAATCCCTCTCAAGGAGGGTGAATAGTTATTTTTATTCATTGTAAAAAAAAAGGTTGATTCTTATGGTTGTGTATACATTAATAAAATGTTAACGTACAGAAAAGAATACATGCAATAAAACATCCCTTGTATAATGTTTATTAACAAAATGGCACTTAAAAAACACATGCTTTTGTGTGAAAATCTGTCTGTGTTTCCTCACTGTTCTGTGCAGTGTCCGTGTCATGACCTAACCCTTTTCTGTGTATTTTTGACATTTTAGCAGTGGGAGTGCTGAGTTCAGCTACAATCAAAGGAAGAAAGAAAAATATGGCTTTCCCTACTAGAAAACCCAAAGATCCAAAATAGAGATCAATATTGTATTTGTCCAATAAAAAGGGAATACTGAACACCATCCTGGTTCTTATGGATGCAAGAGAACAAAAGAGTTCTCTGATGCTACTCTATCTAGATGTGAAGGCATATGCTCACGTTCTTATGACATCCCTGAAATATGATCTGCTGCCATTGCAGCTGCTTCTCCCTTTTCTGGTGATAGTGCTGCCATTGTTGACATTAGTGATATTTCTTCACATGCTGAAAATGCTGAGTGTCAATTTCACACTGAGATTGAAGATCAAACTTCTTATGTTGGCAGCTTAGATGACAGTACTTCCCTGGCTGGCCTTGCTGACTGTTCATCATCCTGTGATGATAATACAGCCAGCTCTTTTTTGGGGAGTGACATAATAGAAGCACCTTGAATCAAAAAACTACTCAGACACCAACATCAAAATCCCAGCGGCAAGTGAATTCTTGGCAGACAACTTTTCATTGAATCATTATAGTGACCCAGTGCAACTAAACCTTCAAACATTACTGTTATCTTCATGCAGTAGGTTTACAGAAGATTACAAAACCCATCCTTGGGTAGAGTATTCAGTCCTTAAAGACGCTGTTTATTGTTTTGCTATATTTTTGTATATTTACATGATATTTGTGGTGGCAGCATTTTTCAATGAGCCTATTGTCAAAAATGTGACAAAACATTTTATGGTGCTAGTTGATGAAACCAAAGATGTCTCACATAAAGAGTAGCTGAATTGTATTATCCGCTTTGGTAATGGTGATGGAAATGTACAGGAGCATGAACTAGAGTGTTACCATATGGAGAAGGTAGATGCCTCCAGCCTAGCTCAGCCATTTTCAAAGCAGTACAGAAAGCTGGACTTGACTAGTAGAAATAGGGTGCAAAGTGCTAAGGTGGAGCATCCATTATGAGCAGCTGTTTTAAAGGTATCCAAGCACAAACAAGAGAGATTTCATCAAAAGCAAGTTATGTACACTGCCATGCCCATTCCCTAAAACTTGTGTTAGTGCAAACAATAACTCGCATAGAACTAGTAAAACTTTTCTTTTTAACATTTCAAGCAGTTTATGTTTTTCTTTCACAAAGTTCACAAGGCTTGAACTCTTTGAGAAAGCTGAGACAGACAGAAGTCTCTATGTAATGGAGCTAAAAAGTCTCTCAGGTGCCAGGTGGTACTCGTGTTAGAAAAGTACAGATGTGATTTGAGTCTATTATCGTTGTTCTGCATGTAATAGAATCTCAATAACGTTACAAGGAGGCTAGTTCATAAGCCAAAGGAATTTTTAAGAACACTGAACACTTTGGTCTTTTACATGCCTTAGAGGATAGGGATAGTTACAGAAAAGCTATTAGAGTGTATCAGAAGGAGATAAAAATAGCTCAGAGTTCCTACTATGCTGACAGAATTGGAGAAGCTGCCAGCTCCCCTAAAGAAGTGTTTCAGGTGCTAAAAGAAATCCTTCAAGTCCCGGTTGAAGAAAACCCCATCAAAGCTTTTACAGTATACAGCAATCAGTTAGCTAGTTTCTTCCAACATAAAATTTTGGACATCTACTATAACTTTCCTGAGAATACACCTTCACTAGAAGAGCGAACCTCGAGCACAAGGAAGGGTATAGCCACGATTGCCCAGTTCACTCCCCTTTTTCAGGAGCAAGCGGATGCTTTGCTTAAATCACTTAAGTCGGGATCTCCCTTTGACCCAGCCCCCCCACAGATAATTGTGCAAGGCTGGACAGTGATTGGTCCTACCCTGACGTATATGTTGAATGCCTCAATATCCAGAGGTCTGGTTCTGGATCAATGGAAGCACGCTGTGGTTAAACCACTATTAAAGAAGGCTTCCCTAGATATGGCAGATTTAAAGAAATACAG
Source organism: Pleurodeles waltl (assembly GCF_031143425.1). NCBI lineage: Eukaryota > Metazoa > Chordata > Amphibia > Caudata > Salamandridae > Pleurodeles > Pleurodeles waltl. The sequence continues at coordinate 1,016,827,753 of NC_090440.1, forward strand.
ACCGATATCTCTACTACCGACTCCGGCCAAAATTCTAGATAAGCATATTAATACCCAACTTTCCACCTTTCTGGAAACACATAACTGTCTCCACCCCACACAAACGGTCTTTAGACCCCGGCATAGCACAGAAACTGTATTGATTGCAATTATGGAAGAGGCAAGGAAAGCCATGGATTTTGGCCAGACAACTGCAGTCATACTTTTGGATTTGAGTGCAGCTTTTGACACCGTTGAAAATCAAGTGCTGAGGATAAGGATGATGAACACTGGAATAGAGGGGCAAGCTCATGCATGGCTGACCTCCTTTCTGGAGGGTGGAACTTTCCAGGTCCTTGATCGATCTTATTATTCAGATAAGCTCTATTCCAGCTGCGGTGTTCCCCAGGGTTCGTCGCTTAGCCCCACGCTTTTCAATATATATATGGCTCCCCTGGCTGACTTAATTGAATCTTTTGGCATATCTATGGTGTCTTATGCGGATGACACCCAATTGGTGGTGTCCTTTGCAGATAACACCAATACAGATGGCTCCTCATTGACTTCTTGTCTACAGGCTATTACAGGTTGGATGAAGGACAGCAGACTTCAACTTAATGGGGACAAGACTGAACTTATGATCCTAGGATATGACCCAGGCCCGAATAAGTCACTCAAGTGCCCTAGTGCTCTAGCTGACTTCCCACGCCCGAAGAAATGCATTAAGAGCTTAGGGATATGGCTGGATCCCTGGCTAACTTTGGATCAGCATGCCAAGCATATATCGGCTTCTTGTTTTGGCATGCTGAGACTTTTGAGGAAGGTATTTACAATCCTTCCCGTTTTGGCAAAACGACTTATCATCCAAGCCACCATTCTTTCGAGACTTGATTATTGATATGGTATATTTCTTGGCTCGCCACTTTATGTGATAAAGAAGCTGCAGCGTGTACAAAATGCAGCCGCACGCCTTCTGTTAGATATTCCTAGACATGTATCGGCAAAACCAGCATTAGTCTCCCTGCATTGGTTGCCAGTCGAACAAAGGATCAAATTTAAAGCTTTATGCTGTAATCACAGGTCCTTACACAATTGTGGGCCACCGATCTTAAGAGCCCTCACATCTTTCTATAGGCCGAATAGGACGCTCAGATCAACCTCTTTAGCTTTGGCCTCCCTACCTAGATTTAAAAAAGTTAGATGGGGTGGGGCCATGATGTCCTATATGGAGGCCAAATTGTGGAATTCCCTTCCTCTTAGGCTCTGGCTTATAAGCCAGGAACTCAGCTTCCGTAAGGAACTTAAAACTTGGGTGTTTTAGAATTGACTGTCCTTTATGTTAACCTTGATCTTCTGATCTGGTCCACTAGCGCTGGGAAGCCTCAGGGCAGCCACGCGCTTTACAAATTGCATAACATAACATAACATAACATAACATAACATAACATAACATACATTACAGAGTATGGAATTCATTCTCTGAAAGATTCACAGTGTATCCAAAAAACTACAGAGAAAAGTCCTTGACTTGCTGAGGACATGTAATCTAATTAAGTGAACGAGAAGCAATCTAGTGTAACTCAAGACAGTCAGTGGACCAAATTCTTAAATGACACTGAGGATTTAGCAGAACAGTGTGGAATTGAGATTAAAAAAAATCCAGTTCAAGGACTCTATTTGTGAGACACCACAAATATAGCAAAAAATGTACAGATTATCCTGTCAGTTCCTTTATAGGGAAAGGATTCAATGATTTTAATGCCTCTGAAGTTGAACTCCACTGTCTGAGCACTTAACACAGGCAGTTTATTTCTCTACTTTGGATAGATTTGTAAATTAGTTTGATGCTTGATTTACAGACGAGGGTCTCATGTCTGCTGTTGGAATTTTCAATCCAAAAGCTGAAGTTTTTTGGTCTATTCCTCTGCACTAGTTATTGTTGACAAATATTCAGTGATGGAAAGTGGACTACTAGTAAAGGCAGGTAAGTACCTACACTTAGCAACCTCCACTTAGGTCCAGTTTGGTCTCAATAAATGAAACACAACTCAACCCTTGGTAGCTTGGCAATGAGTGACAAGGCTTAACTTAGGAAAAAAGCATGTAAAGCATTTAGAAATCACAAAAACAGTAAATAAGTAAAACATAAAACACAATAAAAATCCAACACCAATTTATACAAATAGATTATATATTTGTCTTTAAAATGACACCAAAATGATTAAAATCGGATAAGTGGAACCAGAGATATGACATTTTAACGAATTAATGTTTTCTAGTACATATCCGCTTTCACATCTAACTCACCAAAACCTCACTCTACTACCGTGACCTCCCACACAACCCTACTAAATTCTCCCGCATTTATCTCACCCTGCTACTATGCTCTCCCTAACCCTTCCACATACTCTTCCCTCCTCCACCCCCCTTTACTCATCCCAAGCCTTTGGGTTGAGTAAATTAAGGATATACTCCAATTAACACTTCTGGATTTCTTTCCTCCTCCACCCCTCCATTACTCCAGTCAATCTACCTAACAAACTCTCATATCCGCAGCTCAAATTAACTCATAATAATACTAAAACTGTACTCATTATTTCCCGATACTAATCCATCACTAATTCTTGTTGGGTTCCAGAGTAGCGTGCTACTCACCGAAAAGCGCTTCGATGCCTCGTCAGGGGTAGTAAGCGCTATATAAATACGATTACAATACAATAGAAGCAACTAGTGCTCAAAGGGTAAAAAAAGGTCACACTGGAAAGGGACTAAGTCAAGAGTTCAGGCCACCGACAAGGTAACACTTTCACACTTACTTTCAGAAGTGTTTCTTGATTCTGGAAAGTGTCCAACAGTAGCAGCAAAGGGTTTAGAGGCTCTGGTTTGCCTCTTGGAGTTTGGGACTACAACTCCCACAATGCACCTCCTCAGCTTTGAAGTTGCTCCAAACATCTCCAAACTTCTGGGCATTCTTCCAGAGGTCCCTTTTGGGTCCTTGAAGTGTCCATAACTTGATCCAAGGCTCCAGAAGCTCTGAGTTACTCCTTGGAATTTGGGACAACAATTCCCAGAATGCACATGGCCAGAATTCTCAAATGGCCACTGGATGCTGGTCAGCTGAGCTCTGCTTGCAGGAGTTGATGCAGGGGACTCTAGGCAGCTCCTTTGTACATGTAGCAAACAGGGAGTCCCTTCTTAAAGCAGTAGAAGACAGGCAAAGTCCTTTTAGTGGTGAAGCCCCCATGTTCTGCTGGTGCAGCCCTTCACATTGCAGTGTCCAGGTACAGATCGAGGCCCCAGCAGGGCAGTAATTCGTCTTCTTTGTCTTGTTCCTTGTAGGGAGCTGAGGTCTGGGTGCAGCTCTGCCATATCTATCCTTGCTCCTGGGTGAACAATAGGAGAACCTGGGTGTCCAACCCCAGCCAGACTCCTTCCCCCTTTGATGACCACTTTCTGGGAAGTGTGGCAAAAATCAATCCCAGGGAGCAACATTCCTCGAAATACCAAACATGGCTGAAAGTGATTTTTGGAGGTTAGATCTGGCAGAGCACACACACTAGTGTGGCTAACAATCCCAAATACACCCTTCTCCTGCCCTCTCCTAATCTAATCAAGAGGGCACCTAGTTGTCTGGGGTTGCAGGATGTGAGGGAGGTGCTGGGTTGCTTAAAATGTCCTTCCCTGCCTGTGAAAACCAACTTGGCCACCCTTCCTGCTTCCCCATCTGCTGAGGCAGATCTCCTCCTCCAGGCACACCCTTTGTGTTCAGCCCAGGCCTCTCCATACCTCATCAAGGTAGCCTGGCCAGGCTGCCATAGGCAGGCCAATCAGAGAAGGGCACTACAGAGCTGAAGTTGGCAACTTTTAGGTATAGTTTTAAAACTCTTGACCTGAACTAGTTACATTAAATCCACAAATGTGAAGGTTGTCAGGTTTATTATAACAATTAATTTGATACAAAACCCAAGGTATCTGACACGTAAGGGGACTTTATTAATTAAAATAAAGTCTCCCAATTTTAGTCTATGGAGGCCGTTTACTACAGTGAGGGAAAAACGAATTTGGCTATTTTACCTCACCAGGGCTTGTAAAATTTATTTATAAGATCCCTGCTTATGGTTACATGGCACCCAACCCTAAGTGCACATAGCGCACACTTTAGGGTTGACATATGTAAAAATAAGGTACTTTAAGGCTTTGGAAGTACTTTTTATTCTAAAGATGACTTTGCATAGAACTTTTATTTAAAAGCAGCCAGCAAGGTAGGCATGCCTTAAGAATTACCCAGGGCACCTCAGCAGTGCACCTATGGGTACACTACCTATGCTGGGGTCCCTAAACCTATATGCCCTATCATATACTAGGGACTAATAGGTAGGTTGACATAGCCAATTATAATTTGCCTAATTTGTATATTTATTTTACACAGAGCACAGGCCCTGGGACTGGTAAGCAGTATCCAGGGCACCATGAGAGTCAGGAAAACACCAGCAAAAAGTGAAAAATGGGGGGGAAAAAGTTAGGGGACTTTGCAATCAGCCCTGTTGTCTCAAATCCAGATGCTGCAGTAGAGGGAAGTCTTCTACAGTCCTAACTGGAAACTGTAAGATTGTGTCTTTCAGACAAGAATGTATTGAGTATTCACGTCAGGCAGTATCTCATGTAACTAACAGGAACACTTCCTCAGGTTTTGGATCTTTTAAATCTAGGGACATAATTTATGTGGAATGGGTGCAGGGCAGCACAGTAAGTCATCACGCTGTGCTGCCCTAAATTAAAGTGAAAGGGCAGGAATGTGCAGTATCCATAGCACATGGCGCATTCCTGTCCTTTCCCTCTGTGCTGATGCACAATAGTAGTGCCAATGCAGGCACCATGCACCATGGTGCAAGGATGTCTGTGTTGCAAGCAGGAATGTTTTTGTGCAGGAAGATGTCCCTGGGAGTCATTTTCCTATGTCTATGTATGCTGCACAATTCAGCACACATAAAAGGTGTCCAAAATGAGGAGAAATAAAGATATTTTTCCTCATTACGCCTTCCCTAGGGAGGGATACGTTTTTGGCACATCCCCAGGTTTACAAGCTCTTGTAAACACTGGCATGTTTCAAAATCCATGGGTGTTGTTTGGGAATACCCTCTGTAATGCATTAAGTCCTACCTAATGTGCAGTAAGGCAAAGCAGTGATTTGCGCTGCCTTGGCTTATTCAATACCAATGAGTCCATTCAAAGCCACTCTAAATGACTTTGTGTGGCCTCATAGATATGGTTACAAGGAATACACTGCCTTTGCATCACAAAGTGGCGCAAAAGTGGTGCAAGAGGGTCATAAATGTGCCCCCTAGTTATTACATTACCTAATGCTACTGCTACAAATGAGATATTCTTCTCCTGTATGAAAAGGGTAAAAAATGTATTTGTGTAATAAATGTGAAGACAGGAGATAGGGATTGATTTAGAACTCAGCGAACTGGTTACTCTGTCACAACAGTCATGAATATCCCATCCACTTAAATCTAAATCCCACAGAATAGAATGGGATTTCGGCAGGATACCCGTCACCGTTGTGACGGAGCTGGGTTCTAAATCAGACACTCAGTGATTTAATGATAATGGCTTGTGAATCTAATGAGGTTAAGCAGCTAAATTTGAATGAAGCCATGAACAGATTTGCTGACAAGCGCCACTGGAGGCATCCTCTTAAAAAAAATAGCTGGTCCTTTCCTTCTTTCAGAGAAGCAGCCTCACACTTTCTACTCTATTTAATCTTCTCATGAAGGCAATCAAGCAGCATCAGTACTGCTGCAACCACTACATCACCAAATGAATATTTAAACCACATGTAATACTCTGCCAGCCAACCACTATCATCTTCCCCGATTTCCATGCCTGCAAAAGCGGCTCCTGCGTCAATTTCCTCTCACATTGAGGCATATGCCACTTGAAGATGTCCGCAGAAGTCAGGAACCTGTGCAGGGGCAAGAAGAGAGCAGCCACCATTCTTCTAAGCACTATTGGCAAGGAACCAACTTGCTTTCCATTTTGTTTCTTTCTGTCACAGTGGATATGCAGCCCCCTCTTCACATCAGCTTGCCAAGTGTAGAAATATAGAAACAGTATTACAAAGCACTGTGAACAACCTTGATTCCCTGCAGCCAAGCACTTTCAGTCCACTTATCTGTACTCCCATGAAGAATGTCAATTATCAGTACAGCAGCTATTCTTTGTACCAACAGAACCCTATTCAGAGATCTGTATACTGTATCTGTGGCGATGGCAGCCTATTCTGGATCTCGTATTAGCTGAGCATCACCTTGCTCTCAAGTCAATCTCTACATAGGAGGATGCTTTAATCATCACTAGAACCATCTGCTACTCGTACCAGCAGATAGAATTCTAGATGAGGACATGAGAACTGTTGGCCTCTTTTTATCATCCCAGTCAGAACCGCCTTCTTTTCAAGAAAGTTGAGCATCAGCATCTTTTTCTCCCAGTAATGCTGCATCTATAATGTAGCCAGTATCTTCATCCATGTGAGTAAAATCTGCCCGACTTTTCCTTAACTCTCTCTGAACATGCTAATGCAGAACAAGCATATTATTGACCAGCACAAGTAAGGTACCAGGGATGTACATTTTTCTGTAGAAGTAACTAATGGTAGTTGGTGCCGACATTTTAATTTTGTGATAGGAAAGGTGACTCCAATTTGTTACATGTCCTTATAATGAGCAGAGACCAATCATAGCCCTCCAGCAACAGGATAGATTTAAGTTATAGTAATTCAGCAGTACTGAATATTGTGAAGTTGTAATATACACAAGGCAACATGATTATGTTTGGTTCTGTGACACTTAACCACATTTGTTTCATTTTTTTCAGTTAGATGATTTATTTTATTCATTTCAAAATGACAACATTTATGCCGCCTCAGGTTTAGAAGTATATATACTGTATATTCCATGCCATTGAAAGGAAGGCTGCTGGGAGAACAGCTGTACTGAATATTGCGAAGCCGAAATATGCACAAGACAACATGATTATTCTTGCTTCTGTGGCAAATAACCACATTTTTTTCAAAATTTTCAGTTAGATGATTTATTTTATTCATTTATGGCTCCACAGGTTTAGAAGTATGCATGCCATGTCTTGGAAAGGAATGTTGCTGGGAGAACCTGACCTGCAGCACTGTGATCTATGTTCCAAGATTGAGATTTAATTACATGGTACTCTTAGAGTGTAAAACAAATGATAAAGTGAACTTGTTATGAACATTATAGTCTCTTCAGCCTTCACATTTTATGCTATTTGATATTGATAATGGCTGATTTCAATTTGACCAGCATACTTTCTATTGCTGTACACTATTTGATAGGTTCTTCATCAATGCTACATTATCTTAATTGTAAATCTGAATATACTACCTGAAACAATGTATGTAGCCGCAGTATGTCGTTTATAGGGTACCTCTATTTTTGATGTAAGTAGCCAAAAGTTAGATGCATCACTTCCTGTGATATCCCCAAGCCAAAGGTCATGCAATGTTGCTTTTATTTTCAAAGGTCATGTGATGTCACTTCATGTGATGTCATCAGGTGAAATGCCTTGCGATGTAGCTTCTTGTGAAATCATCAAGGTGGGTCAAAGAGTAGGTGATGTTATGGGATGGCACCAGCTCAAAGTTTGTGTTATGTCACTCCCTGTGAAATCAGGCAGGGGGGTCACATGGCATGTGATGTCCCTTCTTCTACCCCTGGCATTTTTATGAATCGATGTGCATGGTATTTTCATGGGCAAAACATATTTTTCTGAATACCAGATTGAACCATACAACATGAAAAATAAGGACAGTTAGTGATAAGAATTGGCTGCAGTTACTTGATGTTGCCATCTGTGGTATTTTGTTCTGAAGTGGAGACAAAGGAGTGTTTCATTCCCATGAAGACATCAAAAGCAGAATGGCTGACTGAAGCATGAAGAAGAAATATGTTGCAAAAGCTTTGATTATGCTATCTATAATACTGCATATTGCTAGAGTAGTTTACCTTCCGTCTCCACTCTTATTCTTTGTCACTTTTCCAGCCCAAGTAAGAGGCTGAGACTTTACTGAGTTTCATGAACCTCTCTTTATGGGACGTTCCACTTTGATTGATTCAAATATTTGATTTTGAAGCTTTGTGTTTTGATTTTTCGATTTGGAATTCTGACTGACACCTTTTTCTTGTTGCTCCATTCCCTTTAAGCATCCTAATTCTTAGAGTAGAGATTATTTTCCTTTATGGAACATGCTATGTGCATTGATTATAAATTATTAATTGCTTATTTTATCATTAATTAAATGGTTAGTCATATTGATTAAATTAATACTGACTCATTTAAGATGAGCATCTAAAAAGACTGATTAATAAAACATTTAAGCTCACATCAACTCTCATTATTGACAGAGAATGTAATTGAATATGTGATGATCATTTAATTTCTACACAGTTCCTGGTTAATCTCATCCAACCTCAAAGATCCATAGGCCGAGTGGCTGTGTTGTCACCTCGATGAGTTGGTAGGATTTTTTGGTAAGCTATTAATTGTGAACCCATATCCCAGCTAACCAGCATTATCATTTATGCTATTTCTTATGCCATCTATCCTCATCATGTGTGTAGTTATGATCACTGATTTGGAGCGATTTACAATTAACGTAGCTACCCCATACTGGAGCATAATAGTGTTTTTTGGGGTGAGCGTGCGCAAGCGCTCTACCCTGTTGTAATCTCTCTGTGGGCTTTTAACCACACCCATGTCATGCCCAACACTTTTATTGGTTCGTGGGCTTGCTTTTTAAAATTCACTAGATTTCATTAGAGAAAGGCATGCATACGTCATGCCTTTTTTGGTGTTTAGCCCTCCTCAAGCACACCGGTTAAGTACTGAAAACATACGAGGCTCCATGTTTTCCGTGTGGTTTCTGGACTACTCATTCTTTGTATTTTCTATGCAGCGCAATCTCGATGGGAAGTAATCAAGCACTTTGCATGACATCGACCCTGTTACGTGAATCATTGCGCTTTTGCCGGTACGTTTAACTCTGAGCGAACTTCTGTTTCCTTGATGTTTACTGTTTTAGAGACTTGTGAGTATTGGTACAATAGCGCGTTTTTCTCCCAACTACCCCAAAGTAAAAGTAAATACAAATGTTTATTTTGGATGGCCCATGACTTCCACGCGTCACTTTTATGTGAAACTGTTTTATTTTTCATTTTCAATTTATGTGGCTAGAAACGTCGGTTATGAGTTTACAATGCTTATAGCTCTAACTTGAGCAAATGCGAGACCCTTTGCATTCCAAATGCTTGTTAAGTTTTGGAATGTACCTTTTATGTTTCTTTTAATGAAAACCTGACATTTTCAACAAGAGAGATGAAAGAGAGAGGTAGGTGCATAAATAAAAAGATAGATAGATAGATAGATAGATAGATAGATAGATAGATAGATAGATAGATAGATAGATAGATAGATAGATAGATAGATAGATAGATCAGTAGTCGAATATGCACTTGTCTCCAAAGCAATTCCAAGTCTGCTTGGAAAATCACTTTCCTTTACTTGCTACTCTTTTCTTGGCTTTCTGAAGAATCCAAAATACTGTCTGAACTTTCACACAATTCTGAAGGGCCGCTTTTCCTTGCTACACATCTTTGAATCCCCATGGGACATTTGCCCGTCCTTTTCTCTGTGGAATGTAATGCACTCGGGAACTGTTGCTGGTGGTGAGCATGAACAGGTGCTTCACTTTTTCTTTGTACCATTTGGAGAGACTGTCAAAGATAAGGCTGGATGCGTATGTTCTTAGAATATTAAGCTGAAAACGAGCCTGCGCTTTCTAAATGATGGAGATTTTTCTGAGGAAGAGAGTTCAGCTCCTGGCCTTTACACAGCTCCTTAGGGAATGGTAAGTCCAAAGGAAATACCCAGTAGGCAAGCCTCCTATTAACTATACTGTCTGCGTAATGTTTCCTGTGTAAAACATGCTTTTAGTGTACACATTGTAATGCTATAAATTAATGAAGAGTATAGCTGCTGGGTAATCACAGTAACCTTTCCCAATAAAGCTCAGAATCGGACATTTTTTTAAAGTTCTAATTGTTTTCTTTGTGTACAGTATACTGAGTCACACGGGCTTTGAATCATTTAACATGCATTATGATATGAGAACAATCTCGGCATATCATTTGAGAGCACATGAACGAAAGTGCACCGATTCACGCAGATACACTTTTATTGGTGCCGACATTTTAATTTTGTGATAGGAAAGGTGACTCCAATTTGTTACATGTCCTTATAATGAGCAGAGACCAATCATAGCCCTCCAGCAACAGGATAGATTTAAGTTATAGTAATTCAGCAGTACTGAATATTGTGAAGTTGTAATATACACATGGCGACATGTTTGTTTTTGGTTCTGTGAGACATAACCATATATTTTTTTAAAATTTCAGTTCGATGTTTTATTTCATTTATGTCAAAATGACAACACGTATTGCTATGGAAATACATTTATTACATGAATTTGTGGGACTGCCGTATAGTTTTAATGTCATTTGAAAATTCAAAATTTCCCATTATGTTTAGTGTTTAATGAAGAAGATATTTTATGTTTGTTTTCGTTTTTATTTTGTTTATTTAAAATGTAATATATAACAGAACAGTTTAGTTGTAGCGGACGCTGCTCACTGTTTCTGATCTCTGCTGTCTATGGCCCTCATTACGACTTTGGCAGTCATGGCACCACCACACCAGTCATGGCAGTCAGACTGCCGCCAGGGTGGCGGTGCAGACCGCCATATTACAACCACGGCAGTCTTCCCACTGAAACATAGCCGGTTTGCCGCCAGTGCAGTCTGACCGCCGACGATGGCGGTTGCCATCTCCAGCCCGGCAGCAACCACTTCAACGCCCACCCTGTTATGGCTCTGCAGACCACCATGATTTCAGGGGTGGTACGACCGCCACCCAAAGCCTGGTGGAAACAGCAAGTATAAAAGGACCAACTCACCTCCAGGAACACAGAAGACTCTGCAGAAGTCATGGAATACCACCTTGAAGTCTTTCCTGCGCTCTTCTTCGCCTTCCTCCTTCATGGTGACCAACCCCAACGAAGACGTCATTGGTGTGCACACCTGCAGAGCACACCTGCAGAGCACACAAGGGGGTAAGGGGAGAGTTACACACCCACATAGAACTTGCACACCATGCACGGACTCCAATGCGCACACACGCTACAAAACACCTATTTGGAGACACACAAACGCACAAAGCACAGCCACACCAAATATACGTGTCACATACAAACACCCCGGACTAAAACTACACAATCACACCAATATCACTAACAAGCTGAGACACACAAACCAATACAAATACACAGCAAAACATACAATGGCCAAATACAAGAAATAACAGTGATTGTGAAAAATAAAAATGCACAGAAATGCACACTGTACAGCACATAATAGATGTATGGAATCTTACCTGTGAACACAAAGACTCAACAAATGTATTGTAAGAATACCAACAGGAATTCTGTTGGCCAGATTTATCTAAATTAAAAAAATGACACTCTTAGACTAGTCAAATGTACAAAAGTCTTTAAGGCACAGTGTGCCTGGCAAAGGCCCCAACTTGACTCCTGGCAGCCTAATGGCCTCCACAAGGTTGGGGCATCAATGGGCCAGGCAGGCCCCTCAAGGGTCTATAGGTGGGTGTGGGGATTTGAGAGGGGGGTCCTTGGGCTTTGGCTTGGGAGGGGGCCCTTTAGCTTTGGTTTGGGAGGGTGTGGGGGCTTTACCTTTGATTGAGGGGCAGGGACTTTGGACTTATGTTTAGGAGCAGGTGATTTTTTGGGGACTGGGGAGGTTTTTTGGTGGGTGGTGGGGCAGCAGATGTAGAAGGGGGTCATGGGAGGACTTGGAGTTAGAGGGACCTGGATTGGGGGAAACCATGATGGCGAGGGGCAACACGGTGTGGGTCAGGGAACAGGTCAAGGCGGGAAAGGAAAAGCTTCTTAGGAACAAGGAGGATGGATTAGGAAACTGGTTCAGGAGTGGAGGTAGAGGGAGTGATTGCAGGACGGGTAGGTGTGCTGGATATGGGTGCAGATGTATGCAGAGTATGTTTGTGTGAGGTGGAGGAATGTTGAGTGTCTGTGTGCAGGAGTTTATGTGTTTGGGAGGAGTGGGGGAGAGAGGCTGGGAGAGGACAGACAGGTCATGTGGATGTAAGTTGGGGTGGTGTCTGCATGTAAGGTGGATGTGCTGCATGTGTCAGTGATGTGGTTGTGGTGAGTGCAGATGTGGTGCATGGGGTGCATGTATGAGTGACTGTTGTTGTGGCGACTGAGGGCAACACAGAAGTGGTGACAGGAACTGGGAGTGAGGATGCAGTGCTGGTAGGTGTGAGTGGTGATGTGACACTAAGGGAGGAGGTGCTGGGGAGACTAAGGAGGTAGTGGCAGATGTTGTGTCTGCTTTTGTGTGTTGAGTGTGTGCATGCTTGTGATGTGAATTGTGGTGCCTGTGCTTGTCTTTGTGTACCTTGACTGTTGCTTTGGGTGAGTGCTTGTCTGTATGTGTGGCTTGGCTGGGAAAGGGGTCTGTAATGGGGCACAGGTAGCAGGAGGGGGGAAAGAAGTACTAGGGACACTGGCACGATCAATGAAGAGGTCTGAGCCTGAAATTAGTTCTGTATGCCAGCTAAGGCACTGTGAATGCCCTCCAGGGAGGCATTACTCTGCTGCATCTGGGATGCCAGCCCCTGGATGGCATTCACAATGGTTGACTGCTGTTAGAAATTGGGTTTTTGGTTGGCAGTCAGGTTACCCTCTGTCCAAGCAAGAACCCTCACTCTAGTCAGGGTAAGTCACACACAATCCAAGATTATCCTGTGCCCACCCTCTGGTAGCTTGGCACGAGCAGTCAGGCTTAACTTAGAAGGCAATGTGTAAAGTATTTGTGCAATAAATCATACAATAACACAATATAGCACCACAAAAATACACCACACAGTGATTAGAAAAATATATAATATTTATCAGGATAATTATAGGCCAAAACGAATAAAGATGCAATGTGAAATTGTAGGGATATCACTGGAAAGAGATATCAAGTGTCTTAAGTCTTTAAAAATCAATCAAAGTCTCTTTCAAGCACAAAGTACCTGGTTTGGAGTGGAAAATCTCCGCAAAGGGACGCAGAAGAAGAGATATGTGGAAAAATGGTGTGTGCGTCGATTTCTCCCCAGCACACACAGACTTGCGTCATTATTTTTCACGCGGGGAAGTCGTGCGTCGTTTTCCGGCACGCGGACAGTCTCTTTCTATGGGTCACGGGGATTACCAGATGTCCCGGGTCTGTGCGTGGATTCTCCTGCTTGTTTTCCAGCTGCGCGTCGTTCTGCGGGGCTGTGCATCGAAGTTTTGCTCTCACGGCAGGCGTCGCGACGATTTCTCCTCTGAAGTCGGGCGGCGTTGTCCTTGCGAGGCCGTGCGTTGAAGTTCCGGTCACCCTAAGGCGTTGCGTCGATCAGCGTCGGTGTGTGGCTATTTCTCGCCGCGGATCAAGCTGTGCGTCTAAAATTTCAGCGCACGAAGAGTCCAAATGAAAAAGAGAAGTCTTTTTGGTCCTGAGACTTCAGGGAACAGGAGGCAAGCTCTATCCAAGCCCTTGGAGAGCACTTTCACAGCCAGACAAGAGTACAGCAAGGCAGCAGGGCAACAGCAAGGCAACAGTCCTTTGTAGAAAGCAGTCAGGTGAGTCCTTTAGGCAGCCAGGCAGTTCTTCTTGGCAGGATTTAGGTTCTGGTTCAGGTTTCTTCTCCAGCAAGTGTCTGATTAGGTAGGGCAGAGGCCCTGTTTTATACCCAAATGTGCCTTTGAAGTGGGGGAGACTTCAAAGAGTGGCTAAGAAGTGCACCAGGTCCCCTTTCAGTTCAATCCTGTCTGCCAGGGTCCCAGTAGAGGGTGTGGCAGTCCTTTGTGTGAGAGCAGGCCCTCCACCCTCCCAGCCCAGAAGACCCATTCAAAAGGCAGATTTATGCAAGTGAGGCTGAGTACCCTGTGTTTGGGGTGTGTCTGAGTGAATGCACAAGGAGCTGTCAGCTAAGGCCAGCCAGACGTGGATTGTAAGGCACAGAAAGATTTAAGTGCAAAGAAATGCTCACTTTCTAAAAGTGCCATTTCTAGAATAGTAATATTAAATCCAACTTCACCAGTCAGCAGAATTTGGTATTACCATTCTGGCCATACTAAACATGACCTTCCTACTCCTTTCAGATCAGCAGCTACCACTCCAATACTGTATGAGGGCAGCCCCAATGTTAGCCTATGAAGGGAGCAGGCCTCACAGTAGTGCAAAAATGAATTTAGGAGTTTTGCACTACCAGGACATGTAAACTACACAGGTACATGTCCTGCCTTTCACCCACATAGCACCCTGCTCTAGGGGTTACCTAGGGCAACATTAGAGGTGACTTATATGTGGAGAAAGGGGAGGTTTAGTCTTGGCAAGTACTTTTAAATGCCAAGGTGACAGTGAAACTGCACCCACAGGCCTTGCAAGGGCAGGCCTGAGACAAGGTAAAGGGGCTACTTACATGGGTGGCACAACCAGTGCTGCAGGCCCACTATTAGCATTTAATCTAGAGGCCCTAGGCACATATAGTGCACATTACTAGGGATTTATAAGTAAATTAAATAGTCCAATCAGGTATGATCCAAGGTTACCATGTTTAAAGGGAGAGAGAATATGCACTTTAGCACTGGTTAGCAGTGATAAAGTGTGCAGAGTCTAAAAGCCAGCAAAAACAGTGTCCAAAAAGTGGAGGGAGGCAGGCAAAAAGTTAGGGGTGACCACCCTAAGGCTGTCAGGTCTAACATGTGTCCCCCCCAGCTGAAAGTGGGGAGAGCTACCCGACCTCCTGGGAGCTCTAATCACTAAGGCGGAAGTATCTGGAGAGACCATCACCATTGGCGTGGTCACCCCCTGGGCGATGCTCCACCGTAAAGTCCATCCCCTGCAGGGAAATGGACCACCTCAAGAGCTTTGGATTCTCACCCCTCATCTGCATGAGCCATCTGAGAGGCCTGTGGTCTGTCTAAACCCGGAAGTGAGTCCCAAACAGGTAGGGTCTTAGCTTCTTCAGTGCCCAGACCACAGCAAAAGCTTCTCTCTCAATAGCACTCCACCTCTGTTCCCGTGGTAATAGTCTTCTGCTAATAAAGACTACTGGTTGGTCTAGGCCCTCCTCATTTAGCTGTGCTAGGACCGCCCCTATGCACGCTCTGAAGCGTCTGTCTGCACAATAAATTCCTGGGAATAGTCAGGGGCCTTGAGCACGGGGCCGTGCACATGGCTTACTTCAGAGAGTCAAAGGCTTTCTGACAAGCCTCTGTCCAATTCACCAACCTAGGTTGTTTCTTGGAAGTGAGTTCTGTCAAGGGTGACACAATGGTACCATAGCCCTTGACAAATCTGTGGTAGTATCCTGTCAGGCCTAGAAAGGCTCTCACCTCAGTCTGTGTTCTAGGTGGTTGCCAGGCCTTGATAGTTTCAATCTTGGCCTGGAGTGGCTGCACCTTGCCACCACCCACTAGGTGTCCCAAGTACACCACGGAACCCTGCCCAAACTGGCACTTACTAGCCTTGATGGTCAGGCCTGCCTGTTGCAGGGCCTGAAGCACCTCCTTGAGGTGGAGCAGGTGTTCCTCCCAGCTGGAACTGTAGACAGCTATGTCATCCAGGTAGGCTGCACAGAAGGCATCCTTGCCAGCTAGGACCCCGTTAACCAACCGTTGGAAGGTAGCGGGGCATTTTTCAATCCAAATGGCATCACCTGGAACTGGTAATGGCCATCAGGGGTTGAAAATGCGGATCTCTCTTTAGCCCCCTCAGTCAGGGCGATCTGCCAGTACCCTGAAGTAAGATCAAACGTACTCAGGAACTTGGCAGCACCCAATCTGTCAACGAGCTCATCAGCTCGGGGGATGGGGTGAGCATCAGTCCGTGTGACTGAGTTGAGACCCCGGTAGTCCACACAGAACCGGAGTTCTGGCTTCGCACCTGGGGCAGTAGCCTTAGGGACCAACACCACCGGGCAGGCCCAGGGAATACTGGATTTCTCGATAACCCTTAAAGCTAACATCTTGGAGACCTCCTCCTTGATGCTGGCCTTCACCTTATCTGATAACCTGTAAATTTTGTTCTTCACAGGGAGACTGTCACCTGTGTCAATGTCATGAACACAGAGGTGGGTCAGTCCAGGAGTAAGGGAGAACAGGGGGGAGAACTGCTCCAACAGCTCATAGCAGTCTCCTTTCTGGTTCAGAGTCAGGGAGTAAGAGAGAATGACCCCTTTCACTGACCCATCACCTTCTTAGGCAGAGAGGAGGTCGGGAAGAGGTTCACTCTCCTCTTCCATTCCTTCATCTGTGACCAGAAGCATGTTGACCTCAGACCTCTCAAAATGAGCCTTTAGTCGGTTGACATGGAGCACCCGTAGGGGGTTCCTAGGGGTTTGGAGGTTCACTAGGTAAGTGGCCTCCCCTTTCCGCTCCTTTACTTCAAATGGGCCAGTCCAGCTGTCCTTGAGAGCTCTATGCTCTACTGGCTCCATTACCCACACTTTGTCTCCAGGTTGAAACTCTACCAGGGTGGCCTTCTGGTCATACCAGCGTTTCATTACCTCTTGACTGGCCTCAAGGTTACTTTGGGCCTCTTTCCAGAAGCGGGTCATCTGGTTGCGGAGGGTCAACATGTAGCTGACCACATCCTGTGGGGGTGCCTTTGGAGCTCTCTCCAACCCCTCCTTGACAATGCTTAAGGGTCCCCTAACAGGGTACCCATAGAGAAGCTCAAAGGGACTGAACCCCACCCCCCTCTGGGGGACCTCTCTGTAAGCAAAGAGAAGGCATGGTAAGAGGACGTCCCACTTAAGCCTCATGGCCTCAGGGAGGCCACCAATCATGCCTTTCAAGGTCTTGTTGAATCTCTCCACAAGACCATTAGATTGGTGGTGATAGGGTGTGGTGAACTTGTAGGTTACACCACACGCATCCCACAGAGACTTCATGTATGCAGACATGAAGTTAGTGCCTCTGTCAGACACTATCTCCTTTGGGAATCCCACACGGGTAAATATTCCCATCAGAGTTCTGGCCACCACCTGTGCAGTTACGGTCCTCAGAGGGATTGCCTCTGGGTAACGGGTGGAATGGTCCACCAAAACCAGGATGAACCTGTTGCCTAGGGCAGTTTTGGGGTCCAATGGACCAACAATGTCAATGCCCACCCTTTCAAAGGGGGTGCCAACGACAGGAAGTGGAATCAGGGGGGTTTTAACCCTTTCCCCTGCTTTACCACTGGCCTGGCAGGTAGGACAAGATCTACAGAACTTATCTGAGTTTGTCCTCATTCTGGGCCAATAAAAGTGGGTGACAAGCCTGTCAAAGGTCTTGCCTTGCCCCAAATGTCCTGCCAGGGGAATGTCGTGAGCCAGACCCAGTAGGAAGTTTCGATAACACTGGGGGACCACCAGCGCACTCGCTGACCCAATGGCCAGAACCTTAGGCTCACTGTAGAGGAGATCATTCTCCCCATATAGGTGGTGGTCGCCAGAGGCTTCACCTGCTGCCTGGTCTGAGGCTTGCTTCCTCAGACCCTCTAGAGTGGGACATTCTTTCTGCACCTGGCAGAATTCCTCCCTGGTGGCTCCTGGTGGGTCAACTTGCCAGCCAGCAAGCTCAGGTAGGTCACCTAGGGTGGCAATGTCTTCCCCAGTTGGCTCGGGAGCCTCCTCCTCAGGAGCCCCGTCGACCACTGCAGGAACTTCTGGGACCTGTTTCCCGCGCCCGTGCCCCTCCTCTTGGCAGTTCTCTGGGCCATTGTTCCAGGCTCCAGACGCCCTTGACTTCCCTCTCGGTCAGCCATGGACTGTGTGGTCATGCAGACCCACTCAGGTAACCCTAACATCTCCAGGTGAGATCTGAGCTCTACTTCTTTCCAAGCAGTATGCTCAAGATCATTGCCTAACAGACAATCTACAGGCATGGCAGGACTCACAGCTACTTTCAGAATACCAGAGACCCCCCCCCACTCAAAGGGAACCAGAGCCACCGGTAGGTGACTCTCACGATTGTCAGCGACTATGACCTGGTGGAATGTATTAGGGACTATCTGCTCTGTTGACACCAGCTGACTCTTGATAGTAGTCATACTGGCTCCTGTGTCACGCAGAGCCTCCACCTTCTGCCCATCAATGGTGACCCACTGCCTGTACTTGGAAGTATTTTGGGGCATGTGGGCTTTGGGCACCATTTCTCCTTCTCCCAGGGACACTAGGGAAATCTCTACCTGCTCCCCAAAGCTATCTGGGTCCATCTCCCCTCCAAGCGCTACACTAGTCAACCCAGGTGTCTGTCCGGTAGTGGACGGTGCCCTCTTGGAGCACTGGGGGTCGCCTTTATAGTGAGCATACTGGTAACACTCCATGCATTTGCGGTTGGATTTCCCTGACCTATCATATGTCCCTGGCTTTTTCCCAAATCTGGAAAAGGAATGGTTGACACCCCCTCCCTGGGAATTCTTTTGGGGGCCTTTTGAGAGTTCCTTATCTGTAAGTTTATCTCCCCCCTCTTTCTTCTTTTGGGAACCCTGACCACCTTTGTGGGTGTCCCCCCAGGTACCTTTTTGGACACTCTGGTGCTAACCCAGAGGTCCGCCTCCTCAGCAAGCTTCCTGGGATCAGTCAACTTACTATCTACCAAGTGCTGGCGCAACTCTGTATAGGTAACATTGAGTATATGCTCTCTCAGAATCAAGTCATATAGCCCTTTATAATTATCTACTTTGTTGCCCCGCACCCATCCATTCTGTGCCTTACTGGAAAAGTCAAAGAAATCTATCCATGTTTGTGTGGTTTATTTGGTGCTGTCCCTGAAGCTCTGACGGTATCCCTCAGGGGTCAGCCCAAACTTGGCAAGTAAAGTGGCTTTCTGAAGCGGGTATGTGTTTTGATCAGGTTGATCCAATGTGAGAAGTGTGTCCCTCCCCAATGGCGGCACATAACCCCACATAGCTACCCCCGATTGCCCTTCAGGAACCGCATGAGCCCTTAGTGCAACTTCAAAAGCAGCTAACCATTTATCTATGTCATCTCCCACCACAAAACTGGGCACCACATTTTGGGGTATACGAACCTTCTTTTCTCCAGCAGGTCCTGTCTGCATGCTGCCACCATTATCGCTGGATTCAGGCTGTCTTGCCTTGATCTCCAGCTCCTTGAGACTCAGTTCATGAGCCAACAATAGTTTATTTTCAGCCAAAGCTCTTTCAGCTTCCACCTGTTTGGCTGCTCTTTCAGCTTCAGCTTGTTTGGCTGCCCTTTCAGCTTCAGCTTCAATCTGTTTGGCTGCTCTTTCAGCTTCAATCTGTTTGGCTGCTCTTTCAGCCTCAGCTTGCTTGGCTTCTCTCTCTGCCCTTCTTTCCTCCTGTTGAGCCTCAATTTTCAGTTTTGTCATTTGCAATTGGAACTCCCTTTCCTCTCTCCTTTCCTCTGCGGTCAGGCTTTGCACAGAGACACTGCTCCCTGGTCTGGAAGGGGGCACAATTGCAGTGGTACCATCATCCACAGATAACAACAAATCCTCTGAGGGCCATTTTCTGGCTCCTCTTCCTCATCATCCTCTTCTAAATGGGCTTCTGCCCGGGCCCTCAGCGCCCCTTGAAAGTCCTCCTTTTTGGAGGCCCCTTGGGTGGGTACCCTCATTGCCCTGCAGAACCCCTTTAGCTGTTTGACCGTATATGTATCCAACAGGACTAGGTCCAAGTCTCCCATTTGAGACCCAGTCAGAGACATGTTGAGTGAGGATTTAGTTTTTGAAAATTGTCAGGAAAAAATGAATTTGCAAAAAGAGATCAAAATCAAGTTGACCTTTAACTGTGGGTAGGTAGTGAAATACTTAGCTACTGTATGTCACTGCACAAACACAAGTCCTATCCTCACCGCTGATCACCAATGTTAGAAATGGGGTTTTTGGTTGGCAGTCAGGTTACCCTCTGTCCAAGCAAGAACCCTCACTCTAGTCAGGGTAAGTCACACACAATCCAAGATTATCCTGAGCCCACCCTCTGGTACCTTGGCACAAGCAGTCAGGCTTAACTTAGAAGGCAATGTGTAAAGTATTTGTGCAATAAATCATACAATAACACAATATAGCACCACAAAAATACACCACACAGTGATTAGAAAAATATATAATATTTATCAGGATAATTGTAGGTCAAAACGAATAAAGATGCAATGTGAAATTGTAGGGGTATCACTGGAAAGTGATATCAAGTGTCTTAAGTCTTTAAAAATCAATCAAAGTCTCTTTCAAGCACAAAGTACCTGGTTTGGAGTGGAAAATCTCTGCAAAGGGCCGCAGAAGAGGTAAGTGGAAAAATGGTGTGTGCGTCGATTTCTTCCCAGCACACACGGACTTGTGTCGTTATTTTTCACGCGGGGAAGTCGTGCGTCGTTTTCCGTCGCGCGGACAGTCTCTTTCTATGGGTCGCGGGGATTACCAGATGTCCCGGGTCTGTGCGGGGAGTCTCCTGCTTTTTTACGGCTGCGCGTCGTTCTGCGGGTCTGTGCGTCGAAGTTTCGCTCTCATGGCAGCCGTCGATTTCTCCTCTGAAGTCGGGCTGTGGGTCGAAGTTCCGGTCGCCCCGAAGGCGTCGCGTCGGTGTGCGGCGTTTTTCTCGCTGCGGATCAAGCTGTGCATCGAAAATTTCGGCACACGAAGAGTCCAAATGAAAAAGAGAAGTCTTTTTGGTCCTGAGACTTCAGGGAACAGGAGGCAAGCTCTATCCAAGCCCTTGGAGAGCACTTTCACAGCCAGACAAGAGTACAGCAAGGCAGCAGGGCAACAGCAAGGCAGCAGTCCTTTGTAGAAAGCAGTCAGATGAGTCCTTTAGGCAGCCAGGCAGTTCTTCTTGGCAGGATGCAGGTTCTGGTTCAGGTTTCTTCTCCAGCAAGTGTCTGATGAGGTAGGGCAGAGGCCCTGTTTTATACCCAAATGTGCCTTTGAAGTGGGGGAGACTTCAAAGAGTGGCTAAGAAGTGCACCAGGTCCCCTTTCAGTTCAATCCTGTCTGCCAGGGTCCCAGTAGGGGGTGTGGCAGTCCTTTGTGTGAGTGCAGGCCCTCCACCCTCCCAGCCCAGAAGACCCATTCAAAATGCAGATGTATGCAAGTGAGGCTGAGTACCCTGTGTTTGGGGTGTGTCTGAGTGAATTCACAAGGAGCTGTCAGCTAAGCCCAGCCAGACGTGGATTGTAAGGCACAGAATGATTTAAGTGCAAAGAAATGCTCACTTTCTAAAAGTGCCATTTCTAGAATAGTAATATTAAATCCAACTTCACCAGTCAGCAGGATTTGGTATTACCATTCTGGCCATACTAAATATGACCTTCCTACTCCTTTCAGATCAGCAGCTACCACTCCAATACTGTATGAGGGCAGCCCCAATGTTAGCCTATGAAGGGAGCAGGCCTCACAGTAGTGCAAAAATTTATTTAGGAGTTTTGCACTACCAGGACATGTAAACTACACAGGTACATGTCCTGCCTTTCACCCACACAGCACCCTGCTCTAGGGGTTACCTAGGGCAACATTAGAGGTGACTTATATGTGGAGAAAGGGGAGGTTTAGGCTTGGCAAGTACTTTTAAATGCCAAGTCTAGGTGACAGTGAAACTGCACCCACAGGCCTTGCAAGGGCAGGGCTGAGACAAGGTAAAGGGGCTACTTACGTGGGTGGCACAACCAGTGCTGCAGGCCCACTAGTAGCATTTATTCTACAGGCCCTAGGCACATATAGTGCACATTACTAGGGACTTATAAATAAATTAAATAGTCCAATCAGGTATGATCCAAGGTTACCATGTTTAAAGGGAGAGATCCTATGCACTTTAGCACTGGTTAGCAGTGATAAAGTGCGCAGAGTCTAAAAGCCAGCAAAACAGTGTCCAAAAAGTGGAGGGAGGCAGGCAAAAAGTTAGGGGTGACCACCCTAAGGCTGTCAGGTCTAACAACTGCCCTACAGAGATGGGCCTCAGTAGGTCAATAGCCTCAGCATTGAGGGTAGCAGGGCTGACTGGGGCAGGGGCTTAGGTGCCCACGGAGAAGAAGATACCCACCCTCCTGGGTGAGCGTGCATGGGCAACTGGGGGGGGGCTACATGGATGGTGCTGGGCTGGTCCCAGAAGGTTCCGCCACCACCAGGAAGCTTCCATTCAAGGAGGAATCTATATATGTTGTATGTGCTCCAGTCTCCCCCATGGTGCTCCCCTCAACCTCCAACCCACTGGCCCCCTCAGCTTCGGTGGTCTCTACCTCCTAGGTCCCGTGGGCTGCAGCCTCCCTACTCGCTGGTGCCCCTACTCCTTCACCTGCTGATACTGATACACACAAGGATCGCATAGAACAAGAATGGGGGATGAACAAATGGGAACATAGGGTCAATACAAATACCCTTTGCGCATATGAACAAATCAACAACATTAATCTATTGAAATTCCTGAATGCACCCACTACAACATCAATAGACATATCTACACACCTACTGTGCATACACTCTTATGTGTATACTCAATCATAAAACCTCTACAATAACACTCAGGTACTACTTTACAATGTCAAGGCTCTTGTATACAGGATTATTACTGTGAAAAGTAAGTCCATAAATGAAATTTGTATACAGTCATACTTAAGATTCTGAATATCTTTATCTGTCATAGCTACACTGGACATCCTTTCCCCTATGGCTAGCACACCCTTTCCATTCTAAAGCAAACAGTAGAGGAAATAAACTGTGTAACTCACCCCCTAGTTGCTGCCGTGTTGCCTTCAAGTGCCCTCAAGCGCCCATCCAACTCCGGGTAGGCCACCACCAGTATGCAGGCCATTGGGGGGGTAAGGGTCCATCGAGCACCCCTTCCTCATTGGGAGGCCGCACCCAGCTGGGCCTCTGCGGTCTTCTGGGCCCAGTGTCTCAGGTCCTCCCACCTCTTCCTGCAGTGGGTCCTCTGCCAGGTATGGACCCCCAGGGGCCGCAATTCCTTGGCGATTGCTTTCCACAACCCTTTATTTTGATGGGTGCTGACCTGTATGAGATACACAGAAGGAAAGGCACATTTATGTAGACTCAACAACCTACTACAGTCTTAGGCCTACAAACTGTTAACATATCACTATTGTACATGACTTCATACTTGCACAACATTCCCAGCAGTCATATCCAAGGCTGCACTCTCCACTGGAATATCCTGCATACACGTTCTAAGACTCTTACATGCCCATGTAGCAACAAGTATACCGTAATGCGACCTACCTGCTGTTCTGGAGCCCCATACAGCTTTGTGTACAGCAGTAGGACCTCATCCACAAGTTTCTGGAGTTCTCCTGTAGTGAAGGCGGGGGCCCTATCCCCTGTAACACCCACCATCGTGGCTCCCAGGAACACGACAGAGGAGCACCCTCAGTGGGGGTCTTGAAGGCTGGAGAGTCAGGAGTCAATTGACATACACTGTAGAAAATGGTGGTCATGGCCGTAGCGGTCTGCACCTTCACCGCCAGCAGTAATCATCATTGGTCCCTGTATGCCATAGACACCAATGTTAACCAATGAGGAGTTGCACAGCGGTTCTGACCGCCTACCTCCATGACGGCATACACTGGCAGAATGAGCTCACTGTCATCTGTCTCCAGCATGCAGGACAGGCAGCAGCCATTTTACACTGTTACTGTTAATAAAACATAATAAAAAAGTGTCACTAATCTTTTTTATTCTGGACATGAAATAAGTTACGGTCTAGGACTGTGTACAAAACAATCAGGCAGTATACACTTAGACAGTGCACAGAATCAGATGATGACATTATGACAGATTGAAAAAACAATCATAATGATGGTGACTGTACAATGTAGTCACAGGACACAGCTCATCCAGCAGTACTTCGGCTAACATTCTGGTAGGTACATTCACTACATATACCATGTCTCATGTTGGAGTAAAGGTTGGGTGTACTTTATTATCGATCTCTGATATGAGTATGTTTGGTCTCATTTGGGTATCACATGAGTGTTTACAAGGAAGGTCTGTCAAGTAGGTCAAGAGTTCCACTGTGATGTCATCTGGTTCATCTGTCTGTGTTACATATACTTCAGACGTTTTATCTACTTATTTACACATTTGTGACTACTGTATTCTGATATCATACTATCATGTGCGTAGGTTACTGCTTATTGTATCTTCAAGTGATGTATATACTTGGAATCCAAAGAGCTGAGCTGTGTAGTACAACTACTGTACAATGAGTGTGTATTACTCAGTTCATTACTGTAAGATGCATCAATAATCTTGTCTCATATTACCTGTACAGGATTGGGGTATGTGGTCAATAGCAGTGGATTGTCTATCTGTGTGTAAATAATCGACTTTGTAATTGGTTTAACCATCATAATTTGTAGGTACATACTGTTGACAACTGTGCTTTTGATGTTTGATGTACCTTCTTTGTTATCTACTGCAGAAGTTCTGCAGATGGGTTTTGACTACTCTTCCCTCTCTGCTACCTGAGGACCCAGGGATGTGTGGACACTGACTTTGCAGCAGACAACTGGGTGTCAGGATGATACAGTCACATCTTCACCATTAATTAATAGTCACTTTCTTTTACATGTCACAATTTCGTTGCACTATTCCACTAATTAAACACAAAACACCATAACCTGTGTGTAAGTGCATTCATTGTGAATAACAAAGGGAAGGATAGGGCCCAAAGAAGTGGAACCATGGTGTTCAAAAACATCAGTCTGTTAGGCCAAGCAGTAGGTAGCACAGGTCCAGTATTCAAGTGGCATTTGAAAATGGGGCTATGGCAGTAGAGAGTCAACAAGGTGTCTCAGTGGCACACAAGGGAGACAGATCTGGAGAGGCTAATTTCCTGGCAGTCGGGTTGGTCCTGGCCTCAGTCTCTGCAGCATGTCTGGCTCAGTGACCACGTTTGCGTGGTGTTCTTCATCTACAGAGAATGGCTCAGTAGTGGCTTGTGAGTCCTCAGGGATGGCCACCATCAGACTAGCTGCAGTAGATGTAGAGGGCTGGTCAGTAGTGTGGCTAGTGGAAGGGGCCGGGTGGTGGGTGGAAGACTCACACAGGACTGCGATGAGCTCTTGCATCAAGCCTTTCATGGAGGCCATGGTGGCATTGAGGGTATGACACTCCTGCATGGCCTTCTGGTGGTACTCCCTCTGAAACCTCTGGTTTTCCACCAACATGTCTAAAATCTGTCCCATCTTGTTCTAGGATTGGTTATATACTCCCAGGACTTCTGCTATTACCTTATGGGCAGGTGTCTCTCTGGGTTTCCCCACCCTGTGGCCCCTAGAAGCCCTTCCCCTGGCCCTAGCCCCCATACCCTTGTCTCCAGCACAGTGTGCCCACTTACACCAGGGCCTTCATTGTCTTGTGTGGTGGATGCTGACTCAGATCCCTGTACAGGTGGGCACACTTTGGATTGACGTGGTCTGGAGACACTGGTTTGGGGGTGTTTGTCAACATGTGTTGTGGTGGCTGAGGTTGTGGGGGGCTCTATGGTGTCCTGGGTGAGGCTGGTGGAGGTGGATTTCCCAGAGAGACCGAGTTCCAGACATCCTCTGTAGCTTTCATCACTGGGGTATTCATCTGGTGGAGGACTTGCTCTGTGTGGTATTGGTTGACTGATTACATTCTCAGTGGCACCTGTGGATAACAGAGATTGCTATTCACATATCTAGCTGATGAAGGACGTCGCAGATTGGATGAGGCTCAGCCGTCTAAAGCTGAACTCTGAAAAAACTGAAGTCCTCATCCTCGGCAACACCCCGTCCGCCTGGGACGACTCCTGGTGGCCCACGGCCCTCGGCACCGCACCGACCCCCGCAGACCACCGCCCGCAACCTCGGCTTCATCTTGGACCCCCTTCTCACCATGACCAAGCAAGTCAACGCCGTGTCCTCCGCCTGCTTCCTCACCCTCCGCATGCTCCGCAAGATCTTCCGCTGGATCCCCGCCGACACCAGAAAAACCGTGACCCACGCCCTCGTCACGAGCCGCCTGGACTACGGCAACACCCTCTACGCTGGGACCACCGCCAAACTCCAAAATCGCCTGCAACGCATTCAAAACGCCTCAGCCCGCCTCATCCTCGACGTACCCAGCAACAGCCACATCTCCGCACACCTGAGACACCTGCATTGGCTCCCAGCCAGCAAAAGGATCACCTTCCGACTTCTCACCCACGCACACAAAGCCCTCCACGACAAGGGACCGGAATACCTCAACAGACGGCTCAACTTCTACGTCCCCACCCGCCCCCTCCGCTCCTCTGGCCTCGCACTCGCCGCCGTCCCTCGCATCCGACGCTCCACGGTGGGTGGGAGATCTTTCTCCTTCCTGGCGGCCAAGACCTGGAACTCCCTCCCCACCAGCCTCAGGACCACCCAGGACCACTCCGCTTTCCGGAGACTCCTAAAGACCTGGCTGTTCGAGCAGCGATAACCACCCCCTTTGTCCCTAGCGCCTTGAGACCCGCACGGGTGAGTAGCGCGCTATATAAATGCTAATGATTTGATTTGATTTGATTTGATTTGATTTGATGTACTTTACAGGGACTGCTAGGTAAGTGCTATATGTCATGCTTCAGTACTCAGGTGTAGTTATAAGAGGGGAATGTGCATTGTTAGGTGGCTAAAGGGTGATGTATTGTGGACGCTGTAGTGCTTCATGCTATAAATGCAATAGGTGCGTTTGGGAGTGAAGACTTTGGGATTGGTGTTAGTGGGGTAGGGCGGGCATGCAGGGGATGGGGATGCATGCATTACAGGTATACTTAAAACAAGGGGATAATAGGTGACTTACCAGTGTCCAGTCCTGCGGGGATACCACTGAGACCCTCACGGTGCAGGATTGCCAAGACCTTCTCCTCCCGTGATATACTCCTCAGGTGAGGAGGTGGGGGCCCACCACCAGTCTTCATGAGGGAGATTTGGTATCTGGAAGCCATGGACCGGACCTTCCCCCTCAGGTTGTTCAACCTCTTCTGTATGTCCTCCCTTGTGCTTGGATGGCTTCCCACTGAGTATACTTTGTCGATGATCCTCCACCATAACTCCATCTTCTTTACCATGGACATTTGCTAGACTTGTGCCCCGAACAGCTGTGGCTCTAACCTAATGATTTTCTCCACCATGGTTCTTAATTCATCATCATCGAAACGGGGGTGCTTTTGTCAGGACATGGTAGTGTGATGTGTGTATGAGTGAAAATTATTTTATGTGAGGAGTGATGTGTGAGAAGTGTGCAGTTGTCTTTGATGTCTGTGTGCAGTGTGATCTTCAGAGTGGCCGTGCAATGTATGGTAGTTGTTTGTCGTAGCAAATTATTGTAGCTTGTGTGTGTTTTATAGTGGTGTGGGGGATGTGGTGTGTGTACTTGTATCAAGTGTAGGGTATTCAAATTGCCCAATGTGGTGCTGTGTTATAGTGGAGGTTCCATTTTGACCGCCACGGTCCAGACCTCCAATAGATTACTGCCGCACTAAGACTGCTATGCTGATTTATGGGTTGTAATAAGGAGGGTGGTCTTTTTCTGGTGTGGCAGTGTGGGTGGTGGGACTACCTCTCTGCTGTCATCATTCAGCCTGGCGGTGTCAGATTTTTAGCTGTATTCTGGGAATTTTGTTTTTTTTAGTTCTAAGAGGGCGGACGGATTACCGCCGTGACTGCGGTCTTTTAGCAACCGCCAGCACGGCGGTCTTCAGGAAAGACTGCTAAAGTCGGAATAAGGGCCTCTATCTTTTGCACTGACTCAAGAAAATTTAGAGCTAAATGTATGTGTTTTGGTCAGTGCAACGGTATACAAATAGAACAGGTGCTAAGCTCTTCTGTGAGGCAGAGCGAACATTCATTATGCAGCCCATGACCAGATTTGTCAGTGGTGAATACGTGCAGATCACATGGGGGCTGGGGTGGAAAAAGCTATGTTCTAAACAAGCTCATTTGTTTTTGTTTTTCCTCTTATTATTAAAAGACAATCTTGGACACTGCTATGAGGCCAGACTCCTGTGCATTGCACCTAATGATAAACTAGAGGACATGCCAATGTCACCGTTGTGTATTCAGGATGTACAATTGCAAGCAAGGCCTCCATAAGTACCTTCATATATGCCTGTAATGTACCCATTTGAGACTGCGAATACAAACATATTTCAAAATAACAGTTTTTACCATATTCTCAGTTAGACACAACTTCATTAAAAGTGACCAATTGATGAAAAGGATGATATATGCATCCAAAAAAATCAGAAACAAGGCTGTGTGCACATCTTAATGATTAGGTATAAAATGTTAGAAAAATGTCTGCCCCTGAGCAAATGGTGCAAACACAAACATTTGTAGAGGTGCCTGTTGTCCACGATACAGCCCTAGGTTCAATCCTTTTCTAACCATAAAATGGATAAGTATCACCCTTTCATTGCCCATTTAACAAATGTATAAATCACGAAAGGGTGCCTACAAGGTACAGTGTCTGAATATTGCCAACATATTGTCTGATCTAAATATTGTTTCCTAATGACCATTTAGAAAAATCTTCTCGATGGAATTAATAGTGGAAAATCAACATCAAATTGGACATTACTATTGTAAACAATATTTAAGACAACAATTATCACCACACTATATTTTTTATATTATATTTAAACAACCATACCCAAGATATCCTTGTGGCATATTTATATATAATAAATAGTTTTCTTGCCTCCCCCACAGTTTCTGTTTTTCTTGCCCTAGAAAAAATCCCATTTTTTTTTTCTATGACTCAGAAATTCCCAACGAAAGTAGAACCAAGGTGATATATGAAGCAAAATTCTGGCAATTTGCTTTCACTTCTTTCAAAATTTCCAGAATAACACTGCGTCCAGTTATCGCTTACTGCTATCCCAAATGAATTTAGAACTCATACGTATCAAATGAATCATACTCAGGCGACCCCTGGGAATACAGGAAAAAGTTAATGCATGAAGAACATTTGAACAAATTAAAGTTTTGTTGAAAAATTACTAAAATTCTTACAAAAACATGTTTGATACACTTTCATCACTGTGTGCTAAGGATGATTGTTGGAAAGTGGTTTATTGGTAAGGGCAGGTAGGTACCTACACTTAGCAATACATCACAAACCCCCACTAGGTTCAGTCAAGGTCTCAGTGAATTAATCCTTGCTCAACCCTTGGTAGCTTGTCCCACAAGCAGTTGGGCTTATATTAGAAGACAGATGTGTAAAGCATTTAATATCAACAAAACATTAAATAAGTAAAACACAAAATACAATAAACATCCAACAACACTTTATACAAATAGGAAATACTTTTATCTTTAAAATGACACCAACATGACCAAAATCCAATGTAGGGAACCAGAGATATGAATTTTTAAAGATTAAAAGAAAAAATAGGGTTTGGAAGCAAATAGCGCTCAAAGGGTTTAAAAAACAAGGTCACATTCGACAGGGACAAGGTCCAGAGTTCAGGCTACCCACAATGTAACACTGTTACACTTACTTGCAAAAGGGTTTCTTGATTCAGGAAAGTGGCCACAGCACCAGTCAATGGTTCAGAAGCTCTGGTTTGCCTCTTGGGGTCTGGGACTACAGCTCCCACAAAGCACCTCTTCAACTTATGTAGGGTTTTTCAATCGTTGCTCCAAACATCTCCAAACTTCTAGATCTTCTTCCAGAGGTCACTTTTGGATTCTTGAAGTGTCCATAAACTTGATCCAAGGTTCCAGAAGCTCTGAGTTGCTCCTTGAGAGTTGGGACTACAATTCCCAGAATGTACCTGCTCATAATCCTCAAATGGCCACTGGACGCTGGTCAGCTGGGCTCTTCTTCCAGGACTTGATGCAAGGGACTCTGGTCAGATCCTTTGTGCCTGTAGCTTTTAGGGAGTCCACTCCTGGAGTTGCAGAAAGAAGGCAAATTCCTTTTCTTGGTGAAGCCCAAAGTGTGCAGCTGGTTCAGTCCTTGTGAATGCAGTTCTTCATGTGCAGGCCAGGGGTCCAACAGGGCAATCCTTCTTCTCCAGTATCTTCTTCCAGCAAGGACCTGAATTGTGGGGCAGCTCTGCCATATTTAGCCTTGCTCCTGGGATGCAGAGCGATACCCTCGGGGTGACCACTTCCTGTGAAATGTGGCATAAATCAATCCCAGAAAGCATCATTCTCCAAAAATCCAACATGGAGAAAGTTAATCCTTAGAGGTTAAATCTGGTTGAGTTCACCCACTGGTGTGGGTAAGTCTCCCTAACGCACCCCTTTCAGCCCCCCTCCAAATCTTGTCATTAGGGTTCCCATCTGTCTGGGGTTGCAGGAAATGGGGGAGGTCCAGTTTCTGTTCCAAGTGGCTTTCCCTCCTTTGAAGACCAGTTTGGCTACTCTTCCCCATCCTGCTCTGCCATCTGCTGTTGTAGTTCTCCTCACACTTGTCTCAGCCCAGGCTACTTCACACCTCATTAAGATAGGTTGGCTCAGGTTGCCAGAGGCTGACCAGTCAGGAAAAAGTATTACAAGGCTGAATTTGGCAACTTTAAGAAAGAGTTTTAAAATGTTTATCTGTACTAGTTATAATAAATTCAACCTTGGCAAGTTGTTGGATTGATTTATTATAACCTTTAATTTGATACCAAATT
Source organism: Pleurodeles waltl (assembly GCF_031143425.1). Lineage (NCBI taxonomy): Eukaryota > Metazoa > Chordata > Amphibia > Caudata > Salamandridae > Pleurodeles > Pleurodeles waltl. The sequence continues at coordinate 1,016,858,544 of NC_090440.1, forward strand.
TGAAATATTTAGCTCCTGTCTGTCAGAAATAAGACTTTATTATTTTAAAATGGAACCCATTGACCACAATGGGGAAACATGTTTTATAAAGTCCCTGCTTATATTTACACTACACCCAACCATTGGGGTACCTAGGGCAGACCTCAGGGATGGCTGATATAGAAAAATAAGGACATTTGAGTTTTTGAAAGTACGTTTAATTCCAAAGTCGAATTGGGGGTTAGTTTTAACAGAAAACCAGCCAGCACGGCAGGCCTGCCTATTCAATGACACTGGACACCACAGCAGTGCACCCCATAGGTGCACTAACTACACTTGGGTCCCTAAATCTATATGCCCTACCATGTAACTAGGGACTTATAGGTAGGTTGTCAGAGCCAATTATAATTAGGCCTAATTTGCACATACTATTTTAAAAAGAGCACTGGCCCTAGGAATGGTTAGCAGTGCCCAGGGCCCATCAGAGTCAGGAAACACGGGTAGCAGCTAAACATGAGGGCAAAAAGTGAGTGGACCTCTGCAATCAGCCCATTGGTCTCACAATGATGGTGTACTGGATTGCACCATCAGAAAGATTAGGTTATACAGAAAGTACAGAGGCCAATTTGTACACTTTTTTGTGCCGCATCTGCGTACTTTTTTGCCGCAAAAGCCGCCCAAACTTAGAAAATACAGAAAATTACACAAATGCGGTGCAAAAAAAGTATAAATATGGGCCAGAGTTTTTATACTTTCATATAGGCCTAAGCTTCATTTCAGTAGTTAAATGAACAGTGCACCTGAAAATGGGATTCTGTCATTTCAGTGATCTGAAATAATAATAAATAATTGCTCATGAAGAGGATATCACTCAGGAGAACCCTTACATATTTATTTCCAGGCTCCGTAGATTTGGGGGGGCATCTCCTTGAATAGTGGTATAGGCTTTAATCCAGAACGCACTGTGAGCCATATTTATGCAGCCTTCATCAGGTAAGCTGAGCCTATTCCTTCTTTAACATACAATACTACGTGGACCCCAAACTTTATCAGTTTGTAAGTGAAGAACAATATTACTTTCAAGGAGCAAAATAACTATGCTATTTCCATTCTATTCTACATGTGTACACAAAGTAACTTTGTGCTGCCAATGAATACAGGCCGTTTACTAACAAATGACATTCTTAAAATGAAGTAAAGGCTTATGGAGTTGAAGTGAATAGTATTATTATGTTTGACGTTGTCAGTATTGTCATCAGTGATGTGATCAATGATGTCATTTAACATGTCAAGAGTGATGTAAGATATGAGGTCAAAAGCAGTGCATGGCAGAGGCGCAAGTTCTAGTTAGCTCAGAAAGTTCTATGTGGTGAATTTCAGTGGTTTAGTAGCTTTCCATTTTTAAATGTTAGGTTTCTTTCACATTTCAACACCTAGCTATAACATAAAATTTTTCAAAACATAAGCTAAGACTTTTTCATGAAACCTGACTTTAACCTAACTTTAACCTTTGTTTTGTTTTTTTTAGAGAATTTCAGAGACATTTGTTAATCATTTTCAAAGTTTAAGCAACAGGGGGTTGGCTGCAGGGCATAGCTTCTGTCCTGAACCCCCAGGAGGTGCCTACCCTGCATCCAAACCTTTGCAAGCATCGAGCAGCACCCTCTCTACACAGTTAAATTAGCTGCATATAGGTGCTTTGATTTTTTTTCTCACACTTTTTAGTGCATAATTTGGGGGCAACTTTTTTTATTTTTTTAACCTGCTTTTTGTGTCTCATTATTTTAAAAAGTAATGTTAAACTTATTACATTATCTTTTTAATTTTTACCTTTTATTTGAAAAAATAAGTTTTAAATTGAAACTTGTTTTTCTTTTTTATTTCTATTGTTTATATAAATTATTGTGATATTCGATCAACTGTGTCTCCAACACTTTTCCTAAAAAATGCTAGTTGGTTTTGCCTAGACACATATTTTAATGGCATTTTTTGAAGTATGGCAAATAATACTGCATATATTCTTGTCAGATCAGAATCTACCACGTAAAAGTATATAAGGGCAGTTTTAATGCTGGCCGATGCACGGAGCAGGCCTCACAATAGTGAGAACTAAATTTGTGAGTTTTTCACTAACAGGACATGTAAAATACATAAGTACATGTCCTGTCTTTCACTCACATAGCACCCTGCCATATGGGTTACCTAGGACCTATCTTAGGGGTGATATATGTAGAAAAAGCAGAGTTTAAGGCATGGCGAGTAGTTTTAAAATGCCAAGTCGAAGAGGCAGTGAACCTGCACCCACAGGCCTTCGAATGGCTGACATGAGACATGGTTAAGGGGCTACTTATTTCGGTGGCTCAATCAGTGCTGCAGGCCCACTAGTAACATTTAGCTTAATGGCATGGGCACATCTAGTGCACTTTACTAGGGACTTACAGGTAAATAAAATATGCCAATTGGTTATGAGCCAATGTTACCATGTTTTAGGGAGAAAGCACATGCACTTTAGCACAGATGCCCAGATTCCTACAGTCAACATAAATAAGGTCAGAAAAAGAAGGCAAAACATTTGGGGTGAGCCTTCAGAGAAAGCCATTTTCCAACAGAGAATATGATAGGAGTGAGAGTCTTTCTTGCAGTAGTCAAAGAACTGACATGCAAATAGAAAGACGATGAGGAATACAAAGAAAGGCAGAATATAGAATAGGATTCAGATGAGGAGAACAACTTTCTAAATGATCTTTTGAATTTCAGATCTCCTTCATACACTTCTGAGTTGCAGAGACAGGTGCAGAGTTCTGCAGAACCTGATAAGGGTGCAATGGGAGAGGGTGGAACAAGTGTACAAGGATTGATTACACTTGCAGTTGCAGTTTGCGGGTGCGTCAGTGAGTGCCCCAACTGTGAATAGATTGATAATAGTCCTGAGTACTAACATAGAATATGCTTTGGTCACTCTAGTTTTAAATGTCAGTCTGCTACTGTTCAAACTGAATAAAAAGAAACACACTAAAGATTGAATTTGGATACATTTTACAGGGAACTTTAGTTACAAACAGATTTATTTCATAAGGTGTGGATGAAATGACTTATTTGATCAGAGAAACAGTGAGGTGTGTGAATGAAGCACATGATAAACTAGATCACGAAGTTGAGGTTGATATCAGTAGAATGAGCAATGTAGAAGAAATTTTAAAATGGATTTTCCCAATGAGGCAGTAAAAGAGTTGGGCTTGGTGACCTTGTGATTTCACATTATTAGAGATATAGTTGAAAAGATAAAAGTTTGGATGGATTTGAAGAAGAACATAGAAATGTTGAAGAAGAAAGTTAATGACAAAATGAAACCTGCAGAGGCAGAAAAGAAAACAAAGGATTTCTGTTAGTAATTCTGAGTTGAGAGAACTACATAGAGGGAATTATGTGACTTGGATGACAGGTGATCCTTATGACTTTACATCACATTTTCCAATACATGTAGGCTCATAGAGTAATGACAATTTTGAAAATGATTTGGACTAATTTGATTGCACTCTCTGAGATTGTTGTTCCTAGTAATCTGTGATCCGAATGTAGGCTTTGCTTTTGCCAGGCCAACTGAGAAACCAGTTAGCGTTATGGCTAAAAATGCTCAATCCTAGGTATTGCTGACAAGTACAGAGCAGTGATGGCGCATTTGAAAAAAGAGGTGCTGGAGAAGAAAACTAACTGGGAAAAGATCTTGAGATCTGCATTAGAACCCAAACGGTCAATACTTGCTTACCATGAGAGCTAATCCAGCTTTTTAAAAAACACAGTGGAGCTGATGAACCTGAGAAATAAGGTCTGAGCAGTTGTGTTTCTGCCTTTGTTATGGGTTTACAACCTGAGCTTATTTCACACATTCAGAAGAGCATGATTTGTTGTCAAACTAAGGGAAATATTCATGAAAAGTGGATCTGCACCTAGTGCAGCACCACTTTTCTTGCACCCCTTAGCGCCCCCCTAATGCCACCATTTGTGCATCACATTTAATATATGGTGCACTGTGGCGGTAGTTAGGGAACTAGCTTCAGAATTATTTATTGACACTAATCCTGCAAAGCACCAAGAAGCTTGGTGTAAGCAATGGGGGCCTCCTTTAAATGCCTGCTCAGAGCAAAAACATATTTTTTCCTCCCAACCCCCTTCCTTTTTAAATTTTTTATTTCATTTTCTTTGTTATATTTTGGTACCTTGTTTCCCTCTATTTCCTCTTTTTTGCATATTTTGTATTAAGCTGCATCATTTGCATTCACAATGGGAGTTATTTAGGCCACTTGGCTTATGAATCCTGTCAGTAATACTACTTCCCCTCACTGGTGGGGATTGTATATAACTGGCTTACGGCTGTCTGGTACTTTTACTGGGTCCCCATCCCAATCATTCAGTGTGCGTTTGCACAAATTAGCATGTGTGGCATTTTAAAAGTTTGGCACATCATGTATCATGTAATTATGTATATTTTGTACCAAGTTGCTACAGTTGCATTCGCAAAGGGGGTAGTTTGGACCACTTGGCTTATAACTACTGTGAGTAATACTGCTACTCCTTACTGGTGGGGACTGTATATAACTGCCTTACCGCCTTCTGGAATTTGTACTGGGTCCCCATCTAAATCTTGCAATGTGCATTTACACCAATTAGCATGTGGAGCATTTTCAAATATTTTGGCATATCATGAAATGTATATTTACTTTCTTTACTTTGCACACTTGATATTAAGTGGACGAAAGAGTCTGATAATGTCAATATACATGCAACTACGTTAGTCATTTTTACCATCTCTATGTATGTTTTGAGGATATTTTAGAGGAGATTTGGGCACTGTGGTTTGATGTTAAAGGTTTGGCCAAGACCTGTTGGTTAGAAAGTGTCAGCTGCTTTAAATATATTTCACTGACGACAAACACTTGGGATCTGGAAATATATGCATAAATGTGGAAAGTGCAAGGCATGCAAGAATAGTAAAAGTGTGAAAACATATAAGACAGCTTTGGGGGCGGTAAGGAAGATAAATAAACCCATCTCCTGTGGTTCAGATCATTGTATTTAGTGTTACAATGTCCCTGTGGATTACAGTACATTGGCAGCACTATTGGCCCTGTGAAAAAGAGTATTCTAGAGCATTACAGGGCGATAAAGAACTGTGATGTCTCATATACAGTTTCCAGACATTGGGCGAAAACAGACAAGACGCAGAGTGTTTGGTATTTTTTGGTGTTGACAGAATCAAAACAAATATACATGGAGGTGACCGAGAAAGGCTTCTGAGAATACATTATTTTACTTGGGAGTAAATCACCCCGGGGCTTCAACGAGGATGAGGAGCTTTAACTACATGTTTGTTTGATGTGATGCAATAATCATGGGATGGGCTCTTTACAAGTATCTCCATTTTGTGCTGTAATTAGACTGAATATTAGAATTGAATATAAATTTGTGAGTTTTCTTATTTTATTTTTACATGTAATAAGTTTCACAGGTGGGTGTGGATGTACCATTATGATGATAGATTACTTGATTTGTCTGTCTATTAGGACATCATTTGTGTTATGAATTATGAAAATATACATGTAATTCATGATTCATTGGATACATTTATTTATGTTAATTTTATGTATATGCTTTCTGTGGGTGATCGGCCACTTGGCCTGATATTTGATTAAATATATTCCACGTATAAGGAATCATGGAGTTATTATAGTTGTCATAAGTAAGTAATGATCTGTTCACCGCAGTAGGAATTGATATTTTTTTTTTTTGCTGTGGTTTGATAATTGTTATTGTATTTCTACATCCATTGATGAAATTTAGGATTCTTTTTGGCAAATTGGGGAAGGATGAGTAATAATGTGGAACTTCCTTGATGTTTTCTGTTCATGGTAGTATTTCTTTAATGTTCATGAACTGAGTGAATTTAAATCTAAGGATGTTTGAGCACAGATTTTTTCGATTGGGCCATGATGAAGACACTTTGGTGTTAAAATGTGTAGACAAGTCAAATAAAGCATTTGGATTGAGAAGCTGACACGTTGGGTGTGACTTTTTCTCTGCCACACAAAATAATGTGCCAGGAACATTATACACAGACAGAGACCAGTGTACTAAAAAGTTATTGTAGATCAACACAGACATGTTTCGGAAAAAGTGCCTTTTCATTGTCATTTTTACCATCTCTATGTATGTTTTGAGGATATTTTAGAGGAGATTTGGGCACTGTGGTTTGATGTTAAAGGTTTGGCCAAGACCTGTTGGTTAGAAAGTGTCAGCTGCTTTAAATATATTTCACTGACGACAAACACTTGGGATCTGGAAATATATGCATAAATGTGGAAAGTGCAAGGCATGCAAGAATAGTAAAAGTGTGAAAACATATAAGACAGCTTTGGGGGCGGTAAGGAAGATAAATAAACCCATCTCCTGTGGTTCAGATCATTGTATTTAGTGTTACAATGTCCCTGTGGATTACAGTACATTGGCAGCACTATTGGCCCTGTGAAAAAGAGTATTCTAGAGCATTACAGGGCGATAAAGAACTGTGATGTCTCATATACAGTTTCCAGACATTGGGCGAAAACAGACAAGACGCAGAGTGTTTGGTATTTTTTGGTGTTGACAGAATCAAAACAAATATACATGGAGGTGACCGAGAAAGGCTTCTGAGAATACATTATTTTACTTGGGAGTAAATCACCCCGGGGCTTCAACGAGGATGAGGAGCTTTAACTACATGTTTGTTTGATGTGATGCAATAATCATGGGATGGGCTCTTTACAAGTATCTCCATTTTGTGCTGTAATTAGACTGAATATTAGAATTGAATATACATTTGTGAGTTTTCTTATTTTATTTTTACATGTAATAAGTTTCACAGGTGGGTGTGGATGTACCATTATGATGATAGATTACTTGATTTGTCTGTCTATTAGGACATCATTTGTGTTATGAATTATGAAAATATACATGTAATTCATGATTCATTGGATACATTTATTTATGTTAATTTTATGTATATGCTTTCTGTGGGTGATCGGCCACTTGGCCTGATATTTGATTAAATATATTCCACGTATAAGGAATCATGGAGTTATTATAGTTGTCATAAGTAAGTAATGATCTGTTCACCGCAGTAGGAATTGATATTTTTTTTTTTTGCTGTGGTTTGATAATTGTTATTGTATTTCTACATCCATTGATGAAATTTAGGATTCTTTTTGGCAAATTGGGGAAGGATGAGTAATAATGTGGAACTTCCTTGATGTTTTCTGTTCATGGTAGTATTTCTTTAATGTTCATGAACTGAGTGAATTTAAATCTAAGGATGTTTGAGCACAGATTTTTTCGATTGGGCCATGATGAAGACACTTTGGTGTTAAAATGTGTAGACAAGTCAAATAAAGCATTTGGATTGAGAAGCTGACACGTTGGGTGTGACTTTTTCTCTGCCACACAAAATAATGTGCCAGGAACATTATACACAGACAGAGACCAGTGTACTAAAAAGTTATTGTAGATCAACACAGACATGTTTCGGAAAAAGTGCCTTTTCATTGTCGGTTACACAAAGATATCCATCAACAAATCTTCAAGTATGACTTGAAACCCTCTGTTTGGATAATGGATCGGGGAAAACAAAAGAGGACTTTGTAAGTTTTTTTACTCTACATGGCACCATCACAATATATATTTCACATTAAAATACATACACACACATATTCACTCAGATGGAAAACATTACAAACACTTAAATAATAAATAACTCTGAAACAGTACTAATTCAAATTATGCAACATTTTACTGTGTATGTTTAACTTACGTAAAAGTGTTTTACACACTTACAGAGACCGGATGTTGTCATAAGTGATGTCACTGAACATGTCATGAGTGATGTAATATATGTTTTCAATAAAATGGCATCTAGAGGTACTGAGGATCCAGAACCACGCCCTTTTGAAGACAGTACCTCTGAGGATGAACCGGCACCAAAAAAGCAATCCATTGCTTGGGATTTCTTTACAGTCCTTTCTGGAGAGAAGAAGAAAGTTGCAAGGTTTGTGAAAAGTTCTGTGTGTGAAAAAACCCTTTACAGGGGTACACCTAAGAAATATTCCTGCCCAACAGCAAGTATGTTGTTGCAACTGAAGACCTTTCACCACAGGCAATATATGAGAGCACAGAGGGAAAGAACAGCTGGTGAGCCCTCTACGTCTTATCCTGGAACACCTAGTGCAGGAGAATTTATTCCACATGAAGTGGGGAGATGCCTACCAGAAATCTCTCCTGAGTTAAGAAGAGTGGGATCCTTCTGCTTGGATTGCAAAAATATTTTACCAGCAGGGTGGTTCTTGGGTTTCCTGAAGTCCCTTAAATTGCGCTTGCTTCTGGGCTTTTCAATCAATCAATCAGTAATTTCTAAAACATAGCCAATCACCCACATGGTCTCAAGGCGCTTGTTTAAAGGTGTGCTGCTCAGTCAAAAAGCCAGGTCTTGAGATACTACCTGAACTGCTCTTGAGAGTCTGTAGTGGACTTTGCTTCTTGTTGTCCGAGGTTGGGGGTCCAGTACCCTGGTGGTGGTAATCCACAGTCCCTGAAAGTCCCAAGGCCACACAACTTGGTACAGAGGTAGGTTTTGTCTTTTGGTTCTGTTAGGTGAATTTTAGTTGGGCTGTTGGGTCTGGTTTGTTGGTGAGCAGCTGGTCACTTTACCAGACTTTGCTGGTTCCTTGCCTGCAAGGTGCATGGAGTGATGTATTCACTCAAAGGGAGGTTCATGGCAATTTTATAGAAGGATGGAGGTGCTCTGGGCTATTGTAGAGTCCCTCAGGTCTCCAAGTGACACCTCAGAAGCAACTGTTGTGTCCTTGGAGTAGCAGGCAGGTTTTGTCATCTTTTTCTTTGTGCCGGAGGACTTCAGTTCTCATGTCTTAGGTCTTCTTTGTTCCTGGTCTTCTTGTGTCCATTGAATTGAATCTGTTGGCCTAGGCATGCCCACTAAATACTGCATTTCAGGGGTATTAGGGGGAGTACCTGGCCATAGAGCCACCTACCTTAGGGTGGCCACTCCCACTAAGTGACAAGTCCTGTGCGAAGAGGTCACATCGCTAACCCTGATTGGCTATTTGCCTGCCATTGAAGATTGAGAAAAATGAAATGGAGTGGTCACCTCACCTGTCACGCATGAGGGTTGGTGCAGGCTGGTGATGGCCACTCCTCCTATCATTGTAAGATTTTCCACTGGTTTTCCCACCACATGGGGGCAAAACCATTGGGCTGCCATCTGCTTCTAGCAGCAGAGGATGGGATCAGATTTCAAAACATTTGAAGCTGACCACTGGTGCCTGCTTGGGAATGGAGTTAACACCTTCAACCAGGAAAGGCTTTATGTTCCAGTTCCTGAGAGCAAAAGACTCTCACCCTAGGAGTCAAGAATAATGTCTGATGGTGGCAGGCTGTTAGCACCCATGCCAGGGCTGTTAGCTTTTGCAGGGGGCACCTCTAAGGTGCTCTCTGGGTACGTTTTATAATACATCCAACACTGGCATCAGTGTGGGTTAATTATTCTGAGTTGTTTCATACCAAACAACCCAGGGTTCAGGGAGGCCATAATGTAGCTGGGGAACTCATAATGACCAGTGTCCAACACATGCATTTGTTATGCCTTCCCTGTACACCTACTATGTCTAAGAGTTAGCAAAGACACAGTAGGGGCATATATGCTCATGAGACATATGCCCTTACATGCATAATAGTGCACCCAGCCTTAGGAGTGTAAGGCCTGCCAAAGGGGTGACCTATATTGCATGCAGTATTAGTGGGCATGGGACACTTGGTAAGTGTCATGTCGAGTTTGCAACTTTGGCTACATTTTGTCATGCACTTGCAATGGCAGTCTGCATAAGGCTGGTGTGGGGCCTACAGAGTGTCACAATTGGTGCTGCAACTCTGAGGGGCCTTCTTCAGTACCCATGCCCTAGGTACCAGGGGTACCATTTACTAGGGACTTCCAAAGGTGGCAGGAGTGCTAAACATAGCACAGTTTGGGGGAAGAGATCTGGTACAGAGAACCTATTTAGAAAGGGCCCATGGCGTTTTGAAACCACATATTTTTCTAGGCAAAAAGAGGGGACCTACCATGTCGAAAGAGGCCCTTTCTCACACTCACCATGTGAGTGGCTGTATAGGTGACTTACTGACTGTGTAAGTGTCTCTATAATTGAGAGTGTGGGTATGTGAGTGACTGTATGGGTGAGTGAATGGGCATTTGAGTATCTGCATGATTGAGTAAATGATTGTGTGAGTGTCTGTATGAGTGAGTGAGTGCTTGTGTGAGTGGCTTATTCAGTGAGGGGCTGAGGACCTTATTTGCAAACAATGACACAATGCTGCTTCAGCTTAGCATTGCATCAACATTTTTAATGATGTGTAACAACAAATCCTAATGCTATGCTTGTGCCTTATTTACAAAACTGTGCTACATAGCATTAGGATGGGGCAGCATAGAAAAATAAATGATGCTAACATGTGTGCTGTGTTGCAAAAAAAATGATGTTAGTGCTGCAAAATGTGATTTGCAGCATGTAATCTGACACTATCTAGCCTAGTATCAATTTTGCTTCTAAAAGTGTCCAATAAAATCAGCAAAATGCAGCTGCATATAAAAATATAAATAAGAGACACTGCAGAAGCAGAAATGGTGATCCCTGTGGACCTGAGAACCCAGGACAACCCCAGCAATCAAAGTACCATCCAGGATGTCCAGGCAGACTCCCAGGAGAAGTGGAAGTGCAGATTCAGTGTGAAGGAGAAGAAAATCTTCATCAGTGAGGTGACGCAGCATCAACAACAACTACTCGTCACCTGAAGATTGCTGATAAGGAAAAAAGAGGCCATATGGAAGTCCAAGTGGACAAAGTCAACAGTGTGGCAAATGTCAAGAGGACAGTCATCGACTCTAAGAAGTGCTGGCATGATTGCAAGTGCAGAACAAAGGAGAAACTGGCCAGCAACCACAAGGCAGCATTGCAGACAGGAGGTGGAAATCCAGAACCCCAGGAGCAGATGGATGAGTTGGAGGAGATGGTGGCAGCCGTCATCCCTGAGGAGTTAGTGACAGGATTCTCAGGGCAGGACAGTGCAGCATATGACGAACTACAGTACCCACAGGGTAAGTCACAATGAGAGGGCAATATGGTCATTATGCAATGTCAAAAGGAGGTGGCAGCCATGTCCCAGCACCAAAGTGCACTGTCTGCAGGCCATAGGGTAGTATGCTGGCACACTTATGGTTAAATAGCAAAGAGATGCAATGTACACTAACCTCCCACAATTAGCACATCCCAGGCCAGAACCATCACCTCACTTTCTTAATTGTGTGACGTACACCATCATTCCACATTTACCTCGCTTTGGGCCTCATTTTTGAGTCACTAGGGACACATTGCACCACCAGAATGTAAATTTGTTTTGACTCTCTGGTGGTGCAGCGTTCCAGCCCATATTTACAAGTCCAGGCAAAGCCACCTTGCATTGCTTTATCTGACCTTGTAAATATGGATGCCTTTCATGTATAACACTGTGTGGAATGGCCATTCCATGGTTGTTGCTTGGAGTGTTCCCATGCAAAACCCATGGAACCCGAAGGAATCTGACGCATTCACAGATTTACAAGGCTGGGAATGCATCACATTCTTACTCTACCTCAGGGTTGGCATAGGAATGACGCAACAGGGAGAAATATCTTCATTTCTTCCCGTCCTTACCTCTTTCTATGTGTGCTGCAGAATGTAGCATATACAGAAAGAGGAAAACTCCTCTTGTGATTGTTTTTGCGCAGGAAGGTGTCCCTTACTGCACAAAAACAATCATCTTCGCAACACAGACATCTTACATCATGGTGCAAGGCTGCCTGCATTGGCACTAGGCAGCAATTTGTGCACTATTACAGGGGAGAGGAAAGAAATGTGCCAAATATTGTAGCTGCGGTGCATTTTTGTCATTTACCAGTGGTGCAGGGTGGCGCAGCAATATACTTTCTGCACCACCCTGCACCACCTGCCATGTAAATGACGCCCTTTGTTCCTCATGTAAGAGGAAGGACACAGTGCATTGCAGCCAGCCAGCTTGCTGTGCCGTGTCTTGTAGAAAGTGCAGGGATGCATTGTATGCACTGCAATTCGAGGCATTCCTGTACATTCCTCAGTGATGGTTCACAGATGACTACCTAGCTTCAATGCAGGCATCCTTGCACCATGAAACTAGTCGGTCTCACTTGGGCTTATGCACACCAATCAAGGATGTAAATTATCTGAATAGAATGGTTGTGTCACAGGACACACAACCCATCTGAGAGGGATCAGGTGAGGGCAATGGGAGGCATACACACATAGGGACAAGACAAGAGACATTTCATTGTACCCTGCACAAATATAAATTGCACCCAGCTGACATGGCAGACAGGGGAGTACACACAGGTGTCGGTTGCCATGGAAAGGACCACAGGAACTCATCAAAAATAATCAATGGGAGGGTTCGTGATGAGAAAAAAAAGCACAACACTGGGCCATTTTTGTACAAATTTGTACAAGTTAATGTGGGCATGGTGGGACACTGCTACTGCTCTGCATGGTAACTGCTGACTCCTCATGGCAAAACTGCATTTGGTTTGAATGAGGAGTTTGTTCATACTTGGTGGCAGAAATGGACATGTGTACTGCGTGGTATCTACACAAATACACATGCGCCACTGGGTCCAACTGGGCAACGCTTGTGGCATACCTGGGAAGGGATGGCAGAGGAAAACCTATAGGGGGGACCACAACCTACATGTCATGTGGACCAGGGGTAAGCATGTGGCACATGCCAGGAAGGAGTATGAAGCAACAATGTCTCATGGTGCCACATGTACCATTAGATGGATGTTAAAAAGAGATTTTAGAAAAGGGATACCAAGAAATACTTAATCACCTTAATAATGGGACCCATGGAGGAATTTAGAATGATGTGAGTGGGCCCACTGATGTGGGATTCAGATGTAGGGACTTGCCACCAATCACAAAACCACTACAGTGTGGGCTGAGGCCCCAACAATGGCTATCTATGACAAACCTGTTATAGGCATGTGAGAATAAATGTATGACTTGGGTAGGATCACTGTGTGTCACTTACCTGTGTGCCAGTACTCAAACATGGATAACCTGAGAAGGTCTGAACATATACAATAGTGAGGGCCTGATTCATGTGATGTGTCACACTCTGCAGATAAACAATGTAAGTGAGCCAAACTACACAGTAGGACAGACGCCCATCCCCTCAGAGCAGGCACACAGTGTCTGTGAGAACAATCCATTTGCAATGGAAATCTTGTGAAACTGTATATCAATACCCAGGCCCAAAAGGTGTACAACACATCACTGTCCCACCCAGGGCCCCATGCATGAGGAAATGATGTGACGTGATGCTGCATGCCAGCTTGCTATGTTGGAATGCATCATTTGAAAAGTGCAGGGATGCATTGTATTTACCAAAATTCAACACATACCTGTATTTTTCTCCATGATGGTATACTCGCTGCTTCCTAGCGCCAACGCAGGAACCCTTGCACCATGGTGTAGTGGTGCCTGTGTTTCAGGAATGAGTGCTCATTTGCTGAACAGGACACTTTCTTGAACTTGAACAATCTTGAATGTCATCTTTCACTTTCCATGTGTGCTGCAGAATGCAGCAAACATTTAAATAGGAGAAAATGGGGACTAAGATGTTAAATCTCTAAATTGCACCACTTCAGAGCCATCCCTCAGGTTGTGTAGGAATCTGACACATTTCAAGATATCTAAATCAGGGAATGTGTCACATTCCTCTGGATTCCACGGGTGTTGCGGGGAACACCCATAGCCACACCCAAGGAACTTGCCTTGTATGCAGTGTAATGTCTGAAAGGGATACACAATTGCAGGGCCACGAGAAGCTACACAAGTTGGCCTGATGTAGTCTTAGGGTCCTGCACACTGTGCCACTGGAGAATCAAATTCAATGGAACTCCAGCTAGGGCCCTGTGCAGTGTGTTGCTAGGGCCCTTGAAATGTGGGCCTTATGGTGCTCCCTTGAAAACATTGGTTGTAAACCTGATTACTCATGTTAACATTTAGCAGGGCCAACATTAACTTACCTCAATTTAATTGCAGAGAATGATACCATACCTCTTGGCTAACTGCCTGTCCTGGACTGCTCTGATGTTGCAGATGACCAGCTGCAAACCCTTAATATGGATACCTTCAAACACATTCTGAATGTCATACAGACACCATCTCCGGTCACAGAGAGGCTAGTCAGCATTTGGGGGGGTCTCCAGATTATCCACCCAACATCTAACATACACCACCTACTGGCTCATCCCCAGACCTGAACTTCCAGGATCCAGCACTTACACTCCAAAAAACAGTGGTATGAGTATAGCTAGAGCTGGTAGATATGGCAGTGGCAGGGCTGACTGTGGTGGGTAGCCTAGAGGCAGTTCTCAGGTGTCTCAGTCCAAATAAAGACATCTTGTCTTTCTTATGAGGCACCAACTCTCTAGTTCCTGGCCTCCAGCAGTCCGTGGCTGACATCGCTGGTACCATGAGACCGAGGCACAAGCAAATGCCCAGCCCAAGTGCCACCAGCAAGGTTGCCAACAGAGTGGGGGCAAACAAAATGTCTTATATTCCATGGAGCAGAAGCAGGACTCCCTCACTGCCACCTTGGGTGCCTTTCAATGTGACATTGCTTCAGTGTTACTGAGCCTGCAGGTCCTCTTTGCTGCTATTCTGCCTCATGTGTTCCCACAGATGAGAGCTGCTGTGGACACAACATCTACATCTTCAGCCCCTGATGTGTATGTGCCTCCCTCTAGTACCTATGACAACCCTGTCACAGGAGAAACCACACACATCAGAGGATGAAGATGTGGAGGGAACATATTTCACTGGGAAAACTGATTTTCTCTGTGGCACATAGCCTCTTTCTCTTTTCCTCTGTGTTAAAGATCATGCCAGTGTCAAACCTCCAGGCACCATCCTCAACTGGACTCTCCCATTGTTGACCTCTCACATATGTGGACTGTCATTGTGGCCAATCTCCCCTAATGGCAATGTGGTCCTTGTCCTCACTAAAGCACTCCTCTCCCACACATGTCCCATGATATGTTTACACCCATGGACTCTGTCTGGACATCCAATGGCTAAATACATCTGTTGAGGTTGTTGTTTCATGGAATGTACATCAGTACAGAACGCAAATTAACACATGTAGATACAATCACTTACTACAACCTAGGTGTTGTATGTGTGCCTGAAGCAGGAACAACATGAACATGTTGCATTGACTGAAGCTAATACAGTGACTGCTTATGAAAGAGATATATGTGGATTGCAGTCTGAGACAAAGCTACACAGACTGAGTGAACATACTTGAAAAATATGATATTTACTTTGGGCAGGGCCCCTGGACCCGATAGAGTCCCTGTGGATGTTTTTAAATCATGTCTGGAGTTTTAGGCTCCCTTATTAACAAATGTACTAAGAAATGCAATATTAGGTCCCCTACTCAAATCCTGGCAGTAGGCCATTTTTGTTCCTATATTTAAAAAGGGAGACAAGAGCTTTCCCCATTGCTACTGCCCTATTTCTGTTTTGGACAGCACAACCAAGACATTGGGTAGAGTTATACTATCCAAACTGGAAACTTGGGCAATAGAGCTGAAGGGGCTTTCTGAATTACAGTTAGACATTGGGTCTAGTCTTGGGACTGTGGAACAATCATTAAATCTCTCCCTCATTATTCAAAAATACACTAAGGGGGTCATTCCGACCCTGGCGGTCCATGACCGCCAGGGTGGAGGGCAGCGGAAGCACCGCCAACAGGCTGGCGGTGCTTCCTGGGCTATTCTGACCGCGGCGGTAAAGCCGCGGTCAGAAAAGGGGAACCAGCGGTTTCCCGCCGCTTTTCCCCTGGCCCAGGGAATCCTCTGTGGATTCCGACCCCCTTCCCGACAGCCTGTTTCTGGCGGTCTTCACCGCCAGAACCAGGATGGCGGGAACGGGTGTCGTGGGGCCCCTGGGGGCCCCTGCACTGCCCGTGCCACTGGCATGGGCAGTGCAGGGGCCCCCTCACAGGGCCCCATACAGATTTTCACTGTCTGCTTAGCAGACAGTGAAAATTGCGACGGGTGCCACTGCACCCGTCGCACCCCTGCAACTCCGCCGGCTCCATTTGGAGCCGGCTTCCTCGTTGCAGGGGCTCTCCCGCTGGGCCGGCAGGCGGCCTTTTGGCGGTCGCCCGCCGGCCCAGCGGGAAAGTTGGAATGGCCGCCGCGGTCTTTTGACCGCGGGGCGGTCATTCGCGGTAACCGCATGGCGGGCGGCGACCGCCACCCGCCGCAGTCAGAATGACCGCCTAAGACTAAGAAAGGTTCTGTCTATCTTGCTTTTATGGAACTTACATGTGCTTTTGACATGGTTGACTGTGAAAAGTTATGGACTATCATGATGAACTTGGGGATTGATAGAGCTATTGTCTCCCTCCTTAGTAGGCTTCAGGAACAAACTACAGCCAGAGTCTGTTATAGTAAGTGTAGGGATCCTGCAGACAAATTCCCATCAATTATGAGTTTTAGACAGGGTTGTGTCCTGGCCCCTTTTTTATTTTTTATTTACATTAACTCTTTGGGGAACCACTTGCCTAAGAAGGGGGGAGATATTTCTAAAATGGGCATGAAAGAAATCCCTGTTCTGCTTTATGTAGATGAAATTGATCTTATAGCTAAACAACAAATGCCCTCCAGCTTCTTTTAGATTCTTTTAAAATCTTTATGGATTCTTCCAGCCTCAAGATTAACTATTCTAAAAACTTTGTGATGAAATGGGGCCCTAAGCCTGTGAAGACAAAAAAGGTTCTTGCTCAGTTATGAGGAAATCCTGATGTCTCCCTATTTTAATTATCTGAGAATTCTGTTTGATATAGATCTTAACTGGAAGGTTTTACCTAAAGTGAGAGTGATGCAATTTCAGCATTCTATTGATGCCATTTTTAGATTTTCTAAGTGGCTGGGTCACAAGTCAATGAGAGAAATTATTACTGTCTTTAAAAGTAAATGTGTTCCAGTGGCTGCTTTCAGGTCTGCGGTTTGGGGTTGCATGAATAGCATTGTTCTTCAGATACTTGAAAAAAAGTTTCTGAGGTGTTTGCTGGCAGTTCTGCAGTCCACTCCTGCTGCTTTTTGTCATGAAGAGGCTTGGCTTCCTTACTTGGTAGACTACATTGTGCTCCAGCCCCTGATGTTGTGGAACAGGATTTGGACTAATCCTGAGGCACAGGCATAGCTGTGTCGAATTATAATCAGGGATTGCATGCCCCTTGATAGGAACCAAGATATTCCCTGGTTAAAATATATCAAGACTATTTTTGAAAGATTGGATACTCATGCCTTTTATTCTGATCCTGACAATTTACTTTCCATCTCGTCTAGTTGAGTCATAGAACTTTCTGACCAATGCAATGGTGGTGGTTATCTGGTCCCTATAAGTGAAGTGACTGTCAGCCACACTTATGACCACTCATTGCAACTGGCACTTTATTTACAGCTTATTCTTAATGAAAGACATACATTTCTATTGACATGGTTTAGATTTCAGACAATTCATTTCCTAGTGGCTTTTTCCCAAAAAGGTTGTGGTTCCCTTCTCTTCATCATTGTCACTGTCAGTTCCCAGCAGCACGAAGCACATTGAACTTTTTAATGTTTTGTTCTTTTTATGCGTCCCCAAAGATGGCAATTTCTGCATCAAGTTCTTTGCACCCTAGACACTAAGGTCCTCATTAGAGGTCAGTGTTAAAGCTGCGGTAACACTGCCAACAGGCTGACGTTAAAAAAAATGGGTTCACGACCACGGCGGAAACCGCCAACATAGACAGCCACTTTAACACTCCGACTGCCAGGGCGGTAGCAACAAACACCGCAGTGGTCACTGCTAACAAGCAGGCGGAAGACAATGCAACACCCCCTGTATTATGAGAGGCCAATCCGCCACCTTTTCCGGGGTGGTACCAATGACATCAAAAGCACGGCAGAAACAGTACACTGAAGGGGAACCACTCACCTTTCGTCACTCAACGAAGAACCAGTTGAACACCTATGTTGGTGTATCTACTAATACACCAGGAAATAGAAAGACGGCAGCGGCGACGACGGTGAGTACTGCACCTAGCATACAGGGGAGGAGGGAGGTAAAAGAGAGTGACACACACATGCAACACACAACACTTTCAACCCCCACCCTCACCCACAACACCATACACACTAACACATCCAACAACATTACAGATACACCCCGTTACCCCCGGAAGAACGCAAGGACAAAAGGAATTGAGTTCAATCAGTGATATTTTGGAACATGCAGTTATAGCAAATGATTTAAAAAAATAAGTATATACAAATATTTACATTATGTACAGAAGGCCGTACACTTTCCCTTGTAAATGTCCGTGGACCAGGGGGCCAAAACATCATGGGCCAAGTCCACACTTGACTCCTGCCTCAAAACGGAGAGAACGCTGCAGGGGCATCAGGTAGAAAAAGCACAGGCATCTCAGGGGGAAGGGGAGGGGTGGCACCTCAGCCGGAAGGTGGTACTACACCACTGCTCCTCGAGCGGTCAACATGCCTACAGCGATGTCCTAGGGAGCGCAGATCCACAGTCTCTCAAGTCTCTCAAGTGGGTGGGTTGCCCACTACTTGGTCCGGGGGAGTGCAAAGCCACAGTCTCACAAGTCTCTCAAGTGGGTGGTTTGCCCACTGCTTGCTCCTGGGGAGTGCAAAGCCACAGTCTCTCTAGAGGGTGGTTTGCCCACTGCTTGGTCCTGGGGAGTGCAAAGCCACAGTCTCTCTAGTGGGTGGTTTGCCCACTGCTTGGTCCTAGGGAGTGCAAAGCCACAGGCTCTCTAGTGGGTGGTTTGCCCACATGCCTGGACCTCGGGAGTGCAAGGCCACAGTCTCTCAAGTGGATGGCTTCTCCACTGGTTCTGGAGGGGGCTTTGTGCCCAGTGATGCTGCACCTGGGGCAGGACAGTTCCCATTCCCTCACCTGGGTGTCTGAGGCATGAGATGTGCAGGTAACAGGTAGCATGATACTCCATGGAGGCAGAAACACACTCCATCCTGCGGCGACTTAGGCTGCAAACTGCTGGTAGTGCCAGTGCTGGTGATGGTGCCTCATGTGGTGTGTGCAGGGTCCAGGACGTCTCTCTGCAGCCTCGGACGGCTGCCTACTGGGGATGCTGCTCATGTCCGATGTGGTGGCACCAGCTGGGCATGTGGCAGTGCTTATGGTGGTGCAGGTGGTGGTGGCTGTGATGGTGGCTGCGGGGGAGATGCTGCCGGTGCTGCCCGTGGCGCAGGTGTCTGCAGTTATGTAGAGAGACACCAGGCCATCTCCAGCAGCCTCGGACGGCTGACCACTGGGGAGGATTCTGGTGACTGTTGTTGTGGCAGCGGCAGTGCAGGGGGTGGTGCAGGTGGCGGTGCAGGTGGCGGTGCAGATGGCGGTGCAGGTGGCGGTGCAGGTGGTGATACAGGTGGCGGTCGTTGCAGCGGTGCTTACCGTGGTACAGGTTGCAGGCCTTTCAGGACAAATGGTGGTCACCAGTCCCTCACCAGGAGGCTCCGTGGCCTGAGGTGACTTTCCCTTGCTTTTGTGTCCCTTCCCCACCTTGGTAGTCGCTGCTGGGACCTTGGCACTATCCTCTTTGGTTTTGAATGAGGCCTTGCTGGGTGGGTGGTACGTCTTATCCATGCTGCATGCCGGGCCCTTCTTAACCTTGTCAGGTGGTGGAATCGGGTGGTCCTTAGCAGCAGTAGGTGGCACACTGGCAGCCCTGATGGGTGCCCCCTTCGATCCTCTCGAACTTGCAGGGATGACAGCAGAAGCTGATTTTGTGGCTGAGGTGCTGGCCTGGGTTCTAGACATCCTGGCCCTAGGGGAAGGACGGGGAGGAGGTGTAGGGAAGAGATCAACATTAGCCAGGATTTTTTTTTTTGACACACTGTGACAGGAAAATGGAGGGGGTGTGGGATTGGAGGAAGAGTTAGTGGTTGTAGGAGGTGTACATCTGAATGTGTATGGCCTGGAGGCTGTTGTGAGGTGACTGGCTGTTGAGTGGGTGTGTGCCTGCGTGTGTGTACTTTGGGAGGAGGGCTCACAGAAACACTCGGAGAGGACACAGGGGACGTGTGCATGGTTGTGGGGGTGGTGATTGCTAGTGAGGGGTGTGTTGTGATGGGCGTGCTGGTGATAGAGGCAGTGGCTGATGATGTAGTGCATGCAGGTGTGAGTGGAGATGCTACTGGGAGGGAGATGGACGAAGAGGAGGAGGGGGACACAGTGGGGGAAGTGGATGTTGGTATGTGTGCATGGATCTGGTGCTTGTGTGAGTCCTTGTGTGATGATGTGTGGTGCTTTTGTTTTCCTCAGCCACTTTTGTGTGTTGATATGTGTGCATGCTGGTCTGAATGTGTGCTTGGGATAGGCTGAGGTAGAGGGGATTGGGGTGGGTAGTGGAAGCTGGAGGGCGGAGGCTGGACACAGGGACAATGGCTGCCATCAGTGCTGAGGCCAGAGCCTGAAATGCTCTCTGTTGGGCCGCCACGCCAGAATGAAGGCCCTCCAGGTATGCATCTGTTTGTTGCAAATGCCTCTCGGCACCCTGGATGGCATTCAGAATGGTATACTGCCCAACAGTGAGGGATCTCAGGAGGTCAATAGCCTCCTCACTGAGGGCAGCAGGGCTGACTAAGGCAGGGACTGCGGTGCCTGGGGTGAAGGAGATGCCCTCCCTCCTGGGTGAGCAGGTACGGAACACGCTGAGGTGCTCCTGGGAGGGCGGTACTGGTAGGAGGTAGCAGCTGTACCTATTGTACACAGAGGTGTCCGCCACCGCCAGGGATCTTTCATCAGAGGAGGAGTCGCTGTCAGTGGTATCCCCTCCTGTCCCCATCGTGGAGCTCCCCTTGCCCACCATCCCACTGGTGCCTTCACCCTCAGTGGATTCACCCTCATGGGGCATGTGGGATGCAGCTCCCTCTGTCGCCGGTGCCTCTGCTCCTCCGCCAGATGATACTAATGCACACAAGGACAGGGTGACAAAAAAAGAAGGGGGGAATAGACAAAGGATACACATGGTCAATGCCAGAAACACCACTACCGTTGGCATACACAACACACACGGAGCTGCCCTATGTACTAGACCATGCTCAACCATTTACAAAGACAGTCACCAGCCCATGGGGTACAATGACTAATGCCAGCACCTGCACAACTGATACCCACAGGACCCTGCCCAGTAGTAGTTGGCCACTTGTACCATTGGGGTAGGGGTGCTTCAGAGCCTGCAAACAAGGGACCTACCCTGGCATGATCGCCCTGGCCTAGGGCCACCCACAGCCTACATCTCTCACCCAGCTACCTCCTAAAGCATGCAAAGTCAGGATTCAGAATCTGTACTCATCCTCTTGTGGCTGCTATGATGCCCTCAAGCACCCATCCAACTCCGGATAGGCCACCGCTAGGATGCGGAACATCAAGGGGGTCTTGGTGCGACGGGCACCCCTTCCACATTGGGAGGCCAGCCCCAGCTGGGCCTCTGCCGTCTTCTTGGTCCAGCGGCGCAGGTCCTCCCATCTCTTGCGGCAGTGGGTACTCCGCCTGTGATAGATCCCCAGGGTCTGCACCTCCTTGGCGATGGCATGCCAAATACCCTTCTTCTGGTAGGTGCTGACCTAGAGGGATAAGACAGCGGAAAATGTAATGACTCACCCATCTGGACCATCATACTCATTGCCCACCAGTTCCCTCCCATACCCTGACACACATACAGTGACCAATTCTCATGCAGCATTCAGGCCAGGACACCTAAGCACCCCCCAACATGTGGCTTACATCCACACCACTCCAAACAGACATTGCCCACACATCATGCTCACTGTGTACTCACCTGTTTGTCTGGAGGACTGTAGAGTAACTTTTACTGAGGGAGGACCCCATCCACCAGTTTCTCCAGCTTCTATGCAGTGAAGGCAGGGCCCTTTCCTGAGATACTCTAGCCATTGTCACTTCCAGACTCAGATCACAGCAGCACTTGCAGTGTAGGTCCTCTCCTGTTGATGGTCAGGTAGCAAGTGAGTGAATAGGTAGAAAATGGCGGTGATGTGTGCGGCGGAGCGTACCGTCACCGCCAGCGTACATCGCCATTGGCTCCTGGAACCCATAGGGCCCAATGATAACCAATGCGGAGTTGCACGGCGGTCGACGCTGCACAACGCCAGCGCAGTTACCTCATTTTCCCTTGTCCCTCCTCATAGGTCAGGCAGACATCATTTCAGATGGGCACATGGCATGGCACCTAACTGTGTCACAGCACATATTGGCACAAATACTGACTCTAGATTACACACGATGGTTCTGTGACGTTAATGCAAACACAGTTGTACTATCTATGTGGTAAAAGACCTTCTGCTCACCGTTCTACTCCATATGCTCCAACCGCTGATGCAGCATATGAGATGGCGGCATCCTCTGGTGTACAGACCCCTCTTGGACCTGTCGCCAATGGAGGACAGACACATTATAATCACACACAGACTTGATTGTGCCACAATCCAAGAACTGTGTGCCCAATTGGAGCCAGGCCTGATGTCAGCTATCCGCCAACCCACCGGAATCCCCCCTCTGGTGCAGGTCCTGTCAGAGCTCCATTTCCTGGCAAGTGGCTCCTTTCAAACTACAGTGGCCATAGCATCAGCGATGTCTCAGCCAATGTTCTCTAACGTGTTGACCAGAGTGTTGTCTGCCCTGCTGAAACACATGCACAGCTACACCGTGTTCCCCCAGGTGGAGGATGTGGCCACAGTGAAAGCTGACTTCTATACCCTGGGACATATCCCCAACATCATTGGTGCCATTGATGTTACATATGTGGGATTTGTGCTCCCTGCTAAAATGAACAGGTCTACAGGAATGGAAAAAGCTATCATTCGATGAATGTGCAAATGGTGTGTTTGGTGGACCAGTACATCTCCCATGTGAATGCTAAATATCCTGGCTCTGTGCATGACGCCTATATCTTGAGAAATAGCAGCTTCCCTTATGTGATGAGCCAACTCCAGAGGCACCGGGTTTAGCTAATAGGTGAGCCCAAGGTCCCCACACAGTATATGTAGGTGTCTGGGTATGGGTTGTCCCTAAGTGTTAGTGTGTGCCTCACAATTGTCCCGCGATATTTACAGGTGACTCTGGTTACCACAACCTGTCATGGCTACTGACCCTAGTGAGGAATCCCAGGACAAGGGCAGAGGAACGTTACAATGAAGCACATGTGTGAACAAGGAGGATTATTGAAAGGACCTTTGGCCTCCTGAAGGCCAGGTTCCTATGCCTCCATCTGACATGTGCATCCCTGTACTACTCACCCAAGAAGGTGTGTCAGATCACCATGGCATGCTGTATGTTGCACAACCTGGCATTGAGACGCCAGGTGCCTTTCCTGCTGGAGAATGAGCCTGGTGATGGACTTGTGGCAGCGGTGGAGCCTGTGGACAGTGAGGAAGAGGAGACAGATAAAGAAGATGTGGACAACAGAACAACCATTATCCAGCAGTACTTCCAGTGACACACAGGTAAGAGACTGTAACTCTTCTTCACATTTCAGTATACTTTAGGACATTGTACATGGCAGCCTCTTACCCTCTGTGCATTGCCCCTGAGTGTTCCCTTTGGGTTTCCTTTTTTCAGATCTGTGTACCCCATTCTGGCTTCTGCAATGTGTACTTCTGCCCACCAACTGTCATACATTGATATAATTCAATGAACATGGACGTTGCAATGCTTTGAGAATGTTGTAAGAATACATCTTTCAAATCATTACACTGACTCCAGTATGGTTTATATTTTAATGGTGTTTATTTTTTGTGCTAAATAGCTTGGGGGTACGTGCAAGGGGCTGGGATGATGATGGAGGAAGGTCCATGGTAGAGTCCTGTCTCTTGGTATCACAGGTACATTGTCCAATGGGGCATGGGGAGGGGAGTAATGGCAGTTCAAGGTTGACAGGGTGACATAGTGGAACAGAAGGGTGACAATCAGGAGAGTCCTATTTCCTGGCAGGGGTCTTGGCAATGTTCTCTGTCTTCTGCCTGGATCGCAGGGACCATTTGCGGGGTGGTTCTCCTTCTGCAGGGGGTGGGGTGCTGGTGGCCTGTTGGTCCTGTGGCGGGGCGAGACCCCTATCAGTGACAGGTAAGGGATTGTCTGTCACTGATAGTACCTACCACCATTGTTTTCGTGGTGGTAAGGAAGGCATGAAAACCATGGCGGTAGGCGGGGTCATAATCCCGCGGGTGGAACAGTGACGGTCGCCTGGCTGGAGACTGAATTCTCCAGCCCGGCAACTGTCACTGCCCTGGTGAACATTGGCGGTTTGGCTTGAGCCAAACCGCCTATGTCATATTTTGGGGAAGAGTACCACCAGCCTGTTGGCAGTACTCTTCTCCAAAATACTGCCATCCACCAGGGTCATAATGAGGGCCTTAGTGCCTTGATGGTGCATTCTAGATCTGAAGGTTTGTTTGACATTTTTGGGCTCCTTGTTTAATGCACTTTGCATGTAGTGAATATTTGAAGACTCTTCTTGGTCATGGTGGCTGAATAATCAAGATGTGTTTATTGTATTGTATTTTATTCCACCATATTATTATCTACAATTTCTTGTAGTCTGTATTTATGTGAGTTTTATGGAATAAAACAGCAGCATTAAGTATTTATGATGATGATGATGATATGTACGTTGATAGAAAAATTGAGTTTGTGGCTTCTAAGCATGTAATGTAACAGGTATCATGCAGTCATTGTGACAGCTGATGTAACTCACACCACACGTGGCTGGTCTAAACAAGCACAGTATTCAAAATCTCCCATTGGTGTGAAAGGCAAATGATGCTACTTTAAGTCTGTGAGGGGAAGGCATAAACGTGTGAGTAACAAATCCATGAATTAGGGTGCGTGCAATAACAACATTACACAAATGCATATATCATGACTTACCAACAGAGAGCAGATGTACATCTATACCTGTAATTGGATGTATATCCATTCTTATCCAGATCGCCACTCATATTGCTAAATGAAGTTTGTAGGTAGCTGATGGGATCCCATTGCCGACCTGACAAGCACTTGCCCTTAAGGAATACACCTTGTCACACATTTCCAAATACTGCTTGCAAAGCCAAATGCATGTACCAAACATAACCTGTGCAGACATGCTAAACCCTAGACAGTAAATCATTATGGAGACCATAATGTATTAAACAATAACATTTTTATAAAGCTATTAATCTTACACTAAAAAATATCTACACTGCCTAACTATCCTTACCTATCCTATACTAGTTTAAAATACTTTGGGGGTCATTTTGACCTCGGCGGTCTTTTTTGAAGACTGCTGAGGGACCGCTGTGCGGAAGACCGCCAGTGGTGGCGGTTTGCCGCTAGGCCTATTATGACCGTTGGCAGCTCTCTGTCCTTTTATGGACGGAGAGCCGTAAACAGCCATACTGGCGGGAGGCGGGGAAGTGAAGGCTGCTCCACCTCCACCGCCACGCCAACAGAACACCGCCCAGTGAATCACGTCCTGTGATTCGTCGTGGCGGTGTTCTGTTGGCGGTGTGGTGTCAGCGGAGCTGCCCCCATGGCTCCCGTCCCCTCCCGGAGGATCGTCGGACCAGGTAAGTCGATCGTCCGTGAGGGGAGGGGGTTGGAGGGGTGTTGTGTGGGTGCATGGGGGTGTGCTTGTGTGTAAGTAGAGGGGGTGGGTGAGTGCGTGTATGCTTGCGGGGGTGTTGTGTGTATGAGAATGAGTGCGTGTATGTCTGTGGGTATGTCTGTATGGATATGTGCGTGGATGTTTGAATGTGGGTGTGCATGTCTGACTGTGCGTGTGGATGCAGGCATGTATGTCGGCAAGTGTGTAGGTGGTGCCTGCGTGCGTGTCGTGTGGGTATGGGTTATATGATGTTGGGAGTCGGGGTGGGGCCCTGCCACCTTTGGGGGGTGGCAGGGGTGGTGGGGGGTGTAGGGGAGGGAGTCGGGTGGAGGTGCGGGTGGGGGGTGGGGGAGACCCCTATCAGTGCCAGGGAAGGAATTCCCTGGCACTGATAGTGCTTACTGCCATGGATTTCATGGCTGTTCAAACCGCTGGAAATCCATGGCGGTAAGCCGGGTCCAAATACTGCCGGCGGTATAGTGACGGCCGCCGGGCTGGAGACCCAGGTCTCCAGCCCAGCGGTCGTCTCCGCCCTGGCGGGCGTAACAGAGAACCGGTGGATGACCATGGCGGTAACCGCCATGGTCATAATTCCACAAAGTAAGACTGCCAGCCTGTTGGCGTTCTTACCGCCGGTTCTCCGCCTTCCGCCAGGGTCATAATGACCCCCTTTATGACTACAACTACTACAAGTTTATGACTAACTTATCTTAACTTATCCTATACATTTAATGCCACATGATAGACATCAACCAACCACCCTCGTTAAAACACATGAGTAGACAAGGACAACAGTAACTACAGCTATACATAAACTAACTAAACATCTAGGCCTAAACAAAGATATAATTTTTTTTATTTTCTGAAAAAAGAAATTGTTTTTTTTTTAAAAGTGCGCAGACCTAAAAATCCCCCTACTAATAACACCCAATAATAAGAAACCCCACATAAAGTACCCACAACTAATAACTAATACAGACTAAAACCACCACTAAAACAGTAACTATCTAAAACCTCTAAAAGCTCAACTATAAAACAATATGTACAAGGGGAAGAGAGGTAAGTATTTGTTTGGGCCAACCTGCTCCTCATTTCTTTATGACAGCAACCTTGATCTCATGGAGGATGATGAGCAGCTGCTCATGTTTGTGCTCCAGGTTTGAGAGGCGTAGCTTCATGTCACCTATTTCGGTCCTGATGTCCCTCTCAAAATACACCCAAAGTACTTGTGGTGTGGCCTGTGCTGTGGTTGGGGCAGTTGTGGTGGAGGTGGATGGACCTGTGCTTGCAGTCCCACTCCTGTCTGTGGCCTGAGACTTGCTCTCTCAATGGTGGGTGTAAGTGGCTGTTTCCATGGCTGGAGGCCCTTGGGGAAAGGCACTGCAGGACCCCAAAGCTCTCTCATGCTCATAGGTCTTCCCCATCCTTTAGAACACCTTTTTCACATGGCTGATGTAGCAATAGTGGTCAGCTTTTTTTTCAATTTCTCATCTGGGATGGGGTCATGTTGCCTGAGTAAACAGAAGGAATACATGTCAAACAAAGGTCGCTTGGGCAAATGAATATCAAGCATTCCATGTAAATATCATCTGCAGACATCACATGATTGTAGGAGGCTGGCCTGGTTTGTAGTGGTACCAAAGGGTACTTACACTCTGCACCAGGTCCAGTTATCCCTTATTAGTGTAGAAGAGGTGTCTAGCAGCTTAGGCTGATAGAAAAGGTAGCTTAGCTGAGCATCTTAGGCTGAACTAGGAGACGTGTGAAGCTCCTACTATACCACTGGTGTCATATGCACAATATCATAAGAAAACACAATACACAGATATGCTAAAAATAATGGTACTTTATTTTTATGACAATATGCCAAAAGTATATCAGTGAGTACCCTCAGTATGAGGATAGCAAATATACACAAGATATATGTACACAATACCAAAAATATGCAGTAATAGCAATAGAAAGCAATGCAAGCAATGTACAGTCACAATAGATTGCAATGGGAGCACATAGGTACAGGGGCAACACAAACCATATACTCCAAAAGTGGAATGCGAATCACGAATGGACCCCAAACCTATGTGACCTTGTAGAGGGTCACTGGGACTGTAAGAAAACAGTGAGGGTTAGAAAAATAGCCCACCCCAAGACCCTGACAAGTGGGTGCAAAGTGCACCTAAGTTCCCCAGAGAGCACAGAAGTCGTGATAGGGGAATTCTGCAAGGAAGACCAACACCAGCAATCCAACAACAATGAATTTCTAGACGAGAGTACGTGTGGAACAAGGGGACCAAGTCCAAAAGTCACGTTCAAGTCTGGAGTGGGCAGATGCCCAGGAAATGGCAGCTGTGGGTGCAAAGAAGCTGCCAAAGGATGGTAGAAGCTGTGGATTCTGCAAGAACGAAGAGGACTAGGAACTTCCCCTTCGGAGGATGGATGTCCCACGTCGTGAAGAAGCTTGCAGAGGTATTTCCGTGCAGAAAGACCGCAAACAAGCCTTGCTAGCTGCAAGGTTGTAGTTATGGTTTTTGGATGCTGCTGTGGCCCAGGAGGGACCAGGGTGTCGCCAATTACGTGAGGAGACAGAGGGGGCACCCAGCAAGACAAGGAGCCCACTCAGAAGCAAGCAGCACCCACAGAAGTGCCAGAACAGGCACTACAAAGAGGAGTGAACCGGAGCTCACCCGAAGTCACAAAAGAAGGTCCCACGACGCCAGAGGACAACTCAGGAGGTCGTGCACTGCAGGTTAGAGTGTCGGGGACCCAGGCTTGGCTGTGCACAAAGAAAATCCTGGAAGAGAGCACAGGAGCCGAAGCAGCTGCAAATCACGCAGTACCCAGCAATGCAGTCTAGCGTGGGGAGGCAAGGACTTACCTACACCAAACTTGGACTGAAGAGTCACTGGACTGTGGGAGTCACTTGGACAGAGTTGCTGAGTTTAAGGGACCACGCTCGTCGTGCTGAGAGGGGACCCAGAGGACCGGTGATGCAGTCTTTTGGTGCCTGCGGTTGCAGGGGGAAGATTCCGTCGACCCACGGGAGATTTCTTCAGAGCTTCTAGTGCAGAGAGGAGGCAGACTACCCCCACAGCATGCACCACCAAGAAAGCAGTCGAGAAGGCGGCTGGATCAGCGTTACAAGGTTGCAGTAGTCATCTTTGCTACTTTGTTGCGGTTTTGCAGGCGTCCAGAGCAGTCAGCGGTCGATTCCTTGGCAGAAGGTGAAGAGAGAGAGATGCAGAGGAACTCTGATGAGCTCTTGCATTCGTTATCTAAAGAATTCCCCATAGCAGAGACCCTAAATAGCCAGAAAAGGAGGTTTGGCTACTTAGGAAGGAGGATAGGCTTACACAGGTAAGAGCCTATCAGAAGGCGTCTCTGACGTCACCTGCTGGCCCTGGCCACTCAGAGCAGTCCAGTGTGCCAGTAGCACCTCTGTTTCCAGATGGCAGAGGTCTGGAGCACACTGGAGGAGCTTTGGGCACCTCCCAGGGGAGGTGCAGGTCAGGGGAGTGGTCACTCCCCTTTCCTTTGTCCAGTTTCGTGCCAGAGCAGGGCTGGGGGATCCCTGAACCGGTGTAGACTGGCTTATGTAGAGATGGGCACCATCTGTGCCCATCAAAGCATTTCCAGAGGCTGGGGGAGGCTACTCCTCCCAAGCCCTAACACCTTATTCCAAAGGGAGAGGGTGTAACACCCTCTCTCTGAGGAAGTCCTTTGTTCTGCCTTCCTGGGCCAAGCCTGGCTGGACCCCAGGAGGGCAGAAACCTGTCTGATGGGTTGGCAGCAGCAGCAGCTGCAGTGAAACCGCGGGAAAGGTAGTTTGGCAGTACCCGGGTCTGTGCTAGAGACTCAGGGGATCATGGAATTGTCTCCCCAATGCCAGAATGGCATTGGGTTGACAATTCCATGATCTTAGACATGTTACATGGCCATGTTTGGAGTTACCATTGTGACGCTATACATATGTCGTAACATATGTATAGTGCACGTGTGTAATGGTGTCCCCGCACTCACAAAGTCCGGGGAATTTGCCCTGAACAATGTGGGGGCTCCTTGGCTAGTGCCAGGGTGCCCACACACTAAGTAACTTAGCACCCAACCTTTACCAGGTAAAGGTTAGACATATAGGTGACTTATAAGTTACTTATGTGCAGTGGTAAATGGCTGTGAAATAACGTGGACGTTATTTCACTCAGGCTGCAGTGGCAGGCCTGTGTAAGAATT
Organism: Pleurodeles waltl; assembly: GCF_031143425.1. NCBI lineage: Eukaryota > Metazoa > Chordata > Amphibia > Caudata > Salamandridae > Pleurodeles > Pleurodeles waltl. Next base: position 1,016,888,619 of record NC_090440.1, read on the forward strand.
GCCAGAGCTCCCTATGGGTGGCAAAAGCAATGCTGCAGCCCATAGGGATCTCCTGGAACCCCAATACCCTGGGTACCTCAGTACCATCTACTAGGGAATTATAAAGGTGTTCCAGTATGCCAATGTAAATTGGTGAAATTGGTCACTAGCCTGTTAGTGACAATTTGGAAAGAAATGAGAGAGCATAACCACTGAGGTTCTGGTTAGCAGAGCCTCAGTGAGACAGTTAGTCATCACACAGGGAACACATACAGGGCAAACTTATGAGCACTGGGGCCCTGGCTGGCAGGGTCCCAGTGACACATACTACTAAAACAACATATATACAGTGAAAATATGGGGGTAACATGCCAGGCAAGATGGTACTTTCCTACAATGATGCACATCACAAATCACAATAACATCTTGGAGGGCAATGTGAATAGGCATCAGCCCAATAGCCATTATCTCCTGATTGATTATTGTCAAGATATCAAAGCCAAGCGAATGTAACACAATAGCAATGCCCCTTCTTGGGACATCTTTGAAAGACCATGTCATTGTTGACAATGGTTATGAAAAATACTGCTTTGTGATCATGGTATGGCACACTCATCATGTTGCATTTCTCATCAATATCCCTTCTGCATACTTCATTACCCTTGGATCTATTGGCATTCATCAAAGTCATCTTAGCAAGGACTGTATGTTAGATAGCACGTCGCACAACATTATGACCCGCATTACAACCCTGGCGGTCGGTGATAAAGTGGCGGTAATAGAGCCAACAGGCTGGCAGTAAATACCACCAAATTATGACCATGGCGGAAAGAGCTCAGACAGACAGCCACTTTACCACATCGACCGCCATGGCAGAAACAACAGGCACCACTGCGGTTGCCGCCTATAGCCAGACGGAAGTCAATGTTCCGCCCACCATAGTAAGACCTGCAAACTGCCACCTTTTCTGTGGCGGTACCAGCGACATCAAAAACTTGGCAGAAACACTGCACAGAAGGGAAATGACCCACCTGTGGAGACTCAGGGAAGAACCACGCTGCCATGGAGCCTGAACTACATATATTCCCAATGCTGTTCTACGTCCTGCTCTACCACGAACACAAACAACAGCGAAGATGACCACAATGAGTACAGCCGCCTAGCACACAAGGCCACAGTCTCTGAAGTGGGTGACTTGCCCGCATGCTCTGGAGAGGGTAACTTGGTAACTTGCCCTGTGCTTGGTCCTGGGGAGTGCAAGGTCACAGTCTCTCGAGTGGGTGACTTGTCCACATTCTCTGGAGGGGGCAACATGCCCTGTGCTTTGTCCTGGGGAGTGCAAGGCCACAGTCTCTCGAGTGGGTTACTTGCCCACATGCTCTGGATAGGGCAACGTACCCTATGCTTGGTCCTGGGGAGTGAAAGGGCACAGTCTCTCGAGTGCGTTACTTGCCCACATGCTCTGGATAGGGCAACGTACCCTATGCTTGGTCCTGGGGAGTGCAAGGCCACAGCCTCTCCAGTGGGTGACTTGCCCACTGGATATGGAGGGGGCAACATGCCCTCTGATCTTCATCCTGGGGAGGATGGGGTGAGTGGATGGCTTCATCACTGGATCTGGAGAGGGCATTGTGCCCTGTCTTCATCCTGGGGAGGATGGGGTGAGTGGATGGCTTCTCCACTGGTTTTGGAGGGGGCATCATGATCTTCATCCTGGGGAGGATGGGGTGAGTGGGTGCCATACCCACTGGTTCTGGAGGGGGCATCATGCCCTGTGATGCAGGTCTTGGGGAGTACAAGGTCACAGTCTCTCAGCTGGGTGTCAATCCCACAGGATTTGCAGGGGCAGCCCACACAACAGCCCATTGGCACAGGACTACACACTGTCCGCCGACGGAGATGGCAGCTCAGTGGTGGTGATGGTGATGTTGCCGCTAGTTGTGGGGGGAAGCTCCTGCCCATCCCCTGCAGCATCGGATGGCTGCCCACTGCTGGTGATGGTGCTGGTGCTGCTGCTGTTGGTGGTGGTTGTGGGGGGAAGCTCCTGCCCATCCCATGCAGCTGCAGACGGCTGCCCACTGCTGGTGGTGGTGGTGGTGCTTCTGCTGCTGGTGGTTGTGGGGGGAAGCACCTGCCCATCCCCTGCAGCCACGGACAGCTGTCCACTGCTGGTGGTGATGCTAGGGCTGCTGGTGGCGGTTGTGGTGGGAAGCTCTTGCCCCTCCCCTGCAGCCTCAGACAGCTGCACCACCAAGGTTAATGGTGGGCACTCCAACTGAGTCCCAGCACTAGGCCCCTTGTCCTTTCTGCCTGCAGGTGCAGGCCCCTTACCCTTCCTGGCAGCAGTCAGTGATGGCTCCTTGCTCCTCTTTGCAACAGCTGGTGATGGCTCCTTGCTCCTCTTGGCAGCAGCTGGGGGTGGCACCTTTACCTTCACGGTAGCAGCTGGTGGTGGCACCTTGACCTTCCTTGGAGCACTTGGGGCATGCACTCTTTCTGTGTGGCTGCCTGGTGCCCAGGATCCCTTGCCACCACGATATGCTGGGGACTCCACTGGGCCTGTGGACTGGGTGGCTGAGATGATTGCCTGGGTTTTACACACCCTGGCCAGACGTGAAGGGCAGTGGGGTAGGGAAGAGGTTAATAGTGGAGAGGAAAAGCTGCTTAGGGACATTGGGGTGGGAAGAGGGAGAAGGTCTGGGAGTGGAGGAAGAGGGAGTGGTTGTAGGAGGTGTCAGTCTGCTGTGTTTGGGTGCAAGTGCATGGGCTGGATGCTGTTGTAAGGTGGATGGCTGTTGGGTGTCTGAGTGCTTGCATTTGTGTACCTTGGGAGGTGGGTGACAGACACAGTGGGAGAGGACACAGGAGACGTGTGTATTTGCTGTTGGGTTGGTGACTGCCAGTGAGGTGTGTGTTCTGATAGGTGTGCTGGTGATAGAGTTAATGGATGAGGATGTAGTGCATGCAGGGGTGAGTGTTGACGCAACTGGGAGGGAGGTGGAGGACCAGGAGGTGGCCACAGTAGAGGCAGTGGATGTTGGTATGTCTGAATCTGGGTAGTGTTTGTGTGAGTGCCTGTGGGATGATGTGTGGTGCCTGTGTTTGCCCGTGCCACTCATGTGTGTTGTTGTGTGTGCATGCTCATCTGCCTGTGTGCTTAGGATAGGTTGGGGTTGAGGGGAATGGGATTGGGTAGAGGAGGTTGGAGGGGGAAGGGTGGAAACAGGAACAATGGCTGTCACGAGAGAGGAAGCCAGAGCCTGGATTGATCTCTGTTGGGCTGCCAAGCCAGTGTGCATGCCCTCCAGAAATGCATTGGACTGCCAGCCCCTGCATGCAATTCACAATGGTTGACTGCCCAACAGAGATGGATCTCAGGAGGTCAATAGCCTCCTTACTCAGGGCAGCAGGGCTAACTGGGGCAGGTCCTGAGGTGCCTGGGGTGAAGGAGATGCCCACCGCCCTGGGTGAGCGGACACGGTGAACTCACTGAGGGGATCCTGGGAGGGCGGTGATGGTACGGGGGTGGCGGCTGTACCTGTAGCTGGGGTGGTCACAGAGGTGCCACCACCAGGGAGCTTCCATCGGAGGAGGTATCCGTGTCCGAACTGTCCCCTCCAGTGTCCGCCGTGGTGTTCCCCTCGCCCTCTGTCCCACTGGTGCCCTCACCGTCTGTGGACTCTGCCTCTGGGGTCCTGTGGGATGCACTCCCTCCGTCGCCGGTGCATTTGCTCCTCCGCCAGATGATGCTAATGCACATAAGGACAGGATGACAAAACAAAACGGGTGGGAAGAGACAAAGGATGCACTTGGTCAATGGCTGCACCAACACCACCGTTGGCGTACACAGCTCCCTCACACACAGGGAACAACCCTACGCACTATGCAATGCACTACCAGTAACAATGCTAGTCACCAGGGCATGGGGAGGGACACATACTGCCCACTGCAGCATACCTGGGACCCACACACCCCTGCCCAGTAGTGGATGCCTACTAGCTAGGTTGGAGGAATATCACATCAGAATCCTGCCCAACATGGGACCTACACTGCAATGTCAGCCCTGGCCTAGGGGCTCTCACTGGCACACTTCCCCCACCCGGATACCACCCCACCAGGCGGAAGTAGTAATGATGGGCACTGTTCTCACCCCCTTGTGGCTGCTGTGATGCCTTCAAGCTCCCATCCAGTTCCAGATAGGCCACCGCCAGAATGCGGGCCATCAGAGGGGTGAGGGTTTGACTGCCATCCCCTCCTCATTGTGGGTGCTCCACCTGCCGTAGACCCCCAGGGTCTGCACGTCCTTGGGGATGGCACGCTGACCTGCAGAGGAAATATACACAGGGAAAGGTATTATTTAGACCATCCTGCCTGTTACACTCATGGCCCACCATAGCCCTCCCATCCACTTACGCACAGACATTTCCCAGCATACATGCTTCACTCTGCCCAGGGCCCATCCACCAACACCCCCTACATGAGGCCTTCACACAAACCACTCCATGCATTCATGCCCCATGCATCGTGCTCACAGTGTATTCACCTGTTGGTCCCGAGGCCCATACAGCCGTCCATACTGGGGTAGGACGCCATCCACTAGTCTCTCCAACTCAGTGGAGGTGAAGTCAGGGGCCCTTTCCCCAGTCACATGGGCCATGGTAGGTTCCAGACACAGTTCACAGCAGCACATGCATTGTAGGTCCTCTCCTGTTGAAAGTCAGGTAGCAAGTGAGTGAACAGATAGAAAATGAGGGTGACGTTGTGGCAGTGCATACCGTCACCACTGGTGTACATCACCGTTGGCCACTGTAACCCATGGGGCCCAATAATAACCAATGAGTAGTTGCATGGCGGTTTCTGACCGCCTCCCCTCCCGTAATGGTGCACAAAGTCAGCAGAATTACCTAACTTCCACCTGCCTCTCCATACAGGACAGGTGGACACCATTTCAGGTGGGGGCAGGCCATGGATCATAACTGCGTCACAGATCACAATTGTACATTCAAGACATGTGCCACTAATCCATTAAAAAATCACATCATGCATTGAACTGTAGTGGCTACAATGTACAGATTATGACCGGCTCCTCACTCGTTTGCCCCATAGATGGCAACCACTGCAGATGAATAGGAGATAGCAACATCCCCCCATGTACAGACCTCTGGTGGACTTGGCAACAATAGAGGACAGGCACATTATCCTCACCTACAGACTTGACAGGGCCACAATCACGGAGCTGTGTGCCAAACTGGAGCCTGACCTGATATCTGCTATCCTTCACTCCCCTGGGATCCCCCCTCTTGTTCAAGTGCTATCAGTGCTCCATTTCTTGGCAACTGGTTCTTTCCAAGTGGCAGTGGGCTTGGCAGCAAGAATGTCACAGCCAATGTTCTCAATAGTGCCGACCAGAGTGTTGTCTGCCCTGATTAAACACATGTGCAGCTACATTGTTTTCCCCAAGTGGAGGATTTGGCCACAGTGAAGTCTGACTTCTATGCAATGGGACATATCACCAATATAATTGGGGCAATTGATGGAATACATATTACATTTGTTCCCCCTCCGGCAAAATGAACAGGTCTTCAGAAATCAAAAAGGTTTTCACTCGATGAATATGCAGATGGTGTGTTTGGCGGACCAGTACATCTCCCATGTCAATGCTAAGTATCGAGGATCGGTACATGATGCTTTTACCCTGAGGAAAAGCAGCATCCCAAATGTGATGGACCAACTACAGAGGCACAGGGTGCGGCTAATAGGTGAGCCATGGTTCCCACCCAGTGGATGTTGGTGTATGGTGTGGGCCATAAGGGATAGTGTGTGTATAACTGTTGTCCTTTGATATTTGCAGGTGACTCTGGTTACCCCAACCTCTCATGGCCACTGACCCCTGTGAGGAATGCCAGGACAAGGGCAGAGTAACGTGACAATGAGGCACATGGGCGAACAAGAAGGATAATAGAACGTACCTTCGGCCTCCTGAAGGCCAGGTTTCGGTGCCTCCATCTAACAGGTGGATCCCTGTGCTTCTCACCCAAGAAGGTCTGCAAGATAATGGTGGCATGCTGCATGTGGCATAACCTTGCCTTGAGATGCCATGTGCCTTTTCTGCAGGAGGAGGAGGCTGGAGATGGCAGTGTGGCAGCTGTTTGACCCTGTGGACTGTGAATATGAGGAGGCAGAGGCATCTTTGAAAGACCATGTCATTGTTGACAATGGTTATGAAAAATACTGCTTTGTGATCATGGTATGGCACACTCATCATGTTGCATTTCTCATCAATATCCCTTCTGCATACTTCATTACCCTTGGATCTATTGGCATTCATCAAAGTCATCTTAGCAAGGACTGTATGTTAGATAGCACGTCGCACAACATTATGACCCTCATTACAACCCTGGCGGTCGGTGATAAAGTGGCGGTAATAGAGCCAACAGGCTGGCAGTAAATACCACCAAATTATGACCATGGCGGAAAGAGCTCAGACAGACAGCCACTTTACCACATCGACCGCCATGGCAGAAACAACAGGCACCACTGCGGTTGCCGCCTATAGCCAGACGGAAGTCAATGTTCCGCCCACCATAGTAAGACCTGCAAACTGCCACCTTTTCTGTGGCGGTACCAACGACATCAAAAACTTGGCAGAAACACTGCACAGAAGGGAAATGACCCACCTGTGGAGACTCAGGGAAGAACCTCGCTGCCATGGAGCCTGAACTACATATATTCTCAATGCTGTTCTACGTCCTGCTCTACCACGAACACAAACAACAGCGAAGATGACCACAATGAGTACAGCTGCCTAGCACACAAGGCCACAGTCTCTGAAGTGGGTGACTTCCCCGCATGCTCTGGAGAGGGTAACTTGGTAACTTGCCCTGTGCTTGGTCCTGGGGAGTGCAAGGTCACAGTCTCTCGAGTGGGTGACTTGTCCACATTCTCTGGAGGGGGCAACATGCCCTGTGCTTTGTCCTGGGGAGTGCAAGGCCACAGTCTCTCGAGTGGGTTACTTGCCCACATGCTCTGGATAGGGCAACGTACCCTATGCTTGGTCCTGGGGAGTGAAAGGGCACAGTCTCTCGAGTGCGTTACTTGCCCACATGCTCTGGATAGGGCAACGTACCCTATGCTTGGTCCTGGGGAGTGCAAGGCCACAGCCTCTCCAGTGGGTGACTTGCCCACTGGATATGGAGGGGGCAACATGCCCTCTGATCTTCATCCTGGGGAGGATGGGGTGAGTGGATGGCTTCATCACTGGATCTGGAGAGGGCATTGTGCCCTGTCTTCATCCTGGGGAGGATGGGGTGAGTGGATGGCTTCTCCACTGGTTTTGGAGGGGGCATCATGATCTTCATCCTGGGGAGGATGGGGTGAGTGGGTGCCATACCCACTGGTTCTGGAGGGGGCATCATGCCCTGTGATGCAGGTCTTGGGGAGTACAAGGTCACAGTCTCTCAGCTGGGTGTCAATCCCACAGGATTTGCAGGGGCAGCCCACACAACAGCCCATTGGCACAGGACTACACACTGTCCGCCGACGGAGATGGCAGCTCAGTGGTGGTGATGGTGATGTTGCCGCTAGTTGTGGGGGGAAGCTCCTGCCCATCCCCTGCAGCATCGGATGGCTGCCCACTGCTGGTGATGGTGCTGGTGCTGCTGCTGTTGGTGGTGGTTGTGGGGGGAAGCTCCTGCCCATCCCATGCAGCTGCAGACGGCTGCCCACTGCTGGTGGTGGTGGTGGTGCTTCTGCTGCTGGTGGTTGTGGGGGGAAGCACCTGCCCATCCCCTGCAGCCACGGACAGCTGTCCACTGCTGGTGGTGATGCTAGGGCTGCTGGTGGCGGTTGTGGTGGGAAGCTCTTGCCCATCCCCTGCAGCCTCAGACAGCTGCACCACCAAGGTTAATGGTGGGCACTCCAACTGAGTCCCAGCACTAGGCCCCTTGTCCTTTCTGCCTGCAGGTGCAGGCCCCTTACCCTTCCTGGCAGCAGTCAGTGATGGCTCCTTGCTCCTCTTTGCAACAGCTGGTGATGGCTCCTTGCTCCTCTTGGCAGCAGCTGGGGGTGGCACCTTTACCTTCACGGTAGCAGCTGGTGGTGGCACCTTGACCTTCCTTGGAGCACTTGGGGCATGCACTCTTTCTGTGTGGCTGCCTGGTGCCCAGGATCCCTTGCCACCACAATATGCTGGGGACTCCACTGGGCCTGTGGACTGGGTGGCTGAGATGATTGCCTGGGTTTTACACACCCTGGCCAGACGTGAAGGGCAGTGGGGTAGGGAAGAGGTTAATAGTGGAGAGGAAAAGCTGCTTAGGGACATTGGGGTGGGAAGAGGGAGAAGGTCTGGGAGTGGAGGAAGAGGGAGTGGTTGTAGGAGGTGTCAGTCTGCTGTGTTTGGGTGCAAGTGCATGGGCTGGATGCTGTTGTAAGGTGGATGGCTGTTGGGTGTCTGAGTGCTTGCATTTGTGTACCTTGGGAGGTGGGTTACAGACACAGTGGGAGAGGACACAGGAGACGTGTGTATTTGCTGTTGGGGTGGTGACTGCCAGTGAGGTGTGTGTTCTGATAGGTGTGCTGGTGATAGAGTTAATGGATGAGGATGTAGTGCATGCAGGGGTGAGTGTTGACGCAACTGGGAGGGAGGTGGAGGACCAGGAGGTGGCCACAGTAGAGGCAGTGGATGTTGGTATGTCTGAATCTGGGTAGTGTTTGTGTGAGTGCCTGTGGGATGATGTGTGGTGCCTGTGTTTGCCCGTGCCACTCATGTGTGTTGTTGTGTGTGCATGCTCATCTGCCTGTGTGCTTAGGATAGGTTGGGGTTGAGGGGAATGGGATTGGGTAGTTGGGGTTGGAGGGGGAAGGGTGGAAACAGGAACAATGGCTGTCACGAGAGAGGAAGCCAGAGCCTGGATTGATCTCTGTTGGGCTGCCAAGCCAGTGTGCATGCCCTCCAGAAATGCATTGGACTGCCAGCCCCTGCATGGCATTCACAATGGTTGACTGCCCAACAGAGATGGATCTCAGGAGGTCAATAGCCTCCTTACTCAGGGCAGAAGGGCTAACTGGGGCAGGTCCTGAGGTGCCTGGGGTGAAGGAGATGCCCACCGCCCTGGGTGAGCGGACACGGTGAACTCGCTGAGGGGATCCTGGGAGGGCGGTGATGGTACGGGGGTGGCGGCTGTACCTGTAGCTGGGGTGGTCACAGAGGTGCCACCACCAGGGAGCTTCCATCGGAGGAGGTATCCGTGTCCGAACTGTCCCCTCCAGTGTCCGCCGTGGTGTTCCCCTCGCCCTCTGTCCCACTGGTGCCCTCACCGTCTGTGGACTCTGCCTCTGGGGTCCTGTGGGATGCACTCCCTCCGTCGCCGGTGCATTTGCTCCTCCGCCAGATGATGCTAATGCACATAAGGACAGGATGACAAAACAAAACGGGTGGGAAGAGACAAAGGATGCACTTGGTCAATGGCTGCACCAACACCACCGTTGGCGTACACAGCTCCCTCACACACAGGGAACAACCCTACGCACTATGCAATGCACTACCAGTAACAATGCTAGTCACCAGGGCATGGGGAGGGACACATACTGCCCACTGCAGCATACCTGGGACCCACACACCCCTGCCCAGTAGTGGATGCCTACTAGCTAGGTTGGAGGAATATCACATCAGAATCCTGCCCAACATGGGACCTACACTGCAATGTCAGCCCTGGCCTAGGGGCTCTCACTGGCACACTTCCCCCACCCGGATACCACCCCACCAGGCGGAAGTAGTAATGATGGGCACTGTTCTCACCCCCTTGTGGCTGCTGTGATGCCTTCAAGCTCCCATCCAGTTCCAGATAGGCCACCGCCAGAATGCGGGCCATCAGAGGGGTGAGGGTTTGACTGCCATCCCCTCCTCATTGTGGGTGCTCCACCTGCCGTAGACCCCCAGGGTCTGCACGTCCTTGGGGATGGCACGCTGACCTGCAGAGGAAATATACACAGGGAAAGGTATTATTTAGACCATCCTGCCTGTTACACTCATGGCCCACCATAGCCCTCCCATCCACTTACGCACAGACATTTCCCAGCATACATGCTTCACTCTGCCCAGGGCCCATCCACCAACACCCCCTACATGAGGCCTTCACACAAACCACTCCATGCATTCATGCCCCATGCATCGTGCTCACAGTGTATTCACCTGTTGGTCCCGAGGCCCATACAGCCGTCCATACTGGGGTAGGACGCCATCCACTAGTCTCTCCAACTCAGTGGAGGTGAAGTCAGGGGCCCTTTCCCCAGTCACATGGGCCATGGTAGGTTCCAGACACAGTTCACAGCAGCACATGCATTGTAGGTCCTCTCCTGTTGAAAGTCAGGTAGCAAGTGAGTGAACAGATAGAAAATGAGGGTGACGTTGTGGCAGTGCATACCGTCACCACTGGTGTACATCACCGTTGGCCACTGTAACCCATGGGGCCCAATAATAACCAATGAGTAGTTGCATGGCGGTTTCTGACCGCCTCCCCTCCCGCAATGGTGCACAAAGTCAGCAGAATTACCTAACTTCCACCTGCCTCTCCATACAGGACAGGTGGACACCATTTCAGGTGGGGGCAGGCCATGGATCATAATGCGTCACAGATCACAATTGTACATTCAAGACATGTGCCACTAATCCATTAAAAAATCACATCATGCATTGAACTGTAGTGGCTACAATGTACAGATTATGACCGGCTCCTCACTCGTTTGCCCCATAGATGGCAACCACTGCAGATGAATAGGAGATAGCAACATCCCCCCATGTACAGACCTCTGGTGGACTTGGCAACAATAGAGGACAGGCACATTATCCTCACCTACAGACTTGACAGGGCCACAATCACGGAGCTGTGTGCCAAACTGGAGCCTGACCTGATATCTGCTATCCTTCACTCCCCTGGGATCCCCCCTCTTGTTCAAGTGCTATCAGTGCTCCATTTCTTGGCAACTGGTTCTTTCCAAGTGGCAGTGGGCTTGGCAGCAAGAATGTCACAGCCAATGTTCTCAATAGTGCCGACCAGAGTGTTGTCTGCCCTGATTAAACACATGTGCAGCTACATTGTTTTCCCCAAGTGGAGGATTTGGCCACAGTGAAGTCTGACTTCTATGCAATGGGACATATCACCAATATAATTGGGGCAATTGATGGAATACATATTACATTTGTTCCCCCTCCGGCAAAATGAACAGGTCTTCAGAAATCAAAAAGGTTTTCACTCGATGAATATGCAGATGGTGTGTTTGGCGGACCAGTACATCTCCCATGTCAATGCTAAGTATCGAGGATCGGTACATGATGCTTTTACCCTGAGGAAAAGCAGCATCCCAAATGTGATGGACCAACTACAGAGGCACAGGGTGCGGCTAATAGGTGAGCCATGGTTCCCACCCAGTGGATGTTGGTGTATGGTGTGGGCCATAAGGGATAGTGTGTGTATAACTGTTGTCCTTTGATATTTGCAGGTGACTCTGGTTACCCCAACCTCTCATGGCCACTGACCCCTGTGAGGAATGCCAGGACAAGGGCAGAGTAACGTGACAATGAGGCACATGGGCGAACAAGAAGGATAATAGAACGTACCTTCGGCCTCCTGAAGGCCAGGTTTCGGTGCCTCCATCTAACAGGTGGATCCCTGTGCTTCTCACCCAAGAAGGTCTGCAAGATAATGGTGGCATGCTGCATGTGGCATAACCTTGCCTTGAGATGCCATGTGCCTTTTCTGCAGGAGGAGGAGGCTGGTGATGGCAGTGTGGCAGCTGTGGACCCTGTGGACTGTGAATATGAGGAGGCAGAGGATGAGGATGAGGACAACAGAACTGCAGTATTTAGACAATACTTCCATTGACACACAGGTAAGATAGTGTAACTTCACATTTCATTGACAGTTTTGTGTTTGACATTGTCACTGGCAGGCTGTGAATTCCCACTTCTATGCCCACTCACTGTACCCTTTGGCAACTATTTTTGCAGATGTTGGTGCCCCACTATTGTTCCTGGTTTGTTCACTGCAGCCAATTACAGGTCTTTCCTATGTATACATTACTGTACAGTTGAATTGTAATGCTTAAATCTTGTTAAACGAATACATACTTAAATCATTTGACATCATCTATACTTGTATTTTTTCAAAGTGTGTTTGTTGCAGTGCTCTGAAGAAATTGGGAAGTGCAATGGGCTGGGTTGACGATGGAGGAAAATCCAGGACAGAGTCCAGTCTATTGGTAGCACGAGTGCATTGTCCAAGGGGGCATAGGAAGGGGAGCAATGGCAGTTCAAAGTGGACAGGGTGACAGAGTGGGACACAAGGCTGACAATCAGGAGAGTCTTATTTCCTGGCAGGGGTTTTGACAATAGTCTCTGGCTTCTGCCTGGATCGCAGGGAATGTTTGTGGGGTGGTTCTCCTTTTGCAGGGGGAGGGGTGCTGGTGGCCTGTTGATCCTATGGTGGGGCCTCCTGTCCACTAGCAGCAGCGGTGGTGGAGGGCTGTTTAGTAGTCTGGCTAGTGGCAGAGGCTCGCTGGTGTGACACTGCCTCCCTCATAATGTTCGCCATGTCTGCCAACACCCCTGCAATGGAGACCAGGGTGGTGTTAATGGACTTCAAGTCCTCTGTGATCCCCTGGTACTGTCCCTCCTGCAGCCGCATGTTCTCCTGCAGCTTGTCCAGGATCTGGACCAGCATATCCTGGGAATGTTGGTATGCTCCCAGGATCGTAATGAGTGCCTCCTGGAGACTCGGCTCCCTGGGCCTGTGCTCCCCCTGGCGCACAGCAGTCCTCCCAGCTTTCCTGTTGTCCTGTGCCTCTGTCCCCTGAACCGTGGGCCCACTGCCACTGACCCCAGGTCCCTGATTGACTTGGGTTTGTGGTATGCCCTGTGGTCCATGTAGTGGTGGACACACTGCTGATTGATGTGTCCTGGGGACAGAGGTATGGGCACGCTTGGTGGGTGTTGTGGTGGTGTTTCCTGAGGGGGAGGCTCTGTGGTGGTGTGGGACTGTGCCTGGGTAACTGACTGTGCGGAGGACCCTGATGGGCCAGGTTGGTCATTCAGATCCAGGCGAGAAGTCGCTGTCATCACTGCAAGCCTCTTCTGTGGGAGGACTGGATGTTGCTGGCACCTCTTCTCCGGTGACATTGGCTGGGATACCTGTGGGGATGTATATGCAGTGTTATTATTTCTGTGTGTGACATTATGTGCATGAGTGGGTAGCCCTCTTTGCTTGTATTCGCCCTGGAAGCTTTTCCTTGTGTGAGTTGTTATGTGGGGGGGCTAGGTGATTTTCTAGTGTGCATGCTTTAGTGATAGGTGTCCATGTAGGTCTGTGAGTGGTGTCCATGCATTGTGGTGCATGCTGGGCTTGGCAATGGGATGAGTGAGTTGTGATGGTCAGGTGTGTGGGAGGTGGTGGTTTGATGGGAGTGAGGGTGGGGGTATGTTATGGCATGCAGGTAGGGGGTGATAGTAATAGAGAGTTGACTTACCAGAGTCCAGTCCTCCTCCTACTCCTGCCAGGCCCTCAGGATGCATGATTGCCAAGACTTGCTCCTCCCATGTTGTTAGTTGTGGGGGAGGAGGTGGGGTCCACCGCCAGTCCTCTGTACTACGAGCTAGTGCCTTGTTGCAATGGAATGCACCTTCCCCTGTCGGTCATTGCACCTCCCGATGTAATCCATTGTTCTGGGGTGCTGTCCCACGGCATTGACCCTGTCCACGATCCTCCACCATAGCTCCATTTTCATAGCAATGGATATCTGCTGCACCTGTGATCCAAATAGCTGTAGCTCTATCCGGATGATTTCCTCCACCATGATCCTTAGCTCCTCCTCAGAGAATCTGGGGTGTCTGTGTGGTGCCATGGGTGTAGTGTATAGTGTGAGTGGTGTGAGTGAGGGTGTGTAGGGTGATGTGTTGGGGGGTGTGATGTAAGGTGTGTGGGTGTTGTATAGGAGATGGTGGTATGTGGCTCTGGTTGTATGAGTGCTCTTGCTGTCTCTCTCTTGTGGCAGTGGTTTGTAGTCGTAAAGGGTTGTGGGTAATGTGGGTGTGTTTTATAGTGGTGTGGGTGTGGTGTGTGTATGGGTCCTCGGTGGTGATTCGTGGGTCATAATGTTGTGGGCATTGTTCTGTTGGTGTAACGGTGTGGGTTTTGATACTGCCAGTTTATCACTGATCTTTGGTGTGGCAGAGTTTTGTCTGTGGCTGAATAGTGACAGATTGGTGTGTGTGTCATAATATGGTGAACGGATATCTGCTGTGGCGGCGGTATGTTGGCGGCAGTCAGCATGGTGGTAAGTGGGATTTACTGCCATTGTCATTCATAATGAGGGCCTTTGTTCCTAATATGACAACGATACATATCTGGACTCATTGCTACATGGAAAATACATGTGCCAGGTATCATATGTGAGATTGTACTGTGGATAGCTCACCCACATCACACAGAGATATGTGAAACTACTCCCATATCCACTCATGTACATACATGGTGGGCTGTGCCATGATTTCTAGCATACGCCCTAGCATACTCCTGTATGTGTCTCACTATGCAGCACATTCCCTGTACATAAGGGTGCACAATTCATGTCACCTTGCTGCACACCAGCATGCAGCGCAGCTATTTAATAGGTGAGTGCATGCATGCCTACAACAGGATCTTGGAACAGCCATAGCTAATGCTGGTCATTATATGTACCAGTTTGCATTTCATCCTGTAGACTATCAGGGCCAGCACTATCTCAAGCTGAATTTGGTATTGGCATGTCATATGACACTGTTGTACAGACATCACTCTAGTCTAAGACACATTACTAAATCTTTGAAAATGACGGGATAGCAATGTCATCATACACAACATAGAGTATGGGGCATCACACCACAGGAGTTGGCAAATCAACTACAAATCCAAGTGTGGTATGTTCACCATTGTCCTGCTAATCTTAGGGCCCTATTAACACAGTCATCAGTCCTCATAGTAAATGATTCACTGTGATGTTCCTGTGACACACACAGCAGGAATATGTTATGTGAACCACATATTGTCACCCTGCACAGATGCGTAGGACCCTGTACTTCTGGCACATGTTCTTACTGTTATCACTGTGTTGTTACTCATACACCAAGTGTGGGCTAGCAGACACATCAGACATAGATCACTCCATGAATAACAATAGCCTATCTGTGCGTGAGAAAAGCTTTACTCAGGTACACAGTGACCTGCCATGTTCAGTTATGATTCCACTACCACATATGTTCACAGATCCTGGGACTGTAGTCATTGCTCTTTGGTTGTATCAGCATATTTGTGGGCCCTCATTTACAGCAATTGGAACTACCATGAAATTAGTTAAATGCAAAGGCACATCTTGGACCCAACCTCCACCGAACTGTCAATACACATTTAAAGCCCATGGAGTTTCCCTTTGTATACGTGCACTTTGTACATGTCATTGCACACAGCATGCATCGCACACAATCCTTGCTCTAGCCATTACACATAAATGATGACACTCACTCGTAGCATCGGGGTCATGGAAGCTTCCCACTTCTCCTGTTGTGTACGGCTCGGGTCCACTTGCAAGAGATAACTTGAAACACAGCACTGTGAATGTTGAACAATGAACACTGTGATCTAATATTGAAAATGACCATTATAGCTTTATGGTTGTGACAAGTCAAATGGGCCACCGGGCATGTCTCAATGACATACATTGGTAGGCCAGGATGATATGTACAGATACGTGATGGTACCACACCAACATGTCTCAGGTACATAGTGTGAGGTTTTCAAATTACCAACTACCCCATGTTTTTTCAATGCTAGCTGAGTGTAGTGGCACTCTGCACCTACATAACTCACAGAACAGACTTAGCCATCACTAGCAGTACTCCTGCCTCACTCGTGTCATCACATGTATATGACTATGCAACATACAACAGTAGCTAGACATCCTCATCCCTTCAATTAAAGACATTGTTAGGTGTCATTGCTGCATGATCAAAGACAGCAAACATACATGTTTTCTACATCCCCAAACCACTACATTATTGTTTCAAGTACGAACATGTGTGTGACATAATCAGGCGGATGACATTCAACATAATATGACTATGTTTATAGTCACACACGTATTGTCTCATCTACGTGAGGCATGATCCACTGAAGTGTTTCAAATTTGGATCTCCAATCCTAAGGGACATCTCCAATGGTGACACATGTTGACATATACCCTTGCAGCAGGCTATATATAGGAACTGTGCACATTTCCTAAGGCTGCCCACAGGACATTTGATGACCTTGCACGTGGTGCTAATACGAAAGTGTCTGACAGGTATGCTAGGGAGAATGCTCAGTGTGGGCTCATGAAAACACAGAATTTGGAATCCTTTGTGGCATGCTTTATCTATGAAATGACTGTATTGGGGTATGATGGTATTGTGCCCTGCCATATCTAAACCACTGACACTATGGACCACATTTACAAGACCAAGGTGGTCATTACAACCCTGGCAGTTGGTGTTAAAGCGGCGGTAAAACCGACAACAGGCCGGCGGAAACAAAAATGGAATTACGACGTGGCGGAAATCCTGGGGAGTGCAAAGCCACAGTCTCTCAAGTCTCTACAGTGGGTGGTTTGCCCACTGTTCAATCCTGGGGAGTGCAAAGCCACAGTCTCTCAAGTCTCTCTCAAGTCTCTACAGTGGGTGGTTTGCCCACTGTTCAATCCTGGGGAGTGCAAAGCCACAGTCTCTCAAGTCTCTTCAGTGGGTGGTTTGCCCACTGTTCAATCCTGGGGAGTGCAAAGCCACAGTCTCTCAAGTGGATAACATTCTCCACTGGTTCTGGAAGGGGCTTTGTGCCCAGAGTGCTTCATCCTGGGCAGCGGTGCTTGTTGTGGTTGTGTCCTGGGCAGCGGTGCTGGTGGCGGCGGTGTCCTGGACAGCGGTGCTGGTGGCGGCGGTGTCCTGCTGCCTGGTGCACTCCAGAAGCCGGTTACTACTGGCACCACTGGTCCCGCAGATGTTGTGGCTGAGGTGCTGGGTTGGGACCTGGAGAGGCGGGCCCTAGGAGAATGAAGGGGTGGGGGAGGTGAGAGGAAGAGGATGGACAGGAAACATTTTTGGGGAACACTGGGAGGGGAGATGGAGGTGGTTTGGGAGTGGAGGAAGAGGTAGTGGTTGTAGGAGGTGTACGTTTGGTGACTTTTGGTGAAGATGCATGGGCTGGAGGATGTCGAAAGGTGATGGCTTTTGGGTGGGTGTGTGGCTGCGTTTATGTACCTTGGGAGGTGGGCTCACAGACACACTGGGAGAGGACACAGGGGATGTGTGAATGGTAGTGGGGGTGGTGACTGCACGTGAGTGGGGTGTGGTAATGGGTGTGCTGGTGATAGACGTAGTGTCTAAGGATGTAGTGCATGCAGGTGTGAGTGGAGACGAGACAGGGAGGGAGGAGGGAGACAATGAGGAGGAGGGCACAGTGGAGGCAGTGGATGTTGGTGTGTCTGCATGTGTATGATGCTTGCGTGAGTGCCTGTGGGATGTGTGGTGCTTATGCTCCTTGAGCTTCCCTTGTGTGTTGAGGTGTGTGCATGCTGGTCTGATGGTGTGCTTGGGATAGGCTGAGGTACAGGGGTTTGGGTCTGGGTGGAGGAAGTTGGAGGGGGTAGCGTAGAGACAGGGACAATGGCTGCCATCAGTGCTGAGGCCAGAGTCTGAAAAGCTCGCTGATGGGCTGCCTGACCAGAATGAATGCCCTCCAGGTATGCATTGGTTTGTTGCAACTGCCTCTCTACACCCTGGATGACATTCAAAATGGTAGACTGCCCAACAGTGAGGGAGCCGAGGAGGTCAATGGCCTCCTCACTGAGGGCAGCAGAGGTGACAGGGGCAGGGGCTGAGGTGCCTGGGGCGAAGGAGATGCCCACCCTCCTGGGTGAGCGGGCACAGGACACACGCTGAGGGGCTGCTGGGAGAGCAGTGCTGGTAGGGGGGGTAGTGGCTGTACCTGTAGATGCGGGGGCACAGATGGGCCCGCCATCACAAGGGATCTCCCATCAGAGGAGGAGTCCGTATCGCTGGTTTCAGCTCCTGTCCCCGCCGTGGAGCTCCCCTCGCCCTCCGTCACACTGGTAAATTCAGACTCTGTTGTGTCGCCCTCCAGGGCCATGTGGGATGCAGCACCCTCCTGCTCCGGTGGCACTGCTCCTCTGCCTGATGATGCTAATGCACACAAGAACAGGGAGACCACAAAAAGGGGGTGGAG
Source organism: Pleurodeles waltl (assembly GCF_031143425.1). Classification (NCBI taxonomy): domain Eukaryota; kingdom Metazoa; phylum Chordata; class Amphibia; order Caudata; family Salamandridae; genus Pleurodeles; species Pleurodeles waltl. The sequence goes on from NC_090440.1 coordinate 1,016,906,897, forward strand.
ACAGAAGAAAGGCATGTTCAGTGCATGCAATACCGCAACCGTTGGCGGACACTACAGACACAGAAGCCCCCTGCACTACGCCGTGCACTTGGAGTTTCCTAATCAGTCCCAGGGACATGGGTTACAAGGCTATGCCCGATTGCTGCACACATGGATATCACAGGAGCCTGACTAGGTGTAGTTGGCACTGTACACAGGTGGGGTGCGGTGCCCCAGTTCCTGCCTTAAGAAGGGACCTTGCCTACTAAACTCGCCCTGGCCTAGGGCAACTCACAGCCCACCTTCCCCACCCAGACACCTCCAATGCGTGCTGAATCAGAAGAATGAGAGTGTACTCACCCCCTTGTTGCTGCTGTGATGCCCTCAAGCGCCCATCCAACTCCGGGTACGCCACCACCAGGATACTGAACATCAGGGGGGTCATGGTGCGACGGGCACCCCTCCCACGTTGGGAGGCCATCCCCAGCTGGGCCTCCGCTGTCTTCTTGCTCCAGCGGCGAATGTACAACGCCAGCGCAGTTACCTCATATCCCCTTGTCACACTTTACAGGTCAGGCAGCCGCCATTTCATGGGCCCACATGGCATTATTTTGGACTGCGTCGCACATATCTAGGCCTTGCTTAAACACTAATACAGGCGTATGTCGATTTTCTAATTTTTTCCGATTAAGCTGTGTTTACGTACCTCAGAGTTGGTTGACTCTCTGCTCGCTGTTCGCCTCCATAGGCACCGTCCACTGAGGCATGTGAGTAGATGGCGGCATCCTCCGGTGTACAGACCGCTGGTGGACCTGTCGACAATGGAGGAGCGACATGTGATCATCACCTACAGACTTGATCGTATCACAATCCTGGAACTTTGTGCCCAGTTGGAGCCAGACCTAATGTCAGCTATCCGCCATCCCACAGGAATCCCCCCTCAAGTGCAGGTGCTGTCAGTACTAAATTTCCTAGCAAGTGGGTCTTTTCAAACTAGAGTGGCCATAGCATCAGGGATGTCCTAGCCTATGTTTTCCAACGTATTGTCCAGAGTGTTGTCTGCCCTGCTGAAACACATGCAAAGCTACATCATTTTCCCTCAGGTGGAGGATTTGCCTACAGTGAAATGTGATTTCTATGCCCTGGGACATATCCCTAACATCATAAGTGCCATTGATGGGACACATGTTGCCTTGGCCCCCCCCGCAGGAGTGAACAGGTGTACAGAAACCAGAAGAGTTACCATTTGATGAATGTGCAGATGGTGTGTTTGGCAGAACAGTACATCTCCCATGTGAATGCCAAATTTCCTGGCTCAGTGCATGACGCTTATATTCTAGGGAATAGCAGCATCCCTTATGTGATGGGGAAACTCCAGATGCACTGTGTGTGGCTATTAGGTGAGGACATGGACCCAATACAGTGTGACTAGGTGTCTGGGTCTGGGGATGTCCCTATGAGTTAGTGTGTGTCTAACAGTTGTCCCTCGCCATGTGCGGTTGACTCTGGTTACCCCAACCAGTCATGGCTACTGACCCCAGTGAGGAATCCCAGGACAAGGGCAGGGGAACGCTACAATGAGGCCCATGGGCGAACTAGGAGGATTATAGAGAGGACCTTCGGCCTCCTGAAGGCCAGGTTCCGGTGCCTCCATATGACAGGAGGTTCCCTATTCTACTCACCAAAGAAGGTGTGCCAGATCATCATGGCCTGCTGCATGCTTCACAACTTGGCTTTGCGACGACAGGTGCCTTTTCTGCAGGAGGATGGTCCAGATGGAGGTGTTGTGACAGCTGTGGAGCCCGTGGACAGTGAAGACGAGGAAGCAGAAGAATAGGACATAGACAACAGGAACACGGTGATCCTGCAATACTTTCAGTGAGACACAAGTAAGAAGAGAACACTGCCTGCTACATCTGATTTAATTCTACTACCTCTCATCTGTCTGTCATTTTCACCCAGTGTATGGTCACTGAGTTGTCACTTTCACTTAAGATTTCACAGATGTGGGTCCCACTGTGTGACATCTGCTTTGTTTCCGCATGGACTAGAGATGTGTGACATAGGTATGTTGACCTTACATTTGATATAGCATTTTACTACTGTTATTGCTAATACACATTTTCGAAATCACAGACAGACTCCTGATTGTTTTGTGATTTAAGGGTGTTTATTTAAGTGCTCAATAGTGGAGGGGGTTGTAAAATGGTCAGGGGTGATGGTGGAGGAATGTCCGTGGCAGCATCCAGTCTATTAGTCTCACAGGTGCATTGTCCAAAGGGGCATAGGAAGTGGAGCAAGGGCAGTTTAAGTATGGACAGGGTGACAAAGTGGGTCTTAGTAGACCCAGGTTACAGCCAGGATCAGCCACCAATGTTTTCAGTAAATCAAATTTGGTGGTATGTGCAAACAGGATGCTTTCTCACACAGTTACATTGCAGGGAATGTGGCTATACACTGTTTGCGATTATATGTGTTATCTTACATAGGTACAATGTTTCTTGTAATCACACTCTTCTGACAATGTGCAAGTCATTCACACATGTACCACACACATACCAAGTTGATGGTACCTCAGCAATGTTGCTGTTACTGATGTTATATTTATGCTTGTTCCTCATCTTCACCATACCCATTGTGCCATTCTTCATGTTCCACATTGTAATTGGGCCACAGAGATTATGCCCTGCATGTGTTCTGCACTTTGTGCCACACTAGGATTGGTTTAGTTGCTCTTGGTGATGAGTAGGCTAATTGGCCCCGAACATTTCCTGACTCCTGAAATAATACTTGTGAACTCTGTAAGTCTCCTCCACAATGTAGCAGGTCCTGTTGGGAACATGATTATGACTCTGCTGATTTTAAATATGGGTGTGCTTGTGAGGAGTACTCACCCACAGCTGCAGCGTATGTACTTTGTCAGGTGCACACTGGTTAGGGGTGGATTGGGGGAATGGTCTTTACAGCTAATGGTCCCACATACATTTGTGCTCTGATGTACTCAGACATATTCACAACAGTATGTGACATGCTATGCCATTGATTGGCATCTATGCAAAATGATCACAAATTTGTTTGAAACTGTGCTACCCATACAGGTGTACTGTCATCTGTGATACACTTACTGTTTGTCATAAATGTAAGTGCAAAAGATGTGGATTCTGTGGGTTGTCATCAATATCATGACCCTTTCACCCATTGAGTTGACACATATTTCATATTGATCCACTGTTGCAGTTTATGCCTACTATTTACATACCTTGCCATACAGTTTGGCCCTAACGCATCAAATGGTGATTCATATGTGCCCATTTACCTTTTGCACCAACAATTCCTTGTTGCATATGAGAATTTTAAGTTCAACATGTTTGTTCAACAGCAATGCATACAATACACACCACAATGTTCAGAGAACAGTGCATTGTGTCTGGTACTTTGAGTATGATGACAGTGTTCACACTTGATTGACAACTGTTGTGGCCTACTTCTGGTTTCCTGGATGTGGGTGTTGTATTTCGTAAGTGGGGCAGTGACAGACACTTCTAGACATATGTTAGATAACTAGTTTATTTACATGTTTGGCAGTCATTTCTTCAGTCACATGTGCTTAACTGAAGAAGTTCTACACAATGTGTGCATGTCTCTGTACACTTGCAGCAGTGTTCTGGAGACAGGTTGACATGGTGCCCCATCCTCCTCCTCTTCCCTTGGTGTCTTTTGTTATTCCTTCCAGGGGACATGTGTCCTGACACAAATATTGTGCCGTATTGCACAGGCCCATTTAATCTTGTAGACGAAGGAGGGGGAATACAGGAATCTCCCACCTGAAACATCCAGGTACAGAAACTGGCCCTTGAGTAGACCAAATGTGAGCTCAATTATGTTTCTTATGCAACTGTGCACCTGGTTGTAAGCCTTTTCTGCCTCTGTTTGTGGTTTTCCAAATGCTGTAATGAACCACTGTTGGATGCCATATCCTTGATCAGCTGAAATATAAAAAAGCAACAATGTCATTGCTTTAGATTACTGTATTTGCATATGCCCTGCTCATGTGTGTTAAGTTTATTGGGTTTAGCATGCACTTCTCTCCATTATGACCACATGATATGTCAGTCATGCAAGTGTACTGTAGTTTGTAGGGGCCTGTTCACTCACTGTATTGTATGTCAAAAGCAGTGCATGGGTAGATACATCATACAATTCAACTTCCTGACATATTCTGCAGCAGATTTAGATGGTGGCTGATTTCCATTGCTCATGTCCACTCAACGTTTTGTGTTTGCAATACATGTGTGGTAAGACATAACATGGATTTGAATTTATTTTGTCGGTACAGACTAGGTTATTGGTGACATGCCAGACGTGGCTGACACAGATACATGTACAGGTCTGTGCTCATCCCCAGATGTTGGTGTTTCTTCCATACATTACATTTGCCCATGCCTTTGATTGTGCTACATTGTCCATGACAGTTGACATGATGCAATGTACACAGTATGCACTGACACATCCGAACTGTGTGACATGATGTGGCAACTGCCATTTCCCAATGCATGGTTGCATGTCACGGTGAGGGAACACTGTGTACATGTGTAACTGCATTTTGCCCAAATTCTGCACACAGCACATGTATCCTGCCAATTTGTTGGTTTGTCATCTGCAGTCCAGCTACATTACTTCCTGCATTGTGCTACATCTCTAAGAAGAGAAACTGGTACACAATACTTGGGACAGCCTGCAGATTTGGGTTACATACAACTAGACTTACACACAAGTTTGCTAGCAAGTACACAAGTACACATTCACACTTGCATCAGGGTTGTAGGTGTTCTCCTTTGTTTTCAGGATAGAATTTGTGTATGTGGGAGCACCATCGAGCCAAGGCTGCTGCCTTAGGAGCATGGTAAGTGATGTCTGTGTGTAGCATTGCACTACAAACATGTGAGATGGGTTTTATTTTACATGCCATAATACATTTGTGCTGTTACATGTCACCTGCCCATGGGCCATGTTTGTCATCTGTCACCCAGGGCTTCATCACAAAACAGTGCAGACATTGCCTTGCTGTGCTACCATGTGCCACCAGGAAAGGGCATACATGCATTCAATCTACACGATATGGTGCCTTTCTGTCCTCTCCCACTGCAGTGCCTCACAAATTGCTGCCTAGTGCCAATGGAGGCAGCCTTGCACCATGGTGTGTGGGTGCCTACATTGTGGAGAATTTTATGCAGGAAGGGACAATCATAAGAGGTGTTTCCTCTTTCTATGTGTGCTGTAAAATGCATCACACATAGTAAGAGTATGAGACAGAGAGAAATAAATATATTTCTCCCCGTTGCATCACTATTACGCCACCCCTCAGGTGTCATAAAATTCTGCTGCATTCCCAGCCTTGTAAATCTGGGAATGCATCAAATACCTTGAGCAATCATGGGTGTTGCATTCGTACACCCCAAGCAACATCCATGGAATGCACCTTTTACGTAGTGTTATGCGTGGAAGATGTCCACATTTAAAGGGCCATAGAAAGCCTCACTAGGTGGCTTTACATGGTCTTCTAAATATGGACTGGCACACTGTGCCACCATAGCTTGACTAAAATGTCGCTCTGGTGGCACATTGTGTCAGTAGGGCCTTGTGAATGAGGCCCCTAGTCTCTGATGTGTGAGCCATGGCACAGCTCATGGCCCATGTGTGTTACATGTGACGACTCTCCAGTGCACATGGTACACCCCCCTTGCATACTGATATGTTGGGCAGATTTCCTAGCTGCCATGCATGGCTGTGTGTCTTTACATCATGTACATCATGCAACATGTGCAAAACTGGGTTGAGATGTATTCATCTGTATGTCAGGGTGTTTTGCATTGCATATTTGTACTGGAGCATGGTGCATGTCTGTGTCAGAGGCCTCTTCCTGGAGACCCTATCTGTGCAGGCAGACAGTTATCTGTGTATTTTTTCCCCCACATCTATTTGTTATTGGGTCACTCAGGTACTTGCTGTTTGCTTACCTACAAGCAGGCTATTTCCATGTTGTCCATCCTGGAATCTCTGGTTAAAATGGACTGCCAGAAGATGTAGGCATCATGTACATTGCCTGGGTTTTTGGCCACCACATTTAGGATCAACCCACGATGGTCAACAATAGCCTGTACACTATTTGAGTGGGTATGTTTCTGGTTCCTCTATAAGTGATCAGTTACAGAAGGAGGACTGAGTTGGACATGTGTGCAGTCCATGGCGCCCAGAACATGTGAAAATCCAACAATGGTGTAGGTTCCTTGCTTTATTTCCTGCTGCAATTGCTGGTGGGTGTTAGGGAAGAGGATGTGGTGAGGCAGATGATGGCATCCAGGGCAGTGGAGAGGAACTGAGAAGGATGGCTGTGATACTCCTCCCACACATGCCGCAGTGATCTGGAAGGAACCTAACGCAAGCCTATGTAACACAGCCAAGAGCTTGGTTAGTGGCGGTATGTTGGTGACCCTGTCAACAGTAGCTTGTAACTGGGTGCAGTGAGGTGGAGCAGTTAGATGATTGACTCTCAGCGTAGCCTGTAGAAGGTGAAGACCTCTTCCTGCCTAAGGGCAATCAGGGATGTCTGCTGGTGGTAGATGTGCTTCCTTTTCCTGTGCTGCCTCTGTGGTGCGTGTGATGGTGATTTTGGGTGTGTTGCTGGATGTGGTGGTGATGGTGGGGGTTGGGGTGGTCTTCTTGTTGCCCAAGCTGTAGTAGGAGTAAATCCATGTTGTCCTCCAGGTTGCCAGGGTGTTCTGTTTGTGTTCTCCTTATATAGCTGTACTAAAGAGTCATTGTAATGCCTGGTCTGACCAGGTTTTAAAATGTTGATGCTAGTCAGACTTTGCATGACTTCTTCTAAGCACATCATTTTTCAGAAAGCTTGTAAATGCGGCTGCATTTATGCAGCGTCACTTACTAAATATGGAGTTGTTTTGCATCTGCGCTGGGTCAAAAAAATGATGCAGCAGCGGTGCAAACTCCTTGTAAATAAGCCCCATAGTGTTTTGAATGTCTGTATGAGTGTGTGAGTGTCTTCATGATTGAGTGAGTGGTTGTCTTTGTGCATGAGTATCTGTATAGGTGAGTGACTGTGAGAGTATTTGCATGATTGAGGGAGTGGTTGTATGAGTGGCTGTATGAGTGAGTCAATAGGTGAATGAGTGGCTGAAAGGGTGAGTCACTGAGTGTGTGAGTGCCTATATGAGTCAGTGTGTGTATGAGTGCCTGTATGATTGAGTGTGTGGTTGTGACAGTGGCTTATGGGAGTGACTGACCGTGTGAGTGGCTGTATAAATGAGTTATTGCTTGTGTGAGTGCCTGTATGGGTGAGCATTTGAGTGTGCGACTGTCTATATGGGTGAGTGAGTGGGTGTGTGCGAATGTCTGTATGAGTGATTGAGTGGTTGCATGAGCGCCTGTATGGGTAAGCGTTTGTGACTCTCTGTATGGGTGAGTGAGTTTATATGAGTGTCTGTATGGGTGATTCAATGGCTGATTTAGAGGCTGTGTGATTGACATACTGCATGTGTAAGAACTTGCATGAGTGAGTGAGTTGATGTGCAAGTGGTATGTGAGTGGCTGTGTATGTGAGTGACAGTGTGTATGTGTCTGCATGATTGAATGAGTGGCTATAGGAATAGGTTAGTGACTATGTGAGTGGCTGTATAGATGAGTGACTGAGTGTGTGAGTATTTGCATGATTGAGTGGTGGGCAGAGCATCTGTTTGAGTAACTGACTGGGTATGGCTGTATGAGTGAGTGACTGAGTGTGATTGAGTTAGTGGGTGTTAGAAATGGGGTCTTTGGTTGACAGTCAGGTTACCCCCTGTTCAAGCAAGGACCCTCAATCTAGTCAGGGTAAAAAAGAATCACCCTAAGCTAACCCCTGCTTACCCCCTTGGTAGCTTGGCAGAGCAGTAGGCTTAACTTCAGAGTGCTAGGTGTAAGGTATTTGTACCAACACACACAGTAACTTAATGAAAACACTACACAATGACACAACACAGGTTTAGAAAAATAGGAAATATTTATCTAAACAAAACAAGACCAAAACGACAAAAATCCACCATACACAAGTCAAGCTATCAATAAAAATGCAAAAAGATTCTTTAAGTAGTTTTAAAAACACACTAGCGCTGCTAGAGTGAAAACGTACCTGGTGCATGTCAAAAATAACCCCACACGGACGGGTGTGCATAAAAAATAACTCCGCACAGAGGTACGCGAGTCGAAAATCCAGCCGCACGATGATCCGAAAATCCTGCAGCGCAGGTTGTGATCTCCCAGCCTCCGTCAGCGATGCTGTGCGTCGTTTCTCCTGCTCCGTGCGTCGATTCTTCGGTCGCGTTTCCTGCGAGCGTCGTTTCACAGCTGCGGATCCGGTGGTGCGTCGTTTTTCTCAGCCGCAGATCGGATTCACATCAATCTTTTCCCCGCACGTGCTCTGTGCGTTGTTTTTCATGTCTTTAGGCTGCCAGCTTCTCCTTTCAGGGTCCTAGGAACTGGATGGGCACCACAGGGCAGAGTAGGAGTCTCTCCAGATACTCCAGGTGCTGGCAGAGAGAAGTCTTTGCTGTCCCTGAGACTTCAAACAACAGGAGGCAAGCTCTAGATCAAGCCCTTGGAGATTTCTTCTCAAGATGGAAGGCACACAAAGTCCAGTCTTTGCCCTCTTACTCTGGCAGAAGCAGCAACTGCAGGATAGCTCCACAAAGCACAGTCACAGGCAGGGCAGCTCTTCTTCCTCAGCTATTCAGCTCTTCTCCAGGCAGAGGTTCCTCTTGGTTCCAGAAGTGTTTCTAAAGTCTGTGGTTTTGGGTGCCCTTCTTATACCCAATTTCTCCTTTGAAGTAAGCCTACTTCAAAGTAAAGTCTCTTTGGAATGTAAAATCCTGCTTTGCCCAGGCCAGGCCCCAGGCACTCACCAGGGGGTTGAAGACTGCATTGTGTGAGGGCAGGCACAGCCCTTTCAGGTGTGAGTGACCACTCCTCCCCTCCCTCCTAGCACAGATGGCTTATCGGGATATGCAGGCTACACCCCAGCTCCCTTTGTGTCACTGTCTATTGTGAGGTGTAACCAGCCCAACTGTCAAACTAACCCAGACAGGGCATCCAGAAACAGGCAGAGTCACAGAAATGGTATAACCAAGAAAATGCTCACTTTCTAAAAGTGGCATTTTCAAACACACAATCTTAAAATCAACTTTACTAAAAGATGTATTTTTAAATTGTGAGCTCAGAGACCCAAAACTCCACATGTCCATCCACTCCCAAAGGGAATCTACACTTTAAACAGACTTAAAGGTAGCCCCCATGTTAACCTATGAGAGGGACACGCCTTGCAACAGTGAAAAACGAATTTAGGAATATTTCAATGTATATAAAACACATTACTATATGTCCTACCTTAACCATACACTGCACCCTGCCCTTGGGGCTACCTAGGGCCTACCTTAGGGGTGTCTAACATGTAAGAAAAGGGAAGGTTTAGGCCTGGCAACTGGGTACACTTGCCAAGTCAAATTTACAGTTAAAACTGCACACACAGACACTACAGTGGCGGGTCTGAGACATGATTACAGAGCTACTTATGTGGGTGGCACAACCAATGCTGCAGGCCCACTAGTAGCATTTGATTTACAGGCCCTGGCACCTCTAATGCACCTTACTAGGGACTTACTAGCAAATCAAATATGCCAATCATGGATAAACCAATCAACCATACAATTTACACAGAGAGCATATGTACTTTAGCACTGGTTAGCAGTGGTAAAGTGCTAAGAGTTCAAAAAGCAACAGTTCAGAAAAAATAGGAGGCAGGAGGCAAAAAGATTGGGGATGACCCTGCATAAGCAAAAAAGTCCAACAGTGGGTGTATGAGTGGCTGCATGCGTGAGTGACTATGTTTGTGTGTGTCTATATGAGTGAGTGAGTATATGAGTGCCTGCATGATTTAGTATTTGGTTGTGTCATTGGCTGTATGAGCGAGTGACTGTATGGGTGAGTGACTGTATGGGTGAGTGACTGTGTAAGTGAGTGTCTCCATGATTGAGTGAGGGGTTGTTTTAGGCCACCTACTGCTCTGTTTTTGTGGTTGTGTGGGTGAGCAGTTAGGCTTATCTTGGAGATGTGCTAAGCATTTGTTTTACTCACAGTATCAATAAATGTAGACATGCACTCAAAAGAATAACTTGAGACCAATTTACAAAAACACTTCTGATTTTTATAAAACTTTTAAGTCCAAGATCATCAATTAACGGTATGCACTTTTTTAGCTATGATTTTTCAAAGTTTAGAAAATGTCTTGTTTTTGCACGCAGTTACGCACCATAAGGATGAATGGGAAAATCTTTAAAAATGCATATAAAATGAGGCAATGCTTTCACAAATATCGCCTTCTATTTTTAGATTGAGGCTATTGAAATTTTCTATGGGCCAGCCAAATAAATTCTGGTGGTTCCTGAGTCAAGCAGGAGCAATAGCTGAAAGTCTTAGACCCGGTGAACAATGGAGAGGGGGACCACTTGGAAACACACTACAAAGATGGACTGAAAGGTAAGTCTGGTGGGTCCCCTTGGAGGGGGGTGGTTTCAAAGGGTTAGGAACCTGTAGCGCACAGCTGGTTTGCTGATGGAGGGCCAGAGAGGCTGGATGCAGTGCAGATTTGTCAGTCAGGGGGCGTGCGTCTTGGGGTCCTTAGAGCCAGGGGCAGGATACTTGGAGGGTAGATTGCAGGACGGCAGGGCTACTCTGGGGGGTGCTTCTGGGTGACCTGAAGTCCTTTGACTAGTGCTTGCTTCTGGGGTCTTGGGAGTCCAGAGGGGACTTTTCTACTTGGAGTCCGATGATGTTGGGGGTCCAGTACAGTGGGCAATGGTATGTCTCAGGCCCTGAAAGTCCCAGTGTCATTAAGCTTGGCACACTGGTAGGTTTTGTCCTTGGGGTTCGTTATGTGGATTGTGGTCAGGCTGCTTGGTCCAGTTCATAGGTCAGCAGCTGGCCAGTGAACTGGACTTCACTGGTTCCTTGCCTGCAGGGCGCTGGAGAGTGATTCCTTTACTCTGATGGAGGTTCTTGATGATTTTTTTGGAAAGGCTAGAGGTGCTCTGGAGTTTTGTAGAGTATTTCAGATTTCCAGGTGACACCTCAGCAGCAATTGCTGAGTCCTTGGAGCAGCAGGCAGGGTTTGACGCACTTTTCTTTGTGTAGCAGAAATTTTATTCTCATACCTTGGGTCTTCTTTGTCCTGGTCTTATTTTGTCTGCCAAATCTGATCAGTTGGTCTACAGATGCCCACTAAATACTGCATTTAGGGGGAATTACTTGGAGTACCTGGTAGTGGCCAATTGGCCACCTATCTTAGGGTGGCTACATCCACCAAGTGACAACTTCCTGCAGGAAGGGCTAACATCCCTAACCATGATAGGCTATTTTCCCACCATCCGAGATGGAGGAAAATGTAATGGAGTGGTCACCTTGCCTGTCACACCTAAGGGATGGTACAGGCTGAGGATTACCTCTCATCCTTTTCCTTGCTAGATTTCCAGATGGTTTTCTTACCCAAATTGGGGGAAAAACCATTGGGCAGCCATCTGCTGCTAGTGGCAGAGGCCGATGTCAGATTTTAAAGGTGGTAAAGCCTTTGAAGCTGCCCGCTGGTGCAGGGTGACTGCCTGGGAGAGGAGGTGTAACACTTCTGCCTAGAAAATACTTTGGCCCTCATTACAACATTGGCAGTAAAAGCTGCTTACCGCTGTGCAGAGGACCGCCAACACACTGACGCGGCCGCGGAAATCTGCCACAGCTATTATGACCCACAGCACGGAATCCACCGAAATTCAGACACCCACACAAGTCCGCCACACCAAAGGTCAGTGATAAACTGGCAAAAACAAATCCTCCACCGTCACGCCAACAGAAATACGCCCACTCTATCACAACACACAAATCCACGCGGCGGTCTTTCAACCGCGGTATTCCATTGGGGGAACACACCGACGCGCTCAAAATAAACACACATATACAAAACACAGCCACATTGGACTATTCAAAATACACACACCTGATACACATACACACACCACTCCCACACACCCAATACAATATAAAACACACACCCATATCACCCACAAACCCCTACGACCACAATTACCGAGAGAAGGCCAGAGAGAGACATTACAAACTACTAACAAGCATCCACAGGCACACCAGACCATCACCCACATAACTTCCACACACATCACACAACACACCACTACATATCAGCACACTTATCACCACACACACCACCCCACACATCACCCACACCACCCCATGGCACGGCAAAGACAGCCCAGGTTCCCAGAGGACGAGCTCAGGGTCATGGTGGAGGAAATCATTCGGGTAGATCCACAGCTATTGGGATCACAGGTGCAGCACATCTCCATAACCAGGAAGATGGAGCTATGGCGCAGAATAGTGGACAGGGTCAATGCAGTGGGACAGCACCCAAGAAATCGGGATGACATCAGGAAGAGGTGGAACGACCTACGGGGGAAGGTGCGTTCCGTGGTTTCAAGACACCACCTTGCGGTTCAGTGGACTGGCGGCGGACCACCACCTCCTCCCCCACAACTAACAACATGGGAGGAGCAGGTCTTGGCGATTCTGCGTCCTGAGGGCCTCGAAGGAGTAGATGGAGGAATGGACTCTGGTAAGTCAAATCTTAACTATTACATCCCCCACACTACCTGCATGCCATCACATACCCCCACCCTCACCCCATCACTCCAACTCCTCACAAATGGCCCAATTTCACAAACCACCCATCCCAACACCAATCCCTGCATGCAACAACAAAGCATGGACACCCATCACCAAAGCATGGCCAATGCACATACCCATACCCCCCCCCCCCGAAACCACCATCACACAAGGTCCCACACAGGAATGCAAGCACTGGGGTACACGGTCACCCACCCATTGCACACCATGGCACACACAGATGTGATAAACATCCTTTTGTACCCCTGCAGGGCCCCTACCCAACGTCACCGGACAGGAAGTTCCACACAAGTCCACACCGCCAACAGAAGAGGCCCACAGTGATGACAGCAGCTCTGTCCAACTGGATCTAGATGACCAGCCCAGCCCATCGGGGAACTCGGGACAGTCGGTTCCCATCACACAGTCACAGGCCACTACAGAGCTTCCACCCTCTGAAAACACCAGCACAGCACCCACCCAGCGGGCCCATAACTCTGTCCCCAGGACACGTCAAGCAGCAGTGTGTCCACCACTACAGGGAACCCAGGCTAACCCACCACCCCAACAACAACAGGGCACACTGTCCAGGGGACGGAGGCCCAGGAACACAGGAGAACTGTGAGGGCTGCTGTACGACAGGGGGAGGACAGGCCAAGGGAACCCACTCTCCACGAGGCCCTCTCCTCCATCATGGGAGCCTACCACCACTCCCAGGAGATGATGGCAACGGCACTGGCCTAGGTTCAGGAGACCCAGCGCCTGCAGAAGGAACAGTATTAGGTCTTCAGGGAGGAACGAAAAACCATCAATTCCACCCTGGGCACCATCGTAGGGGTGCTGAAGGAAGTACTCAACACCAGGAGGGACACTGTGGCACACCAAGGGGTCCCTGACACTAGCATGGACGATGAACTGCCCACCACCTCCAACGGCGCTAGTGGACAGGATGCCCCACCACAGGACCACCACACCAGCACCCCACACACTACAGAGGGAGAACCACCCCGCAAACGGTCCCTGAGATCCAGGACAAAGACAGAGAACAATGCCAAGACCCCCGCCAAGAAATGAGACCACCCTGAATGTCATCTTTCTGTCCCACTTTGTCACCCTGTCCATCCTCAAACTGCCCCAGCTCCACTTCCTATGCCCATTTGGGCAATGCATCTGTGGGACTAATAGATTGGACTCTGCCATGGACATTCCTCCACCATCACCCCTGACCGTTTTACAACCCCCTCCAATATTTAGCACTTAAGTAAACACCCTTGAAGCACAAAACAATCTGGAGTCAGTTTGTGATTTTGAAATAGTGTATTAGCAATTACAGTGACAAAATGCTCTTACAATTATAATGTCAACATACCTATGTCACACAGCTCTAGTCCTTGAGGAAACAAAGCAGATGTCACACAGTGGGACCCACATCTGTGAAATCGTTAGGGAAAGTGACAACTGAGTGACCATACACTGGGTGAAAACGACAGACAGTAGAGAGGTAGTAGTGTTCAAGTACATGTAGTAGGCAGGTCTATACCCTTACCTGTGTCTCACTGGAAATATTGCAGGATCACCGAGGTCCTGTTGTCCATGTCCTCTTCTTCTGCTTCCTCGTCTTCACTGTCCACAGGCTCCACAGCTGCAACAACACCGCCATCTGGACCATCCTCCTGCAGAAAAGGCACCTGTCATCGCAAAGCTAAGTTGTGAAGCATACAGCAGGCCACAATGATCTGGCACACCTTCTTTGGTGAGTAGAATAGGTATCCACCTGTCATATGGAGGCACCTGAAACTGGCCTTCAGGAGGCCGAAGGTCTGTTCGATAATCCGCCGAGTTCACCCATGGTCCTCATTGTAGCGTTCCTCTGCCCTTGTCCTGGGATTCCTTACTGGGGTCAGTTGCCATGACAGGTTGGGGTAACCAGAGTCACCTGCAAATGGCGAGGGACAACTGTTAGACACACACTATCCTGTAGGGATATTCCCAGACCCAGACAACCATTCCCACTGACTTGCTTCCAGGTGCTCACCTAATAGCCACACACGGTGCCTCTGGAGTTGCCCCATCACATAAGGGATGCTGCTATTCCGCAGGATGTAGGCGTCATGCACCGAGCCAGGGAACTTGGCATTCACATGGGAGATGTACTGGTCTGCAAAACACACCATCTGCACATTCATGGAATGATAACTCTTCCTGTTTCTGTACACCTGTTCACTCCTGCGAGGGGGGACCAAAGCCACATGTGTCCCATCAATGCCACCTATGATGTTGGGGATATGTCCCAGGGCATAGAAATCACCTTTCACTGTAGGCAAATCCTCCACCTGAGGAAAAACGATGTAGCTCTGCATGTGTTTCAGCAGGGAAGAAAACACTCTGAACAACACGTTGGAAAACATAGGCTGGGACATCCCTGATGCTATGGCCACTGTTGTTTGAAATGACCCACTTGCTAGGAAATGGAGCACTGACAGCACCTGCACTTGAGGGGGGAATCCTGTGGGATGGCGGATAGCTGACATCAGGTCTGGCTCCAGCTGGGTACACAGTTCCTGGATTGTGGCAAGGTCAAGCCTGTAGGTGATGATCACATGTCTTTCCTCCATTGGTGACAGGTCCACCAGCGGTCTGTACACCGGAGGATGCCGCCATCTCCTCACATGTCCCAGCGGACGGTGCCTAGGAAGGACAAAAGCGAGCACAGAGTCAACCAACTCAGAGGTATGTACCCACAGCTTACACAGAACACGGATCCTAATCCGAAAAGTGCCCTGCATATGTGTTGAGTCTAGGCCTAGGTATGTGTGATGCTGTTAAAAATTAAGCCATGTGGGCCCCTGCAATAGCGGCTGCCTGACCTCTAAAGTGGGACAATGGGATGTGAGGTAACTGCGCTGGCGTTGTACACCTTCACTGTAGGAGGTCGAAGACCGCGGCGCAATTCTGCATTGGTTAGCATTGGACCCTATGGGTCCCAGGAGCCAATGACGAAGTACACCGGCGGTGACTGTACGCACCGCCGCGGAAGTGACCGTCGTTTTCAGTCTGTTCAATCACTCGATACCTGATCTGCGACAGGAGAGGACCTACACTACAAGTGCTGCTGTGACCTCAGTCTGGAAGAGACAATGGCTCGAGTGTCTGGGGAAAGGGTCCCTGTCTTCACATCGGAGGACTTGTAGAAACTCGTGGATGGGGTCCTCCCCCTGTACACGCTACTCTACGGTCCTCCAGACAAACAGGTAAGTACACTGGGAGCATGCTGTATGGGCTATGCGTGAGTGGAGTGGGGTGGATGAAAGATGGGGGGGAGATTGAGGCGTGCGTGAAATGACTATGAATGCATGTGGCACATGGCAGGGGTAGGGATGGGGGCCAATGACTGTGACGTGCAGTTGGTAATAACTGTTCTTTTTCCCCTGTACAAATCATGTAGGTCAGCGCCCACCAGAAAAAAGATATTTGGCATGCCATCGCCAAGGACGTCTGGACCCTGGGTGTCTACCACAGACGGAGCACCCACTGCTGGAAAAGATTGGAGGACATTCGCCGCTTGAGCAAGAAGATGGCGGAGGCTCAGCTGGGGATGGCCTCCCAACGTGGGAGGGGTGCCCGTCGCACCATGAACCCCCTGATGTTCAGGATCCTGGCGGTGGCGTACCCGGAGTTGGATGGGCGCTTGAGGGTATCCCAGCAGCCACAAGGGGGTGAGCACACTCTCATCCTGCTGATTTTGCATGCAGTGGAGGTGTCTGGGTGGGGGGGTGGGCTGTGGGTTTCCCTAGGCCAGGGCGAGTTTCGTAGGCAAGGACCCTCCATAAGGCAGGCATGTGGCACCCCACCCCACCTCTGTAGAGTGCCAAGTACATCTAGTCATGCCCCTGTGTCATCCATGTGTGCAGATGTTGTCCATAGCCTTGTAGGCCATTTCCCAGGGATTGAACAGTGGAGCCCAAGAGCACAGTGTAGTGTAGGGGGCTTCTGTGTCTGTCGTGTCCGCCAACAGTAGCGGTAATGCATGCACTCAACATGTCTTTCTTCTGTCGCCCCCCCCCTTTTTGTGGTCTCCCTGTTCTTGTGTGCATTAGCATCATCAGGCAGAGGAGCAGTGGCACTGGAGCATGAGGGAGCTGCTTTCCACATGGCCCTGGAGGGCGACACTACGGACTCGGAGTTCATCAGTGGGACGGAGGGCGAGGGGAGCTCCACGGCAGGGACGGGAGCTGACACCAGTGACACGGACTCAGCCTTTGATGGGAGCTCCCTTGTGGTGGCAGCAACATCTATGCCCCCGCATCTACAGGTACAGCTGCCACCCCCCCAACAGCACTGCCCTCCCAGCAGCCCCTCAGCCTTTGCCCCTTGCCCGCTCACCTAGGAGGGTGGGCATCACCCTCGCTCCACTCTGGCCCTACCCCAGTCACCCCTGTTGCCCTCAGTGAGGAGGCCATTGACCTCCTCAGGTCCCTCACTGATGGGCAGTCCACTATTTTGAATGCCATCCAGGGTGTAGAAAGGCAGTTGCAACAAACAAATGCATTACTGGAGGGCATTCATTCTGGTCAGGCGGCCCTTCAGCGAGCTTTTCAGACTCTGGCCTCAGCACTGATGGCAGCCATTGTCCCTGTTTCTAGCCTCCCCCTCCAACTTCCTCCACCCAGACCCAATCCCCTGTACCCCAGCCTATCCCAAGCATACCTTCAGACCAGCATGCACACACGTCAACACACAAGGGAAGCTCAGGCAAACATAAGCACCACACATCCCACAGGCACTCAGGCAAACATCACACACATGCAGACACACCAGCATCCACTGCCTCCACTTTGTCCCCCTCATCTTTGTCTCCCTCCTCCCTCCAAGTCTTGTCTACACTCACACCTGCATGCACTACATCTCCAGCCACTACTGCCATCACCAGCACACACACCACCACACCCCGCTCACGTGCAGTCACCACCCCCCCTACCATTTACACGTCCCCTGTGTCCTCTCCCAGTGTGTCTGTGATGCCACCTCCCAAGATACACAAACGCAGGCACACACCCACCCAACAGCCATCCACCTCACAACAGCCTCCAGCGCATGCACCTTCACCCAAAGTCACCAAACGAACACCTCCTACAACCACAACCTCTTCCTCCACTCCCAAACCCCCTCCAGCTACCCGTCCCAGTGTCTCCAAAAAACTTTTCCTGTCCAACCTTGACCTCTTTCCCACACCTTCCCCACCCCGTCCGTGTCATAGCGCCTGACTCTCCAGGTCCCAACCTAGCACCTCAGCCACAACATCTCTGGGACCAGTGGAGCCTGTAGTCACCGAAATATGGAGTGCACCGGCTACCAGGGCAGCCAGTGTGGCACGGAGCCACAGCACGGACAGTCCCCCACCTGTCAAGTATCAAAAGTTGGCCAGTGCCCGGCAGGAGAGGGGGAAGACTCCAGCCACCAAAGCCGCTCCCAGGGGTCCCTGTGGGAATGTGGAGTCAGCTGCAACACCTTCCAAGGTGGGGAAGGGCCACAAGAAACCTGTCAAGTCTGGGAAGAGCAGCACGGAGGAGAAGACCGCCATCATCCCCGCTGCCCAGGAGGCCACCGCCAGCACCTGCCCTACTGCCAAGGAGGCCACCGCCATCATCCCCGCAGCCCAGGAGGCAACCGCCAGCACCTGCTGCCCAAGAGGCCACTGCCATCATCCCTGCTGCCCAGGAGGCCACCGCCAGCACCTGCCCTGCTGCCCAGGAGGCCACCACCATCATCCCCGCTGCCCAGGAGGCCACCGCCAGCACCTGCCCTGCTGCCTAAGAGGCCACCGCCATCATCCCCGCTGCCCAGGAGGCCACCGTCAGCACCTGCCCTGCTGCCCAAGAGGTCACCGCCATCATCCCCTCTGCCCAGGAGGCCACCGCCATCATCCCCGCTGCCCAGGAGGCCATCGCCAGCACAAGCCCCGCTGGGCTAGCGAGGACCGCCAGCACAAGCCCCGCTGGGCTAGAGAGGACCCGCTGGTCTAGAGAGGACCGCCAGCACAAGCCCCGCTGGGCTAGAGAGGACTGCCAGCACAAGCCCCGCTGGGCTAGAGAGGACCGCCAGCAGCTGAGTCACTGCAAAGGAGCCCGCCGCCTCAAGTGTCGATGAACAGGGCACCGCCGCCTCAAGCACCACTGAACAGGGCACCGCCGCCTCAAGCACCGCTGAACAGGGCACCGCCGCTACATCACCGCTGAACAGGGCACTGCTGCTACAAGCACCGCTGAACAGGGCACCGCCGTTACAAGCACTGCTGAACAGGGCACCCCCGCTACAAGCACCGCTGAACAGAACAGCGCACCGCCGCCTCAAGCACCGCTGAACAGGGCACCGTTGCTACAAGCACCGCTGAACAGGTTACTGCCGCTACAAGCACCGCTGAACAGGGCACCGCCGCTACAAGCACCGCTGAACGGGGCACCGCCACCTCAAGCACCGCTGAACAGGGCACCACCGCCTCAAGCACCGCTGAACAGGGCACCGCCGCTACAAGCACCGCTGAAAAGGGCACCGCCGCTACAAGCATCGCTGAACAGGGCACCACCGTCACAAGCACCACTGGCCCATGAGCGGCAAGGGCACTGATGATACTGAGTCCGTCACGAGCAGGATGAAGCACTCTGGGCACAGAGCCCCCTCCAGAACCAGTGGAGACTGTCATCCACTACCTCTGTCCTTAGCAGGATGAAGCACTCTGGGCACCATGCCCCCTCCAGAACCAGTGGAGACTGTCATCCACTACCTCTGTCCTTAGCAGGATGAAGCACTCTGGGCACCATGCCCCCTCCAGAACCAGTGGAGACTGTTATCCACTTGAGAGACTGTGGCTTTGCACTCCCCAGGATTGAACAGTGGGCAACCCACCCACTGTATTGACTAGAGAGACTGTGGCTTTGCACTCCCCAGGATGGAACAGTGGGCAACCCACCCACTGTATAGACTTGAGAGACTGTAACTTTGCACTCCCCAGGATTGAACAGTGGGCAACCCACCCACTGTATAGACTTAAGAGACTGTGGCTTTGCACTCCCCAGGATGGAACTTTGGGCAACCCACCCACTGTATAGACTTAAGAGACTGTGGCTTTGCACTCCCCAGGATTGAACAGTGGGCATGTGGCCCTCTCGTGGATTTGGCGTCGTGCACTCAACCGGCTGAGGTGCCCCCCCCTTTCCCTCCCCCTGAGGTGCCTGTTTTCTTGCTCTCTGATGCCCCTGCAGTGTTCTCTCCGTCATGGTCGGGGATCTTGTGTGGGCCTTGCCCATACCGTGTGTTCTCAGTGTTTCACAGACTTCATTGGAGCACTACCTGGACTACTAAGCTTGGTGTATATTTTGTTTATGGTGTATGTATATATTTGTGCGTACTTGATTTTAATATGTTACAATGGTTACACTGATTTCCTTTTGTCTTTGCTTTGTTCCGGGGGGTTTGGGGGGTGTAACTGTAATGTATCAATATGTATTATGGGTGTGTGTTGTCGTGGGTGAGGGTGGGGGTGGGGGTGTTGCGTGTGTGTGTCCCTGTTTTTTCCCTCCCCTGTGTCATAGGTGCAGTACTCACCGTTGTCTACGCTGCCGGCGTTCGTGCTCCTTGTAGAGGAGCAAGTAGATAAGGGCTGGCAGGATGTACAGCTCTGGTTCCATGGCGTCCGGATTCCTCGTGGGGTGTGTAGAGGTGAGCGTTTTCCCTTTGAGATCCTGTATCCGCCGTGTTTTTGTCTGCGGTGAATCCGCCCCGGAAAAGGTGGTGGATTGGTAGGTTGTGATACTGTGGGCGGTACTTTGTCTTCCGCCTGTCTGTTGGCGGTAACCGCCAAGCTGTTTGTCTGTACCACCGTGGTTGTTGGAGTGTTAAAGTGGCTATCTTTGTTGGCGGTTTCCGCCACGGTCGTAATTCCCATTTTTTTACCGACGGCCTGTTGGCGGTCTTACCGCTGCTTTAACACCGTCCGCCAGGGTTGTAATGACCACCTTTGTGTTCTGGTTCCTGAGAGTAAAAGGCTCTAACCCCGGGAGTCCAGAATCATGTCTGGTGGTGGGAGACCGGCTAAGACCAGTCAGCAACCAAGCCATGGCTGATACGTTTCATAGGGGGACACCTGTAAGGTGTCCTCTGGGTACATTTCATAATAAGTCTAACACTGCATCAGTTTGGGTTTATTATTCTGAGTTGTTTGATACCAAAGAACCCAGTACTCCAAGAGGCCATCATGTAGCATGGGAACTAGTAATGACCAGTGTCCAGCGCATGTATTTGCTATGGCTTCCCTGTACACTTACTTTGTCTTGAGGTTTTGCAAAGACACAGTAAGGGCATATTTGCTCATCCCCACATATGCCCTCAGATGCATTATAGTGCACCATACCTTGGGGCAGTAAAGGCCTGCCAGACGGATGACTTACTTATAGTGCATACATTGTTAGTGGTCATGGCACTCTTGCTTAGTGCCAATATTGAGTTTGCAACTTTCAACTATACCTTGTCATGCAGTTGTAAGGGCAGTCTGCATGAGGCTGAGGGCCTCTCAGAGTTGGACAATTGGTGCTGCAGCTCTAGGGACCCTCTTCAGTAACCATGTCCTAGGTACCACTAGTGCGATTTACTAGGGACTTATAAGGGTGGCGGAATTTCCAAACATAGTACATTTTTGGGGAAAGAGATCTGGCCCTTGGAACCTATTTAGCACGGGCCCAGGGCACTCACAGTTTGAAACCACATCATTTTCCAGGCAAAAGTGTGCGGCTACCATGTCCAAAGAGGGCCTTTTCCACAAACAGTGTGTGAGTGTGTGTGTGAGTTGCTGTGTGGGTGAGTGACAGTATGTTACTGGATGAGTGAGTGAGTCAGTGTGTGAGGGGCTGTTTGGTGAGTGACTGAGTGTGTGAGTATCTTTATGAGTGAGTATATGAGTGCCTGTATGATTAAGTGGTTGTGTCAGTGGCTGTATGAGTGAGTGATTGAGTGTGTGAGTGCCTGTATCAGTGAGTGACTGGGTGTGTGAGTTTCTCTATGATTGAGTGAGAGGTGTCTTAGTGGCTGTATAGGTGAGTCAATGGGTGTGTGAGTGTCTCTATGATTGAGAGAGTGGGTGTGTGATTGGCTGTATGGGTGAGTGACTTAGGTGGTCATCTCGACATTGGCGGTAAAAAATACTTACCGCCACACTTACGGCTGGCACCACACTGCCGCAGTGGCGAATATCCATTCACCACATTATGAGACACACACCAAACCAACAGAATACAGCCACATCCACATCCACAAATCTGCCAGCCCAAAGGTCAGTGGTAAACTGTCGGTACCAACACCCATACCTTACGCCAACAGAACAACACCCACGATATCATGACCCATGAATTACCACAGCGGACATTCAGCGGCAGTAAACCATTGGCATACACACTGCCGCGCTTAGAATGGACACCCAAATACTAAACTACACAACATTGGCCAAAAACACACACCTGACACCCATACACACACCACATCAATCCACCCACACCACTATAAAACACACACCCACATTACCTACAACCCCTCATGAATACAAATCATTACCACCAGACAGCAAGACCAATGTGACAACTACACACACACCCATACATCCCTCATGCACTCCACTATGCATACTCAATCACACTACCCAACACCCACACACTTACACACATCACACAACACCCATGGCCCAACAAAGGCACCCCCGTTTCACAGATGTGGAGTTGAGGGTCATGATGGAGAAAATAGTCAGGGTAGAGCCACAGCTGTTTGGAGCACAGGTACAGCAAGTATCCATTGCCAGGAATATGGAGCTTTGGCTGAGAATCGTGGACAGAATGAACGCCATGGGACAGCATCCGAGAACAAGGGATGACATCAGGAAGAGGTGGAACGACCTACAGGGGAAGGTATGTTCAGTGGCACCAAGGCACCATCTTGCCAGACAGAGGACTGGCGGTGGACCCCTACTTCTTCCCCCACAGCTGACAGCAAGGGAGGAGCAAGTCTTGGCATTACTGCATCCTGAGGGACTCACTGGGGTTGCTGGAGGACTGGACACTGTTGAGTCACTATTTCCTATTTATCACCCCCCATACCTGCATGCCATCTCACCCACTCAACCCCACTCCCATCCTTCCACTCCATCCCACACACTGCACCTCCACATGTGATTAACCCCAATGCAAAGCTTTGCATGCCATACGAATGCATGGGCAGCCCTCCCAGCCCTGCATGGACACCCATCATCAAAGCATGCACAGCATGGAGAACTAACAATCACACAATACATCACCACACACAAACAAAGGTGGCAGGGCAACAGCAACGATAGAGGGGAAGATAGAGATGTACAATATGTCACAGGCATGAAGCATAACACATCACTTACATCCCCACAGGTGCCCCAGCCAATCTCAGTGGAGAGGAGGTGCCACGACTATCCAACCCCCCAACAGAAGATGCCCCCAGTGATGACAGTAACTCTGGACTTCAGGATCTTGATCAACAACTTGGCCCATTAGGGACCACTGGTCAGTTGGCCACCCCAGCCCACTCACAGTCCACCACAGAGCCTCCCCGATCAGTTACCAACACCACAGCACCCACACAGCGTCCCCACACCTCTGTCCCCAGGACACGTCAATCAGCAGTGTGCCCACCTGTACAGGGACCCCAGTCCACACGTCATACCCAAGACAATCAGGGACCTGGGGTCAGTGGCAGTGGGCACACCGTTCTGGGGACACAGGCACAGGGCAACAGGGACACTGGGAGGGCTGCCGTGTGTCAGGGGGAGGACATGCCCAGAGAACTGACTTTCCAGGAGGCACTGACTATTGTCCTGGGTGCCTACCAACAATCCCAGGACACGATGGGCCCGATCCCGAACAACATGCAGGAGAACAAGCGGCTGCAGGAGGAACACCATCAGGAGATCAGGGAGGATTGCAGGCCCTCATCACCACCATTATCTCCGTAAGAGGGGAGTTGGCCGACATGGCCAACATCATGAGGGAATGGACTGCACATCAGCGGGCCCCTACCAATAGCAAGTCTATTGACCAGCCCACCACATCCGCTGCAGCTAGTGGAAAAGAGGCCCCACCACGGGACCCACAGGCTACCAGCACCCCTCCCCCTGCAGAAGGTGAACCACCCCACAAAAGTTCCCTGCGAACCACAGAGAAGCCAGAGACACTTGCCAAGACTATGGCCAGGAAATTAGACTCTCCTGATTTTCCCCCTTGTGTCCCACCCTGTCACCTTGTCCACTTTGAACTGCCTTTGCTCCCCTTCCTATGGCCCCTTGGACACTGAACCTGTGCTACAAACAGACTGGAACAATACCCTGGACTTTCTTCCACCATCACCCCATTCCATTGCACTTTACCCTCACTTTTACAGCAGTACAATAAACACCCTTGAATACAATTTGAGTAACACTGTTTTATGTTTGTGCATTTGTGGGAACAGTCACATTGAGTGCAAATAATCTCAACACTGTGATAGCATACAAATAATGGCCTGCAACTGTTTGTAGTGATCACATCAGGACATTGTTGTCATATCACCAACATCTGGAAAATGAGAAGCCATAGGTGACAGTAAATTGAGATGCAAAGGAAGTGAATGCAATCAAGCTACAGCCACACAGATGAATCAATAGTCAGAGCAATGTTCAGTTCCACTGTCTCACCTGTGTGTCATTGGAAGTATTGGGGTATAACTGATGTTCTGGTATCCTCATCTTCATCCTCTGCCTCCTCATCCTCACTATCCTCAGGGTCCACTGCTGCCACAGGGTCATCTCCAATCCCCTCCTCCTGCAGAAAAGGCAAATGTCTTCTGAGGGCCAGGTTGTGCAACATGCAGCATGTCACTACTATCTGCCAGACCTTTCCGTGTGAGTAGCACAGGGATCCACCTATCAGATGGAGGCACCTGAACCTGGCCTTCAGGAGGCCGAAGGTCAGCTGGATTATTCTTCTGCTTCGCCCATGTGCCTCATTATAACGGTCCTAAGCCCCTGTCCTGGAATTCCTCACAGGGGTCAGCAGCCATGATAAGTTTGGGTAGCCAGAGTCACCTGCAAGTATGAGGGACAGCATTTAGCCCTACACAATCCTATGGGGTGAACCCCCGAAGAAGTACACTGACCTAGAGTGGGTGGGGGATCTGGCTCACCTATTAGCCACACCCTGTGCCTCTGTAGTTGGGCCATCACATTTGGGATGCTGCTATTCCTCAGGACGATGGTGTCATGCACCGAACCAGGATACTTGGCAGTGACATGGGAGATATACTGGCCCACCTGGCACACCATTTGCACATTCAGTGACTGGAAACTTATAATTCCTAAATACCTATTCATTCTTGCGAGGCGGGGACTAACGCAATATGTGTACCATCAATCGCCCCAATAATATTGGGGATATGCCCCATTGCATAGAATCATGTCTTCACAGTGGCCAAATCTTCCACCTAGGGGAAAGTAATGTAGCTGCACATCTCATTCACCAGTCAGACAAAACCCTTGCCAGCATGATAGAAAACATTGGTTGTGACATTCCAGCTGCCAAACCCACTGTCACTTGGACAGAACCAGTTGCCTGGAAATGGACCACTGATAGCACTTACACAAGAGGGGGGATCCCAGTGGGATGTTGGATAGCAGATATCAGGTCAGGCTCCAATTGGGCACACAGCTCTGTGATTGTGGGCCTGTCCAGTCTATAAGTCAGTATAATGTGCCTGTCCTCCAGTGTAGACAAGTCCACAAGGGGTCTGTACACGTGAGTTTTTCTCCTCCTCCAATTCATGGTAGGTATCTAAGGGACACAAGAATGAGTAGGCTGTCACAATATGAACAATGGAACCACAACCTCAGTGTACATTTTGCATTTGTGTGATGGGACAGTGGGAATGGCAAGGTATGTGCTAATCTAGTCAGAGATGCAGTAAAGGTTAATCTGATCGTTGTCCATCACCATGACATGGCAACCACCTGTCCTTTATGTAGGGATAGATGAAAGTAAGATAACTCTGCTGATGTTGGGCGTTGTGGCGGAAGGCGGTCTTGCACTGCCGTGCAATTCCTCTTTGGATAATATGGGGCTCTATGGAGTACAGTGGGCAATGGGGATCTGCGCCAGCAGTGACAGTGTACACCACGGACGTGACTGCAATTTTCTATCTGATTCCTCACTTGTTTCCTGACCTTCAACAGGGGAACACCTACACTGCGTGTGCTGCTGTGACCTGTGTCTGGAACATACCATGGCCCGTGTGACAGGGTAAAGGGCCCCTGCCTTTACTTCTGAGGAGTTGAAGCAATTAATGGATGGGGTCCTACCCCAGTATGAACTGCTTTATGGTTCTCCAGAGTAACAGGTGAGTATACCTTGGGCACAGTGCATGTGGGAAGGATGCATGGAGATGAGTGTGCAAGCATTGTGTCATCAGGAGGGGGATGTCATGTCGTGGTGTACATGGTGTGTGCCGGGCGATCTGTGTACCAGTGTTGAAGGAAATGGGAATGGTGGGCCATATGTGTGACAGACTGGAACGTATGTGTAATGGTGTCCTCCCATCTGTATCGCTCTGCAGTTCAGCACCCATCAAAAGAAGGGATTATGTTGTGCCATCGCCAAGGACGTGTGGACCCTGGGGGTCTATGGCAGTTGGAGCACCCACTGTCAGAAACAGAGGGAGCACCTGAGACACTGGGTTAGTCGGACCCAGGAGGTGTGCAGTTTGCAGTGTTTGGCCCCCATCTTGCTGTGGCATCTACCCAAATCAATGGTAGTGCAATTCATAGTGCTCAATCATGTTACCTGTGTGTGACGGTGCTGTGTATGCCAACTGGGGTGTTGGTGCAGTAATTGACCCAGTGTTCCCTTTCTCTTCCCCCCTTTTATCTTCTGTCATCCTGTGCATGTATGCATTAGCATCATCTGACGGAGGAGCAGGGGCATCGGCGACAGAGGGAGCTGCATCCCACAGGACCCAGGAGGCAGAGTCCACTGACTCCGAGGGAACCAGTGGGATGGAGATACTTCTTCCGATGGAAGCTCCCTGAAGGTGGTGGACATCTCTGTGACTAGCCCAGCTGCAGGTACAGCCCCCACCCCTTGTACCAGCACCGTCATCCCAGTAGCCCCTCAGCGAGTTAGCCGTGCCCGCTCACCCAGGAGGGTGGGCATCTCCTTCACCCCAGGAACCTCAGGCCCTGCCTAAGTGAGCACTGCTGTCCTGAGTGAGGAGGCTATTGACCTCCTGAGATCAATCTCTGTAGGGCAGTCAACCATTGTTAATGCCATCCAGGGACTGGCATCCCAGATGCAGCAAGGCAATGCATTCCTGGAGGGCATCCAGAGTGGATTGGCAGCCCAACAGACTGCCCTTACAACTGCATTCCTCTCTGATGGCAGCCATTGTCCCAGTCCCTATCGCCCCCCTCAAACTACCACTTCCCAGTCCCAGTCTCCTCAACCCCAACCCATCCCATGCACACATACAGACGAGCATGTACACAAGTCAACACACAATAGTGGCACAGTCAAACACAGGCACCACACTTCAACACACAAGCACTCACACAAACACCAGACAGTTGCAGACACAACCACATCCACTGTCTCCACCTCCTCCTCAAACCTCCCTCACAGTCAAGTCCTCACTCACACCTGCATGCAGTGCTTCAACATCCATCACCAGCAACACCACACCAAGAAGCACACACCCCTCACTAGCACACACCTCCACAACATCCATACATGTGTCCCCTGCGCCCTCTCCATCTCTGTCTGTTCCCCTTTCCTAAAGGTCACAAAGGCAAGCACTCAGACACCCAACAGCCATTCTCCTCACATCAGCACACTTCTAATGCACCTGTACCCAAGTCGAGCAGACATACTCCTCCAACAACCACTCCCTCAACCTCCACAAGCATCCCTCCTCCCTTCTGTCCACTGTCCTTAAAGAGGTTTTCCTTGCCCAGCTTGACCTCTTCCCTCTCCGTCCCTCCCTCTGTCCTGCACGTAAGAGCAGGGTACCAACGAACCAGCCCAGCTACTCAGCCAAACAGTCCATGCGGACAGTGGAGGTACCTCCTAGTCATGAAGGAAAGACAGTGATGTATCCCACTCCACCAGCCAGGAAGGGTAAAGATCCCACAGCCACTGCAATGAAGGGTAAGAAGCCCTCGACTCCTGCCATGAAGGGGAAGAAGGCTGCACTTCCTGCCATGAAGAGGATGGAGGCAGCACCTCATGCCATGAAAGAGAAGAAGCCCTCAACTCCTGCCATGAAAAGGAAGAAGTCCTAGACTCCTGGCATGAAGGGGAAGGAGGCCTCACCTCCTGCCATGAAGGGGAAGGAGGCTGCACCTCCTGCCATGAAGGAGAAGAAGCCCTTGACTTCTGCCATGATGGGAAAGAAGCCCTCGACTCCAGCAGAGGCTGCCAGGATGACAGAAAAACCACCACCACAAGTGGTCATGGAACCCTCACCTCCAGCTAAGGCAGTGTAGCCCACACTTCCTACAGAGGCTGCACCTTCATCTGCTGAGACAGTGCAGCCCTAACCACCAGCACAGACTGTCCAGAAGACTCCTTCACCTGCTGACACAGTGCAGCCCTTACTTCCAACAGAGCCTGGCAGGGTGACACCACCACCAGTGGTCACAGAGCCCTCACCTCCAGCTGAGGCAGTCCAGCCCACTCCTCCTGAAGAGCCTGCACCTTCACCTGCTGAGATAATGCAGCCCTCACCTCCAGCAAAGGCTGCCCAGGAGGCACCTTCACCTGCTGACATAGTGCATCCTTCACATTCAGATGAGACAGT
The DNA here is from genome assembly GCF_031143425.1 of Pleurodeles waltl. Lineage (NCBI taxonomy): Eukaryota > Metazoa > Chordata > Amphibia > Caudata > Salamandridae > Pleurodeles > Pleurodeles waltl. The sequence goes on from NC_090440.1 coordinate 1,016,935,529, forward strand.
GCAGCCCTCACCTCCAGCAGAAGGCATGTAGGCTACCCTCCAGGTACTGCTGTACAAGGAGCCCCCTCCTGAACCAGTGGGAAAGTCACCAACCTGAGAGACTGTGGCCTTGTACTCACCAGAACAGAGAAATGGCCATGGAGCCCCCTCCAGAAACAGTGGGAAAGTTATCCACCTGAGAGACTGTGACCTTGCACTCCCCAACACAGAGAAATGGGCATGGACCCCCCTCCAGAACCAGTGTGAAAGTCACCCACCTGAGAAACTGTGCCCTTGCACTCCCCAGCACAGAGAAATGGGCATGGTGTCCCCTCCAGAACCAGTGGGAAAGTTCCCGAATTCAGCTGAGGTGCCCCCCAACCCCCATCCCCCTGAGGTGCCTGCGCCACTTGCAAAATGATGCCCCTGCAGAGTTCTGTGCAGATGATTTCAGGAGACAAGTTGGGCCTTATACTGTTCCAGGCACTTTGCAGTGGGCATTGGCCATTTGACCCTTTGTGGACAACTGTACATATCTGGCTTATGTGGTGGCTTTTCATTTGCTGATACATTTTCAATTCTTCTGAAATCTGGGGCTTGTTTTATTGTGCTGTGTGTCGTGTGCCATTGGTTTACGGTTGCAGCTGGTTACGTGTATGGTGTGTGCGTGTGGTGTGTGTTGTGCGTGTGTGTGTCACTCTCGTTTTCCTCCCTTCCTCCCTTGTGTGCTAGGTGGCTGTACTCATCATCGTCATCTTCGTTGACATTGGTGTTCCAGGTGGAGCATGGCATAGAAGAGCATCGGGAAGACTTGAAGTTCCGGTTTCCATAGCGGCGGTGGATTCCTCTGTGTACTTGTTGGTGAGTCCTTTGTTTTCTGTGTTCTGTTTCTGCCAGGCTTTTGATGGCATTGGTACCGCCCCGGATATCCTGGAGGTTTGCTGTGTGATAATATGGTAGGCGGTACTTTGTCTTCTGCCTGGCTGTTGATGGTGACCGCTGGCGTCCGTGGTGTTAACGCCATGGTGGATGGTGTGGTACATTGGCTGTCTATGGGAGTTCTCACCGCCATGGTCATAATTTGACCGTAATTACCGCCAGCCTGTTGGTGGTATTTCCACCACTTTATCACTTACTTCCAATGTCATGATGAGGGCTATGGTCTTCCTACAACCAACAACACAGGAAGCAAACAGATCGGTCCTTTGTATCACCAGGTAAAGCCTTTTCACAAACATATACCTTAACGTTTTAAAATCATACCCCAGGATATTGACAGAGATCAGTACTGATGTGCCCAGTCCAGCGATCTTTCACTGACATCGGTCATGTACCTGTAGGCTTCCCAATCACATATGTCAGTTCACAGAGACATGCTCATTGGTTTGCTAAGTAGAAACACACTGACAGTCATGTACATGGTAGGTCACATACAACAGAAACCATTGTGAGGGTAGAGGCTATAATTCAATATTTTCACATGTGTTAGACACACATGGACGCCCACATGACACCATTTGACCACCTCCAGTACCAAACAGGTTATCTTGATAGGAAAACACATATCCACACCAGTGTCCTGACAGTCTGGCAATGTTGGTTACACTCCACATACTCATGGCAATTTGTACCTGGTATCAGTCATGTCCACTTCACACGTCTGCCTGCAATTTCCATCTGCCTCTGACACTGTCTGTGACTAGCCAAGGATAAAGAGACAAACAGAAACTCGACAAATCTGTGATTGACAGAGATAAAGGATAGGACATAGCAGAAAACATCCAGCAAATCTGACAAGGCATGTTCACAAGTGTGACTTTGCATGCATTAACAAATCATGACACTATAGACCACTCTGATCTGTACACAATACCAAATTACAATCTGAATGCACAACTCACTCATTAGCATTGACGCTACCTAAGATCTCATAGATGATGGTAAAAAGTAGGCAACATGTTATCCAACAAATCTAGGTTATAAAATGAATCCTCACCATTAAGAATACATCACATACCTTGAGTCAGTTGAATTACTGATTGATGATATCTGCCCTACATTCTTCTGCTTCATCTGGATCATCATCACTTTGCAAATCAGCATTTCTACCCACAGGTACTGCTGCCTCACCCTAATCTGGTATGAATGCTATCTGATGTCTCAGGGCAAGGTTGTGGAGCATGCAGCAGGCAACAATTATTTTACATACCTTGTTTTGTGAGTAGAGGAAGGCTCCTCCTGGCATGTCCAGGCAGCAAAATCTCTCCTTTAGAAGCCCAAAAGTCCACTCAAGAACACACTTTGTCCTTTCGTGGGCCTCACTGTAGCGGGCTTCCCCTGGCATGGTTGGGCACCTCGCTGGTGTCAATCAAGGTCTGTTTGGATAGCCAGAGTCCCCTACAAGGAATAGGTGGAACAACACTAACAGATCGAGGACATGCACATTTGTGATAGCAGGAGATAAACTTTGCAAACACACATGTCAAATCTGACTTTCCAATCAGCCAGGCCCTCTCTGTGCAGAGTCATGTCATCAACAATGGGCTATTGCTGTTCCGCATGATGAAGGAATCATGGACTGATCCTGGATAGTTAGCAAAATCTTGTGAAATGTACTGGTCTGCCAAGCACACCACTTTAACGTTGATGGAGTGGTAACTTTTCCGGTTCCTGTATACCTGTTCATTGGCACTTGGGGGAACCAAGGCTACATGGGTGCCATCCATGGCTCCAACCACATGTGGAATGTGTCCCATAACATAAAGCTCTGCTTTCACGTAGGCCAAATCATCACACTGGGGAAACCTCATGCAGCTTTCCAGGTGTTTAAACAATGTACACAGTAAATCCTTCAAAACCAGATTGAGCATGGGCTGAGACATCCCTGCAGTTAGGACCACTGTATTCTGAAAGGACCCAGTGGCCAGGAAGTGTAGCACTGACATGACTTGAAAGATGGGAGGCATGACATGGAGATTGCTGTTGGCAGGCATCAGATCTGGCTGCAACTGATCCCAAAGATCCATAATTGTATGCCAATTCATGCAATATGTCTGTATAGTATGTCTCTCCTCCATGGTGTGCAGATCTCCTAGTGGCTGGTACACTGGAGGTTGTCTTCCTCTCCTCATGCCAGGGTAACTATGTGGAAACATAAACATTGTGTGTGACATGAACAATGCACACATAATTAATATGTCCATATATAAGTCACACATATCTGTACATTACCAAGGCACATAGGATGTTGAGAATAGGTGTACATTTCTATCACTGCAAATCCCTCTGTTACACAGTTATGACTACTCACATGCACACATTGACTACTAGACATGAAGGCAGTACTTACTGCTATGTAGTACAATATAGGGAATCATGAATGACCCAGATTTCAAAACTTTTCCATACATGAAATTGGCTCAAAATGGCAGCCACCTGACCTACTGTACTGGACATGTGGAAGTGACCTAACTCCGCCGGAGATGTCATCTTGGTGGTAGGCGGTTACAACTGCGGTTGAAATTCTCATTGGAACACATTACTGCCTTTGGCGGTTCTGGGCCAATGCCGATGTCCGCCAGTAGTGACGGTCCTGTACATTGGGGACGTGACTGCCATCTTTTGCTGTATTGCTCACTTGACTCCTGACACTGCTGCCAGCAGACCTTCACTACCCGAGCTTCTGTGTACTGCCTTTAGGAGCTATCATGCCACATCCTGCAGGTGATAGGGCCCCCGCCTTCAACCCATAAGAGTTGGACCTACACCTGTATGAACAGCTATATGGTGCATCAGAGGAGCAGGTGAGTCCAATGGTATACCAATGTGTAAAAGGTGGAGTGAATGATGGTGTACATCAAATTTGAAGTAGTGAAGGTTTTGCCACTCATGTCTGGGTGTATGGAAATGTGTACATGGGCATAGGCAGGCATATAGTTGTGTGACATGGTAAATTGTGTGTAAGCTAACTTCATTCATACGCAGCATAAATTACAGCATGGACAACAATGATGGTGTGTGAAATGTTCTTGTAGACAGTTCATTATATAGAAACTCATGTGGCCTACTCATATGTGTGTAGTCAATACCAGGTACTGATCATACATGTTGTATGGGACACTGCACTTCACACATGGGCTGCCTGTAGATGGTAACTTGTGAGGGAGTTTGATCTTAGGGGATTGGAATGTTTGCCTACTTGTGACTGAAGTGTTCTGACCACTTGTGTTGGTATGGTACATGTGGACATGACTTTCTCCTTTTGTCTGTGTCATCCATGAGGGTCAATGGCCATCACAAAAAGGGAATCTGTTGTGCCATCACCAAGCAAGTGAAGACTCTGGGGGTCCACAGCCAGCAGAGCGCCCACTGTAGGAAGCAATGGTAGGACCAGAGACGCTGGGCCCGGAATACCGCAGAGACCCAACTAGGGATATCCTCCCATTGAGGGAGGGGTTCCCATCAGACCTTGACCCCACTAATCGCCTGCATTTTGGCAGCGGCCTTCTCTGAGTTGGATGGGTGTTTGAGGGCAGCACAGCAGTCACAAAGGGGTACGTACTGACTACAGTCATTTAAATCCCTCTGCCAGGTCAGTGTCTGATGTGTAAGTATCTAAGCTGTAACAATGTGGTAAGTGTTTAAGGTAAACGGTCTCCTAGGATCACATAGAACCACAGTTGCTACCATCAATACACAGGTGTGGACATGGTATGGTGTATAGGTGAATATAACCTACGTTAAGCCTATTGTATAATAGCATGTGGTGATGCACATGTGACTGTGTCATATGTGTACCCCTACAGTGCTCTACATATGTGTAACCTGATGTGTCATCCTTCCCACCTACTGATCCATAGTCCTGATATCCTGTTGGTAAGTAGCTCTTTTGTCTCAGTCCATTCCTATTCTACTTGATCTAGCTCTAGGTACAACATAGAGTCTCACAGGTGAGAAAGAGGCCAAATATTCCTGAGTTGTGAAATAGATGTAAAATTCATGTGAGGGTGTTATCTCATTCAGATAATGAATTCCCAACTCCTCTCCCACCCTGTGATACCCCTAGACATTCTGTGTCCCTCTCCAAGTCTGGCCCTACCAATTCCAAGACCTTCCCTGCCCCACCTTCAAGTGCCCATGCTCCTCTCCCTGCCAAGAAATCTACTCCTCCTAAGAAAACCCAAACCACCCGTAATCCTAGATGAAGCCAAGACCCCCTCTCCAAAACCAAATCCCAAAGGCCCCCATCCAAAACCTAAGCCCACCCCTCCCCCTCTTCCCACCCTCAAAAAAACCCTGAGGTGCCTGCCTGCCCCGTAGATGCCCCTACCTGTGGAGGATTCATGGCAGTCAGGAGTCATGTTTGGGGCACACATCTGTGCACTGTGTGCATACAGACTCTTTCCATTATTGACTGGCCTAGGCCCTTTCTTTTTTACAATTATTTTGCTTGAATAATAATAAGTTAAACCAACATGTAGTTGTTTTCCTGGCTTATTTTTGTCATGAATTTCTTTCCCTAGTATGGAATTGTTCCTGGCTGACATCAGTTGTGTGTCTGTATGTGTTCTGCTTGGGCTACGTGTGTTGTTTAGGCAGATTGTGAGGTTGTGTGTAGTGCTTTTGCCAAAAAGGTGGTAGGGTGTGTGTTGTGTGATGGACATTTGTATGTTCAAGAATTATTGTTGTGTTGGTATTATGTGTTGTTTGTGTTAAGATATGTTTCTTGGTGTGTGTGTGGATTTGTGTGCTTTGACTGTGGGCGTGTGCGTGTTATGTGCATGTAATGTTAGATACAATGTCAGTAAGTAGCATTTTTGTATAAGGTATGTATTTTTTTGCTTGCTGGTGTTACGTTGTGATGTATGTGTGATGTGTACCTGTGTAATGTTACCTATGTGTCTGTGCCAAAAGACTGGAGATGGCGCTGTTGTGTTGTGGTTGTGACATGTTGTGGTTTTGTGTGATACTGTGTGAGTGTGGGCCTGTGCAGTGTTTCCGTGTGTATCTGTGTGCGTTTGTGACATGTATGTGTGGTGGCCGCAGCATGTTTGTTGTGTACATGCAAATGTGTATGGCTACATGTGAATGTGCATGTTAGTGTGCTGTTACGTGGGTTGCCCTCACACCCCCTTCCCAAATGTATGTTGTCTGATTGTATTGACATATATAACAGTAACAGGTAAGTGTGTGTACCTACGATTGCCGTCATCATTGTCGTTGCAGATTCCAAAGTTGTTGTGCAAGCGGGAGCAGCAGGAATACATCTAGTACTGGTTCCATGGCAGCCCCGGACGAGTATTGCTTCCTGAAATTGGGTTTCTCCTTTTACAGTTGATTTCCGTGGTGGTGTGACCACGGGGGAAACCTCTGCGGTGTGCAACCTCATAATATGTCAGATGGAGACATGGCCTTCACCAGCCTGCAGGTGTCTGCCATTGTCTGTGGTGGCCAAAACGCAGTGGCAGTGCCGGCAGTGCTTTGGCTGTATTCTGTTGGGAATACCGCCATGGTCACAAGTTAGTGGTCTTCTCCGCCAGTCTGTTGTCAGTATGATCGCCACTGCGAACATGGCAGTCCTGAGACCACCAAACTCCTAATGAGGCCCTCAGTATTAGGTCAGTCTTTTAGATACTTATGATGGTTTATTCATGAAATGTGCCATACGATACATCATGCCTTGTTACAGGGCAGCTGGGGGAAACTCCGTGGAATCACATAGAGTTTTTATTGAACTCTGCTGAATTTGGCAGAGTATAACTTTGCAAGTTCCGCCCACCTTGTACAATTGTACTTATAAATATAAAGGAGATTTCTGTTTTAGAAGACCTCACCCCTGGTACACTGAATAATCTTTAAAACATTGATGTTCATTGCAGATTAGATACCATACAATATTTTTTAGATACATTTTATAATATGTTGGTTGTGACATTATTTTTAGATGAATTTCGTAAAAGGTTGATTGTGACAGTATTCTTATGATATTGTGTCCATCTATTTTTACTTTGTCAAAGCTATTTCAATATCCAATAATATGCTTAACATCATTGAATTTATTGGTATTTGTTTCTGTATAAACTTTTTTTGCAGTTTAGTGTGATCCCTGTTTTTTGCAGTTTTGTGCCTCGATTCAGTCCATGTCAATATTTGAAATCCCTCATGAAGACATCACCCTTGTTTGGCCGTATGATGTTTTAACTTACAGTATTAGAAGTCCTAGAAATGAATTATTCAATTTTTTAGCAGCAATTATCTTTAAAATTTATGTTCAGGAAAGAGATTGTAACATTTTGGTAGTTTATAAGGTAATCTCTACTTGAATGGAGGTAGTGTCCGTTATAACAACTTCTTCATGGAAGATACATGGTTTCTTATATTTTGCTGAATTTTTAAAACACCTTACCCCTGGTAGGCCAAATGATGTGTTAAACATTGAGAATCTTCGTAGAACAAATATCATATGTCAGTGTTTTTCCAGAAATATATTTTCGAATTTTGGTTAAAGAAAAAGAAAGGAAGATTTGTGCAGTTTGAGAGGTAGTTTTGCTTTAACTATAAGTGGGTGTTGTTGCATTCTTTCGTTTCACTCTTTAAGTAGATAGTGTAGTGTCCAGATGGTATATTAATTCCTTCATGAAAAATAATAGCTATAGTAGTATATATTTTTTCAGAAATTTAAACTTCTCCTGCTTTGAAATTTGTCATTTTGGTACCTAGTTTAGATTCACCTGCTTTGCATCATTGTAGCATTGCTATAAGGTATTTTCGACTTCTCAGCAGATGCACTGTAGACAGAGCATCTGATCTACAATTTGGGCCAATCATATTTTGGTTATCATTTTTTATTAATCTGTCAAAAGGCACACTTTTACAATCCAGTGGTGTTAAGTACAGAAATTGCTCAGGAGTTATTTGACTACTGGATGTAAAAGAACAATCTTCACAGTTATGGTTCTATTGATAAGTCAGTCCAAATAAGTCATAAATATTTACTTCTTCTTTTTCTAATACTCCAAGGATCACCATTAGAAATTATTGTGCGTCTTGTTGACTGTTGAGAGTAAATGCTACCGATCCACTACATGTACATACTAGGTCTCGAATACCTGAAGCAGCATGGATTATAGACCTATCACTTAGTAAACTTTAGAGCAAATTATATATTAGCAACCTCTCAAGTTAAAGAATATCAGTTTCTAGGGAGTTCACGTAACACCATCCTCGTTCCATATCCTTCTTTAATGGCATAGCTGCACATGCCATTTTGAAGGTGTCCCATTTGATGGCTGGGCTGGATGCCATGCCTTTGTTATCAGTGAACTATATGCGGTAATGTGGGATGATAAGGTGTCTCAGAATGCTATATCTCTCAGAGCTTCCAAGGGAAGATGCCTGGTTGGTATACAGAAGAGTCCATGCCTCCAGGTCAGTTGGAGTAGTAATGGACAGTGGTCTGAAGTGGACCACACTAGATATTTTGCCTTGTTAACCCCCGGGAGTGCCTCCCGGCTACAATATATAAGGTCAATTCTGGTGTGCAGGCTGTGTAGATCTGAGTAATGAGAATATCCCCTATGTAAGGGGTGTAAGCTCTGTCACGCATCTTTAACTTGTTTGGGTTGCTCATCGGTGAGGTATTGGGAGAGCATGATCAATTGTGCTCCTGGCAACAGGAGGCAAAAGCAGTCCTACATTACATCTGACACGCAATTAAATCCCCTCCCCAGTAACTAGATGCCACTACAGTATGAAAAAAACCTGTTGTAAGGGATTGTAAAAAGGGTGCCTGATTTGTATTGGGGGAGTACAATGAAATGAATATGATGGGAAGACCATTTAACACTCTTTCCAATATGGCATATCTCCTTTCTGAGTCTGCTCTAGTATGTAGTACTTCTAATGGAGTTCCCAGTGCAACCCATATAAGAGTCCCTCTGGCGAGCCAGGAGTATGCTGTTCCTATCAAAGTGCTGCACCAGCACTTGCATATACTGTCCAGGTCAGACGCCAATAGATGAGTTTCTTGCAATAAAGCTACACTTATATGGTGCCTGTGCAAGTATTGATATACCCAATAGTGTTTAACATAGCCACCTAATCCTCATACATTGCCGGTCATTGAGAGGTATTGTGACCCTAGCTACTATCCCTTGTGCTGCCAACCAACCAAAGCATCTAGGAATACATCTCTGTTCTGAAACCCTCCCCCAAATCCCATCCCAGACAAATCAACCCATCTAAAGGTCAAGCCACATGCTATGATATTAACAAATAACAATAAAACAATTCTGTTCATAGAGAGTAAAGAACCCCTAATCAGATGACACCCTTCCCTGGGTTGGCATGCCAACAGGCACTCAGCCAGTAGCACTAAGTTGCTGTTGGAAAAAATAAGAATACAACTTGGTCAATTATGATGACTTCACTTCCATGGTGTAGTCAGGGAAAATGTTTACTTTGCATAATCTACTGTCCATGGACCTTTATTTTGGGTAACCTGCAGGATATGAGCTCTGTCTCCATAATTAAAGAGCTAGGCGACCACTAGCTGTGGTTGGCTCTAGGCAGTGGTGGTCTACTCTGCACCCTGTGAGCCCTTTCCACAGAGAAAAATGTTGAATGCCTACCCTGCAGGACCGTTGTCGAAAACCACTCCTCCAAATATCATTCCATACGGGGGCCCTCTGTCTTTTCCGATAGGCCTACTATCTGTACACTGTTATGTCTGGATCTGCTTTCTTGATTATCAGCTTGTTTCTTGAGATAGTTCACTTTGGCTTGGAGGACCTTTATTTGTGCTTTAGTTTCTGTAACTATCGGTCTAATGGTTGCTAGTGTAGGTCTTGCATTACTGACCTGCTCTTTCAACTTCCTGTGGTCCTCTTGTAGCAGGCCCATATCGATTCTCAGTGTATCAATCTTTGGTTCTAAGGTAGTTTTGACATCCCACACTGCTGACAGGATCTCATGAAATCTGCAATTTTGAGAGGCAAGTGTGGTCTCAATTGATTCCCCTGTAGAGGGAGGCATGACTCCCGCCACCACCTCAGGTTATGCGCCTGACAACCCAACGTGGGTTAAGTCTTGTTTTGTACACACCATGGTGGGGGGGCTCTTGCACTGCTGTGTATTCACAAATCTTGATTGGCTCAGGGGTACCCTTAAATATAATTTGGGGGTTGTTGCGCCCCAGCCGTGGCGATGTGCTGCTGGTGCAGAATGAGAGGGCAGTTCAATGGAATTCCACAAATTCCCCAGTCTTGCAGTGCAGAGATGTGCCCTCGATCCTATAATGTTACTTGTTCTCTACCTCCCCGTTCTAACATATATTCATGAGAATTTAGGTGGGGCCAGCCTGCTTGCCTGAGAAACAAGTTGCAGGTGAGCCCTCCGTCACCCACCCTGCACGTGTGTGTTCAGACAGCGCTCCCTTTGCTCAGTACCTCATATATACCACAGTAGTGGGGTTCAAGTACCCTGAGTGCCTCTGTGTTCATACTCCAGTGCCATCCTAGAAGTTCAAAGTATAAGTGGTGAGTTTGAGCCATTCAGTACCATGCAGGGGTTGCTTTTGCACATACCAGCGGGAGTGAAGCAGTGTACCTCACCTCCCCTGTATGTCCCCGGTATCACCAGTCCACACATCCCAGGGGGCGGTTCGTGCAATGCCCCCCCCTTATGACCAGTGTCCAGCAGTTGTCAGGAAACTGTGAGGGGGCAGCACAGGCCACCTCCCTCCCCTCCAGTGTGCATTCCAATACACAATTGCATCTCCCTGTTTTTGGCGGTGTAGCCAGGCGAGTCACTGGAAAGCTCTGCAGGACGGCCAGGACTTACTGTAGCCATGCGGTGTCTCATGTGGGTGGGAGTCCTTCAGAGGGGAAGAGCCTCCTCTCTCGTAGCTGCGCTAGGGTTGCAATGTGCGGCAGCTACCGCTCAAAGGATTCCAGGCCCCACCTAGGCCTACAGGTGCCGGCCACTGTTGTGTTGGGCTCAAGGCGGTTTAAATGTCTGCGGCAGGAGCAGTTCGTGGCCATGGGGGGCTCCCCATGGCAGGGGAAAGGATAATTTTATCAAGGCGGGGGCAGCGGAGTTGTGAACTCTGTTTCTAACTCAGTCACCATTGTGGCCATGCCCTCCAACCTCATGAAAGCTTCACAGGATAATTTCTGGTATTCCAGTTTATTGTCATGTTCAACAGGTAGTTTAAGCAGTCAAAGTAAAGTCATTATTTTAATAATTGTGAGGAAGGGCCTCTTTTGAGATGGTTAGCCCCCCACTTTTTTTTTTACCTGTAACATGATGTGGCTTCTAACTGTAAGAGCCCTGGCCCCCTCCTAAACAGGTTCCCAGGGCCAAATCTCTTTCCCTAAAACTGTGCCATGATTGGCACTTCAGCCACTCTTGTAAGTCCCTAGTAAATGGTGTCTTTGGTACTTAGGGCATGGGTATTGAGGAGGGCCTCCCCAGAGATGCAGCATCAATTTTGCCATTTGAGAGGCCCCACACCAGCGTCATGCAGTATGCCGTGGCAAGTGCATGACAAGGTGTAGCCAAAGTTGCAACCTCCACTTGGGACTCACCATGAGTTTCACTGCACTGCATGCAATATAGGTAAGTCATCACTCTAGCAGACCTTACAGCCCTAAGGCAGGGTGCACTATAATGCGTGTGAGGGCATATGTGACCTGAACGAAAATGTATCTTTGCCAATTCTTGGGCATGATGAATGTACAGGAAAGCCATAGAAAATGCATGTGCTGGACACTGGTCATTATGAGTTCCCCAGCTACATTTTGGCCTTGCTGAACCCTGGGTTGTTTGGTACTAAACAACTAACAATATTAAACCAACCTCCTTGCAAGCAGTTATGCAAAATGTTTATAATCATTATTAAGCAGAGAATTGTGATCATTGATCTAGTCCATGTTAACCAGAAAGGCTTTATGAGAAATCAATATTTAGGGGAGCTAACCCACGATCTAGTTGCTGCAATTAATATTGCATCCACCTTTAATATGCATTTGACCATCTCTACAACTGATGCTGCCAAGGCTTTTGACCAAGTGAGCTGGCTCTTCCTGCAGGCGGTAATGGACCGTAATAACTTGGGTGACAATTTTCTTAATGCAGTTAAAACTATCTACAAGGCTCCATCAGCTCAGGTTCTGGTTAATGGCATTCTACCCCCACATTTTAAGATCGAACGGGGGACATGACAGGGTTGCCCTCTCTCCCCTCTTCTTTTTTATCTTTATATTGGCCTCTGGCCAGAGAATCAGGGCAGATCAGAGAATTAAACCTTTTCATTATCACAGCTGGGCCCTGAAGGAAGCCCTATATGCGGACAATCTTTTGTTATACACACAGAACCCCCAATGTGCTCTCCCAGCACTGCCAGTTTTGGGGAAATTTCAGGTTACTTAATCAACGGAGATAAATTTGAAGTAATGACTTGGAATGGCCCTTTGGATAACCCATTGGAGAAAGAAAAAATTCAATCTTTAGGGGTCAAAGTGGTCAAGAATCTATCAGGGATGGCTCAGGTGAACTTTGAGCTTCATCTAAGGGAAACAAAGAAGTTACTCGTTCACTGGTCTCATCTACGTCTCTCTATCCTAGGTAGAACTAATTTAATAAAGATGGTGGCACTACCAAAATTCACCTTTATCTTTAACGCTATCCCTCTATCTTTTAAAAATGAATGGCTGCGGTTGCAGGGGGTATTAGTTAGCTTCATTTGGTCCTATAAAAAACCCAGAATAGCATGAAAAAAGGTGAGAAAGAAAAAGCTTTACTACTGGGCTTTCCAGCTGAAAAATGTTAGATCACTTCTTTATACGGAGTATCTTTCCCCCTGACTTCAGGCTCTGATAGGGTGTTTCCGGGACCAGGGTACACAGTTTCTTTATAAATTTGGCCATCCCAGGGATTCATACTTTTTGGGAACGAGTGGGTAAGTCGATTTCATCTATTATAAATAGGCGTAACGAGATAAATCTTCCAATGGTTGTATTTGGGTTATTCAAGACCGCTGAGAGGAGTCTGTGTGATAGACTGGAGAGACCTTTGAGGCATCTCTTTTTCTATTTGGTTCTGATAGCCCGGCGGGAAATATGTATTAAGTAGGTCTCTAGTCTCCCCCCCACTCATAGGGATTGGTTGTTGTCAGAGAATTTCTGATCTAGACTGTAGTAATGGCTCGGATAGGTCCCTTAGAATGTGGAAACACTTTTTTGCTTTTTATAGAACCATCTCGGCAGGCATTAAGCCAGTGGGAAATAACTAGGCTTGAGTTTTGGTTTTAGTAAGAGTCCAATGATTAAGCCTTTAAGATCTAATAACTAGGAGGTTGGGGACGGACTAGTTCTGCCCCCCCTAAGACTGATGGGGGGACGTTTGCTACCTGAGCCCGGGTGGATCACCAGGCCGAGGCCCTGGGTCAGAACGTGAGGTGGTTTATCTTGTCTGTATTTGGCTATATATGAGGACTCTTAAAAAAACAATAAAATACTAACAATAATAAATCCACACTGATGCCTGTGTTGGATTTATTATAAAATGCACCCAGAGAGCAACTTAGAGATGCCCCCTGCAAAACCTGGCATGGTTTTTGACTGGTCTTATCCAGCCTGCCACCACTATGTACTTCATAGAGGCACATGTTCTCTAGATGTGGACACCTTCTTGGTTAGTATGTGGCCATTTATAATATCTCCACTTTCTAGATCAAATTCTGATAGACACTGGGTTTACAGGAAAGACTTTAAGACTCTATTTTGTGTGTTTGCAAGCCCTAGAATTGCCCAAACAATTCCCCTTGACTTTGAGAAAAATCTAGATGAACACAACCTGTCCGCGCACTTATAAAACCCAACTTCTCTGTGGGAAAGCATTTTTCAAGCTGAAGCTATACAATTTCTTGATAAGACTCGTTTCTGCAGAAATCTTCTTCCACATTTCCGTCATCTCTGTCTCCTCTGGTTTTGCATGTATCAAGTCTTGTAACGTGCCACAATGATGGAGTTGTCTGCAACAAACTGTAATACATATTTTCAGAATCACTGGATTGTAGTCATTAATATACTTAGAGACCTCTGTTCTTCCCAGGTTGTATTTGTTTTTTAAAGATTTTCATGCAGTGTATATCTGACAGCAGATAAAATGCTATTTACTCCTCCTTGTGAAATGACAGGACGAGGGAATCCAAAGCAACATTTTGTGTAAAACTTTATTTTGCATCTGTATTTTTGATGACATTACTTCCCACATCTATGAGTTTGAAACCACAGAACTTATTGTCTTAGGCCTTTCTTTCCAGTATCTTTTGGAATGACGCTTGTTACATGCTATTCTATGAAGCACAGGACAGACTCATCAATGTTTTTTTTCCAAATTTTGGCTCATCTTTTATCCATGAGAGCATGTGTATTTGAGGAGCACCTCTTGCTTGGTACTCCTTACTCCAAAAGAAATCAGTTACTTCACCAAGAGGACATTAGTTTTGTTGCAGAGGAAAGACACCATGGCTTGTAACTGGTGGTTAAAATATCTACAAACAATAGCAGGAACAAAATTCTCCAGTTGTCTTCAGATTTATGTCTTTCATGTTTGAGCGTGCTCCCATCTAGCGGGAGGTGCTTGGCCCTCTTGCTAACACGACAGCCATCTTACGAGGGTGCCTACCCTCTTTTTACTTATTTCATGATTTTTACATCACCCACCTTTATTTTAATTACATTTTATTTACCAGTATAAACCTGTCACAGGGGAGCCTGCAAGAGGTTTCTCGGGTTGCAGGACCCTGGTTCGCTTTTCCTTCCTCACCATTTTTTTCATCAACGTGCTGTAGAGCACTTCGGTTCACACCTCATCCCATACCCGCCGCTCATGGCTGTCAGTATCTTAGACAGGAGAGTGCGTCCACACAGTGGATTCGCATAGCGGGCATGCCTAAGGCAAGCCCGTCGGCGTCCGTCTATGCCTGTATAGCTCTAAGTGACACAACCCATGGTCGCTTCACTTCTGAAGGTAGACTACCAATGACTTACCCCAGTGAGGTGCTGTTAGCTCTCAATAGAGGTAATACTACTGACTGCAACATCCTTGTGCCTTCCACCAACAGTGCCTCTACCACTTTTATTTGTCCATATTATAGTCTCTGCTCTGGGCTCAGGTGCAGAGAGCGAACACAACACTGTTTCTAATTCCCCCTTTCTGCCGCCTCAGCTTAACAAACCCAGGAAGGCACTTAGCAGCCTCCTAATCAATGCTTGCTCCTTAGCCACACATGCTACAGAGCTGCAGAACACTGTTTCTAATTCCCCCTTTCCAGCGCCTCAGACTAGCAAACCAAAGAAGGCACTTAGTGGCCTCCTAATCAATGCCCGCTCCTTAGTTACACATGCTACAGAGCTATGGCCACTGATAGAGGCTCTCAAAAATTCTTTTTTGTCTCTGTCAACGAGACCTGGGCAGACCCCTCATCTGGCCCTATGATTTAAATGGCCTTACCCGACGGTTTTGAAATCTTCCCCTCAGATAGACCAGGAAAGTGGCATGGGACTTGGCCGTTATTTATAACACAGAATTTTCAGTTTGATGTAATCCAGTGCCATCCTGAAGCTGCAAGGCCCTCACCTTTTCTATACCCATTACAACCATCTAGACTTTTAAAGGGCTGGGTATTTATGGACCATCTGGTCCCAGAATGGCCTTTTCTCAGGAGAGCAGCAGTCTGCTCGAAGCTATCATCCTGCACTGTGATTTTACTATTTTAGGCAATTTTAATTTTCACCTTGAAGATTTACAGGACAACAACAAAGTCAAACTTCTTCAGACCATGTCTGGTCTAGGACTCTCTCAGGTCTTAGCTGGTCCAATACAAATAGCCGGATATACCTCAGATGGGATTTTCACCAATAATTCTGTGCTTGGCAATACTAGCCTCCTCCCTGTGGTATGGTCAGATCACTGCGCTATTCTTTTCGACCTTTGCGCCGACTGTCCTGTACCAGCTACAAAAGCTCCTCCCAAAACATTGGAAAGCCAGGCTTTGGATAATAAACAATGTTTGCAACTTTACAACTTGCTAGCTGACTCTTTTCTAGGTCACTTTTTTTACCCTGTTTTTCGCTACACCTCCTGGCTTGACTCAGCTGCCCATACCCTGCCCCTGACAAACTAACCAAACCAAAGAGGCACAATTCTATTGCTCCATGGTTCTCTGAAAAACTCTGTGCTAAAGCTTCAGGCATCAGGAGAGAGATAGAGTCTTGACTACAGCGAGTCAGAGAAGGCCAAGTACAAGATCAGTCTGGTGGAATACAAAGCCCTGACGGCTAACGAGAAAGCAGCTTACTATACCAACAAAATTAAAGCCTTTGCCAACTCCACCAAAACATTCTTTCATAAGATCACCAAACTTACTACAGTTCCCACTGATGCTGCTATATGCTCTAGCCAAGCCTTCTGTAACTTGCTGACAAATTTCTTTCAGAAGAAAGAAGATGTATGCAGGTATTTTGTCACTGTAAACCGTACACCCTTCTCCCATCCAGTCTCTTCTGATGGGCTTTGTGCTTTCTTCCAAGGAAGAAGTGACGCATCTTATCCGCTCTACCAAATATGGGTTGCCTTTTGACCCTTGCCCACCTAAAGTGGCAAAGCTAACAGTAGAGACCCTTGTCCCTGTCCTTTATAATATATATCAAGCCATGTTCGAACTTGGCTCCTTTCCGACCCCCTGGAAGAAAGCCTCTGTGCCTCCTTTGATAAAGAAACCCAACCTGAACCCTAATGGCCCATGTAGTTACCGTTCCAAATCCTGCCTACCATGTCCAGTTAAAATTGCAGAACAGATCTTAATTAGGCAACTGGTGGAATACATCAATTTCAATAATATCCTTGATGATACCCAGTTCAGGTTCTGTAGTAACCATAGTAAAGACACAGCCCTGATCAATGTCATGGAGGAAATTATACAGGCTCTCGATGGAGGAGGGCAGGCTGCCCTCATCCTGCTTGAGCTGTCAGCAGCTGCTTTGCTTTCCTTCTCTTCTTACAAAACTTCTCTGGAATGCACTTCTTAGTTTAAAGAAGACATTTGTTGTTATTATTACTTCACCACGAGGTTCCTGAAAGACGAAATTAGTAGGTTGGAAGCACACATTTAAAAGTAGTCGCAGCAATGAAAGCAAAATATATAAAAGTACTTCTCATTTGCAATGTACACAGCAAATACGTGTGATTATGTTATAGCATAACTTCAAAGCAAAGCATAAAAGTCAAAATTGCATCACCGTAGGGCCTATCACTTTGCTTCATCTTTCTAAGGGCTGCAAGTTGATGACTCCGGTTCAACTGTGAGAAAGAGATTTTCCACCCAAACGGGAGACAGGCATCTGACGTCTGTTCCTGTTTGAAGTCAAGATCCTTCTCCTCTCGCTGCTGCCCAGGGCCATCGTTCAAACTCAGTGTGGGAACCGAATGAACTTGGAGAGTGGCCAGTTCTCCATACTTCCCTCGTTCTCAGACTGGATTGAGAGGTAAACACAAAATCTACGCTCTCTTATCAGCTAGGGTTTGGTGTGAAAAACACAGCTTGGTCTATCATGTGGAAAAATATAGCTTGGAAAAACACAGCTCATCTGCAATGTCTCAACTGCAATGTCTAACTCCACGTTAAAGCCAATAAGCAGCTAACCTAAATACCAAATGTAATGTCTAATGCCATGTTAAAGCCAATAGGCAGCTGACCTACATACCAAATGTAATGTCTAATGCCATGTTAAAGCCAATAGGCAGTTAAACTGAATAATGTGCTACTGGTGAACATTGACCAACTAATATGTGCAGTGGTGAAACACAAAGTCACTAGTCAAACACAATTAATAGCATCACAGCAGCCTTTGACACAGTCAATCACAGGTTGCTGCTGGAATGCCTTGCTGATATGGGGATCACAGGGCAGCCAGGGACCTGCTATACTCCTTCCTCTCTGATCACCCCCAGGAGATACAGCTCTGTGATTTTGTGTTGCCCTCTTCCTCTATCCCTGCAGGATTCTGCAGGGTTCTTCGCTTAGTCCCACACTTTTTAATGTGTATGTCAAGTTTCTAGCCAGCCTAATTAGATCCCATGGCTTTTCACTTACTTCGTACTCCGATGACACCCTAAATTGTAGTCTTTTTTACAAGCACTGATTCTACTACCGGACGAGATCTGTGACTGCATGGGTGCCATCGGCACATGGATGTAAAAAAACTGCCTGAGATTAAACTCAAGTAAGACGGGAGTGCTACTTTTTGGTGCAAACTCCTTCTTTTGGATAGTCTCAGTCTCTAAGGCCCACAATCTGGAAATCCTCCTGGATAACAGATTAACCTTTGCAGATCATGTAATCTCTTCTGCTTATTTCTTGCTCAGGATTTTGCAATTTGTTCCTGGTTACCTACAGAAACTGCCCGTTACCTCCTAGGTAATGTTCGACCTTGACTATTGTAATGGCCATTTGCTTTACACTCAACAATTGGTTCTAAACAATCTTCAGTCTTTACAAAACGCTGCTGCTCGTCTACTTCTCAACATTCCCAAATATCTTACAGCCTCAGATCATATCAGGAATCTGCACTGGCTTCAATTAAGGCAGAGAATTGTCTTCAAAGCACCCTGCATTGCCTACAAAACACTGAGAAATCAAGGGCCTTCTTTTTTTAAAGACACCATAAAATGGTACAAACCAGATCGATAACTCAAGTCTACATCCTATTTGCTTTCTTCAGCTCCCAGGTTTACACGCCTGACCTGGGGTGGCAGAAGTTTCTATAGCAGAGGTTCCAAGGCATAGAACGCTCAGCCCATTTCGATTAAATTACCTCCTTCTCTTCTAGCTTTCAGGAAAGCCATTAAAACCTGGCTTTTCAAGGAGACAGTGGATCTATTGTGCCCCTAGGCTTTTTGTCATGAAGTACTTTTCTGAGTTCATTCAGCTAGTGCCTAGACACTTCCGGGTATTAGTTGCACTCTACAAATATTCTGATAATTCTTAATATAAAAAAACTCAAGGAGGACATCCCATGCATATTCAGCAGCACTGAGCGTCAAAAACCAAGTAGGTGCACCTAGGTTTCTTAACATTCATTTAAGTTCACCATGATAGCTATACCAATACTTGTTGGTGCCATGTTGACACTCCATCATATTCATCAAGTTATATTCCAGGTTTTCATCATTTCCTTCAACTTTGTTAACAAATTCCCTTGCAGAGATATTTTGCAGATTCAGTCCTGTCTCTACAATATAGTTTACTGCTTAAGATATTCTCGACAAGTCACTCTCAAACAATAGATGGAATACATAGGGAATGCACTGGCAAAATCTAGGGTCCTCTGAATATAGTCTAGTTGATCTGTACTCAGCTGCTGGTATTTGCACAGGCTGGTCATCATAATGACCACCTACTCCAGTGGGAAGCACATATGGAAAACAGCAAGCTTCTAAACCATTCTCCCACACACTCATGAGAGCTTTTTTTGCGTCTTTCATTTGAAAGAGATCAGTAGCATCACCAATAATAATTTTAGAATGCAGAGGATGGACGCTGCAGTGTTCATAACATTCTTCTGATCTGGACCTTTTCAATCTGACCTCTTGATGGCAATGTGTCATCCTCCAAATGTGTTATATCTTGAAGAAGGTCTACATTATTATAATAAATATTATTTTGTACCAGATTTTGGGGGTCATTATGACCCTGGAGGAAGGCGGAGAACCGGCGGTAAGACCGCTACAGGCTGGCGGTCTTACTTTGTGGAATTATTACCATGGCGGTTACCGCCATGGTCATCCGCCTGTTCTCCGTTCCGCCCGCTGGGCTGGAGACCTGGGTCTCCAGCCCGGCAGCCGTCACTATACCGCCGGCGGTATTTGGACCCGGCTTACCGCCTTGGAGTTCCAGCGGTTTGAACCGCCATGAAATCCATGGTGGTAAGCACTATCAGTGCCAAGGAGTTCCTTCCCTGGCACTGATGGGGGTCTCCCCCACCCGGCTCCCTCCCCTACACCCCCCACCACCCCTGCCATCCCCCAAAGGTGGCAGGGCCCCCCCTCCACCCTGACCCCCAACATCACATCACCCATACCCACACGACACGCACGCAGGCACCACCTACACACTTACACGCACACATGGCGACATACATGCCTACATCCACACACACAGTCAGACACGCACACCCACATTCAAACATACACGCACACATCCATACAGACATACCCACAGACATACACGCACTCATTCCCATACACACAACACCCCCGCAAGCATACACGCACTCACACCCCCCTACATACACACACGCACACCCCCATGCACCCACACAACACACAACACCCCCCACCCACCTCCCCTCACAGACGATCGACTTACCTGGTCCGACGATCCTCCAGGAGGGGATGGGAGCCATGGGGGCAGCTCCGCCGACACCACACCGCCAACAGAACACCGCCACAGCGAATCACAGGACGTGATTCTGGGCGGTGTTCTGTTGGTGTGGCGGTGGAGGTGGAGCAACCTCCACTTCCCCGCCTCCCGCCAGTATGGCTGTTGCCGGGTCTCCATCCTTAAAAGGACGGAGAGATGCCAACGGTCATAATAGGCCGAGCGGCAAACTGCCAACACTGGCGGTCTTCTGCACGGCGGTCCCTCAGCGGTCTTCAAAAAGACCTCCGAGGTCAAAATGACCCCCATAATGTGTTTTTTTTTTTACTTTACTAACATCCACTAACTCTTGTCATATTGTTTTGTTCTTGGTAGAGCCACCATTCACTAAATGGTTCATCAACATTTCTCTCCACCCCATGTAGTTTCAATATTCTGTTTGAAATCTAATGGCAAATACATAACTCTACCTTTCTTTATGCAGCTCAGTAGGTGGTACTTCTCCTGTTTTTTGGTTCCACATGGACCACAGCTTAAAAAGGATGTATACACTGCCTAAGAATTGATCCATAAACATTTAGATTTTGAAGCTCTTGTGGAATTGCAACTAACTCTAATCTGTCATGTACCGCTGTAGCTGACATTTTATTATCCTCTAACTTATCATAACATTACTTACATATCATTTGTCATGTGGAACAATCAAACTGTTCCTCTAAAAACAAATAAGCAGTGAATTATTGTGCACTTATCTCTGTTCTCCTCTTGAATGAATGAATGAATTAACATTTATAGAGTGCAGCGTTCACCATTACAGGTATCTTGGCGCTATCGCGACTATGCCAGGAATCCTAAACTACACCATGTAAATTGAACTGTGTTTTCTTACAAATCCCCTCTCCAATCCCTTTCAGCCTGGTTTATTTTAGAAAGAGACATATTTTTAGTTTCTTTCTTAAACTATTCAGTTTGCTGTTGGCTCTAAGCTCGGCAAGTGGCTTGTTCCACGCCTGGGCCGCTTTGACCTTGAAAGTTCTCCTTCTCGCCCTGATTTTCCTCAATGTTTGCATATGGATCAGATACTCTGTAGCAGAACATAAGTTCCTACGTGGTTTGTAGTAGCAAAACCTCTTTTGTAGCAATACTGGTCCAGCTCCATGTAATGCTCTGTGTACTATACACAAAGCCTTAAAGGTAATTTGTTCCTTCACTGGCAGCCAATGTAAGGCTCTCAAGGCTGCTTATGAGGATTCCTTTCCTGTTTTATTCAGGCCAATTTACCTGCATACTGTTGTACCCTATACAGTCTGTTGTTTAGATACTCCAAGAAGCAATCCATTACAGTAGTCTAATCTGCTCAAGATTGTGCTTTGTACCACCAATCTTCGAGCAGGTTGAGGAAGTATCAGGACGATTTTCCTCAAAAATCTCAGTCGGCCAAAACAGGTAGCTGCTGTTTTATTAATGTGCATTTCTAAGGACAGTTTTTCGTCTACATACATTCTTCAGTTTTGGAGTACAGAACAACATTACAAGTTTGACTTTTGAAGTGAGTGTGTCAACAACATATACAAGCACAGTTTGGTGTCTCTGAAGAAACTGTTAAACCTAGTAATCTCCTCTCTAAAGTTATCAATAATAAAACCTATGTTCTGTTCCTCTACATCTGCAGATGTCAAATCCTCATTTTCCCTACACTCCTGTTCAGGACCGAAGAAACGAAAATGAACATCTTCACAAACTCTTTCTACATCTGCTACTGTACCATGTTAAAGTACTGTATTGATTTATCCGAAACATAGAGCAGGACTTTTGACATAGTAAAGACTCCTAAAGTTCGCAATTTTGAGTGGTATACAGATAACATTCTGAAATGATGAAAGCTGCTTTGATGCATTTTCTTTGATAGACTTGCTAGTGAGTGTCCCTTTAAATTAGTGTCCTTTTTTATTTTGCATGAATCTAATCCTTGCAACATACCTATTTTCTTTTTCAGAGCTTTGCAAGAAAAATCTATTGATTTCTGCAGTGTACTGCAAATACTGCTACTGTTCCATTTTTTATACAGATGCTTGTCTATGTTTTCCCTTTATCTCTTCAGCTACCACTTCCTCTATGTTTCTATGCACGATCTCTTTTGGAATAACACTAACATCCTTCATGTCATAACATTGTCCAGAATCTTTAACTCCATGCACTTATTTGTTCTCTTGCAAGTAGCTTTCTACATTAAAGAAAGGCTCAGTACTGGAAGTACATTTCCATTCACCACTGAATTTTTTTGTAAAAGTTACTTCTTTTTACAAGTCTTTTCTTTTGACTTATTTTCCCTAAAGACAACGCTATTTTATCTAGTGTGATCATTCTGCTGAGAATCAAAATACATAGATTCCTCTTTAGAACAAAGGCCTTATCAACTACATCCTCCACACATTCCTTTTGTCCCCTTTCTTCTTCTGTCCTTTTATACTTTTTCATGGCTGTTATCATATTAAGAATTATCCTACTACAGAACATCTTAACTCTGATTTCCTTAAACTGTCTCTGTCTTCTAGTTAAACTCTGTCATTTATTGTATGATTATTTACTCCTCATGTCATACTCATTCTCCTTTCTTAGCTGATTTGAATGTTTGCATTTTATTTGCTTGATTTTACTAATTTTGTAGTTTTTCACATACTTTTAAAATAAATGTCTTTGTTTTCCTGCCAGCAACTCTTTTCTCTTTCACCATATTCTCTGAATTTTGCCCCTTTGTTCCTCAGTTCTGGCGAGAAAGTCCCCTTGCTTCTATATTTTTTCATCTGAAACTTGTTGTTGGCATTGTATCTGTCTATTACGTAGATGTTGATGCCCGAAAAGAAAAAACAAATAAGCACATTTAAATTCTCATTACATACAATTAAATAACATATTTTGAGTATTTAACTGCTACAGAAACAGCTGGAATATTATATTAAGGCTACTCTTAACTCTATTAATTTCTCTAGATGTGAGACTACGTTGTGTCAGTAGATGCCTACCTATGTGAGTGAGTATATGAGTTCTTCTATGAGTGAGCCACTAGATGTTTCATTAAATATGTATCAGTAACAGCACCAGAGGGAATTAGTCTGGTTAATGATAAACGTCACCTAAAGTGGAATAAGGTTCTGGCTGTACCAACGCTCATCAATGCTGCTAACAACACTTCGAGGACCACATTGATGGGTTTGTGGCGGGTCCTGCAATCCCCAACAAGGAAATAAGCCTAACTCATACCTTACGCTTCAAGGGTATTGCGGCACACTTCTCATTAGATGTAGCTCCTGATGGCAAGATGCTTAAGGGTAGGCATCGCTAGTTTAATAAAGAGTGTTGGTCCTCAAAGAAGCATCTAATCCAGGCTATTAAATCTAAGTATGTAACCGCCATTCGCTCAGCTAGAAAGTCTTACAAATCAGCTGTCTGCAAAGCCAAGTGTGAACAAGATGACAAGTGGTGGGCTGCACTTAATGACGCTGCACGAGAGAGGAACTGTAGTGAGGCCTTGGCAGCGCACAGCCCAGGAAATAGCGAATTGAACATCACAACTAATATTGGTCCAAGGACTGGCTAGACCATTTTAGTGGGTTGTACTCTTATGACCACAATAGTATAACTTCTGAACATAAGGACCCTTGCTCAAATATCACTCTAACACCCACCCCTCCAGTGCGGCAACTGTTCTCCCAAGCAGATACAGCGTATTCCTTAGGTACTCTAAAGTGTGGTAGGGCACCTGGCTCGGATGGTGTTGCAGCAGACCTATTCTTAACCGACATTGTAATCTGGTCAAGATTACCATCATATCAAATGCAATAGCATCTGGGGCGGCAATCCCTGAGTCCTGGAAGGGTGCCATTGTAGTCCCGATTTTTTAAACGGGTGGCAGAGCCCTCTCCTGTAACTATAGGCCGATTAGCTTAATAGACTTTGTGCAAAAAGTGTTTTGTCACTGCCTTTTGGGCAAGATTCAAGACTTGATGACTGAACACAACATCCTTAGTCCCCTCCAGGCAGGTTTTCGTAGAAAATATCTACCATTGAGCAATCCACTAAGGTTTTTGTTTTTATACTGGAAGACAGTCTATATTGGCAAAGGGAATCTGTATGTTGCTTTTGTGGACCTGAAATCTGCATTCGATCTACTACCCCGTAACAAGCAGCAAGAAGTTCTTTCCCTAATGGGAATTCCCAAGCACATTCTTGCACTATTAATCTGGCTTCATGAGGGTAATTTTGTACTTGACAGGTGAGATGACAAGGGGCAGCTAACTGACAAAATCCAGGTGTCAAGGGATGTACAGCAAGGGTGTGTCCTTGCCCCCACCTTGTTCTCTTTGTACATTAATGATGTTGTCCCCTCTCTACTCAGAGTGGAAGCTGATGTGCCATCGTTAGGCACACAAAAATCCAGTCTTGCTCTTTGCAGATGATACACTTCTGCTATCCAAGACCCCAAGTGGATTACGGAAACTCCTCATGTGCTTTGAGGAGTTTTGTTCCATACGGGGACTTGAAATCAATGCTTCTAAAACTAAATTAATAATGCTCAATCCCCACAGATCCTTCAGAGAGAAGTTCATCCTCGAGGGTACCCCACTTGAAAAGGTGGGCACATTTAGTTACCTGGGCATAATGTTAACTGAAAAAAATGTCTTGGAAATCACATATCACAAAGCAAGCACTAAAACAAAAGCAAACAACAGGGGTTTTAACAAAGGATTTTAATCTCTCGCATACCAAACCAATACACCCTGCAATCCAGATATATGAAGCCAAGGCAGTGAGCTCGTCCCTTTACGGGGCTGAACTATGGCGCTATGCTAAAGCCCAATAAATAATGATTTTTGAAAATAATTACCTAAGAAATCTCGTGTACCTCCCGCCAAGTACTCCACTATTCCCCCTTTTCAAGGACCTAGGCATGAAACAT
Organism: Pleurodeles waltl; assembly: GCF_031143425.1. NCBI lineage: Eukaryota > Metazoa > Chordata > Amphibia > Caudata > Salamandridae > Pleurodeles > Pleurodeles waltl. The sequence continues at coordinate 1,016,960,908 of NC_090440.1, forward strand.
ATTCGCCATAAGGCCCACCTATGTCCCCTTTTGTACTGGGGGCGTCTTTGGACTACCCCTGAGCTTGCTTCCTTTACTGTAGCCCTGCAGGTCATTTTAGAAGCTGACCATTCTCATAGTATACCCTGGCTCAGACACATCAAGGGCCTACTTTATTCGCCTGGACTTAGAGAACTCTGGGACACTTCAACTACTGCCTCCTTTCCTTCAAAAATCAACCTAAAAAAATTGTATTGGCACATGGTAGACTCTGAAGATATGGGGGTTGCACTTCACTCCACACTATCATGTGAATTTGCCAACCTAAAAGAGACGTGCAAATACGAGGTCTTCTGGTACATAATCACAGTTCCTAGAGAAAGGAAATTGTACTTCCACTTCTGCATAGGCACCTTGCCACTGAGATTACTTACCAGCCGTTGGTCACATGAAGAAACAACTATATGCCCAGCTTGTAAAGCACCTATAGAAAACCTCCCTCATGTTTTATTTGTCTGCCCTGCATACGCTGCCTCTCGTAGGAAATGGCTGGCCCCCGCTTGTAGACTGCTAGGAGCCCACATGTCCGACATAGCCCTTCAAATTCTCAGATCAGACACTCTCCCGACATTCGTGATTGCTGTTGCCAAGTTCCTTGGGGCTAGTTGGATTGTTTTTTATGTTTTTGTTGTTGAAATATTTGTATTGTTTTCAAACAGCACAAGGTCGGAAACAGGTAACAATTACGCCAGTACATAGAATAAATAAAATAATACAGTTTCTTAACTGTAGTAGGAGAAATAACATTGTATATCTACTGGTTAATTGCATCGCGTAATCAAATGCTGCTGTTCCATGTATACTTATGAGTGTGACAGAACAGTGTTATAACAGTAGTATAATGATCCTTTTGTTAAGTCAGCACTGCTATATACCATTGTCTCAAGTCATCTCTGACCATTTCCAATACAGTCAGACAACATCTCTTACTATAAGGCCCTTGAGGAGGGAGTGCGGGGTAAAGGAAACCCAACTGGGTGAGAGGAAAAAGAAAGGACAAAAAAAACTATGAAACGTGCTTGGTGTGTACAGAGTAGGGTAGAGAGCACCCCCGGCCAGTCCCTCTCATGGGACTCTGAACGCAAAGGGCATTCAGCAGAGCCAGGGGGGGAGGAGAGGTGGGCAGTTCAGGATCTGCACTCTTTATACAATGATCAAAGTGTATCAGCAGTGTGTCTACATGGTGACTGACTAATTCAATCCCTCTGTGATTCCAAAAGGCAGATGGGAAGACAACCAGGGAAGTGTGTAATACTCAAGCGGGGAAGGGCAGAGACAGAGAGAACATCCGTACTCTGCTAGTCATGCAAGTCTATTGTGTAGTGGCGGTTTGTGTATTAGGAGTGCTTGTTGCTGGTTGGGGTGTTCCGGTTGGGCTGGCGTTCTCATTCTCCCATGGGGTCTAATGTTGTTGCGACGAGATCTCCCCTCAGCATCCTCTGCCCATTTGTGTAGAGCAGTCATCTCCAGCCTCACCTGCCTCATCTGGGCCTGTAGTTCCTGTACCGTATTGTAGCAAGCGAGGATTCTGCTCCTTCCACTCGTTCCGCCAAGTTGTGATGATCCACTCTAAGTAAGTTAACCACTATGGCTATTGCGTCGATCCTAGCTTCCAGCAACGTTTTTGTGTCTAGAATGGCTTGGAGTACTCTGCCAAACTGAGCTGAGTGTGATTTAAGCATTGCATCTAATTGAGCAGGGGTCTCCAGTGTACCTCCATCTCTTAGGGGTTGATCTGGGTCATGTCCAGCATTTTTGGAGCCCTTAACCTTACCCATCGTTTCAGTGCCCGGAAATCTATACACCACCATGATAGTAACAAGTAGTCACTCCAGGGGATGGCCAAGAACACTGGTAAGGCTGTAGAAGGCCATGAGTAGGGTATATAACCACTATCCTAGGCCTCAATTCGCTGTCCCTTCTGTAGGTTGAGGCCCACTGTGTAGAAACCCCCTTGTATTTGATTCCATGCGTATGATGGTGCAGCTCGAGTTTCTGGGCAGGCAGGGGGCCAGCCAGGAGATCCATCTGCCTCATTGCGTGCCAGAGGTTCACTGTCGGAGTGCAGTGAAGTTCCTTCTGATAGTAAGTGCCACGGGGAGGCCCTCCAGTACAGCTCACCTGGTGTTATTGCGAGGCCCCAGGACTGCCTCCACAGAGTGCTCCAAAGTTTGCTGTTGCCGCTCTCTGCAGCGTCACACACGCAAGCCGGCCGGTGGCACCCCTCCACTCGCAGGCCCGCAACTCGGGGAGAGAGCCACTGTTCCTGGCTCGCGGCCGCCTGGTTCTGCACTGGTCGTGCCAGCTCTGGCGGCATCACCAAACCCCTGAGGCGAATGCCCAGCTCACCGCTACAGGTCCGGCAGCAATCTGGCAATCGTTGCCCGATGCGGCTGCTCACACATGGCCACTCCTCTCACCGGTCCGGAGTACCTCGGAGTAGGCCCAGCCCTCTGCATTGTCTCCGCTGCACCGGGCGTGGCCGCTGGTCTCTGAAGTGCCGGTGTCTCCTCTGGGGGTGTGCACGACACAACCCTGTGATTTGGTCCACATCTGGTGCTATGGCATGATATAATCCCTGGGGCCTCTGCAGAACTCTGATTCAAGCATCCGCACCAGCAGCCATCTTGGCTCCGCCCCCACCTGGGCTAGTTGGATTGTTAGAGGAAAACTTTTATCTGTATAATAGTTTTAGTAAGAATGTATCAATTTGCTCTAGGAGTGCATTTAATGTTAATATTTTTATTTCATTATATGTACTGTACATATGTTATATAACCTTGTGTATTTATTTATTACTGCTATGAGCTTTTTGGGCTCTTGTGGCTGAAATTAAGTTTTCTTGACTGACTGACAAGTAAATATGCCAGTATATCCCTGACAAGCTACTACATGTGTGTGAAGAGATTATATGAATAATTTGCTGTCTATCAAGTGTAAACAGGTATTTGAGTTGTAGTATGGATGGGACACTTCAATCAGAACTAGGATGGGGATCTGTCAGTGCACATCTAAATAGGTGAAACTCTCAAGGACGTCTTACCATTTTAATCGCATAGGACCATGCACCATGGCCTGCATAAAATGTAGGTAAAGGGTGACTTTTCTGTAGTAAAAGGACAGTTTAAGAGTTGTGAAGCAAGATTTCTAGTGCCAAGTTGAGCTGATGTTCAAAACTACCCACTCAGGCTCAGCAGTAGTAGGCTTGGCCCAAACATGGCTAGTTTTTTTTGGTTGGGAGATTAGGTTGTCTCAGTAGTTGCCTACGTATGTGAGTGAATGTATCAGTTTGCAACTGGTTCTGGTACTACAGTATGCACAGCTGATGTGTGCATTATTGTATGAGTGTCTCTTTCAGTGTCTTACTGCATCTCTAAGTGCTTCTATCCTGTTATAAATAGGTGTGTTAGTTGCAGTATGGGAGGGACTCTGCATATATAATTGGGCATAGGGGTCTACCCGTGCACATCTAGGCAGTGAAACTCTCAAGGATATGTGTCACCTTTTATTCACATAGGGCCATGCTCCATGGCCTACCTGCAGCCTAGGTGAGGGGTGACTTTTCTATAGTAAAATCTCAATTTACAAATATTCAAGGAGGTTTTCTAGTGGCAATTGGATCTGATGTTTAAAACTACACACTCAGGCTCAGCAGCAGTAAGCCTGACTGATGTTTAAAAAACTACTTCCCTTGATGGGAGACTAGGTTGTCTCAATAGTTGCCTGCATATGTGAGTTGGTGTTAGTAACTGGTTCTGATACTGCAGCATGCACAGGTCCTGTTTGGATGTGTGTATGACTGTATAAGTGTCCCTTTCAGTGTCTTATTGTATGTCTGAATGCTTCTATCCTCCTATAAGTAGGTACCCGTGTTGCAGTGTGGGTGGGACTCTGCATATATAAGTGAGCATGCATTGCGCCACTCTGTAACCCTTTATGCTACATTATGACTGCCCCAGGTGTAATCCATGCAAAGAGAGCATTCCCCTGTTAGAGTGTTGTAATTTAGTTGCGATTAGATTAAGCATTAGCAGAAGACATCTTGTATTTAGCAAATATTGTGAACATTTAGCAGAATCCATTTTGTATTCATGCCAGCCATTATCGCCATGTGCTCTGTCCTACCTTCCTGTTAACTACTCTTGAAAATCTGTCTAGTGACAAGTTATATTTAGCATCTCTCACTTTGCACATGCCCAGTAAGGTCTGCAGCTGTTAGTAATTAGTAACCGACAGTAATGTGTCTACTAGTCCCTGAAAACTGTTAGCCCCTCCTACCTGTCGACTGTGCATTTCCATATGACCTTATATGTATATAAGTCTTGCTTCTATAATTGTACCTCCTTCGTTTAGCCCCTGCGTGGGTATAAAAGGGCCATGCTCGCTTAGTTCAGTGTGCTACTTCAAACATTACCGAAGGGTGCTGTTTGAACTGTGGTACCACCTCATGAGGTTTAATAAACTTTGGCGCTCATTACAACCCTGGCGGACGGTGTTAAAGCGGCGGTAAAACCGGCAACAGGCCGGCGGTAAAAAAATTTGAATTATGACCGTGGTGGGAACCGCCAACAAAGACAGCCACTTTAACACTCCGACCGCCACTGCGGTACAGACAAATAGTTCGGCGGTCCCGCCAACAGACAGGCGGAGGACAATGTACCGCCCACAGTATCACAACCTACCAGTCCGCCACCTTTTCCGGGGCAGATTCACCTCGGATAAAAACACGGCGGAAACAGCCATTTCAAAGGGAAAACGCTCACCTCTACACACTCCACGAGGAAGAGGGTCACCATGGAGCCGGAACTCCATATTCTGCCAGCGACAGTCTTCCTGCTTCTATATGAGGATCATCAACGCCGGCGGCGAAGAGCACGGTGAGTACTGCACCTACGACATAGGGGAGGGGAGAGGCAAAAACACAGGGACACACACAACCAACATCCCAACCCCCACCCGACCCTCACCCACTACAACACACACACCAATGCATATCTATACATTACAGTAAAACCCCCCCAACCCCCCCGGAAGAATGCAAACACAAAAGGAAATGAGTTGAACCATTGTAATATATCAAAATACAGGAAGGAAATATATACATATATACAATACCAACAAAATATACACCACGATTAGTAGTGCAGGTACTGCACCATTCATTGTCCATGGACCACTGGGCCCAAAATGCATGGGTGAGGCCCACACAAGATACCTGATCAAAACGGAGAGAACACTGCTGGGGCATCAGATAGGAATACAACAGGCACCTCAGGGGGAAGGGAAGGGGGGCACCACAGCCGGATGAGTGCACCACGCCAGATCCACGAGGGGGGTCCATGCCCATTGATGTATCCTGGGGAGTGCAAAGACACAGTCTTTCAAGTCTCTACAGTGGGTGGTTTGCCCACTGTTCAGTCCTGGGGAGTGCAAAGCCACAGTCTCTCAAGTCTCTGCAGTGGGTGGTTTGCCCACTGTTCAATCCTGGGGAGTGCAAAGCCACAGTCTCTCAAGTCTCTGCAGTGGGTGGTTTGCCCACTGTTCAATCCTGGGGAGTGCAAGGCCACAGTCTCTCAAATCTCTGCAGTGGGTGGTTTGCCCACTGTTCAATCCTGGGGAGTGCAAAGCCACAGTCTCGCAAGTCTCTGCAGTGGGTGGTTTGCCCACTGTTCAATCCTGGGGAGTGCAAAGCCACAGTCTCTCAAGTCTCTGCAGTGGGTGGTTTGCCAACTGTTCAATCCTGGGGAGTGCAAAGCCACAGTCTCTCAAGTCTCTGCAGTGGGTGGGTTGCCCACTGTTCAATCCTGGGGAGTGCAAGGTCACAGTTTCTCAAGTCTCTGCAGTGGGTGGTTTGCCCACTGTTCAATCCTGGGGAGTGCAAAGCCACAGTCTCTCAAGCCTCTACAGTGGGTGGTTTGCCCACTGTTCAATCCTGGGGAGTGCATAGCCACAGTCTCTCAAGTCCCTAAAGTGGGTGGGTTGCCCACTGTTCAATCCTGGGGAGTGCAAAGCCACAGTCTCTCAAGTGGATAACAGTCTCCACTGGTTCTGGAGGGGGCCTGGTGCCCAGAGTGCAGGACACACCCCGTGACGGTCCCAGTTGCGTCACTGCCTCTGCCGCAAATGGGCTAGCGGTGCATTCCATGGTGGTCTTTGCCCTGTTCAGCGGTCCCTGGCCTGTTCAGCGGTGCTTGCGTTGCCAGTGTCAGACCTGTTCAGCGGTGCATTCCATGGCGGTCTTAGCCCTGTTTAGCGGTCCCTGGCCAGTGACGATGGGGCTAGCCTCCTGGGCAGTGACTCTGGCAGTGGCCTCCTGGCCAGTGACGATGGGGCTGGCCTCCTGGGCAGTTACTCTGGCGGTGGCGTCCTGGCAGTGACGATGGGGCTGGCGGCGGCCTCCTGGCCAGTGACTCTGGGGCTGGCGGTGGCCTTCTGGCCAGTGACAATGGGGCTGGCGGTGGCCTCCTGGCCAGTGACTCTGTGGCTGGCGGTGGCCTCCTGGCCAGTGACTCTGGGGCTGGGGGCTGGCAGTGACCCCCAGGCCAGTGACGATGGGGCTGTCGGTGGCCTCCTTGCCAGTGACAATGGTGCTGGCCTCCTGGGCAGTGACTCTGGTGGTGGCCTCCTGGCCAGTGACGATGGGGCTGGCCTCCTGGGCAGTGACTCTGGCGGTGGCCTCCTGGCCAGTGACGATGGGGCTGGCCTCCTGGGCAGTGACTCTGGCGGTGGCCTCCTGGGCAGCGGGGATGATGGCGGTCCTCTCTGCCGTGCTGCTCCTCACAGACTTTGGAGATACTTCTGCCCCTTCCCCACCTTGGGAGGAGTCACAGCTGAGTCAACACTCCCCCCGAGACCCTTGTGAGTGACTTTGCTGGCTGGAGTCTTCCCCCTCTCCTGCCGGGCACTGTACAACTTCTGGTGCTTCACGGGGGGGGTACTGGTTGTGCTGTGGCTCCGTGCCACACTGGCTGTCCTGGTGGCCGGTGCACTCCACATACCTGTAACAACAGGCACCACTGGTCCCGGAGATTTTTTGGATGAGGTGCTAGTACGGGACCTATGAGTTGGACGGGGGGGTGGTGGTAAATAGGTTAAGGGGGGCCAGGAAACATTTTTGGGAGACACTGGGATGTGTAGATGGAGGGGGTTTGGGAGTGGAGGAAGAGGTGGTGGTTGTAGGAGGTGTACGTTTTGTGGATTTGGGTGCAGGTGCATGGGCTGGAGGCTGTCGTGAGGCGGATGGCTGTTTGGTGGGTGTGTGCCTGCGTTTGTGTATCTTCGGAGGGGGCGTCACAGACACACTGTGAGAGGACACAGCGGATGTGTAAATGGGAGTGGGGGTGGTGAGTGCACGTGAGCGGGGTGTGGTGGTGGGTGTGCTGGTGCATGACGTAGTGGCTGTAGTGGTAGTGCATGCAGTTGTGAGTGTAGACGAGACTGGGAGGGAGGAGGGAGACGACGAGGAGGGGGACACAGTGGAGGCAGTAGATGTTGGTGTGTCTGTATGTGTGTGATGCTTGCGTGAGTGCCTGCGGGATGTGTGGTGCTTATGTTTGCCAGAGCTTCCCTTGTGTGTTGACGTGTGTGCATGCTGGACTGTAGGTGTGCTTGGGATAGGCTGAGGTACAGGAGATTGGGTCGGGGTGGAGGAAGTTGGAGGGGGGAAGCTAGACACAGGGACAATGGCTGCCATCAGTGCTGAGGCGAGAGTTTGCAGAGTTCGATGAAGGGCAGCCTGACCAGAATGAATGCCCTCCAGGAATGCATTTGTGTTTTGCCTTTCTGTTGCCTGTGTGGTGCTCCCTTTCTACACCCTGGATGGCATTCAAAATGGTAGACTGCCCAACAGTGAGGGACCTCAGGTCAATGGCCTCCTCACTGAGGGTAGCAGAGGTGACAGGGGCAGGGGCTGAGGTGCCTGGGGCGAAGGTGATGCCCACCCTCCTTGGTGAGCGGGCACGGGGCGAAGGATGAGGGGCTTCTGGGAGGGCGGTTCTGGTAGGGGGGGTGGCGGCTGTACCTGTAGAATTGGGGGGCACAGATTTTTCCGCCACCACAAGGGAGCTCCCATCGGAGGACGAGTCCGTGTCGCTCATTGCAGATCCTGTGACCACCGTGGTGCTCCCCTCGCCCTCCGTCCCACTGGTGTATTCTGAGTCTGTGGTGTGGGCCTCCATGGCCATGTGGGATGCAACTCCCTCGTGCTCCGGTGCCACTGTACCTCCACCTGATGATGCTGATGCACACAAGAACAGGGAGACCACAAAAAGGGGGGGGGGACAACAGAAGAAAGACAGATTGAGTGCACAGCTTACCGCTACTGTTGGCGGACAATACAGACACAGCAGCCCCCTGCACTGAGTCGCGCTGTTGGGCTCTACAGATGTAATTCCTGGGATATGGCCTACAGGGCTATGGACGATATCTGCACACATAGATGACACAGGGGCATGAATACCTGTACTTGGCACGCTACAGAGGTGGGCTGGGGTGCCACATGGCCTGCATTACGGAGGGGCCTAGCCTACGGAACTTGCCCTGGCCTAGCGAAACCCACAGCCCTCCTCCCCCACCCAGACACCTTCACTGCACGCAAAGTCAGCTGAATGATAGTGTACTCACCCCCTTGTGTCTGCTGTGATGCCCTCAAGCGCCCATCCAACTCAAGGTAGGCCACCGCCAGGATCCTGAACATCAGGGGGGTCATTGTTCGACGGGCACCCCTTCCAAGTTGGGAGGCCATCCCCAGCTGAGCCTCCGCCATCTTCTTGCTCCAGCGGCGAATGTCCTCCCATCTTTTACGGCAGTGGGTGCTCCATCTGTGGTGAGCCCCCAGGGTCCGGACGTCCTTGGCGATGGCACGCCAAATATCCTTCTTCTGGTGGGCGCTGACCTACATGACATGTACATGGGAAGAAGAGAAGTCATTAACAACTGTACCGTCTAAATGATTGGCCCCCATCCCTACCCATCCCTACCCTTGCCATGTTGTACATGCATTCACAGTCCTTCATGCACGCAGAACTGTGCCCCCTTCATTCTTACAACCAGCCCTCTCCACACAGGCATAGCCCATACAACATGCTCCCTGTGTACTTACCTGTTGGTCCAGAGGACCGTAGAGTAGCGTATACTGGGGGAGGACCCCGTCCACGAGCTTCTCCAACTCCTCTGCAGTGAAGGCAGGGCCCCTTTCCTCAGACGCATGAGCCATTGTCTCTTCCAGACCGAGGTCACAGCAGCACTTGCAGTGTAGGTCCTCTCCTGTTGAAGATCAGGTGTCCAGTGATTGAACAGATAGAAAATGGCGGTCACGTCCGCGGCGCTGTGTACCATCACCGCCGGCGTACATCGTCATTGGCTCCTGGGACCCATAGGGTCCAATGTTAACCAATGCAGCATTGCGCTGTGGCCTTTGACCGCCTACCGCGACGGTGTACAACGCCAGCGCAATTACCTCACATCCCATTGTCCCACTTTAGAGGTCAGGCAGCTGCCATTTTAGGGGCCCACATACCCTAATTACCAACTGCGTCATACAGACCTAGGCCTTGTCGCACAACACAAATACAGGCCCCATTTTGTGTATGAATGGTGTTCTGTGTAGACTGCGGGTACATACCTCTAAGTTGTTTGACTCTGTGGTCGCTGTTGTCCTTCATAGGCACCGTCTGCTAGGACATGTGAGGAGATGGCGGAATCCTCCTGTCGACAATGGAGGAAAGACATTTGATCATCACCTACAGGTTTGACTGTGCCACAATCCAGGAACTGTGTGCCCAGTTGGTGCCTGACCTGATGTCAGCAATCCGCCATCCCACAGGGATCCCCCCTGAAGTGCAGGTGCTATCAGTGCTCCATTTCCTAGCAAGTGGGTCATTTCAAACAACAGTGGGCATGGCATCAGGGATGTCCCAGCCTATGTTTTCCAACGTGTTGTCTGCCCTGCTGAAACACATGCGGAGCTACATCGTTTTCCCTCAGGTGGAAGATTTGCCTACAGTTAAAGGTGACTTCTATGCCCTTGGACATATCCCTAACATCATAGGTGCCATTGATGGGACCCATGTAACTCTGGTCCCCCCCCCCACAGGAGTGAACAGGTGTACAGGAACCGGAAGAGTTATCATTCGATGAATGTACAGATGGTATGTTTGGCAGACCAGTACATCTCCCAGGTAAATGCTATGTTCCCTGGCTCTGTGCATGACGCCTACATCCTGCGAAATAGCAGCATCTCTTATGTGATGGGTCTACTACAGAGGCACCGGGTGTGGCTATTAGGGAACTCTGGTTACCCCAACCTGTCATGGCTACTGACCCCAGTGAGGAATCCCAGGACCAGGGCAGAGGAATGCTACAATGAGGCCCATGGGCGGACTAGGAGGGTGATCGAATGCACCTTTGCCCTCCTGAAGGCCAGGTTCAGGTGCCTCCATATGACAGGTGGTTCCCTATTCTACTCACCAAAGAAGGTGTGCCAGATCATCGTGGCCTGCTGTATGCTTCACAACTTGGCTTTGCGGCGACAGGTGCCTTTTCTGCAGGAGGATGGTCCAGATGACGGTGTTGCGGCAGCTGTGGAGCCTGTGGACCGTGATGAGGAGGAAGCAGAGGAAGAAGACTGACAAGAGGGACTCAGTCATCCAGCAATATTTCCAGTGAGACACAGGTGAAAACACATTCCTGCCTACTACAAGTACTTTCACAGTTCTACCTCTATCCTGTCTGTCGATTTCAACCAGTATATGGTAACTGAGTTGTACATTTCCATTACGGTTTCACAGGTGTGGTTTCCAACGTGTGTCATCTGCTTAGATTCCTCATGGACTTGAGATGTGTGACAGAGGTATGTTGACATTACATTTGAAAACGCATTTTGTCACTGTCATTGCTAGTACACATTTTCAAAATCACAGACTGTCTCCAGATTGTTTTGTGCTTCAAGGGTGTTTATTGATGTGCTAAATATTGGAGGGGGGTTGTAAAATGGGCTGGGGTGATGGTGGAGGAATGTCCATTGCAGAATCTAGTCTATTAGTCTCACAGGTGCATTGCCCATATGGGCATAGGAAGTGGAGCTGGGGCAGTTTAAATATGGACAGGGTTACAAAGTGGGACAGTGGGATGACAATCAGGGTGGTCTGATTTCTTGGCGGGGGTCTTGGCATTGTGCTCTGTCTTGTTCCTGGATCTCAGGGACCGCTTGCGGGGTGGTTCTCCATCTGCAGGGGGTTTGGTGCTGGTGTGGTGGTCCTGTGGCGGTGCCTTCTGTCCACTAGTGCCGGCAGAGGTGGTGGGCAGTTCATCATCCAGGCTAGTGTCAGGGGCCCCTAGGAGTGCAACAGTGTCCCTCCTGGTGTTCAGTATTTCCTTCAGCACCCCTACGATGGTGCCCAGGGAGGAGCTGATGGTTCTGAGTTCCTCCCTGAACCCCAAATACTGTTCCTTCTGCATGCGCTGGGTCTCCTGAAACTTGTCCAGGACCATTGCCATCGTCTCCTGGGAGTGGTGGCATGCTCCCATGATGGAGGAGAGGGCCTTGTGGAGAGTGGGTTCCCTAGGCCTGTCCGTCCCCTGTCGCACAGCAGCCCTCCCAGTTCCCCTGTGTTCCTGTGCCTCCGTCCCCTGGACCGTGTGCCCACTACCACTGCCCCCAGGTCCCTGTTGTTGTTGGGGTGGTGGGTTATCCTGGGTTCCCTGTAGTGGTGGACACACAGCTGATTGACGTGTCCTGGGGACGGAGGTATGGGCCCGCTGGGTGGGTGCTGTGCTGGTGTTACCAGAGGGTGGAAGCTCTGTGGTGGCCTGTGACTGGGTGTGGGGAACCGACTGTCCCGAGGCCCACGATGGTCCGGGCTGGTCACCTGGATCCAGTTGGACAGAGCTGCTGTCATCACTGTGGGCCTCTTCTGTGGGTGGGGTTTAGATGTCTGGACCCTCCTGTCTGGTGACATTGGTTAGTGGTCCTGCAGGGGTGTAAAAGCATGATTATTGCATCTGTGTGTGCCATGGTGTGCAATGGGTGGGTGAGCGTGTACCCCAGTGCTAGCATTCCTTTGTGGGGGCTTGTGTGGTGATGGTTGAGGGGGGTGTTATGGGTTTGTGCAGTGGGCATGCTTTAGTGATGGGTGTCCATGCTTTGTTGTGTCATGCAGGGCTTGGTGTTGGGATGTGTGGTTTGTGTTATTAGTACATTAGTGAGGAGCTGGAGTGATAGGGGAGGGGGCGAGGGTGGGGGTCTGTGATAGCATGCAGGTAGAATGGGGGATATGGTAGTTAAAGGTTTGACTTACCAGAGTCCATTCCTCCACCTACTCCTGCGAGGCCCTCAGGATGTAGAATCTCCAAGACCTGCTCCTCCCATGTTGTTAGTTGTGGGGGAGGAGGTGGGGGTCCGCCGCCAGTCCGCTGTACCACGATGTGGTGTCTTGAGACCATGGAACGCACCTTCCCCCATAGGTCGTTCCACCTTTTCCTGATGTCGTCCCGATTTCTTGGGTGCTGTCCCACTGCGTTGACCCTGTCGACTATTCTTCTTTATCTTCCTTGCAATTGAGGTGTGCTGCACCTGTGCTCCAAATAGCTGTGGCTCTACCCGGACGAATTCCTCCACCATGACCCTGAGCTCCTCCTCCGAGAACCTGGGGTGTCTTTGCCGTGCCATGGGGTGGTGTAGGTGATGTGTGGGGTGGTGTATGTGGTGATAAGTGTGGTGATATGTAGAGGTGTGTGGTGTTTTGTGCGTGGAAGTAGTATGGGTAATGGTCTGATGTGCCTGTGGATGCTTGGTAGTGGTTTGTAGTGTCTCTCTCTGGCCTTCTCTCTGTAATTGTGGTCGTAGGGGTTTGTGGGTGATGTGGGTGTGTATTTTATAGTGTACTGGGTGTGTGGGAGTGGTGTGTGTGTGTGTGTGTATCAGGTGTGTGTATTTCAAATTGTCCAATGTGGCGGTGTTTTGTAGGAGTGTGTGTATTTTGAGCACGGCTGTGGGTACCGACAATGGGATACCGCGGTTGAAAGACCGCCACGTGGATTCGTGTGTCGTGATAGTGTGGGCGTATTTCTGTTGGCGTGACGGTGGAGGATTTGTTTTCGCCAGTTTATCCCTGACCTTTGGTGTGGCGGACTTGTGTGGGTGTCTGAATTTTGTCAGATTTCGAGATGTGGGTCGTAATAGCTGTGGCGGAATTCCGCTGCCACGGCTGTGTGTTGGCGGTCTTCTGCACGGCGGTAAGCGGCTTTTACCACCAATGTTGTAATGACCCCCTTTGTCTTTTATTTCAGTTTCTGTGCCAACTTCTTCCTATATGGTCTGAGGACTTTGTGCAGAGAAGGGCAAACCCCTTGCACTAGTAGGGATTACTGAGGCTTACTTCGACAAATTGGTGCCCGAACAGGGACTCATCGGTGACTCGGACGCCTGACGGATTGGTCGCGACGAAGGATTGGGATCTTGCTGCAGACGATCAGTGCCTGAGGAGACCCGAGTCTTGTCAACCACAACGTTTTTTCCTTCTTTCTGATTTGACCATCCAGGTGGCGCTGGTCCTCGACTGAGATCCTTTTTGTTCATTCGTCATGCAGTGACCATCTGGTCGATTTTAGAACTTGGCAGTTGGAACCTGGACAGCCTTTGATTGGTAAGAGCCATTTTAAGGCACTTGCTGTGGGTTTTGATGCCTTTGTTTCACCAGCTACTGTGGCTCTCGTGTTTTGGGTGATTAGTCAATTTGTGTCCTTTGAATTGATATATAAATTGCAATTTATATAGGCAGGTAATGAGGAGAATTTTCTCAAATGTAATTATGATTTGAACAGCACCTTAAGTGCTACTTTGATTATAATACTGCATATTCTGCACTATTTTTGGCATGCCTGTTTTTAGCGCACTTCGTAGGATGTGTTGCTTTTGTAATGGTACAAATATGAGACTGGAAGAATCGCAACCAGCACCCCAAGAGTGGACGCCCAATAGAGATATGTATGTTAAACATGGTCTTTCTTCTATAATTTACAGCAAATTATGGAAGAAATGCACTTGTGCGGATCCTGAGTTACGTTGGCCTATGCATGGGTCATTTGATTTGCGAAAGATTGAGTATGTGGAACAATGCATGTGTAAGCGTAGGTCTAGGCAAGATATGTTTGACTGTGTATGAATGTGGGAGAAAGAAGTGCGTGGACGAGTGAAGCGTGAGCAAGCCTTCCTTGAGAAAGAGCAGCGGAAGAATGTATATGTGAAAGCATTGGAAATGAGAAAGAAAGAAAGAAACAATATAAAGGAGATAGAAAAGAAAGAACGTAAATTACAGGTAACTGGCCAATACACTGTTCGCAACCTCTCTATCCTATCCTTAATAAACTGCACAATGATTTTTTGTTTCTAGATCGCCCTGCACCTCCGTATGTCATTCCTTCTGTCCCTCATGAGTTAGCTGAGGTCTCCGGTAAGGAGCAACAGAAGAAACAAGACAGTCGCTCTATGTTGCCTGCTGACCGTGCTTCTGAGCTTAGATCTACTGCTCGAAAAACAATTTGTAACATTGTCTCTGCTTCTGAACTTTTAGACAACATGAAAGGGTGGATGGAAAAGGAGCGGAAATATTCTGATGAGTTAGAGCCCGATGATGTAGCAGCTGATCATAAGCAAATGCGTGATGGTCTTTTTGTTTTCTTCTAGTTGGCTGGTGCAATCAGGCGTTTGGTGAAATTATGTGTTGCAGCAGTACATTTGCAAGAGGAGAAAAGGGCCATGGACTTAGTTGCATGGACATCTCAGACAGGTGGAGTGCAAGCTTCCATCTTCGGAACAGATAAGACTATGATAGTTCACGCGAAACCAATGCGGGAAGCCGCACCTTTGTATGGTTCTCCTGAAGGATCGGGTACAAGTGATGATAAAACTTCTGTTGATGCTAAGGGTTATTTTATTTATAATTGGGTGTATACTCCTTGGAATAAGGCTTATGTAATGGCACTTAAAACAGCATTACCTGACCCGCGGAAAAATCCAGCCGCCTTTTATGAGGAAGTTGAGGGAGCAATTAGTTCTTGTACTATGACTTTGGCTGACATTGATTTATTTTTCGGATTGATATTACCGCCAGATATGTGGAGAACTGTTCATAAAGTTGATGATCGTGTAGTTTTTGGGGCGTCATGGAAAGAATTAGAAAAGATGGACGGGGATAGGGAACCTGCGAAAAAGCCGTATCAGTTGATTCTAGATCTTCCCGCAGCCATATTAGTTAAGTTAAAAATTATTATTCCCCCTAAAAAGATAGATTGGACTGTTTTAGCGTCTTGTAAGCAAAAGGCAGATGAATCGGTCTCTGATTTCTTTACATGCTTTGAAGAAAAATTTTATGATTTTAGAGGCCAGTTATTGTCAGATGATTCAGGCAGACATTTGTTTGCCGATAAATATGTTGCAAATCTGTTATCAGGAATAGCTAGTCGTCTAAAAGCTAGTGAAAGTTCATGGACTACCTCTACTCCTGTTTCTCTTTTGACTATGGCTCAGTATTATGAACGGTCAGGAATTAGAAGCAAAAGGTAGCGAGGATAAAAAGATTAAATAATTAAAGACGAAGGTTATGTTGGCTCAAGCTTATGGTCCGCCTTTTAGAGGTAGTGATAGAGGTGGACTTGGATCTTATGGTTCTTCTTACACTCGTTCGAATTTGTCTGTTGATCAGTGTGCGCATTGTAAGAAATTTGGGCATTGGGCTGCCGATTGTCCAGCACTACGTGTTCAGCAGTGTTCACGTGGTCAGGGACAAATGAGAAATCCCTCAGGATATTCAGGGCCTAGAAGAAGCACAAATGATCATGCTAGGTTTGATGCTAATGTACGAAGGCAGGATGGGTTTAACACTTTTGATAGACGGAACCAATACCAGATGTCTAACTATGTGCAGCCTGATTTCCAAGATTCTGCTTATGCATAGGATTGCCTAGGATGGGGTAAGGAATCAGTTGAAGTTCCAGTAGATCAGAGGGGTCCTATGTTACAGCACATGTTTTGGGTTCTACTGATCAGTTTCTGGTTGATACAGGAGCTATTCGTAGTTCCTTGTCTAAACAATTGGTTCCAAGGGCTCCCCTGTCTGGCTTAACCATTACATCGATATGTTTCAATGGAACACCTTCCCCTAGCCCATTGTCACAACCACTTGCATTCCATGTTGATAAATTTACTGCTCCATGTCCGTTTTAGCTTTCTCTAAATACACCAGACAATATTGTGGGTCTTGATATGCTCAAGTATTTCAGGGCTACAATACGATGCTCTCCTGAAGGGGTGCATGTTATTTTGAATGGTAATCATCCTGTGATGGAGAAGAGTTTGTCTTGTTAAAGAGGATATTGCATTAGCTTCACTCCCTAGTACTTTGTGGGCTACTTCAGAAACTGATGTGGACAAATGATTATTCCACCGGTTCATATTAGTGTCAAGGAGGGAGCTGTATTGCCACATTTGCCTCAATACAAAATTTCACAGGAGGGCAAAGAAGCACTCACACGAATTGTGCATGATCTTATTGCAGTTGGAGTTGTTGAGGAAGTTCCGTGTAATGTTTGTAACAGTCCGATTCTTCCTATTCTGAAAAAGGATACTGATACTAGGATTTACCGATTCATTATTGATTTACGAGAAGTGAATAAGATTGTGGTACCACAATATACTGTGGTATCTGATATCACAACACTTCTTACTTTGGTTCCCCCGACAGCAACGACGTTCTCTGTGATAGACTTGAAGAATGCTTTCTTTTCGATCCCTATTGATCTTGACAGCCAATATTTGTTTGGTTTTACTTTGAATAAACGATCATATAGATTTTGCAGAGTTCCTCAAGGCTATACTGAGAGTCCTAGTATTTAAACTCAAGCGTTAAAATGACAACTTGATTCTTTTGTTTTGCCTGAAGGTGTGGCACTCATACAATATGTCGATGATATTTTGATGGCAGCTGATACCCCTGAGCAATGTAAAAAGTGCACTTTGTCCTTACTTTCTTTTCTTGCTTCACACCATCATAAAGTGTCAAAAAAGAAATTGCAATATTGTAGACCAAAGGTAACCTATTTAGGTCACCTTTTGTCTAAGGAGGGCCGTGCACTTACATCAGATCGTATTCAAACAATTTTAGACACACCAGTACCCTCTACTCAGAAAGATGTTCATGCATTCCTTGCTCTTACTCCTTTTTTAGGCAATGGATATTAGGGTTTTCACACATTGTCAAACCTTTGCTAGTACTTTTGACTAAAAATACTCCAATGCCCCTCCCATGGGCAGATGAATATGAGACTGCTTTCTGGCAGCTACGACAAGCCCTTTGTTCAGCACCAGTGTTAGGTACTCCAGATTACACGAAGCCTTGTGTACTTTACGTACATGAGAAAGATGGATGTGCATTGTCAGTTTTAGTACAGACACATGGCGATAAGCAGCGTCCCTGTGCATATTTTTCAGCAGTACTTGATCCTGTCGCTCGAGCATTGCCTGGGTGTTTTCGTTCAGTTGCGGCAAAACAGCTATGTCAATACGTCAGAGTGAAGGGATAGTTTTGTCACATAAGCTGTTGGTGTTAGTACCCCATGTGGTTGATGCTCTTTTAAATCAAACAAAGACGCAACATTTAACTAGCTCTCTCCTGACAGGATATTAATTGACATTGCTGGCTCCTCACATTACACTGAAGAGATGTGCAACACTAAATCCAGCCACTTTGTTGCCATATCCGGTGACTCAGCCTCAGTCACAAGAAACACATGATTGTATATTACTTACCAAAGAACAGACAAAGGGTCGTATTGATTTGCAAGATACGCCCCTTCCAGAAGTAGACGGGAAATTGTGGGTTGATGTGTCTTGTTTGAAGTTGCCAGACGGTACGACCTCAGTTGCATATACAATCACCACAATGCACACGGTAGTGGAGACAGCTCATATACCACAGAAGTCAGCTCAAGCAGCTGAACTAATAGCTTTGACACGAGCATGAGAGCTTAGTACTGACTTATGTGTGAACATTCATACAGACAGCCGCTATGCTTTTGGAGTGGCTCATGATTTTGGTTTGCTTTGGAAGGAGAGAGGCTTTCTCACATCCCATGGGATGCAGATAATGCACGAAGAATTAGTGCATAACCTCTTGACTGCATTGACATATCCAAAGAAAATAGCTATTGTGAAATGTAGTGCACATAAGAAAGTGACAGATAAGATAAGGCAAGGTAATGCCCTTGCAGACCGCGTAGCACGTGAGACTGCGATGCAGTGAAGAAATACTTCTATGTATGTAGAGAAGTCACAAGCTGAACGTTGGCATAATGCTAGACAAGACGTATTAGATATACAGAAATCTGCTTCTGTGAAAGAACGTGAGCAATAGTCTGAAGAAGGAGAATTGGATGATGAGGGCTGTTGGCTGAATAAGCAGATGGATAAATGGAAAATGCCTATAGCTTTTGTACAACCTATGGTTCAGATGGCACACGGGCTGGCACATGTTGGAG
This sequence comes from Pleurodeles waltl, assembly GCF_031143425.1. Classification (NCBI taxonomy): domain Eukaryota; kingdom Metazoa; phylum Chordata; class Amphibia; order Caudata; family Salamandridae; genus Pleurodeles; species Pleurodeles waltl. Next base: position 1,016,979,478 of record NC_090440.1, read on the forward strand.
CTTCAACAATAACGAAGTTCCTTACGCAAGTTTGGGAGCATCCAGAAATTTCCAGTACAGCTAAGAGAGTAGTACAGTCTTGTTTGATCTGTTTACAATACAATCCTGGAAAAGGGACACAAACTCCTGCGGGAGGGTTTGCTACACCAACTGCACCTTTCGAAGTTCTACAAATTGATTATATTCAGCTTGTACGCTGCAGCAATTTAAAGTATGTCTTGGTGGTAGTATGTGCTTTCAGTAAATGGATAAAGGTATACCCCACAAAGGATAATACTGCCATTACCACAGCGAAGGTGCATTTGAAAGAATTGTTCCCTAGGTTTGGTGTTTGCAGACTTTTATGGAATGATAACGGACCTCATTTTGTTGGGGAAGTTATTAAGTATGTCCTGAAAGGATTAGGGATCAAACAGAAGCTCCATGCGGTTTTCCACCCACAATCAGCAGGGTTGGTGGAAAGGTATAATGCTACTTTGAAGCTGAAGTTAGCAAAGATACAGGCTTCCACATCTTTAACTTGGCCGGATGCATTACTGTTGACATTATTGTCTATTAGGTCAGTGCCACACTCTCAAACAGGCCTTACCCCCTATGAAATAATATTTGGAAGGCCAATGAACATTTGGGGAGTTCCTAAGCCAAATTCTGTATATGATGTACCTTGTGTCCTGATGAATGATTATTTGGCACAATTAACCGACAATTTGCTTTCTATTCATCAACAGGTTCGAGAAGCACTTCCTGACAGATCTACAGGTGAAGGCCATGAACTCCGACCTGGTGACCAGGTGATGATTAAGTCCTTTGAAAGATCAAGCAACTTGGAACCAAAGTGGCGAGGCCCAGAGCAGGTGCTCCTTGCGACAAGGACAGCAGTTCGAGTGACAAACCAAAATAATTGGGTCCATAGTACTCACTGCAAGAGAGTGCTACCTACCTTGGTGGAACTTGCTGTGCTGATCGATTATCGAGAGATTTTGACTATGGAGAAAGGACGTGCTATATCACCTGACGAATCTGTGGAGTTCTTCCCGGACCATAAGATTTTTGGAGTATTGCGATATAATTTGAGACCGAGGAAAGAATATGTAGTGCTGAAAAAAACTGGTTGAGCTACCGCCCTGGGTTAGTGAAACGGAGAGCCAATGTGGCAAGGGGAGGATCAGCCATGCATTAGAGTAGTGACACCCGTCTTGGCCCGTGGTGAAGAAATCAACGGCTGCCCAGGGATAAGAGCTCCAACGATTGTTTTTAATTAATTTCTGGAAGGGTCGATTATCACTGTTGCTAAAATGAATAACAAAGTGATCATTAGTACTATGGGGTTTGTTGTTGTTTTGGTGGTTATAGCAATAATCACCTGGTTTGTTGAAAAGATGGCTCCTGCTCGTGAGTTTTTTGTTGCCACTACTCCAGTACCAGAGGATCACTATTACTTTATGCTTCCCTATCAGGAGCAGAAGCACTGCCAATCGTACTTCAATAATACTTTCATTCAGATGTTGCATCATACTCATAATGCTACAAATACTACTAACTATTGGGTATGTGGAATGATACCTGCGCATCAAAAGAAAGGAGGAACACCTTTCATTCCTCTTCCTTTTTCACACAATGGTTCTTGTCAAGCTTGGTATGCGATTTTGTTTGCATCTGGAAAACGTACAGAGGGCAGACTTCTTTTTCACTTTAATAAAGTATGCTACCAAGAGAAAGATGGGTATCCCCAAGCCTAAGGAACTGAATGGGAATGGGAAGAGTATCAACCAGACAATGTTTCAATACCATATGTCTTCACAAATATAAGAGACTCAGACAAGAAAGAACAATTTGTGATTTCTGTTACAAAAACTAGAGCAGATTTATGTATACGTAGCACTGGGCGAATTCCAGTCAGGATAAGCGATTGTACCTTGATTTTATGACCTTACATGTATATAAGTCTTGGTTCTATAATTGTACCACCTTCTTTTTAGCCCCTGCGTGGGTATAAAAGGACCATGCTCTCTTAGTTCAGTGTGCTACTTCAAACATTACGGAAGGGTGCTGTTTGAACTGTCGTACCACCTCATGAGGTTTAATAAACTTTGGGGGTCATTCTGACCCGGGCGGGCGGCGGATGCCGCCCGCCTGGTGGGAACCGCCAAATGGCCGCTCCGCGGTCAGAAGACCGCGGAGGCCATTCTGACTTTCCCGCTGGGCCGGCGGGCGCCTGCCAAGGGAGCGCCCGCCGGCCCAGCGGGAAAGGCCCTGCAACACAGAGGCCGGCTCCGAATGGAGCCGGCGGTGTTGCATTGGTGCGACGGGTGCAGTTGCACCCGTCGCGATTTTCACTGTCTGCTATGCAGACAGGGAAAATCATGCTGGGGCCCTGTTAGGGGGCCCCATGCACTGCCCATGCCAGTAGCATGGGCAGTGCAGGGGCCCCCAGGGGCCCCACAACACCCGTTCCCGCCATCCAGTCAAAACCGCCAGAAACAGGCTGGCGGGAAGGGGGTCAGAATCCCCATGGCAGCGCCATGGAGGTTCAGCCCAGCCAGGGGAAATCCGGCGGAATGAGGGCATTTGTCTTTTATTTCAGTTTCTATGCCAACTTCTTCTTATGTGGTCTGAGGACTTTGTGCAGAGAAGGGTGAACCCCTTGCACTAGTAGGCCTTGCTGAGGCTTACTTCGACAAGAGGAGAAGGTAAAATGGTGCACGGAAATCTATGATATTTCCTTGCACCATGTATTACAGCACTTTTAATGCCTGCTCAAGAGCAAGCATTAAAAGGGGGCTTCCATTCTTTAGAATGGGCCCCTATGTACTCTGCAGGAGTAGCGGCAATATTTTGGCACTACTCCTGAAGAGTACATCAATAGAGTTATAAAAAATGAAACTATTGCCCCCTATCATGCACCATGGTGCACCGAATTTTAAATTTGGTGCACACATGGTGGCGGTAGAGGGGTGCTAAGGGGCGCAGGGAAAGTGCCCTTAAATCTAGAAGAGAGATAATCTGCTCCAGAAGAATGCTTTTCCATATGTATCAGTACTAAAGTTTTAAACAAAATATTTTTCTTGATGGCCAGCCAATGCAGCTCATGTAAGTGCAGAAGTATTCTGGACCATCTGTAGTGTGCCTAACAAGTGTTCTGAAAGGCCAACATAAAAGTAATTACCATAGCCAAGCCTAGATGTTATAAGAGCCTGAGTAATGTTTTTTTAGCAGGGAAACTACACACAGTTTTAGCAGGGAAAGACAATAAATCCAAGAATTTTCTAAGAGAATGTAAAATGCCAAGAGGCAGATCACCAAACAAAATAATTTCAGTCTTTTCAGCAGTGTATTTTAGCAGGTGGAAGGACTGCCAGTCAAATACCGCTGTTAAACAGCTGCTGAACTGGCTCATAGGGAGCTCACAGCTCTTTCCACAAGAAAACAATAGCATAGAAGATGATTGTAGCTCCAAAGGATTCTGCCAGCCCAACAAGAGGGGTCATATAAATATTAAAAAGAGTAGGGCTCAAAGCTGAGCCATGCAGTACCCCAACAGACAGTTTTCAAGCATCAGAAGAATAGGGTGGAATCCATACTTGTGGGCTCCGGTCTTCCCACAAAGGAGGTTAGCCAATTCAAGGCTTGCCCAGAAATGCCCACTGTCGATAGCTTCAGTAGGAGGTTGGCTCGAGGGACCTTGTCAAAGGCGGCCGGTAGATCTCACTTAATTAGCTTCGCCTTTCCGTCCCCATCTAATATGCCTTTAATAAATTCTCAAACCTCAAGAAGTGAAGTCTCCATGCTTTATCTAGGTCTAAACCCCAACTGGCTGGAATGCCTTTATACTCTCCAACATATGCCAAAGGCAGAAATGGAAATGGTCAAACAAATTCTGTTCACAGATAGACAAAGCCAGGAAACATGTTAATAAAACTGTTTCAGCATTCCTCAGAGACCATCTATAAGTGTGTGCATGAGTCTCTGAGTCTGTCAGTGACTGTCTCCATGAGTACCTCAGTGGGTGAGTGAGTGAGTGCATGAGTCTCTGAGTGGGTCTGCAAATGAGTGCATGGTACCTCAGTGGGTCTCTGAGTTGCTGCATGAGTCTATGAGTGGCTCTGTGAGTGGGCAAATGAGTCTCTGAATCGATGAATATATGCATGAGTCTATGACTGGGTCTGTGAGAGTCTACATGATCACATCAGTGGGTAAGTGCCTGGGTGCGTGAGTCTCTCATTGGCTCTGTGAGTGGGTGCATAAGTCTGTGAGTGGGTCTGCAAGTGGGTGCATGAGTGTATGAGTGTGTGCATGAGTCTCTGAATGGTTCTGAGAGTATCTACAAGAGTTTCTCAGTGGATTAGTGAGTGCGTGCATGAGTCTCTCACTGGGTCCCTGAGTGCATGCATGAGTTACTGAATCTATGAGTGCGTGCATGAGTCTCTGAGTGGGCCTTTGAGTGTGTGCATGAGTGCCTCAGTGGGTCTGTGAGTAGGTGTATAAGCCTATGAGTGACTGTGAGTGGGTGAATGAGTCTCTTAGTGGTGGGTCTGTTAGTGGATGCTTGCGTCTCTGGGTCTAAGAGTGTGTGTATGAGCCTCTGAGTGGCTTTAGGAGTATATCCATGAGTACCTCAGTACGTCAAAGTGTGTGCATGAGCACCTCTGTGGGTGTTTGAGTGGGTGCATGAGTGTCTGTGAGTGTGTGAATGTCCTTTTTTGGCAATATTTGTGAATTCATTGCAATGTTAGAAGGTGGGCTGCTCTGCGCGTTGTGACGGATTCGCGAATATCACATGCAGTGCAAAAAAAATCTTATTTGTTGTATTATCCCTATACTGTCCTCAACATTGCACCCTCTACAAAACCAGAATTTTAAAGCAAAAAAACGGGACATTTCACAAAAATAGAAGAAGGACTACAATTTTACTTCAACCGAGCGCACAGAATGACAGTGCTCATCAGCTTAGAATTGCAGAAGAGGCACTGAGAACATTAATGAAATGCAAGTTTTAAGGCCAGTATCATGCCTGGTATTGAAACTGCTTCCTAATAACATCTGCTAACTATGGCAGTCATTCCAACCCTGGCGGTCGGTGTTAAAGCGGCGGCAAAACCGGCAACAGGCTGGCGGTAAAAAAAAAGGAATTCCGACTGAGGCGGTAACTGCCAACAGAGACCGCCAGTTTAACACACCGACCGCCACGGCGGTACAAACAAACAGCGTGGCGGTCACCGCCAACAGACAGGCGGGAGTCAATGTACCGCCCACAGTATCACAACCTACCAATCCGCCACCTTTTCCGGGGCGATAGCCCCGCCGATAAAAACATGGCAGAAACAGCCATTTCGAAGGGAAAACGCTCACCTCCATACACCCCACGAGGAATCAGGACAGCATGGAACCCGAACTCCACATACTGCCAGCGATAGTCTTCCTGCACCTCTACCAGGAGCACGAACGCCGGCGCAGAAGACAACGGTGAGTACTGCACCTACGACACAGGGGAGGGGGAGGCAAAAAATTACGGGGACACACATACGCGACACACCCACCCCCACCCTCACCCACTACAACACACACATCAATGCATAGCAATACATCACAGTTACACCCCCCAAACCCCCGGAAGAATGCAAAGACAAAAGGAAATGATTTTAAACATTGAAATATATTGCAATACTGCCAAAAAATATATATACACATCAAAAACTCTTATATACAGAAATGTACAAGTCCGAGCATTGTAGCAGACATTGTTCATGGACCACATGGGCAAAGCCCACACAGGATACTTGACTCTAACGGAGAGAACACTGCAGGGGCATCAGACAGCAAAACTACAGGCACCTCAGGGGGAAGGGAAGGGGGGCACCTCAGCCAGATGAGTGCACGACGCCAGATCCACGAGGGGCCTCATGCCCACTGTTCAATCCTGGGGAGTGCAAAGCCACAGTCTCACAAGTCTATACAGTGGGTGGGCTGCCCACTGCTCAATCCTGGGGAGTGCAAAGCCACAGTCTCACAAGTGGATAACAGTCTCCACTGGTTCTGGAGGGGGCCTGGTGCTCAGAGTGCTACATCCTGCTAAGGACAGAGGTAGTGGATGCATGTCCCCTCTGGTTCTAGAGGGGGCCTGGTGCCCAGAGTGCCTCGTGCAGCCCTGCCCGACACAGATGCGGCCCAGCCCCTGCCGCTCATGGGCCAGCGGTGCCTGCGATGGAGTGGCCAGTTCAGCGGTGCTTGAGACGGCGGTGCCCAGTTCAGCGGTGCTTGAGATGGAGTGCCCAGTTCAGCGGTGCTTGAGATGAAGGGCCCAGTGCAGCGGTGCTTGAGATGAAGGGCCCAGTTCAGCGGTGCTTGAGATGAAGGGCCCAGTGCAGCGGTGCTTAAGACGACGGTGCCCATTTCAGCGGTGCTTGAGATGAAGGGCCCAGTGCAGCGGTGCTTGAGACGGCGGTGCCCAGTTCAGCGGTGCCTGCGATGGAGTGGCCAGTTCAGCTGTGCTTGAAACGGCGGTTCCCAGTTCAGCGGTGCTTGAGATGAAGGGCCCAGTGCAGCGGTGCTTGAGACGGCGGTGCCCAGTTCAGCGGTGCTTGAGATGAAGGGCCCAGTGCAGCGGTGCTTGAGATGAAGGGCCCAGTTCAGCGGTGCTTGAGATGAAGGGCCCAGTGCAGCGGTGCTTGAGACGGCGGTGCCCAGTTCAGCGGTGCTTGAGATGAAGGGCCCAGTTCAGCGGTGCTTGAGATGAAGGGCCCAGTTCAGCGGTGCTTGAGATGAAGGGCCCAGTGCAGCGGTGCTTGAGACAGCGGTGCCCAGTTCACAGCAGCACTTGCAGTGTCAAAGATCAGGTATCGAGTGATGAAGCAGATAGAAAACGGCGGTCACGTCTGCGGCGGTGCGTACCGCGACCGCCGGCGCACATCATCATTGGCTCCTGAGACCCATAGGGTTCAATGTTAACCAATGCTGCATTGCGTCACGGTCTTCGACCGCCTACCGCCACGGTGTACAACGCCAGCGCAGTTACCTCACATCACATTGTCGCACTTTACAGGTCAGGCAGCCGCCATTTCATGGGCCCACATGGCTTACTTTCTACTGCGTCACACATACCTAGGCCTTGCATCAACACTCATACAAGCCATTCTATGGATTAAGAATCGTGTTCTGTGCTAGCTGTGGTTACGTACCTGTGGGTTGATTGACTCTGTGCTCGCTGTTGTCCTTCATAGGCACCGTCCGCTGGGACATGGGAGGAGATGGATGCATCCTCCGGTGTACAGACCGCTGGTGGACCTGTCGACAATGGAGGAGAGACATGTCATACTGACATACAGGCTTGACCGTGCCAATATTCAGGAACTGTGTGCCCAGCTGGAGCCTGCAGGGGTATAAAACCATGATTATTGCATCTGTGTGTGGCATGGTGTGCAATGGGTGGGTGCCCGTGTACCCCAGTGCTTGCATTCCTGTGTGGGGGCTTTTGTGATGGTGGTTTGGGGGGGGGATGGGTATGTGCAGTGGGCATGCTTTGGTGATGGGTGTCCATGCTTTGTGGTCGCATGCAGGGCTTGGTGTTGGGATGGGTGGGTTGTGATGGTGAGACATTTGCAAGGAATAGGAGTGATGGGGGTGAGGGTGAGGGTATGAGTTGGCATGCTGGTGGGGTGGGGGGATGAAGTAGTGAAGATGAGACTTACCAGAGTCCATTCCTCCAGATACTCTGCCGAGGCCCTCAGGATGCAGGATCGCCAAGACCTGCTCCTCCCATGTTGTAAATTCTGGGGGAGGAGGTGGGGGTCCGCCGCCAGTCCTCTGCACTGCAATGCAGTGTCTGGATACCACGGAACGCACCTTCCCCCGTAGGTCGTTCCACCGCTTCCTGATGTCATCCCGATTTCTTGGGTGCTGTCCCACAGCGTTGACCCTGTCAACTTTTCTGCTCCATAGCTCCATCTTCCTGGCAATGGACGTCTGCTGCACCTGTGTTCCGAATAGCTGTGGCTCTACCCGGATGATTTCCTCCACCATGACCCTGAGTTTCTCCTCAGAAAACCTGGGGTGTCTTTGCAGTGCCATGGGGTGGTGTAGGTGATGTGTGGGGTGGATTGTGTGGTGCTAAGTGTGGTGATGTGTATTGGTGTGTTGTGTGAAGTGCGTGGAAATAGTGCTGGGTGATGGTAATATGCGTGTCTGGGTGTTCGGTTCTCTATTTCTCTGTGCGTGGTCCCGATTTTTTGGGAGTGGGGGTTTGTGGGTGATGTGGGTGTGTGCTTTATATTTAATTGGGTGTGTGGGAGTGGTGTGCGTATGTGTATGTGTATCAGGTGTGTGTATTTGGAATTGTCCAATGTGGCTGTGTTTTGTAAGTGTGTGTGTATTTTGGGCGCGCCGGTGTGTACCGCCAATGGAATACCGCGTTTGAGAGACCGCTGTGTGGAATCGTGGGTCGTGATAGTGTGGGTGTATTTCTGTTGCCGTGACGGTGTCGGTTTGGTTATCGCCAGTTTCTCGCTGGCCTTTGGTGTGGTGGACTTTTGTGGGTGTCTGTATTTTGGCAGGTTCCGTGTTGTGGGTCAGAATGACCGTGGCGGTTTACCGCGGCCGCGGCGGTATGTTGGCGGTCTTCTGACAGTGGTATGCACCTTTTACCGCCAATGTTGGAATGACCACCTAAATCTGCTTTGGTAAACAAAAAAAATCACCTCCCACCATTTGTGGCAACTCTCTAAAAACCAGACATGATCTAAATTTCCTAAAATGTCCGGGACAGCTGGTAAAAAACCATGACTGTCCTGGCAAATCCGGGATGCCTGGTCACCTTAGTCGGGTTACATCCAACCTGACCCCTTATATGTTTTTGTCACAGTTGTTATCATTCTCTGGGAACCGTCCCCATATGATAAAATGGCAGCCGCAACTTTCTGCTCAAGTTGCAGCCAGCCAATCACTGGATTTCTATTTGCACGTGCATTCACGATTAGTCACAAATTTGCAGCAGATTTTTTGTGACCCCCACATATACAAATGTGGATTTCATTTAGTAGCTGAAGAACTACTGAATGGATTTACATCAAATACCAAAAAGGATCATCTATGGACCAAGAGCTACCTTTCTGTCAAATTTGGTGTAATTCCGTCCAGCAGTTCAGGCTTGTTAAAAGATTCAATGGAAACTAACATGGGAAACTCACTTTTTTGCATCCCCCACCTTTTTTCTCAGCCTCTACTTGACGCATAATCCTGAAACTTTCCATGCACAACAAGGCTCTGGAGAGCACCTTTTTGAAAACATTTGTAAAGATTACTCAAATGGTGCCAAACATATAGGCAAGTCAAAAATGTTTTTTCTATGGAAACTAGGTCCTAATATAACTACCTTTGGCTGACTGCCAGTAGGTAATATATATATATATGTCCGTGGCAGCTGGTGACATTCAAAATTGGTTGGCCATAAAAGCGTGGAAGTTGAATATGCCTTTTATGTAGCGAGTGAAGAGAGCAAGCAAAGTGGACAAATGTGGGTTCCAGGGTGGGTCCTCCTCCCAAGAAAAAATGTAAAACAGATGGGCAAATGGTGCATTTGAAAGCAAATGAATTTAGTGAGAAAGCAAGGTTTATAAAGCAGTGCAAATGTATAAACTCGAAATATTAAACACATTAAAAACTGCCCCATATCTGTAGGAGGCTGGACTGGCTTGTAGTGAGTACCAAGGGGTACTTACACCTTGCACCAGGCCCAGGTATCCCTTATTTGTGTAGAGGGGTGTCTAGCAGCTTAGGCTGATAGAAAAGGTAGCTTAGCAGAGCAGCTTAGGCTGAACTAGGAGACGAGTGAAGCTCCTACAGTACCACTAGTGTCATATGCACAATATCATAAGAAAACACAATACACAGATATACTAAAAATAAAGGTACTTTATTTTTATGACAATATGCCAAAAGTATCTTAGTGAGTACCCTCAGTATGAGGATAGCAAATATACACAAGATATATGTACACAATACCAAAATATGCAGTAATAGCAATAGAAAACAGTGCAAACAATGTATAGTCACAATAGAATGCAATGGGGGCACATAGGGATAGGGGCAAAACAAACCATATACTCTAGAAGTGGAATGCGAACCACGAATGGACCCTAAACCTATGTGACCTCGTAGAGGGTCGCTGAGACTGTAAGAAAACAGTGAGGGTTAGAAAAATAGCCCACCCCAAGACCCTGAAAAGTGGGTGCAAAGTGCACCTAAGTTCCCCAAAGAGCACAGAAGCCGTGATAGGGGGAATTCTGCAGGAAAGACCAACACCAGCAATGCAACAACAATGGATTTCCAGACGAGAGTACCTGTGGAACAAGGGGACCAAGTCCAAAAGTCACGATCAAGTCGGGAGTGGGCAGATGCCCAGGAAATGCCAGCTGTGGGTGCAAAGAAGCTGCCACTGGATGGTAGAAGCTGAGGATTCTGCATGAACGACAAGGGCTAGAAACTTCCCCTTTGGAGGATGGATGTCCCACTTCGTGAAGAGTCGTACAGAAGTGTTTTCCCGCAGAAAGACCGCAAACAAACCTTGCTAGCTGCAAGGGTTGCGGTTAGGATTTTTGGATGCTGCTGTGGCCCAGGAGGGACCAGAATGCCACCAATTGCGTGAGGGGACAGAGGGGGCATCTAGCAAGACAAAGAGCCCACTCAGAAGCAAGCATCACCCGCAGAAGTGCCAGAACAGGCACTACAAAGTGGAGTGAATCAGTGCTCACCCAAAGTTGCACAAGAGAGTTCCACGCCGCCGGAGGACAACTCAGGAGGTCGTGCAATGCAGGTTAGAGTGCCGGGGACCCAGGCTTGGCTGTGCACGAAGGAAATCCTCGGTGAGTGCACAGGAGTCGGAGTAGCTGCAAAACATGTGGTTCCCAGCAATGCAGTCTAGCGTGGGGAGGCAAGGACTTACCTCCACCAAACTTGGACTGAAGAGTCACTGGACTGTGGGAGTCACTTGGACAGAGTTGCTGAGTTCAAGGGATCTCACTCGTCATGCTGAGAGGAGACCCAGAGGACAGGTGATGCAGTTCTTTGGCGCCAGCGGTTGCAGGGGGAAGATTCCGTCGACCCACGGGAGATTTCTTCAGAGCTTCTAGTGCAGAGAGGAGGCAGACTACCCCCACAGCATGCACCACCAGGAAAACAGTCGAGAAGGCGGCAGGATGAGCGTTACAATGTCACAGTAGTCGTCTTTACTACTTTGTTGCAGTTTTGCAGGCTTCCAGCGCGGTCAGCAGTCGATTCCTTGGCAGAAGGTGAAGAGAGAGATGCAGAGGAACTCTGATGAGCTCTTGCATTCGTTATCTAAGGAATTCCCCAAAGCAGAGACCCTAAATAGCCAGAAAAGGAGGTTTGGCTACTTAGGAGAGAGGATAGGCTAGCAACACCTGAAGGAGCCTATCAGAAGGAGTCTCTGACATCACCTGCTGGCCCTGGCCACTCAGAGTAGTCCAGTGTGCCAGCAGCACCTCTGTTTCCAAGATGGCAGAGGTCTGGAGCACACTGGAGGAGCTCTGGGCACCTCCCAGGGGAGGTGCCGGTCAGGGGAGTGGTCACTCCCCTTTCCTTTGTCCAGTTTCGCGCCAGAGCAGGGCTGAGGGATCCCTGAACCGGTGTAGACTGGCTTATGCAGAGATGGGCACCATCTGTGCCCATCAAAGCATTTCCAGAGGCTACTCCACCCCAGCCCTGACACCTTATTCCGAAGGGAGAGGGTGTAACACCCTCTCTCTGAGGAAGTCCTTTGTTCTGCCTTCCTGGGCCAAGCCTGGCTGGACCCCAGGAGGGCAGAAACCTGTCTGAGGGGTTGGCAGCAGCAGCAGCTGCAGTGAAACCCCGGGAAAGGCAGTTTGGCAGTACCCGGGTCTGTGCTAGAGACCCGGGGAATCATGGGATTGTCTCCCCAATACCAGGATGGCATTGGTGGGGCAATTCCATGATCTTAGACATGTTACATGGCCATATTCGGAGTTACCATTGTGAAGCTATACATAAGTAGTGACCTATGTATAGTGCACGTGTGTAATGGTGTCCCCGCACTCACAAAGTCCAGGGAATTGGCCCTGACAATGTGGGGGCTCCTTGGCTAGTGCCAGGGTGCCCACACACTAAGTAACTTAGCACCCAACCTTTACCAGGTAAAGGTTAGACATATAGGTGACTTATAAGTTACTTAAGTGCAGTGTAAAATGGCTGTGAAATAACGTGGATGTTATTTCACTCAGGCTGCAGTGGCATGGCCTGTGTAAGAATTGTCAGAGCTCCCTATGGGTGGCAAAAGAAATGCTGCAGCCCATAGGGATCTCCTGGAACCCCAATACCCTGGGTACCTCAGTACCATATACTAGGGAATTATAAGGGTGTTCCAGTATGCCAATGTAAATTGGTAAAATTGGTCACTAGCCTGTTAGTGACAATTTGGAAAGAAATGAGAGAGCATAACCACTGAGGTTCTGATTAGCAGAGCCTCAGTGAGACAGTTAGTCATAACACAGGTAACACTTACAGGGCACACTTATGAGCACTGGGGCCCTGGCTGGCAGGGTCCCATTGACACATACAACTAAAACAACATATATAGAGTGAAATATGGGGGTAACATGCCAGGCAAGATGGTACTTTCCTACAATATCTTACTACAATAGTAAGTTCAACAGTTATTTTAATGTGCAAATTGTACAGTGTTACATCTTCAGGCCCCTCAACGAGTGTGCTTGCCCAGTGTCTTGCACTGCATGCGGCATCAACTTTGGAAGAAAACTTTCTAACCAGGCATCAGGAAGCACCCACAGCTTCTGGCTGCAATGAGTCATACAGAAATATGTGCAGAAAGCCCTTTAAGTGGGATGAAAAAGGTGGAGGCTCTCTAAAAGGGACATGTAAAATAAATTTCTCTGATTCCCTTTTTGTGCCACCCAACCTGTATTTTGGTTTCTCTCTGAGATGTTATTGCATCCAGATATATAACTCAACAAGTGACACACTCCTAAAACTTGTCAGTCCTCTTGGCTTTGTCAATGGTTATTTGTTTAAGATAAATGAGTAACAACAATATTTTTTATTAATAATTAACATTGGAAATGTTTCAATTCTGAAACTGTGAGACTATAAATTGAATAGTAGTGAGGCCTGTGGAAGGAGTATGGCCTTCAGTTATGTGTGTTTTATGTTAGACATGTATACCCTTTTCCTCTGCACATCTCATCCATCTGCACGTTTTCAACCTCCTCTCTTTCTTCCTCAGCACCCTCTCTTCACGCTCTCCTGAATGCACTTCCTTGCATCTTCCTCATTTTACTATCTCAAACATACACTTCACTCAGACACATTTAAGCACTTAGGGGGTCATTACGACCCTGGCGGAACAAGTCCGCCAGGGCCGTGGGACGCGGTGGCACCGCCGACAGGCCGGCGGTGCCCCACGGGGCATTCTGACCGCGGCGGCTCAGCCGCGGTCAAAGAAGGGAAACCGGCGGTCTCCCGCCGGTTTCCCGCTGCCCCAAAGGAATCCTCCAAGCCGGCGCAGCATGCTGCGCCGGCATGGGGATTCCGACTCCCCCTCCCGCCATCCAGTTCCTGGCGGTTCTCCCGCCGGGAACCGGATGGCGGGAGGGGGAGTCGCGGGGCCCCTGGGGGCCCCTGCCGTGCCCATGCCTATGGCATGGGCACGGCAGGGGCCCCCGTAAGAGGGCCCCTAAAAGTATTTCAGTGTCTGCAAAGCAGACACTGAAATACGCGACGGGTGCAACTGCACCCGTCGCACCTTCCCACTCCGCCGGCTCTATTACGAGCCGGCGTCATCGTGGGAAGGGAGTTTTCCCCTGGGCTGGCGGGCGGTCTTGTGAAGACCGCCCGCCAGCCCAGGGGAAAACTCGGAATACCCTCCGCGGTCTTACGACCGCGGAGCGGTATTTCGGAAGGGGGAAGCCTGGCGGGCGGCCTCCGCCGCCCGCCAGGCTCGGAATGAGGGCCTTAATTTCCTTTGCTTTCACCTTCTAATTGTTGTGCCCTCTTTGCACAACCTTTGCATACATTTACACTGAATTTCAATTGTAACTGGAATACATGACCATTGTTGTGTTTGCTCTGCAGAGGCACCAACCCACTGACAGGCACTCTGCTTTGCTGGCTTCAGCCTCAACGCCAGCACACTCAATCAAAGCCCTTCATAAACACTTTGCACAAGTCAAAGTATGCACTATTGAAGTGTAATACGATGCGTGAAAAAATAGAGAAACACAGCAAGATGAAACTGTTAACTCTCTTGGGGAATGCAACATAAACTAAAACATTTTTAAAAAGTGGAACAAAATCACTGACGCACATAACCTTAACGTTTTTAACATTCATTGTTCTGAAATCAATCCATGCTTTTGACATTAGTGTTGAGGGCATGAAGACAGGCCAATTTTAACGCCATACAGCAGATAACTGCATGTCCCGTAAGCACATATTTCTTGCTTTGAGCTTGAATTGGATATTTGGATAAACTTTGCAAAGGAAATCAGAACCCTGCTCATATTTAGGAACAATTTAGCAGGGGAACAAATATAATAGCTCTACTTCTGAAGGGGCTAGTGATCTGCAGCCAGGGCATGGGTGTCACAGTGGGGGAGGTTAAGGTGACAAATGGTCACAGCTCAATATAAATAACTCAAGATTAACCTTATAAAACGTACCATTACCGCAGACAAGGCACCAAGTTAAACGTGCCTGCATTCACTCCTACTGTGTGACGAATGGGAAAGAATGGGATCTATACCTGTGAATGACGGATGGCTGAATTCATGCACGGATGAAGACTCCAACACCGGAAACCATGATGCTAAAAGCATCACTGGCCTACAGTGGATACCATCATAGACCACAATGCAAACAAAGGGCTTCAGAAAGCTAAGTCCTACGTCGTGATTCACAGTGCAGAAAAATTGATTCACTGCCTGGCTTTTATCTCCTACTACAAAGTGAGGTGGGGCAGGCAGGTAGCCTAGAAATGACAGCCCAGAGTTAAATACATCAATTTGTTTGGAGATAAGATTGTATTTCCAAACAAATTGATCCATTAAATATTTTTAATGTAGATGTGCAGGTATTTTAGAGGGGCCCAGCCCTAAAGGAGAAACCACTCCATATATATATATATATATATATATATATATATATATATATTGCATCTAGGAAATTAAAGGGCAAGTGTGCCTCTGCCTCTGCTTCTCAAATTTTGATTTTGGTGTTTTGTGTAATTGTTTTGATTTTAATCTTCACCTCACTTTTTACTCTCACAGGAAGGAGAATGGAGACTGGAGGGAACACTTCAACGATAATCAGGTCAGTTGCCCGTCAACTCTGCAAGATTTTCTTCCCTTAGGACTCATCCCACACTGTACTAAAATCTTAATTTCATTCTTGAATTTTGATTAGGGACCCTTGCATTATAATATATGTCTGATGAATATGTGGCTTTGAGTATGTATGAGTTGTACTTGAATCTTACTAGGTGTTTACCTACTAGAGCTTTATTGTTATCTTTATATTTTTTTCATTAATTTGTACATGTCAGTTTTTTATTTTCACTAATGACAATATGTCCGTGTCATAAATTTGGGGGACCTATTTGTTTCTTTAAGGCAGTGAAGCACACTTTGGGCCTGATTCCAACTTTGGAGGACGGTGTTAAACCGTCCCAAAAGTGGCGGATATACCACCTACCGTATTACGAGTTCCATAGGATATAATGGACTCGTAATACGGTAGGTGGTATATCCGCCACTTTTGGGACGGTTTAACACCGTCCTCCAAAGTTGGAATCAGGCCCTTTATCTCCAAGCACACATGGGAAATCTAGCCGTTCTAGTCCTTTTGCCCACTAGGGGCATTAGCTTTACTTTGAAAATTGGGTTGCGACCCATTACATTAGTTTCTAGGCACATGACTAATCCCTAGCCAGTTACTTAATTTTTTCTGGGACCCCCCATAGAAAGTGATACGAGTCTTATTAATTGTAGATGTATGTCATCTACTTTCTGGTTTTCAAGGACACTGTGAGTTCTTTTATGCGATTTACATATACAAAGAATGATTTTGTTTCACAAGCCCAGAAAACTGACCAATACATCTTTTTTGTACTAATCTTCTTTCGTTTCAAGTGTATTTGGGTTTATTTGCTAAATCATTGATTACCATTTTATGTCACTAAAAAAAACGTAACTGTAACTTGTGTCCGAAAGTAGTTATTGTTCTCACCCCCACTAAGCAGTGCTAATTACCCCACATATTACATCACTCATGACATCTTCTATGACATCATTAATAATATTACTGCAACATTTGCAATGAGATTAGCATGGAGAAATCTATGCAAGGCAGGGCCAGAGCTATAGTTACTTTAAGGCATGAGTTATAGTAATGGGACAGCTGTAACTGGTACATTTCTGATTTTGGATTTAAAAATGCTACATTGTTGCTGAACATTTCACCCAACTATAATGTTGCTTTACCCTTTGGTTTTGACTCACTGTATGGCTAAAACTGAGTTGTAAGGATGTTCCCCCCATTTTCTCACTGCAAGGTGAATACAAACTACCTATAGACCAAAACATTTGACATCTAATACTTACACTCAGTCTCAGGAGCATACTGAGAAACAACCCCACTACTGGATTATCTGGAAAGAGGCGGCCAACAGAGAGGGTTGATGTTTGACATTCATAAAGTCCATTCGCAGTATAAGTGAAAGAGAAGGTTATTACTTCAGCAAGGAAATCTGGTCCCAAATCTTAGAATTCCATGGCACAAGCATTTGCAAGGCCATTTGACAATTACATTTTCACATAACCAAATTGACTGGTGAGTGTCTTTCTTGGAAGTGCACACAACCAAAGTGTAATTTGCCACACATGCTGTGGCCCTATCTAAGACAGACACATCTTTGGAAAGCCACGTGGGAGACTGCTGACCTCATCTGATTATCCCTTATTTTTTCCAAATGTTTGTTTTTGATATTTGTCTCCTTGGGTATGCCTGAGGCCCCCATTGTATCACAGGTAATAGCATTCAACTGCTCTTGCCACTCATAAGGTGTCCATCTTAGGACACTAGTGCTCCCCTGATTCACCTTCACATGTGGAAAGGCTGACTGAAATTTTTCAGCTTGTCATCCTGTGCATTGATTATTTGTAGACTATGGGACAAAATAATCATATTCCTGCATACGTGGTCAGCTTACACCCAGAGTTGGGAGACAACCTTTGATGATAGGATCATATGTATAGCAGTTGTGGCTTGTGGTGCGCAGAAGGGGTGGGATGGCGCTCAGGGGGGAATAAAAATTAAATCAATTAAATAAAAATAAAAATAAACACCTACCTCCATCTCCACCACCGCACCGCCCAATCCGCCTCTCTGCTGCAGGCTCAGGCTCCGCCTGTGCATTCTCTCTCTAGCCCGGCTTCTGTGTTGCTGGGCTGGAGAGAGCCTACTGTACATGTGTGTTTGGCGGGCCCCCGACGGCCGGTCAAACATAAATGCGCACTGAGGGAGAGTGCTGTGCAATCCCCCTCATTGCTCGTCACAGCCTGTGGCCCTGCCCCTTTTACTGAAAAATGAAAATAAACATAGTTTATTCGCGTTTTTCAGTAAAAGGTTTGCAGCTGCCACTGCTGACAGGGGGCGATGCTCCTCCGCCCTAATAGAGGAGCCACCCCTGATGAATAGGACTTGATTCTAAGTTGATCAGAGTGAATCTGTCCTTTATCACACCTAATAAATAGTGCCCTTGGTACGTTAATTATCTGGTTTGATAAATATCACCTATTAAGGGTTTTTCAGGTATAACATGTTTATTTTAGTGCTTACCACACTTAAAATCTGCTTGGTACAATAAATACCATACACTTTTTCCCCATTACATTCTGGCAGGTTCGAAATCTAGCCAAGGGTGTGATTTTTAGCACATCCAGTAATTACAGGATGCTGTAAATACACCTAACTCAGATTTCCAGTTTTTGTGCACACAAGAGTTTAAGCAGTGGTCGGAACATTCCTATCAACCATAATCAGGGCCAAGGAGTCACAGCACCGGAAGCAATTCCCTGTATTTCGAAAATCTATCCTCCTTCCCCCAGGCCACGGTACATTGATATTGGTTGGCATTCAGAGCGATCCCACAATTCATACCTGAGAGTGGAGAAAGAGATGTAAAACTCTGGGTGGTAGATGTCGAACCTAGTGCTACTTCTGGTAAAGCGGTAGCTTGTGAGATGATAGTTCAAATTATTTGGTTGGGTTCACCCCGTTTTTTTTAAATCTCTGTATTGTGATTGTTCTATTGAGTGCTCAGCCGTTTCCTGTAAGCTTATATATTGCACCTTCTCCTTCTTCTTTTGCCCTGACCCACCCATGTGTAATTATACTAGATGGTACTAGGTGATACTCGACAAAAGTCGCATTATACCACCTTGGCCCACCCTTCCGTCCCCTGTACCCTGCTCTGTCCTTCGAATATTTTTCCTCCTCCCACCATGCAAGCTTGTGGGTGGAAACTCAGAAGCTAATGCTGTGAGTTGTATAAAGTGAGTTTTACTGGTATGATTATTACTGCTGAATACATCATGTAGAATATTATGTTGCTATAAGCCATGCAGAATATTATGTTCTATATACACGCGTGTAATATGAAGTTAAGCAAGTGTTCTGAGATGAGAAAACCTTGGCAAAGAAATGTTAAAAGAAAATTAATCAATTTTTGACAGAAGCCTTACCTTGCTGGACAAGTCAAAGTAGTTCTACAAGTAAAAGCAAGGAGTTTAATAGGAGAAGGGGTTCTGTATCGGCACGCTATCTATGATTCATTCGCTAAATAGTTTGATCACTGGGCCTTAGTTCTGAAGATGGGCTTCTTTTTTAGTTGAGATAATGTTTCTTTTGGAAAAAAGATGTATATTTATGTTCATTGTTTGGTGGAGGTTGGGCTCTAGAACATGTACTTCACTGCTTTTCTCCTTCGGTTGCAGTGGGCAAGAAAAGCTGCTGGTGTAATTGCAGTTATCTTTTGCAAGTTTAAGATCTTCCCTGAAAAACACGCTCTAAGACCATCTAATTATATTTGTAACAAAATGTTGAAACAATAATGGGATTGCTTCTTCCTTGTCTTTTGCCTGACTTCAGACAATTATGCAACAACACTTAAGCCCAGTCCAATTAATTCAATGTATTTGAAATTGTTTACTCAATTTTAATTAGATAGGACTACATTTTGAACATTATTAAATTGACGTTTAAATATTCTTCTTCTAGTTTTGGAACAAATTAGTTCATTATGTACAAAAAATATATTTTATTTCATTTTCAAAGAATAGCTGCCACGCTTACTACTGATTTTTTGCATTTTGATGCTTAACAAACTTGATTAAGCATTGAACTACACAAGGTTTAATTTTAGAGGGGAAATTTTGTTTACCTACTAATTGCATATTTTCTGTTGAAACGGAATACTAAAGTGCATTTATCAGCAGCCGATTCCCTTTCTTTCGGTAAACATACAAACCTCTCATTTAGGTGCCAAAGACCGAGCTGATCGGGGACCAGGGAAGTCATTATTTTCTTGCTTGCGTTAGGTCCGCAACGTTGTCATGTTAAAACATGACCTACACTGCATTTTTCTGGTGGTAAGTTGCAGCAGGTCACACATTTTACCTTCAGATTTGGTCTTGGGTCTTCAAGATGTTCTGGCGGAAAGTATGTAAAGCATGGTAAGTATTGCCCTAGGAATTACCTGGGGACACGAGCTGCCAGGGAAACAGCGATCAGAAATATATAAGTGCTGAAGCTGATGTCTTAATTAGAATTTATTAATGATTGCGTATTTTGAATAATGACTTATGTATGAATAATTAGAAAAATAATGTGCTTGTTTGAAAATGTGACCTTGAAGAATGGCCACCAGTGTTCACGAAATGTATTAAATAATTATTAATCCATATGCAATGTTTAAAATGTATTAGAGTAATGTAGTAATATGTCATATTAAGGGTTATGAATTATGTTCTTGCTTATTAATTGTAGGCCTTAACTCAGCGAGTGTCTTGGCCTAGTTTTGCCAGGCCTCATGCAGAAGCTGTATTTCATAGCAGTTAATATAAAATGCTGACAGAGTGAACTAAAAGTGAAATGCTCATTGTTTCAATAAAATGCTTAGATGAAGCTTTCTATGAGAACCGAGGGACAGGAGACGAGATCTCTCATAAAGTAACAATTTGTGTGTAAAATGTGCAAATGGTTCTTTCCCAGGACACGAACATTGAAGACACTGACTGGAGACGAAGATACAACAAATTAGATACCTGACAAGCCGGATGATAAGAACATTGTAAGGCAGAACAATCAAGGACATGTGAAGTGTGAAATATTAGAATTCATAGATTTGGTGTATCAACACTATTGGACAGAGTAATAACGTGCGATTAATTGACCAATTGGAAATTAGGGGATATTTTGAGTGACCTTGATATACCAATATGACAGAGGAGAGCAGATTCAGATTTGAAGGTATTTTAGGCAGAACCCTGTCAAGAAGAAGAGACTTAGAAGAGATTTTAGGTTCTGTCATTGGGCTCATGCTCTCTGACCGAGAGCTTGATGCTGCTAATCGATTGATGAACTGAGGAGGAAGACTGATTCTGCTTGCTGACCCATACCGTGGATAGGTAGATATGACAATGACTGAATTGCATTTATGTGCCTTTTCTTTCTGGGTACGAACTGCGCTGTTTTTATAGTTTTCTTTAGGTAGATGTTTTCCAAATTTGTGTTTTAAATTGTTTTGCATGAAGCCCCACATGCTGAAGCTAAACTGGGTTAGTTGAGGCTATTCACATGACGACTGATGGATTGCAGAGACAAATGGTTGACAGACTATTTTGCTGAACTCCATGGATATTATAGTCTTCCTGAAATTGGTTTTACTAATGATTTGTGTTGATGCTTTGGAATGCCTACTGATTCAAGCTTTGATTAGATCATGTTTCTTGTGACTTGTTGATTAACAATCATTATTAATTTTGTTTGCTTTGAGTTGGTGATTAGCTACATGGCTTCAGTATTGTTAATATAAGTGAAATAAACTTACCAAACCTTTACTAAAGGTGTGGTTATTCATGGCTGTAAAGTCATGGTGTGTAAAAATGACTGCCTCCATTGAATATTGATTTGACTAATGATCATTGATTATTGTCTCTGTACTGGAACTATGGCAAGAACACCTTAAACGAGTCAAAAGGTTCATCGACCTATACACGTCCCCTTGTAAGTTTACTTATTAAGGACCGACGCTCTAGCAGTTATGGTAGCAGATTGATGGTTTGTCTCTTTAAGGGCTTGTTGTAAGTGTTTGGTACAGAGTGACAGGTGTTAGCAGTTGTGGTAAGAGTCTGATGGACAGGTGTCCCTAGTTATGGTAGTAGTTTAAAGATTGATCCGTTCGAGAATTCAGTACTATTGAGATTTGGATTTGGTTTTTCGAAATGTCATTTGTAGAGAAAATGATGTTCCCTTAAAGCCCAGAAATTACTTCCCCAGATCCTGAATCCTGCTAGTAGTGTTGGGTATGTTTCCGGAGTTCCAGTGATAGAATGAAAGAGATAGGTTGCGCTTGCACAGCTTATGCAAATTACAGGTGAATTGTGACGTATGGAGGATTTAGGGAGTTTGCTTACTCCAAATGAAGTTTTAGTAGGAGTGTGCGTACTCTGCAGTATGAGAGTAGGGAAGTCGTCGAACTTCATATGTGTGTGGCACTTTGTGCTAAAAAATGTGTCCACATGGTCGTTGATATACGGACCCAGCGTGGTCCAAGACTCTAGAGTATATTGAAAAGCGTATGAGACACTTGATTATATGTTGTAATCTTTTTGGTTTGGTAGGTTGATCAGGTGTGGTCAATGGGTCAGTGTGTATGTTAAGTGGGTGAAAGGAAATTTCGACTGAGATTTGGCGAGTCCTATGTGCACCAGGAGAGACCCATTGATCAGTTGAGAGTAAAATTTGCAGGTCAAACTATACTTGCGAATCTGGGATACCGAGAAAGAGGAATCGCTGTATGACGGAAAGGGCCATCAGTGAAAATCCATAAGGTTTCTGAAGCGATTGTGTTACCTTCCTGTAGTAAACCAGCAGGTTTGTTTTTTTGTTATTGGTTTTTGGTTAGTGCTCGCAATATTTTGCATTCGTTTTGTGAGAATTGGAGTTTAGGAGGACCGGCCGCAAGACTTTGTCAGACACAGTACTTGTGAGTGTGACATCATAGGAAGCCGCGCTGGGATAGGTCAGTCAATGAGAAGGGTCACGCACGGACTGGCAGCTGCCCGTGAGAGGCAATTGGTTGAGAACGTGGGTGAAAGGAATCTTGGGAGTAAAAGTCATTTACTGATTTGATTTTGAATAAACAAAAGTAGAAAACATGAAGTTTTTCAAGGCATTAAAGTGTGCCCTAAAGGGAGATACGTACATTAGAGCGAATGTAGGGAGCCTATACCACTGGAGAATACACCGGCTTACATTGTAATGGAGGAGCGAGGTGTTGCGCCATGTCTTTGATTAAAACAATGGTGCAAGTTGACAGAGAAAAATGGGAGTTTAGCATTCCCTGAGAATGGGATGTTCAATTTGAGAATTTTGAAGCAATTGCATATGGCGTTATATGAATCAAAGCCCCCTCCGAGACCAGCACAATTTGAGGCATTAGCAGTTTGTGAGCAGCTAGCTAGACAGCAACAGCAATTGAAATTCGAGAGGAGAGTAAGAAAGGTAGAGAAGTCTTTAGCAGAGGCTAAATGGGATTGGGAGCAGAAAAGTTGGAGAGTAGAGACATTGCAGGGAATTAAGTTGTTTCCAGCAATTACACAAGAAGACAAGACAGAAGGAAAAAAGGCAACTAAAAAGTCTAATAAGGTCCGTCTGAGAGTAAGGAAGTGAGAAATTCTTCCCATAGTGGAGGAGGACTCTGATGCTGAAGATCTTGTTAGGCAGGTACTGAGAGATCGACCACCACCGTATGCGGTGCATGACGATGGTCCGAGTAGGAGTGTCCATGCAACAACCCCAGCACAGGCAATGGAAACAGTGAGCACAGTGCAGGTTAATACTAGCCAGACATAGGGTGTGGTGCAAGGACCTAATGTGTTGACTACTCCAGTAGTTCAGTCACAGATGCATCCGCCACCCATACAGAGAATTTATCCTGATGTGCCTGCTTTAGAGACGACTTCGAACTTAGTGGTACCTATGGGGTCCAAGACCACTATTGGTTTAGACTGAGCTTGATTCCAAATTTGTTGCCTCATGTATAGCCACAGGGAATGCAGAGGTTTACGCCAATGACAGGGACACAGTCAGACTTAACTCCGGTAATGAATCAGAGCATGGGAGTTACTCTCCCACAATGTTCAGGTGCCAGAGCAGCCCCAGATGCAATATATAGCTGCCAATTACTGTTGGTCCAGCGTTGCCATTATTTGCACAAAAGAAACCAATTATGAAGAACAAGGAACAGTGTCTCAGAGTCTAATAAGGAGGAGACTAGATGAACAAGTGCAGGAAGCCTCTTCCGTAGGTCAGACCTTTGATGGATCAAGGTCGCTGTTAGATCTCAGTCCACTTGTTGCACTTCCAGATACTGCGAATGGACCTAGTGTAGGTCAGAGCCTGAAGTTATTGACACTGCAGACATCAAATGCAGTGGTACAACAGGTGCTACCGATGAATGCAAATAACATTTCGATACAGGAATTGACAGCTCAGCAGTTGACTGAATGGCTAGACAAGCTGAATACCCTACAGAATACTTCCAAGGGAGAAGAACAGATCAATTGTGTCCGATTGAGCATGGAAGCAGGTGAACTGGTTGAGGGAACAATGGGGGTGAATAGATTAGAGTCCTACACAGAGGCAGAGTTGAGATAATTGTGCCCGAGAATCACAAGAGAGGTGGGCAAGGTACATCAGAGATTAGCAGACTTGGCAGAGAAGCATGGCATAGAAATTGAGAAAATGAAGCATTTGAAGAGAAGTTACAGATTAGAATTTGAGGCGAAAGATTTTGAACACATGAGATCTGCCGGAATGAAGGCACACCTTAAAGAACTATTGTAGCGTGCTCAGGTTTGGGAAGCATTAGAAAAGTGGGACTGCAGATGGGTGAAGAAAAGAGACAAAAGGAAACAAGACTCTCTAAAGGTGCCTGAAAGTATACACCAGGACAAGGATCCAGTAAAGATTTTACCAATGAGAGAAATCCCAGGGGGTAATTTTGTTCATGTCCCATGTTCATGATCTTTTGTCATTCACAAATGATTATCCAAACTGAGGAAGAAGCCAGTAGAATGGTATCAGCAGACGGATAGGTTCGGGAAGCTTGCAAAGTGCTTATGGGAAGACTTGAGCACATTACTGGAGATAGTGGTTCCAGCTGATTTGTGGGTTGAGTGCAAAAGAGCGGTAGATTGGCCAACAAGTGAACCGTAGAGAGATAAGATTACAGGTGCACCATCTCCTGAGGTAATGAAGTATCACTATAAGGTGATTGATTTCCTAAAGACGAGGATTTCACCCAAAAATATTGATTTGCAGAGACTTGACAGGATAATGCATGAGGTGACAGAATCGGTACACGAGTATTATGAAGATTGTTGAAGACATTTAAGGAGTACAGTGGTAAAGAAGCAATTGAGCCGAAAGACATGCTGCATTTTTTGTTTAGGTTCGTGGAAGGACTGAGTCCTGATATAGGTCAGATGATTAAGAATCATTTGATTTGCTGTCAAGCAAAGCCGATTGACGAGGTGTTGCAGTATTCAAAATACTGTAGTGATGAGATTGGGTTCAGGCAGGAAAAGTTGAAAGAGAAGGCAATGGTGATGCAGATTAAGGCAGCTCAAACAGGAGTGCAAGGAAATTTTGTGCAAGAGATACCACAGCAGCAGAGAAATGTCATGTTTCAGCATCAAATGAGAGGTAGAGGTTGTGGAGTCCATATGAATCATGGTCCATATTTGAATACTGTTGTAGTTCAAAATGATGTGCAGGGAATGAAGAAGCTATTGCCATGTCACATTTGCGAAGCCGTGGGACACTGGAAGCGGGAATGCCCGATGATGGTGCAGGAGGGTGTTGTTCAGTAAGGTAACAACGTCAACACATTTCAAAATGAGAGAGGACTGAGAATGAGAGGTCCAAATCCAAATTTTCAGAACAATGTGAATCAAATGCAAACTTTTCAGCCTATGCAACAGGTGCAGATTCCCGTGCACAAGTGGCACAGTTGCAGCTGATGCAGCAGCAGGTTCCCATGGTACCTAGACAGCAAATGCAGATACCTCAAGCCCTGATGGAGCAGCAACAGATGATGCTTTCTCAACAGGTCACACGTCAGAGACAAGACAGAAGTAATAACACAGTGCACCAATTCCCACTACACAGTGAGAATGAAATAAATGCTGAATGGATGAGTGATAGTTCCTATGAGGAGCCAAGCATGCTTGCGACTTCTCTAGAGGTAGATAGTGGAGGACCCTATTTGAAGGGAAAGGTAGTGGGTCACAGAGTCTCATTTCTGGTGGACACAGGAGCTCACGCTCTACAGTTAGAAGTGCTGAGGTTCTGAATTTGCCCCTTTCAGGTCGAACAGTTAAGGTTGTGGGAGTAGAGAATCAATTTGTTTACAAATCCGATTAAAGATCCAGTGCAAGTTGAGATTGGCAATTTCCAGGGACTCCATAAGTTTTGTAATTTGTGATTCGAGTCCGGTATCCTTACTAGGAAGAGACTTGCTGTGTAAGACAAGATGTTTGATTACTTGTTCAAATGAGGGAATTGAAATCCAGACAAATAGTGATGATGAGGAAGACCTGGCCCCAGAAACTGAGTGTGAAACTACAAATCAGGAGTATCCCTTGATTGAGTTTTTCCCGATGTTCACAGTGAGAGAGCTTTATTCTGATTTGCAGGGAATGGTGCGTGTGGGATCTGAAAGGGAAAGAAGTGGGTTTGATAAAGGGAGTGGAGCCGATTAAAGTTACTTTAAAACTGAATGCAGTTTTCTCGCAGTTTCCACAGTACTATATGCAACAAGATGTCCTGATGAAGGTGACTCAGATAATTGCAGATTTCGTGAAGCAGGGAGGCCTAAAAGAGGTGTTGAGCAGCCCATGTAATTCACCGATAATGGGTTTGAAGAAGCCATGTGGGAAGGTTTGAAATGTTCAGGATTTGAGAAAAATAAATTACATTGTGGTCAAATATTGTCCCATAATACCCAACACAGCTGTAATAATGTTTCAGATTCAATGTGATGCAGAATGGTTCACAGTGGTTGATTTGTCACAAGCATTATTTTCTGTGCCTCTTCATGAGGATAGTCAATTTCCCTTTAGTTTCAAATTCTTAGATAGAGTCTACTGCTGGTGCAGACTTCCTCAAGGGTACACAGAGTCACCTTCCTTGTTCAATCAGATCTTGAAAAATAATTTGGAGTCATTAGAATTGCCTTTCCAATCGATTCTGAGGCAATACATTGATGACTTATTGATTGTATCCAAGACAAGGGACGACTGTAAGTACGACTCGATTGCCCTGTTGAATCATTTGGGAAAGTATGGTCATAAAGTGTCACCTTTGAAAGTAGTGTAGTATTTGGGACACCAAACTGAAAAAGGGTTGAGGAAAATATCCTGAGAGGATTAAAATGGTTCTGCAAATAAACCCCCTGACTACACAGATAGATGTTAGGATATTCCTGGTAATGGTGGACTATTGTTGCCAATGGATTGTTTTGGAAATTTCGAAACCATTGCAAAACTTGACCCATAAGGATGTCACAGACCCTATAGTGCTAGATGAGGATCAGGTGAAGGCGTTCACTGAGTTGAGAGAGAGTTTGTACAGAGCTCCAGCGTTGGGTATGCCTGACTACACGAAGCCTTTCACATTGTTTGCCAAGAGCGTGATGAATGTTCATTGTCTGTCTTGATGCAGGTCCATGGAGGTGCACATTGCCCAGTAGCATATTTTTCATCTACTTTGTACCCAGTTGCAGCAGCCTTACCAGGTTGTTTGCGTGCAGTTGCCGCAGTTGGTCAGAATCTTTCACAGTGTTAAGAAGTAGTGATGGGAGATCCCCTGACTGTAATGGTCCCTCTTACGATTTAGATTCTACTGACAAGGACGAAAATCCAATACTTGACTGGTGCTAGGCTGACTAGATATGAGACGAGTATTTTGGGTGCTCCAAACGTGACACTGAAAAGATGTACAGTGCTGAACCCAGCAACTTTACTTTCAAGTGATACTACTGAAATTGAGCAAGAGGAAGATGTCGAACATGATTGTCTAGAAGTGACTTAGTTGTGCACAAAACTGAGACCTGACATTAGAGATACCCGATTGGAAGAAAATGACCAAATTGTTTTAGTTGATGGTTTTTGTCTGAGAGACAGCACAGGGACACCAAGAGCAGTATGTGCAGTGTTCACAATTAGAGGTACCTTAGAAGCTTCCATGCTTCAAGTAGTGTATTCGGCTCAAGTAGCAGAATTGGTCGCTATTACTAGGGTGTGCCATGTTTCTGCTCGATTGAGAGTCACTATTTACACGCATTGCCAATACGGAATTGGAATAGTTCATGACTTTGGTCAATTGTGGTCACAGAGAGGCTTTCTGACCTCTACTGGATCACCAGTGAGAAATGGTGAGAGAATAAAGAAGTTGTTATATGCGATTCAACTCCCTGAAGAAATTGCTGTGGTAAAATGCAGTGCAAAACTAAAGTCACAGGACTACGTGTCACTGGGGAATGGATTTGAGGATCAAGTCGCAAGGTTTTGCGCATTGAACTGTATATTGTTCAAAGATAAGTGGGAATTATTACCTGAATAAGACACTACGGGGGTTATTACAACTTTGGAGGAGGTGTTAATCAGTCCCAAAAGTGACGGTAAAGTGACGGATATACCACCAGTCGTATTACGAGTTCCATAGGATATAATGGACTCGTAATACGGCTGGTGGTATATCCGTCACTTTACCGTCACTTTTGGGACGGATTAACACCTCCTCCAAAGTTGTAATAACCCCCTACATGTACGAGCTTTGCATCAAAGGTGATCGATACATTGGAAGAGTTAAAAACTCTGCAGAGTAATGTCGGCAAAGAAGAGAAATGATCATGGAGTAAAATGAAATGTGTTCAAAGACAAGATGAGTTGTGGGTAACTGAGGAGGGTCAGATGGTTTTGCCAAACAGCCTATTGTCTCAGATGGCAAGGTACTATCATGGTCAGGCACACATTGGGAGGAATGCCATGGTTCATCTGTTCAAAATTGACTGGTTTAACCCCAAGTTTAGACAAGCAGCTGAAGCAGTTTGCCATCGATGTGTCATTTGTCAGCAATTAAATGTGGAGAAGGGACAGTGGTTAATTTGAGCCACATTGGAAGAGCATGAGGTCCATTCAGCAGAATGCAATTGGATTTCATTGAGATGCCTGTGTGTGGAGGTTTGAGATATGTGTTGGTGATTGTGTGCATCTTTAGTCATTGGATTGAAGCGTACCCTACACAGAGAAACAATTGCCTCACAGTAGCAAAATTGTTGCTTAGGGAATTGATACCACGTTTCGGATTTCCGATCTCTTTAGAATCAGATAGGGAACGCACTTCAATAACGAGGTGATTAAACTATTGTGTGCTGCATTGAACATCGAGCAGAAGTTGCATTGTAGTTATTGCCCTGAAGCATCAGGACTAGTGGAGCAGATGAATGGTACCTTGAAGTCCCAAATTGCAAAGATGTGTGCAGCTACGAATTTGAAATGGCCTGATGCATTACCTTTGGTGTTGATGTAAATGAGAAACACACCTGACAGGAAAACAGGATTGTCGCCCTATGAGATTCTTATGGGCAGAGCAATGAGGTTGCCAGCAGTTCCAGCAAATGCACTTGTGAACATTACAGATGATATGGTGCTGGATTACTGCAAGGGTCTGGCTGATGTAGTTCACTCTTTCGCTCAGCAGGTGAAGGCACCACACTGCCACCGATCCATGATCCAGGGCACATCCTGAGAGCTGATGATTGGGATGTTGTCCAAAAACATATGCACAATATGTGTTTGGAGCCTCATTGGAAGGGACCGTATTAAGTGATTCTAACAACTACAACAGCTTTGAAGTGCGCAGGGATCCCAAATTGGATTCACAGAAGTCACACAAAGAAAGTGGCATGTCCGCTGGATCATGAAGAGGCGTTGTTGAGAGCACCAACAACTGTGAAACTGTGAGACAAATTACAGCACCAGAACAAGAACAGGCGCAAAGAAGAACTGAAGTTGAGCCTGAGCTTATTGAAGATGGTTCCATCACTCCTGTGAGAGACAAAAGTAGAGCTCTCCATGTGGGTGCTGAATAACCTATTGCAACTGAAACAGCAGCACAGTCTAATACAGAGGGGGCCTCCCGGAAGCAGATGACTCAGAGAGACAGACAGAGCAAGTGCCAGATCCAAAAGGGTAAGGAGTTGAGGTGGATCAAGGTCAAATTAATCTCACTCATTCTGAAACTGTTGCAGGTCCGTCAAGAGAAAACACCATAGAGAAAAGGATTCAAGTTTAGTCCTGAAGATAATATTGACAGAAGGTTCAAGAAAAGGAGATAAGTGGCCGAATTCGCAAGTGGAGAAAAGGAAAGAGGTGATAGTTGAACCAACAGTAGAGGAAGAAGTAGACACTACGAGAAAAGAAGAATTAAGTGAAGGAGAGTTTAATGGTGATCAAAAATTGAAAAGAAAGAGAATAGCAAGTCGAAGATATGCAGGTCCTGAATGGGCGTATGCAACTACAAACGAATATCAACAAGAGTTTATGTCTTTTTGTTTTGATAGGGAAGTTCCAAGTCAATATTTCAAGGTGACCTGAAGAAAATCAATGAACTGAACTGTTGAAACAATTTGAGCGATCATTTTGAAAAATAAACTGATGAAAACAACCAGAAAATACTTTGATAACCTGATTTGACTTTTGAAACCTGATTTTGACAAAGCTGCTAACTGAGTTTGAGAAGGAGAAGGGTTCCTGGAAGTGAAACTGAACTGCTGAAAGAAGAGTTGACTATTTTTGATTTTTGATGCACGTTTTCTAAGTTACTTCTACTTTCTGATTCTTTTCAGATCATGGCTGATGTAGATAAGCAAATTGGGGATGTTAGGTGCTGTAAATATATGAGCATTGGTTTGGCAATTATGTGTGGGATTTTGTTTATAGTATTGATAGTGGGAATGTCTGTTCTTGATGCGAAAGAAGCCAACCATAATTATGCTTTTGAGACTACTACACTAACAGCTTTAGAGAGGTTCAAGCTAGATGAGAAATATTTGCATGACTTTACTAATGCTCAAGGAGAACTTTCTTCTAGTGTTTTCTTTTTTTTGTTGAGTAAGTATGTTGAGACGACGGATACAAAGGATTGTCTTGTGTGTACGCAGATTCCTTCATCAGTCGAGGAAGGAGTCACTTATCACAGTCTTCCATTAACATACAGGATAATTTGTAGTCTGTTACTAACAAGGTTCTATAACCAGGAGTACATTCCATATTTCTATTCTAACCTTGATGTTGTGTTTTCATTTGTTCCTATCATTAGGTATTTGAGTAGAGTAGCTAAGGATAATGACATAGTATTGGGAAATTAGGAAAGGGCTTAGAGAAAAGGGCTTACAAAAATGATTATGCTTACACTACAATTAAGACGCAAGGGAAACTAACTTTAGATGCATTACACGTAGGGAAGCTTTGAATATATATGCCAAAGTCGCGCACTGACACTTTATTTGTGGGTACGAGTGAGTGTAGGCATTTATTTTGTTTCAGAGTAAATGGACATTACGTTGAATGGGCAGGACCCTCCGATTCCATGGATCTATTATATTTGTGGACTTAATGCATATTACCATCTTCAATAGGATGGTATGGAACATGTTATGTGGGGATAGTATTCCCAAAGATTTACCAGATGGAGGATTTGAAAAAGTTTCCAAAAATGACAGAATTACATCATAAGAGACAAAGGAGGGAGTCCTCTTCTTCGAAAGTGGGAGATGTATTTGGTGCGGTGATTACTTTAGTGGGAGCTAGTCTAAAATCAAAAGTTGTCTATTATTGTGGATAACGTGCTGACAAATTTTTAAGGGGCTGTACTCCTGATAGATACTGAATTGGCTACGGATGGAGCTATGACTCTTCAAAATTGTTTGCTTTAGACATTCTTTTAGCGACTTACTAATCTGACTAATGTAAGTAGTGATTTGAAGGAGTTGAAAGAACCAGGGGCCAGATGTAGGAAAGTTGGGAATTGTGACTTGCAATTTGCGAGTCGGAGCGACTCGCAAATTGCAAGTCGCAATTCCCAATGCAGTACGGTGTCTCAGACACCGACTGCAACTCGCTATGGGGTCGCAATGACCCACCTCATGAATATTCATGAGGTGGGTCGCAAATTGCGGCCCCATAGCGAGTATGGGCACTCGCTAACATGGAGGCCTGCTGACGTCAGCAGACCTCCATGTTCGCGACCTGCTTTTAAATAAAGCAGTTTTTTTTTTTTGAAGTGTAGCCCGTTTTCCTGACAGGAAAACAAGCTGCACTGCAAAAAAAACGAAACCTTTTGTTTCGGTATTTTTTCAGGGTAGGGAGTGGTCCCTTGGACCACTCCCTGCCCTGAAAAAATATTTTGGGGTCCAGTCACAAACTGGAAGGGGTCCCATGGGGACCCCTTCCAATTTGCGAGTGGGTTACCATCCATTTGAAGTGGATGGTAACTGCGAGTCCATTTGCGACCGCGTACGCGGTCGCAAATGGAATTGCATCCCACAGCGACTCGCAAATAGGAAGGGAACACCCATTCCTATTTGCGAGTCGGAAATGCATATTGCGAGTCGGTAACGACTCGCAATATGCATTTCTGCATGCCAAACCCACGTTTGCGACTCGCAAACGGCTTGCTACATCTGGCCCCAGGTGTTTGGGAAAAGGTTGGTAAGGTGTTTGCTTCAGTGGGATATTGGCTTAGTAGTATTTGGAACGGGGTACTGTTGAAAATTATACAGGGAATATTAATTATTATAGGGTGCCTATTAGGAATATGGGGATGATGAAAATTATGTAAAAAAAATTAATTGAAAAAGTATAAAATGAATCAGAGGAGGGAAGAAAGAAAGAGAGAAAGAATTTATAGGGCAAATTCAAGGAGAAAACAAAATATTGAAGAAATAGAGGTACATTTGGTGTGATTACATATTTAGTCATCAGAGGAGGGATTGCTGAAGCAGATGTCTCAATTAGAAATTATTAATGATTGTTTACGTATTTTGAATAATGACTTATGTAGAAAAATGAATAACGTAGAAAAGTAATGTGCACGTTTGAAAATGTGACCTCAAAGAATGGCCACCAGTGTTCACGAAATGTACTAAATAATTATTAATCCATATGCAATATTGAAAATGTATTAGAATAATGTACTAATATATCATATTAAGGGTTATGAATTATGTTCTTACTTATTCATTGTAGGCCTTAAGTTAGCGAGTGTCTTGGCCTAGTTTTGCCCGGCGTCATGCAGAAGCTATATTTCATAGTGGTTAATATAATATGCTGACAGAGTGAACTAACTGTGAAATGCTCATTGTTTTAATAAAATGCTTAGGAGAAGTTTTCTATGGGAACCAATGGACAGGAGATGAGGTCTCTTGTAAAGTAACAATTTGTGCGTAAAATGTGCAAAGGGTCCCAGGACGCGAGCGATAAAGACACTGACTGGAGGCGAAGATGCAACAAATTCTATACCTGACAAGCTGGATGATGAGAACATCGTAAGGCGGACCAATCAAGGACATGTGAATTGTGAAATATTAGAGTTAATAGATTTGGTGTATGGACACTATTGGACAGAGTAATAATGTACGATTAATTGACCAATTGGAAATTAGGGGATAGTTTGAGTGACTTTGATATAACAAGGTGACAGAGGGGACCAGATTCAGATTTGAAGGGATTTTAGGCAGACCGCTGTCAAGAAGAAGAGACTTAGAAGAGATTTGAGATGCTGTCATTGGGCTCATACTCTCTGACTGAGAGCCTGATGTTGCTAATCGATTGATGACCTGAGGACGAAGACTGATTCTGCTTGCTGACCCATACCGTGGATAGGTAGACATGACAATGACTGAACTGCATTTATGTGCCTTTTCTTTCTAAGTACCAAATGCGCTGTTTTTATGGTTTTCTTTAGGTAGATGTTTTCCAAATGTGTTCTAAATTGTTTTGCATGAATCCCCACATGCTGAAGCTAATCTGGGTTAGTTGAGGCTATTCACATGGTGACTGATGAATTGCAGAGACAAATGGTTGATGGACTATTTTACTGAACTCCATGGATATTATAGTCTTTCTGAAATTGGTTTTACTAATGATTTGTGTTGATGCTTTGGAATGCCTACTGATTCAAGTTTTGATTAGATCATGTTTCTTGTGACTTGTTGACTAACATTCATTAATAATTTTGTTTCATTTGAGTTGGTGATCAGCTACATGACTTTAGTATTGTTAATATAAGGGAAATAAATGTACTAACCCTTTACTAAAGGTGTGGTTATTCATAGCTGTAAAGTCATTGTGTGTGAAAATTGCTGACTCCATTGATTATTGATTTGACTAGTGATCATTGATTTTTGTGTATTGATTATTGTCTCTGTACCAGAACTATGGCAAGAACACCTTAAACGAGTCAAAAGGGTTATTGACCTATACGTGTCACCTTGTAAGTTTACTTAGGGGAAGAGTATATAGGTAGCTGATGCTTAGGTCAAAATGTGAATTTCAATGGAAGGTATTGTCCCACTTATTCTTCTGGAGAAGGTCTGATGTGGCTACTGTCAACATTAACTCTGAGGGAATGGGTGAGGGCACCTGGTAGAGGGTGTTTCATTTTTTGATGCATTTTTTTCAAGTTTTCACCCACACACTTTTTCATCAATATGACATTTTTAAAATATTGAGAAATGTGGTTTGGGGTTGAAAGATTACATACCACGGTCCTGGAGAAATCCAAAATCGCTTTCAGCATTTTTATTGTAATGGAAAGGGTGTAAGGAAACTGTGCTTCGAAAAAGTGCACTATATCAGAACCACAGAGACAAATGGTTTCCAAAACATGATGTTGTTATCACCTAGTAACCGATCACAAGACTTTACCTAATGCATTCATTTTCAATTCATATTGGACACTTTCAGATTATATGCCAAACAGATGCATGTACATTCAGATTGGTTGGAGTCAAGAGCCAAATCACGACGATGGGGAAGATGGTGGCTGGGAGACTCATAGTCATCTGAGAATTCAGAATTCTGCATAACCAACTGTGGTTGGCATTTGCTGACAGACACTGCAAATGGTGTTGTGTTGCTGATGTACCTTCTATGCACACCAGAATTTCCCAGTGGCTTAACAGCGTTGCCATGGCTACCTCTGCCCGACACTTTTCTTACAAATTCCGGCTACTCTGGCAACTTGCAAGAGTGATGTCTGTTGTAGTTTAACAGCGATTAGATTAAGCATTAGCAGAATACATCTTGTATTTAGTAACTATTGTGAACATTTCACGGAATCCATTTTGTATTCATGGCAGCCATTTTCTCTGGCACATGCTGCCATGTGCTCACCATGTGCTCTGTCCTACCTTTCTGTTAACTACTCTTGAAAATCTGCCTAGTGACAAGTTATATTTAGCATCTCCCACTTTCGCACATGCTCAGTAAGGTCTGCAGCTGTTAGTCCTTGAAAACTGTTAGCTCCTCCTACCTGTTGACTGTGCATTTCCACATGACCTTACATGTATGCAAGTCTTGCTTCTATAATTGTACCACCTCCTTTTAGCACCTGCGTGGGTATAAAAGGAACATGCTCTCTCAGTTCAGTGTGCTACTTCAGACATTACCAAAGGGTGCTGTTTGAACTGTAGTACCACCTCATGAGGTTTACTAAACTTTGTCTTTTATTTCAGTTTCTGTGCCAACTTTTTCCTACATGGTCTGAGGACTTTGTGCAGAGAAAGGTGAACCCCTTGCACTAGTAGGCCTTGCTGAGGCTTACTTCAACAAATTGGCGCACGAACAGGGACTCATCGGCGACTCGGATGCCCAACGGATTGGTCGGGACGAAGGATTGGGATCTCGCTGCGGACGATCAATGCATGAGGAGACCCGAGTCTTCGCAACCACGTTTTTCCCTTCTTTCTGATTTGACCACCCAGGTGGCGCCGGTCCTCGACTGAGATCCTTTTTGTTCATTCGTCATGCAGTGACCATTTGGTCGATTTTAGAACTTGGCAGTTGGAACTTGGACACCCTGTGATTGGTAAGAGCTGTTTTACGGCACTTGCTGTGGGTTTTGATGCCTTTGTTTGGTAATGTAGTTTAGCACTACTTACTGTGGCTCTCGTGTTTTGGGTGACTAGTCAATTTGTGTCCTTTGAATTGATATATAAATTGCAATTTATATAGGCAGGTAATGAGGAGAATTTTCTCCAATTTAATTTTGATTTGAACGGCACCTTAAGTGCTACTTTGATTATAATATTGCATTTTCTGCACTATTTTTGGCATGCCTGTTTTTAGCGCACTTCGTAGGATGTGTTGCTTTTGTAATGGTGCCAATTTGAGACTGGAAGAATCGCAACCGGCACCCCCAGAGGGGACGCCCAATAGAGAAATGTATGTTAAACATGGTCTTTCTTCTATAATGTACAGCACATTATGGAATAAATACACTTGTGGGGATTCTGAGTTACGTTGGCCTATGCATGGGTCATTTGATTTACGAAAGATTGAGTATATGGAACAATGTATGTGTAAGCGAAAGTCTACGCAAGATATGTTTGACTGTGTACGAATGTGGGAGAAAGAAGTGCGTGGACGAGTGAAGAGTGAGTAAGCCTTGCTTGAGAAAGAGCAGCGGAAGAATGTATATGTGAAAGCATTGGAAATGAGAAAGAAAGAAATAAATGACTTAAAGGAGCTAGAAGAGAAAGAACTTAAATTACAGGTAACTGGCCAATACACCGTTAGGCAACCTCTCTATCCTATCCTTAATAAACCACATGATGATTTTTTGTTACTAGATCGCCCTCCACCTCCGTATGTTGTTCCTTCTGCCCCTCATGAGTTAGTTAAGGCCTCCAGTTCGGAGCAACAGAAGATGCGAGACAGTCGCTCTATGTTGCCTGCTGACCGTGCGTCTGGGCTTAGATCTATTGCTCGTAAAACAATTTGTAGCGTTGTCTCTGCTTCTGAACTTTTAGACAACATGAAAGGGTGGACGGAAAAGGAGCAGTTATATTTTACTGAGGCATTTGGCTCAGAAGTTATTGAACTATATCGGAAATATTCTTATGAGTTAGAGCCCGATGATGTAGCAGCTGATCATAAGCAAATGAGTGATGGTCTTTTTGTTTTCTCCCAGGTGGCTGATGCAATCAGGCGTTTGGTGAAATTATGTGTTAAGGCAGTCCGTTTGAAAGAGGAGAAAAGGGCTGTGGACGTAGTTGCACGGACATCTCAGACCGGTGGGATGCAAGCTTCCATCTTCGGAACAGATAAGACTATGATAGTTCACGCAAAACCAATGCGGGAGGCAGCGCCTTTGTATGTTCCTCCTAAAGGATTGGGTACAAGTGATGATAAAACTTTTGTTGATGCTAAGGGTTAGTTTATTCATAATTGGGTGTATACTCCTTGGAATAGGGCAGATGTAATGGCACTTAAAACAGCATTACCTGACCCACAGAAAAATCCAGCCGCCTTTTATGAGGAAGTTGAGGGAGCAATTAGTTCTTGTACTATGACTTTGGCTGACATTGATTTATTTTTCGGATTGATATTACCGCCAGATATGTGGAGAACTGTTCGTAAAATTGATGATCGTGCAGTTTTTGGGGCGTCCTGGAAAGAATTAGAACAGATGGACGGGGATAGGGAACCTGCGAAAAAGCCATATCAGTTGATTCTAGATCTTCCTGCAGCCATATTGGTTAAGTTAAAAACGATTATTACCCCTAAAAAGATAGATTGGACTGTTTTAGCGTCTTGTAAGCAAAAGGCAGATTAATCGGTCTCTAATTTCTTTACACGCTTTGAAAAAGCATTTCATGATTTTAGCGGTCAGTTATTGTCAGATGATACGGGCAGACATTTGTTTGTCGATAAATATGTCGCAAATCTGTTACCAGGAATAGCTAGTCGTCTAAAAGCTAGTGAAAGTTCATGGACTACCTCTACTCCGGTTTCTCTTTTGACTATGGCTCAGTATTATGTACGTCAGGAATTAGAAGCGAAAGGTGGCGAGGATAAAAAGATTAAAGAATGAAAGACGAAGGTTATGTTGGCTCAAGCTTATGGTCTGCCTTTTAGAGGTAGTGGTAGAGGTGGACGTGGATCTTATGGTTCTTCTTACACTCGTTCGAATTTGTTTGTTGATCAGTGTGCGTATTGTAAGAAATTTGGGCATTGGGTTGCCGATTGTCCAGCACTACGTGTTCAGCAGTGTTCACGTGATCGGGGACAAATGAGAAATCGCTCAGGATATTCAGGACCTAGAAGAAGCACGAATGATCATGCTAGGGTTGATGCTAATGTACGAGGGCAGGATGGGTTTAACACTTTTGATAGACGGAACCAATACCAGATGTCTAACTATGTGCAGCCTGTTTTCCAAGATTCTGCTTATGCATATGATTGCCTAGGATGGGGTAAGGAATCAGTTGAAGTTCCAGTAGATCAGAGGGATCCCTATGTTACAGCACATGTTTTGGGTTCTACTGATCAGTTTCTGGTTGATACAGGAGCTACTCGTAACGCCTTGTCTAAACAATTGATTCCAAGGGCTCCCGTGTCTGGCTTAACCATTACATCGATAGGTTTCACTGGAACACCTTCCCCTAGCCCATTGTCACAACCAATTGCATTCCATGTTGATAAATTTACTGCTCCATGTCCATTTTTGCTTTCTCCAAATACACCAGACAATATTGTGGGTCTTGATATGCTCAAGTATTTCAGGGCTACAATACGATGCTCTCCTGAAGGGGTGCATGTTATATTAAATGATAATCATCCTGTGATGGAAAGAGTTTGTCTTGTTAAAGAGGATATTGCATTAGCTTCACTCCCTAGTACTTTGTGGGCTACTTCAGATACTAATGTGGGACAAATGATTATTCCACTGGTACATATTAGTGTCAAGGAGGGAGCTGTATTGCCACGTTTGCCTCAATACAAAATTTCACAGGCGGGCGAAGAAGCACTCACACGAATTGTGCATGATCTTATTGCAGTTGGAGTTGTTGAGGAAGTTCTGTATAATTTTGTAACAGTCGGATTCTTCCTATTCTGAAAAAGGGTACTGATACCAGGATTTACCGATTCATTATTGATTTACGAGAAGTCAATAAGATTGTGATACCACAATATCCTGTGGTATCTGACATCACAACACTTCTTACTTTGGTTCCCCCGACAGCAACTACGTTCTCTGTGATAGACTTGAAGAATGCTTTCTTTTCGATCCCTATTCATCCTGACAGCCGATATTTGTTTGGTTTTACTTTGAATAAACAATCATATAGATTTTGCAGAGTTCCTCCAGGCTATACGGAGAGTCCAAGTATTTATAGTCAAGCGTTAAAACGACAACTTGATTCTTTTGTTTTGCCTGAAGGTGTGGCTCTCATACAATATGTCGATGATATTTTGTTGGCGGCTGATACCCCTGAGCAATGTGAAAATTGCACTTTGTCCTTACTTTCTTTTCTTGCTTCACACCATCATAAAGTATCACAAAAGAAATTGCAATATTGTGGACCAAAGGTAACCTATTTAGGTCACCTTTTGTCTAAGGAGGGCCGTGCACTTACATCAGATCTTATTCAAGCAATTTTAGACACACCAGTACCCTCTACTCAGAAAGATGTTCGTGCATTCCTTGGTCTTACTTCTTTTTGTAGGCAATGGATATTAGGGTTTTCACACATTGTCAAACCTTTGCTAGCACGTTTGACTAAAGATACTCCAATGCCCCTCCGCTGGACAGATGAATGTGAGACTGTTTTCCGGCAGCTGCAACAAGCCCTTTGTTCAGCACCAGTGTTAGGTACTCCAGATTACATGAAGCCTTTTGTACTTTACGTACATGAGAAAGATGGATGTGCATTGTCAGTTTTAGTACAGACACATGGCGATAAGCAGCGTCCCTGTGCATATTTTTCAGCAGTACTTGATCCTGTTGCTCGAGCGTTGCCTGGGTGTTTTCGTTCAGTTGCCGCAACAGCTGTGTCAATACGTCAGAGTGAAGGGATAGTTTTGTCACATAAGCTGTTGATGTTAGTACCCCATGCGGTTGATGCTCTTTTAAATCAAACAAAGACACAACATTTAACTAGCGCTCGTATAACAGGATATGAGTTGACATTGCTGGCTCCTCACATTACACTGAAGAGATGTGCAACACTAAATCCAGCCACTTTG
Source organism: Pleurodeles waltl (assembly GCF_031143425.1). Taxonomy (NCBI): domain Eukaryota; kingdom Metazoa; phylum Chordata; class Amphibia; order Caudata; family Salamandridae; genus Pleurodeles; species Pleurodeles waltl. The sequence goes on from NC_090440.1 coordinate 1,017,019,119, forward strand.
TTGCCATATCCGGTGACTCAGCCTCAGTCACAAGAAACACATGATTGTATATTCCTTACCGAAGAACAGACAAAGGGTCGTATTGATTTACAAGATACGCCCCTTCCAGATGTAGACGGGGAACTGTGGGTTGATGGGTCTTGTTTGAAGTTGCCTGATGGTACGACCTCAGCTGCATATGCAATCACCACAATACACACGGTAGTGGAGACAGCTCGTATACCACAGAAGTCAGCTCAAGTAGCTGAACTAATAGCTTTGACACGAGCATGTGAGCTTAGTACTGACTTATGTGTGAACATTTATACAGACAGCCGCTATGCTTTTGGAGTGGCTCATGATTTTGGTTTCCTTTGGAAGGAGAGGCTTTCTCACATCCCACGGGATGCAGATAATGCACGGAGAATTAGTGCATAACCTCTTGACTGCATTGACATATCCAAAGAAACTAGCTATTGTGAAATGTAGTGCACACAAGAAAGTGACCGATAAGATAGGGCAAGGTACTGCTCTTGCAGACCGCGCAGCACTTGAGACTGCGATGCAGCGAAGTACTACTTCTATATATGTAGTGAAGTCACAAGCTGAACGTTGGCATAATGCTAGACAAGACGTATTAGATATACAAAAATCTGCTTCTGTGAAAGAACGTGAGCAATGGTCTGAAGATGGAGAATTGGATGATGAGGGCTGTTGGTGGAATAAGCCGATGGATAAATGGAAATTGCCTATAGCTTTTTTACAACCTATGGTTCAGATGGCACATGGGCTGGCACATGTTGGAGCTTCAACAATAACAAAGTTGCTTACGCAAGTTTGTGAGCATTCAGAAATTTCCAGTACAGCTAAGAGAGTAGTACAGTCTTGTTTGATCTGTTTACAATACAATCCTGGAAAAGAGACACATACTCCTACGGGAGGGTTTGCTACACCAACTGCACCTTTTGAAGTTCTACAAATGGATTATATTCAGCTTGAACGCTGCAACAATTTAAAGTATGTCTTGGTGGTGGTAAGTGCCTTCAGTAAATGGATAGAGGCGTACCCCACAAAGGATAATACTGCGATTACCACAGCGAAGGTGCTTTTGAAATAATTTTTCCCTAGGTTTGGTGTTTGCAGACTTTTATGGAATGATAACGGACCTCATTTTGTTGGGGAAGTTATTAAGTATGTCCTGAAAGGATTAGGGATCAAACAGAAGTTCCATGCGGTTTTCCACCCACAATCAGCAGGGTTGGTGGAAAGGTATAATGCTACTTTTGAGCTAAAGTTAGCGAAGATACAGGCTTCCACATCCTTAACTTGGCCGGATGCATTACCGTTGTCATTATTGTCTATTAGGTCAGTGCCACACTCTCGACTCGGCCTTAGCCCATACGAAGTGGTTTTCGGGAGGCCAATGAACATTTGGGGAGTTCCTAAGCCAAATTCTGTATATGATGTACCTTGTGTCCTGATGAATGATTATTTGGCACAGTTAACCGACAATTTGGTTTCTATTCATCAACAGGTTCGAGAAGCACTTCCTGACAGATCTACAGGTGAAGGCCATGAACTCCGACCTGGTGACCAGGTGATGATTAGGTCCTTTGAAAGATCAAGCAGCTTGGAACCAATGTGGCGAGGCCCAGAGCAGGTGCTCCTTGCGACAAGGACAGCAGTTCGAGTGACGAACCGAAAGAATTGGGTCCATAGTACTCACTGCAAGAGAGTGCTACCTACCTTGGTGGAACCTGCTGTGTTGACTGATCATCAAGAGATTTTGACTACGAAGAAAGGCCGTGCTATATCACCTGACGAATCTGCAGAGGTCTTCCCGGACGATACGACTTCTGGAGTGTCGCGATATAATTTGAGACCGAGGAAAGAATCTTATTTTTATTTTTTTTAAACTGGTTGAGCTACCGCCCTGGGTTAGTGAAACGGAGAGCCAATGTGGCAAGGGGGGGGGGATCAGCCATGCATTAGAGTAGTGACACCCGTCTTGGCCCGTGGTGAAGAAATCAGCGGCTGCCCAGGGATAAGAGCTCCAACGATTGTTTTTAATTAATTTCTGAAAGGGTCGATTATCACTGTTGCGAAAATGAATAACAAACCGATCATTAGTACTATGGGGTTTGTTGTTGTTTTGGTGGTTATAGCAATAATCACCTGGTTGGTTGAAAAGAAGGCTCCTGCTCGTGAGTTTTTTGTTGCCACTACTCCAGTACCAGAGGATCACTATTATTTTACGCTTCCCTATCAGGAGCAGAAGCACCGTCAATCGTACTTCAATAATACTTTCATTCAGATGTTGCATCATACTCATAATGCTACAAATACTACTAACTGTTGGGTATGTGGAATGATACCTGCGCATCAAAAGAAAGGAGGAACACCTTTCATTCCTCTTCCTTTTTCACACAATGGTTCTTGTCAAGCTTGGTACACGCTTTTGTTTACATCTAGAAAACGTACAGAGGGCGGACTTCTTTTTCGCCTTCATAAAGTATGCTACCAAGACAAAGATGGATATCCCCAAGCCAAAGGAACTAAATGAGAATGGGAAGAGTATCAACCGGGCAATGTTTCAATACCATATGTCTTCACAAATATAAGAGACTCTGACAAGAAAGAACAATTTGTGATTTCTGTTACAAAAACTAAAGCAGATTTATGTATACGTAGCATTGGGCGAATTCCAGTAGGGATAAGCGATTGTACCTTGATTTTAACTATTGAGGGTGTAAATAATATTAGCTTCACATAATACATATTTTGTTTGTGGTAACTATGGATATTACCAACTACCTGTTGGGTGGTCAGGTGTGTGTTATGTATCTTTTCTATTACCCCCTGTGTTTTTGGCCCCTTCATCGTATCACTGAGATTTTAAACTGTTCAATGACATCATTAAAAATAGATATAAAAGGGCAATAAGTACAAATGAGGTAGACCAAACGGATACTAGCCTGAAACAATATGTTGATTTTAATTTAGGGTTGTTCCCCTTTGTGGGTGCTGCGTTAAACAGTGGGAAAGTGAGACGATTGACTAGGGTTGTTGAAGCTGTTACCAATCAGGCAGCTCTGGCACTTGGGAATATTACTGAGGAGCTCCAAATTGCGAGGATTGTAGTGCTCCAAAATCGTATGGTACTAGATGTGATATTAGCTGACCGAGGTGGTGCATGTCGCATCATCGATAGTAGTTGCTGTGTTTTCATTCCTGATCACTCACCTTCAGCATATGATGCAATATCTAAATTGCATACAATTTCTGCAGAAATCCACACAGAGACTGGTACTAGGACTTTTTCTAGATGGTTTTGGGCTCTTGTTTCCATCTGGGGCTGGAAACTACTGACTATCCTGTGTGTAATGATTGCAATATTTTTCACATGCTGTATCTGTATTCAGTGTGGTCCAATGCTCTGCTCCATGTGTATTACTGCTTGTATGCCTACCAAAAGAAATATTGCAGAAATGAAAGCACAACATATGTTAGAAAAGGAAATAGCTGAAATGATGAGCATAAATATACAAGATGAATATTTAGATTATCCCAGAAAGACGAATGTCTTCAGCTAATGCTGAAGGGGTCGTCTGTTGTAATTTAGCAGCGATTAGATTAAGCATTAACAGAAGACATCTTGTATTTAGTAACTATTGTGAACATTTCGCAGAATCCATTTAGTATTCATGGCAGCCATTTTCTCTGCCACATGCTGCCATGTGCTCACCATGTGCTCTGTCCTACCTTTCTGTTAACTACTCTTGAAAATCTGCCTAGTGACAAGTTATATTTAGCATCTCCCACTCCCGAACTGTTAGCTCCTCCTACCTGTCGACTGTGAATTTCCACATGACCTTACATGTATGCAAGTCTTGCTTCTATAATTGTACCACCTCCTTTTAGCCCCTGCGTGGGTATAAAAGGACCATGCTCTCTCAGTTCAGTGTGCTACTTCAGACATTACCAAAGGGTGCTGTTTGAACTGTAGTACCACCTCATGAGGTTTAATAAACTTTGTCTTTTATTTCAGTTTCTGTGCCAACTTCTTCTTACATGGTCTGAGGACTTTGTGCAGAGAAAGGTGAACCCCTTGCACTAGTAGGCCTTGCTGAGGCTTACTTCAACAATGTCCTGTGCTTCATTGTCAGAAGACAATGCTAAGGCCAACTTGTAGACCAACATTTAGCTCAATGTATGCCTTTCAGTACTGGTCTGTCCCAACTCTTTTAATCAGTATTTATGATGAATTAAAGATGTTAGCATTTAAAGATGCCGATATATCTTCCTCATGTACTCAGGTCCTTTCATTTGTACTGAATCCTGATGTAATTAGGATACCATACTTACTACTGTTAGAGAGACACAAGGGGGGGGGAAACGTAGGAGAGAACCAAGCTTACCACTAGGACATCTGTTGATCTGTTGGCTCGAAGCCTGAGGAAATAATGTCTGTGGCATTACTCTTCAAAAGCTGATATGTCTACAGCAGTCTTACTCTATGCCTACTATTGATTTCTCTTCTGCATCTTCTACATCACCTATGGTGCTTGCAGACACATCTGAGCCCACAGAACAGCAGAAGTTCAATTATTACACCTAAATCTGCTCAAGGGTAGTGAGGCAGCAGTCCTGCTGAGGGCAACAATGACCAGTGAGCACATCCTATGGAAGATTCTGTTTTACAAGATCCTGGGCTGTAATGCGTCATAAATCACAGCGAGTACTGGAGCTGTGGTCTGTTGGCAGCTGAAGTTTGAAGAGGGTTGGGAGTGGTGAGAGTGTTTAGTGAGCTGACATCCATTTCAAGGAGCTCAGTGATAGGGGCAGCTAATACTGGTGAACTCTGTGAATACTGATTTGGAAATCAACTACTAAAGTTTAATAAGGGCACATTTTTATCCTCTTTGTATATCATGCCTTTCTGTGCCCACCTCAATTGAGTTGTCCGCTGAGGATTTTCTAGAGTCTAAATTGGGTCAGACAAATGTTAACAAATTTAACAGGGTGCTCACTCCATAGGGAAAGCTCCCTACCCAAATTACTCTTCAGGCAGCTCTCTCTCCAAGATCATCACGTTCTTAATAGGCTTGTTCATTTATTATCACACAGCAGCTGGTAGAAGACCAACAAGTAGTGGTATTATTTCAAACATGGGACATGTTCCCAGGAAATGTATGTGAAGTCTTAACACTGATGACACCACAGTTTCTCTTTATATAGCATCTATGAAACAAAAGCTGTTCCATACCTTATCCTATGAGATGATGAGTCTCAAAGATGGTTACGTGATTGGTTCTAATTCTACTATTATCTTCTTGATTTGGAATGTCTGCACTTTAAAGGGATCACTAGGTAACCTCCTTAATGAAAGTAACCCTGAAGCGAGCACCACATCTGGAGTAGCTCTAAAGCATGGTAGTTTCTATGATGTCGCTGATGCTTGTCTGCACCCTGAACTTAATATTGGCTCTGGAATATCTGATGTATCTGAGGCAGTGATGGCTAGCAAATCCCTTTCTCTCCCATCTAATTCCACTCAGGATGAAGCATTTGTTACTAGTTTAGAGAGTAATCAAGTCTGTATTGCTAAAGGTGGTATACACCAACATGTATGAAGAAGCAATTGTGAGTGGTAGTCTAATGAGGCTATGGATTCGGGCGGCAGAATGAACTGAATTGTGGGGAACTGATTCAAATCCCACAACGTGTGACAACTGTCGTCCTAATCCGGTTTTCCAGCTAACTAGCAGCGTCTCACTTGGCCCAAGAGCAAGGATGATTGTGGCAACCGGGCGCATGACAGAAATTACTCCTCTGTGAAGTTGTGGTCAATAAGATCTCATCCTTTTCTTTCAGTTACATTAGTCTTACATGTGTAAAGACAAACAGAGGCAGAGAATGGTTCAATAAGGTTTATTGAATTAACTGCATCTTGGATAAAAGGGCATGAATTGCAATAACTAGGATGCAAGCAAAAAGTTGATAAGAAGAGTGAAGCACAGAAAAAGTCCCACCATACAGTCACTATGCACAATATATGTGGTTCCTACCTAAGCTATGTTAGAGCACAGCGTGATAAGCCCTAATCCGCCCTTTGGGTTACCCCCCTCGGAAGACATCATCCCTGAGCAAGGAAGCCTGTTGTCAAGAAAGAAACCATCCCCATGTAGGCCAGGGATCCTGTAGTCTAAGCAGGCAGCTGTAGTGAAGGCAATCAGAAATCAGCATGCGGTTGTGGTCGTCTGGCTGGAATCTCCCTCTAACGTGTATGGGACAGAGAAGTGTTTTTATAATAAAACAGCTGATGTTCTGAGAAAATGTCCCACGTAAGGTTGTGTATGTTTCTGAAAATGTTGGAGACACAGCGTACCACTTTTCCGGCAACTCTATCTGGCTGCAGCCTTGAGGAAAGCACAAAGTGAAAAGAATGTCTTACTAGAAGCACAATGTTTTCCTAGGCGAAAGAACAACTAGATAAGGAAAATAAAACAGCACCACAAAATGTGGCCTGGGCTAAAATAATAAAATGAAGCTGAACAAAATGTAACTGGGCTAAAGTGCACAAACGTCAGGCCTAGTTGCTCAAATAGCGTGTATAAAAACATGGCTAAAATAGCTATACAACAATGACACTTGTCATGCAGTTTCTGTCAAAAGTTCTGATTAGGAACCACTACTATACAAGAGAACTCCACTAATCCTACTGTACAAGAAGAAAAACAAATACTCTCTGGAAAGCTTTACTCTGTCTGAGCATCACCTCATACCTTATCCTCTATCTCCACTCTCTGACTCATCCCAAACCCATTCTACTAAAATGATCTCCACAATAACGCATCACAGAATTTTCCCTTCTCAACCCCTCCTGGCTCACCCCAAAGTTCAGATTACCACTATGATCTCCCAAACATCCTTATTACATTGTCCCAATTTTATCTCACCTTTGACTCATCCCAAACTCCATTTAACTACTGCGATCTTGCCAACGCCTTTCTACAGACTCTACCGTCCTTCACCTCTCCTTTACTCATCCTAAACCTCATCTTACTACTATGATCTCCCAATTAACACTTCTGAATTCTTCCCTCCTCCCTCTCTCCTTTATTCTATTCAAACCAACTAACAGACTCGCAGGTCCTCCGATCAAAGGAACTCATACCTCCCTGTACTAATACTGCACTCATATGTTCCTATACTAATCCACCACTAATCCTTTTGGGTTCTGTAATAGCTTGCCACTCACCGAAAAGTGCTCCATCGCCTCATCAGGGGTAGGAAGCGCTATATAAATACAAATACAATTACTATATCAAAGTCTGGGGAAAACACTAATATTTTCGTTCATAATACAATTCTCTCAAAATCATTATTTTATACAATCTCTCACACATTTAATGGAGGGAATGTTGTGATCAATCTATTTCAAAGTTAAAAAAAACTCAGCAAGTTTCAGATAATAATTCTAGAGTAAACGAGATTGAAGAAAGGTTTGTAGAAACTGAGGATGTTTCATTTAAACTGTTAGACCGCTAAAATATTGTAACATTGTATTTTTATATTATAATGTTGCGTGCAGTATCTAAGAAGTCAAAAAATCTGTGAAAGCTAACCATATCAAAATAGCTTAAATATCTTCAGGATTAAAGAGGAGTATAAAGGGCCGAATACTCTGAGATTCATTACAGATTTTTTTCTAATCTTTATTTGGCGGCATAAGCAACCATACAAGTAGACATTGCAATACATAAGAACAGAATATTAGTAAAAACAATTAAAATCTGTTCAAAATAGCAGCAGACTCATCATATTATAAACAAATCTAGTAGGACTCAACAGTACATATCTCCAAAGTCAATATATTTTCCTGGTGCGCAGAAAGCAAGCAATGCAATTTATCACTAGATAACAAAACACTGAGATTCCTAGTTGCTGTGCAAGGGCAAGAACCACTTTTGTGCAATCTGGTATTAAAACTATGCATTAAAGGAATAAGAAAACGTTTCATGTGAGGCATGTAGAGTTTACAGAAGAGAATAAAATGCAAGGTGTTCTGTTTTGATCTGCCTTAACAGGGACATGTGGGTAGAGGCAGGAACCATGCTCCTTGTACTGGAAATGCCACTAAAAAATGCATGAGATTAAAACACAATCTTGTGTAAAGGAATATGTGCCATTCATTTGGAATAAGTTGGAGACATGCCTCCAGTGTAAAACTCATACTACAATTCAATTGAGATAAACCTGGGTCCCTTAACTGCAGTTCATCCCTGTACTCCTTAAAACGCATTTTTAAGTACAGATATGTGACCAGGTCAGGGAATTGGGGCCAGATGTAGGAAGAAAGCAAATTGCGCCTTGCAATTTGCGAGTCCGAGCGACTCGCAAATTTCAAGTCGCAATTTGCTATGCAGAAAGGTGTCTCAGACACCTTCTGCGACTCGCAATGGGGTCGCAAAGACCCACCTCATTAATATTAATGAGGTGGGTCGCAGTTTGCGACCCCATTGCGAGTCTGGTCACTCACGGGGATGGTGGCCTGCTGGAGACTGCAGACCACCATGTCCGTGGCTGTTTTACAATAAAGCATTTTTTTTTTTTCATCTGCAGCCCGTTTTCCTTAAAGGAAAACGAGCTGCACTTGGAAAAAAATACCGAAACCTTTAGTTTCGGTTTTTTTCAGAGCAGGCAGTGTTCCATAGGACCACTGCCTGCTCTGAAAAAATATTTTTGTGTACATTCACAAAGGGGAAGGGGTCCCATGGGGACCCCTTCCCGTTTGCCAATGAGTTACCATCCACTTCAAGTGGATGGTAACTGCGAGTTCGTTTGCGACCGCAAAACTTGCATAGCGTTGCAAGTCGCAAATAGGAAGGGAACACCCCTTCCTATTTGCGAGTCGGAAACGCATTTTGTGAGTCGGTTCCGACTCACAAAATGCGTTTCTGCATCGCGTAGAGGCTTTTGCGCCTCGCAAACGGCGTTTTTCGCCGTTTGCGAGTCGCAAAACCCTTGCTACATCTGGCCCTAAGTTTGGAGAACACTCAGGATTTGAATAAAGTGTTTCCCTAAAATATGTCAGCCATGGAATTATCGTGGTGTTATCTAAGGCAAGACAAGCCTTTAGGATTGCTTCTGTAAAATCGGCTTCAGGTTTCCTCCAGGCTCTTAACCGTGTTAGGAATAGTTGCAATTTAATGTAGTCTTCAATAAAGCCCATCTGCACCTCAGCATGACAGCAGGTGGTGGGTGAAGACTATGGAAAAGCTAGAAGCCTGCTTATAAAGCTGTTGTCAATATTTTGTATGGAACTGACATCTGTGCATCATCAGACTCCTGTGCCAAACATGCCAACCGACAAACATATACTTTAAAAAAAATTGTTTTTGGTTTTTTTTGTCCTCATTTCGCTAATCCGTGCCAATAAAGGAAGGATCCACTGCTCATTAAGCCCCAGGTGTATAACCCCACAATATCAACGGGCCACTTCACCTGCCACTCTCTTCCGTGGATCCCCCGCATCCTTGGCAAGCCCTTACCAGCTATCCATCTGGTGCCAAAGCATGGCAATACACGGAGACACACGGAAAGGGGGCCCAGGTATGATCATCGGACTTCATAACAAATACTAAGCGCCACCAATCAAGTGAAAATTTGACAAACATTTTCCCATCCCTCCCAGAAAATGTCTCTTTTGCTAATAGGCCCAGCTCTGTCCAAATTATACAATCGATCTACTGAGCTCTGCCACTCCTGCGCTGTGTGGAGGTGATGAGCATACCCATTTATAGCAGATTTGCCGCCGGGCAATAAGCATCAATACAAACAGAAGACATTGCTGTGTTTGGGCTTTCAAATCACAAACCCCAAATAGAACCAAAAGAGGATTCATTGTTATTCCTTCACCAAATATCTTGTTTAAAACTTTCTGAATGGCTTCCCAGAAATTTCCCAACCTGGAGCAGTTATCATCCTCATTTGGATCATCACATCATGGACAGTTTTTCTGAATTTTCCCGATGCGGGACAACCTTGCTGGAGTCCAGTATACTCTATGCAAAGTAAACAGATGGTTCCTCCTCATTGCCGCTGATTTAACAGCGAACCAAAGATTTTACCATGACTTTTGCTACAATGATATTATATCAATGGTTGGAAACACATCCCCCCACTTCTGGAGTGGGAGGGGGGATCCTCCTCAGCTGCCTCCAACAAGGCTTGATACCAAAACGCGATTTCCTTAAGTAAAGGTCTCTGAGTTAATTTCTCCTCCCATCTGGATCTACCAATTTCCCCTACTTGTAATGATTTAATCCAGCTAGCCAACTGATAATATTTAAATGGACCCCCGCTCGCTCCAAAAATGTGGTCCAAAGAATCAACTCCACATCCTCTATGATCTGTCCCCACAATAGTACCCAACTCACTTTCAGAGGAATAGATAGCTTCTCAAGAAGACATACCGGAGTACCTGGTGAATCCCAAATTGGGGCTAATCCGGAATAATAGGCTATCCCTAGTATGTTATGAATCTGTACCCAAACCTTGCAGCCCTGCCGTGGGATCTTAAGTCTAACTTTTTTTTTGAACCTTGGATGACCAAATTTATACAAAAAAAACTTGGCCCCTTTCTCCACGTGTGCTGTCAAAGCTTTCCACAGTGGTGTATACTCAGACTTTTTACTTAAAAGAATTCTACTATTCTTAAATTGAAAAGCCAGATAATACTTATAAAAATCTGGTGCTGCTATCCCCCCCACTCCTTCTTCTTACACAGCTTCTTCCAAGATATCCTTATTCCCTTATGTGCCCAGACAAACGAAGACAAATCTCCCTGCAGTTTTGTAAACCACTTAACCTTGAATTCCAAAGGGATAATATTAAATAAAAACATAAATTTTGGCAAAATTGTCATCTTCAAAATATTAGATCTACCTATTAAGGAGAGAGGGAGAGCCCCCCATGCTCTAAGAAGTGTCTTAGGGGGTCATTCTAACTCTGGCGGGCGGCCCAGCGGGAAACCCCCTTCCCACGAGGAAGCCGGCTCCGAATGGAGCCGGCGGAGTGGGAAGGTGCGACGGGTGCAGTTGCACCCGTCGCGAATTTCAGAGTGCTGCTAAGCAGACACTGAAATTCTTTGTGGGGCCCTCTTACGGGGAAATTCTTTGTGGGGCCCCCAGGGGCCCCACGACACCCCATACCGCCATCCTGTTCCTGGCGGTCGAACCGCCAGGAACAGGATGGTGGTATGGGGTGTCTGAATCCCCATAGCGGCGCAGCAAGCTGCGCCGCCATGGAGGATTCATTAGGGCAGCGGAAAACCGGCGGGAGACCGCCGGTTTTCCTGTTCTGACCGCGGCCAAACCGCCGCTGTCAGAATGCCGTGCGGGGCACCGCCAGCCTGTTGGCGGTGCTCCCGCCGACCCTGGCCACCCCTTTAGTCTCCTAATGCACTTTCTCAAAATTTCCCCTTGCTACCTCATCCACATCTTTTGTAATCTGAATTCCTAAGTATCTGATCTCCTGTTTAACTAACGGGGATTCATATAACATATTACAACGCATAATCTCTGTCTTTTCAACATTAACATTATATCCCGACATTCTACCAAAACCTTCTATCACCGAGTTAATAAAGGGAAATGAAAAAGAAAGATCTCTAGTATAAATCATCAGGTCATCTGAATACAATGCAACTTTCTTTTCCCATCCCTTACTCTGAAAGGAGAGAATTTCCCCGTTATTTCTAAGCAATATCGCAAGAGGTTCAATATATAAATCAAATAGTAGAGAGGATAGCAATGCCTACTTCCTGTGACAGCACATCGTTGATCAAAATTCTAGTTGTTGGTGACCTATATAGCTCTTTAACTGCTCTAATAAAAGTGCTCCCTAATCCAAATAACTCCATTGCAACCTGCAGAAATAACCAATTCACCTGATCAAATGCCTTAGCCGCGTCAAAAGTTATTATTGCCAGAGGGAGCTTCTCCTCTAAGGCCAGGTCCATTGCAGCCAGCAAGTCATGCACTAATTCCTGTAGCTACCTACCTTTAATAAATCCCTTCTGATCTGGATGTACCAGACCAGAGATGACTTTCCCCAACCTTTAAGATAACACGCTTCTGTAAATCTTATAATCTGAATGAAGTAGTGAAGTAGGCCGGTAAGAAGAACATTGAGTTGGTTTTTCAAGGGGTTTCAAAATCAAACAAATTACAGCTTCAGCCCAAGATCTCAGTGCATGCGCCCCTTCCAGAAGCATATGGTTAAACAATTTCAATAAAACCGGGATTAATTCTTCCCTCAGTAACAAGTACAGCTCATTCAGGAGGTTATCTGGACCAAATGCCTTCCCTTTCTTCAATCCCCTAAAAACTTAAATTAGTTCCATCTCAGTTAGCTTTCCTTCTAATAAATGTCGTGCTGACTTCTCCAAGCCAGGCAATCTAACATTAGTCAGGAATTCCCTAATCTGCTCCTCAGAATTCCGATGCTCATCCGAATACAAAGTTTGAAAAAAGGAAGCAAAAGCAGCTTCTATTTCTGTCCTCTCTACACAGATCTGCCCAGTAGCCTCTGACCTTACTGAGGAAATGTATTTCTTTGATCGATCTGACTTTGTTTTCCAGGCTAATAATTTACTGCATCCTTCTCCGTATTCATAATGTGCATACTGACTAGTCTCCCATTTCTTCCTCTCTTGCCTTTCTAAAAAACACTCCAAGTTCAGACGTGCTTTTTCATATTGCTGCTCGAGTATCCTTAATTGGCCCTTATTCCCCGTTTTCTGTGCACTCTGTATGGACTACTGCAAAGTTACCATTCTGGTCTCAATGTTACGTAACTTCCCTCTTTCCACACTATGCCTATGTGCAGCCAAACTAATCAATCTCCCCCTTATATAGGCTTTGTATACATCCCATATTATTTGCAAGCTAGCTGAACCTTGATTCAACCTAAAGAATACTCTTGTGTCTTTTCTTAATGTCTCAATTACCAAATCATCCAATAATAATGTACGACTTATTGTACACCAAACCCTAGGGACTTGCATCATAAAAGAAAGATACAACTTCACAGAAGCATGATCTGAGAGGTGTGCCGGGGCATGAGCTACGTAAGAAACATTCCCAAGCATGCTATTTTGCAGTAGAAAGAAGTCTATTCTGGACTTGTGCCCATATTTCTTATTTGGAAGGTGAATCTGGACCCTTCTCTCCCCTTGACCTGCCAAACATCCACAAGCCCCAAATCAATCATCGCCTGCTTAACCAATGACCTGCTTCTAGGGGACTTAACCGTTGCCCGGGAGGTGGATATGTCCAGCTCCAAATTCAACAGTATGTTGAAATCCCCTCCTAACACAACCGGATACTTAGTTTTTAAAAGCAGGTTATAGAGTTCTGTAAACGGGGCAGAATCATCTATATTGGGGCCGTAGTAGCCTGCAATCGTAAGCCATAACCCCAAAAAACATACCTCGACCACCACCCATCTACCCTTTGAATCTACCTGCACATCACCTATCCTGACCCCTTAGCTTTTTTCTCTTTGAAAAGAATAGCGACGCCTTTAACTGAGCACAATTGATTAGTCACTATCCCGCAGGAGATCCACTGTGTGTTTCTAAGCACATTATCCCATTATTCTCGTGAGAGAGGTGTCTCCTGTAAAATAATCACATCCTCTTCTGCCTGTCTGAGAAACTCCAGAATCTTTCTTTTTCTACGCTTGAACCTTAACCCATTGATATTCCATGAGATTATTTTTAAAGTAAACCCTCCTGCTTACCCATCTTCTTGAGAGACTTCTTGGGCCCTTCCCTTCTCCAACTGTAACAGAGACCTCCTGTGGACTTTTATATTTGCATCCTTTTTTCCCCCCATGCTCCCACACCCAAACAGCACACTCCCCATACCACACAGACCCCCCCAATCCCATGACCCACCCACCCATGGGAACCCTCTTTTCTTTTAGCGGGACAACCATAGTTACCTCCATACACTGGAGTATATCCAATCATACCATTATTGTAACATTATTGCGACGCCTTCATCTGTTCTATTAGGGCTCTAACCTCCTCTGAATCTCTTATGTTATGAGTTTTATTCTGCCACATAATCCGTAGGGCTGCTGGGAATCTCAGCTGCACTTTTGCCCCCAAGGACCGGAGCTCTTGCATGAGTTTCCCCGGCTCCCACTGTCTGTCCAAGGTCACTCTAGAAACATCTGACCGTATTCTAAAGGACCAGTCACCTTTGACAAAATTTCCCACCTTCAAGGCCTCGGACAAGATCTTCTCTTTTATTAAATATGTAGCAAAGTTCACTAGGATTCTTCTGGGGGATTTCCTACCCGCGTTCTTCTTGAACGGATCTCGATGTATTCTTTGAATATCCTCCTCCAATTTCAAATGTGCTAAACCTGGCATTGTGTCTTTCATCAATGAAACCATGTATCCTTTAAGATCAGCCCCTTCTGTCCCCTCCGGGACTCCTAGGACCCTAATATTGTTTCTTCTCATATTGTTCTCCAAAAACTCTAATTTATCCTGAAGGCTCCTCTCCCCACGTTTAAGCTGCAAGATATCTTGAGTATTGGCCAACTCCCGGCCTTTTTGTTCTTCCACGGCCCCCTCCACCTTACCAACCCGATCTGTCAATTGGTTAATCTTGGTCTCCAAGACCATACAAGCTTACTGTATCTTAGCTTGGTTACTCTCAGAAATCTCAAACTTTTCCCGGATCTCCTTCTTGAGGGAAACTAAAAGTTAATAGACAGCCACATTACTAGACTCTGTAGGGGCTAAGGTACTGGGCTTGAAAGGAGGGTCTTGTATGAGCATGGAATCCTCCCTACTCCCTAAAAAACCTTTCTTTATTTGAGGCATCTGAGACATCTGAGCCTCATGATTCTCCAGGGACTCCTGTTCTGATGCCTCCGAGCCCCCTAAGGTCAGTTGTGACTCCATAGGTAAAGGAGAGATCTCACTCACCTCCTCTACCCCCGGTTGAAAATATTTAGCTATTGAACCTAGGGTAGCACTTTTTCCCCCAGAGTCACCAGTACCTCCCGTATAATTCTCCGACTCTCCCAGACTTCCCATTATCCGAGATTGCCCCTTCCTTTTGGTTAAGTGAAAAATTCAACCATTGTCTGGGAACATGGCGGTCAGCTAAGTGCTGAGCCGCAAGTGCTCCGTACAGAGGGCTGAGCGCCGCTGACGGAGGAGGAGGGGCTTGCCGGGCGCGCTGAGTCAGCGCCGGGTCTGACGCCGGTCAGCTCCGACACGAGCCCGGTTTTGTTTTTGTGTTTGCGTTTTCCTTTTTTTTTTTTTGACCTCAATTCAAAATATCAAGGGAAGGCAAACCAGGTATTATACCAGGTATCTGAGATATTCTGATGCAGCGGATATTAAAGGAAATATATGATAGCCTCTGCAATACCTCAATTCTTCCTGTAAAAAAGACCTCCAAGGATCCTGGTGGGGACCCCATCTCTTGTTTTGTTCAGAATTTAAGAGCATCGAACAAGGTTGTAGTTCTTGAGATTACGGCAGCTCCGATGCGAGCCCGTTTTTGGAAGTTCTGGCCCATACCTATGCAGAGAGTGAAAAGCTCCATGGGGCTGTGGCAGGGGACCCCTGCACTGCCCATGCCAGGGGCCCCGCGACTCACCTGTCCGCCAGCCTTTTCATGGCAGCTTATGGCGGAAGGGGGACTCGTAATCCCCTGGGCAGCGCTGCAAGCAGCGCTGCCCTGGGGGATTACAACCGCCGGGACAAATGTGGCAGGAAACCGCTGGGACCAATGTGGCGGGAGACCGCTGGGACCAATGTGGCGGGAGACCGCTGGGACCAATGTGGCGGGAAACCGCCGGTCCCGGTGGTGCGACCGCAGCACTTCTGCTGCGATCATAATTCCCAGGGAAGCACGGTCAGCCTGTTGGCGGTGCTTCTGACTCAACAGCCCTGGCGGTCTTTGACCGCCAGGGTTGTAATGAGGGCCTTAATCTCACATGCTTATATTGTAAGAAATCTGACCTTTTGTAATGTAAAATAGGTTGCAAAAGTTTGTTGTGCTCAAAATTGGGTTGTATTTCTGAAACATTTAGGAAGAACTGATTTAGAGGCATAGGCCCTGATTATGACATTGGCGGTAAATCCCGCTTACCGCCACGCTGACTGCCTCCAACCTACCACCGCTGTGGTGGACATCCGCTCACCATACTATGACACACACACACCAATCCGTCACTATTCAGCCACAAACACAATTCTGCCACACCAAAGGTCAGTGATAAACTGGCAGTATCAAAACCCACACCGTTACACCAACAAAACTATGCCCACCAAATTATGACCCACGAGTCACCATGGAGGACATTCAATTGTGGTAAACCATTTACGGAACATACTGCCATGCTCAAAATACACACACACATACAAAACAACACCGTATTGGACAATTCAAACTACACACACCTGACACCCATACACACACCACACCCACACACCCACACCACTATAAATACACACCCACACTACCCACAACGAATACAAACCATTGGCACGAGACAGACACCACGACCACAGACAAGACCAGAGCCGCCCCCCACCACCTCCTATACACCACCCAAGCACCTTACAGCACACACCCCAACACATCACCCCACACACCCTCAAGCACACTACTCACACAACACCCATGGCACCACAAAGACACCCCAGGTTCTCAGAGTAGGAGCTAAGGGTCATGATGGAGGAAATCATCAGGGTAGAGCCACAGCTATTTGGAGCACAGGTGCAGCAGATATCCATTGCTAGGAAGATGGAGCTATGGAGGAGGATCATGGAGAGGGTCAACGCTGTGGGATAGCACCCAAGAACCAGGGATGACAGAGGTGGAACGGGGAAGGTACGTTCCATTGCAGCAAGACACCAACTCGCTGTACAGAGGACTGGCGGTTGACCCCCACCTCCTCCCCTACAACTAACAACATGGGAGGAGCAAGACTTGGCAATCATGCATCCTGAGGGCCTGGCCGGAGTGGCAGGAGGTCTGGACTCTGGTAAGTCAACTCACTATTTCTGTCACCCACCTACCTGCATACCATCACATACTCTCACCCTCACTCCCATCACTCCACCAACTCACACACACCCTACCATCACATATCACTCATCCCAATGCCAAGCCCTGCATGCACCACCAATGCATGGACACCACTCACAGCCCTGCATGGACACCTATCACTAAAGCATGCAATTAGAGAATCAGCTATCCCACATATACCAACTCACACAAGTGAAAGCTGCCAGGGCAAATACATAAAGAGGGCAACCCACAGATGCATAATATGTCACACACAGAAACAATAACACTGCATTTACATCCCCACAGGTACCCCAGCCAATGTCACAGAGAAGAGGTGCTAGCACTATCCAGTCCCCCCCACAGAAGATTCCCACAGTGAAGGCTGCGACTCTGGTCGCCTGGTTCTGGATGACCAAACTGGCCCATCAGAGACCTCTGGACAGTCGGTAACCCAGCCACAGTCACACACCACCACAGAACCTCCCCCCTCAGGAAACACCACCACAGCACCCACCCAGCGTACCCATACCTCTGTCCCCAGGACACGTCAATCAGCAGTGTGTCCACCACTACAGGGACCCCAGGGCAAACCTCACCCTCAAGACAATCAGGAACCTGGGGTCAGTGGGCACATGGTTCAGGGGACAGAGGCACAGGACAACAGAGAAACCGGGAGGAGTGCTGTGCGCCAGGGGGAGCACAGGCCCAGGGAACCGACTCTCCAGGAGACACTTGCAGAGATCCTGGAAGCATACCAACATTCCCAGGATATGCTGAGCCAGATCCTAGCCACCGTGCAGGAGAACAGGCGGTTGCAGGAGGGACAGTACCTGGGGATCAGGGAGGACTTGCCATTAACACCACCCTGGTCTCCGTTGCAGGAGTGCTGGCAGACATGGCCAACATTATGAAGGAGGCTGCCTCACAACAACGGGCTCCTGCCACTAGCCAGTCATCTGATTTTCCTTCCACCTCCGCTGCCGCCAGGAACAACAGGCCACCAGCACCCCTCCTCCCTGCAGAAGGTGAACCACCACGCAAACGTTCCCTGCAATCCAGGCAGAAGCCGGAGACTATTGCCAAGACCTCCGCCAGGAAATGAGACTCTTCTGATTGTCACCCTTGTGTCCCACACAGTCACCCTGTCCACCTTGAACTGCCATTTCTCCCCTCCCTTGGACAATGCACCTGTGCTACCAATAGACTGGAACTATACCTGGACTTTCCTCCATCATCACCCCAGCCCAATGCACTTGCCCCTCTACTTCTTAGCACTTAAATATAACACCCTTTGAAAAAATACAAGTATTGAGTATGTCAAATGATTTAAGTATGTGTTTGTTTAACTAGGTTCAAACATTGCAATTCAAATGTACAATAATGTTCACATTGGAAAGACCTGTAGTTGGTCGCAGTGATCACACCAGAAGCAATAACGGGGGCACCAATATCTGCAAAATTACTTACCAAAGGGTACAGTGAGTGGGCATAGAAGTGGAAAGTAACAGCATGCCAGTGACAAAGATAAACAAGAAAATGTCAATGAAAGATGAAGTAACACTGTCCTACCTGTGTGTCATTGAAAGTATTGTCTGATCACTGCAGTTCTGTTGTCCTCATCCTCATCCTCTGCCTCCTTATCCTCACTGTCCACAGGGTCCACTGCTGCCACACGGCCACCTCTATCCTCCTACTCCTGCAGAAAAGGCACATGGTGCCTCAGGGCAAGGTTGTGCAACATACAGCATGCCATGATTATCTGGCAGCCCTTCTTGGGTGAGTAGCACAGGGATCCACCTGTTAGATGGAGGCACCGAAACCTGGCCTTCAGGAGGCCAAAGGTACATTCTATTATCCTTCTTGTACGCCATTGTGCCTCATTGTAACGTTAATCTGCCCTTGTCCTGGGATTCCTCACAGGGGTCAGTAGCCATGATAGGTTGAGGTAACCTGAGTCACCTGCAAGTATGAAGGGACAACATTTAGCCCCACACTATCCCATATGACCTACACCATACCCACACACCACCATCCACTGGGTGGGAACCAGGGCTCACCTATTAGCCACACCCTGTGCCTCTGTAGTTGGCCCATCACATTTGGGATGCTTATATTCCCCAGGATAAAGGCACCATGCACAGACCCAGGATACTTAGCATTGAGATGGGAGATGTACTGGTCCGCCAGGCACACCATCTGGACATTCATGGAATGTAAACTCTTTCGATTTCTGAATACCTGTTCATTTTGCCAGGGGGGGACAAATGCAATATGTGTTCCATCAATTGCCCCAGTTATGTTGGGGTTATGTCCCATTGCTTAGAAGTCAGCCTTCATTGTGGTCAAATCCTCAACTTGGGGGGATACAATGTAGCTTAATCAGGGCAGATAACACTTTGGTCAGCACTATTGAGAACATTGGCTGTGACATTCCTGCTGCCAAGCTCACTGTCACTTGGAAATAACCAGTTTTCAGGAAATGGAGCACTGATAGAACTTGCACAAGAGGGGGGATCCCAGTGGGGTGACGGATAGCAGAGATCAGGTCAGGCTCCAGTTGGGAACACAGCTCTGTGATTGTGGCCCTGTCAAGTTTGCATGTGAGGATAATGTGCCTGTCCTCCATCATTGCCAAGTCCACCAGGGGTCTGTACACAGGGTATGTCTCCATCTCCTATTCATCCGCAGCGGTAGCAATCTATGGGGAAAAAAAGTGAGGAGCCGGTCACAAACTGAACATTGTAGCACAACAGTACAATGCATGATGTCAATTTGAAATGTATAAGTGGCATTTGTCCTGTATGTCCAATTGTGAACTGTGACGCAGTTATAATCAAGGGCCTGCCTGCCACCCCCGAAATGGTGTCCGCCTGTCCTGTGTGGGGGGACAGGTAAAAGTGAAGTAATTCATTGTGTGCCGTTGTGGGAGGCGGTCGGGAACCTCCGTGCAACGCCTCATTGGATAATATTGGCCCCTATGGGGTACAGTGGCCAATGGTGATGTACGCCAGCGGTGATGCTATGCACCTCCGCGGACGTCACCGCCATTTTCTATCTGTTCTCTCACTTGCTACCTGAGGCCATAAGTGTAACAGGCAGGATGGTCTGACTAATATCTTTCACTGTGTGTATTTCTCTGCAGGTCAGCGCCCATCAAAAGAAGGGTATATGGCGAGCCATCGCCAAGGACGTGTGGAACCTGGGGGTCTATGGAAGGCGGAGCACCCACTGTCGGAAACAGTGGGAGGACCTAAGACTCTGGGCACGGAAGACTGGAGAGGCCCAGCTAGGGATGGCCTC
Source organism: Pleurodeles waltl (assembly GCF_031143425.1). Taxonomy (NCBI): domain Eukaryota; kingdom Metazoa; phylum Chordata; class Amphibia; order Caudata; family Salamandridae; genus Pleurodeles; species Pleurodeles waltl. The sequence continues at coordinate 1,017,039,512 of NC_090440.1, forward strand.
TAAACGAGGAAGGGGTACCTGTTGTACCCTGAACCCCTTGATGGCCCGCATACTGGCGGTGGCCTATCCGGAGCTGGATGGGCGTTTGAGGGCATGACAGCAACCACAAGGGGGTGAGTACAGTGGCCATCATTACAACTTATGCCTGGTGGGGTGGTATCCAGGAGGTGGATGTGTGTCTGTGGGCTCCCCTAGGCCAGGCCTGGCATTTCAGAGTAGGTCCCATGTTGGGCAGGGTTCTGATGTGATATTCCTCCTATACAGCTTGTAGGCATCCACTTCTGGGCAGGGCTTTGTGGGTCACAGATATGCTGCAGTTGGCAGTATGTGTCCCTCCCTATGCCCTGGTGGCTAGCATTGTTACTGGTAGTGCATTGCATTCTGGGTAGGCCTGTTCCCTGTGTGTGAGGGTGGTATGTACGCCAACGGTGGTGTTGGTGCAGCCTTTGACCCAGTGTATCCTTTGTCTCTCCCCCCTTTTGGTTTTGTCATCCTGTCACATCCACACCTCTGTGACCACCCCAGCTGCAGGTACAGCCGCCACCCCCGTACCATCACCACCCTCCCAGCAGCCCCTCAGCAAGTTGACCGTGCCCGCTCACCCAGGGAGGTGGGCATCTCCTTCGCCCCAGGCACCTCAAGCCCTGCCCCAGTTAGCCCTGCTGCCCTGAGTGAGGAGGCTATTGACCTCCTGAGATCCATCTCTGTTGGGCAGTCAACATTGTGCATGCCATGCAGGGGCTGGCAGTCCAGTGCATTTCTGGAGGGCATTCACACTGGCTTGGCAGCCCAACAGAGATCAATCCAGGCTCTGGCCTCCTCTCTGATGGCAGCCATTGTCCCTGTTTCCACCATCCCCCCTCCAACTTCCTCTTCCCAATCCCATTGCCCTCATCCCCAACCTATCCCAAGCACACAGGCAGACTAGCATACACACAGACCAATACAACAAGAGTGCCACAGGCTAACACAAGCACCACACATCATCCCACAGGCACTCATACAAACACCATCCAGATGCAGACATACCAACATCCACTGCCTTCACTGTGGCCCCCTCTTCCTCCTCCTCCACCTCCCTCCCGGTTGCATCTACACTCACACCTGCATGTACTACATCCTCATCCACTACCTCCATATCCAGCACACCTAGCAGAACACACACCTCACTGGCAGACACCACCACAACAGCCATGCACACGTCCCCTGTGTCGTCTCCCACTGTGTCTGTTCCCCCCCTCCCATAGTACACAAATGCAAGCACTCAGACACCCTACAGCCATCCACCTCACAACAGCAGCCAGCCCATGCACCTGCACCCAAACACAGGTGACAGACACCACCCTCAACCACTCCCTCTTCCTCCACTCCCAAACCTTCTCCCTCTTCCAGCCTAAATGTCCCTAAGCAGCTTTTCCTCTCCACCATTGACCTCATCCCTACTCCTCCCCCGTCCTTGACGTCTGGCCAGGGTGGCTAAAACCCAGGCAAGCACCTCAGCCACCCAATCCATGGGCCCAATAGTGTCCACACCCACTCGTGATAGTAAAGGATCCAGGGCACCAGGCAGCCTCAAGGAAAGGGTGCCTACCCCAAGTGCTGCCCGGAAGGGCAAGGAGCCCTCCCCAGCTGATGCCCTGAAGGGCAAGGTGCCATCCCCAGCTGCTGCCAGGAAGGGAAAGGAGCCTGCCCCAAGTGCTGCCCTGAAGGGTGAGGTGCCATTACTAGCTGCTGCCAGGAAGGGCAAGGAGCCTGCCCCAGGTGCTGCCAAGAAGAGCAAGGAGCCATCCCCAGCTGCTGCCAGGAAGGGCAAGGGGCCTGCACCAGCAGGCAGGATGGACAAGGGGCCTGGTGCTGGGACTCAGTCAGAGCCCCAAACAACAACCATGGTTGTGCAGCCGTTGGAGGCTGCAGGGGATTGGCAGGAGCTTCCCACCACAATCACCACCAGCAGCACCACCACCAGCAGCAGTGGGCAGCCGTCCGAGGCTGAAGGGGATGGGCAGGAGCCTCCCCCCACAACCATCAGGAGCAGCAGCAGCACCACCACCACCTACAGCAGTAGGCAGTCATCCGAGGCTGCATGGGATGGGCAGGAGCTTCCCCCCACAACCACCACCAGCACCAGCAGCAGAACCACAAGCAGTGGGCAGCCGTCCGAGGCTGCAGGGGATGGGCAGGAGCTTCCCCCCACAACCACCAGCAGCACCACTACCACTGAGCAGCCACTGGTGGACAGTCTGTAGACCTGCCTCCATGGGCTGTTGGACAGCCTTCCCCCTGAAAATCCTGTGCGTATGACACCCAGCTGAGAGACTGTGACCTTGCACTCCCCAGGATCTGAAGCACAGGGCATGGTGCCCCCTCCAGAACCAGTGGGTATGACACCCACTCAACCCATCCTCCCCAGGATCGGAAGCAGAGGGCACAAACCCCCTCCAGAACCAGTGGGTATGACACCCACTCACCTGTATCCTCACCAGGATCTGAAGCACATGGGACAATGCCCAGTTCAGAACCAGTGGGTATGACACCCACTCACCCCATCCTCACCAGGATCTGAGGCACAATGCACGATGCCCCCTCCAGAACCAGTGGGTCTGACACCCACTCACCAGGATCTGAAGCACAGGTCATGTTTGCCGAACCAGACCATGTGGGCAAGTCACCCACTTGAGAGACTGTGACCTTGCACTCCCCAGGACCAAGCACAGGGCATGTTGCCCCCTCCAGAGCATGTGGATTGCCCCCTCCAGATCATGTGGGAAAATCACCTACTTGAGAGACTGTGGCCTTGCACTCCCAAGGACCAAGCACAGGGCATGTTGCCCCCCTCCAGAACCAGTGGTGTTGTTCCTTATGCCAGCTGAGGTGCCCCTCTGTTCCCTATCCCCCTGAGGTGCCTGCCTATTTTCCAACTAATGCCCCTGCACTGTTCTCTCCATGTTTGTGCAGGAAACAAGTGGGGCCTTGGACTTTGTCGTGTGGCCCTGTGGCCCACGCACATTGAGGACTGGGCTGTGTTCCTTGAACTGTACATATGTATATTCTTTTAGAATGAATGTTCATATTTTTACTGTATTTATATTATTACATTATTCCTGAGGGGTACCGGTCAATATGTTTTCTTACTGCTTTTGATTGTGTGTATGGTGTTGGGGGTGGGGGTGTGTGTTGTGTGTGTGTGTCACTCTCTTTTTCCTCCCCCCGCCAGGGCCATTCTTTTTAAGTTGGCACAAAGAGAGATTTATATCATTAACTGACCACACCACTAAATAGCCTTCATGCTTACTTTGCACAAGTTGGCAATCCAAGCACATAAGGTAGGCCCAGTGAAAGAAATAGGAGTCGTTCACTTTTAGATTACATCATGAATTCCACAGTGCCTGACTTGGGTTTTTAACACATACACTTATACCCACATTCTGACGTGAAGTTTAATATGAAGTTTAATAAGCATATATCTGCAAGTAAACAACAGCAGGCTGCCTTATGGGGGGGGCTACAATCATTTCATCAGGATTGATACAACTACAAAGAAGGTTTTGTTTTGTATAACATGAACATATGAACCTATAACCAAAACCCAGGCCTTTGTTTCAGTGTCTGAGTGCCCTTTGGGAATTTGTGTGCTTTATGAAATTGCCTTGTAATAAAGACCTCATACCCCTTTCATGTTTGAATAAGAAAGTAATAGTAATGGAAAGGAGTATTTAAAATAGCAAGATGGAATCTTTCCTGCAAGATCAAGGTACACAATGTGAGGGTCTTTTTGTCAAATAGTTGTCCATTGTTAATGATGTGAACACATCAGCATTGTAATACTTTTTTGGGTTTAACAAGGTGCAAACGTGAAGCAACATCACCACTCACATGCACATACCATCCACTAGTGTATTTAATGTTTAGGATGCAACAACATGCAAAAGTGAAGCAACTTCACCACATACATGCTCATACCATCCACGGCCATATTTAGTTTTGGTGAAATAGACATATGACATTTGCAAGGTCTGTTTGGGTTCACTTTCTTTGTGAGATGGGACGTCGTGGTATCGAGCACCACCAACCATTAAAAAGGATCCACAAGTACTACTTAACCACTGTAGATGTTGTATCTCAAAAAGGCACCAACAGTGCATCTCTACAATGGCATTAATTTTCAAATATAAAAAGTGTAAAGACTTCTATATAGTACCATTTTGCATCCTCCTTAGTTGAGAATGTGACATCTCCTTAGTCCACTTTGCCAGGAACGTATCTCTGGCTAGGTGAAAAAGTATTTCTCAAATTTATAGCTATACTTCATTTTATTTATAGACTTTGAAACTGCTCAGATGTGTTTAATTCATATGTGAGCTGCAGTACGAGCATTACCAAACATATAGCATTGATGAGTAAGTAAACAAATTGAATGTGAAGCTTCTACTTGAGATTTGTCTTGAAATGTTAAGGCTAGGAGTTATGTACAGTTCAGAAACACCAAAAATAATTATTTGCTCCAGGGTAGAAATAGGTGTAAATTTAAACGTACGATCATAGTCATTTACTGAAGCATTCTGTTAGACCTGGTATCCTTGGCATAGTCTCCCCTGTCCTTTTGCCTCTGCTTCTTATATTTTGACCATTGCTGGGCTTTGTTTTTGCTGGATTTTGGTACTCTGGGCACTTTACCACTGCTGGCCAGTGATAAAATGCAAGTGCTCTCTGTGTTAACTGAATGTGTACTTGGCTTTTCCATGATTGGCATATTTGATCCCTAGTAAAGTTCACTAGAGGTGCACAGGACCTATAAATCAGATGCTACTGCCTGAAAGGTGATTGTGCCATCCATATGAGTAGCCCTGTAAACATTTCTTAGACCTGCTACTGTAGGGTCTGTGGATGCAGTTTTAAACAGCCAATTCAAACTGGCAAGTGTACCCACCTGCCAGGACCAAACCTTTCCCTTTTGTACAAATAAGGCACCCCTAAGGTAGCCCCTAGGTAGCCCAGTGGGCAGGGTGCAGTGTATGTTAAAGGTAGGACGTGTACTGATGTATTTTACATGCCCGAACAGTGAAATACAGCCAAAATTGTTTTTCATTGTTGCAAGGCCTATTTCTCTCATAGGTGCACATGGGGACTGCCTGTAAATATCTTTTAAGTGCAGTTTCCCATTGGGAGGAGATAGAGATCTGGAGTTTGAGGTCTCTGAACTCACAATTTCAAAATACATCTTTTGGTAAAGTTGGTTTTTAGATTGTGAGTTTAAAAATGCCACTTTTAGAAAGTGGGCATTTTCTTGCTTAGCCATTCTGTGCCTCTACCTGCCTGTGGAATCCACCTCCGGGTCAGACTGACTGGTGGGCTGTTTGTGAATTCCCTCTAGACAGTGACACAAAAGGAGCTGGGGTGTAGCCTGCATATCCTAATGAGTCTCCTGGGTTAGAGTGGGGAAGTAGGAGCTGTCAGTTACACCTGAAAGGGGTGTGTCTGTCTCACACAATGACTCCAACCCCCTGGTGTTTGTCTGCGGGCAAGCCTGGGCAAGGCAAGATCTTGTGAACAACAGAGACTTTCCTTTGAAGTTAGCCTTCTTCAAAGGCAGAAAGGAATATAAGTAATGGACAAAAAAACCCAGATTTTTAGATTATTTTTAGATTTTTAGAGGAACCTCTGCTGAGGAGAAGAGCTGAAAAGCTGGAGGAGGAGTACTGCCCCACGCATCTTCACTGGGTGTCAAAATCACAATGAACCTGCGCAGACCTGAGGTTGCCCATCCGGAACTAGATGCATCGCTCTTCTGCAGAAGATAAAAATGACGCATTGCCTGCCCAACCGGAGTATAAATTATGCACAGCCTCATTTTCAAGTAAGGAATTGACGCATCGCTGACTTTTCCAATGCTCTCGGGCCCGTGTACCATTATTTTTTATGCAGACCAGGTACTTTGTGTAAAAACAACACATCCATTGATTTCTATGGATAAAGGCTTTTTTTAATTGGAAAAGTCACTACCTTGCTGGTGTATGCTGGATCTTTGTTGTTTTGGTCTAGTTGTTTGATTTAGATAAATATTGGCTATTTCACTAAACTAGTGTGCCACTTTGGAGTGTTTCACTGTGTTACTGTGTGTATTGGTACAAATACTTTACACATTGCCTTTGAGATAAGCATGAATGTTTGTGCCAAGCTACCAAGGGGGTGAGCAGGGGTTTACTTAGGAGTGTAACTTCCTTACCCTGACTAGAGTGAGGGTACCTGCTTGGATAGAGTGCAACCTGACTGGCAACCAGAGATCCCAAATGCCCTTCTTGAAAAGTAGTTAAAAACTCATTATTAGCAGGTGTTATTAGAATACAAATGACATATACTTACTGGCCAAGTTCTGTAATACCTGGTAGATCAATTGCCATGACACCTGAGTTGTCATTTCACACGGTATTTGTAAGTTCACTAGGCACTGATGATACACATGTGGTTTTCTTTAGGCAGAAGATGTAGTAGATTCTGTATGGATATATTCAAATTCTTTAGAGATTGTTAATTTTAAAACAGCTAATAATCAATATTCAAGTGACACTGAGAAGCAATGGTTCTTTGTATAACTTCATATCAAGCAGTATTATGTAGTGTTATGTTGTGTTGTATAAAGCACGGCTAATAACCGAACAGGGTATCCAGGCGCTTGCAGAACCCAGAGTAAGCAGGTGAAAATGAGGGAAAAGCAAGGATAAGGCACACAAAAAACAGGTGAAAATGCAAGGAGAAAGCCGTGAGAATAAGAGAAGCAAGGAGAAGTCACACAAAGAACAAGGGAAAAACATGGAAAAATCTGTGGGAAGGAAGGAAAAGCAAAGAGTAAGCACACAAAAAAACTAGAAAAAAGCAAGGAGAAAGCAATGAAAATTAGGGGAAAACAAGAAGGCACACAAAAAATGAGGGAAAAGACAAGGAAAACACAGTGAGCGGTGTAGTCAGAAACAAATGAAGCTACTGAGTGAAAAAGGTTTTGAGCACTTTTTTAAATAAAACTTAGTCATTTATCTGTTGCAAATCCAAAGGGAGATGGTTCCAACCCACTGAGCCCAAAGAAGTAAAAGAACGTCCGCCTTCTTTAGTCAGACAGACCATTGTAATCCTGGCCAGATGGTTATTGGAGGAACGTAAGACTCCTATCTGGTTATAGTAGGCAATCCTAGCAGATAAACCATCAGGTCCAGAATGGTGGAGCGCTCTGTGCATTAACAGAGAGGACTTGAAAAGAATCAGTTTTAACACAGGGAGCCAGTGCAAATGATGCAGATGCATAGTAATGTGTTTTCGTCTGGGAAGACCAAAAGCCAACCTAGCCACAGCAGTTTGAACACTTTGAAGTCTTCTCAGTAGGTATTTTATCATGCCAGTATATAGTGGAGTGGCACAGTCAGAACTGAAAGGAAATGCAGAAATTATTTGGCATAGGTAAGATGCTAAAGCATAAGCCACCACCATGTGTATTTGTGTAGCCAACCAACCACCATGCGTATTTGTGTAGCACAGTACTCACCTGAGAGGGTATCTTGGCACCAAAGCTAGAGATGTACAGGCCAAGCTAGGATGGGGGCTAGGAGAAGCGCCAGATCTTCAGTTTATTGTAAAATGTAATAACTGAGGAATAGGTCATTCCACGCTTTAGGACTGAGGTAGCAGAGGGTACAGCCACCGGATTTGGTTTTGCACATACAGGAGGTGTCTGTGAGTAGGAGTCTGGCTGAGTACAGGTGTCTGGGAGGTTTGTGGCGGTTTATGCAGTTGTTGAGGTGTGTGAGGTCAATGTTATTTAACGTTTTGTATGTCTGTGTGTGTGAGAAGTTTGAAAAGGGCTCATTAGGGAGTCAATGAAGCTCTCTGAGGTGCAAGGTGATGTGAGTTCAGGGTAGGAAGATGAGGGTGAGCCTGGTGTCAGAGTTTTGTCTGTTCTGGAATCTTCTAATCAGTTGAGCGTTGATTCCAGCACAGTGTGTTGCCGTAGTCCAGCTTATTGGTGATGAGGGCTTGGGTGACGGTTCTGGAAGGGTTGATGGTGAGCTGGTTGACAATAACTATTTCAAGGTTCTTCTTGTGGGTTTTTGGGAGGAGTGACAAGGTGGAGACAAGTAAGAGCAAGGTTAGTTGTGTGCTAGCCTGGCTGAGCATGAGGCAGTTGATTTTCTTGTATGTGATGACTTTTGTAATGCAGGCAGAAAAATTGGTCTGGGTTTTTGGATTGTTATTGAGAGGGAGGGTATGTCATTGGCATAGAATGAGATGTCAATTTTATGAGTTTGGACAATGGTGGAAAATTTGCTCATGTAGATATTGAACAGGGTGGGGTTGAGGGAGATCCTTGGGGAACTTAGCAGATGAGGTTTGTGACATCCAAGTTGAAGGAAGCAGGCTGACTGACTGGGAGAAGGGAGGCAGGAAGGAAGAAAGGACGGACTGAAGAAAGAAAGGGGGGAAAGAAGGAAGGGAGGGCGGGAGGGAGGGAAGGAGAAAGGGAGGAAGGCAGGAAGGAAGGAAGGGAGGGGGAAGGTAGGAAGGAAGGAAAGAAGGAAGGAAATGCAATTTAAATGCAGTGGTCTTTAAGTAAGAGCAACCTTCTCTGAATTTTTAAATGTTACACCTTTGCAGAAAGATTGTTAACAGGACTACCCATCCCAAAACAAACATGGACAGTGTCAAATAAAATGCATAAAAAAGGAAGTGCAAAAGTAGCATTTATTGTGTGTAGAAGATGCTTAAACAATTGTAGAACCACTTACAACAATGGGACAATCCCAAGTAAACATCTCAGAGGCATTACAATGCACAAGCGTGCTTTTCAATAAATTCCCAAAACCTGCAACCTCAAAGACCATGAAACTCTAATTCCAATCCTCAAGCTGCAGAGGGCTAAAATTATGTTGACACCCTGCCAGAACAGTTGCTTCTAATGGATCTCTTAGCAAACAAATCATTATGAATCACTGACTAAGGAGGAGGATTTGCAAGAAAAGGAGAGGCTCTCATGAAAATGTCTGCTGAGATTCTGCCTCACCAAAGATATTTAGTAAGAAAAATAAAGCAGCCAAATGGGTCATATGCAAGTTAGGGGCTACTAATTATTCATTGGGATGAATTTTTATGCTCATTCACATTAGTCAACATGACTTATATCTGGGTGGAGCTCATATAGAGTAGCCAGTACTGATAGCCCTTAAGGACCACATATAAAACATGAAATATTACATTTGTGCAGTTAACCAAACAAAAACAGTCTTCATTGATTTCATAGATGGGTTTTTACAGCAACAATACCTTCAGAGCCATATTATATTTGACATAAGCGGACATAACAAGCAGGGCATCCCGTAATGTGTGTCACATGTGACACTCAAAACATTAGACTACAAAGGTGCATCAAAGTTTTAAGAAAATACCATAAAGAGGAACATGTCAAGTTGAAAATTGTTTTGAGTTGCAACTTTATCCAATCAAGAAATAACAAGAGTATATGAATTCTGATTTCTGAGATTTTGATCAAGGATTCTACCCTTAGGCAGCATTCCCCGGGTTATCATCATCAGACCAAAAAGGATAGGCACCTTCCAACTGATCTTAGAATCATCCTAAAGACATGTAGTTCATCTAAGATAATCAAGGGCTGCTGACATCAACATCTTTGATGTACTAACATATTACCTTGCAGTGACTATCACACACAGTGACGTCAATGCTGTATGCACTACTTTCAAACTCAGCTAAGTAATTTTTTATATCGATATTAAGATATATATTATATCATGGATAACAACATGTTGTCTCTGTAAATGCCTGTGTATTAAAAGGGTAACAATGTCTTTTTCTCAAATGAAATGGGCACTGGAAATATAATTTCAATGTATGTTAAACTGTACTTCATATATTGCTATGTATTAGCTGCAACGAGACCCGAATATGTTTTGCCATTTTGAAATTGTAAAGTGCCAGTGAATCAACACTTGGTTGTCCTAAATAACCAAAAATATCATCAACGTGTCTACTATGGATGGCAACACCACATCACTACCAAAAACAGAACAGTGCGTGCAATGTCTGCAGAGAATTTTTTTAATATATTTTATAACACTATGTCAGAGATGCCTTTCAGAAAATCAACAGAAGCATGCTCCGTGCTGCATGCTAATTGATACGTTATTATAGCTTACACACGTTATTGAGCTTATATACAACCTAAGGGTCTTCTAGGACCAAATAGTTATAGATTATTCTATATTATTTTCCTATCTCACATCTAGCTCCAGGATCCCTCAAAATACAGCAGCATCAAAAACATTTTGGGGCTGGAGATTATAGTAATAAGGTGATTGCAGCAGGAGAATGAACAGTTAAATAGGGAGACTGTGGCTTGGAAAAAGACTCCATGACCAATAAAGAAATAGTTCCGGATTGCACTTCCAAGGGGCCCTCTAATACAAGAGCTCCACCTGGCCACCTTTTGAACTTTCATATTGAGAGAGGTAGGTTGTACTCCAGGTGAAGAAAGATTTACCTTGCAACAATATATTATACACTTTCGTGCTTTGTCTCTTTCTACTTTCTATCTCAAGTGTTGCTATTTCTCCAGGCTTTACTATTGCCTTCTAGATAAATATACACTTCACATTCTTGCACCTGTATCCAAATGAAAGAGCGATTATTGGACAGGGTCAACTCAGAAGGGTGTGGTGCACCCTCTCCATGTTTTCCTGGAAATATGTTAAAAGAGGTTGGGGTTACATTCAATTTCCCAGCAGCTCATTGTTAATTGTAATTTTTGAAAGCTGTTTTCCTACAGTGCTGGAAAAGGGCTCATTGTAACACTAATGAAAAATAAAAGTAAATATGGATTCTTCTATATATTCTAACTCTACACCTATCACTAAATTATTGACCCTAAATTTTATACATGAGAAGATAATGAAATCCCAGCCGTAGTCATTCTTAGATGACAATAACTATCTCCCATCTATCAAGTCAACTTTAGGCCCAGTCATGGTACCAGAAAAATGTAGTGTAGATGGTAGACAAAAGAACTAGCTACTTGTTGGTTACCCTGTCCTTTTTTGTCACTTTCCATACAATGGATCTTGCTAGCCAACATAATAGGCTGTACACTGTTGCTCACGCAGAAGAAATCTTAATAATATGTTTCACCTCATTTTCAACACATTAGTTCCAGCAAGTCACTCTGAGACAATCTAAATCTGAAGATGCGTATCTAGTTCCAGTGATTGATATCTTTGCCAAACAGTCTATCGTAAATGAGTCTATTGCTAATTACACCCACGTGTAGATTTAATTTGCAAAATATGCTAATACTATTGAATCTTTCTAAAAATGAACTCACCAGAATTGAGGAGTTAAGTTGTCAATAATATCCCTTTACTCAAATGGTTTGAACGCTGAACTGACATATCTCTTAAGGCACAGATACAATAAATTTCTTGCATATTTATAAATTAAAGGCATACTTCCGCAATTATGTCTGGAACAAAGAGCCTGGTTGATGCAACCACCATGCCTCAACAAGACTTCTACAACTCATTACATTTTGATTTCAAGGTATTTCTGATCCAAAGAGCAAAAAAATAGTGTGAAATGGCTCATCAAGGGCCTCACTAAAATAAATCATCTTACAGCAGCCAGACTATTACGCCACTGACTCCCATCATGAGAAACAATTCACTTACATCTGGATTCTAATATTTTCATATGCCTCAGTATCTTGGCATGGCACAACACAACTTGATTCTGGTAGAAACTGGGTTGTTGGTTGACTGAGGTGTGAGCCCTGGTCAATTTACAGCCATAATCCCTTGCTGGGTGAACCACAAAAAGTCACTAAATTAACCTGTGCGTATGTCTGGTTTAGCTTGACACAATAAGCAGCCAGGCTTGACTTAGAAGACATGGATTGAGCCCAGAGTTGGTTAATGTGAGGTCAACATGACAGTTTAAAGCTGCATTCAGGCTGCAAAGGCAGGCATGGGGCATGTTTTAAAGTGCTAGTTAAGTGGGGGGCAGACGAAATGCTGCAGACCTACTGATAGCATTTAATTTACAAGTCCTGGGTATATGGACTACCACTCTACAAGGGGCTTATCAATAAATGAACTACACCAATTCGGTGTAAGCCAATTTAACCATGTTTTAGGGAAGTGAGCACAAAGCACTTTAGCAGTGGTTAGCAGTAGTAAAATGCACAGAGTCTTCAGGTCAACAAAAACCAAATCAGCAAAAAAGTGGAGGGGAAAAAGGCAACATGTTCAGATGTTGCCCTGCAGAGAGGACCAGGTATAACTGATTCCTGGAACGTATCTCTTCCTCCTAACATACACCATCAAATCACTGATATATATATATCTCTTGTTTCAAGCTTTCATCTAGGGATTTCAGGCCCTCTTCTATTCTGTTTTCTTCCTTTGGAATTTAAAGTCAATAGAACTGCATCATGTTCAGTTCAAAAAGGTTGTAAAATGAACTTAATCTAGGTTACCAGCAGTTTATAAGACCCATACTAAGATAATCACTACTGAGTTTGCGTTATAAGAAAAGAGAAAATGGGCACATGAGAAAGTCAAGTGAGCTACCAGGTACTATTACTGTAATTATGGGCCTAATGCACTAAGATCAGGTTCAAAGCAGTTTTATTTGAACACATAGGCCCTCATTCCTACTCTGGCGGGCGGCGGTCGCCGCCCGCCAGACGGGAACCGCCAATTGGCCGCTACGCGGTCAAAAGACCACTGACGGCATTCAGACCTTCCCACTGGGCCGGCGGGAGCTAACATAGCGGCCCAACGGGAAGGAGGGCTGCAACACAGGAGCCGGCTCCGAATGGAGCCGGCGGTGTTGCGGCCATGCGACGGGTGCAGTTGCACCCGTTGCGCTTTTCACTGTCTGCCAGGCAGACAGTGAAAAGCTGGCTGGGGCCCTGTTACTGCCAGTGGCATGGGCAGTGCAGGGGCCCCCAGGGGCCCCAGGACACTCGTTCCCGCCAGCCTCTTCCTGGCAGTGACAACTGCCAGAAACAGGCTGGCGGGAAGGGGGTCAGAATCCCCATGGCAGCGCTGCTTGCCATGGCGGATTTGCCCAACCGGGGCTAAATCAGCGGGAAACCGCCGGCCCCGGTTTTCTGACCGTGGCTTTACCGCCGCGGTCAGAATGGGCAAGGAAGCACTGCCAGCCTGTTGGCGGTGCTTCCGTCATTCGGGGTCAGAATGACCCCCATAGTGTAGTGAAGGGTGAGCTTACTTTCATGTTGTGCTGCCACTGATGTACACATCAGTCACTGTGCCAAATCATCATTCACAGGTCTCACAAATTCTTAATTTGTGTGAAATCCATGCCTCATTCATTTGTATAAAACATGATCACTTTTATCATCACATTTGAAAGACTGTGAATTGAGGGATGTAGGCCTGTGGAGATTGCAAGCCACTGTTTCTTCATTTGCATATCTAGAAGTAGCTCCTGTCCCTTCAAAGACCAGTGATGTTGTAAAAAAAAAGGGTGACCTTCAGAAATTGATATCTTGGGGAGAGTGCAGCAGTTCTCCGGACCACTGTCTGCTTCTCTTGATGAAACCAGCTACCCTTCACAAGGTGAAAGCAACTCCACAAGGACATGCTGCACTTTGCAAGTGTCAGGTTTTGGTATCTGTTGAATTTGTTGCAAGCATGACTCTGGTCACAAAACATTGGCTCATCTTGTAGGGACTCATTGTAAAGAGGAGCACGCCCCTTTCATGTCCATTCTTTATGAATCAGAATGGAGTGCAAAATTCACTTTGAAAGTCCGAAAGATTTTTGTGGCTCACAAAGTACGTGTAGTATATTGCGACTCCCTATTTTACTGTTAAAAAGCTCCAGATTTTTCAAATTGGGAGCTTGGTGACCAAATAGGAGTTTAGAATATCAGGTCTTAAATTGTCATGGGGTCTGCTCGGTCTGCAAATAAGTACTTGTGAAGAAGCCTCACACCCTCTTTTGCAAACTACAACTGAAATTCATACAGTAGCCCTGTCATTTAGTGGTAACTTGATATTCCATACATGTTATGAATGTTTCCTTGGCTCATGTCATAATGTTGCAATCACTGATGCGACCAGGGTCTCCAAATTTTTAAAAAGGCACTTAAACCACTAGTTTGCCAAGTGGGTGAGTCTAGTGAGTCACAACCCCAATAACACATAATGTAAGGCAGGTATTCTGATGACTTTCTATTTATTTCCTACAGATAACAGCATCTACCCACTTACGTAATGGTTGATGATGCCTCATCACTTCCAGTCAGCAGTAAATATAACAATACACGGGGTACACATATGAACATGATGCATAAGATGCATCCTTGAGAAAGCCAAATGCACCTGCTAAAGCTAACACTCCAGCTGCAAGGCTGCCTATGTTTCATTACATCATAATCTACAGATGACTTCCAATACTGAATAACCAAAAACAATCTTTTCCAGTCCTACAACCATTCATGCAAGAGACATTCCAGCAACAACAACAACACTCATGTAACTTGAGTTCCAGAAACCTGGAAACTATACCAAATAAAAAGGGCCACCTCCATAGATTCTCAGAAGCAATCTGGCTTTCAAATGTAAGTTGAGTCCCTGAGAATGGGGCCCTTGGCATTTCCTGCTATACTTACAGTCGCTGCAAACATATAAGCCAATTTTTTTTTGCAATTAACTGCTTTGCCTCTCTTAATCTGCAGGAATGAGCTGGACTTTGTTCATAGAAGTCCTCTTCTCTGCAATGGCATGCACGTTCACCATCAATATTGGTGTACTCTTCTATGTCCTGTCCTCTATTGACATCTATAAATGTTTCAGGTACCCTCTTACCAGTGTTCATTCAGAGGTGTCAGTGGTACCTGTATCATGCCCTCTCCATGCCTATGCCTACCTACTCTAGGAGATACTAACTCCGTCCCTGCCCACTGTAACCATTGCCCTGATACATGAAAGGCTGCATAAATGTGAATAAACCTCACCCCACAAAGAAAGATGTTTTCACATTGTGATATTGATGTCACCACTGCTGGCATTCCATGTGAAAGAAGGAGGTTTCATACTTGGGCTTTGTCAATCATAGACCCTTCATAGGAACACAGAGGAAGCTTTATGAAAACACTTTCATTGCTATCTATAGGAATATATATAGAATACAGGGTCATGTATATGTACATTGGCAGCTTAACTAATAAGACAACAGAGGACTTCAGAAAGTAATCCAGATCAAAGAAGCAAGGGATCAAGTTGTTAAACAGTGTAATGTCTTTGCTGGACTGGAATTTGATTTCGGGTAATACAATACAGACCCACAGAGCCTGGCCTTTCCTCCCTCTACTGTGGATCTTGTACAGTTAGTTGTGGCCTTTACGATGAGGATCAGCTGCCTGTACCAAGGAAACTATGAATGTGCAACTCAGAGCATCCTATTACAAGAGCTGGTGCTGCCTTCTCCTTGGCATTGTGATAAATGTGTCTCTTGTACTTGTGCTCAAACTGTTTGTCTGTTTTGTCCACAGCAATTTCTCTCAGTTTAGTCCCACATATCTGAATGACTCCACTTCTTACTATCTTATAGTGTTTTTGTATGTTTGGAGTTTAGTCCCAGTTGCTGATATCTCATTGTAACAGGTTTAAGAGTCTCATCACGTGATACATTTTTCTTCAGCTGTGATACAAAATGACCGGTTTGTTCTTAGGCAAATAATTATTGGTAGAATGCCTCTCACATTGACCCTTCCTGGGCTTTCCAGGTTTTACAAGAATGATTGAGTAGCTTCTTTCATCTTCCTCATTCCAGTTTAGTCGCAGTGGAGATAGCAAGATTTTGCTTCTTTGTTGCTGATTAGCCTCAAACTTGGAGTAAGGAGTGCAGGGCAGGAGCATGTGGGAAATAAGAAGAATATACTTCTGCTTTTAACTCAATATTTTACTGTGCCTGCTCCTTTGTTTCTCTTATTTTGCTTATCCAAAGGGAATTTTAACATTTACTGACAATGTAATTTAAATGTAATCCATTCTTGGTCTGTCAGTAAAGCACACTGACACCTGCTGTTTATAAGAGCTCTGAACATTATAGATAAATGCATTACTTAATTAATGCATATTTATAAATACCCATTTTTGGTCCTACAAGTATTTTGGCTAAATAAGTATCTTCCATTACCATTGCTGGAGTGCAAATATTATTAATACACTTTTTGTTGGTTACATATTATGTGAAATAGCATACAATAAAAGGGTTGTTTGGAAAATATGTATTAAGAAATAAAAATATGTAACTATTATGGTGGGCACCATAAACAATGCATATTATCATAAAAATAACTAACTAATGAGAATGTATTTTTGTTTATTCATAATTAGATGTACTGAAAAATAAATATTAATGTGTACTAAAAGGATTAATAGTTTGAATATCATTAAATCTTTTATTCTTCATGTTTTAGCATTGGTTTTAAAAAGGCCTCACATTTTAGTCATTTTCCAGACGCCATGTTTTAAAATGTTAACACTGCAAAATATGTTTCTCTAATCATCCTCTGTGACTTGCTCACTGTGAAAAAGTTATGATCTTATGTTGTAACATTTGTCGGTCTTCCTTGGTTGAGATAATGTGCACCCAGGAACAATAGACTTCAGTGTTCATGTATAACCTGCAACAATTGTATTCTACTGCCCAAACTGGTGACTGCAGTGAGAGAAGATAAGCCAATTGTGAATGCAGAAAATGAAGAAAAGATACTTCTGAAAGAAAGAGAAAAGTTAATTGGCTCTGACCTCTGCCATCCCACAGACTGACCAATAGAAGCTTAGTTAGTTACTTTCTAAGACTTTAATATAACAAAATTAGATGATGTAAGTTCAGATCTTCCATTTCATAGCTAGCCCCATAACGTGCTGTGCCTTTAACTTCCTGTGATTGACGGTTCAGAAACAATAAAGCCAAACATTCCTGAACTGTTCCCTATTATGCCATTGCCCCATGAAGAAGACAAGAAGATGCTCCACTGATGAAGACATAGCTGCTTGCTGGTCCATTTAGGAGAGGTATAACCAAATGTACATTTGGCTCTCTTGCACAATTTTTATATTTTCTCTCTTTAGAAAACCCAACCACTATTTTGGTTAGCGCCATAATTAGATGTTTTCCAAATTCATTTTTGTTTTTTTAAATCTTTTTGCATGAACCCCAACCATGTTTATCGAATCAGATTAATAGTTAAGGATGTCAAAATCTAAATTTGATTGTTCCATATAAATTGATTGTAAATAATTCATCAGTGATAACTAAATGTATTCTGTTTCCATCATTCATCTGTTACTGTTATTATTCTGCATTGTGGTTCTTGAATATTTAATGTTAAATATTCTGACTAAGCTTAGAGTCTACTGAAGGTGTGGTCAGTCTGTTTTATTCCTGTACGCTTATCATTTGGTCTTGTGTTTAATTTACGTGATCTTAGCATTATTAATCTAAAGGGCAATAAAGTATAAACTTTGCTAAACTGGTGTGGTGATTCATGGCCACATAGGTCATGGTGCGTATAAATTACTGACTCCAATATTGAAAGGGACTCCCTGTTTGCTACAGGTGAAAACTTGCTAACCAGAATCCCCTGCACCAACTCCTGAAGAAACCAACCAGAAACCAACCAGCTGACCACTGTCCAGTGGCCGAAAAGGAGTTTGCGCCCGGTGCATTCTGGGAGTTGTAGTCCACACCCTCAAGGAGCATCTCAGAGCTTCTGGAACCTTGGGGTGAACTGTGGACCTCAAAAGAACATTAAAAGAACATCTGGAAGAAGATCCAGAAGTTTGGAGAACTTTTGAAAAAAAGCTCCATAGAGGGACCAACCCGCCGCGGCAACTCTAGCCGGCTTGCCTGTATCGCGACCTGGCCTGACTTGCAGGTTCGTCCCGGTAAAGAAAATCTCCAAAAAAGAGACTAAGTCCAAACATAGGAAGTTGACTGGGACCTCCCAGCCAGCATATCCAAAGAGGGTTCCAAGGACATCAGATCAAGATTCAGGTTTGACCTAGTCGAAGGAATTTCACCTCGAAAAAGACGACTAAGTCCAAAGGTGAAAATCATATTTCTGATTCCCCTTATCCGATTTTATTCGTTTTGGTGTCATTTTAAAGCTAAAAATATTTCTTATCTTTATAAATTGATTTTAGATTCTTAAATTGCTTCCTGTGTTTTATTTAATTACTGTTTTGTGATATTTGAATGCTTTATGCTTTGTCTCCTAAGTTAAGCGTTGTCGCTCATTGCCTAGCTACCATGGGTTGAGCTGGGTTTAATTTACTGAGACCTAACTGGACCTAAGTGGAGGTTAGTGGCCTATTTCTAAGTGTAGGTACTGACCTGCTCTTAACAATAACCCATTTTCCAACAGTATGAGACACTTTGTTGTTGTTGTTGTTGGAACTTGTCTGGTTATTTGGTCAATCGGGCATGGTTGACAAATAGAATTCCTAGATTGTTTTTCAAATAGAGTGTTAGTTTGACATATATTGGTGATTCCTGAGTGCACAAGAAGGATCTAGTATTAGTCAACGGTAGAATTTGCTGGTCAGATTTTATTTGTGAATCAGAGACTCGAATGAGTAGTTGTCAGAGCTAAAAGCCTTAATCGAAATATTTGGGAAGCTTCCAAAGTGATTGTGTTCCCTACCTGTAGAAAGCAGACAAGTTGTTGTGTTGATTTTCCTCTAGTGCTCACAATATTTGCATTAGTTTTCATGTAAATCGAGTTTGGAATATGAGTCCGCAAGACTTTGTCAGCCACTGTGTGTGTGAGTGTGACATCACTAGGTCCGTGCTGGGATAGGTCAGTTGGTGAAAAGGAGCCGCAAATGGATTGGTAGACAACCATGAAGCATTATTGGTTGAGAGAGACGAGCAAAAAGCATTTTGGGATTGAATTACTTCCTGTTTTGAATTTAAACTGTAGTTTCAAGCCCAATTTGAGTATCAAATTTCATTTTTCAAAGCGTTAAAGAGTGCGCTTCAGGGAGATGCTTTTACTCCAGTCAGATTAGGAGAAATTATTCCAACAGAAGGTACACCTGCTTATATCATAATTGAAGAGAAAGGTACCACAGCATGTATTTTGTTAAAACAGTGGTGTAAAATTACAGAGAAGAAAGGGAGCTTAGCGTTTCCTGCCTATAGAACCTTTAATATGAGAATTTTGGAGAATTTGAGGATGGTGCTGTATGCACAATTTGAAGCTTTAGCCATTTGGGAGTTAGTTAGAGGCAATGTGGCATAATGAGCAGAAATTTTGGAGAACTGAAACTTTACAGGGAATTAAAATGTTTCCTGCAATTACACAAGAGAAAAGAGAAGAGTCAGACAAAAGAGAAAATAAAAGAATAATGAATCTTATGAAGAAGATGAGTCGAAGTCAGAGAACGCTAGGAAATCATTGACTTATGATGATGACTCAGATGATGATGAATTTATAATGCAGTTATTGAGAAGCCATCCTCCACCATATGTTGCACAAGAGACAAGCCCAGGTATTAATACTGGTCCAAGTGTTCCAGTACCAGTTGTAGTAACCCAAAGTCAAGTACAAGTTGCAACTAACTTTCCTACTATTACTGTTACTTGGAGATCTATGACTCAGGTTGAGTTACCTGTAGTCTATCCTACAATTCCTGTTGTGAGTTCTGCACAGAGTATGACAGTACCAGTGGTACACTCATCACAGATATCTCAGATTTACCAGAAACCAATCATGGTTCAGATGAAGTCTACATCTAGTTAAATGGCTCCAGTGCAAGCTCAGACCATGCAGAGGTATGCACCTGTAACATTATCACAGTCACAATCTTCACTGCTATCAGGTCAGAGCTCTGGAGTAATTCACAGAAGAAATCAGAATGGTCAGTCAACTCCAGAAGCATTAACAGTACCTGTTACTATTGGTCCTGTTGCACTATTGTTTGCCAATGGAATGTACAGAATATTTTTAATTTAAATGCAAAAATTGAGACACTCAATGTTAATGCGGGAGTTATGCCTCCAATGAATCAGACTTGTCATAAGACAGGTTCACTGATTACCTTAAATTTTTCTAGGACTTCACTGAATTAGAGCAAGTCAGATTTGAATTCAAATTAATTTCTGATGACTCCAGAGACTCCATGTATTACTCCCCAGAGTGTGCCCAATTTAAATAATATAGTATCATTAAAAGGTTTAACAGCCCAGCAGTTAACAGTTTGGTTAGAAACAAATAAGTGGAGCAAAACCAAATGCTGAAGGGGGAAATTCATTGAACCTGGCAAACTAGAATTAAATGAAATGATTTGAGGGAAGACTTGAGTTGAATAGAATTGACTCATTTAATGAAGATGAGTTATGCTTCATGTGTAAAAAGTTTACAAACAGAGCAGAATTGGTACACCAGAAATTAGCAGAACTTGCACGGAAATATGAAATAAAAATTGAGAAATCAAAGCCACTGAAAATAAGTTATAGATTAGAATTTGTTTAAAAAGATATTGAGAACATGAGAATACCAGGAATGAAAATTCATATTAATGAATTAATTTAGAATATTCAAACATGGGGGGAATTAGATAAATGGGAAGGCAGATGGGTAAAGAAAAGACATCAGAAGAAAAATGAGTCTGTGAATTCAAATGCTGATGTGCAGCAGACTGATAATCCAGTAAAAGTACTACCAATGAGTGAAATTTCTGGAGGGAATTATGTACATGTCCCTGGGAGCCGAAGTGATATTTTGTCATTTACAAATGACTACCCGAGACTGAGAGAGAAACCAGCGGAATAGTACCAGCAGACAGATATATTTGTGAAGCTCATAAAATGACTGTGGGAGGATTTAAATACCTTGTTAGAAATAGTAGTTCCAGCTGATCTGTGGGTTGGGTGCCAAAGGAGTGTTGACTGGCAACAAAAGAGCCTCCAAGAGATCAAGTTACAGGTGCACCATCTCCTGATGTAACGCAATATTATTACAAAGAGATTGAGTTTTTGAAAATGAGAATTTCTCCTAAAAGTATTGATTGGCAGATAATTGATAGGACAGCACAAGAAGCAAAGGAGTCAAAACATGCATATTATGAGAGATTGTTGCAAGCATTTAAATCTTACAGTGGTACAGAAACAATCGAGCCCAAAGGCATGATTCGTTTTGTGTTCAGATTTGTTGAAAAGTTGAGATCTGAAATTAACCAGATGATTAAGAGTCATTTGATTTGCTGGCAAGTAAAACCGATTGATGAAGTATTACAGTTTTCTAAATACTGTAATGATGAGATTGAAATGAAGCAGAAGAAATTGAAGGAAAAAGCAATAGTGATGCAGATTAAAGTGGCACAATGAGAAATTCAGGAAATTGTTCCACAGCAGCAGGGAAACATGCAAGTGTTTCAGAATCAGGCTAGAGGTAGAGGTTGTGGTGAAAATTGAAATGGAAACCGTGGTGTTGATGTGAATATTATTGTCAATTCAGGTGAAATGCAGACAATGAAAAGGATGTTATTCTGTCATGCTTGCGGGGGTCTTTGGCTTTGGAAATAGGAGTGTCCAATGATGGTACAGAAAGGTGTTGTTACACAGATGCATGAAAGCACTCTTTTTCCAAATTTGAGGGGATTGAGAATAAGGGGTCCTAATTTAAATGTCACAAATAATAGTAATCAAATGCAGATTCCTCAACAAATTCAAAGTCTCCAACTGATGCAACAGATACAGGTGCCACATTTTCAGGTGCCACAGTCACAGCACATGCAACAGCCCTAGTTGCAAATTATACCAAAGGAACAAATGCAGATACCTCAAGCTCCAATGGCATAGCAGCAGGTGATGCTTCCTCAGTAGAACACAGGTCAAAAGTTAAATCAAAGTAATCACATGGTGCAGCAGTTCAAACTTCACAGTGAGGATGAATTGAATGATGAAGCGATGAGTGACAGTTCAGATAATGAAGAATGTGTGTTAGCAGCTTCATTAGAAGTGAATCAAAAGGTAAATGGAAAAGTAATGGGTCATGATGTTTAATTCCTAGTTGATGCAGGAGCTACACACTCTACAGTAAAAACTGCAGAAGTACCTAATGTGCCAATTTCTGGGAAAATAGTTCAAATTGTAGGAGTTTCAAATCAATTCCTGACAAATCCGATTACTAAATTGGTTCCTGTTAAGAGTGGCAATTTTGAAGGTTTGCACAAATTTGTAGTCTGTGACTCAAGTCCAGTTTCCTTACTGGGAAGAGACCTGTTGTGCAAAACAAAGTGTTTGATTACCTGTATAAATAATGGAATTGCTATTTAGATGTATAGTGACGATGATTCAATTGAATGTGATTCAGTTAATGAAGGATTTCCACTGTTTACTTTCAATCCTGCATTTACAGTACAAGATCTGCCAACTGATTTACAAGGTATAATTACTTTAAATGTTCAGGATCTTTATGGAAAAGATATTGGTCTGATGAAAGGAGTTGATCCAGTTAAAGTCATAGTCAAACCTAATGCAGTTTTTCTGCAAACTCCACAGTATCGTATGGCACCAGATATAATTGAAGGAATTATTCCTGTGATTGCAGATTTTGTGAAACAAGGGGTTCTAAACGAAGTGAAGAGCAGCCCATGTAATTCTCCTATTATGGGTTTGCGAAAACAAAGTGGGAAATTTTGAATTGTTCAAGATTTGAGAAAAATTTATAATATAGTGGTCTTATGTTGTCTGGTAGTACCAAATCCAGCAGTGATTTAATTTCAGATCCAGTGTAATACAGAATAGTTCACCATTTTCCTCAGTGCCTCTTCCTGAGGATAGGCAGCTTCTTTTCTGTTTCAAATTCTGCAATAGTGCATATTACTGGTGTAGAATCCCACAAGGTTTTTCAGAGTCTCTGTCTATATTTAATCAGGTGTTGAATAAGAATTTGGAACCATTGGAAATGCCTTTTCAATCAGCATTAGTCCTATAGATTGATGATCTTTTGGTTGCTTCAAAGACAAAGGAAGCATGTAGGCAAGATACTATTGCCTTATTGAATTATATGGATGAGAATGGACATAAAGGCCCTCATTAAAAGTTTGGCAGTGCGAGGACTACAATGGTGGCGGTTGCATCACCGGCGGGCTGGCGAAAAGACCACCATATTATGACCATGGCAGTCTTCTGAACCGAACACAGCCAATCCACGCTATTACCGCCAGTGCGGACGTACCGTGCCTGACGGCGGTAGGTATATCCAGGCCGGCGGGGTCCATGTTCCCACCGAGCATATTACAAGGTTGCACACCGCTAGGATTTACGCAGCGGTTGCACCGCCACAAAACACACATGCAGCCAAACACCCATACCAACACACAGACACACCTACACACACACATATGAACAATACACACACCATGCACAACAACAATGTGCCATACACACACCACCCCGCACACACACATCAGTGACACAGGCCAACACACATATACACAACACCACCAAGTCACACAACATCACAAGCGCAGCTGCACAAACGCTTGCCAACACATTGCTCAGCACACCTACACATTACAACACATACCGACAACAACACACAAAGACAATACACAATCAATCAACAACAGCACACACGCACACAATGTACCAAATGTCACACCACACCCACACCCACACAACACACAACGCAGATGACATAGCCATCACTCTACACACGGCACACACACAACAACCACACAATGGAACACAACATCACCACAACACATCACACCATGTAAAATGCTCAACTCAACCACACACATGCATGGAACTATACAATCATATCACACACACAAAACACACCAGTCCCAGCTGGACCAATGGCAGCCCCCCACACACACACATGTATTCCAGGCACAACAGCCAGCACTACCAACCCACACAACTCACACACCCACAAACCAAAACCCACACACACAATCCAGACATGTTGAATGAAAGGCAGGACAAGTAAGTCATCATCGACACCAACTGCAAGTTGGCCCTGCTGTATTAAAACTTAAATTGAAATAAATAACTATATACGGGCAAAAGGCCATTGGCCAGTCCATGTGTCACCGTGCCATGACACAAATGGTCCAACTTGACTTCCAATTGCAAAATCACCTCCACATGGTTGGGGCATCAAGGGGGAATGCAGGCACCTCAGGGATAATCGGGTGGGGGGCGGGGGGTTTGTGCTTAGGAGGAGGGTCCATGGGTTTGCCCATTAGGGCTTGGGTTTGGGTTTTGGTGGAGGGTCTTTAGGTTTGGCCTTGGGAGGAGGGACTTTTGGTTCGGGGGTTGGACCACTTGGCAGGGGGAGGATCATGGGCAACACCAGGGGGTGTACACGAGGAGGCAGAGGTGGGGACATAGGGCGCTTCAGGGATTGATAGGGTGGGAGAGGGTCAGGGAGATGGGCAAATTCATAAGGAAAACATTTCTTAGGGACACAAGGGTGGTCATGGGAAAAGCGTTTGGGAGTGGAGGTAGTGAGAGTAGTTGTCAGATGTGTTTTTGTGTGTGTCATGGGTGCAGGTGCGTGAGTGGAATGCTTGTGTGTGGTAGGTGTCTTTTGAGTGGATGTTGTTATGTCTGCAAGTGGGCTTTGTATGTGTGCATGCCGGTGGTGGGTCCTGTGGTGCTTGTGTTTGTCATGTGGAACCCTGTCTGGTAGGTGGATGGGGTAGACAAAGGAACACTGGCTACCAACAGAAAGGATGCCAGATATTGAAAGGATCTCTGCAGAGCAGCCATGGCAGTGTAAATGCCTCCCTGGAACACATTGCTCTGTCGCACTTGAGCCACCAGTCTCTGCATGGCATTCACAATGGTGGTCTGACCCACAGAGATGGACCTCAGGAGGTCAATAGCCTCCTCACTGAGTGCAGCAGGGCTGACTGGGGCAGGGGCAGAAGTGCCTGCAGTGAAGGAGACACCAACCCCCCTGGGTGAGCGTGTACGGGCAACTGGGTGGGGAGCTACTGGGAGGGTGGTGCTAGTAAGGGGGATGGCAGACAAGGATGGTGCTGGGGTGGTCCCAGATGGGTCCACCACCACCAGGGAGTATCCATTGGAGGAAGAGTTCAAGGATGATTATTGACGATCCAGTCCCCCCCTGGAACTCCCCTTGTCCTCCATCCCACTTGGTCTCTTGGCCTTGCTGAAATCAGCTTCTTGGGTCCCGTGGGCTGCCACTTCCCTATTCGCCTGTGCCCCTTCTCCTTCGCCAGATGATGCTGATGCACACAAATTGAGAGAAAGAGAGGGGGAGAGAGAGAAGAAAAGGTGGAAAAGGGTCAACACTTAACTTCTATAAACACATATGTGCATATCTCACACAACAACTCCTGGCCGGGCGTGCCATTGCAATTGTACTCCATGTCTGATAATACCTATTGTCCATGGAAGGCTATATTGGACAGTTAACATTAGATGTGCACACAAGTGCAGATATGGACATGTAGAGGGCATTGCAGCAGAGGAATTGGCAGGTAGAGCTAAAAATTATATGAATACACAATGTTGGAACTTCAGTGACCTACCAGGGCACTTACCACATCAAGTACCGTCCCATACTTGTAAGCCCAAGTCCACACAATGATATCTACAATAGCAGCAATTTCTGTACAATCTGCCCTCATGTAATCTCATTAAGCAGTATCCCATTGTTGTTTTCCTACACATCTCTACACTCTGAAGGTGACATGTGTTTGCATAGTCACCTATCAGGGAAATACTCCTGTCCCATTGAGGCCCTTCTTGTGGTAGTACAGTGAAACCAGACCCACAATCAGTCAATGGCAGCAACTGTACAAAACCAAAACATTTTCAGTTCATGTATCACACATGGGATTGCCCTTACACCTCTGATACACTGATGGTTGGAGCTGGTCAGATACAATGCTTAGGTTAATAAAACAGCCCTAACCTTGGAAAATGTGACATTACAATTCAGTGACAGCATTGTCTTGTCACACATAAATCATATTTACCATGGCTGGGTCACTTATACCCATTTTATGTTGTGTGCATACCATTGTCCACAATCAGAGTAACCCAGTAGTAGCCCACCCAATCTCACTCAAGGCCTCACAAGGGCCAGGTCACAGTCAGTACTCACCTGATTGTGGCTGTTGTGCTGCCCTCAAATGCCTATCCACCTCATAGTAGGCCACTGCCAAAATGTGGGCCATGGGGGGGGGGGGGGGTCAGGGTCCAACTGGCACCCCTCCCTTGTTTGAAGGACATCCCCAGCTGGGCCTCTGCGATCTTCCGGGCCTAGCATCTCAGTTCCTCCCACAGCTTTCAACAATGGGTGCTATACTTACTTGGCAATGGTATGCCAAATCCCTCTCTTTTGATGGACACTGACATGGATGGGTGACACAGACAGGAGGAGAAATTGATTAGGGTTGATTAGGGTTGGCACAAAGTAGGCAGCATTGGCCTACACAGATCAGAAACACCACATCACCCTCCACACCCACTGTAATGGGTCACACTCCTAATATCCATGCCCCCACTATGATTGTACTCCATGGCCAGTATGCCTACACCACTCATAACGAAACAGACCCCTACCAGACATGATAATGGCATGGGGCTCACCTGCTCCTCTGGGGCCCCATACAGCTGTCCACACAGGGGTAGATCACAAAAAAAAAAAAAATGCACAGTTCCACAAAAGAAAAAGTAGATCTTTCCCCTGTTCAGGGGAGACCAATAGGTCCCTGTGGATATACTAAATCAGGAACAGGAGCCCTCACTCATCATTTGGTGACATGTCTCATCATTGAGCTGTGCTTCTCGTCAGACCAGCACTGCAATGTCTGACGAGCCCCTCAGGGGGGCTCTTTGCCGGAGATATTTCTAAAAGAGAAATTGCTGGTGGTGAAAGCAGTAATGTGGGGTTGGTGAGATGAACTGTTAAAATTGGCTAGAAGGACCATGTAGTGAAAAATTTATTGAAAATATGGGCCTCTGTCAAGATGAAAAACCAAACAAAATAAGGGGAAGTACGAATAGTGTCTGTCTTACCCTATTCAAAATATATGGGGTCATTACGACCTCAGCGGTCTTTTTGCAAGACCGCCGAGGGACCACCGTGCGGAAGACCGCCTGTGCAGGCGGTTTGCCGCTCGGCGTATTATGACTGTTGGCTACTCTCCGTCGTTATTCCGACGGACAGCCGCCAACAGCCATACTTGCTGGCGGCGGGGAAGTGGAGTTTGCTCCACCTCCACCGCCACGCCAACAGAACACCGCACAGTGAATCACGTCCCCTCCCGGAGGATCGTCGGACCAGGTAAGTCAACCGTCCGTGAGGGGAGGGGGTGGGGGGCTGTAGTGTGTTGTGTGCGTGCATGGGGTGTGTGTGTGTGTATGTAGAGGGGGTGTTGTGTGTATGGGAATGAGTGCGTGTATGGCTGTGGGTATGTCTGTATGGATGTGTGCATGTATGTTTGAATGTGAGTGTGCGTGTCTGACTGTGTGTGTGGATGTTGGCATGTATGTCGGTGTGTGTGCGTGTGTGTGTTGGTGGTGCCTGCATGCGTGTCGGGTGTGTGTGAGTATTGTTATGTTGGGGGTCGGGGTGGGGAGGGGGGCCCTGCCACCTTTGGGGGTGGCAGGGGTGGTGGGGAGTGTAGGGGAGGTAGTCGGTGTGGGGGTGGGGGGTGGGGGAGACCCCTATCTGTGCCAGGGAAGGAATTCCCTGGCACTGATAGTGCTTACCGCCATGGATTTCATGGCGGTTCAAACTGCTGGAAATCCACGGCGGAACACCGGGTCCAAATACCGCCGGCGGTATACTGACGGCCGCAGGGCTGGAGACCCAGGTCTCCAGCCCGGCGGTCATCTCCGCCCTGGCGGGCGGGACGGAGAACCGACGGTTTACCATGGCGGTAACCGCCATGGTCATAATACACCAAGGTAAGACCGCCAGCATGTTGGCGGTCCTACCGCCAGTTCTCCGCCATCCACCAGGTTCGTAATGACCCCCATAGTGTCTAATGTCAATGAACCCTGTGGTTTAGGGATATAGTATGTGTATTGCAGAGTTGGATATCCCTACACTGCCTACATTGGAAAGGAGTCATAGAGGGGGAGGACCTTCGACCAGCTTCTCCAGTTCCTCTTGGTTGAAGGCCAGGGCCCTATCACCTGCAGGATGAGGCAAGATGTCTCCTAGAGACAGTACACAGCAGCTCACATAGAAGAGGTGTTGCTTGCATGAGTGCCAGGAATCAAGTGAGCTAAGCGGTAGAACATGGCAGTCAGAGCTGCCGCCTACATGCCCGCCACCACCGCCGGTGATTATTATTGGCCCCTATAGGCAGCAATGGTAACCAAAGAGAAAGTGCATGGCGGTATCGACCTCGTACCTCGCAAACGCAGTCGGACTTGCATCACTTCCATCTGTCCTGTGCTACAGGAAAGATGCTTGGCATTTTATGTACAGTAAATGTCTTGTTGTTGAAAAATAAGTGCGTTATGGCACTTATATGTCCAGATAGCAGTGGAGGCCCATGTTGTACCATCATGTTTTGGCACATACATGTCACATTCTATGCACAGTGCTGTAGTGGAGGTCACATAAACTGCATTTTCATCTACTAGCTGCCTCGTAGGCGGTGTTGCACCAAATATCACTGTAACATCTACATGCATGGCCAATTCGGGACCCATATGTGCAGACAACATGGAACATCACAGACGTGTGGTGTGTGTCACAAACAATGTACAGGGCCATCAATGGCCAGCATGGATGGTAGGCATGGTCCTCCTGCATACACAATGTAGTGTGTCACCTATGCAGGCATGTATGTATAGTTTGGTGTGTGGCACAACATTTTGTATATCTAACATGTGTGGAGTGCTAATCGCAATCTACATTCTCTCCTCTCCATCCTAGATACCATGTAAGGAGGGGAATGAGAAATGCACCGGTGTACAGTCCGCTAGTCGAGCTTGGTACCTTGGAAGAGAGACACATCACCCAGACTTGTTATCTGAATTGTGTCACCATCATGGAGCTCTGTGCCTAGTTGGTGCCAGATCTACTGCCTGCCATAAGCAATCCCTATGCCACCCCTCACACAGCACACATCTTGATGGTACTAAACTTCCTAGCAACAGGGTACTTTCAGGTCACAGTGGGCTTGGCTGCAGGGACGTCACAGCCCATGTTCAGTTTAATTTTGAAGAATGTACTATCTGTTTTCCTAAAACACATGAACAGCTACATCAGGTTCCACCATACAGTGGGTTTGGCCACTGTAAAGATAGACTTCTGTGACTTGGACACATTCCTCACGTCATAGGCGCAATTGATGGCATCCATATTACTTTGGTTCCTTCCTCTGTAAACGAACAAGTATATAGGAACCAGAAATCATTTCACTCTATTAACTTGCAGGTGGTGTGTTTGATGGACCAGTATATCTCCCAAGTGACTGCCAAGATTCCGGGATCTGTGCATGACACCTACATAACAAGGAACAGCAATGTCCAAAACATGATGGCATGTCTACTGACAGAGAGGGTTTGGCTCATTGGTAGGTATTAATATGGATGTGTGCCTCTGTTGTAGCACCTGTCAACCCATTCTTCTCTGTGGCTGTCCCTGCTTGCCAACATGTCCAACCTTTATTTGTACAGATGACTCAGGTAATCCTAACCTGCCCTGGCTGTTAACATCGATGAGGTTCCCTGCCACGGATGCTGAGACACATTACAATGAGGTCCATGGCAGGACGAGGTGTGTGATTGAAAGGGCGTTTGGCCTACTTAAGGCATGATTCCGGTGACTCCCCATCGCTGGAGGTGTCCTCCTCTACAGTCCCCAAAAGGTGTGCCAGATTAAAGTTGACTGCTGCATGCTCCACAATCTGGCCTGATGATGTCACATTCCATTACTGGCAGATGAGGAGGTGGGCGCAGGACCAGTGGGTGGTGATGGTGACATGGAAAGTGATGAGGAGGCAGACGAGGATGGTGCAGCACACTTTAGGACAGAGTTGATAAATCAGTACTTCCAGTGACATACAGGTATTTTAGGTGTGTTGTAGCAAGTGATATACATGCACTTGGGTTTATTACAAAGCCCCTCCTGGCCATTTACATCAGTACAGATGTACCCTTTACCCATTCCTCAGTGTGGGTGGAGATAGACATGTGATTGTATATCAGGAGCAGTGTAATTGGTCTCAACTCAGCCATATGTCCCCTATGCAGGATGCTAGGCAAACATCTTCTGTGGACAGTCCTGTAGTGTGATATGTGTCCTGTAATCTCATGCCCAGATGTGAGTCCAGATATGGAATTGTGTACAGTGAATCCTTTCATCTCCCAGCAGTTGCTTGAGCCATTCATGTGAAGTTGCCTTTGCTTACAGATGAAGTTTTTGAGTTGGGCCCACTGCAGCTGTCAGCTACAGCTATTTAGTCATGTACTTACTGTGTTTGTTGATGTAGAAGTGTAATCTTTTGTGCCCTGTTGCCTTGCCAATCCACAATGGCCACCACAATTATGGACTGCATATGTGCTTAGAGTTCTACCATGTCTCACATCCTGATTTGTGTTCCTTTGTTGTGCATTTTTCAGATGTGATGACTTGATCCGCTCTGGTGTGAGGCTAGACTACTGTTTCTTGTTCAACTGACTATTGTGACATATATGTTGTACTAGGTCCCCTGCAGAGGATGCCTCGCTCTACAATGCACTGCCTGTTGGTTGATGTGCATTACTAGACATGACATATTGCAAAACACACATTTGAACATCATTTAATAAAAACACAAATCCATTTGCTGTGATCTACAGTGTTTATTGTGCATATTTTGTCCAGTTGTTGTTGAGTAGGGTCATGGTGGATGAAATCATCAGAGTAGATGGCGTAGCTGTAGGTAGTACAGGTCCAGTGTCCAAGGGTCATTTGTAAAATGGAGTAATGACATAGAAAAGTAAACAGGGTGTGTCAGTGGCACACAAGGGAGAATGTTCAGGAGAGGGTCACTTCCTGACAGCGGGTTTGGTCTTTGCATCTGCTCTAGCCAGATACCTAGATGGATGACCATGTTTGCGGGGGTTCCTCAGGTATATAGGGAGGGGTGTCAGTGGCCTGTGGCTGCATTGGTAGGGCCTCTAGTCTACTGGCTGCTGGTGATGTAGATGGCTCAGATAAGGGGTTGCCTGTGATTGGGGCCTGAATCTGGGTGGAGGTAGGACACAGGATGTTCGAAAGATCCCTGTGCACCTCTGCAATGGTGGCCATGGAGGCATTGAGTTTATGACACTGCTGTATGGCCTCCTGGTGGTTTCCCCCCAAGATGGCCAGAATTTGGCCCATCTTGTCTTGGGATTGCTGGCATGCTCCCAGGACCTGGGAGATGGAGACCTGTTCAGTTGGCTCCCTTGGCTAGCCCGTCCTGTGGCCCACAGATACCCTCCCAAGCCCCCTGCAACCCTGTGCCACTGGCACGGTGTCCCCACTCCCAGTGTCACCAGGACCTTCATTGTCTTGGGTGTGGGGGGTCGACTCTGTTTCCTGTACTGTGGGGCACACTACTGATTGACCAGTCCTTGTGACACAGGTTTGAGGATGAGAGGTTGGCTGTTCTGTTCTAGCCACAACGTAGGGGGTTGGATGTGGGCAAGGTGAGGCTGGGAGTGGTGGACTGACAAGGTGTCCCCAATGGGCCAGCTAAGTCATCAATGTCCAGACACCCTGAGCTGTAGCCTTCACTGGGGCCTTCATCCTGGAGAGGGCTGGCATTCTCTGGCACCATCTCCATGAAAGCAGTTGCAGGTGTACCTGTGGATGGAGTGGAAAAGTGTTACCTGGTGGAGGTGTGATTGGTTGTCTCTTTGTCTGATGCATATAGTTGCTTGACTTGATTCCCAATTATGGCAATGACTGATGCAGCACTGCAGGCATCTTTTGTGGATAGTGGATTGTGTGGTAGGTCCCTTGTTCCACTGGGGTTTCAGGAATAGGGATTATATTTCTATCAATGCCATGTGTTGGTCCTCAGTCGAAGCATCCAGTTGGTGTGGCAGCTGCAATAGTTATACTTGCAGGAGTTGCACTGTGCAGTGGACATAGCAGGTTTATTTGTAGATGGGCTGGTGCATTGTAGGATTTGTGCTGATTCTAGTTGCCAATGCTATCCGTGCACTTGGGAGGTACTGTGTGCGCATTGTGGCTGTGTGGTGGTGTGGCATATATGGGAGGTGTGTGAGGTGATTGGGTGTGAGGTACAGTGGTAAATAGGGTTACTTGGGTAGTGATAGGGTGGTGTGGAAGCATGCTGCGGAGTAGGATGTGGTGCCAGGGGGGATTTAGTTACTTACCAGAGTCCAGTCCTACGGGTATTCCAGTCAGGCCCTCAGGATTTGCCAAGACCTTCTCCTCCCACATTGCAAACTCTGGGGGAGGAGGTGGGGGCCCACCTCCAGCCTTCTGTATGGATATTTGGTGTAGTGATACCATGGAACGCACCTTCCCCCGTAGGTCATTACACCTCTTCTGGATGTCCTCACTTGTGTGTGGATGGTTGCCCCCTGAGTTGACTCTGTTGACGATTATCTGCCGTAACTCAATTGTTCTGGCTATGTATGTTTGCTGGACCTGTGTTCCAAACAGTTGTGGCTCTACTCTGAAGATTTCACAGAGCATGACCATCAGCTCTTTGTCTGTGATGAGTGGGTGCTTTTGACATTACATGGTGGCTGTATTGTGGGTGGTAGTGTGGGTTGTGTACAAGGGAGCAGAGTTGGATGGTTGGTGGGGTTGGGTTGGTTTGGTTGTGTGTGCTGGTAGTATCTGGTGTTTGCGTGCAGCGGTGATATGTGTATCATGTTGCTGGTGCAGTTGTGTGTTATGTGATATGTGAGAAGTGTGATGATGCCTATGGTATTGATGTGCAGTGTCCTCCGTTAGTGTGCTCCTCACTGCCTGTGTTGGTAGTTTTGGAGTAGTGTTAGGGTGTGTTATATAGTTCAGTGAGCAGGTGTGTGTGTGGTGTGTGTATGTGTCTCAGATGTGGGGTATTTCTACTGTGTGTGCTGTGTTCTGGTGGAAGTGAGTTGTACTGATTTGTGGGTTGTAATCTGAAGGGCAAAATGTATTCGACATGGCAGTGCTGGTGGTGGAACCGCCTCTATCCAACTCTCGGTCATCGTGACAGTGTCAGATTTGTGGCTGTATTTTGACTGTCTTCATTGTGGTCTCTTAATACGGCAGCCGGGATACTGCCAACACTGGCAGTCTTTTGGCACCCACAACCGTGGCTGTCTTGGCAATAGACCACCAAACTCGTAATGAGGGCTAAAGTGTCCCCAGTAAAATTACTGTACTGCCAAAAAGAGGTGACATATTTGGGACATCAAATAGAAAAAGGCGCAAGGAAAGTTTACAGAGAGAGTTTACAGCTATTTTGTAAATGAATCCTCCAGTTACATAAAGAAATGTCAGGATGTTTTTGGAAATGATGAGCTACTGTCACCAATGGATTCCCAATGTTTCTGTTATTTCAAAGCCATTGCAGAGACTAACCCGCAAAGGTATTTCCTACCCTGAGCCTTTTGATGAAGCTTGTATGAAAGCTTTTACTGAGCACCAGCTTTGGGAATGCCTGACTACACAAAACCATTTATGTTGTTTAGTTATGAACATGATTTTAGTGCTCTTTCAGTCCTTATCCATGTACATGGTGGACTAAATCGCCGTGTAGCATATTCTTTTGCTACTTTGGACCCAGTTGCAGCAGTTTTACCTGGCTGTTTGTGGACTGTGGCAGCAGTTGGTTTGTTACTCGCTCAATGTCAGAGTATTGTGATGGGACATTCTTTAACTGATAGATTTGTTACAAGCCCTAAAATTACCTGAAAGGATTTCTGTTGTTAATTGCAGTGCACGCTAGAAATCAAATTATTTACTTTCAATAGGAAATGCTTATGCAGATCAAGTTGCAAGGTTTTGCACATTAAACTGCATCTCTTTTATGGAAGAGTGAAAAGAAATAAAAGATGATGACGTAAATGCAAAATACATGTTAACAGTGATTGATACATGGTAGGAAATCAAAAGTTTACAAGAAAATGTTTTGGAAGATGAAAAGAAAGTTTGGATAAAATTGAAATGTTTTCAAAGAGTCAATGATTGAATTTGGGTTTCAAATGAAGGTCAAGTGGTTTTGCCAAAGTGTTTACTGATGCAAATGGCAAGAGACTATCATGGTCAATCACACATTGGCAGAGATGCAATGATTCACACATTTAAACCGTCCTGGTTCAATCCAAAATTTAGACAGATTTCTGCAGCAATTTGTCACAGATATGTTGCATGTCAACAAATTAATGTGGGGGAAAAAACAGTTGTCAATTTGAGTCGCATTGGAAGAGCAGGAGGTCCATTAAAGAGAATGTATATGGATTTCATTGAGATGCCTGTCTGTGGTAGTTTGAGAGACATGTTGGTGATTTTCTGTATTTTTAGTCACTGGATTGAAGCTTGCTTCACGTGTAGAAATGAAAGTCTCACAGTAGCAAAACTTCAACATAGGGAGTTAGTTCCTCCCTTCGGGTTGCCGGCTTCTTTAGAATTAGATAGAGGAAGTAATTCAATAACGAGGTGTTGGACTATTTGCCTAACGCAGGGTCATCCCCAGTCTTTTTGCCTCCTTCCTGGTTTTTCTGACCTCTTGCTGTTGGCTCTAGGACTCTGAGCACTTTATCACTGCTGACCAGTGCTAAAGTGCAGGTGCTCTCCCATCTAAAGTTGGTATGATTGGCTTATACCTAATTGGCATATTTAATTTACCTATAAGTCCCTTGTACAGTGGTATCTCTATACCCAGGGCCTGTAAATTAAACACTACTAGTGGGCCTGCAGCGCTGCTTGCGCCACCCACTGAAGTAGACTTTCAAACCTTTCTCAGGCCTGCTAGCGCAGGGCCTGTGTGCGCAGTTTTCTGCCACAGGGACCTGGCATCTAAACTTACTTGCCAGGCCCAGAACTCCCCTTTTACTACATGTAAGTCACCCCTAAGGTACGCGCTAGCTAGGCCTATGGGCAGGGTGCCATGTATGTAGAAAGGCAGGACATGTACCATATTGCATGGCCTGTCCTGGTAGTGATAAACAGCCTAACTTGGTGTCTCACTGCTGTGAGTGCTGCCTTCTCATAGGATTGCATTAGAAATGCCCTGCCTTATGTGTAAGGGGTATTGTCTGATTTATGAGGGGTAGCGTAGGCGTGTTTGGTATGGTTGTGATGGTGATAATAAATACTGCTTACTGGTGTGGGTGTATTTTTTATTACTATCACAGAAATGCCACATCTAGAAAGTGCGCATTTATCTGTACTTATGACTCTGGTGTTTTGCAGCTTGACTCCAATCCACGTCTGGGCAGAGTGACAGTTGGGGCTTTGTGCATACTTTTCAGACAGCCTGTACACAGGGAGGGTGGAGGTGTCACAGAGGTGCATCTGCATAAGGAATAGTCTTCCTGGGCTGAGAGAAGGGAGAGGCGGGGCACACCTACATTTGTAAAGGCTGTGCCCTGGCCTCACACAATAGGGTCGTTAACCCCCCACTGATGTTTGGAGCCTGTGCTGAAAGGAGAGAGGGGGCACTCCCCGAACCAGTTGTTTGATTGCTTCAGAGCGCGAGGATTGCGCTCAGTTCAGTGCCCCCGGGACACGAGAAAATCAACACAGAAAGAATCAGGAGCAAGCCTGCTCCTAGCGGTGCCCCCGGTGTAGGGATCGCTCTGAGGAGCACCCCAGGGGCACCGGAAGGCCCTTCCTTGGGCCAGAGAATCGTCAGAGGGGCAAGCGGAGATGAGGACGCCTCTCCCTCACCTGGAGAAGCCTCGGAAGGCTTTGGTTGTCATCGGAGGGGCGAGAGGAGAGGAGGACGCCTCTACCTCACCTGGAGAAGCCTCGGAAGGCTTTGGTTGTCATCGGAGGGGCGAGAGGAGAGGAGGACGCCTCTCCCTCGCCTGGAGAAGCCTCGGAAGGCTTTGGTTGTCCTGTAAGTGGGCAGCATCCTCATCGGAGGTTCGCCGCACCCCCGGATACCTCAGGGCCCCTGCGAGGGCCAGCCTTTGCAGTGAAGGGGTCTCCCTTCATGGAAGGGCCGACGGAGGCCCTGGGAGACCCCAGGAGTTTGCGGGCCCCGAGAGGGGCCCATTCACAAATCGGAGGGGGTGCGTGGCGTCCCCTCCTTACTCGCAGGATTTCCCTGACCTGCCCCCCTCCTGGAGAGGGCCGGTGGAGGCCCGGGGGGCCCCCAGTGATCACGGGTCCCGGAAGGGGCCCGTCAGGAATTCGGAGAGGGTGCCTGCCGCCCCTCTCGTCCTCAATGCTCAGGGAGGCCCCCATTTTGCACAGAGGAGCGCCGGGGGCCCCATTGTTCGTTTTAGGCACTGGGAGTGCCTCTTCATCAAGACAGGTACTTTTAAAAGACCAATATAACTATAATTGAAGTTCTTTCTACAGACTTTGCTAATTGTGATATATTGCCTACCTGTTCTATGATGCTTTTACATATATGTGCAAATGTTCCTTTTATGGGCATGACTTGCTAATATGTTTTCCTAACTTGCCATATGTTTTCTAATGTTCCTACTATGGGCGTTTCATGATATTCTTATGACAAGTGTTCTAATGTGATAACGTGTTTCCTGACTACTGCTTATGTTGCAGAATACTAAGTAACCTGTGTGTTATGTGTGACTACTGCTAGTTTGCAGAGTAACTAATGTGTAACGTTCTGACAACTGCTAAGGTAGCAGGATAGTACTGATATGTGATGTTTGGTCTGATAATTGCGTTGTTCACAATACAGTATATTTTCATATAATCTGGTGTTGTGTTTCCTTTGTGGTGGGGATATTGCGTCACATGTGTTGTGTGTGTTGTGCAAACGCTTTACACATTGCCTCCGGGTTAAGCCTGACTGCTCGTGCCAAGCTACCAAGGGGGTGAGCAGGGGTTATCTTGGACGTGTAACTCCCTTGCCCTGACTAGAGTGGGTAAGTTCTGCCTGGCTGAGATGCATACCCTTGCCAACCGGAAACCCCATTTCTAACACGAGGTGATAAAATTACTATGCTTAGCCTTAAACATTGAGCAGAAGATGCACTGTAGCTATCGCCCTGAAGCTTTTGGATGAGTAGAGCAAACGAATGGTACTCTGAAGGCACGACTTGCAAAAATGTGTGCATCTACAAATCTGAAGGGGCCAGATGCTTTGCCTTTGGTTCTCATGAGCATGAGAAACACACCTGACAAAAAAGACTGGACTTTCTTCCCATAAAATCCTCATGGGTAGAGCAATGAGTTTGCCAGCTCTTGTGAATATAACAGATGATATGGTGCTGGGTTACTGCAAGAGTCTCTCCCCAGGTGGAAGCTACAGCTGCGCCTCCATCCCAAGACCAGTGTCATAGTCTGTGAGCTGGCGATTAGATGGTTGTCAAGAAGCACATGCTGAAAACCTGTCTGAAGCCTAGGTGGAAGGAGCCATACGAGGTCGGACTTGTAACAACGACTGCTGTGAAGTGTGCTGGCATTCCGAACTGGATTCACGCCAGCCGCACTCGAAAAGTGCCCTATCCTTTGGAAGATGAAGAAGAGTTGTTGAGAACACCAGCAACTATTGTGCAGTATCAAGGAGCAAGAATAAAGACTGTGGAAACAGAAACAGAGATAGTGCAAACTGGTGAAGATCCAGGTACAGAGATGCAATAGAGGTTTCAGAAGTTGCTCTAGCATTAACAAACATAGCAGGAGAGTCAAGTCAGAGGAGGACTCTCCCAGAAGCATACGAATGGAAAGATTAGGTGAAACAAATCACATCTCCTAAAATCAGCTGAGGATTGAGCTGAGTTGAATCAAAGTCATGTAAATTTGACTCCTTCTGAATTGGCTAATGTTGCAGGTACATCAAGTCAAAGTCAAAATCCTGCTGAATCAAGAAAAGTTGTAATTCCAGTTTTGCAAATAACTTTGTTAAAGAAAGCTGTGAATGAAGACATGTGGCCCAAACTGCAGACAAGTGAAAAGGTTCCAGATGTACTGTCAACCATAAATGAAGAGCCAGACAAAACAACAAGAGCAGATTCAGATGAAGATCTGGGTGAAGGAAAAATAAGTGCAAATCGGAGACCAAAGAGAAAAAGAGTTGCAATTTGAATTGTATTTTACAACAGATGAGTACCAATGTGAATTTCCAGATCAATATTTAGAACTTAAAGTTACTTTTGAATTGAAATTTGAAACTACATTGCAATCTGAAAAAGAGATACATTTCTTGCTACAAGTGTTAATTAAACTTGATTTCTGACAAGCTGCCAAACCAATTTTTGACGAAGTTCTAGAAAACAACTGAAAGCAGCTGTAAATAACCACAAAGAAGACTGAAGATTATTTTTTTGTTTTAATTGTTGGCTAAATAGTTAAATTTTCTTTTTCTTTCACTTTCTGATTCTTTACAGGTCATGGGTAATAATCACAATTGCGTTAAAAACAATAGGTGTTGCAAGTGTATGTGCTGGATGAGCAATTATAGGTGAGTTAGTATGTTTGTTGATGATTGTGAGTATGAGCATTCATAATAAAGCTGAAACTAATTATACACCTATTTATGGACTAATACACTTTCAAAGTTAGATAAGTTTAACAGGGATGTGAAATATTTGCATTTAGACAACTCACAAGGAGATCTTTCTTCTAATGTTTTCTATTGCTTGTTGTATGAATATGTTGAGATGATGAATGTGAGAGAATGTTATGTTTGCACACAGATTCCTTTACTGGTGCAGAAGAATTTCTTACCAAAGCTTGCCATTAATATGTGGAATTAGTCGTAGTCTCTTACTAACAATTATAACCAAGAGTAAATACAGTATTTCTACTAAAATTTTAATTTAGTGTTTTCCTTTGTTCTGATTAACCAACACTTAACATAGCTAAAGAGAGAAATATTGATAGTGTGATAGGCACAGCTTACGCTCACAGAAACAACTTAACATGCCTGCTTTTTCCAGTAGAAAAGTATTTTCTAGATCAAACTAATGACAGGAGGAAAGCATTGATGGAAGAAATAGAGAAAGGGCTAGTGAAGAGGACATTCAGAAATGATTATACATTCAGTGTGACTAAAACACAAGGGAAACTTGCTTTAGATTTTCAACATATAGGAAAGCTTTGTATTTATAGACCTCAATCCAAAATGTATACATTTGTGGGAATGAGTGAGTGTAGACATGTATTTCTTTTTAAGACAACATAGGGCTTTATGTTAAATAGACAAGATACTGCGATTCCTGGGGTATATTACATCTTTGAAAGAATGCTTATTATCATCGCCCAAGAGGATGGTATGGGACTTGTTATTTGGGAGTTGTATTTCCAAAGATTTACCAGATTTACAATATAGATGACACACATGACACCAATGAATTGCAAAAACTAAGATCAAAAAGAACAACTTATTCTGAAATAATTGGGCATATATTTGGAGCAATTATTCCTTCTGTAGGAGTTGTTCTGAATGCTTTGAAAATTAGAAAGTTGCCTACTATTCTGGATAACATGCTAACTGATTTATCTGGAGCTGTAATCTTAAGGGATACTGAAATGGATGCGGTCTGTTCAATGGTTCTCCAGAACAGACGTGCGTTTGATATACCTTGAGCAAAGGGAGGTGTAGTATATCTGATGCTGAAAGTGAAACAGTATTGTACGTATGTTCTGGATAATAGTAAAGGAAATACAATTTTTTTAAAGAACCTGACAGATTCAAATTCAAATTTAAAAGATCTGAAAGAGCTAGTGGGTATGGCAAAATATTGGCAAAGGAGTTACTGAAGTGAAAAATTGGCTGGGTAATTTTGGTCAGGGTATTGTTGGAAATATATTGAAACCATTATTAACTGTGGTTGTGCGTTTCATCTTTATAATCAGATTTTAGAAATTGTACATACTGATAAAAAGACAAAGGTTGAAAAGTGAACAGAAGAGGGAAGAAATTAAACTAGAGAAGATGAGAAGCAGATGCTGTAATGATTTGAGAAACAGTGAAAACTGGAGAAAACCGAGAAACAATAAAGATTCTTTTCAAACTAAACTTTAAACTAACTCACAAGTATTTATAAGTATATTTTGTGATGACACATATAGTCGTCAGAGGAGGGATTGTTGGAGTGCTGCAAACATTATTAATAAAAAATGTGTTGTATAAAGATAGTGTGAAATAACATATCATAAAAGAGTTGTTTGAAAAATGTGTATTAATAAATAAAACTGTGTAACTAATATGGTGGACACCATAAACAATGCACATTATTATGGAGATAACTGACTCATGAAAATGTGTTTTGTTTATTCATAAACATATGTACTGAAAAAATAAATATTAATGTGTAATAAAAGGATACATAGTTTAAATATTATGAAATGCTTTATTCGTCGTGTTTTAGCATTGATTTTAAAAATGCCTCATGTTTTAGTAATTTTCCAGAGGCAACGTTTTAAAATGTTAACACTGCAAAAGATGTTTCTCTAAGCATCCTGTGTGACTTGCTCACTGTGGAAAAGTTATGTTCTTATGTTGTAACATTTGTCAGTCTCATGGGTTGAGATTATGTGTTCCCAGGAACTATAGTCTGAACAATAATCTTCAGTGCTTATGCATAACCTGCAACAATTGTACTCTACTGTGGCAACTGGTGACTGCAGTGAGAGAAGATGAGCCAATCATGAATGCAGAAATGAAGAAAAGATACTTCTGAAATGCAGAGAAAAATTAATTGGCTCTGATCTAAACCACCCCATAGACTGACCAATAGAAGCTTAGTTAGTTGCTTTCTAGGTCTTTCATATAACAATATTAGGTGATGTAAGTCCCGATCTTCCTTTTCATAGCTAGTATCATGATGTGCTGTGTCTTTAGCTTTCTGACATTGATGGTTCAGATACAATAAGGCCAAACATTACTGAACTGTTCCCTATTTTGCCATTGCCTGCAAAATCTCTGAAGCCTTGTCCTGTGGTCCATGCCATCCTCTCTCTCTACAAGAGGAGAACATGTAATGTTCTCCCCTCAGATAATTCAACTTCCATGCTGTCCCACCTTGTGAGCCCAACTCCCTCCCTCATTGTAATTCAGCCACCCCAAACATATGATCCACCTGCTCAGAGTTGGTCATAAATGTGTGTGGTAATCCACATGAAACATGGAAGACCTTGTGGAATTCTGCCCAGTAAATCCAGTTCAACTCAGTAATTCCCCAGTGAGTGGGAATTAACTCATATGAGCAGGACATTTTATGAGGAAATTCCACCCAACAATGATAATTCCGTCCAACTGGAATTTTCTAAAGCAATTCCTCTATACTTGTAATTAGGGCCATAGTTGACACTCAGATTATTTTAATGTAAGTTTCTGCTTGTTAGTAACTTATCCATCTCATTGATGTCTCTATATTCATTATTTCTCTACCATATGTATTGTAAACTATGAGCACGTTTGTCTATCAACGTAAAACCAGTAAAAAGTCATGTTGACCTGGCAAATTCACCCTCTTGCCAGGCCGAACCTTCCTTTTTAATATAAACAAGTCACCCGTAAGGTAGACCCTTGAGAGTCCCAAGGGCAGGGTGCTGTGTAGTTAAGAGGTTGGACATGCATGTTTAAGTTTTACATGTCCAGATAGTGAAAACCCCCTAAATTTGTTTTTCACTATTGCAAGGCCCGTCTCTTCCATAGCTTAACATTAAAATTGTGTTAATACATTTTTTAAGTTCAATTTTCAATTGCAGCAGTTAGATATTTTGAGTTTGATGTCTCTGGACACACAATTTGAAATCACAGCTTATGGTAAAGTTGGATTTTAAGTTCCAAGTGTGAAAATCCCACTTTTAGAAAGCTGGCATTTCTTACTTTAACCATTCTGTGTATCTGCCTCTCTCTGAAAACACGTTTGGGTGGGTGACAGCTGGGCACTTGTGCATCCCTTATTGACAGCTACACACAAACGGAACATAGGTATGCCTGATAGGCCATCTACATTCTGATGGGCTATTAACATCTTACTGGGTCATCCTAGGCAAGATGGGGTGAGGGAGAAACAGACACTCATACCTGAATAGGCTGGGTGCTAGATCCTCACAAAGGGCTGCATAACCACCTGCTGTGTGTCTTGAGCCAGGGAGGGAAGGGCAGGGACTTAATGCTGTTTAAAGGCCTCTCTAGGAAGTCACCCCCACTTCAAAGGCACAACTCGGTATAATTACTGGACCCCAGACAGCACCAAATCGTACACTCCTGGATCTGAGGGCCATCTACCAGGAAGGACTACTGTGCTGCTAAAGGGACTGCCACTCTGCTGGAACCCTGCTGGACTTTGCTGGACTCCTGCTTTGTGGTGCCTGCCCTGCTGCCTGGGAATGTGAAAGACTGGACCTGAATCTTTTCATTCCCAGAACCAACATGGATTCAGGGGCTTGCTGGCTTGCATCCTGTTCTGAAGTCTCAAGGACATCAAAGACTTCGCCCACCTCTGCTCAGCCAACTGTGAGTCCTTCCCTGCAAAATGTTGCCAATCCAGTTCTAGGCCCTTCAAAATAGGTTCTGTAGTTATGTTCTACAAAAATTCACACATCGCCATCACTGCACCGATCGGAACTGCCACATCTCTCCTCAACACCGACACATCGCCAGTGCCACTGAGAATGAGGATTTCACCTCACTGATTGCGTGGCTCAGGATCGATGCATCACCATTAGCCCTGGCACATCACCTTCACATCGCCCGCTGTGCGGCTTAACTATGACGCATTGCCTTCATCACAAAGGGTTCGATGCCGCACTATGCGCTACAGTCTGCTCAGCTGTAAAACACAAAGCCAGGGATGCAATGATAAAATTAAAGTGCAGTAATCATAAACTAACTTGTACTAAGTAGTTAATGTCTGTACTGGAGACGGCATGATTTCTTTAAAAACTGCCTGAACCAACTGTACTCCCATTCTATACATTGCGTGCACACACTGTCTCATTACATGGCCTAAGGAGTGGAGGTTGCTGTTCATGAATATCGATTTATCAAAATGTTAGGGGTGTCAGAAGTGATTGAGCACAGACTTAGACCTGCTGTAAACACAGGAGATGACATTAAATAACTATGGTTCTTGAGGCGTGACAGGAAGTGAAAGCATGTGAGCTTTGACCCCGATGACATCACAGATTCACTGAAAACTAAATAATTGAAATAAACCAACAAATATGAAATATGTTTACAGTTAATACAATATTAAGAACATTTGTTAAAGCAAGCTTAAGTCTATGTTAGTTACAACACAAATGTTAATTAGTCTGCTACCAAATATTTCAAGGATGCAGCAGTCATATACTCAGGAGCAGCTATCACATGCCAGAAACCTTAATGCTGAGGCGTAGCTACAAAGTTGCAAGAGGAGGCGTCCCTTACGTATACTGATTATTAACAGCTTGGTCTGCTGCAGCACAGACGTCCCTCATACTCAAATGAGGAGCACAGCATAGGCAGCAGCACTGCAAACTTCAGTCACCACATGAAGCAGATGCAGAATGAAACGCATTTGTTGATGAAGCTTAGGCTATCGAATAGAACCGCCTTGACTTCCGCCTACAGAAAGAAACTATTCAATGTCGCAAGTTCCTGATAACAACCCTAAAACCTATTCGCTGTAACAAGAAACTACCTTAAAGCCTCCAAAATAGATAAGATCATGTGTGAATACCTAACAAAGGTACTTATTTTAAAACTGCCAAAATATTCTTTTATATGTATGTGCAGACACCCACACAAAGTTCACACACATATATATATATTAAAGGTGTGAGAAATTTCCATAATTTGCTTTTGAAAAATGTG
Source organism: Pleurodeles waltl (assembly GCF_031143425.1). NCBI lineage: Eukaryota > Metazoa > Chordata > Amphibia > Caudata > Salamandridae > Pleurodeles > Pleurodeles waltl. Next base: position 1,017,083,505 of record NC_090440.1, read on the forward strand.
AAAATTTGTAAAAGATACATGAAATTTTATGAAGTAAAACCAGCATATGATGTCATATTTTATCAAGAAAAGCATTCTCTCATCCCATGTGGCATAAAAATAGTGCAAAAAAACACAAGCACCACAAACATCAGTTGCTCATGTACTGGTCTTTTTCATTGTTCCTGTGCAACCGCACTAAATGTTTACTGCAAACAGGGCATAATTTGTGACATGGTGTAATATAATAATTTGAGCAATTTTGCGTACAAAGCTTAATGCCCCAGTTGCTTAGTGGTAATCTTAATTAATCTGAGTCCAGGTCTTCCTTGATACAGTCCTTAGAAGTAAATGTAATATCCACCTTGCAGGACATCTCGCTAGCTGATGCAAAATAATTCCCCTAATATGACCACCATTGCCCAGCACCCATCTCATGACATAAACATAGTTCCAACAAGTTCTAAACAAAAATAATCAAATTCATACCCTAGACAACTGGGGTGGAATTAAAGACTGTATCAAGGAAAACCTGGACCTTGAGTTACGAAGATTACCCATAAGTCATTACCTCGTCATCTGTCTTCATCAGATCAGTTCTTACCAGTGAGATGATGCCCAAGCAACAAAGATCAATTATGTTCAACTTCAAACAGAACATAAGTATTTTAAAAGCACACGTTCACCCATAAGCCTCTTGGCACTGAATAACAGATGCTTAGTGGTACCCAACTCAATGGTACTCATTTTATCAACCTCAGAGTTTTGGATGAAAGGGTGAGTGGACCCGCTGGGATTTGAACCTCTGACCATGAGGTCAAACACAGGTCCCTACAGTGGACACATTAGTCCATTAAGCCACCAGACCCAACATAAAGGTAAATGGCACCATACCTACAAAGTCACATGTCATTTAATTCAATTTGCTGCCTTTTTCTTCTTTTCTTTAGATTTCATACCTTTATTTTACAATATGCCCTAACATATGTATAAGTGGTATTATTTGATCTATGAGGGGTGGCTAAGGCATATTTGGTAAGGTTGTAATGGTAGTGAGAAATGCTACTTACTGGTGTAGGTGAATTGTTTATTACCATTATAGAAATGGCACTTTGAGAAAGTGGGAATTTCTCTGTGCTTATGATTGTGGTGTTTTGCAGCTTGGCTCCAATCCACATCTTGGGCAGAGTGACAGCTGAGCTTTGTGCATACCTTTCAGACAGCTTGTACACAGGGATGGTGGAGGTGTCACAAAAGTGCATCTGCATATTGAATGGTCTTCCGAGGCTGGGAGAGGGAGAGGCAGGGCACACCTGCATTTGTAAATGCTGTTCCCTGGCCTCACACAAAGGGCCTGTTAACCCACAGCGCTGGAGAAGAAAGTGGACTTTCCTGGAACCGGTTAGTGCTGGTTGAAACTCCTTCGCCCCCTTTGTGGAAGCTGTGGAAGTACAGGGGTTTTCCCCCCACAATTTGAGACACTAATGGACTACAGAATTGAACACGGGATCCTGCTGGAAGGACTTGCCAGGAACCACTTTGGGACTACTCTGCTGTTAGACTGACCTGTGACCTGCTTAGTCAATGAGAGGGACTGCCACTGTCACTGAACACTTTGAGAGTGCCCCCTTCTCTCATCACAGCACGTAGTCAGAGCTGCGTTTGGCTGTTTGTTACCTAGGCCTGGTTTGGATCGAAGTGCACCCTCTGCTCAGGGAGGCAGAGGCTTCAGTGTTTCCCAGGTGTGAGCACAGAGTGGGTCTGCCGTGAACTACAAAATGGAGAGGTTGTGAGGAGAAGAAATCCTTGTGCGGACAAGGTGCACTTCAAGAGGTGACCTCGAAGCACAAGCAGGAGCTGCTTTGCGAGGAATCCCCGCCACAATCCGGGCTGGTCCAGAGGGGCTGCTGCACAGCTGGGAACCACTGTGGAGAAGGATGCCTGCCAGTCTGGCAGGAGGGAGAAGATCCCTGCAGACCAGGAGGCCGTTCTGTGAGGAGATGCGTGACCTCCAGAGACAAAGGCAGGCTTAAGTCCAGAGAGTGGCCACACCAATTATGTGTTGCTGGGCTGCCTCCCCAAAGTCCAAGCAGCGGTACCGGAGGCCTCCAGACACCCTGCTGGCGGCATAGTGGTGAGTCGTGGAGGGAGTATGGGAGTGGCCCATGTTGAAGACCAGTGGTGCCACATGCTCATGGGCAGCCTGCCCTCTTCCGGAACGTGTACAGAAGAACACAGGAAGGGTCCCCTCTCCATTCCCTGCTGGGGGTAAGCCCCTCTGTTTTCTGTTAGGCAGAAGACTACTACAGCCTGCGGGATCGGGAGAAACAACTCAACTGAGGTCCCGTGCCTGCTCAGCATTCTTTGCAGTACTGCATTGATTGTACTCAGACCGCAGGAGCTCCTAGATTGGGACAAGTGGGTCACAGTTTGCCCTCATCATTCTTCTCTTTTCCTGATTTATTTACCATGTTGTACTTGCCAGTTTTGGGGGGCATATCTACATTCTCAGGGTCTGCCGTATGAGGACATTGTAGGGTTGATTTATTACATTCCAGTTCAGAATATTTCATTTTGTGTGCATTCATAATGATATCTTGGCATCTCTGATATGATGGTTATCCTGACATGCATTTTTGGTGGTAGTGACAACTTGACTACTGCTTGTGTTTCAGAATACCAGTAACTTCTATATGTATCTGACTACTGCTGACTTTTGCAGAGTATCCGTAACCTGTGTGATGTTCTGACAACTGCTTGTGTAGCAGGGTATTACTGATACATGTTGCTTTTGGTCTAATGATGTTTTATGCAATACAATTTATTTTTATATAACTGTTTGTTGTGTTTCCTTTGTGGTGTATTTATTGGGTCACAGGTGTTGTGTGTGCTATCGCCCAGCTTTACACATTGCCTCTGAGATAAGCCTGACTGCTTGTGCCAGGCTATCAAGAGGGTGAGCAGGGGTTATCTTGGGTATGTAACTCCCTCACCCTGACTAGAGTGGGTGGGTTCTGCCTGGCTTAGGTGCATACCCTAATCAACTAGAAACCCCATTTCTAACACTCATCAACTACACTGGAGCTACAATAGAACTCTGGCATGATCCTGTCTGATGTTTTGCAATACTCTGGCTATCAATTGAAAAGGTTGGAAGCAATGCAAAAGACCCTTATGCCATGGGAAAGAAAAGGTATCTATGGCTCATGCTGCAGTGATGGAATTAAGGATCAGAATTGTGTAAGGAGGGTGTTTTTCAAGAGGTACTGCCAAGGGACTCCCAAACTATTGGATTATCTAATGGAAAACCTGAGGGAAGAGACATAGGGAGACTAATGAGGGAAATCTCTGTCTGAGTTGGATTGGCAGGCCCTTTCTCCTTCCCTGGACCACAGACTGACATTGGTGAATGGAGACTCTGTTACAACCACAAAGCTATCTCCCTGGATGAGGTTAGTAGTTTCCACCCTGCTTGTTCATGTACACATTCACTACCTGGTTATGTGTTTTCATACACACTGTATGTTCTTTGATCAGAAGAAAGAAATAGAGAAGTGCTGCACTTATCAGAGCTAATGCCTTCCAATTGGAAGAATCAAGTGATTTCTGCCTGCTCCACCTTCTCTAAGCTTTGACCCCTCCATGTATTGCTCTCCCAAACCAACATGCTGGAATCTGTGGAAATGGTAAAGGGGGTGGCTTGACCCAGAGGATGACCCCATTCAGGTTGTCTGGGACAATCCTGTATCTCCAGTGGTATCAGAGGAGTGATTGGGATTGAGGCTTTGTAATCCTGGGACACCGGATTCCAATGGTGTAAGATTTGATGAACCATGGATAACTGAAGCTGGCTCAAAAGGATGATGGCTAACATTGAATCCATCTCCCCCTGTTTTCTGCCAAAGGCCAACCAATGCCTGTGAACCTCTGAGGAGGATTGCTAAGTAGGTCATTAGTCTGCCCCTTCTTTTGGGAGTTATACACACATAACTCAGTCAATCAGAAAAAGGGCTCCAATAAATTGCATTGATTGCAATGTAAGAAGTTTTGATTTTCTGAGGTTCATGAGAAAATCATAATCTTGAAGAAAACTGCATACTTTTTGACATTCTGATCTGCCTTAGGAACAGAATTAGAAGGAATTAGCCCGTTGAGATATGTTTTATGTGAATATATCTAACCTACAAGATACCCATCAATGGGGCCAAGAGCGTTGTACAAACTCTTGAAACAGAAGCCAGGCTGAATGGCAGCACTCAAAATTGGTACCATTGAGTAAACTACTGCAAACCATTGGTACTGTTGGGGGTCAGGAAGGATTGGCACATGGAAATGTCCAGAAACAATAAATATTCTCCCTTCTTCAACAGAGGGAACATATTCTGCTGAGTTGCTATCTTAAAGGCTCAGTGAACAATGAATTGATTGACTGCCTTCAGGTCCAGGACTAGTCTACTGATATTTTCTGAATGAGAAACAGAATTTAATAAAATCCCCTGCCCTGTTCCTGCAGAGTGACAGGAATAATTTTGTTCTTCTGAAACAGCATTTGGATGCCATTCAATAGAGCCTGTTAAAACAGGAGATCATTTGGTAGAGGGGACTGTTTGAAAAAGGGGACTGGAGTCTCTGAAAATTCTTAGCTGTATTCTCTTGACACTACATCCACCATCCATGTACCTGCTACTGCCTGACTCCAAATGTCCTGAAATAATAGATTACGGGCCCCACATGAGAGATATCCTCGTTGTCATGCCTTAGGAGGAGGGGGGTTGATGGAAGTGATAATGGATTTGTCAAGAATTGGGATGCCCTGACCATGACCCCTTTCTTGAAAAGGGTGTTATCCACCCCTCAACGACCTTGGCAGAAAAGTTATTTTATAAACAAAACTACTTCATCTCAAGAAAGATATGACAGGAGCAATACGGCTTTGTTTATTTCCTACTAATGTTTTCAATCATATCTTCAAGTTGCTTGCCAAGTAGTCTGGAACCATCAACTAGCAACTTTATTAGGATTATCTCTTGTGCAATATCCTCCTGCTGTTCCATGAGACTGAGTAATACCACTATCCAATTCTATAAAGACTTTGGCTACCAACTATTTCATTTGTAATACCAACATGTTTCTTTCAAAATAGAGGGACAACTTGCAAGGAAATCAAGTAAGTCCTGAAGTGGTAGTAGATAAAGAAGAGCCGGAAGGTGTTATGCATGCCCACCTACTTGCAAATTTGAAGAAGGACCCCAGGCTCTCCTCCTCACCTTGTCCTTATTTCTTGGCCCATATTTCAGATGGATTGATTTCCGACCAAAGAGAGGATTTGCTAAGTCAGGAATCAGTTGTACAATTGTCATTAGTTTATCTTCCAAAAGCACCTTTACTACAAGCAGCTGAAAAGATTCAGGCACCATCAGCATTATCTTTAAATATACATTTTGCTTCATCTTCATCCATATTAGATACTGTTTTGTTAATGCAAAAGAGCCTGCAAGGAAGTTTAGCACCTTTGTGGTTAATTCTAATAATTATCTCAAGCCAGTTTTTTTAAGGAAATTCATTTTCAATTGTGTAAAGTCAATGTATGACTCCCTACGTTGTTGAGACCCATAGAAGAATATCCTAGTCTGCACTCAAAGTCAGGAAAATGATGTTCAGGTGAGTGTCTCCCAAGCCTTCATTACTACAAAGTATATCTCTAGATGTCCAATGTCAGTCAGGAAAAATGATCATACTTATGGCTGTGTGTAATTCTATTCAAAACACTATCTCTCTGTAGCCCATATGATTAAGAAATATACAACAATGAAATCTGAAAAGATCCCAGGGAAATGTAAGGAGACAAAGTTCATTCAGGGATCCAGAAAACAGTTGGCTTAACTAATCCACTGACCACTCATTGTCATTAAATAATCCCCAAATATCATTCTGTTTAGGAAATCAAATAACTTGCAGTTGAATTACAGCTTCTTAAAAAGGAAAATGTAAAACCTCAATATAAAAAAGTAGAAACAAAGTTTCTGTCAGCTCAAGGAAAGGAACACCAGCTACCCCATGGGAAGAGAAAAACATAGTCAGTACATCATCAATGAGTGCACATCATCAATGAGTGCTTCAGCCCCCAGACTTCAGACTCAGTCTCAACTGTTCAATATCATCCATAAAAGGAAAAACTATACAACTGCACCCACTAAATAGGTTCAAGCTGCTGTCAGTATTTGAACAAATACACCCACTCTCAGAAATATCCACAGAGGATTTAGTTCATGTGGGCTTTCTGATAGAAGAGGAGGGTAGAAGGTTGACAAAGGTGTATTTTATATCACCTCTGATTGCCAATATGATGTTTAATGCAGAAGAAGAGCTTTCAGGAGTAAGTTTGATTGTGATGATTCAAACAGACGCTTGATCAAATGAGAGAAGCGTAAACCAGATCTTAAACATTCATGACAGTTTGATTTTAAAAAAGAGAGGATTTAGCTCATCCTATCCAGCTATTAAATATTCTACTTTTAGAAGTTCACAATATCATCATAATGCTGACCTACTCTCAAATGAGAACTTGAGGATGTTCATATGAAAGGAAAGAGTGCAAAATTAAATACGGCCAACCTGCGGATGTTAATGTAATAATTAGTATGCCCCTTTGGGGTATCAGGGTAGCCAAGGTTAAGAAGGGTGATCTGAGGAATCATGGAGTATAGAGCTCTCTTGCAACCTGAACATTGTAAGCTGGAACATTCATGTTAATGAAGAAATAAAAACAGGATGCTAGTTACTTGAATTACTAAATAACCATCATAGTGTGTTTCTGCAAGAACTTAAGGAACTTTGTAGCCCTCAATAGCTTAGAGAACAAATAAGGTAAGGACAGGCTAAAATTAAGAAGGCTATTGGTGTGGTTCTTCTTTAAAGTGGAATTTATGTTTCAGTTTTGGATGGATGTTTTTTTATCACATATTGTAAAAGACTAAACTGAAATATGCAGATGCAATCCTTTTAATGCAAGATTGTTCTATGGATGTGACAGATGATCTATTGCAGGAGTTCTTGGAACAATACAATGTACCAATGGCTGTGTTTCCTGCTGTGACCACCAAGAAAGAAGGGGCAGTGCTGGGTGAATGGCTAGAAAAGAGATTCATCTGTTTGAATGGCCATTTTAAGAATGTATTCCTGCTCAACAATGTTGACTTGATTTGTCATGGCTGACCTATTATATTTACGTTTTTGCTTGTCTGTTTGAGCTTTATAATAATTTTATTTGTGTATTCGGCTGCAAAGTAAGTAGCCATTGCATCACTTTGGCAACCATACATTTTGGGGAATCAACTGTGTTTGACAAAGTTCTAATTCTTGCCATAAGCTTCTCGAAGACTACAGAATGATTGAATTCCTATATTTTCAACACTTGCACTCTTATCAAGCCTTTGAAAGTATTGATATAGATTCTGTGGCATGTGAAGAACAAATAGTATGGCATACTATTCTAATGGAAACATGCTTTCCAGTATAAATGTTAATGTAAATCATTATCTACCTAGGATGAAAGAATCAGTGAGGGTAGTCTTTTAAATGTTGTTTGATTCAACATGTCAACAATGAAAAAGCAATCTCCAGAGCGCCACCAAAATATACAGGCAAGGTTCACCTAGTATTACAAAAGAAGTCAAATATACATCCAATTGGTATAATCAATTCTTCGGAGGGGGAATTAGTTATTTATAAGCACTGAAATTAAATGATAGAGGTGATTTAGATTGCCAACCAAAAGAAATGCTGGCAAAAGTAAATAATGCTATAAAATGCTACCCAGCAGCTGATTGCCGAGGACTCCTAGATGGCAAATGTTAACAGCTTGTATGGCAATTCAGCTGTGCAGTTTATTTCATAGTCTAGCCATATTGTCTGTCCTCAATCTAATTGTTTTTTTTATTTTAAGATATTAAATCTACAATTATATCCCCTAAGTTGAATAAAGCTACAGTACTGGACAACATCCACAGTAAACATGAAAGCAAATAGTAAGTGGCAGGCAAGAATGTTCTCTCATTTGTTTGAATGGATAAATAAAACCGGGGGGTATTCTGATATATGGAAAGGCTCAGTGGTTAAACCCATTATAAAAAACGATGATGGAAGTCCATCTACTTATAGTTTAATTAGTCTAATGCAAATTTCTGAGAAAGTGTTCTTGAAAACTTAGGTGAACCACCTTCAAGATCTGATTTTTGTCAACAGCCTTCTTCTAATTGAACAAGGTGGATATTGGAAGGGCCACTCCACAGGCAGTAAATCTGAGGTTGTGCTGCAGGCAAGACACAGTGAAGAGGGAGGCTTTGGGATAAATTGAGAGCTTGGAATATTCCTGGTGACCTTTTATAGATAATTCAGGCATTGAACACAGTAAATTGGGCACAAATGGAACTGGGGAATTCTGGCTGATTATTGAGGAAACTTAAAATAGTGCATGACCAGCTCCCTGGCTCCAACCCTTTTTAGCATATAAGTGTCACATTAGCTGCTCTTTTAAAATCTAGCAAGTCTTTTTTACCCAAAGTGGGCTCAACACATACCCTGTGTCTCCTTTATGTGGATGATTAGGAAATCAGAGGCCTTAGAGTCATACTGTAAAGATATGTATGTATATTTTTTTTAACTATACCTAGAGAAAACAAAGATTGCGATTTTTGAAAAACAAAACAATCCATTTTAAATAGTTACTTGATGTGACTCAGAATGAAGTGGTGAATTGATATAAACACTTAGAGTTGACATTTTCTAGGAACCTGTTGTGGGGTGCTCACATGAAAGGTCCAAAAGCAAGAGTCCTATTACAAATGGAGCATTTGGTGAAATTAAACCAGATGAATGGGGAGCTCTCACTGGCCCAGCTCCTGAAAGTATATTATTTTAAAATTCTTCTGCGTATTCTGTATGGGTCAAAGGATTTGTGTTTGTGATCTAGTCATATTTGGGAGTGGGTTGACAGTGCAGATCTAAAACCTTTGTTTAGTCTTCCTAAGTGGACCATGGTATAAAGTATTCAGCTGGAATCAAATCTTATGTCATGAAATCTCATAACACGTTCCCACCTTCTAAGGTTTGTGAACAAGCTGTCATCAAACAAATAGTCCCAAAAATATCAAGGGATGCTGGGAAATAGGCCAGGATTCTGCTCAAAAGATTTTTTGAAATTAAACCTATTGACATCATGTTGGCAACCATAGGAACGAGTCTGCCATTTCCAAACAAGCAAATAGAGAAAGAGCTATCCCTCAAAGTGCCCCATAGATTGGGCATAAATAATTTTTTTGAAGAAAACTTTCATCAGCTTTATAATGAACATACTAGGTCATGGTGACATTTTCCCATACCTCGCTTGGAAATTGATTTAAATGTTGGCGGAGAGGGAACTTGTTGCAACAGCTGCGGAGTTTCCTCCCCACAAGCCTTATGGCTCACCTACCTGATTTTGATTCAGGTGAACCATAGATTAACAACGGCGGACACTGCTATGTCTCTGCTGTGGTCACACTTCTACGATGGCTTGATGGAGTAAGCGCACAATAAAGGGCACTCAAAAGTGCTCAATGCCCCTTTGCCATATGAAGAAACTCCCATGGTAAGGAAAGCATTGCTTGAAACGCCTGCTTTGGCATTTTCTTTTTGAAAGAAAAAAAATTGCAACTTTGCTGTGTGCCTCCACCATGTTTGACAGAGACATCCAGCAAAGTTGCATTGCAATGGCTGGAATAGCCGTACCAGCAATTGTTGTCAATGCTTGAAATGTCTGCCAGTAAAACCCCACATTTCAAACTTTGGCAGTGGGCACCTTTATCAAGGAGACAGAGTAATTTACTCCAGTACTCTGCGGGAGGACAGGCCAACCCACCAAAAAGAAAATCGGGCCTCTAGATACCTGACCGTAAACTGCCTATAGGCATTATTAAAGTATGACTTTGGTGTAATCCAATTTTCCCTAGACCAGAATGGTATAAAAACTTGCCGAACAAAAATGGTTTGTGCCGATGGTTTTTAAACATGAATTACTCGATGAGTTATGTTCCTATCGATTGCCCCTTCTATAAAATGGCTCTTATTAGGTTTTAAAAAACCAAGTCCCATATTTATGCTCTGTTTGTGCCGGATTTGCACCTTATGAGCGCCTTATTTATCCTCTGGCATCAAAATAACGCACAGGAGGAGGTGGGCCCTAAAACATGGCGCCCAGCCAGATTTGTGCTGTTTTTTAACGCCTGGTCAGGGCAGGCGTTAAGGGACCTGTGGGCTCATTTCGATGGTGGGAGGCCATGGAAGCAGTCCACAGGTGCCCTTTCCTGCATCCAGGGACACCCCCTGCCCCCCTAAACCACTCCTGGAGGACACCCATGGATGGGGGGACCCATCCATGGAGAGTGCAGGTAAGTATAATTTTGTTTAAAAAGTGGTATGGGGGGCCTAACTTGGGCCCCCTTACATGCCACTGTGCCCGATGGCCATGCCCAGGGGACAGATGTCCCCTGGGCATGGCCATTGGGCTGGGGGGCATGACTCCTGTCTTTGCTAAGACAGGAGTCATTACCATGTGGGGTGTGCATCATAATATGGCGCAAGTCAGGTTAGAGCCAATATTTTTGACTCTAACCTGACTTGCACCATTCTTTGGTGCACAACCCCCAGTCTTCCCTTCACCTCCTCTGCCCGGTTACCGTAATTTATTTTGACACTAACCAGGCCGCAGCACCGGGTAACATCATTCCATTAATAAGGCGCCCGGCTGGCGCGTTGGAATGGCTTTAGCCAGCGGTAAACTTTTTGACACAATTCTGCCCTAGCGCTGATTTGCGTTAAAAGTATAAATATGGGCCCATATTTTTTAAATATCAGGCATGACCAAGATCTGATCCAATTGCACTATCAATTAACATGTTGTTTGAAGCTGCAGAAGGAATAGCATGTTTTCTACTCTATTAAAGATTGAAGCCTGTTTGACAGTATTCTGTAATTTGTAAATTGTAATCATGGTTGTCCCAGATACTGTTGGAGTGATACTGGTTTTAATTATTTTTGCTTTGTATTTTATTGTTTTTAGAATGTTTTATGGACATTTGTCCCAATAAACCTATCTTTACTGGTATTACTTCTGTAGGAAATGCAAAAAGGTGCCTTAATATGATCCATATTACAAAAGTCATTTGACAATAATACATTTCATTGAAAAACGTTAAGCATAAAAAAGAAAGAAAGGAATATTTTTAAATTTCCCATTAACTAACCCTAAAACACTAACACCTAAATGGTAAAGAACCTCTGAATTTTGCAATTTCTGCCAGAATGGTGTTCAAAACTTAAATCATGTCGTAAATGGCTGCAGCCCATTTTTCTGAAATTGTTGGTTCAATTATCCTCAGAAGTTTTACATCTATTAATTGATACCCCAAATGAATTGTTTTGCTGCTCTATTTTACTTTTTAACCGTTTCTTACATTTATACTGATCTTAGTGGGACTGTTGTGCTAGTGATGTTAGCACTCTTGTGCTCTCAATAAATTCACTGATGTTTTTTCAGGAAAGTGTACATTGAATTGCATTGTTTTATGTGGACTTCTTGGGAGTTCTGAGTCATGGATAAACTAAACTTAAAACTAACCCTAAAACACAGGGTAAGGGAATTAGGGAGATTTTCAAATATTTCTGTTGCTTCCCTTTTCTTTTCAAGGAAACATATTTTACATAAATGTCTTTCTATTCCGCATGTGCTCTGCTGTGCACATTTTTACACTTAATGAATGACTTATATCTGATTACTTAGTTGTCAGCTGAGAAACAGAGATACATGTCCTGAAGATATTGAAATGTTTGTAAATACCCACAACGTTATGATTGTGTCGAATTTACCATTTTTGCGACGACCTCTTCACGTCTCCTGGGAAATAATGTAACACTCAAAACTATTGAATTTCTACCCATCGGCTGAATATTCGCACTCGTGACTGACATCTCATAATGCCCTTACAGTGTTCACATACTGATCTTTGCAAGCACACACTACTCATGCAGATTCTACTTTTTACATGGGTTTGTTTGCCTTGTAGACAAACAGTGGATTCCTGTACTGAAGACCTTTGGAAGAAGGGGACCCAGTCCAAGAAGCAGAGAAGAGTCCAGGGAGAACAGGAGCCCCTGCTAACCCGGGTGAAGGTGCAAAAGAAGAACCACCAGTAAAGAAGAACAGTTAGTACTGCACCCAAGAAGATGGATGTGGAGTCCTGGTTGGCGCAGATGATGTCCCACGCCGGATGGAGGATTGCAGTCTGGTTTGGGTCACTAGAATCCGTCATCAAGCCTTGGCACATGCAAAGCTCATAGTTAGCGGAAAATGGCGCTGCCTGGGATCAGGAAGGACCAGGTGGACTCTACCTAGGAGGGGGAGTAAGAGGGGGGTCTCAACAAGTCATAGAGCCCACAGAAGACCAGGTAGCGTGCACAGGTGTCCCACAGCATGAGGACAAAGGAGGTGCAAAAGAAGGCACATGCAGCACTACGACAAAGGCTCCCACGCCACCCGAGAACCACTCAGGAAGATGTGCATCGCAGGATAGAGTGCTGGGGGCCGGAGCTGCATGGTGCATGAAACTTCATTGAAGGATGCCAACAAGCCTTGCAACTTCAAAACACGTGGTGCATGGGGGTACTGTCTTGCGTGGGGAGGCAAGCTCTTACCTCCACTAAAGTTGGACAGTAGGACATCAGGACTGTCAGGATCAATTCAGTCCACCACCCGTGATGCAGGATCCACGCAACTCATCAGGTGAGGGGATCCACGCAGCCGGTTGTCGATGCAGTGACGTGCCTTCTGAAGCAGGGGAGTGACTCCTTCACTCCGAGGGAGATTCTTTTGCTCTTCTGGTGCAGGCTGAAGACAGGCTGTCCTCTGATGCTGCACAACCAGGAAACAGTTGCAGTTGCTGGTAGGAGCTAAAGATACAGGTGGTCATTCCAACACTGGCGGTCGGTGTTAAAGCGGCGGCAAAACCGCTAACAGGTTGGCAAAAAAAAAAATGCAATTCTGACCCTGGCGGAAACCGCCAACAGAGACCGCCACTTCAACACACCGCCCGCCACGGCGGGACAAACAAACAGTGCGGCGGTCACCGCCAACAGACAGGCAGGAGACAATGTACCACCCACCAATCCGCCACCTTTTCCAGGGCGGTAGCCCCGCCGATAAAATCACGGTGGAAACAGCCATTTCAAACAGAAAACGCTTACCTCCATACACCCCACGAGGAATCTGGACAGCATTGAACCCGAACTCCACATCCTACCAGCCATTGTCTTCCTGCTCCTCTACTAGGAGCACGAACGCCGGCGCAGAAGACAACGGTGAGTACTGCACCTACAACACAGGGGAGGGGGGAGGCAAAAAATTACGGGGACACACATATGCGACACACCCACCCTCACAACTACAACACACACATCAATGCATAGCAACACATCACAGTTACCCCCCCAAACCCCCCAGAAGAATGCAAAGACAAAAGGAAATGATTATAAACTTTGGAATATATTGTATGACTGAGTATAAAATATATCACACTTCTAAAACGTTATATACATAAATTGTCCAGTCTGATATGTGTATCAGGCATTGTTCGTGGGCCACTGGGCCAAAATCACATGGGCAAAGCCCACACAGGATACATGACTCCAACGGAGAGAACACTGCAGGGGCATCAGATAGGAAAACTACAGGCACCTCAGGGGGAAGGGAAGGGGGGGCACCTCAGCCAGATGAGTCCACGACGCCAGATCCACGAGGGGCCTCCATGGCCACTGTTCCATCCTGGGGAGTGCAAAGCCACAGTCTCTCAAGTCCAGACAATGGGTGGCTTGCCCACTGCTTTATCCTGGGGAGAGCAAAGCCACAGTCTCTCAAGTCTCTACAGTGGGTGGCTTGCCCACTGTGCCATCCTGGGGAGTGCAAAGCCTCAGTCTCTCAAGTCTCTACAGTGGGTGGCTTGCCCACTGCTTTAACCTGGGGAGTGCAAAGCCACAGTCTCTCAAGTCTCTACAGTGGGTGGGTTGCCCACTGTGCCATCCTGGGGAGTGCAAAGCCTCAGTCTCTCAAGTCTCCACAGTGGGTGGCTTGCCCACTGTGCCATCCTGGGGAGTGCAAAGCCACAGTCTCTCAAGTCAATATCAGTCTTCACTGGTACTGGAGGGGGACTAGTGCCCAGAGTGCTTTGTGCAGCCCTGCCCGACACAGATGCGGGCCTGCCCCTTCCGCCAATGGCCCAGCGGAGCGGTGCTTGAGACGGCGGTGCCCAGCGGAGCGGTGCTTGAGATGAAGGGCCCAGCGCAGCGGTGCTTGAGACGGCGGTGCCCAGCGGAGCGGTGCTTGAGATGAAGGGCCCAGTTCAGCGGTGCTTGAGACGGCGGTGCCCAGCGGAGCTGTGCTTGAGATAAAAGGGCCCAGCGGAGCAGTGCTTGAGATGAAGGGCCCAGCGGAGCAGTGCTTGAGACGGCGGTGCCCAGCGGAGCAGTGCTTGAGATGAAGGGCCCAGCGGAGCAGTGCTTGAGATGAAGGGCCCAGCGGAGCGGTGCTTGAGACGGCGGTGCCCAGTGCAGCGGTGCTTGAGATGAAGGGCCCAGCGCAGCGGTGCTTGAGATGAAGGGCCCAGCGGAGCAGTGCTTGAGATGAAGGGCCCAGTTCAGCGGTGCTTGAGACGGCGGTGCCCAGCGGAATGGTACTTGAGATGAAGGGCCCAGCACAGCGGTGCTTGAGATGAAGGGCCCAGCGGAGCGGTGCTTGAGACGGCGGTGCCCAGCGGAGCGGTGCTTGAGATGAAGGGCCCAGCGGAGCAGTGCTTGAGATGAAGGGCCCAGCGGAGCGGTGCTTGAGATGAAGGGCCCAGTTCAGCGGTGCTTGAGATGAAGGGCCCAGCGGAGCGGTGCTTGAGATGAAGGGCCCAGCGCACCGGTGCTTGAGATGAAGGGCCCAGTTCAGCGGTGCTTGAGACGGCGGTGCCCAGTGGAGCGGTGCTTGAGATGAAGGGCCCAGTTCAGCGGTGCTTGAGATGAAGGGCCCAGCGGAGCGGTGCTTGAGATGAAGGGCCCAGCGCAGCGGTGCTTGAGATGAAGGGCCCAGTTCAGCGGTGCTTGAAACGGCGGTGCCCAGCGGAGCGGTGCTTGAGATGAAGGGCCCAGTTCAGCGGTGCTTGAGATGGCGGTTCCCAGCGAAGCGGTGCTTGAGATGAAGGGCCCAGCGCAGCGGTGCTTGAGATGAAGGGCCCAGCGGAGCGGTGCTTGAGACGGCGGTGCCCAGCGGAGCGGTGCTTGAGATGAAGGGCCCAGTTCAGCGGTGCTTCGGATGAGTGCCCAGTTCAGCGGATCAGCCCATGGCGTGGAGGTCATTCGCCACCTGACCAGTGGCTAGCTGCGCCTTCCTGCCCACCTGGGATGGGCCTGGTGGGGCCATCCTGGGCTGCAGTACCGGGCCTGTTGGTGTCCTCCTGCCCACCTGGGATGGGGCATGCGGGGCCCTCCTGCACAGCTGGGCTGCTGGCGGTCTTGTCGGGCGTGCTGCCCTTCCCAGCCTTCCCTTGTCGCCTGTGGCCCTTCCCCACCTTTGGCGGTGTGCCAGGTGGCACCACACTCCCTGCCGGAGCCATGGTAGGGATTTTGGTCCCAGGTGTTTTAGGCCTCTCGGGCCGGGCACTGACAATTTTGGCATGTTTTTGCGGCGGTGGCTGCCCGTGCCTTGGCTCCCTACTGAGCTGGGTGCCCTTGAGGGTGGGGGACTCCACAGTCCATGGCAGACTGTCTTCACAGGGCCCGCTGTTGTGGTGGCTGAGGTGCTGACTGGAGTCTTTTTAGATGGACGGGGTGAGGGAGTTGTTGGGAAGAGGTCAAGTTTGGAAAGGAAAATAAGTTAAGGAAGAGAGGGACGGTAGGTGTAGTAGGTATGGGAGTGGAGGAGGAGGTTGTGGTTGTAGGAGTTTGAAGTCTGGTGTCTTTGGGTGCAGGTGCTTGGGCTGGAGGCTGTCGTGAGGTGGATGGCTGTTGGGTGGGTGGCTGCCTGCGTTTGTGTAGCTTGGAAGAGGGGGTGACAGACACACTGGGAGAGGACACAGGGGACGTGTGAATGGTAGTGGGGGTGGTGACTGCACGTGTGCAGGGGGTTCTGGTGGGTGTGCTGGTGATGGACGTAGTGGCTGAAGATGTTGTGCATGCAGGTGTGAGTGGAGACGTGACAGGGAGGGAGGAGGGAGACGGGGAGGAGGGGGACACAGTGGAGGCAGTGGGTGTTGGTATTTCTGCATGTGGATGTTGCTTGTGTGAATGCTCGTGTGATGTGTGGTGCTTATGTCTGGATGAGCTTCCCTTGGGTGTTGAGGTGTGTGCAGGCTGGTCTGATGGTGTGTCTGGGATAGGCAGAGGTACAGGGGATTGGGTATGGGTGGAGGAAGTTGGAGGGGGAGGCTAGAGACAGGGACAATTGCTGCCATCAGTGCTGAGGCCAGAGTGTTGAACGATCGCTGATGGGCAGCCTGACCCGAATGAATGCCCTCCAGGTATGCATTACTCTGGTGCACCTCCCTTTCTACACCCTGGATGGCATTCAAAAGGGTAGACTGCCCAACAATGAGCGTCCTCAGGAGGTCAATGACCTTCTCACTGAGGGCAGCAGGGGTGACAGGGGCAGGGCCTGAGGTGCCTGGGGCAAAGGAGATGCCCACCTTCCTGGGTGAGCGGGCACGGGGCAAACGCTGAGGGGCTGCTGGGAGGGCGGTGCTGGTGCACTGGGTGGCGGCTGTACCTGTTGTAGCGGGGGCACGGATGTTGCCGCCACCACAAGGGAGCTCCCTTCAGAGGACGAGTCGCTGTCACTGACATCCGCACGAGTCCCTGTTGTGGAGCTCCCCTCGCCCTCCGTCTCACTGGTGAAATCCGAGTCAGTTGCATGGCCCGCCATGGCCATGTGAGATGCAGCTCCCTCGTGCTCCGATGCCACTTCTCCTCCGCCTGATGATGCTAATGCACAAATGAACAGGAAGACAACAAAAAAGGGGAGTGGGGAAAAATAAAGAAATGTTGAGTGCATGCATTGGCGACACCGTTGGCGGACAGGACAGACTACGCAATCCGTGGGACATGGCCTACAAGCCTATGGGTGACCTCTGTTCACATACATGACACCGGGCAATGAATAGCCGTACTTGGCACCCTACAGAGGTAGGGGGTGGGGGCACAGGGCCATGCCTTATGGAGGGGCCTAGCCTACAGATATCGCCCTGGCCTAGGGATAACCACAGCCCTCCTCCCCCACCCAGACACCTCCACTGCGCGCAAAGTCACCAGGATTTGAGTGTACTCACCCCCTTGTGCCTGCTGTGATGTCCTCACGCGCCCATCCAAATCGGGGTAGGCCACAGCCAGGATCCGGGACATCGGGGGGGTCAAAGTACCACTGGCACCCCTCCCACGTTGGGAGGCCATCCCCAGCTGAGCCTCCGCCGTCTTCCTGCTCCAGCGTCGGATGTCCTCCCATCTCTTCCTGCAGTGGGTGTCCCGTCTCTGGTGGACCCGCAGGGTCCGGACGTCCTTGGCGATGGCACGCCAAATACCGATTTTCTGGTGGGCGCTGACCTATGTGACATGTACAGGGAGAGAAGAATAATCATCACCTTCTGCATGCTCGATGTGAGTGGCCCCCCCATCCCCACCCTTGCCATGTGGCACATGCTCTCATCTGTCGTTTGATGCATGCCTCAATCGCTCCCCTCACCACCATCTTTCATCCACCCGACTCAACACAGGCATTGGCCACAAAGCATGGTCCCAGTGTACTTACCTGTTGGTCTGGAGGACCGTAGAGTAGCGCATACTGGGGGAGGACCCCATCCACGAGTTTCTCCAACTCCTGAGCAGTGAAGGCAGGGGCCCTTTCCCCAGTCGCATGAGCCATTGTCTCTTCCATACCGTGGTCACAGCAGCACTAGCAGTGTAGGTCCTCTCCTGTGGAAGATCAGGTATCGAGTGATTAAGCAGATAGAAAATGGCGGTCACGCCCGCGGCGGGGCGTACCGCGACCGCCGGCGCACATCGTCATTGGCTCCTGAGACCCACAGGGTTCAATGTTAACCAATGCAGCTTTGCGCCGCGGTCTTCGACCGCCTACCGCCACGGTGTCCCATGCCAGCGCATTGACCTCACATCCCATTGTCGCACTTCACAGGTCAGGCAGCTGCCATTTTGAGGGCCCACATGCCTTATTTTCCACTGTGTCACACATACCTAGGCCTTGCATCGACACTCATACAAGCCATTCAATGCATTGGGAATAGTGTTATGTGCAAGCTGTGGTAACGTACCTGTGGGTTGATTGACTCTGTGCTCGCTGTTGTCCTTCGTAGGCACCGTCCGCTGGTACATGCGAGGAGATGGAGGAATCTTCCCGTGTACAGACCGCTGGTGGACCTGTCGACAATGGAGGAAAGACATGTCATACTGACATACAGGCTTGACCGAGCCACTATACAGGAACTATGTACCCAGTTGGAGCCAGACCTGATGTCACCAATCCGCCAACCCACAGGGATCCCCCCTCTAGTGCAGGTGCTGTCAGTACTCCATTTCCTAGCAAGTGGGTCATTTCAAACAACAGTGGCCATATCAACAGGGATGTCCCAGCCCATGTTTTCCAAGGTGTTGTCCAGAGTGTTGTCTGCCCTGCTCAAACACATGCGGAGCTACATCGTCTTCCCTGAGGTGGGGGATTTGGCTACAGTGAAGGCTGATTTCTATGCCCTTGGACATATACCCAACATCATTGGGGCCATTGCTTTGGTCCCCCCCAGCAGGAGTGAACAGGTGTACAGGAACAGGAAGAGTTATCATTCCATGAATGTCCAGATGGTGTGTTTGGCTGACCAGTACATCTCCCATGTTAATGCCAAGTTCCGTGGTTCAGTGCATGATGCGTACATCATGCGGAATAGCAGCATCCCTTACGTGATGGGTCAACTCCAGAGGCAACGTGTGTGGCTATTAGGAGACTCTGGTTACCCCAACCTGTCATGGCTACTGACCCCAGTGAGGAATCCCAGGACAAGGGCAGAGGAACGGTACAATGAGGCCCATGGGAGAACTAGGAGGGTGATCGAGCGGACCTTCGGCCTCCTGAAGGCCAGGTTTAGGTGCCTCCATATGACTGGTGGATCCCTAATGTACTCACCAAAGAAGGTGTGCCAGATCATCGTGGCCTGCTGTATGCTTCACAACCTGGCTTTGCGACGCCAGGTGCCTTTTCTGCAGGAGGATGGTCCAGATGGTGGTGTTGTAGCAGCTGTGGAGCCTGTGGAGAGTGAAGAGGAGGAAGGCGAAGAGGACGACATAAAGAACAGGAACACTGTAATACAGCAGTATTTTCAATGACACACAGGTAAGAATCCACACCGGCATATTACATATACTTAACCCCTACTACCTCTCTACTGTCTGTCCTTTTCCCCCAGTGTATGGTAACTGAGTTGTGACTTTCCCTTCCGATTTCAGAGATGTGGGCCCCACTGCGTGACATCTGCTTTATTTCCCCATGGACTACAGCTGTGTACCATTGGTATGTTGGCATCACAATGTGAATATGCCATTTGGCACGGTAATGTCTAATACATTTGTACATAATCACAGCCAGACTCCAGATTGTTTTATGCAATAAGTGTGTTTATTACAGTGCTCTAAATTGGTGGGTGGTTGCAAATCGTTGAGGTGTGATGGTGGAGGATTGTCCATGGCAGAGTCCAGACTATCAGTATCACACGTGCATTGTCCAGATGCCTGTGGAAAGTGGAGCAGGGGCAGTCTAAGGTTGGACAGGGTGTCAATGTGGGACAGTGGGATGACAATCAGGGAGGTATCCTTTGCTGGCGGGGGTCTTGGCATCTTACTCTGTCTTCTTCCTGGAACTCAGGGCCCGCTTGCGGGGTGGTTCTCCTTCTGCAGGGGGTGGGGTTCTGATGGCCTGTTGGTCTTGTGTCGGGGCCTCCTGTCCACTAGCGCCAGCGGAGGTGGTAGGCAGTTCTTGGTCCATGCTAGAGTCAGGGGCCCTTTGTGGTGCAACAGTGTCCCGCAATGTGGTGACTACCTGATTCAGAGCCACTACGATGGTGCCCATGACGGTACTGATGTTTCTTAGTTCTTCCCTGGACCCCATATACTGTTGATCCTGCAGAAGCTGGATCTCCTGAAACCTGGCCAGGACCGTCGCTATCGTCTCCTGGGAGTGGTGGTATGCTCCCATGATGGAGGAGAGGGCCTCGTGAAGGGTGGGTTCCCTGGGCCTGTCCCCCCCGTTGCACAGCAGCCCTCCCAGTTCCCCTGTTTCCCTGTGCCTCTGTCCCCTGGACCGTGTGCCCACTACCACTGCCCCCAGGTCCCTGTTGTTGTTGGGGTGGTGGGTTAACCTGGGTGCCCTGTAGTGGTGGACACACCGCTGATTGACGTGTCCTGGGGACAGAGATATGGGCCCGCTGGGTGGGTGCTGTGCTGGTGTTCCCAGAGGGGGGAAGGTCTGCTGTGGCCTGTGGCTGTCTGAGGGGAACCGACTGTCCAGAGGTCCCCGATGGGCCGGGCTGGTCATCTAGATCCAGGGAGACAGAGCTGCTGTCATCACTGTGGGCCTCTTCTGGGGGTGGAGTGGACATTTGTGGACCCTCCTGCGCGGTAACGTGGCGTTCGGGTCCTGCAGGGGTATAAAAGTATGATTATTGCTTCTGTGTGTGCCATAGCGTGCAATGGGTGGGTGCCCGTGTACCCCTGTGCTTGCATTCCTGTGTGGGTGGGCATGCTTAGGTGATGGGTGTCCATGCTTTGTGGTCGCATGCAGGGCTTGGTGTTGGGATGGGTGGGTTGTGAGGGTGAGACATTTGCAAGGAGTAGGTGTGATGGGGGTGGGGGTGAGGGTGGGGGTATCAGTTGGCATGCTGGTGGGGTTGGGGGGATGAAGTAGTTAAGATATGACTTACCAAAGTCCATTCCTCCGCCTACTCCTGCGAGGCCCTCAAGATGCAGGATCGCCAAGACCTGCTCCTCCCATGTGGTAAATTCTGGGGGAGGAGGTGGGGGTCCGCCGCCAGTCCGGTGCACCACGATGTTGTGCCTGGATACCATGGAACGCACCTTCCCCCGTAGGTCGTTCCATCGCTTCCTGATGTCGTCCCGATTTCTTGGGTGCTGTCCCACAGCGTTGACCCTGTCCACTATTCTGCTCCATAGCTCCATCTTCCTGGCAATGGTGGTGTGCTGCACCTGTGTCCTGAAGAGCTGTGGCTCTACCCGTACAATTTCCTCCACCATGACCCTGAGTTCAGCGTCAGAAAACCTGGGGTGTCTTTGCGGTGCCATGGGGTGGTTTGGGTGATGTGTGGGGTGGATTGTGTGGTGCTAAGTATGGTGATGTGTATTGGTGTGTATTTTGAAGTGCGTGGTAGTATTGCTGGGTGACAGTGAATTGCGCGTCTGTGTGCTCGGGTCTCCTATCTCTGTGCGTGTTCACGAATCTATAGGAGTAGGGGTTTGTGGGTGATGTGGGTGTGTGTTTTATATTGTGTTGGGTGTGTGGGAGTATTGTTTGTATGTGTATCAGGTGTGTGTATTTCGAATTGTCCAATGTGGCTGTGTTTTGTATATGTGTGTGTATTTTGAGCGCGGCGGTGTGTATCGCCAATGGAATACTGCGGTTGAAAGACCGACGCGTGGATTCGTGTGTCGTGATAGTGTGGGCGTATTTCTGTTGGCGTGACGGTGGAGGTTTGGTCATCGCCAGTTTCTCGCTGCCCTTTGGTGTGGCGGACTTTTGTGGATGTCTGTATTTTGGCGGTTTGCCTGTTGTGGGTCAGAATGACCGTGGCGGTCTTCTGCACGGCGGTAAGCGCCTTTTACCGCCGAGGTTGGAATGACCCCCACAATGTTGTAGAAGTTGTCTTAGCTTCTTTGTTGCAGTTTGTCGAGTTCCTGGATGCAGTTTCTTCAGTGAGAAGGTGAAGTAGAGCATGCAGAGGATTCTTGCTGGAGTCTTGCAATCCGAATCTGAAGAACCACCCACAAGAGTGACCCTAAATAGCCCTGAAAGGGAGATTGGTCAGCTAAACAGATAAGTACCTATCAGGGGAGGGCTCTGACATCACCTGCTGGCACTGGCAACTCAGATGCTCCCAGAGTTCCCTGCCAACTTGAAATCCAAGATGGCAAAACCCTGGGACCCTCTGGAAGAGCTCTAAGCACCACCCCTGGGGTGATAATGCACAGGGGAGCGGTCACTCCACTTTCCTTTGCCCAGTTTCATGCCAGAGCAGGGCCGGGGGGTCCCTGAACTAGTGTACTGAATTGTGCAAGGAGAGCACCATCTATGCCCTTCAAAGCATTCCAGTGGCTTGGGAGGCTACCACTCCCAAGCCTGTAACACCTGTTTCCAAAGGGAGAGGGTGTAACACCCCTCTCCCAAAGGAAATCCTTTGTTCTGCCTTCCTGGGCTCGAGCTGCTTGAGCAACAGGAGGTGACAGCAGCTGGGGCTGCCTGGAAAACCTCAGAGAGCTGGAATGGCAATACTGAGAGTCTTCTAAGGATCCCCCAGAGTGCAAGGAATCATATAACTAATGCTTGCAAAAGCCTTGGGGTATGATTCCAACATGTTTGATACCAAACATGCCTATGTTCGGAGTTACCATTATGTAGCTGGACATAGGTAGTGACCTATGTCCAGTACACGCGTAAAATAATGTCCCCGCATTCACAAATTCTGGGAAAATGGCCTTGAAGGTCATGGGGGCATCTCTGCTATTGCAGCGATTCCCTCACACACAGGTACTCTGCATCCTGCCCTCAGGGCTGGAGGGTAAGCTATAGGGGTGACTTACAAGTGACCTGGTGCAGTGTAAATGGCAGTGAAAGGGTGCATGCACCTTTTCACGCAGGTTGCAATGGCAGTCCTGCAGAAGCTTTTGCATGGACTTCGTATCGGTGGCAAAAGATATGCTGCAGCCCACAGGGATCCCCTGGAACCCCAATGCCCTGGGTACCGAGGTACCATGTACTAGGGACTTATAAGGGGGCACCAGTGTGCCAATTGTGGGTGAAATACTGGGTTACCAGTATGCAATTGTCGCGTAGGCTCTCATTATTCTAATGAGACTACTGGATTTTGAGCATCAGAATCGTCCATGGTGTGGGAGACTGACGCGGTCATTCTGACCGCGCCGCCCGCCATGCGGTTACCGACGAATGGCCGCTCCACGGTCAGGAGACCGCGGTGGCCATTCTGGCTTTCCCGCTGGGCCGGCGGGCGACCGCCAAAAGGCCGCCCGCCGGCCCAGCGGGGAAAGCCCCTGCAACGAGGAAGCCGGCTCCGAATGGAGCCGGCGGAGATGCAGGGGTGCGACGGGTGCAGTGGCACCTGTCGCGATTTTCACTGTCTGCTTTGTGGGGCCCTGTTAGGGGGCCCCTGCACTGTCCATGCCTGTGGCATGGGCAGTTCAGGGGCCCCCAGGGGCCCCACAACACCCGTTCCCGCCATCCTGGTTCTGGCGGTGAAAACCGCCAGAAACAGGCTGGCGGGAAGGGGGTCGGAATCCTCATTGCGGCGCTGCAAGCAGCGCCGCCATGGAGGATTCCCTGGGACAGGGGAAAACCGCCGGGAAACCGCAGGTTCCCCTTTTCTGACCGCGGCTTTACCGCCGCGGTCAGAATAGCCCAGGAAGCACCGCCAGCCTGTTGGCGGTGCTTCCGCTGCCCTCCGCCCTAGCGGTCAGAGACCGCCAGGGTTGGAATGAGGGCCTGAGTCTAAGCCACTGCAGGTGACACCTGTCACTCTAAATCCGGGTTTTGCTCCGGCTAACTGGCAGTGCCTCATCTCTACCAGAGGATACCGATGATTGGGCAGCCGAGCGCATGACATACTAGGCTTCTCAGGGAAGTCATGGTCACTCAGGTCCATCCGGTTCTCTCACTTACAATTCAGTCTCATATATAAACGACGAACAGAGGCAGTATATGTTTCAATAATGAGTTTAATAAAACGACTGCATCTTAGATAGCAAAGCGCGAGCTGCAATAACCAGGAAGACACAACATGACAGTATTAAAATTGTGACGAGAAGAGTGAAGCATAAAAACAACGCTATCATATTGTCACTATGATTGATGGACTATTTCCTATCTAAGATATAATTTGAGCACAGCATGTTAAGCTCTAATTCTGCCTTTCAGGTTCCCCTGGGAAGACATCAACCCTCATACCTGAGCAAAGGCCTGTGGTCTGCGTTAGCATCTGTAGTGAAGCATTCAGCAATTAGCATACAGTTGTGGTTCCCTGGCTGGAATCTCCCTCTAACGTGTAAGGGACAAGGAGGTGTTTATATAACAACACAGCTGATGTTCCGAGAAAATGTCCCTACGTAAGGATGTTTATTTTCTATGAATGCTGGAGACTAGACTTCTACCACGTTCACCGGCAATGTACCGAACTGTTGCCTTGAATGAAGCACAGAGTGATCAAGAATGTCTTGTTTGAGAACAGAGTGCTGGGCTAGGCAAAAACAGTTAGATAGACAAAAATAAAACAAGACCGTAAAAAATGGTTATTGTAATAATAACAATGCGAAGCCAAATAAAATATATCTAGGTTAAAGTACACAGCGGCCTAGTGTGTCAAAATAACGTGCATGGAGCTATAACTAAAATCGCTACACAACACCCTCCCCTTGTCGGTTAAAAATGGTTCATAGCCAAAGCGAAAATTTCATTGCTAAAAAGCTCAACCTAAAACATATATAAAAGCAAAGTCAATTTGGACAAGTCAAAGGGACACACAAGCATCCAACGTGACAATTTAAAACATGAGCATGTGGCATATAATCGAATTTGAAAGACATGTCAATTTAGCAAAGTTCCGAACTAGGTACGAGTCATGGAGAATGGCAGATCTTCCACTTTGGCTGATGTTAAAATCGGAAAGTCCTTGCCAAGAAGGATCAAGGAGCAGGTGTGTTCCGTAGCCCCACTGTCATCCAAGGTGGCATCCCGTGTTGTTCCCATTGATGAGTTGTGAACAGCTTCCTCCAGGAAGGGTAACTCATAAGTAGCTTCACGCAGCAAACGCAACCTCAATGCACATGTCCGGTAAGGAACCCTCAGTGAGAACATCAACAGATCAGCGTCTAGTGCAGGCAAGCGCTGCTGTGAAAGGCAGTTCTCCAGTGTATGTTCAAAACAGCACCAGAGGCACCGAAACAAGGGGCTGCACACAATGCAAAACCGGTCTGAATGACAAAGACGAGCCACACTTCAATTGCTCCAGGAGTGTTGCTCCAAAATACTGCATCATATGCTCACAACACAGCTGCACTGATGGAAGGGCAGTCATTTCTTCTCATTGTGGCGGGACAGCCATTGCTCAAAAACAACAGCAACAGCAAGATGCCAGCTAATAAAGCCAAAGTTATCGGAAATCCCCCAAAAATACTACAGAAAATTGAGTGGATAGTTGAAGGTGTCACACCGAATATGGAGGAGAATGTGTGAATGAAACCAGAACCAACAGCTTTGAAAAAATGTGCGATTCCAGTTGTACTGGACGCATTGAATAATAATCCCACGAGTTCACCAAAGTCTCTCGGAAAGTTTGTATTTAACAGGGACTGTATTTCTGCTGATGACCTTGCCACTTGAAGTGCGTAGGTCTCGCAGGCAGATGTAAGGGCCACTTGCTTTTGAAAGAGTAAAGCGTTGAGGCTACAAAGCCACAGTCTCACAAGTCTCTACAGTGGGTGGTTTGCCCACTGTTCAATCCTGGGGAGTGCAAAGCCACAGTCTCTCAAGTGGATAACATTCTCCACTGGTTCTGGAGGGGGCTTTGTGCCCAGAGTGCTTCATCCTACCAAGGAAAGAGGCAGTGGCTGCTCTTCTCCACTGGTTCTGGAGGGGGCTTGATGCCCAGAGTCCTTCATCCTGCCAAGGACAGAGGTAGTAGATGTAAATCTCCACTGGTTCTTGAGGGGGTTTTGTGCCCAGAGTGCTTCATCCTGCCAAGGACAGAGCTAGTGGCTGTAAATCTACACTGGTTCTGGAGGAGCCTTTGTGCCCAGAGTGCTTCATCCTGCTCGTGGTGGTCTCAGTAGCGTCAGAGCTTTTGGCGCTCATTGGCCTGCAGTGCTGGTGGCGGCGGTGTCCTGTTCAGCGGTGCTGGTGGCGGCAGTGACCTTGGCAGCAGTGCTTGTAGCGGTCTTGTCCTGTTCAGCGGAGCTGGTGGCGGCGGTGTCTTTGGCAGCGGTGCTTGTGGCGGCGGTGTCCTTGGCAGCGGTTCAGCTTGTGGCCGTCTTGTCCTGTTCAGCGGTGCTGGTGGCAGCGGTTTCCTTGGCAGCGGTGCTTGTAGCGGCTGTGTCCTTGGCAGCGGTTCAGCTGGTGGCGGTCTTGTCCTGGCCTGCGGGGCTGCTAGTGGTCACTTCCTGGGCAGCGGGGCTGCTGCTGGCGGTCCTATCTTTGGCAGTGTGGCTGCTGGCGGTCGCCTCCTGGGCAGCTGGGATGCTGCTGGCGGTCCTGTCTGTGGCAGCAGGGCTGCTGGCGGTCGCCTCCAGGGCAGCGGGGCTGCTGCTGCCGGTCCTGTCTCTGGCAGCGGGGCTGCTGGCGGTCACCTCCTGGGCACCGGGGCTGCTGCTGGCAGTCCTGTCTGGGGCAGCGGGCTGCTGCTGGCGGTCCTGTCTGTGGCAGCAGGGCTGCTGGTGGTCACCTCCTGGGCAGCGGGCTGCTGCTGGCGGTCCTGTCTGTGGCAGTGTGGCTGCTGGCGGTTGCCTCCTGGGCAGGGGGGCTGCTGCTGGAGGTCCTGTCTGTGGCACCGGGGCTGCAGGCTGTCTTCTCCTGGGCAGTGTGGCTGCTGCTGGTGGTCCTGTCTGTGGCAGTGGGGCTGCTGGCGGTCTTGTCCGTGGGAGGGTGGTGCTGGTGGGGTGGTGGCGGCTGTACCTGTAGATGCTGGGGGCACAGATGGTGCTGCCACCGTAAGGGAGCTCCCATCAGAGGAGGAGTCCATCTCGCTGGTGTCAGCTCCTGTCCCCGCCGTGGAGCTCCCCTCGCCCTCTGTCCCACTGGTGAATTCAGAGTACGTAGTCTCGCCCTCCAGGGCCATGTGGGATGCATCTCCCTCCTGCTCCGGTGCCGCTGTTCCTCCGCCTGATGATGCTAATGCACACAAGAACAGGGAGACCACAAAAAGGGGGGGGGGACAGAAGAAAGACATGTTCAGTGAATGCAATACCGCTAACGTTGGCGGACACGACAGACCAGAAGCCCCCTGCATTACGCATTCAATCCCTGGTACATGGCTTACAAGGCTATGGCCGATTTCTGCACACATGGATGTCACAGGAGCCTGACTAGGTGTAGTTGGCACTGTACACAGGTGGGATGGGGTGCCACAGGGCCTGCCTGAAGAAGGGAACTTAACTACCAAACTCTCCCTGGCCTAAGGGAACCCACAGCCCACCTCCCCCACCCAGACACCTACAATGCGCGCTGAATCAGCAGAATGAGAGTGTACTCACCCCCTTGTGGCTGCTGTGATGCCCTCAAGCGCCCATCCAACTCTGGGTACGCCACCGCCAGGATCCTGAACATCCGGGGGGTCATGGTGCGACGGGCACCCCTCCCACGTTGGGAGGCCACCCCCACTTGATCCAGCGGCGAATGTCCTCCCATCTTTTCCGGCAGTGGGTGCTCCGTCTGTGGAAGACCCCCAGGGTCCAGACTTCCTTGGCGATGGCACGCCAGATGTCCTTCTTCTGGTGGGCGCTGACCTACAGGAATTGTACAGGGGAAAAAGAGTAGTAATTACCAACTGCACCGTCACAGTCATTGGCCCTCATCCCTACCCTTGCCATGACACACATGCACTCACCGTCGTTTCATGCACGCCTCATTCTCACCCCCCCTATCTTTCATCCACCCCTCTCCACACAGGCATTGCCCATACAGCATGCTCACAGTGTACTCACCTGTTTGTCTGGAGGACCGTAGAGTAGCATGTACTGGGGGAAGACCCCATCCATGACTTTCTCCAACTCCTCCATGCTGAAGGCAGGGGCCCTTTCCCCAGACACACGAGCCATTGTCTCTTCCAGACTGAGGTCACAGCAGCACTTGCAGTGTAGGTCCTCTCCTGTTGAAGATCAGGTATCGAGTGATTGAACAGAGAGAAAATGGCGGTCACGTCCGCGGCGGTGCGTACCGTCACCGCCGGCGTACATCGTCATTGGCTCCTGGGACCCATAGGGTCCAATGTTAACCAATGCAGAATTGCGCTGCGGTCTTCGACGGTGTACAACACCAGCGCAGTTATCTCATATCCCCTTGTCCCACCTTACAGGTCAGGCAGCCGCCATTTCAGGGGCCCACATGGCTTTATTTTTGACTGCGTCACACATACCTAGGCCTTACCGCCACACTATTACAGGCAAAATTCGATTTCTGAATATTTTCAGAGTAAGCTGTGTTTACGTACCTCAGAGTTGGTTGACTCTCTGCTTGCTGTTCTCCTCCATAGGCACCGTCCACTGGGGCTTGTGAGGAGATGGCGGCATCCTCCGGTGTACAGGCCACTGGTGGACCTGTCTGCAATGGAGGAAAGACATGTGATCATCACCTACAGGCTTTATCGTGCCACAATCCAGGAACTGTGTGCCCAGTTGGAGCCAGACCTGATGTCAGCTATCCGCCATCCCACAGGAATCCCCCCTCCAGTGCAGGTGCTGTCACTACTCCATTTCCTGGCAAGTGGGTCTTTTCAAACTACAGTGGCCATAGCATCAGGGATGTCCCAGCCTATGTTTTCCAACGTGTTGTCCAGAGTGTTGTCTGCCCTGCTGAAACACATGTGGAGCTACATCATTTTCCTTCAGATGGAGGATTTGCCTACAGTGAAAGGTGATTTCTATGCCCTGGGACATATCCCCAACATCATAGGTGCCATTGATGGGACACATGTGGCCTTGGTCCCCCCCCGCACAAGTGAACAGGTGTACAGAAACCGGAAGTTACCATTCCATGAATGTGGAGATGGTGTGTTTGGCAGACCAGTACATCTCCCATGTTAATGCAAAATTTCCTAGCTCAGTGCATGACGCTTACATTCTGCGGAATAGCAGCATCCCTTATGTGATTGGGCAACTCCAGAGGTGAGCACCTGGACCCAAATCAGTGGGAATAGTTGTCTGGGTCTCTGGATGTCACTATGAGTTAGTGTGTCTCTAACAGTTGTCCCTCGCCATTTGCAGGTGACTCTGGTTACCCCAACCTATCATGGCTACTGACCCCAGTAAGGAAACCCAGGACAAGGGCAGAGGAACGCTACAATGAGCCCCATGGGCGAACTAGGAGGATTATAGAGTGGACCTTCGGCCTCCTGAAGGCCAGGTTCCGGTGTCTCCATATGACAGGTGGATCCCTATTCTACTCACCAAAGAAGGTATGCCAGATCATCGTGCCCTGCTGTATGCTTCACAACTTGGCTTAGCGATGACAGGTGCCTTTTCTGCATGAGGATGGTCCAGATGGAGGTGTTGTGGCAGCTGTGGAGCCTGTGGACAGTGAAGACGAGGAAGTAGAAGAAGAGGACATCAGCAACAGGAACACAGTGATCCTGCAATACTTCCAGTGAGACACAGGTAAGAAGACAAACCTGCCTGCTACATCTAATTAAATTCTACTACCTTTTTACTGTCTGTCATTTTCACCCAGTGTATGGTCACTGAGTTGTCACTTTCCCTTACGATTTCACAGATGTGGGTCCCACTGTGTGGCATCTGCTTTGTTTCCTCATGAACTAGAGCTGTGTGACATAGGTATGTTGACATTACATTTGAAAGAGCATTTTGGCACTGTAATTGCTAATACACTATTTTGAAATCACAGACAGACTCCAGATTGTTTTGTGCTGAATGGGTGTTTATTTAAGTGTTCAATATTGGAGGGGGTTGTAAAATGGTGAGTGGTGATGGTTGAGGAATGTCCATGGCAGAGTCCAGTCTATTAGTCTCACAGGTGCATTGTCCAAAGGGGCATAGGAAGTGGAGCTAGGGCAGTTTAAGTATGGACAGGGTGACAAGGTAGTACAACTGGATGACAATCAGGGTGGTCTCATTTCTTGGCGGGGGTCTTGCCAGGGACCGTTTGCGGGGTGGAGCTCCCTCTGCAGGGGGTGGGGGGCTGGTGTGGTGGTCCTGTGGCGGTGCCTCCTGTCCACTAGTGCCGGCGGAGGTGGTGGGCATTTCATCGTCCAGGCTAGTGTCAGGCTCCCCTTGTTCTGCCACAGTGTCCCTCCTGGAGTTCACGAGTTCCTTCAGTGCCCCTACAATGGTGCACAGGGTGGAATTCATGGATTTGAGTTCCTGCCTGAAGCCCAAATACTGTTCCTCCTGCAGCCGCTGGGTCTCCTGAAACTTGGCCAGTACCGTTGCCATCGTCTCCTGGGATAGTGGTATGCTCCCATGATGTTGGAGAGGGCCTCATGGAGAGTGGGTTCCCTGGGCCTGTCCTCCCCCTGTCGCACAGCAGCCCTCCCAGTTCCCCTGTGTTCCTGTGCCTCTGTCCCCTGAACCGTGAGCCCACTGCCCCCAGGTCCCTGTTGTTGCTGGGGTGGTGGGTTATCCTGGGTTCCCTGTATTGGTGGACACACTGCTGATTGACGTGTCCTGGGGACAGAGGTATGGGCCCACAGGGTGGGTGCTGTGCTGGTGTTTCCAGAGGGGGGAAGCCCTGTAGTGGCTTGTGCTTGTGTGAGGGGAACCGACTGTCCCGAGGTCCCAGATGGGCCGGGCTGGTCGTCTAGATCTAGTTGGACAGAGCTGCTGTCATCACTGTGGGCCTCTTCTGTGGGTGGAGTGGACATGTCTGGACTGTCCTGTCTGGTGACGTTGGGTAGGGGTCCTGCAGAGGGTTAAAAGCATGATTATTGCATCTGTGTGTGCCATGGTGTGCAATGGGTGGGTGACCGGGTACCCCAGTGCTTGTATTCTTGTGTGGGACCTTGTGTGATGATGGTTTAGGGGGGTGTATGGGTATGTGCAGTGGCCATGCTTTGGTGATGGGTGTCCATGCTTTGGTGTTGCATGCAGGGCTTGGGTTTGGGATGGGTGGGTTGTGATATTGGGACATGTGTGAGGAGTAGGAGTGATGGAGTGAGGGCGAGGGTGGGGGTATGTGATGGCATGCAGGTAGGGTGGGGGATATAGTAGTAAAGATTTGACTTATCAGAGTCCATTCCTCCAGGTACTCCTGCGAGGCCCTCAGGATGCAGAATAGCCAAGACCTGCTCCTCCCATGTTGTTAGTTTTGGGGGAGGAGGTGGGGGTCCACCGCCAGTCCTCTGTATCACTATGTGTTGTCTTGAGACCACGGAACACACCTTCCCCCGTAGGTCGTTCTACCTCTTCCTGATGTCATCCCGTGTTCTTGGGTGCAGTCCCACTGCGTTGACCATGTTGACAATTCTTCGCCATAGCTCCATCTTCCTAGCTATGGAGGTGTGCTGCACCTGTGATCCGAATAGCTGTGGCTCTACCCAAATTATTTCCTCCACCACGACCCTGAGCTCCTCCTCAGAAAACCTGGGGTGTCTTTGACGTTCCATGGGGTGGTGTGGGTGATGTGTGAGGTGGTGTGTGTTGTGATGTGTGGGGTGATATTTAGTGGTGTGTTGTGTGAGGTGCGTGGATGTAATGTGGGTGATGGTGTTGAGTGCCTGTGGATGCTCATTTGTAGATGGCGGTGTCTCTCTCTGGCCTTCTGTCGCAATTGTTGTTGTAGGGGTTTGTGGGTAATATGGGTGTGTTTTTTTTTATATTGTATTGGGTGTGTGGGAGTGGTGTGTGTATGTGTATCAGGTGTGTGTATTACGATTTGTCCAATGTGATAGTGTTTTGTAAATGTTTGTGTATTTTGAGCGCGGCGGTGTGTACCGCCAATGGAATACCGCGGTTGAAAGACCGCCGCGTGGATTCGTGGGTCGTGATAGTGTGGGTGTAGTCCTGCTGGCGTGATGGTGGAGGATTTCTTATCGCCAGTTTATCACTGACCTTTGGTGTGGCGGACTTGTGTGGGTGTCTAGATTTTGGCAGACTCCGGCCTTTGGGTCATAATGGCCGTGGCGGAATTCCACTGTTGCTGCGGTCTGTTTTCGGTCTTCTGCACGGCGGTAAGAAGCTTTTACCGCCAATGTTGTAATGACCACCTATATGCTGTAACTATACCCGCATGCTCTGACTATCTATTGGCCACAATAACCACCCACCAGGTTGTGTCAGTGAAGCATTAAATGTACGATTCTGGACCCATTCATCGAGCTGATTTTCAGTTGCATTTGTATATTTTTGCCATTTATAGAACTTTGCGGGGGCAGGTATACTGGGCATGTTTAATTCCCTAATTTTAGCTAATCCTAAACAACTTGTCTGTTGTACTGTTTCGTTTAAAAAGATAATTTGAACAGGAATAAGGCATGCTCTGAACAAGGCTTCCTTTCCCTTAATTTGCCAATTTCTTGTTTCCCACACACTTTTCAGATCAATCGTTTTAAGCCAATATTCATAGCCTTCTATCGATAACAGGGAAACAAAGGATTCCGAATATATAAATCTCAATATTGGTCATTAACATATGTATATCCTTAGTAGGCGGTACTTTAAAATAATATGACTCAGCATTTTTCACATTGTGCCCAGAAAAATATGCAAACTTTTCAGAATATGGGGGTCATTCCGACCCTGGAGGCCGGGGACCGCGGATGCACCGCCAACAGGCTGGCGGTGCATCCAGGCCAATTCTGACCGCGGCTTTACCCCTGGCCTGAGGAATCCTCCATGACCTGGGCTTTACCCCTGGCCTGAGGAATCCTCCATGGCGGCGCTGCAGGCAGCGCCGCCATGGGGATTCCGACCCCCTTCCCGCTAGCCTGGTTCTGGCGGTTTTGACCGCCAGAACCTTGCTGGCGGGAACGGGTGTCGTGGGGCCCCTGGGGGCCCCTGCAGTGCCCATGCCAATGGCATGGGTACTGCAGGGGCCCCCTAACAGGGCCCCACAAAGATTTTCAGTGTCTGCATAGCAGACACTGAAAATCGCGACGGGTGCAACTGCACCCGTCGCACCCTTTCCACTCCGCCGGCTCCATTCGGAGCCGGCATCCTCGTGGAAGGGGGTTTCCTGCTGGGCGGGCGGCCTTCTGGCGGTCGCCCGCCGGCCCAGCGGGAATCTCAGAATTACCGCAGCGGTCTTTTGACCGCGCTGCGGTTTTCTGTCGGGGGAACTTTGGCGGGCAGCCTCCGCCGCCCGCCGAAGTCAGAATGACCCCCTATGTTTTAGAACTCCCCTGTGGCGGAGTCAGGCAATGTTCCAATGGTATGTAATTAAAAACAGTTCTGGGGCTGCTCGCTCTACGTATGAAATGGTGTCCATAATAATTATAGCAAAACATATCACCATAATTTTCTTTAAATTGGTAAACATTTTTGTTTTCAAAGACAGTATAATATTGCAATTCAGTCATCATAGAATCAACTGTCTTCACATCCCAATCATCAGAAACAATGCCTAGTATTACTATATCATTCAGTGCTAATTTGAACACATACGGTATTTAAATAACTTCCATGGGACCATATATATCAAACATTACTTTGTCCCAAACAATCCCATCAGGAATTGGCACAGCGGAAATCTTCACAAAGGATAAGTCTCTTTGGACTTTATGTAATGAAAAATTTGGCTTTAAAGCCTCCTCCACCAGTTCAACTGTTGATCTTTCAGGAAGAAAGTGACCATTATTACTAAGAAAAAGGAGATGACAAAACCAATCCAAAGTAAAGAGGCTAAGACAGTCAAAGAGAGCCATAGATAGTTCCATGGAAAAATAAAATATGTTTCTTTACGTGTACTTGACAAGTCAGCTGCCGAAGAGGCGAATGAATCAGAGAAGTCATCATTGAAGTCTACACAATATCCAGAGGCAGTTCGTGCAAATGGCAGAGCCATTGTCAGTGGTGGAGTTGGTGTTTCCTGAGGTGGCACACTATAGATAGCACCATTCGTTTGTGTAGGAGTTGAGTTAACTTGGTCAAATGTTTCTAAATTAGTTGACGTAAGTGGAACTAATGCAAGATCATCTTCCACCCTCCCCAAGCTCGGAGAGGTGTTGGTGTTGGTATATACAACTTGTAGAGGAACTTCTTCGCCAGTAGTGAGAGTGATTCGAGATCTACTGAATGTTCCTCTTGATCGGCTGTGCAGGATCGGCCACATTTGTCTAGTTTTACATTGTTGATGGAGACAAAATGATTTTCTTTGGCACCTGCCAACGGTGGTAGAATTACATTTCTGGTACTGTGTATCCCTAGTACTGGGACTGGTGCTCGATAAGAAGGGCCAAATTACTTTTTCACAGCAACTTTCTCACGTACAAGATCCCCAGCAATGGGAATCCAGCTGGTAGATGTTACAGGCACATCCTTGATTCCTGTGGAGGCGGCACTTTTTTTTTTTTTTTTTCATTCAATTTTGAACACAAAACAAAAACATACATTAGTACAAAACAAGACCTTCGACTGGAGAAATCAGAGAGAGAAGAGAAACATTGCAAACCATATAGCTTCAACGATATCTCACGTCACAAGAAGCTCTCTGCTAAAGTCTCTACCTATATGCTACAATATCGAGGGATCCATCTTCAGAAATCCTCCACACCGGCGGAGCGAAGGAATCCACAGCCCCGGTGCAGGGGAAAAACGTACACACCAGAGGTCTTAACCTAACATAGTCGAGGGGGAAGAACTACAGGAAAATACAAATTGCTAACACTACTAAAAAGGCAGGTGGAGCACGCAGTCACATTGCGCAGGCTTATCTTATAACATAGCAACACACATGATCCAAGGAGGGTGAACCTCGCAGATGGGAGCCACCAATCACACAGCACCCTCCTTCCGGGCCGCCAAGTATTTATTCAGAGGGGCCCAAATATCCTTGGGGCGGGACCCCTCTGGCATAAGTCCACAAAATACTGACAGCTGATCATGACAGAGAGCCGCATCTTGCAGCCATTCAGACCGACGAGGAGCTCTTCCCCGACCCCAGCACATAGCAACCCTGCGCTTAGCCAACAACATAAGGAGGCCTACTAGACGCCTATGCTGCCCCTGAATCTCATCCATACATCCCAACAGTGCAATCTTAGGGAGAGGTAGCTCGAGCTCTACCATTTCAGCAAGCGACTGACATACCTCCACCCAAAAATTATATACCTCCGCACACTCCCATGCCAGATGTAAAACACCGGAGTCCTGAGTCCCGCAGCAAGCGCAGCGCGCATCCTCTAGCAGCCCATGGAGTGAAGTCTCTTGGGTGTATAATATAGTCGATGCAAAAACTTAAAGTGCAACAGTCGCAACCTATAATTCGGGGACAACGCTTTCATGTGAGCGCAGCAGCTGCGCCACATTGCCTCCGGGATAGGCTCTCCCACATCTCTCTCCCATGCAGTCCTAGAGGACACCCCGAGCCACTCCCCTGCTCCTGCATAGAATTGTACAGCTTTGTTATCAGCTTAGAAGGGGATCTCGCACCACAGAGTACCTCCAGGGCTCGAAACTCCAAGGGAGCTCCAGTCTCACCAAAAAGTCGATCTCGCAGCAAAGCACGGACCCGGAGAGCGTAAAATCGCTGCAGCACAGTACCATCACAGCCGGAAAGTGCTTCAGAAATGTCCAACAAACGTCCGTCTACCAACCAGTCTCCCAGCACCATCAAACCAGCGTCTCGAAGAAAACAACGCACCCCACCATCCTGGAACATCTGAGCGTCAGCAATCGCCATAACAGGCAGCGAAGGGGCGAATGGTACAGAAACTCCAGAGCGCTGCATCAGTGATCTCCACGATCTTGCCGTGCAGGCCACCGTGTCGATACCCCTAGAGCGGGAGGGCACCCGCCTTCCAAGCACACACACCAAGCCGTCCGGCCACACGGAATCACTCTCAGGCGCCAAATGCGGCATATAACGAGTCAGATTCAGCCAGTAGTACACGAAATGCGCCTGAGCACAGTGATAATATAGCTCCAGGTCCGGGGCAGCCAGCCCGCCCAGATCAAACAGCAATGTCATTTTCTCCCAAGCAATACGCGGCTGTCGTCCCGCCCACGCCAATCGAATGAGCGCAGATATGAGGCGTCGGAAATAGCCCCTAGCCAACGGAAGGGGGAGATTCACGAACAGATACAGAAATTTAGGGAGAACCACCATCTTCGCAATGGCGATGCGCCCGATTAGTGAAAGCGGCAAAGCACTCCAGAGCTCCACCTTTCCCTCCAGCCATGTCAGCGCTGCCCCATAGTTAGTAAGACGTAGCGCATCCTCGTCACAGCACAAGTGTATACCCAAATAGCGCACCGGGACCTCCGCCCAAACCAGAGGGTATCGAGAATCAAATCTCTGCACACTGGA
Source organism: Pleurodeles waltl (assembly GCF_031143425.1). Lineage (NCBI taxonomy): Eukaryota > Metazoa > Chordata > Amphibia > Caudata > Salamandridae > Pleurodeles > Pleurodeles waltl. The sequence continues at coordinate 1,017,120,028 of NC_090440.1, forward strand.
AGTCAGAGGCAGGATCGTCGACTTCGACCAGTTAATAGTGACAACAGAAAAATTCCCGAAGCGCACAATTTCATCTAGTAGAATATCTAGATTCTGCCCTGGGTTCCGCACGTATAACGCAATATCATCCGCATACAGAGATATCAAGACAGGGCGTTGCCGAAACTGTAAGCCTCTGCTGCTATATTTCTGTCGCAATTCCGCCGCTAACGGCTCCATTGCAGCCGCAAAAAGAAGCGGAGACAGCGGGCACCCCTGGCGTGTACCCCGCAAAACAGGAAATGGAGCCGATACACTTCCATTGAGGCGCAACCTGGCTGTGGGCAGAGTGTACAGCAGTCTAATCCAGTTCACAAAGCGCGCGCTGAGTCCCACTCGGCCCAAAAGCGCAAACATATACTCCCAAGCCAGGGAATCAAAAGCCTTGGCTGCATCAAGAAACACCACAGCTACATCATCACCAACCTCCAATGAGCCCTCCACCGCGAAGAAGGTGCGCAGATTATGACACGTGGATCTTCCAGGGACAAAACCTTAGACGGAGCACCCACTGCCACAAGAGATGTGAGGACCTGCGCAGCTGGAGCAAGAAGACGGCGGAGGCCCAGCTGGGGATGGCCTCCCAACGTGGGAGGGGTGCCCGTCGCACCATGACCCCCCAGATGTTCAGTATCCTGGCGGTGGCGTACCCGGAGTTGGATGGGCACTTGAGGGCATCACAGCAGCCACAAGGGGGTGAGTACAGTCTCAGTCAGCTGACTATGCGCGCTTTATGAGGTGTCTGGGTGGGGATGTGGGCTGTGGGTTCACCTAGGCCAGTGCGAACATGCTAGGGTAGGTCCATTGTTAGGCAGGCTCTGTGGCTCTACAACCACAATAGTGATAGTGACCATCTACAAACAGTCAGGCTCCTGTGGGTTCCAGGTGTGCAGCAAATGGGGTCTAGCATAGTCCGCCATGGGCAGGTGATTTTCAAACGAACTGTTAGTGCATTGCCTAGTGCATAGGCCTGCTCCCTGTGTGTTGTGTCTGCCAACGGTCGTGGTGTTTGTGGCATTGACCATGTGTCTCCTTTGTCTTCCCCCCCTTTTTGTTTTGTCACCCTGTCCTTGTGTGCATTAGCATCATCTGGCAGAGGAGCAGGTGCACTGGAGCAGGAGGGAGCTGCAACCCACATGGCCCAGGAGGGTGAATGTACGGAGTCTGAAGGCACCAGTGGGACGGAGGGAGAGGGGAGGTCCACGACGAGGACAAGAGGGGACACCAGCGACAGTGACTCCTCCTCTGATGGGAGCTCTGTTGCGGTGGTGGGCACTTCTGGTCCCACTGCAACAACAGGTACAGCTGCCACCCCCCTACCAGCACTGCCCTCCCAGGAGTCCCTCATCGTGTTTCCCATGCCCGCTCACCCTGGAGGGTATGCATCTCCTTCGCCCCAGGCACCTCAGGCCCTGCCCCAGTCAGCCCTGCTGCCCTCAGTGAGGAGGTTTTTGACCTCCTGAGATCCCTTACTGTTGGGCAGTCAACCATTTTGAATGCCATCCAGGGTGTAGAGAGAAATTTGCAGCAAACAAATGCATACCTGGAGGGCATTCATTCTGGCGTGACGGCCCAGCAGAGAGCATTTCAGGCTCTGGCCTCAGCACTGATGGCAGCCATTGTCCCTGTGTCCATCCTCCCCCTCCAACTTCCACTACCCAGACCCAATCCCCTCTACCTCTGCCTATCCCTAGACCAGCATGCACACACACCAACACACAAAAGTGACTTAGGAAATCATAAGCACCACACATCCCACAGGCACTCACACAAGCACCATACCCATGCAGACACACCAACATCCACGGCCTCCACTGTGTCCCCATCCTCCACGTCCTCGACCGCCCTCCCAGTCTCATCTCCACTCACACCTGCATGCACCACATCGTCAGCCAATTCCTTCATCACCACCACGCCCATCACCACACACAGCTCACGTGCAATCACCACCCCCACTACCATTCATATGTCCCCTGTGTCCTCTGCCAGTGTGTCTGTGAGCCCTCCTCCCAAAGTACACAAAAGCAGGCAGACACCCACTCAACAGCCATCCACCTCACAACAGCCTCCAACCCATGCACCGTCACCCAAACTCAGCAGACGCACTCCTCCTACAACCACTACCTCTTCCTCCACTCCCAAACCCCCTCCATCTTCCCGTCCCAGTGTGTCTAAAAAACCTTTCCTGGCTAACATTGACCTCTTCCCTACCCCTCCCCCATCCTTCCCCTAGGGCCAGGTTGTCTAGAGCCCTGACCAGCACCTCAGCCACCAAATACTTGTCCAGTGTGGTCCCTGCAGGTCCGGGAGGACTGAAGGGGGCACCCATCAGGGCTGCCAGTGTGCAACCTACTGAAGCCAAGGACCACCCTATTCCTCCACCTGCCAAGGTAAAGAAGGGGACAGAATGCAGAAGAGAAAAGTTGCACCACCCACCAAGCAAAGCCTCATCCAGAACCAAAGAGGACAGTGCCAAGGTCCCAGCAGCGACTTCCAAGGTGGGGAAGGGACACAAGAGCAAAGGGAAGACACCTCAGGGCACGGAGCATTCGGGTGAGGGACTGGTGTCCCCCCTTTCGCAAGACAGGCCAGCAACCTGTACCACAGTGAGCACGGCTGCAACGACCGCCACCTGCACCGCCATCTGCACCGCCCCCTGCACCGCCATCTGCACCACCACCTGCACGGCAGCTGACACAACAACAGTCACCAGCATCATCGCCAGAGGGCAGCCTTCCGAGGCTGCAGGAGACGGCCTTGTGTCTCCCTCCACAAGTGCGGACATCTGCACCACCGGCAGCATCGCCGCCGTATACACCGCCGCAGCCACAGCCACCTGCCTCACGACATGCCCAGCCAGTGCCACACCTACAGTTACCAGCATCATCCCCAGTGGGCAGCCTTCCAAGGCTGAAAGAGACGGCCTGGTGTCTCCCTTCACAAGTGCAGACACCTGCACCACCGGCAGCATTTCTGCCACAGATACTGCCGCAGCCACCGCCACCTGCTCTGCGACGTGCCCAGCCAGTGCCACTACAGCGGGCATTAGCATCATCCCCAGTGGGCAGCCGTCCGAGGCTGCAGGATTCGTCCTGGACCCTGCACACACTACATGAGGCACCAGCACTGGTACTACCAGCAGTTTGCAACCTAAGTCATCGCAAGGAGGAGTGTGGCTCTGCCTCCATGGAGTATCATGCTACCTGTTACTAGAAAATCTCGTGGCTCAGACACCCAGGTGAGGGAATAGGAACTGCCACACCCCTGGTACAGCATCACTGAGCACCAAGCCTCCTGCAGAACCAGTGGAGAAAAGCATCCACTACCCCAATCCTTGGCAGGATGAAGGACTGGCACAAAGCCCCCTCCAGAACCAGTGGAGAAGAGCATCCACTAACACAGTCCTTGGCAGGACGAAGCACTCTGTGCACAAAGCCCCCTCCAAAACCAGTGGAGAAAAGCATCCACTACCCCAGTCCTTGGCAGGATGAAGCACTCTGGGCACAAAGCCCCCTCCAGAACCAGTGGAGAAAAGCATCCACTTGAGAAACTGTGGCTTTGCACTCCCCAGGACCAAACAGTGGGCATGGAGCCCCCTCGAGGAGCAGTGGTGTCGTCCCTTCATCCAGCAGAGGTGCCCCCCTCCCCTTCCCTCTGAGATGCCTGTTTTTTTTCTGACCTGATGCCCCTGCAGTGTTCTCTCCATATTAAGGCAGGTGTTGTGTGGGCTCCGCCCATGCTTTTTGGGACCACTGGTCCACGGACATTAAATGGGACAGTGTACGGAACTATGTACTTGCTGTAAATATTTGTATATATTGATGATTTAAGGTTATTATGGACTATCTGATTGTTCCATTATTACACTGGTTAAACTAATTTCATTTGGTCCTTGCGTTCTTCCAGGGGGTGACGGGGTGTATCTGTGATGTTATTGGATGTGTGTGTGTTGTTGTGGGTGGTGGTGTTGCTTGCGTGTGTCACTCTCTTTTCCCTCCTCCCCTCCCCTGTGTGCTAGGTGCAATACTCACTGTTGTCGTTGCCGCCGTCTTTGATGTTCATGGAAGATGAGGAGGTAAACCATCATGGGCAGGAACTGTAACTCGGGCTCCATGGCATCCTGGTTTCTCGTTGGCTGTAGAGATGTGAGTGATTTCATTTCCAAGTACTGTTTCCGCTGTGCTTTTGATGGCGTTGGTACCGCCTCAGAAAAACTGGCGGATTGGTGCCTTGTAATAATGTGGGCGGTACATTGACTTCCGCCTGTCTGTTGGGGGTTACCACCGTAGTGTTTGTTTCTACCGCCGTGATGGTCGGAGTGTTAAAGTGGCTGTCTGTGTTGGCGATTTCCGCCATGGTCGTGATTCCATTTTTTTTTCCGCCTGCCTGTTGGCGGTATTACCGCCGCTTTATCACTGACCGCCAGGGTTGTAATGAGGGCCTTAATCTTTAAAAAATCATATCTCTAGTTCCCTTTATTGGATTTTTTTTTGTTAGGGTGTCATTTTAAAGATAAAAATATGATCTATTTGTATAAAGTGGTGTTGGATTTCTATTGTGTTTTGTGTTTATTTATTTACTGTTTTGTTGATATTAAATGCTTTACACACTTGTCTCCTAAATTAAGGCTAACTGCTCTCTGCCAAGCTACCAAGGGTTGAGCCAGGATTAATTAAATGAGACCTTGACTGGACCTAGTGGGAGTTTGTGGCCTATTGTTAAGTATAGATTCTTACATGCCCTTACCAATAATCCACTTTCCAACAAGTGGGCATTTGGAAAACATCATATTATTTCTAATTTCAATGTCTCCTGGTTTTCAGCAAGTACAACTAAAGTTCAAGTACTGCAATTCATTCATTTTAAAACCAGGCACACAAAAGCATAGATGTAAAAATAACAAGCCTTTGCCAAGCCAATATACATGGCTTTGGCCGGCAGGTTTTGGCAGTTCGAATTTTGTTCTTTCATTGTTTTTGCAAATTTGTATTGATGGAGAAGCAGCCAGGCTCTTCACAAACTCAAAAAAACAGCTAAAATCAACAAATTATTTTGGTCTTGAAAAAGCACACATTACCAAAATAGTCCCTTAAACTGAGGGGACTTACCTTGAATGTGAATGTGCACCTTGTGAAAGGGTAGCATGCCCTAACTCACAGTGAAGTTAGACAGTGTCTGAAGTGGGCTCATCTACTGTCCCTTCATGCATGCTGGAGTGGGTGGAAGAAACATGAGGATGACACTACAACAGACTAATGTAGGAAGTATGGCTGAAACCTGCTATAACAAACTATGTTATGCACATAAATTCAGTAAAATCAAAGCTAAAACCAGACCTAAAAAAGCAAATCGATCTGGCATTGACTGCCAACCTCTTGCCTTTGTGGATGCTTTTTGTATAATGTCTTTGTGAATCTCTATTATGGACAGAAAGAGAGGCTTGCAGAGACTGTTAAAGAGGCTTGCAAAAAGACAGATAGATCGAGAGATCGATTTACAAAGACAAATATAGATAGATTTGCAAAAGGTTCATATGGTTGACATGATAGATGTAGATAAAGTTAATAGTAATATAGATAGCTAGGATTGGTAAGATAGATATGGATAGGGATGCTAAGACGGATAATGGCAGATCAATCTAGATAGATAGATATTAGCTAGACAACTAGGATACAATCTGGTATGCTGTGAAATAGCAGCAGTTATCTAAACAAGTGGCACTCCAAAGTAATTTACTACAGCATTAGTAAGAGACAGGAACTGATAATGCTGGAATATGCCTGTGCTCATTTCTGATAGATAGTTTCCTTCTATCACATCTTGCTCCAAACCGGAAGACAACACTCAACAATAAAGTACACATAAAACCACTGGCAGTGAAGGGAACCGTTCCCCTTGTGAAGTAGCAAAATGCAGTGACTCAAAGTGGAGTTAGCCAGTAGCTCAAGTAGGCTGACCAGCTGCCTTATTCTGTATGCTGTAGTGGGAAGCAGAAAAATTGGATTGACACAACAGACCTGCGGATGAAGAGAAGTGACCGAAAGCCTCCATATGTAATTATAATATACATATCATTTTAGTAAAATCTAAGGGGGTCATTCTAACTCTGGCGGGCGGCGGAGGCCGCCCGCCAGAGTTCCCCCGACAGAACACCGCTACGCGGTCTAAAGACCGCTGCGCTGATTCTGTGTTTCCCGCTGGGCTGGCGGGCGACCGCCAGAAGGCCGCCCGCCAGCCCAGCGGGAAACCCCTTCCCACGAGGAAGCCGGCTCCGAATGGAGCCGGCGGAGTGGGAAGGTGCGACGGGTGCAGTTGCACCCCTCGCGAATTTCGGTGTCTGCTAGGCAGATACTGAAATTCTTTGTGGGGCCCTCTTACGGGGGCCCCTGCAGTGCCCATGCCATAGGCATGGGCACTGCAGGGGCCCCCATGGGCCCCACGACACCCCATACCGCCATCCTGTTCCTGGCGGGCGAACCGCCAGGAACAGGATGGCGGTATGGGGTGTGAGAATCCGAGGATTCCATAGGGCAGCGGAAAACCGGCAGGAGACCGCCGGTTTTCCTGTTCTGACCGCGGCCAAACCGCCGCGGTCAGAATGCCCTGCGGGGCACCGCCAGCCTGTTGGCGGTGCTCCCGCCGACCCTGGCCCCGGCGGTCCTTGACCGCCGGGGTCAGAATCACCCCCTAAATGTCTTGGCTAACACTAGACCTAACAACCTAGCAGTTCTTTATAAAACCAACATGTCCCTGAGTTTTTTTTACATTTACCATTTGGCCAATAACTGCAAATTAACACAAAAAAAAATTGCGCCATTATCGACCATTATCCTGCTGAAATGTCCCCCAGTCACCTTGTAGGGCTGCTGCACCTGACACACTCCTGCTTCCAGCACCACTTGAAATGAGACCAAACTCCTTATGCTGGAAATGTAGAACACATCAATGTGACATTGTGCACATATTGAGGTCCTTCTGGAACTTGAGGGTGCAGTGGGACTAAATTGTGGCCTTCAGAAGGGAATCCAATGAAAAAAAGATCTCTGCATAGATGGGACTGTTCTGAGTGCTACTGTCCTCTCATATCCTGAGAATTAACTCATGTGAGAGGAGTAGGTTTGCTATTGACCTAAAAATGGGCAATCTTTGCATTCTGAGAAAATAGAAAACTGACTTGGTAGACTCACTTAGGGCCTGATTACAACTTTGGAGGAGGTGTTAATCCGTCCCAAAAGTGACGGTAAAGTGACGGATATACCACCAGCCGTATTACGAGTTCCAAAGGATATAATGGACTCGTAATACGGCTGGTGGTATATCCGTCACTTTACTGTCACTTTTGGGTCGGATTAACACCTCCTCCAAAGTTGTAATCAGGCCCTTAGTGACTGGCTAATAGATGATAGCTATGTGTTCATATGGGTTCATATGAACATTAAAGTTCCTAACTGAATGATCAGTTCTCAAACTTTGACATAATCTGGAGCCACTTTCTGGGTTGCAACCTTAACAATTCATTGACTATTGTAGGGATAACACCAGCAGTTATATATTCTATGATGGCATAATACTGCGTGTTAGCCATTTTTTTATTATTGTGAGACGAGATAATTTCTACTGGTAGCAAACCTCTTATTCTTCTTCAATCTTCACAAAAAGAAATGTTCACCTGTGTGTTCAAACATTTAGGCCCTCATTACAACATCGGCGGTAAAAGCCGCTTACCGCCGTGCAGAAGCCTGCCAAAACACTGCTGCGGCCGCGGAATACCGCCACAGCTATTATGACACACATCTCGGAATCTGCCGATATTCAGACACCCACACAACTCTGCCACACCAAAGGTCAGTGTTAAACTGGCGAAAACAATTCCTCCACCATCACGCCAACAGAAACATGCCCATGCTATCACAACACACAAATCCACGCAGCGGTCTTTCAATCGCGGTATTCCATTGGCGGTACACACCCCGCGCTCAAAATACACACACATATTCAAAACACCACCACATTGGACAATTTCAAATACACACACCTGATACACATACAAACACCACTCCCACACACCCAACACAATATAAAACACACACCCACATCACCCACAAACCCCTACGACCATAATTCACGAACGAAGGCCAGAGAGACAGAGAGCACAGCAATTGAGAACCCCAACACACAGAGCCACACAACACCATCACCCATACAACATTCCACGCACAAAACACTACACACCACTACACATCACCACACACATCAACACTTACACCACCCCGCACATCACCCACACCACCCCATGTCACACCAAAGACACCCCCGGTTTTCCGAGTAGGAGCTCAGGGTCATGGTGGAAGAAATCCTACGGGTAGAGCCACAGCTATTTGGCTCACAGGTGCAGCACACCTCCATAGCCAGGAAGATGGAGCTATGGCGCAGAATCGTCGACAGGGTCAACACTGTGGGACAGCATCCAAGAAATCGGGAGGACATCAGGAAGAGGTGGAACGACTTACGGGGGAAGGTGCGTTCTGTGGTCTCCAGGCACAACATCGCGGTGCAGCGGACTGGCGGCGGACCCTCACCTCCTCCCCCACAACTAACAACATGGGAGGAGCAAGTCTTGACCACATGCATCCTGAGGGCCTCGGAGTAGTCAGTGGAGGAATGGACACTTGTAAGTCAAATCTTAACTATCATATCCCCCACCCTACCTGCATGCTATCACACACCCCACCCTCACACCCTCCCCTATCACCCCAAATCCTCACTAGTGTACTAATAACACAAACCACTCATCCCAACACCAAGCCCTGCATGACACAACTAAGCATGGTCACCCCTCACCAAAGCATGCTCACTGCACGTACCCAGAACAACCCCCGAACTAGCATCACACAAACCCACACACAGGAATGCTTGCACTGGGGTACACGCACACCTACCCATTTCACACCATTACACACACACATGCAATGATCATGCTCTCATATCCCTGCAGGACCACTAAGGAACGTCACCACACCGGAGGGTCCAGACATCTCCACTCCACCCACAGAAGAGGTCCACAGTGACGACAGCAGCTCTGCCCTACTGGATCCTGATGACCAGCCCGGACCATCGTGGGCCTCGGGACAGTCGGTTCCCCTTGCAAAGGCACAGCCCAACACTGACCTTCCACCCTCTGGTAACACCAGCACAGCACCCATCCAGCGGGCCCATACCTCCGTACCTGGGACAAGTCAATCAGCGGTGTGTCCACCACTACAGGGAACCCAGGATAACCCACCACCCCAACAACAACCGGGACCTGGGGGCAGTGGTAGTGGGCACACGGTCCAGGGGACGGAGGCACAGGAACACAGGGGAACTGGGAGGGCTGCTGTGCGACAGGGGGCGGACAGGCCAAGGGAACCCACTCTCCACGAGGCCCTCTCCTCCATCATGGGATCATACCACCACTCCCAGGAGACGATGGCGACGGTCCTGGCCAAGTTTCAGGAGACCCAGTGCCTGCAGGAGGAACAGTATTTGGGCTTCAGGGAGGAACTCAGAACCATCAGCTCTGCCCTGGGCACCATCGTAGGGATGCTGAAGGACATACAAAACACCATGCGGGACACCGTGGCACTCCAAGGGGCCCCTGACACTAGCATGGAGGATGAACTGCCCACCACCTCCGCCGGCGCTAGTGGACAGGACGCCCTGCCACAGGACCACCACACCAGTACCCAACCCCCTGCAGACGGACAACCACCAAGCAAGCGGTCCCTGAGATCCAGGAACAGGACAGAACAAGATGGCAAGACCCCCGCCAGGAAATGAGACCACCCTGATTGTCATCCCACTGTCTCACTTTGTTACCATGACCATACTTTAACTGCCCCAGCTCCACTTCCTATGCCCATATGGGCAGTGCACCTGTGTGACCAATAGACTGGACTCTGCCATGGACATTCCTCCACCATCCCCCATCACCATTTGACAACCCCCCTCCATTTTTGAGCACTTAAATAAACACCCTTGAACCACAAAACAATCTGGATACATTCTGTGATTTGGTAAATTTGTATTATCAATGACAGTGTCAAAATGCGTATTCTATTGTAAAGCCAACATACCTATGTCACACATCACAAGTCCTCGAAGGATGCAAGCAGATGACACACGTTGGTAACCACACCTGTGAAACCGTAATGGAAAGGTACAACTCAGTGACTAAATAGTGCTATGGAATGACAGACATGATAGAGGTAGAAGTGTGAAAGTGAATGTAATGGTAAGAAAGAAATGTTCTCACCTGTGTGTCACTGGAAATATTGCTGTATGACTGACTCCCTGTTGTCTATGTCATCTTCCTCAGCTTCCTCCTCATCACTGTCCACAGGCTTCACAGGCTCCACAGCTGCCACAACACCGCCATCTGGACCATCCTCCTGCAGAAAAGGCACCTGGCATCGCAAAGCAAGATTGTGAAGCATCGAGCAGGCGATGATGATCTGGCACACCTTCCTTGGTGAGTAGAATAGGGAACCACTTGTCATATGGAGGCACCTGAACCTGGCCTTCAGGAGGCCGAAGGTGCGTTCGATCACCCTCCTAGTCCGCCCATGGGCCTCATTGTAGCGTTCCTCTGCCCTGGTCCTGGGATTCCTCACTGGGGTCAATAGTCAGGACAGGTTGGGGTAACCAAAGTCCCCTAATAGCCACATACGGTGCCTCTGGAGTTGACCCATCACATACGGGATACTGCTATTCCGCAGGATGTAGGCATCATGCACAGAGCCAGGGAACATAGCATTTACCTGCGAGATGTACTGGTCTGACAAACATACCATCTGTACATTCATCGAATGATAACTCTTCCGGTTCCTGAACACCTGTTCACTCCTGAGGGGGGGGGGACCAGAGCTACATGGGTGCCATCAATAGCACCTATGACGTTGGGGATATGTCCAAGGGCATAGAAGTCACCTTTAACTATAGCCAAATCCTCCACCGGAGGGAAAATGATGTAGCACCTTACGTGTTTCAGCAGGGCAGACAACACTCTGGACAACACGTTGGCAAACATAGGCTGGGACATCCCTGATGCCATGGCCACTGTTGTCTGAAAAGACCCACTTGCAAGGAAATGGAGCACTGACAGCACCTGCATGTCAGGGGGGATTCCAGTGGGATGGCGGATTGGTGACTTCAGGTCTGGCTCCAACTGGGTACATAGTTCCTGGATAGTGGCACGGTCAAACCTGTAGGTGATGATTAAATGTCGCTCCTCCATTGTCAACAGGTCCACCAGCGGTCGGTACACCGGAGGATTCCGCCATCTTCTCACATGTCCAAGCTGACGGTGCCTAGGAAGGACAACAGCGACCACAGAGTCAACTAATTTCCAGGTATGTACCCACAGATACACAAAACACGACACCAAACACAAAACTCTTCCTGTATGTGTGTTGAGTGTAGGCCTAGGTATGTGTGACGCAGTAGTAAATGAAGCCGGCTGTCTGACCTCTAAACTGGGACAATGGGATGTGAGGTATCTGCGCTGGCGTTGTACACCGTCGCGGTGGGCGGTCGTAGACCGCGGCGCAATGCTGCATTGGTTAACATTGGACCCTATGGGTCCCAAGAGCCAATGATGAAGTGCGCCGGCGGTGACGATACGCACAGACGCGGAAGTCACCGCTGCGGACGTGACCGCCATTTTTTATCTGTTCAATCACTCGATACCTGATCTTCAACAGGAGAGGACCTACACTGGAAGTGCTGCTGTGACCTCGGTCTGGAAGAGACAATGGCTGCTGCGTCTGGGGAAAGGGCCCCTGCCTTCACTGCTCAGGAGTTGGAGAAGCTTGTGGACGGAGTCCTCCCCCAGTACACGCTACTCTACGGTCCTCCAGACCAACAGGTAAGTACACCGGGAGCATGTTGTATGGGCTATGCCTCGGTGGAGAGGGCTAGTTGTAAGAAGGAAGGAGGCAGAGTTCAGGGAACATGAAGGACTGTGAATGCATGTGCCACATGGCAAGGGTAGGGATGGGGGCCACTCACATCGACGGGGCAGTTGGTAATGACTTCTCTTCTTCCCCTGTGCATGTCATGTAGGTCAGCGCCCACCAGAAGAAGGACATTTGGCATGCCATCGCCAAGGACGTCCGGACCCTGGGGGTCCACCAGAGATGGGGCACCCACTGCCGGAAAAGATGGGAGGACATTCGCCGCTGGAGCAAGAAGACGGCGGAGGGTCAGCTGGGGATGGCCCCCCAACGTGGGAGGGGTGCCCGTCGCCCCACGACCCCCTGATGTTCAGGATCCTGGCGGTGGCCTACCCGGAGTTGGATGGGCGCTTGAGGGCATCACAGCAGACACAAGGGGGTGAGTACACTGTCATTCTGGGGACTTTGCGCGCAGTGGAGGGGTCTGGGTGGGGGAGGAGGGCTGTGGGTTTCCCTAGGCCATGGCGACTTACTTAGGCTAGGCCCCTCTGTAATGCAGGCCATGTGCCACTCCACCCCACCTCAGTAGAGGCCCAAATACAGGTATACATGCCCCTGTGGCATCCATGTGTGCAGATGTCCACCATAGCCATGTAGGCCAGATCCCAGGAATTGCATCTGTAGTGGCCAAGAGCACGGCGTAGTGCAGGGGGCTGCTGTGTCTGTATTGTCCGCCAACGGTAGCGGTAAGACATGCACTCAACCAGTCTTTCTTCTGTAACCCCCCCCTTTTTCTGCTCTCCCTGTTCTTTTGTGCATCAGCATCATCAGGCGGAGGTACAGTGGCACCGGAGCACGAGGGAGCTGCGTCCCACATGGCCATGGAGGGCAACACCACAGAATCAGAATACACCAGTGGGACGGAGTGAGAGGGGAGCTTCACGTCGGGCACAGGATCACCAACCAGGGAAACGGACTCGTCCGCCGATGGGAGCTCCCTTGTGGTGGCGGCACGATCTGTGCCCCCCCACTTCTACAGGTACAGCCGAAACCTCCCCTACCTGCACCGCTCTCCCAGCAGCACCTCAGCGTTCGCCCCGTGTCCGCTCACCCAGGAGGGTTGGCATCACCTTCGCCCATGTCACCTCAGCCCCTGCCCCTGTCACCCCTGCTGCCCTCAGTGAGGAGGCCATTGACCTCCTCAGGTCACTCACTGTTGGGCAGTCTACCATTGTGAATGCCATCCAGGGTGTAGAAAGGGAGTTGTAACACGGTAATGCATTCCTGGAGGGCATTCATTCTGGTCAGGCTGCCCTTCATCGAACCCTGCAATCTCTGGCCTCAGCACTGATGGCAGCCATTGTCCCTGTGTCTAGCCTCCCCCCTCCAACTTCCTCCACCCAGACCCAATCCCCTGTACCCCAGCCTATCCCAAGCACACCATCAGACAAGCATGCATACACCTCAACACATAAAAGTAGCTCAGGCAAACATAAGCACCACACAACCCACAGGCACTCACACAAGCATCACCCACATACAGACACAGCAACATCCACTGCCTCCACTGTGTCCCCCTCCTTGTCGTCTCCCTCCACCCTCCCAGTGTCGTCTACACTCTCACCTGCATGCACTACATCTAAACACCAGGACCTGTGGTGCGAGTTCAAGGTGTGTGGAGTGCACCTGCCACCAGGGCAGCCAGTGTGACACGGAGCCAAAGCACTGCCAGTCCACCCCCTGTGAAGCACCTCAAATTGGAAAGTGGCCGACGGGACAGGGTGAAGACTCCTGGCGGCAAAACAGCACACAAGGGTCCCAGGGGGATTGCACAGTTAGCTGTGACTCCTCCAAAGGTGGTGAGGGGCCAGAAGAAGTCTGGTAAGAGCAGCACGGCGGAGAAGGGCGCCATCCTCCCCGGCGGCCGGGACACCAATGCCAGCACCATTGTCACTGGTCAGGAGAACACCGCCAGAGTCAGTACCCAGGAGGGCAGCAGTATCGCCACTGGTCAGGAGACCACCGCCAGAGTCAGTGCCCAGGAGGGCAGCAGTATCGTCACTGGTCAGGAGACCACCGCCGGAGTCAGTGCCCAGGAGGGCAGCAGTATCGTCACTGGTCAGGAGACCACCGCCGTAGTCAGTGCCCAGGAGGGCCCTGGCAGCCACAGCCCCGCTGGGCAATGAGGGAGCGTCATGCCACACACCAATGCACAGGTCAGAGAGCGCCATGGCAAAGCACCGCGGCTCAAGGAAAAGACCGCCATGGTGAAGACCGCTGAAAAGGGCAAAGCACCGCTGCTCAAGGAAAAGACCGCCATGGCAAAGCACCGCTGAACAGGGCAAAGCACTGCTGAACAGGTCAGAGACCGCCATGGCAAAGCACCGCTGAACAGGGCAAAGCACCGCTGAACAGGTCAGAGACCGCCATGGCAAAGCACCGCTGAACAGGGCAAAGCACCGCTGAACAGGTCAGAGACCGCCATGGAAAAGCACCGCTGCACAAGGAAAAGCACCGACACATCAAGCATCGTTATCTCATGTGCAGCTGGGACAGTGACGGAACAGGAACTGTCACAGGGAGCCTGATGCAGTCTGGGCACCATTCCCCCTCCAGAACCAGTGGACACATGCATCCACTCCGTCTGTCCTTAACAGGATGAAGCACTCTGGGCACCATTCTCCCTCCAGAACCAGTGGAGACTGTTATCCACTTGTGAGACTGTGGCTTTGCACTCCCCAGGATGTAACAGTGGGCAAACCACTCACTGTAGAGACTTGAGAGACTGTGGCTTTGCACTCCCCAGGATGTAACAGTGGGCAAACCACCCACTGTAGAGACTTGAGAGACTGTGGCTTTGCACTCCCCAGGATGGTCCAGTGGGCCAACCACCCACTGTAGAGACTTGAGAGACTGTGGCTTTGCACTCCCCAGGATACATCAATGGGCATGGAGCCCCGTCGTGGATCTGGCGTGGTGCTGTAATCCGGCTGAGGTGCCCCTCTTCCCTTCCCCCTGAGGTGCCTGTTGTATTTCTATCTGATGCCCCTGCAGTGTTCTCTCCGTTTGTGGACAGGTATCTAGTGTGGGCCTCGCCCATGCATTTTTGGAACAATGGTGCACGCACTTTGATATGTGCATACCTGCACTACTTCTCGTAATGTATATAATTTTGATTGTGTATATATATCTGTATATATTTGGAACTGTATTTTGATACATTACAATGTTTGGACTGATTTCCTTTTGTCTTTGCATTCTCCAGGGGGGGTTATGGGTTGTTACTGTATGTTTGGAAATGCATTGGTGTGTGTGTTGTAATGTGCGAGGGTGGGGGTGCTGCGTGTGTGTGTTCCTGACTTTTGCCTCCCCTATGTCGTAGGTGCAGTACTCACCGTTGTCTTCGGCGCCGCCGTTGCTGGTGTTCGTAGATGAGCAGGAAGACAAGGGCAGGGAGTATTTGTAATTCCGGCTCCATGGTGTCCTACTTCCTCGTGGAGTGTGTTGAGGTGAGCGTTTTCTCCATTGCAAAAGCTGTTTCCGCCGTGTTTTTATCCACGGTGAATCCGCCCCAGAAAAGGTGGCGGATTGGCGGGTTATGATACTGTGGGCGGTACATTGTCGTCCACCTGTCTGTTGCCTGTGACCGCCGCTCTGCTTGTCTGTACCGCCGTGGCGGGCGGTGTGTTAAAGTGGCTGTCTATGTTGGCAGTTTCCGCCATGGTCATAATTCCCTTTTTTTGTCCGCCGGCCTGTTTGCGGTATTACCGCAGCTTTAACACCATCCGCCAGGGTTGTAATGACCCCCTTAATGTTTGTAGTAGTGATTAAGTATCACTGTAAAGATGCTTTGCTTGCTCTACGATGGAGGGAACCTGCTTAGAAACAGTTTCTCCCCACTTCTGACAGATGGCAATGTAGGACTGGCCAGAGAATACTCAATAGGTTAATCTGCTATTACTTCAACCTTGAGCTAGAAAATAGTACCCAATGCACTCCATTGACTGCCCAAGCAGGGAGAGGTAAGTTCTGAACTTTGCCTGGGAGACTACACATCCCAGGCTGCTCTTGGCCCCAGTAGGCGGCCATCTTACTTGCCCAGCTCCTCACACTTGCACCAACGATGAGCACTATAAAGCGCTACCAGGACCACCACTGTGCAGGACGCGCTGAACTCTGCTTGGGGGACTACCCATCCAAGACTGTTCTTGGCCCCTGGAAGTGGCCATCTTACTTTCCCACCTGCTCACACTTGCAAAAACAACGAACGCTAAAAAGCCCTACCAAGATCACCACTGCACTGGCCGTGCTGAACTTTGCCTGGGCCGCTACACATCCCAGACTGCTCTTGGCCCCCGGAGGCGGCAATCTTACTTGCCCAGCTGCTCACACTTGCACCAACGACGAGCGCTATGAAGCGCTACCAATATCACCGCTGTGTGGGATGTGCCTGGGCACAGCCCGGGCCAAGGGTGGGCCCATCCACGCCCATCGGAGCCTGGAGGAGGCTGGGCTGGGCCACCCCTCTAACATTTTTTCTTTGTTTTGTAATATCAAATTGTCCTTATAAGCTGCAACTGTAGCTGTTGTATTTCGGCAGGAGGGTTACTGTTGTAGCAGGCCTTGCTGGGACCTATCTAGTTATTACTCTTAACAAGTGATATTGCATATGGGTAAAAGAAATGCGGCAGAGGGTGGGGCTGGAACACTGCAGAACAAAAAACATAAAAACCGGAAACATGCAGCAGATAATTGTGTGATGACAAGGATTGATAATCTTCTAGCTGAATGTGAAGAAATAATGTTCTCCCCCTGACAATGCCCCTGAAAATGCTCAGGGTGAGTGTTCTTCCATACATTTGGGGGTAAATGCAAGAAAATCACTGACATGTTCAAAGTACGAGAACTGCAGGGGTGTGCACCTGAAGGGAAAGGGGGGGTCATGCCACTAACACCACACCAATGCGGGCGAACAAATCATCACTTGATGACAGTAATATCCTGCTTCACAGTAATCGTTTTAGTCCTCTAAGAGACATCTTAGATGCACATGATGATCCTGTCACCAATATATTAGCTGGTGAAACTGTAGCCACAACTGTCGCCCACAACATGGCTGAGTCTCAACATGTCTCTCATATACGAGATTTAAAGGCTGAGGTGGCTGAGCTCAAATCTATGGTATCCACATTCATTTCTATGGTTAGACAGATGACTCCATCAGCTGTGATGACTCCCCTGGTTGGTGCCCATGGCCTTGCATCCAGTTCTCCTGGTCCGTTATCTGTGTTGCCTAATTTTCCTTTGCAAGTCGCTAGCAAGAGTCTTATCCCTGTGCCTGGCTCTGCTAGTGCTAATTTGGGTTCTTGTGTCAGCAAATGGCCAGCAGGTGGGAGTCTAGGGAATGTTTGCCCGGATTCCAATTGTAGTGACACAGGCATGGTTAAGGAGCCAAGAGACTACTGCCAACCCTTTGGGCCCGTAGATAATGGTATCTCTAATTGTGTGGGAGATTGTGTTTTTAATAGGCCCAAAGTTACAAATACTGTTTTGATGGTCAATGTACCTAAGCTTCTTCTAGATAGAGCGGGGAAGCCACTAAAAATAAGGCCATTCATTGGATACGTTATGTGAGAGGTTGTCAATCTGTGATCCGTGAGGACATAACTAGGGCAGTTAGGAAACCAGATTCTGTTACACCTTATGATGTGATCGAGTTGACACTCAGGGACAAGGGTATGGTAGACGATCTGGTGGCCTTAGATGCAAGAACATGTCCACCAAGGAACTCCCATATCCAGTTAAAAGACCTCAGGCTCTCTACGCACTACAATGCTCATTCAGGGGGTAGGTCATCAGGTTTAAATGACATTGACTGACTCAGTGCTTCATCTGAGACTGCTCCAGCCCATTCACCACTGGTTCCCGCTCTGCATAATGTAGCCGGTCCTGGCATTAGTGCTCTCCCTGCTCCTGTCCCGGAGTCCATTAGTTCTCCTATCCTTGACAGCTCTTGCCCGACATTGCTAAATCAGTCAGTTAATTGCCTAGCCAATGGTGCCATGATTACATCCATGTTGCACCCAGCATCACATAATGATGGGGTAAGTCTTGTCTCCTGGAATGAGGCAGGTTGAAGTTCTAGCACCTCCTCACAAGCCTTTGACCTATTTATTGAGAATTACGATATCTGCCTTTTCCAGGAAACATGGGCAGTGGATCCGTTCTTTCGGTCTGGGTTTCTGAATTTCCATATTCCGTCACTTCCTAGCAAGAGAGGTAGACCCTCTGGTGGTTTAATCACATGTGTTACAACAACATTAAACTGTCGCAGATTACAGTTACCCATTGACTCTCTTGATATATTAAGTATTCAGTTATAATTTCGGTCAAAGTCCAGAGTAATTATCATTAATATCTATGCAAGAGGGATTAGAGCGGGCTTGTCCTCCAGCACGCTCCAGGTGCTGGAAACATTTCTTAGGCAGTGGCCCCGGTATTTTAAAATCATTGTAGCAGGCAACTTCAATGTCACTTTCGAGCCTCTAGACTGGGATGATCTTGGTTTCATGGTATGAGAAAGATTGGATGTGGTGTGTTCCATCCCTAGATATCCCTCCCATCAATAGGTGGTCGCAAGCAGCTGTGCAGTTAAAAGCCTTGACTATGGAATTTTGGCTTAGAGCACTTAATGGCAAAACTACATCAGATGCTATTTGCTCTCTCACTTATAACAAAACTAACCATATAAGCAGAATTGATTATTGCTTATTTGATTTGAGATTGTGGCCTTTGGTCGTTGACATGATAGTTGTTGGGAGGATACAGAGTGACCACAATCCACTCCCTCCAAATGCTTGCCGTATGTGACCAATTATCTGTGCTTTGCATTCCCATTATACCACTAACGGACATTGGTATGACCGACGACAAAAGACATTTGAAGTGGCATCAATTAGAAGCCAGGCCTGATATTTTAAGTTCTGTCAATGCCGTCTTGTGGTCTTGCCTGGCACAACTAGAGGAAGGCTCCACTAACCATAGTGTGCAAACAATTGCATGTCATGTTCTTTGTTTTGGAAGTATTGGGCCCATTTCATGGTATGTAGTAACTTTGGTGGCAAAAGTCTCAAAGGGAAACATCCGTGGTATAAAAAGGACTACAGGGTCTTAAATAAACAACTGATCAAAGCTATCAAAGTGAAGGATGTAGCCTCTATGCATATAGCCAGCAAATCTTGCAAGGCTGCCATTCATAAAGCCAAGCATCTGCATGATGACAAATGGTGGGCTGCACTGAATGAACCTACATCTGATAAGGATTGAGCAAGCTTTTCGTCCTTGGCTGTGAAAGGCCCTGATAATGGTATGTTGCGCGTAGAGACTAATATTGCTCCATCAGAGTGGGTTAACCATTTCAGTCAACTATACTCTATGATTGTTCTAGTGCGATGTATGAGCAGAACTGGGCTGTTCCCACCATTATTGATCAACCACCCAACCCAATACTCCAACTCTACATTTGTTCACTCTTTCTGATGTTGGGCATTCATTAGGCACCCTCAAGCATGGTAGGGCAGCTTGCCAGGATGGTGTCCCGGCAGATCTATTTTTGACTGACATAGATGCCTGGTCCAGACACATCCTTATTCTATCTGATGCAATAGGTGCGGGGTCACCAATCCCTTATTCATAGAAGGGTGCCGTTGTTGTACCCATCCATAAAAAAGGTGATAGATCCTTGCCCTGTAACTATGAGCCTATCAGCTTATTAGACTGTGTGCAAAAAAATTCTGCCATTGCCTTTTGGGGAAGATCCGGGATTGGATATCTGAACATGACATTCTGAACCCTCTGCAAGCTGGGTTTTGCATAAAACCTTCCACTATTGACCAAGTCTTTAGATTCCTGCTTCTATATTGGAGAACTGTCTTAATTGGCAAAGGAAATCTTTATGTTGCTTTTGTGGATCTAAAATATGCATTTGATTTAGTACTTTGCAACTAGCTGTGGGAAGTTCTTTTTCACTTGGCAATGCCTCCCCTTCTCCTTTCCTTACTAGTACACCTCCATGAGGATACTTATGAACGCATCAGGTGGAGTGATCAGGGGCAGCGTACTGACAAAATCCCAGTACAAAAGGGAGTATGACAGGGATACGGCCTTGCTCCAACTTTATTTTCATTGTATATCAATGATATTGGTCCTTTTTTAGCTATGGGGGAGGCAGATGCACCATGTATAGGTACACGTAAAGTTCCTGTATTGTTGTTTGCAGACGACACTCTCTTGATCTCCAAGACCCCTAGTGGTTTACCGAAACTCCTAAATTGATTTGAGGAGTTCTGTCTCTCTCGGGACTGGAGATCAATACCTCCAAAAGTAAACTGATGACGTTTAACCCTCATGAATCATACAAAGGGAAGATAGTTCTTGGAGGTACGTCACTTCAAAAGGTGAAATCGTTTGCTTACCTTAGTTTAACAATATCTGAAAATCTGTCCTGGAAATCCCATATCACCAAGGTGGCGCTGAAGCAAAAACAGTACACTGGAGTTCTAGACATGGACTTTAGCACCTCATATACCAAACCGATTCGCCCAGCACTTCAGATCTATGAGACCAAGGCTGTTAGTTTTGCTTTATATGGTGCGGAGATATGGGGTTTTGCTAAAGCTCAAGAAATATCTGTTGTCAAAAATACCTTTTTAAGGAAACTTGTTACTCTGCCATTGAATACCCCATTGTTTCCTCTTTTTAAGGATTTGGGTATTAAGGGAATAGGCCCTAAAGCCTGTTTATGACCTCTCCTGTACTGGAGACTGCTCTGGACTACTCCGAAGCTTACCTCATACACTGAAGCCCTCCAAGCTGTAGTTGAAGCTGATCGCCCTCTTAGTGTCCCCTGGCTTAGACATGTTAAGACTTCATTGTATTCGCTTGGATGGTGCGAGCTCTGGGATCGCCCAACTACTGCTCCCTTTCACTCGAAGCTTGACTTTAAAAATAAGTATAGGAAGATCGTAGATTCTGAAGAACTGAATGTAGCAATTCATTCTAAGTTGTCTCCTGCTTTTGCTGATCTGAAGGATATGCGCAGCTATGAGGCATTTTAGGACATAGGCCCTCATTCCGACATTGGCGGGTGGCGGGCGCCGCCCGCCAAGCGGAAACCGCCATTTGGCCGCTCTGCGGTCAAAAGACCGCGGAGGCCATTCTGGCTTTCCCGCTGGGCCGGCTGGTGCCCGCCAAAGGAGCGCCCACCGGCCCAGCGGGAAAGGCCCTGCAACAAGGAAGCCGGCTCCGAATGGAGCCGGCGGAGTTGCAGGGGTGCGACGGGTGCAGTTGCACCCGTCGCGATTTTCACTGTCTGCAATGCAGACAGTGAAAATCTTTATGGGGCCCTGTTAGGTAAAAACCGCCAGGAACAGGATGGCAGCGCCGCCATGGAGATTCAGCCCAAGCAGGGGAAATCTGGCGGGAAACCGCCGGATTCCCTTTTCTGAAGCCGCGGTCAGAATGGGCATTGAAGCACCGCCAGCCTGTTGGCGGTGCTTCCATGGGCCCCGGCCCTGGCGGTCTTGGACCGCCAGGGTCGGAATGACCCCCATAATTTTGATTCCTAAGGAGAGGAAGCTGTACTTCGAGTTTCATGCAGGAGCCTTAACATTAAGATCATTCACTAGCAGTTGGTCATCTGACGAAACTACTGTCTGCCTAGCTTGTAACACCCTTATTGAAAATTTGCCCCATGTATTTTTTGTCTGCCTTGCTTCTGTAATCTCTCGCAGGAAGTGGCTTGCACCTGTATGCAGGCTGCTGGGCATCTGTAGGTCTGCTATAGCTCTACGAATTCTTAAATAAGATACTGATCATGTTTTAGTTAATGCTGTTGCTAAATTTCTTGGAGCTATGTGGACCAATAGAAAAAATATTTTATCTTCGTCATGTGAAGTTGCCTTGTATGTACAGTTGCAGGTTGCTTTCCCAATGACGGACTTGGTTCAGCACACTTTTGTGAAATGAATTGTTAATTAGTGTGTCTGTTCCTAATATTACTGTGCTTTTGGGCCAAAGAAGCTGTGTAGTAACTATGTTGGATCTGTGGCTAAAATCGTGAAATCTTGCAGTTCACTCTGTAAATCATCTAGGTAAAGTGCTCTTCTCTAGTTCTGTATTTGGCATTGATAGCTGAACTAACTATTGCATTTTGGACAGATGTATAACTTTTAATATTTTTTTATGTATATTGTGCAAATTTTATGTTTAAGTCCTGGGCCCAGTGGTATTTATTATTGTATTGATTTTATCCTTATCTTCATTTATTTTTAATGTATATGAAATGTGATGGTTTTTATTTGTGTATGTTTTGTGCTTTTATGGTACTAGCTACTGAAATAAAGCTTATTTGAAGTTGAAATTATCTTGAGACTAGATAACGTCTACAGACAGCAAACCTCTTATTCTTCTTCACTCTTCACAAATAGAAATGTTCACCTGTTTGTTCATAATGCAAACCTTTAATGGTTATAGTAGTGATTATACACCACTGTTGAGATGCTTTGCTTGTTCTATGATGGAGGGGAGCTGCTTAGAATCAGTAGCTCCCCACTGCTGACAGATGGCCACGTAGGACTGGCCAGATAATATTCAATAAGTTTAGCTGCTTTTACTTCCACCTTGAGCTAGAAAATAATACCCAATGCCCAACCAGGGAGTGGTAGGTTCTGTTTACCTAACTATTAGCTACATCAGACACTACTTGTGTCCATGCCCTTGCTGTGAAGAATTTACCTTCTGAGGTTTAAGGTTGTCAAATGCAACCAGATACACTATTGCTGACAAGTTATTCTTCCATGTTGTTTCAGCTTTAAATCAATAAATTGGTTTGTGCAATATGCTCCCATGATCATTAGGTGTGCCCCAGATCTACTATCAAGAGATTGATAATGCCATCTTATGAGTGCCGAATTATACCCTCTTTTTACTGCAACTATGGTGTGAAGCTCTGATAACCCTAGTATACTTTCAGTCAAGACTTATTAAAAAAACATTTAAGTAGGTAATGGTGATAGAGTTCCACTTTTACTTTGGAAACCCTATTATGTAACACTTTTCTCAAAAACTCCTCACTTTAAGGACCAAACAAAAAGCACTGGATCTTCCATTTTACATCGCATTCCTGGTACAATAAAACCAAAGCCAATACATTCAGGAGCAATGCAAGAGTCACTTAGTGGTGGATGTAAGGAGGTAGTAAGAGGCATATTTACAAGCAACTTCTGCCGCTGGTGCATCACTTTTTTTGATGCACCAGTGGCGCAGGCTGCAGATCCATATCTACAAGACCAAGCAAAGCCACTTTGCATGGCTTTTCATGGCCTTGTAGATATAGAGTAAGGCAACACAGTGCAGGTCGCTCTGTTACCTTACTCTGCATCAAAGAGGCATTCTATGTGTGTTGCAGTGTGTTTCCTGACGCAACACCTAGGGATTTTGACGCATTCCTCAATATACGAGAAAATGTGAACCTAGGAATGCATCAAAAGGTTACGCCTCCCAGGGAAGCCACAAGAAGGAGAAATAACTTTATTTTTCCTTGTTAATTCCTCTTTATATGTGTTCTGCATTCTGCAGCTCACATAGAAGGAGGAAAAAGCCTCCATAATTGTTTTTGTGTAAATGCATAAATGCAAGCATTTATCTTCCGATCGCGATGGAAGCTGAGCTTCTAGCGTGATGGGGGCGACCGATCGCACGCTGACATCATCAGACGTCACTGGGGGGATCGGGAGTGGAAGGGGAAGCAATTCCTCTTCCATCCCTGCCCAGGGGTGGGGGTTGGGAGGCCCACAGGGGAGCACTGGCACTACCCCCGTGAGCCAGGAGCAGGATGTAACGGTTGCGCCCTCGGCACCCGATCGGTGCAACCGAGGATGTAACCATTATGTCCCTGGCACCCAAGTGGTTAACAAACAAAACGATAATAAACCATGTTTATTTTTGTTTTCTTTGTTAAAGGGGCGGGGCCATGGGGGTGACGAGAAGTGAAGGGAGTGCACTATGCATTCCCCTCGGTGCGCATGTATGTTTGGCCGCTCATCTCGGGCTGGCCAAACACACATGCGCAGTAGGGTCTCTCCAGCCCAGTAACACAGTTGCCGGGCTGGAGTGAGCCTTCACAAGCATCCTAAAGCTGCTCTCAGCAGCATCAGGATTGGCAGCAGGGTAGGCTGGGAGCCTGTGCCTGTAGACTGGATCGATGATGAAGGAAAGAGGAGCGGTGCGGCAGCAACGAAGAAGGTACATTTTTATTTTTATTTTATATTTTTTTATTAAAGAATAAAATATTATAGCTTTCTTGTTTGCATACGAGGCCAATGAAAAGTCATGCTAGAAACCTGCTGAGTTAAAGTTTTTTGGAACTTGTTAACATGAGCAAATCAGGCAAGTCAAGCGAATATGGGTCATGCAAAGTTTAGAAAGAAAAGTGCATATTTGAAATGCAGCTCTTGGGCCTTGATTTCACTCATATGGGTCATTAATTAAATGGATTGTATTTTTTATGAAATCTTTAGCATAGGTGTTGAGTCTTGAAATATCTCAGCTTTAGGGAATGTCACAGATGGAGAAAAGAATTGTCAAACTGAGTGCATAATAATGGTGAGATTCAAAATCCACCAAGAAGTACTAAAGGTAACACATATGAGGGGATTTGTCATGTGAAAGAGATACTGTGGGATGCACTGCTGTTGACAAAATCTTGTGTAAGAGGTCTTATCAGAGAGCACCTGTGTTAGGAAGACATGGGAACACTGGTGGTGTAATTGTCTTGTCAGAACCTGAGAAAAGGTTCACCTTGGGAAAAGGGACTTTGTGAACTCGTATTTAAAATAAATGTCATTGACTAGGCCTTCAGAGTACCTGCTGCCTTCAAGTGTCACTCCTTGGGGTGAAGTAAGGCTCATAGGTTCTACCATGTAGTAAGGAAGTCATAGTCAGTGGAGGTTAACCGAGGCCAATCCTGTATATCCCATGTGAAAAAAGAGTAGACTACTGAATGGAATAGGAAAGACTTCAACACATATTGTCAGACAATCTGAACGGTACAATACAATGGCCATTCAAATTAATATTTCTCTGCCTTCTTACATGTGACCCACCTGCAGTATTCCTATACAGCTTATGGTGTCTGACATAGTTTTCTAACATGCACAGTATAATTGACTGTCGAGCGTGAGATCAGGTTCTCAATAAAAATGTTTTTTTAAAGTTTGGTAAAGTTAAATAACTTATCTCAATGACCCTTTTCAGAGGCAAAATAGAGCACTGGCCTTTCCCACAGGAGAATGGGCATAGAAAAGCAGAACAGTTGTACTGTTGTTCGCCTATGTCCATTCTTAACCCAGAGTTGAGTGAGTCTAACATTTTAGAAGGATCAAGGTAATGTTTCAAATTAGACACGTCCGATGAAAACATTACCCTGCAGAAGCAGTGTGGGAGAATGGGGGGAAATCACGGTGCAGATGTCTTCACTTCCAATGCAGAGAAGTAGAGGAACCAATATCAGCTCACAGAGGTCTAAAGATGTGTGAAATGGATTGTCAATGGGCTGCTTCATTTACCACTTAGAGTACATTCTAATTCGGAACTTTGGATCAAGCCTAGAAAAGAGGTTACCAGACAAAATGAAAATTCTATAGAATGAAAACATTTCACATGCAGCGTTTCTACATTCCAAAATACCACAGTTGCTTTTAGGGTCACGTTTGACTTGCATCAAATTACTGATAAAGTTTTAATGAGGAACTTAGGTCCTGATTTATACTTTTTTGGTGCAAAACTGCACTAATGCAGTTTTGCACCAAAAAGTTTAGCACTAGCTTGCACCATTTCTGTGCACCAGCCGGGCACCATATTTATGGAATAGTGCAAGTCAGTGCAAAGGGTAGGCTAGCTTAAAAAAAAATGATGTTAGTCGGGTGGGGCTGGTGGTATGGAAGAAGGGGGTTTTGCACCAAAAAATTATGTTAGGCAGTTTAGAGTAAAAAACAAATGACTCTAACCTGCCTAGAGTCATTTTATGACGCAAAACCATCCATGCCGCATGACCCCTGTCTTAGAAAAGACAGGAGTCATGCCCACCACTCCAATGGCCAGCACAGGGGACCAGGGCAGCCTGGGCATGGCCTGGTCATGGCAATTGTACCCAGTGTCATGTAGGGTTGGCCATTTCAGGGCCCCTAATGGCACTTTAAAAAATAAAATAAAATACTTACCTGTACTTCCCTATACTTACCTGGGATAGTGTCCCCCATCCTCCGCTGTCCCTCTGGTCTGGGTGGGGGTGTCCCTGGGGCCTGGGGAGACCCTGGGGGCATGGAAATAGGCCCACTGGTCCCCTAACGCCTGCCCTGCCCCAGGCGTTAAAAAATGGTGCAAAGCAAGCTTTTCACCATTTTTTGATCCCTTCTCCCTCCCGTGTGTGATTTAAGCATGGGGGGGATAAATAAGGCCTGCCCTGCCCCAGGCATTAAAAATGGTGCAAAGCATTTTTTTTATCCTTTCTCACTCCTGTGTGTGATTTTAGCACGGGGAGGGATAAATAAGGCGTTAAGGCCATGGAGTCATTTTTTGCACGGGAATGCCTACTTTGCATCTCATTGACCCAAAGTGGGATTCCACGTCCAAAAAATGACTTTAACTGCATAGATTTGGAGTTAGACGGGTCTAGCGCCAAAGTATAAATATGGAGTTAGTTTTGCACCAAATTTTCTTTTAAAAAAAGACGCAAATTTGGCGCAAAACAAGTATAAATGTGCCCCTTGGGCTTTTGCCAATCCTTTTTTTGTTTCCATGAACCACAATTAAAATAAAAGGAGTACTATGTTGCTCTCAATCATCACCAGGGAGTAGGAATGCCTGCAGAGGGAAACATCAAAGCATATGAGAGAGAAACACCCGGGTAAAGAGACCACACATGAAGGTATTCCTGGAGGGAGGGATTAAGTAAACTGAAACCCGGGTGTTTGCATTTTATTTTCCATTGTTTATCTCTCTCAACCCACAATTTATTTTAGGGAAATACGGAAAAGTATACTTTCATATACTTCTCCTCATCTCACCTCTTCTCCCTTCTTTTTCTTCTCTCAACCTTTCACATTTTAGTTTCTCCAGTCACAACTTCTTTCGCTGTCTCCTTCTAAAAAGCTCCCTTGTCCTACTTTTTATCCACCCATCTGCTTCTCACTCTCTGCCCCTCCCTTTACCCCGTATCTCTTTTCCTCCACCCAGCGTTTCTACACTTCACAGCTTTGCACTGTCTTACTCTTCCACTAATACTTCCTCTTACTAGCTTACCCTCAGAAATGCAGCCCCAACTCCCTATCCTCAGCCCTTCCCGCTCCATTGTACTGATATCAGCCATTCTCTCTCCATTCTCTTTGACATGCTTAGCATTCTCATCTGTGCTACACAGTACCTCATCCTACCATGTCGTCCTGCTCTCATAGCAGCTACTAAAGCCAGTCTCGTAGAGAAAGATCTCTTTATAGAGCTAGCTCCTAGCAATTATGCAAGAGTCATAAATTGACCTACACCTTTCACCCAAGCACTTTTAAAAAAAACGTGAAGTAACCCACATTTCTGAAACCGAAATATGAATTCAGCATGCATTTTTAATTACTTATCCTCTATTATTGGGGTGTCACTTTTGCTGGCAGCTTGCTGAGAAACGTGGAGGGAACTGGCGCTTCATTTAAAAAAAGTTAAGCACTGACTGCAAGCACACTTTTTCATCATTAACTTTTCCATCTATCATAATTAGCTTGGCTATTTACATACTATAGATATCCCTCCTCCCATACATGAAGTTCCAAAACGTTGATTCTTTTGTGCGACTGCCACACAAATTCAGTTTCAGTGTCGTTTTCAAAATAATTTGGTCAACATGGAAAGCCCCTTGTAACTATCCATCCATGTGCTCACTCATACGTCAGTATGTATATATATATATATATATGTATATATATATTATCACTCATTCTATTTGTGCAGCCATATGTCAACACACTCACTCGTCTCTTCATACATCAAGCCATGCACTCATCTATCCACATCTATCCACTCATCTTTCATGCACGTGAATTCACCCTCATCATTAAATCATTGACTCGTACTTGTGACAAGTAAATGCCAGAATTATTGGCTTTGTCAGTGCTAGCTTGTAATTATTGTCATAACATTGCATATTTCTACTTTGGATTTACATTCTAATTTACTTCATTACCAGGCTCCCTTACATTTAAATAATCCTAATCTCAATTACAATATAGCCATCCGAATATATTATGCCTAGTTAAATATAATGAAATGTTTGTAGATCTCCCCATGAGCTTGCACCTTTCCTCATAATGTGCATTTGTGGTCCCACATCCGTGCTTGCCTCTTAGAGTGTTCTATAAACATTTTGAGCAGTAAAATGCTAATAATTATAATAACAATAGATACATTTTGCAAGCAATGATATCTTTACACAAAAAGAAAGAGATTACATTGACATGATATTATACATTTTGCTTTCTGAAAAACCGATGCTTTCCTCTTTTACTTACATCTTTGTTACTAATGTTTATCACAGCATGAACCCTTACTGCAAATCCCGTTTACGTAAAGCTGAGCAGCTGCATTTTTCAAATTGACCTTTAAAAATGCTTTGCAATTCAAAAAACGAAGATAAAGCCTTCTGAAACTCATAGGATTGGCACAAGGCAAAAAATACATTGCTCAATATGTACAGAATTATATATAATTAACACCTATAATGTCCGTGACACATTCCTTTTCACATGCACGCAGGTTGGTTTGTGTGCTCCAGCAAATGAACAGATATATTTTTATGTAAATCACAATGCGTTTTCTTTTAGAGTTGAACTGTATACCATAATTAGGGAAACTATTATCAGATATATAACTGTTCAAAAAATTGAAACTCCAATGCAAGACTAGGGCGCTGCAAAAAAACTTACAGTTTGGTGTATGTACCCCTATTCACAAATACTTAACCCCTTTGCTGCCAGGCCTTTTCCCCTCCTGTGCTGAGCCTCTTTTTGGCTATTTGGGGCAGTTCGCGCTTAGGCCCTCATAACTTTTTGTTCACATAAGCTACCGATGCCAAATTTGCCTCCTTTTTTTCCCATCATTCTAGGGATTCTAGTGGTACCCAGACTTTGTGGATTCCCCTGAAGGAGACCAAGAAATTAGCCAAAATACAGTGACAATTTCGTTTTTTTTTTTTTTTAAATGAAAAAAGGGCTGCAGAAGAAGGCTCATGGTTTTTCCCTGAAAATGGCATCAACAAAAGGTTTGCAGTGGTAAGATCACCATTTTCCCAGCTTTCAGTAACAGGCTGACTTGAATTAGAAAACCCAATTTTTCAACACAATTTTGACATTTTACTGGGACATACCCCATTTTTACTATTTTGTGTGTTTTCAGCCTCCTTCCAGTTAGTGACCAAAATGGGTGAGAAACCAATGCTGGATCCCAGGAAGCTAAACATTTTTGAAAACTAGACAGAATTCTGAATTCATCAAAGGGTCATTTGTGTAGATCCCACAAGTGTTTCCTACAGAAAATAACAGCTGAAATAAAAGAATAGTGAAAATGAAGATAAAAAAACAGCCATTTTTCTCCACGTTTTACTCTGCAAGTTTTTCCTGCGATGTCAGATTTTTGAAAGCAATATACCGTTACGTAAGCTGGACTCTTCTGCTTGCGTGATATATAGGGTTTGTAGGTTCATCAAGAACCCTAGGTACCCAGAGCCAATAAATGAGCTGCACCTTGCAATGGGTTTTCATTCTATACCGGGTATACAGCAATTCATTTGCTGAAATATAAAAAGTGAAAAATAGGTATCAAGAAAACCTTTGTATTTACAAAATGGAGACAAGATGAGGTGTTGAGAAGCAGTGGTCATTTGCACATCTCTGAATTTCGGGGTGCACATACCAGCATGTGAATTACAGGGCATTTCTCAAATAGACGTGTTTTTTACACACTGTCTTACATTTGGAAGGAAAAAATGTAGAGAAAGACAAGGGGCAATAACACTTATTTCGCTATTCTGTCTTCCCCCATGTCTCCCGATAAAAATGGTACCTCACTTGCGTGGATAGGCCAAGCGCCAGTGACAGGAACTGCCCCAAAACACAACGTGGACACATCACATTTTCACAAAGAAAACAGAGCTGTTTTTTGCAAAGTGCCTAGCTGTGGATTTTGGCCTCTAGCCCAGTAGGCACCTTGGGAAACATAGCAAACCTGTGCAGTTTTGAAAACTAGACACCTACGGGAATCCAAGATGGGGTGACTTGTGGGGCTCTGACCAGGATTTGTTACCCAGAATCCTTTGCAAACCTCAAAATTTGACCAAAAAAACCCTTTTTCCTCTCATTTCGGTGACAGAAAGTTCTGGAATCAGAGAGGAGCCACAAATTTCCTTCTGCCTAGCATTCCCCCAAGTCTCCCGATAAAAATGGTACCTCACTTGTGGGGGTAGGCCAAGTGCTCGCGGCAGGAAAAGCCCCAAAACACAACATGGACACATCACATTTTGTTATGATTCACCCTGAGCTTACCGTTGAGGTTGGAGAGAGGTGGTGAGCGGCCCCGGTTCCTGCAAGTCCTGCTCTGGCCGAGGTAGGGGACGACCCCTTCCGGTAGCCACGGTGCTGTTTGACAATAGTAAGCCACTACAGTCCGTGCCCTCCAGAAGGAGTCCCAAAGGAAAAACCCCAAAAGGGTAAAAAACCTCCAACAGTAACTCCCTGAAACAGAAGGAGGACACAAAGACGTTAGGACTTAAGGTTCTGGAATTCAGGAATTCAGGAGACAGAAGACAGATCAAGAACAACTGGCGCCACAAGAGGAAACCAGCCAGAGCGTGACTACCACCTCAGGAGTGTTGCAATGCAATGAGAAGGAAGATAGATTCCCCTTATATACCCCTAGATAGGAAGTGGAAAACAGGAAGTAGTTAGACCACCATCTTGTTTTGAGGAAAAGGTCATAACTTAGAATAGAAAACATGCTCCTAAGAAAAGAGAAACAATGCATGCAGGGAAAAGAGGAAGTGAACAGCATGCTGGGAAGGGGAAAAGCATGCATAAAAAAGAGTCATGTGCAGGCATACAGCTTTTGGCTGTGTGAAAAGGTAAGTGGTGGAAAGGAGGGGGTCCCGGGAATCCCAGGCGTGCTTATGTAATGTTACGCTCTGATCGCGGCAAGGATTGAGACCCGATTCGGGGTCTCCGAACCTGCCACGCCTGCCCTGGAACTTGCGGCTGGAGAAAAGGGCAGCGGCGGGTGATGTGACCCTGGAACCAAGCCACGGCTTCCCCTGCTGCCCACCACGTTCCCCATGAGTTGCCCCGCAGTGGCCCGTGCACGCGGCCATGGCGCAACACATTTTCACAAAGAAAACAGAGCTGTTTTTTGTAAAGTGCCTAGCTGTGGATTTTGGCCTTTAGCTCAGCCGGCACCTAGGGAAACATAGCAAACCTGCGCAGTTTTGAAAACTAGGCACCAAGGGGAATCCAAGATGGGGTGACTTGTGGGGCTCTGACCAGGATCTGTTACCCAGAATCCTTTGCAAACCTCAAAATTTGACCAAAAAAACCCTTTATCCTCTCATTTCGGTGACAGAAAGTTCTGGAATCAGAGAGGAGCCACAAATTTCCTTCCACCCAGCATTCCCCCAAGTCTCACGATACAAATAGTACCTCACTTGTGGGGGTAGGCCAAGCGACCGTGGAAGGAAAAGCCCCAAAACGCAACATGGACACATCGCATTTTCACAAAGAAAACAGAGCTGTTTTTTGCAAAGTGCCTTGCTGTGGATTTTGGCCTCTAATTCAGCCGGCTCCTAGGGAAACATCGCAAACATGTGCAGTTTTGAAAACTAGACACCTAGGAGAATCCAAGATGGGGGTGACCTGTGGGGCTCTGACCAGGGTCTGTTACCCAGAATACTTTGCAAACCTCAAAATTTGGCCCAAAAACACTTTTTCCTCTAATTTCGGTGACAGAAAGTTCTGGACTCTGAGAGGAGCCACAAATTTCCTTTCACCCAGCGTTCCCCCAAGTCTCCCGATAAAAATGGTACCTCACTTGTGTGGGTAGGCCTAGCTCCCGTGAAAGGAAATGCCCCAAAACACAACGTGGACACATCACATTTTTCCACAGAAAAAAGAGGTGTTTTTTACAAACTGCCTACCTGTGGATTTTTTCCTATAGCTCAGCCAGCACCTGGGGAAATATAGCAAACCAGCACATTTATAAAAACTAGACACCTAGGGGAATCGAAGATGGGGTGGCTTGTGGGGCTTTGACCAGGTTCTGTTATCCAGAATCCTTAGCAAACCTCAAAATCTGGCCCAAAAAAACACTTTTTCCTCTCATTTCGGTGACAGAAAGTTCTGGAATCTGAGAGGAGCCACACATTTCCTTCCACCCAGCATTCCCCCAAGTCTCCAGATAAAAATTGTACCTCACTTGTGTGGGTAGGCCTAGCGCCCGCGAAAGGAAATGCCCCAAAACACAACGTGGACACATCACATTTTTACAAAGAAAACAGAGGTGCTTTTTACAAACTGCCTACCTGTGGATGTTGGCCTCTAGCTCAGCCGGCACCTGGGGAAACCTTGCAAACCAGTGCATTTTTGAAAACTAGACACCTATGGGAATCGAAGATGGGGTGACTTGTGGGGCTCTGACCAGGTTCTGTTACCCAGAATCCTTTGCAAACCTTAAAATGCGGCCAAAAAAACACTTTTTCCTCTCATTTCGGTGACAGAAAGTTCTGGAATCTGAGAGGAGCCATAAATTTCCTTCCACCCAGCGTTCCCCCAAGTCTCCCGATAAAAATGGTATCTCACTTGTGTGGGTGGGCCAGGTGCCTGCTACAGAAAAAGGCTAAAAACTTGTAGAGATTGAGGGGATAGCACAGCGAGTTGATAATCCCATATTTTTCTTTTATACATCTTTTAGGCTGACTCTGCTTTGGGGACCCATGCAAGTGAGGTATCGTTTTACTTGGCGGACTGAGGGGAATGCTGGGTGGTAGGAAATGTGTGCTGCAGAAGTGATCCTACAAAGAAAACTGAGGAAAATAGGATTTTTTAATGCAAATTTTGAGGTTTGCCGAAGAGTCTGGGTAAGAAAATGTTGGGGGATCCAGGCAAGCCACACCCCCTTGGACTCCTTGGGACGTCTATTTTTAAAACATGTCTGGGTTTGGTAGGTTTCCCTAGATGAAGGCAGCACCCAGGACCAAAAACATAGGTGCCCCCCCCCAAACACAGGTAGTTTTGCAATAGATCATTTTGGTGTGCCCACGTACATATGTGATGTTCCAAACACTAAAATTGTGAAAAGAAACACACTTAGTTTATGCTAAAAAGACCCCTCACCCTCCAACCAAGTTGGTGGCATGCTTCATCATCAGTGTGCTGCGACGCCTGATTACAGCGGAGCAGGTTTTGTCATTTTTACCATACATACTGGTTGGATTTGGCACGAGGGTGAGTGATGGTTCAGTAGATCAAATTTTATTAACAAGAGATTTCACAAAAGTTAAATGCACTGTTAATAACTTAAAGACCTAAAAACTGAACCAATGACTCACAGCTCGTGAGCTGTAAAGCCACGGCAAGGCACTAACCGCTTTACAGTCCATTCACACACCTTTCATACATGACATGCACAAGACCATTCACGCCGCCAGCCACGGGCCCAGCACATTACAACACTTGCATCAACAGATAGGGGCCATCACTTACATACGCCCACATGCCTGATACAGCAATCACACCAGCTGATGGGAGTGTGTGGACTGGCATTTGGCTGGCAGTGTGTTGCTGTAGCCAACAGCAAGTCAATATGTACACCGTCAGCCAAGCGCCACTCCACACACAATGGCGGACATTATCTTTTTTAAACAAAGAAAGCACTAACTAATTAGAAATAATTACAAAACTACAAACACAAAAGCTCTAACTAAGTACATGACAGAAATGCCAACCATCAAACTGAACACATGAAAATACAAAACAGCCAGTTTGCACTCATGGTTGTTCCCAGTAATTCTTCTGGGTGTGGTAATTCTTGAAACAACCACCCACACACAGCCCAGGCTTTGAAGGACAATCTGGGCAGTTCATTCGAGTCTCCCTCCGGATACCTCTTTGAAAACACACTCTACATTTCTTAGCTGGAAAGTCTTTTTTGGGTGTGGGAGGAATGTGCTCAGCAAAGTGGCGATCTTTCAATCTAGCCACATCCTCCACCACTGCTTCTCTAGGAACTCTGGCCTGTTCCACCACAATAAGGCTTTCTATCACTGACTCCTGAAATTTCACAAATGTCATCTTTGACTCTGGAGACCTATCCTTAAACACATTAAAAGCATTAAAAGTTGCTAAGTGGAAGAGGTAAATTGCTAACTTTTTATACCAAACGTAAGACTTACGAATAGCAGTATAAGGTTCCAACCTCTGATCAACTCTATCTATACCTACCATGTGCTTATTATAATCAAAAATACACACAGGTTTGCACACTTCAGCAACCTGGCCCCAAACAGTCATGGGGACAGTACTCTCATCATGGATGGTACTTAGCATGTAGGCATCCCTCCTGTCTGAAAATTTCAAAGCTAGCAGCTCATCATTCTGCAAGGTACTGCGCTGTCCCCTCTCAAGTTTTTTACAGACAAGCTCCCTTGGATAGCCTTTCCGGTTACAACGAAGTGTGCCACAAGCAACAGTGTCCACTCTAAACAATTCTTTGAACAACTGCACTCCAGTGTAGAAGTTATCTACATACAAATGGTGACCTTTGTTCAACAGTTGTCTACCACGTTCTGACACTATTTTCTCAGTAACTCCAAAAGTGGGAGGACAACCGGGGGGTCAATACTGGAATCCCTAACAGTGTAGACACAGAAACTATAAACATATTCTGTACTACTTTCAGACAGCATATACAATTTAATTCCATATCATGCCCTCTTGCTTGGAATGTACTGCCTAAAAACCAAACGACCCTTGAAGAGGATCAAAGACTTGTCCACAGCTATTTCTTTGCCTGGAACAAAGACCTCTGAAAACCGATCTAAAAAAGGATCAAGGACATGCCTAATTTGAAAAATACGGTCAGAATCAGGGTGATCTCGTGGCAAGGCTAATGTATTGTCAACAAAATGCAGCATCCTAAGAAGAAGCAAATACCGATTACGACTCATGGTTGCAGGAAATATGGCTGTTGTCATCAAGGGACTAGTAGACCAATAAGAAGCCAGTGATGGCTTCCTTATCAACCCCATCAAAAGAGTCAACCCCCAAAACCTTTTCATCTCCTCCAAATTTGTGGGAATCCACTGGGTAGCTCTAGAGTGTGGCCTAAGTCTAGCAGCGTTGTCCCTCAAATACTGCTCCACATACAAATCAGTCTTCTCAACAATCTCTTCCAAAAACACATCATCCACAAATAACTCAAAGAAATTGACAGGCAAAAAGTTCTCTGTATTGACTCTACACCCTGGGAGACCAGTAAAGGCAGGCAACTCTGGCTGCTCCATGTTTTGGGCAACCTAGAGTTCAGGTCTACTAACGGGAAAACTTTCACCCCCAGGTTGCTGCACTAATGGCACATCAGTGTCCTCCTCTAAAAGAGGCCCTTCATCTGCACTGAGTGTGGCTTCCTCATCAGAAGATTCCCCTCTGACAGAAACTTCACTGCCAGAATCTCTCACTTCCTCCTGTGTCTCAGATGTGGAGTCCGTCTCACAATCATGATCAGACAATGACTCAAAAAGCATACCAACCACCTGCTGAGCGGTCATCCTGCGGCTAGCCATGATCTTTCCTACGAGAATTAACTGGACAAATGCACCACCAACAACCAGAACTGTGTAAATAAGTAATAGAGTGTAGCTTTATCAGTAAGAGTTATACACTCAAAAACTATACCGCTCACTTGCATGAAAAAGCTGGACTCACTAGCAACTACTCTGCACAGACACAGCAATCACCAATGATATACCACTAAAAAGAAAGAAAGAAAAGCAAATTAGAAAAAAAGACAACACAAATATCATTATGCACAAATCTAAGGACAATTTCACACACAAACCTGCATTTAGTACACCACCTACAAACATGTCATTCATGCATGGCAACAATACTCCTTTGCAGTAAATTGTTTTTACTTACCTAAAACATGCAACTATGCAAACCGCAGGTGAACCACCGCCAAAACTGCAAGGAGCCACAGCAACAAAAAGCAAAATCTTTGAACTGGAACAAAAAAGAGAATTTGTTTTTAATCACAAATGCAAATACTTCGTCAATTGACAAACACCCAACCATCAAGCATTTAGAAATTGTTGCCTAAGTGGATTCTGCCATAAGGGCAGATGGGCCTACTAAACAATAGGCCTATCTGCTGCAAGGAGCGCAGAAAATACATTTAGTAGTGTGTCCCCATGGGGAGCGACCCTTGCCCAAGGGGCCACCCCCCCAAACAAAAAAAAACACACACACAAACACTATCCCTGGTACCTAAGTGGCTTCTGCCCCCCTTTGGGGCAGATGGGCCTAAAAAAAATAGGCCCATCTGCCCCCAAAGGGGGCAACAATGGGCAACAGCTCAATGCCCCCCTTGCCCAAGGGGATGCCACCCTCACATAAATAAACATAAAACAATGCCTGGTGTTCTAGTGGTTTCTGCCCCCATTGGGGGCATATCAGCCTAAATATCAAAGGCCGATCTGCCCCCAAGGGGGCAGAAATGGCCTTGGTACACATGCCCCCAAAGGGGGGCAACCCTTGCACAAGGGGCTGCCCCCCATCCCCTAACACACACACACACACACACACTATCCCTGGTGTCTAAGTGGCTTCTGCCCCCCTGGGGGGCAGATGGGCCTACAAACATAGGCCCATCTGCCCCCAAGGGGGGCAGAAATGGACAACAGTTCAATGCCCCCCTTGGGGGGCCGTCCCTTGCCCGAGGGGACGCCTCCACATAAATGAACATATTTTAAAAATCCCTGACGTTCAAGTGGTTTCTGCCCCCTTTTTGGGCAGATCAGCCTAAAAATAATAGGCTGATCTGCCCCCAAGGAGGAAGAAATGGCCACAGGTAACATGCCCCCAAAATGGGAGTGACCCTTGCCCAATGGGTCGCTCCCCGACGCAAAACATTAGATAAATAAAGAAAAAAAAATCCCTAGCGTTCTAGTGGTTTCTGCCCACCTTGGGGCCAGATCAGCCTAAAAATGATAGGTGGATCTGCCCCCAAGGGGGGCAGAAATGGCCACAGGTAACAGGTCCCCAAAATGGGAGTGACCCTTGCCCAATTTGCGCAATGCAATCGGGCAGCAAATGCTCAAAGAGACACCGGGAGAAAGGAAAAGCCTTATCTTTTCCCCGGTGCCTCTTTGTTCCAAACCCAACACCCGCCGGAGGAGAAACTCACCTGTTTCTCTCGAGTCGCACTGGAAGCCTGTAATGATATCAGTGCCGCGATCGCACGCTGACGTCATTACAAGGGGGTGGGGAGGCGGGGGTGGAAGGGGAAAGGTGAAGTTGAAAATAATTTAAAGCTGAGAAATGACAACTGACACACCTAGCCTGGAACCTGCAAACTTCTATGTGAGGATCTGATACCTTAACCGCTAGGCCACAGGTGACTCCTTGCTTCCCCTTGTCCAGACAAATCTATGACATCTAAATCCAAATATTTTGATGTCAAAAAGACATAAATGTTCTATCACTAGCAATGTTTCACATTAAAAACACAAGTAAATAAACACACACACTGGCATGAAATACCAGGATTTGAACCTTCAGCCTACTGACATCCCAAAAGCTTTACCAGTAGGCCAGACCTGACTCTGTCTAGTGTATATCAAAACATAACTTTAATTTTTGTACCAAACATCTTGCTGGTATGAGGCTTTGAAGTAATTGTATGGGGAGACCATTGCACAAACAATCTTTCTCGCTCTCTCATCCATCCTATTACGGGATGGAAGAGAGAGAAAGTGGCAGGAGCACAGGGAGAGTAAGGCCTCCCCGGTCCCACCGACTCCTACGTGAGCTCTCATTGGTCCCGTACACATAGCAGATGCCTGCATGCGGGGGCAATGTTTCCATCTCTTTCCCTGCACACATTCACTTCACAGGTATCTTGGTATTGGGGAACAGAAAAAACTAGCAGTAAACGCACCAGAAAATACAAACAACAACCTGATTTTTGCTTAAAACTCAGACACTTCCATTACTTAAAAAAGAGGCAGGTTTTTAACCGCCATCTAAAACTAAACAGATTTTCTTCCTTCCTCAGGGGGAGTTGAGTTTTATTCCACACTTGAGCAGCTTTCACCTGAAAGGATATGCCCCCCACTTCAAATTCTTAAATCTGGGGACACAGATCAGGTTTGCCTATGTCGCGCCCAGCTGTCTCCTTGGTCTATGATAGTGTACCTTCTTTTTCACAAGTGATGGACCGCTTCCATTTCCAGCTCTAAAAACAATACATTATGCCTTAAACACAGTTCTTTCCCTCACTGGCCTCACTGGCAAACAGTGCAGCACTCTCAAGGCTCCTGATGCTGAAACAAACGTGGATATGATAAGTGCCAGTTTAGCTGCCACTTTGTGCACCCTTTCCAATCTTTTCAATAGGTAATTCATAGATTATCAGGAATGCCCAGCAATAGTGTATTACAGTAATCAAGTCTACTAAGTACTGCACTTTGTATCACCAGCTTCCTGGTTGGTTGAGGTAAAAAGCTAACTATTTTCCTTAAGTTCCTCAGCAACCCAAAGCACATTGCTACTATTTTATTTATGTTGGTTTTCATTGTAAGGTTTTCATTTATGAACACTCCCAGATTCTGCACATTTTGAGCACTATCCATACTTTCCGCCAAATTCCAAAGTCAGAGGCCTCCTGGAAGAAAGAAGGACATTTTTGCGAGTCTACTACATAAAAATTCTGCCTTGCTCTTGTTAAATTTTTTGCTTATTCTGCTGCAGACATCTTGCCATTTCGAACAGACAATTATGCAATCTGTGTAGGTGAGCTGAACTGTCATTGTCCAAGGAAAGAATTATCTGACTATGGTCAGCATAGTTAAAAAAGATGATCCCATATGACCTAATCAATTTCAATAATGGCTAAAAATATTTATTAAAAAGGACTGGACTTAAGGTTGAGCTTTGTGGGATTCAATGTTTTAATCTTATGAACTCGAGTTGGAAAGGAGGAAGAGCAATGGCCTGGAATCTATCCATTACACATGACTCTACCCAATCCAAGAACTTGCCTTCCACCCCAATTTCCATCATTTTATTAAGAAGAATTTGATGATTGACAGAATCAAAAGCAGCAGATAGATCTCGTAAAATTAATACTGCCACTTTCCCCCATCAACTGTCATTTTAAGCTCATCTAGCGCATGGATTAGGGCTGTTTTCGTTCCATATCTTGGTCTGAAACCTGTTTGATCACTTTCCAATATCTCATTATCTTCCAGGAATCTTGCTAGCCTCCTGCTAACATATTTCTCAATGATTTTTACTGGATATGGCAGTTGAGAGATAGGCCATTACTGTGGTCATTATTGTCAGCTGTCTGCTTTTTCAGCAATGGTTTGACAAGTGCTTTTTTCCATGCTGGCAGGACCTTACCCATAGTAAAGGATTGGTTACACACTTTTAGTAGACCTGGGTATAAATCATCTGCCCTATATTTCCAGACCCAGTGTGGAATGGGGTCTAGTGAGGAACCAGAAGAGATGACATTGCTAATTCCCTAAACATCTTACTACTTACAGTTTCTATGATGTCCAGTCTATCGGCTGAATCATTTCCCTTACCTCCTAAACCCAGCAATTGGGTCTCAAAATTCAATAAGTTTTCCAACTGTGGGTAATTTTTGATCTCCAGATCCTTCTTGATATCTTTCCAAATCACTTCAATCTAATAGTGAAAGAAATCAGCTAGCTTATCACACAATTCCTGCAATAAAGTTATCATACTTTTAGCACAGTCTGGATGAGCCAAATCTTTTACTAATGCAAAGATTTTTTTACCTTTATTAGCTGCTTTCATAATTGATGAGGCATAGTAGATTTCCTTAGCTTTCATAATCTGAATGTCATACTGATATAATGCTTCTTTTAAAACAGCTTTATCACCATATGAATAGTTGGTCCGCCACTCGCTCTCCAACTTTCTACACATAAGTTTAGTTTCTTTTAAAGCTGTTGTGAACCAGGGAGCTGATTGTCTTGTCTTCAATTTAATAGTTTTAAACGAAATAACTCTGTCCCGAGTTTCCTTAGTAAAAGTCTGGAGACAATCATAGTTCTCCTGACCAAGTCATCTTCATTAAAGCAGTTCTGCAGGTCAAACATAGTAACATCTTTTAATTCTCCTAGCTCAAACCAGGCTCTACTTAATCTAGATTTTTTATCACCTGATCCAAGAGGACCTTGCTTAGATTTCAATAGTTCAGAAGTCACTAGGGAGTGATAAAACCAACAAACCAGGACCACATCCTTAACCATGATTATGTCTGGTGGTGCCTTTTCTAGATCTAAAGTATGGCCTCCTTGATGTGTTGGACCCTTAACCTGTTGTTCCAGACCCAGTAATTCACAAGAGTCTACTAAATCTATACCATATGGGCAAACTCCACTGTCTGCCCAAATAATAAAGTTTCCCAATAGCCAAAAGTATGCATAGGACAGGTCAAGATCAATACCCAACTTGATAAAAGATTGAGTAATTTCCTGTAAAGGCCCAGGAGGTCTGTAGCATAATAGGCCAGAGGTAAAAACCTTGGCATTCTCTTCAAGGACATACCCAACAGTTCAATCCCCTGCATTTTATTAATTTATAACAAAGTTACCTTCCATTTATCTTTAAAAATAATAGCTACTCTACCCCCTCTCTTTCCAACCTTTGTTGTTAGATCACTTTGTAACCATAAGGGCTGATAGAACCCAGGTCTATTGCCTAATCAGGAGGGATCCAGGCTTCTGTGATAAACAGCAGATGTCAGTTATTGGATTCAAGTAGGAGGTTAAGCTCAGATGCATGTTTTACTGAAGAGCGTGCGCTAATTAAACCACACTTTAATGATATCAAGTCTTGTTTGCTCTTCCTCCCCCTCCTACTTTTAAAACCTTAATCCCCAAACCTCCTTCCTCAGATTTCTTTATTCCCTCACCCGCTTCCTTTCGAATAGGTCTCAAATCATGTAGTTCCTTACTTGAGTAGATCAATCTCGGGGACTGTCTATTTTGTTCCCAGACCAAACAAGATTTGTGCCCTCCAAGCCTGGCCCACCTGGAAACAAAATTAAAAGCAAGCGCAGGAGACTGTGCTTGCTTTTTCTTTTAAATTCACAGCAAACTTTGTCAATATTCATTAATTTTACAGTGAATTTAAAAACAGAATGCTTTTCTAGTCTGGCGGGGTCCCAAGTGGACCGCTATACCAAGACAAGGGGCTTAGGATAAACGTACCCGGCCCCCTTTTCTTTTTTTTGTAATGTTTACTTTTGAGACTCAGCTTTGCCGAGTCTCAGAATGGCTGCCAACACTCCCTGGCTGAAGTGTTGACAACCAATCAGATCTCTGGGAGCATTCATGAGGTCATTCCGACCCAAATTTGGATTTTCTTTAATTTCTCCTAAACTACTGAAAGGATTTACTTCAAATAAGAAAAAGAGTGATCTGAGGTCCAAAAGCTACCGTTCTGCCAATTTTTGGAGTCATTCCGTCCAGCAGTTTGGGCTGCAGGCATGTCAAAAGAGTCTATGCAATACAGCGCCCCCCATTGCCCCAGGGACTGCCACCCCCAGGGGCTTCAATACAACAAAGAAGGGGCTCCACTTTGGACCCCAGAGTCCTGGGGACCATCACACTCTCCTCTCCTCACATACAAAGAAGGACAGAACTCGGGTATTGCGGTGAAAGCAAAGTTTACTAGTAGCGGTAAAGAGAACACGTTTTGGCAAAACAGTGCCTTTGACAGCTAGTGAGGCACCATATTGTCTCAACCTTTAACTTACCCATGCAAATAAATCCAACAATCACCTATGCACAATACAATTGTTTCCTATTCTTATTTCATTCCTTTTCTCCACAAATTTCATGAAATTAAAAACAAACAATCCGAAGCATATACACAAAAATAAAAGAAAATTGAAACAATAAAAAGAACAGCGTTCTCAT
Organism: Pleurodeles waltl; assembly: GCF_031143425.1. NCBI lineage: Eukaryota > Metazoa > Chordata > Amphibia > Caudata > Salamandridae > Pleurodeles > Pleurodeles waltl. Next base: position 1,017,162,316 of record NC_090440.1, read on the forward strand.
AATCACAGAATTCTTCAATCTTGTATTGCGAGAGCATTAAATGAAAAAGCACTGAAGGATGCTAAATGATAGTGATAGTTTACTAGAGTGCAGGACCCTAGTAACACAAACATAGCCCAAGTGGGCAAAACCTGCAGTCATATGAAGCAGCGTTTCATACATTTCACAAACAGCTTCAATCTCAAAATAACAACGTAGATATAGACCAAGTGGGCAAAGCCTGCATACAAAAAATAAACTCCAGCCCTCAAGCAACATTACAGATTATTAAAATAAAACCCAAAATGGGGAGAGATATCATAGCTTCTTTGCATGAAAAATCAACGCAAACAGTATCACATGCAAGAGGGTGCTGCTTTTTCTCTGCCACTTGAGTATATGTCCTAATTGAGCAGCACCTTCCTCAACACGAATGGAAGTTTTCTCAATGCAAGAGGTAGCAAACATCCATGACCGCCCATGTTGAGAAATCTTGGAGGTCTGAGTAAGATTTTCTTTGCTCGCCAACTTAACATTGGCGAGCGTAAATGAGGAAAAAACCTACGCAGTGCTGAGTTTTTCAGAACTCAGGGCTCTAAGTGGAGCATAGAGTGGGAAAAACTCTGCGAGCGGAGCGGAGTTCACCACCCACCCCTATTCATGAGCAAAATGAAGGTAACCTATTGTTAGAATGCTGAAATGTTCTCCTGCAGAATTGAGACGTTTCATCAAGCAGTTTAAAAGACTCCTATCGCCCTTAAGATGAAATACAACAGCATGGATACATTAGGAAGCTCATTTACATTTTGTCAGTGCATGAACCCTGTTATAAAGTTACAGGGCTCCTCCTGCACCAATCCTGCAGTCCCCAGGCCCCATTTAGAGGAATGGGAAATTTGTGTCCTTGTAGTCCCTGCGGGTGCAATTGCAAACCTAGTGTGCAATTATTGTGAGCAGACTGTCCCCACAGAGCTCTGTTCCACTTGGGGACTTACTCAGGTTGCAGATTGCCCCTCTAATGATCCGCCATTCCAACTAAGAGAGAAAACTCCCAACATGTCAGGATTGTTTTAAAAAAAATATGAGTACTGTCACAACATGGTAGCCTATCCAGCATTAAAGTTTCACAAAATGGCTTCCTGGAAAGGAAGACCTTTCCTTAAAATAATACCCACCAGGCAGTCAGAGATCTTTTAATATGGTTGGAAATCCAGTGTCAAGAAGCATGAGTGTCCCAGCAGGTTAGCACACAATAATCTAAAGCCTAAATTAACCTTTATATCTCCATGTAGTACTTGCAAATACAGTGAATATGTTATGTTTGTGATGTGAATGCCAATGCGCACCTGGAAGTATGATGGGGATATCTATATAACTGATAGTCATCTTTTTCAAGCTAATAAAGTAATCAATCCCTGCCATCTATAAACTGCAGTCTACTGAGGGACTGATTTAGAGTGTGGCGAAGAGGGTTGCAACAGGAGTACCCTCTACGCTAAACTGAAGATCCCCTCATCTGATTTACAGTTGGGCGGACCTTAAATATGTCAATGATGGAGTCTACTCTGTCTCTGTCATTGGCCTACTCCTCTTCCAATATTGAAAATTCTAGTGTTAACAGATAGTAACAGTATTTAAATAAACCCCACATGATGGGAGAACATTTCCAAGCTGTGGGAGGGGTCTTTAGTTTTTGTTTTTTTCAAAAACAATGTCCCACTTTGGGATTTTGTTTTGAAACAAAAACAAGCTAAAAGTTTGTCTGGTGGCCATGATGTTTGACAGAGCTGTCCATACAAATTTTAACTCATTGACAAGAACCACTTGCCAATGACAAGAACTGTCGGGATGGGTTCTCCCTGAGGGTGAAGGAGGGATTTATCTGCTGCTCCAGCGGAGTAAACCCAATCCCCCAAACTCATAATCAGCCCCTTAGTGTGGGCAAATGAGAAACAATATTCTTTTAATTTCATGTTAGTCCTATTAGTTTCCTGTCAGTGAATGCAGCCCCTCTACAGAGCACACTAAGGTTTACATTCCTCTGGTGTCTTTCTTATCTATAGTAAAAGAAAGACCTCCCTCCCCTACTTAAAATTATTTTAGGTGTAAACCTCCTTTTGAAGTTAGCTATTCTTTCTCAATACATTATTCTGGGTAGCTTCTTCTGTCAGAAGTCATTTCGCTGAGGGTTCATAAAAAAAGCTCTACCACACAGTTAGTTGAGACCAAAGAGAACTCTAAGATTACATACTCACATCCTTGAATAGTCATCTAAACACTGTGGGGGAGGGATGCAGTATGTCCCCTTGCCCTGATACCTGGAACCCGGCCAACAATTACATTGGACATATCATCAATCGAATGGCAAATCACTGCACTCACTTTGAGCTGTTGGGAACTCCATCTTTCACCTTTGCCTCAACTCAGGAGACCCTTGCCATTTCAGTGACATTAAAGGCATGCATGACAGACCAAGGATTTAGCCCCCCAAATTTACAGACAACTGAAGAAGGGAAGTCAGCCTTTATCACCGCCTACATCATGAGAAATATTGGTATTTCATGATAATACCCTCCCTGAGGTACATGCATATTTCATTACTGGAATTCTCCTTTTTCTATGGGTAATTGATCATAACAGGGATAGTTATCTTTTGCCTTACCATGGCACTCCACATGGTATTTGTTCATGCTGCCACCTTAGTGAGCACCTGGGCTTAGTGCATCCACTGGCTATGTAGAGAACAGTGCAGCCATTCACAGCTGCCAGATAGAAGATGAACATAAGTATTACAGTGCTAGAATGCCCCTTGTTAATTGATGCCATTTCCCTCACATTCTCCTATCATGCACCACCCAACTCTGAAATATTGTTCATTGTATTATGTCAGTGATCTGCACACTTTAATTCACAAGTAATGGCAACATTGTGTATGTCATTGGAGTTTATAGTACAAGGGTCCCCACAGTGACCTCTGCTGGCCTAGGACAAATCTGCAAAACTGTACCAAAGTAGGCTGATGAGTTCTTTCATAAAAGTGAGACTCACAGATATGCCTCACATACAGTCAGCCTAGTTATTTGTATAATGTATGTTGTATTACCATGCACATCACAATTACAAGTTATGTGATAACACCACACCCCCATCAAAATATCAGCAGATAAAACATTCTTGATGAACAACAGAAGATGCTAAGTTTGGTGGATTAAACGCCACATTGGCCATCCATAAATGTGGCATATGACACACCTGTCTGGTAGCCTCTACAAGAATAAAAGATTTATTAGAAAGAAAACCGAAAATAGCAATGTATATCTCAAATCTCAATGTTTCAGTATTAGAAATAAACTGAACTTCTGCTGGTCAACAAGTACCTTCAAAGGTAAGAGAAGATGAAGAGACGGTCTCTCGAGAATGTTAGTCTAGTTACTTTATAAGCTGCTAAAACAACAATTATGGATGAATGTATACAAAACATCACTTGACTTTTTTATTTGATACAGACAATTCTTTGAAATAATTTATATTTCAAGACCCATTGTCTTTACTTTTATAAATGTCTTTCAAGAGACGTTATGCACTCACAAATTATTGGGTAGATCTAGGGTACGACTCAGTGCTCCTCAAGTCCGTGGCACAAAACATGACAAGAGATTCACAAGACTTTCAAATATGGAGGGCAATAAGATGTGCTACCAGAATAGCTTCAAGGTACATAGATGTGAAGTCAAGAATGGCAAACCTATGACTATGTCCACTTACAGGGTGACTCAGTTTCTATCAAGGTTAGCCTGCTTCGCATGGACTCATATAAGGTGACTGACTGATAAAGTGAAGACAAAAAAGCAATCAATAAGTACCCTACAACTAGAAGTGAAGACCCTAAAAGACAAGCTGGGCAAGATCACAGCAGTGGCTAAGGCATTGGAGGACAGGATGGAGGATGAGGTGAAACACTCACACCATAACAGTTTGAGATTATTTTGTTTCCCGGAAGGCGAAGAGCATCCTACGCCAAAGGTATTCCTGGAGAAACGGATCATTTAAATACTACAGCCACAGGTCCTGCTGCGGGGAGAGCACACAGATGCACTCATAATGAGACCTCCACTGGGGTCCCCTCCCAGAGAACAAATCTTGAATCTTTAATGACAAAAACCATGATGCTATCTTTAAGGTTGCTAGATTAGATCAAACCATACATCATGATAACCACCAGATGGCCATCTTTCCAGCCTATACTAGGAAAGCACAAGCTAAGAAGAAGTCATTCCTTGATGTAAAACAAAAACTGAGGGCCCTGAACCCACCATATATATTGTGATATTCGGCCAAGTTATGGGTGCTCACATGGAGATAAACACATTTTTTGAGCACCCAGTGGTCCTGGATGGAGTCCTCCAAACAGGACATGGAACTTTTCCAACGTAGCACAGCAAGGAAGCGGAGAGAGCAGACACCATGAATAATGATCCAGGAGGATGGAATGCTGGCAGCAAAGGGCAGATGGATGACTGTAGGGGATTGATCTGGAGGTGAGTTGCCAGACCGTTTTGAGAACAAACTAATGCTCAGGAGCTCCCCATGATCTGGGATCCAGCAAGCAAATACATGGGAAGGAAATAGAATGATTGTCATAGCTGTTAAAATGATGGGTGAACTTCAAGGAGTTTGACATTCAAGTGACAACCATCAGTGTAATGGTTTTCAATTAGGGACTATACAGGGCAGGTGAAGAAGCTTGCCTCAGAATGCCTCAGTATTTCCAGCTTTGAGGTACCGGAGCAGGAAATCACTCAGTGTATTCAATTTGGTACTAGGAACATTGCTTGAGTGCAGTGGGACTTAGGTTTGATCACTGAGTGGAGGAAGTGGCATATGGAGCAGACACACTTTTAAGATGTTTGTATGTGTTTACCCAGGGAGGTGTAGGAGGGCAATGGGAATGATTGGTTGTTCATTGTACTTAACTGCTGTGACACACAATACAAATGGGAGCCCGTGTGGCAAGATTGGGTGGGAGGACTCAGGAGGAGGGACTGTGGACAGGTCTATCGCCAAACACACTTGACCCACCATGTATATGATGCAGGATAATTATATTCTCAATACGTGGAATGGCTATGGATTGACTACATATGTGAAATGACACAGGGTATTATGCTTCTTATGCAGACACAAAATAAACATAGCATGCCTCCAGTAGGAACACCTGATTGAATAAGAATCTGAGAAATTAAAAAAGAAATGGAGGGTCAAATTGACTGATCCACGTACTTGATCTATGCTAAGAAGTTGTCGGTGTGGGTAGCCCCTGCAGTGCCTTTCAGACTCACGTACTTGGTGGTGGATTTGGAGGGTAGGTATGATCTCCTGCAAGGGACCCTGGATGGGAAAGACATAGGTATCCTTAATATATATGCACCCAACATGGAGTTGGAGACTATTTCATTGGGTTGCAGAACCTCATGACAGATGACCCTGATATCCCAATGATATGGGTGGAAGACCTTAACTATGTCCTTGATGGACAGCTCTATAGGCATCCCCCAAAGCAAACACAAAACTACATATGATGTTGGCATTGAGACAAGTCATGACTCATATGGGTAGTGCAGATATATGGATAGAACTCCACCCACTAGGTGAGGAATACTCAAGTTATTCTTCAACAGACCATACCTATAGCAGGTTAGACCGGATGCTAGTTATCGGGTGCTTCCTGACCGAGAATTAGAGAGCACAATACAAGGCACTTGTCGGACCACTCCTTGATGACTGTGAGCATTGATTGGGACAACAGGAAGTTTGAACCTCCTACGTGGCGGCAACCACCAGGGATCCTATTGGACACCAAGGCCCATATTTATAGCTTTTGGTTCAAAACTGTGCTAACACAGTTTTGCATCAAAAACTTTACCGCCGGCTTGCGTCATGCTGTATTCCACTTGAAATATGGGGATGCCATGCATGTGACAGTACCTGTATGCCATACCTAAACATATTTTGCATACAATCATCACAGTGTTACTATTTTAAACATCACATTGCAACCATTGCACAACACATAAATGCTGGTAATGTACCATTTACATCACAAAGTTTGGTGAATATTTAACACAACCCATGAAAATTTACAATTTGCATCTCAACATTTGTTTCTGCAGGGGTATGAGTAATTTGTATGAAGTCTGGACAGATCATCAGTATGAACACTTACCTGAGGTTTAGGTGTTGTAACCCTGCCTCAGGAGTGACTGAGCCTCCCTCAGAGGTGGCCATGTCAGACCTATGTAAAATAGAGTGACAGTGGACCCATTACACTGATGCCCTTTGAGGCTGTATAGATGTGGGGCAGCTAATGTATCAATCCAAGGTTTGGTTCCGAACAGTAGCTCTTAGCCTGTCTAATGCACATTGTGAAGGTAGATGTCCACATTGCAGAGTTTTTGTTCTGTGGCCTAGCAGTTGTAACATTGATGACAACCTGCATATTTCAGTCATATGTGTATCTGTAGAGCACATAGTAGCAACCTTATTGTTGTAAAACCTATGCAGCTTCAGTAAGCCACAATGCATTCCTAAGTGTGACAAGAAGGACATTTGAACTAGACTTACCATGGATTGGTATATCAATGCTGGCCTCATGGCAAGCCACCTTGCTGCCCCGTGTGAAAGTGCAGGAATGCACAGTGATCCCATTATATAATGCATTACTGTCCTTTCCTATTGGTGGGGTACTTTTGCCTGCCTAGCACAAATGCAGCCCACCCTTGCGTCATGGTTCAAGGAGCCGTGCACTGTTGGAAACATAGTTCTGGGCCAGGTGAGGATTCCTGCCTGCATTCATTTACTCCTGAGAGGCCTTTTTCTTTTTCTTTGTGTGCTGCAGACTGCAGCACAGGGAGAATGAGTACACAAAAATGTTAAATTAGAATCTTTCTCCTGGGTTTGGTTCACCTGTAGACTTGTTGCACCACTTCACGTTTGCAAGTCTAACAATGATGCTAATTATATAAACCTGTCAAAATAAAAGTGTTGAGGCAGTGAGCCACCCACACTCCACCCATGGAGTGTCTCCTTACCTCAGAGAAAGGTACGTGAACAACGCACAATGCCTTGAATAACTCCTGATTACTTAAGTAATGCAGAGGCACATAAGCTTAACTTGCTTACCTTTATACATCTCACATATGTTTTGCCATGACCTTGCCCCCTTTGCAAGATGGAAGACCAACACCAAAAGTGAACATATCTGGGTATAATTTGCCATTGACACATCTGAAAGGGAGGGGATCACTGGTATGAGTAAAATGCATGCTTTTATACTGGGGCTAAATAGATATCTTGTACACCTACGCTGACCTTTCTTAGGTTAGTTTGACATATTGTAGTTGAGAAGTCATTGTACTGAAGGTCAATTAATTATTCAGGATTTATAAAGCATGGCTAATCACCTGATACGGTATTTAGATTCTTGCAGGTCCTGAAGGCTTATTCGAACAGCCAGGTCTTCAAGGCCATTAGAAATTCCAGAAGCGAGGTAATGGAACGGAGTTGCGTGGGAAGGCTGTTCCAGGTTTTTGCTGCTATGTGAGAGAAGGAGCCTTCTTCCTTTCTGCTTTGGTAGATGCGGGGATTATGGGCAAGTGAAAGGGAGGCAGAGAGTAGTCTTCTTGATGGTTGGTGGAAGTTCAAGCAGTGGTTAATGTGTTCTGGTCCTTGGTTTGTGTAGAGCCTTATGTGCGTAGCTCAGCAGCTTAAATTGCCCTCTCTTCTGTATGGGGAATCAGTCAAGTTGTTTGAGGTGGGGTGTGATGTGTGTTCTTCGAGGAAGTCCAAGGATGAGTCTGGCTGCAGTGTTTTGTGTAATCTGGAGTCTCCGTAGGTCGTGTGTGGCGATTCCTGCCGTAGCCCAGTCAGCTGGTGATGATGGTTTGTATTACAGTGCATCTCGTGTGTACGGGTAGCCACTTGAAGATCTTACTTAGCATGCACAAAGTGAGGAAGCAGGAGGAGGAGATGGAGTTGATCTGTGACTTCATGGTGAACTTGTTGTCAGTGATAATTCTGATATTTCTGGCATGGTTGGAGGGAGTGGAGGTGGGTCTTAGGTCTGATGGCCACCAGGAGCCGTTCCATGTGTTGCTGGTGTTGCCAAAGATCAGTATTTCAGTCTTGTCGTCTGTGTTCAGCTGCAGGTAGATGTTCTTCATCCAGTTAGCAACGCTTGTCATGCATCTGTGAAAGTTGGCTCTGGTGGTAAAGGGGTCATTGGTGAGTGAGAGGAATAGTTGGGTGTTGTCTGCATAGGGAGCTATGTTGAGATTGTGAAATCTGGTGACGTTGGCCAACGGAGTCATATATATGTTGAAGAGCATGGGGCTGAGGATGAGCCTTGGGGGGACACCGCAGGTGATTTCCTTAGGTTTGGAGGTAGATCCCGTGGGTTCCTCCGGTGAGGAAGGAGGTGATCCATCTGAGCACATCCCTCTGGATGCGATGTGGTGGAGTCTTTTCATCAGCATGTCGTGAGATATGGTGTTGAAGAGGTTGAGGAGGATCAAAGCTGCGTTTTCTCCTCAATCGAAAAGGGTTTGGGTATCGTCAGAGGCTGCAATCAAGGCAGTTTTGGTGCTGTGATTGCTGCAGAAGTTGGATTGGGAGATGTTGAGTAGCTGTTTGTGCACAGTTGTGTTATGAGTTGCTTGTTGATGATCTTTTCCAGTACTTTCGCAGGGAATGGGAGCAGGGAGATTGGCTGGTAGTCTTTAGGTTCGCTGGGGTTGGCGGAGGGTTTTTTGAGTGGTAGTCTGACTTCGGCATGTTCCAGGAATTGGAAGATGTTGTGGTGGTATTACAGATATTAAGCAGGATGATGAGTTCCTGGCCAATACTTTGGTTCCCAAGGTTGAAGATGTGGTTAACTTTTAGACGAGGTTGTGTAGACCAGTGTTAATGTTAGTTAGAGTAGGTTAGTTAGGGTTAGTTAGTATTCTTAGGTGTTAGTTCTTAAAGAAATTGAACATTTTTCTATAGTTGAATATTATTAATTTGTCTTAAGTTGGTTCTATTTTGTGAGGTGAGTACATGATGTTCAAATTTGTCCTGAGTACATTGTGGGACTATGTTGCATTGTCAGAGACCGCTGGACAACTGTAGGTCTTACTCACATTAGAGTTATATATGGAGCCATTAACATTCTTTACACACTGTAAGTGGGGCTCAGTATTTGATTTTACATACAACGCCGTATCACTCTGTGTGATAGGGAAAGGGCAGGAAAGTGATGGATTAAAAAATTTACTACAGATTGCTGGCTCTCTGCCTGGGTGGGGACACATACTGCTGATTAGCAATAATGTAGACACCTATGCACATTATGTAATGGGGTCTACATTTTTGGCTGGTTTGTAATTGTGCAGGATGTACCACTTACCTGGACAACGTCCATCATCACTGGCTTATACTTCTTGCTAAGTGTGCCACATCATGCAGCTCACTTATAAAAAAGTAACACCATTTTTTGACCATATATCTCCTATGTTCCCCAACCACTGAGGAGGCGTAGCTTTTTTTCAGGTTCCCTGGTCTGACCCTAATACAAAATTGTATGTGGACATTATGGCCCTCATTACAACCCTGGCGGTCGGTGATAAAGCAGCGGTAATACCGCCAACAGGCCGGCGGTAAAAAAAATGGAATCATGACCTTGGTGGAAACCGCCAACACAAACAGCCACTTTAACATTCCGACAGCCATGGTGGTAGAAACAAACACTGCGGCGGTAACCGCCAACAGCCAGGCAGAAGACAATGTACTGCCCACACTATTACAAGGCACCAATCCACCAGCTTTTCCGGGGTGGTACCAACGCCATCAAAAGCACGGTAGAAACAGTCTGTGGAACGGAAACCACTCACCTCTCAACATCCAACGAGGAACCCGGACGCCATGGAGCACGAGTTACAGGTGTTACCAATGTTGGTTTACCTCCTCATCTACCAGGAACATCAAAGACGGCGGTGACGACCACAGTGAGTACTGCACCTAGCACACAGGGGAGGGGGGAGGAAAAAGAGAGGGACACACACACGCAATACGCAACACTCCCACCCCCACCCCCACCTTCACCCACAACACCATACACACAAACACATCCAAATACATCACAGATACACCCGTCATCCCCTGGAAGAATGCAAGGACCATATGAAATGATTGTAACGAGTGTAATCATCGAAAATCCAGATAGGCCAAGATAACTTTAAAAGAGCAGTATATGCAAATATTTACAGCAAGTACACAAGTCAGTATACTGTTCCATTAAATGTTTATGTACCAAAAAGCATGGGCGAAGCCCACACATGACACCTGCCTCAAAACAGAGAGAACACTGCGAGAGCATCAGGTCGAAAAAAACACAGCCACCTCAGGGGGAAGGGGGGGCACCTCAGCCGGATGATGGGATGACGCCACTGCTCCTCGAGGGGGTTCCATGCCCACTGCTTGCTCCTGGGGAGTGCAAAGCCACAGTCTCTCAAGTCTCTCAAGTGGGTGGTTTGCCTACTGCTTGTTCCTTGGGAGTGCAAAGCCACAGTCTCTCAAGTGGGTGGGTTCCCCACTGCTTGCTCCTGGGGAGTGCAAAGCCACAGTCTCTCAAGTCTCTCAAGTGGGTGGTTTGCCCACTGCTTGGTCCTGGGGAGTGCAAAGCCACAGTCTCTCAAGTCTCTCAAGTGGGTGGTTTGCCCACTGCTTGGTCCTGGGACGTGCACAGCCACAGTCTCTCAAGTGGGTGGTTTGCCCACTGCTTGGTCCTGGGGAGTGCAAAGCCACAGTCTCTCAAGTGGGTGGTTTGCCCACTGCTTTGTCCTGGGGAGTGGAAAGCCACAGTCACTCTAGCGGATGCTTTTCTCCACTGGTTCTGGAGGGGGCATTGTGCCCAGAGTGCTTCATCCTGCCAAGGACTGGGGTAGTGAATGCCTTTCCCCACTGGTTCTGGAGGGGGGTTTGTGCCCAGAGTGCTTCATCCTGCCAAGGACTAGGGTAGTGGATGCTTTTCTCCACTGGTTCTGGAGGGGGCATTGTGCCCAAAGTGCTTCTTCCTGCCAAGGACTGGGGTAGTGGATGCCTTTCTCCACTGGTTCTGGAGGGGGCATTGTGCCCAGAGTGCTTCATCCTGCCAAGGACTGGGGTAGTGGATGCCTTTCTCCACTGGTTCTGGAGGGGGCATTGTGCCCAGAGTGCTTCATCCTGCCAAGGACTGGGGTAGTGGATGCCTTTCTCCACTGGTTTTGGAGGGGGCATTGTGCCCAGAGTGCTTCATCCTGCCAAGAACTGGGGTAGTGGATGCCTTTCTCCACTGGTTCTGGAGGGGGCATTGTGCCCAGAGTGCTTCATCCTGCCAAGGAATGGGGTCGTGGATGCTTTTCTCCACTGGTTCTTAAGGGGGCTTTGTGCAATTGATTCTGTACCTGGGGTGTGGCAGTTCCCATTCCCTCACCTGGGTGTGTGAGCCACGTGATTTTCAACGAACAGGTAGCATGATACTCCATGGAGGCAGAGACACACTCCACCCTGCGGCGACTTAGCCTGCCAACTGCTGGTAGTCCCAGTGCTGGCTGTGGTGCCTCATGTAGTGTGTGCAGGGTCCAGGACATCTCCTGCAGCCTCGGATGGCTGCCCACTGGGGATGCTGCTGATGTCTGCTGTGGTGGCACTGGCTAGGCACATCGCGGGGCAGGTGGCGGTGGCTGCGGTGGTGGCTGCGGTGGAGATGCTGCCCGTGGTGCAGGTGTCTGCATCTGTGGAGAGAGACACCAGGCCGTCTCCTGCATTCTCGAACGGGTGCCCACTGGGGATGCTGCTGATGTCTGCTGTGGTGGCACTGGCTGGGCACGTCACAGGGCAGGTGGCGGTGGCTACGGCGGTGTCTGCGGCGGACATGCTGCCGGTGGTGCAGGTGTCTGCACCTGTAGAGGGAGATACCAAGCCGTCTCCTGCAGACTCGGAAGGGTGCTCACTGGGGATGATGCTGGGGACTGTAGTAGAGGCAGCAGATGTGCAGGTAGCAGTGCAGGTGGTGGTGCAGGTGGCGGTCGTTGCCGCTGTGCCCACCGCCGTACAGGTTGCTGTTCTGTCTTGCAGAAGGGGTGACACCAGTCCCTGACCCGGAGGCTCCGTGCCCTGAGCTGACTTCCCTTTGCCCTTGTGTCCCTTCCCCACCTTGGAAGTTGCTGCTGGGACCTTGGCACTGTCTTCTTTGGTTCTGGAACAGGACTTGCTGGGTGGTTGGTACGGCTTTTCCCTTCGGCATGTGGGCCCCTTCTTTACCTTGGCAGGTGGCAGAATAGGGTGGTCCTTGGCCTCACTAGGTGCCACACTGGCAGCCCTGATGGGTGCCGCCTTCACTTTTCCCGGATTTGCAGGGACCACAGTGGTCAAGGGTTTTGTGGCTGAGGTGCTGGGCTGGGATCTGGACATCCTGGCCCTAGGGGAAGGATGGGGGGGGAGATGTAGGGAAGAGTTTAATGGGAGCTAGGAAAAGTTTTTTAGACACACTGGGATGGGAAGCTGTTGTGAGGTAGATGGCTGTTGAGTGGGTGTGTGCCTGCATTTGTGTAATTTGGGAGGAGGGCTCACAGACACACTGGGAGAGGACACTGGGGAGGTGTGCATGGTAGTGGCGGTGGTGATTGCACGTGAGCGATGTGTGGTGATGGACGTGCTGGTGATGGAGGTGGTGGCTGAGGATGTACTGCATGGTAATGGTGCTTGTGTGAGTGCCTGTGGGATGTGTGGTGCTTATGTTTGCCTGAGCCACTTTTGTGTGTTGAATTGTGTGCATGCTGGTCTGATGGTGTGCTTGGGATAGGCTGAGGTAGAGGGGATTGGGTCTGGGTAGTGGAAGTCGGAGGGGGGAGGCTGGACACAGGGACAATGGCTGCCATCAGTGCTGACTCCAGATCCTGAAATGCTCTCTGTTGGGCCGCCACGCCAGAATGAATGCCCTCCAGGTATGCATTTGTTTGCTGCAAAAGCCTCTTGACACCCTGGGTGGAATTCAAAATGGTCGACTGCCCAACAGTGAGGGATCTTAGGAGGTCAATAGCCTCCTCACTGAGGGCAGCAGGGCTGACTGGGGCAGGGGCTGAGGTGCCTGTGGCGAAGGAAGGAGAAGGAGATGCCTACCCTCCTGGGTGAGCGGGCACGGGAAACACACTGAGGGGCAGCTGGGAGGGCAGTGCTGGTAGGGGGTGTGGCGGCTGTACCTATTGTTGCGGTGGGCACAGAGGTGCCCGCTACTGCAAGGGAGCTCCCATCAGACAAGGAGTTGCTGTCGCTGGTGTCTCCTCCTGTCCCCATCGTGAAGCTCCCCTCGCCCTCCGTCTCACTGGTGCCTTCAGACTCCGTACATTCACCCTCCTACGCCATGTGGGTTGCAGCTCCCTCCTCCTCTGGTGCCACTGCTCCTCTGCCAGATGATGCTAATGCACACAAGGACAGGGTGTCAAAACAAAAAGGGGGGGAAGACAGAGGAGACACATGGTCAATGCCAGCAACAACACCACCCTTGGCGGACACAACAAACAGGGAGCAGCCCTATGCACTAGGCCATGCACTAACAGTTCTTAGGAAAATCACCTGGCCATGGGGGACTATGCCTAAGCCCATTTTCTGCACACATGGAACCCACAGGAGCCTGACTAGGTGTAGATGGCCACTACCACTATTGGGGTTGGAGTGCCACAGAGCCTGCCTAACAAGGGACCTACCCTACCAAGTTCCCCCACCCAGACACCTCGTAAAGCGCGCAGAGTCAGCTGAATGAGACTGTACTCACACCCTTGTGGCTGCTGTGATGCCCTCAAGCACCCATCCAACTATGTGCCACCACCAGGATCCAGTACATCAGGTCGGTCATGGTGTGACTGGCACCCCTTCCACGTTGGGAGGCCATCTCCCCAGCTGGGCCTCTGCCGTCTTCTTGCTCCAGCGGCGCAGGTCCTCCCATCTTTTGCGGCAGTGGGTGCTCCATCTAAGGTAGACCCCCAAGGTCCACACTTCCTTGGCGATGGCACGCCAAATACCCTTCTTCTGGTGGGGGCTGACCTAAAGGAAAGGTAAAGTAAGAATGGATTTTACTCCCCCGTCCGGTTATTCTTACTCATTGGCCACAACTTCGCAACCATGCCCTGAAACACATACACTGACCATCCTCACATGCTGGCCACAGCCCCCCCATATGTATGTTCCATCCACGCCACTCCATACATTCATGTCCCATCCATCATGCTCACAGTGTACTCACCTGTTTGTCTGGAGGACCGTAGAGTTGCGTGTACTGGGGGAGGGCCCCAGCCACCAGGTTGTCCAACTCCTCTGCGGTGAAGGCAGTGTAGGTCCTCTCCTGTTGAAGGTCAGGTATCAAGTGAGTGAACAGATAGAAAATGGCAGTCACGTCCGAGGCGGTGCGTACCGTCACCACCGGCGTTCATCGTCATTGGCTCCTGGAACCCATAGGGCTCAATGATAACCAATGCTGAATTGCGCAGCGGTCTTCGTCCACCTACCGCAATGCTTCACAGCGCCAGTGCAGTTACCTCATTTCCCCTTGTCCCTCCTTACAGGTCAGGCAGTCGCCATTTCAGGGGACCACATGGCAGGGCAACTAACTGCGTCACAACACTTTTGGGCAGGAATACGGACAGACAGCGCCACACCGAATACATCACAATTGTTCAAAACACCCTTGTGCAAGCTATGTGGTGTATGACCCTCTGCTCACCCTTCTCCTCCATAGGGCACGTCCGCTGGGGCAGATGATGAGATGGCGTCATCCTCCGGTATACAGACCCCTGGTGGACCTGTGGACAATGGAGGACAGACACATCATTATCACCTACAGACTTGATCGTGCCACAATCCATGAACTGTGTGCCAGGTTGGAGTCAGACCTGATGTGAAATGTGTGAGTTTCCCTCTACTCTACCCTTGTGAGTGGTGATTTTGTGGCGTGGGTGAGTCTCTCTACTGGACATGCTTTGGTGATGGGTGTCCATGCAAGTCTGTAATGGGTGTCCATGCATTGGTGTTACATGCAGGGCTTGGTTTTGGGATGTGTGGGTTGTGATAGTGGGGTATCTGTGAGGTGTGGTGTGATAGGTGTGAGGGTAGGGGTAGGAGTTTGTGATGGCATGCAGGTAGAGTGGGGGGGATATAACAGTAAATATTTGCCTTACCAGAGTCCAGTCCTCCTGCTACTCCTGCTAGGCCCTCAGGATGCATGCTCGCCAAGACTTGCTCCTCCCATGTTGTTAGTTGTGGGGGAGGAGGTGGAGGTCCACCGTCAGTCCTCTGTACAGCTATCTGGTGTCTTGATACCACGGAACGCACCTTCCCCCGTAGGTCGTTCCACCTCTTCCTGATGTCATCCCTTGTTCTTGGGTGCTGTCCCACATCGATGACCCTGACGACAATTCCCCGCCATAGCTCCATCTTCCTAGCAATGGACGTCTGCTGCACCTGTGATCCGAATAGCTGTGGCTTTACCCGGATGATTTCCTCCACCATGACCCTGAGCTCCTCATTAGAAAACCTGGGGTGTCTTTGAGGTGCCATAATGTGGTATGGGTAAAGTGTGAGGTGATGCTTGTTGTGCTATGTGAAGTGTTGTGTCGGGATGTGTTCTTTGAGGTGCGTGGATGTTGTATGAGTGATGGTGTTGTGTGCCTGTGGATGCTGGTGTTGTGTTTTCTATTCTCTCTCTCTATTTCTTCCAAAAATGTCATTGTAAGGGGTTGTGGGTAATGTGGGTTTGTGTTTTATAGTGGTGTGAGTGTGTGGGTATGGGGTGTGTATGTGTATCAGATGTGTGTATTTTGAATTGCCAATGTGGTTGTGTTTTGTAAATGTGTGTGTATTTTGAGCTTGGCGGTGTGTACCGCCAATGGATTATCGTGGTTGAAAGACAGCTGCGTTGATTCGTGGGTTGTGATACTGTGGGCGTATTCCTGTTGCCGTGACGGTGTAGGTTTTGCTATCGGCAGTTTATTACTGACCTTTGGTGTGGCGGATTTGGGTGGGTGTCTGTATTGTGGCGGATTACGAGATGTGGGTCGTAATGCTTGTAGCTGATTTCCGCCACGGTATCCTGACGGCCGTAAGCGGGATTTACCTCCAGGGTCGTGATGAGGGCCAATGTTATGTGTTGATGCACTAACACTCAACACATGTGAGTCGGCTTTGGGGCAGAGTAACACAAGTCATCTATTTTGGCCTGTGTTTTTTTACTCAACATTTAACAAAATACACAGGGCAAGGTACACTTACATGTTATGGTTACTGTCATTCACAGTATTAGTTTGCACTTGTATATCCTTTTGTGGCACAAGTACAATGAAAATCCATGAGAAATATGGGCATAAGCATGTGACTGGTATTGGTACAACCATCCAGAGCTATGCATTGTTGCTTATCCTTTGTGTGAGCAGTGAGGTATTCACATCAGATAATGGTGTTGCCATCTTTACTTTGCAACATTTATGTGGATCATTGTAAATATTCTTCGGCTGACCTCACATGCCTCACACATCCTGTTTATAGGTGGTAAGCTTTTTAAAAACATTTTCACTGGGTAGCTATCAAGGAAATGCAGCTTGCCAATACACTCAGACAATATATTGATAAACTACACATTGCTCATCATGCTATTGTAATGGATGTAATTGGTGTAGGTGCACATGCAAATACAACACAACTTGAGCTCACTCTTCTTCAGCTTCAAAAAAGTGACTTTGGGTGTTATAATTACATTATGTATGTGGACTTTTGAGTTACAACCATCCAGATCTCATAGTGGTCTCTAAAATATTGTATTTATTATTCCAGAGGTCCATATTACATGTGGGTAACTGATTGTTTGGGAAAATAACACTTATGTCCATTTATTATGCACTGTGCCTCAAAATACATTTGGTTACACATGTGGCTTCACATTTACATGTGTGTAGTGAGATCAGTGAGGAGGAGTACAATGCCATTATCAAGTGTAGCATATTGTTAGGGGAATAAGTGGACAAGATAAACTACTGCATAAAAAAGAGTACTTTACTGAGTTCCAAAGAAGGTGGCATGATGTCTTACACAGGAAAGATAGGAAAACTGGCCACAGGGCATTAACAAATGTTTATCGGGTCATTCTTCATTGGAAACTGGGGAACTGTACATCTTCTTATGCATGCTCTTCCTCCCCTGGAAGTTGTGGTGTTGAAATGGGAGGCAGCTGAGAGATGTTCCAAGCCTCAGGCACTCACAACTCAGGGGCAGAAGATGTAAATCCCATGTTCACAACAACATTTGTGAGTGCCAGTAAGGCAGCATGATAGTCTTTGGCAAGGGTCTGATGGTCAGCCAACAAACTAGCAACATTGCAATTGAGGGCAAATCATTGATGCGATGAAGGAGTATAATGTGGCCTTCAGGAACTGGATAAATGTATTGATGGCTTCTAGCTGCCTAATGACTTCAGTAGTGAAAGATGTAGAAGATTGTTGTAGTTTTTACTTCTGCATCATGACACCAGCAATGTCAACTGGGGAGCCAAGCCTTGGTGTCTGTGATTGCCTTAGTCAACCCCTTATTAGAACTAATAAACCTATGGTCTCCTTCAAGAGTTCCCACTATTGTCTCCATCCCCAACCAGACTTCCTCAGCTATTCAATGCTAGACTCCTACCACTTGTTGAAAAGTAACTTGGGGGTCCTCATAGTCCTCAGATCATGTGAACGGTTGATGGTCCATGTGCAGTTTCTGTTAGATCATCTGGTTTCTGTCCAGGACCTTTTGGAAGGTGTCTTTGGCTATGGGGAGTAGGATGGTATCCTCAACAAGTATAGGATCGTGGACTGACTGATCTCCAGGAGATGTTGTTTGACCCTATGGAAAGAAAGAGAAATTTGTCATGAAGATTAATTAAATATGTCATGAGTGATTTTTGTTACATTCGGACAGTTTTTATGTTGAATTTCAAGTAAACTCAGATATGTGGTACATATGTCTCTTGAAAGCAATTATTAGCCCCAAGGACTCATTTCTTACACTGATGACAACCAGTTCCTACATTAACTCTCAGGAGACACCAACACCACCAAAAGTTGTTACATTATGCCATTGAACAACATAGCTAAAAGTATGTGAGATTAGTTACTCATACTCAACCTGACAAGATAGAAGTGATGATATTCTGCAACATAAACTCGCCGTGGTTGCCCAGAGAACTAAGCTCAAACCCCTCACCCTTCAACCGCCCCAGAAACATGACCATCATTCTGGACACCAAACTCTCATGAGACTTCAATATTACCACCATCACCTCCACCTGCTTTCACATATTTGGCATGCTCAGGCATTTTTTTATATAGCTCCCTCCTGACTCCTGTAAAACCATTACCCAGGCCCGCATCACATGTATACTGTACTACACAAATGCCCTCTTGTTAGCAATGGGGTCCCTGATTGGCAGTGAGTGTGCACTCTGTCCAAGCAGGGGCCCTCACTCTAGCTATGGTAAGGGAGACACAGACCTAGAATAACCCCTGTTCACCCCTTTGGTAGCTTGGCACACGCAGTCAGGCTTATCTCAGAGGCAATGTGTAAAGTATTTGTACCAACACACATGGTAACACAGTGAAAACACTACAAAACGGACACAACACCAGTTTAGAAAAATAGCCAATATTTATCTAAATCAAACAACACCCAAAGGACAAAAGTTCAACATACGCAAGCAAAGTTATGACTTTTTAAATTAAAACGAGTCTTAGGCCCTCATTACGACTTCGGAGGTCTTGAAAAAAGACTGCCGAAGCCGCGGGCGCCACAATACTGCCAGTGCTGGCGGTATTGGTGGCACCCTATTTTGCCATTTCCACTGGGCCAGCGGACGCAAACAGCATTTCCGTCCGGTGGCCCAGAAGAAAAGTCACATCAACATTGAAGTCGGCTCATAATAGAGCCGGCGGCAATGTTGATGTGCAGCTTGTGCAGCAGCACCCATCGCGAAATGCGTGATAGGACTGTGCCTTGGGGCCCCTGCACTGCCCATGCCAAGTGCATGGCCATTGCAGGGCCCCCCAGGGGCACCCCGAGTCCCCCTTACCGCCAGCCTTTCCATGGCAGTGTTACACCCCCATTGGCAGACTTGTGGTTGGGGACTCATAATCCCCAGGGCAGCGCTGCTTGCAGCGCTGCCCTAGCACTTATGACCACCTGGCAGAAGCCTGGCGGTATAGTGGAAGGGCCGGCGGTATGGCCGAGGCTAATGCGCCACAGTCATAAAATGACCCCCGAAGTCTGAAGAAATCCATGGATGCATTGTTTTTACACAAAGTACCTGGTTTGCTTAAAAAATAAAACCACACGGGTGAGTGTGCATCAGAAAAATCAGCAATGCATTGATTCCTTACTCGTAAGTAAGGTCGTGCGCCATTTTTTCTCCGGTGGGGTAGGCCATGAGTCGTTTTTCTGTCTTGTAGAAGAGCGAAGCCTCGATTTCCTTTTTTTTTTAAATTATTGGATGCCTAAGACATAGTTCAATACATTAATTACATCAATTACATCAGGGGAGGAAGAAATCTCCAATGCAATGATATAGCAATGCACCAATACTCAATTTTTCAAAAAAATAATAAAAGAGTGCTACATGCTGTGATATATACGGTCTAGTACATACATCTTAGAGAGAGAGGGAGTAGGGATGGTAACATACAGATAATGCAGAAGCAACAAGAAATACATAAAGTGCTGTGTGTGGTTATACCTCCAAATCCTACCCTACCCTGTGTTTGAGAAAAGAGTACATCTTGCTGTAGTACTCTCAACCTCAGTTTTATTACATACTACCAGCTGCTTAGATGTAATCTAGTCTCTGAACAGCCCCCTAATTACCAGCCCCTTCCATCTAGCTTCCTTCCCCTTCCATTGATACAGTGAACAATCTAGCTGGTACATGGTAAGGAGGCGTCCCAACCAATGCTGGAATGCTGGAGTTTGTGCGTCCAGCAATGCGGATGCTATACATAGCCATTGAGACAAAAATGAAATTAGAAATCTTTGGTCCTGCAGTTCCTACTACCTCAGATATGCCTAAGACCGCAGCCTCTGGAGTTAATTCCAGATCCTGTTTTACAACCTCTTTTAAAAACTGCCTCATATCCCTTTTCAGTGTATCTAGTCTTATACATGTAGCCAACATGTGTGTGAGGTCTGCAGCGAGTAACTGACATCTCAAGCTTTTATTATCTGGGGTAAAATATAAATTATAAATTGTTTTATAATGGTGTGTCTGGAGTGCTGATGATATCAAAATGCTACAGCCTAATCAAGAGATTCATAAAACTCAGCTTCTCCAATATTTAAGCGAGCTTCCCCCTTCTTGCAATACTTCTCTAGATCATCAGGCTGTTCTGCGGTCAATGTTGTGTCCAGTGAGCTTATTGTCACCAGTGCACCAGCTATCGGCATCTCCATAAGAGGACACTTTGCCAACCCTACCAGCCCACCAGTTTTCCTGTATAAAAAATCTCTCACTTGAAGGTATTTAAAAAAATCCCTTTGTTCCAGGCCATATGTCTCCCTCAGGACCTCAAATGTTCTCATCCCAGAAGATCGCCTAGCTTTTGAACTCCCTGCATGTTCCATTTTGCCAAATGTCTATCCCTAAATATCTTTGGGAGAGATGGGTTATTTTGTATCAGTGTGTACCAGTTGAATCAACATAATCCCATTTTCTTCCACCAGGGGTTCCAGCATTTAAAAACAGAATCTAGCACCTTGAACCGCACTTTCTTATAATGGCTATGCTCTGTTAATGTCAGCAATCAACCACCAGCCTTTGGACCTATTAATAATTCATACATATCTGACATATGTCCTACCCCTCTCTTACTTCCTCTACTGGTCATCAATGGGTGCATAAATTGAAATGCGGCTGACAACTGATATAATTTAAAATTTGGTAGAGACTATCCCCCCTTCTCCCTTCTCAGAGTCAGGTATCTACTAGCTCCTCTGATCTTGCCATATGACCAAATAATATCTCATCATTAGCTGATCTCTTGCTTCGAACCATGATTTCGAACTCCAGGGGGATAGTCCGGAATAAATTTTAACCATATTGCATCACCCTAATATGGACATATGCAGACTATTCCATCTACTGAAATTGTGTTTGGCTTTTTTTTAAATCGGAGTCAAGTTGGAATGCACTGGCTGTTCCACCTTAGATCTACTATCTATCCCTAAATATACCACGTGATCAATCCTTCGAGCATCACTTGTCTTTAAATGCTCATTCACCACTACCTGGGTTTTATCTTTATTCAATAGATACCCAGATACCTCTCCAAAATTGTATGCTACCCTTTTGATTTCCCGTAAAGCCTCGTCTGGGTTGGCTGTTATGACAGCAATGTCATCCGCATATGCTAAAAGTTTAGAATCTTTAGATTCTTTTCTAATTGTCATAGCAGACGGTCAATTTAAAGTGCGTACAATAAAGGGGAGCATGGACACCCTTGGCTAGTGTCTCGTTCAATTTGTATAACCTTCGATTGGCCTCCCAACATTTGTATCTGGGCATTTGGGTGCCTTAAATATCGCCTTAATTGCAGTAATGAAGCTAATTCCCAGTCCATATTCCCCCAACATTTCCCACAGATAATACCAATTTTATGACAAGACCGGAGGCTCCTATTATGCAATAGTCTTTTCTTTATTTTTAATAGCAGCTCCAGTCAAGATCAACTACAAGTCCCATAAGGCAAACAACAAGTAGCCAGTGGGAGAATAAAAGTAGTTCATAATAATGTACCCATCACCACTGTATCCATGGAATAATACCCATCTTGATTGAAAACAGCCCTCTTTTCTTGCTGCTCCTCAGTCAAGATAAGTATTATTCGTTTTTCTCTTCATTATATGTGATAGCGCGTTATCGGTACGCGTTAAGAGTTGAAATTCTTTCTTCATTTGTTTGTGTTTAAGGTCGGCTTGTCAGCCGCATTCTTTTGTTTTTCTTCGCGTCATGCGCTGCTGTTAACGGTCTCCGTGACCGTTTGGGGCTCTTCAGCATTGGCATATTTCAGCCTTCGCGCGTTGAAGGAATCTCACGCTTACCTCGGCGCTGTCCAGCTGCGCTCCGGTTAGCGTTTGTCTCTGTAAGCCGGTCTTCTCTCGTTTTGATCGTTCAGCTCCCGGCTCAGTTTTTTGCCAGTTAACCCCGCCCGTAGGTTTAACCCTTGCCTGTCTTTTGGTTATAAGGGGTTGTTTCCAGACACCACCATGGACAGTACTCAGTCACAGTTATCTCATGAGGAGGAGGAAGACGTTCTAAAGGAGCATTTACATTATTTTATTCAATCTTCTGTGGATCAGGCTATGGTTGCCTCTTGGCAAAAACTTTCAAAAAATTTAGAAAACTCTGTGGTTAATATTGTGTCCAAGACCATGCTGGCCCATTCTGCGGGGGAAAGCAGAAAGAGTCAAATCTCTTCAAAAAATGTAAAAGCGACGCTAACTGGAAGTGACAGTGTTTCACACATGGCGGAGGACGTGGATCCTCATGGGCCTCCTAACAAGGAGGGGTTAATAGCTAAGTCTGTAAGAAAATGCATGGTGAAAACTAAACACATATCATCCACTATTAAAATAACAAAAATTTTGGACACAGATGATGAAGTGA